>NC_091801.1:33808333-35090000 GCF_041296235.1 Equus asinus | reverse complement strand
ACCCGAATTTTGCAGATAAGGATTGGAAGGCTGACACGATGAGGGGCCTGATGTCCCATGGCAGGAGATCACAGATGTTCAGTGGAAGAAAGGGTGGCAGTCTGGGCCTTCTGGCCAAGCCTGATGGCCACTGTGAGCTGCCGTGCAGCCATGGGTGGAAAGTATGAGCTGGTTAGGACCCAACCTTGAGCCCCTCCCTTGGTCCTCTACTTTAGTCACATGGCTTCTCTGCTGCTTTTCCAACTCACCCCATTCAGCTTGCTTTGGGATGTTGCATTCTGTTCTCTGTCTGAAATTGCTCTTGCCCCAGAGCTCACACCTAGGTCACTGGCCAAATGTGAGCTCAACAGAGAGGATTTTCCTGCATCTCTGACCCCAGCATCTGCCTCTAGGCACAACCTGTCCCTCACCTGCATTCATTTCATCATAGCATGGGCCTATATGAAATTGTCTTCTATTTTCATTTGTGCAGTGTTTATTGTCTGTCTCCTCAATTAGAATATGAGTCACATGAGCCAGGGTGTCTATTCCATTCCCTGCTGTATTCCCAGGGCCTAGAACAGGGCTGGACACACAGGAAGTGCTCGATATGTGTCCTTTGGACAGAGGAGTGTGTGAGATGATTGCAGCCCTGACATCATTCTTCTGCAGGCTGGGTGGAGCATCAGAAGTGTGTCCAGATGTGGCTGCACGGCACTTAGTCCAGTGCCTTGTGCAGAGCTAACATTTTGTTGAAGTGAATTGAATTTGTCTTGGAGAGAGGCCTCTACTTAGTTTAGGGCACTTTTGATATTGGATGCTGGGAAGACTGATGCTTTCCTTTTCCCTTTCCCATTGAGAAGGGGGTTTCTATGTGTGGTAGGCAAGGATAGATTGAAACACCTCAGTCTCCCTTTTTCCATTGGAAGAAAGTGGAGTGTCAATTACATAGGAGCAGCTAGGTCCCTGGATCTATCCTGTTTGAAACCCACTCCTCCAAATGAAGTCAGAACCACAGAACAATGTCCACCCCTACCTTCAAGAACCCCACAACCTTTGGACAACAGATCCAAAAATCAGAGGACACCGTATAACCAAACTGGTCTTGCTTTCAGTTAGCCAGGTTTTCCTGAGTTATTTTGTCTTTTTTTCTACCTTAAATAAGGACATATTCTTAATATTTTATTATGAAATAGTTTGATGTGCTCATTACTGGTAGTCTTGTAACTAGGATTCTCAAACCAGTAGTAATTTTTAGAATTATGTAAAAAAATAATTTTAAGTAGCTGGATGCAGGATGCTGTAGATCTTGGGGTAAATATGGGAATGTGGCATAATTTCCACAGTGATTTTCTCTTTCCTTCTTTAAGATCAACAGTCCACAAAACCAAGACCAAGAAAATTCACAGCTTCAGAACACCATTTACATTCAAGCATAAATAAGTCAATTCACAGATGCAATTGCAAGCTTTCTCCGTAACATTGCAGCTGTGTAGGGATATAGGAATTTTAAGGTTCACTGCATGGTTTTCACTCTTACTTTAATATGCCAAGTATAGACAAGCTACATTAGTGAGTTGGTGGTAAAAAATGAGTTTTCTACATTTCTTGACTTTTGCAGGTTTGAACTGTGAACTATGTGATAAATATTCTTATCCATATGGAGGACTATCAAGAATTCTACGTGTGGTAACTGGGCATATGCATCTAAACTTTCTGGCACACCCAAGTAATAAATCTCTTTGGAAATTTAGAGTGCATGAAGCTTGTACTTAAGGTTCCAATTCTATTTCTGCATTTTTATTCAATATTGTGACTTTATCCTGGCTGAAGGTACACGCTTGTTATCTCTGCCAGATTCCTGGCAAATGCAATTGTACTTGGAAATGCTGGGCAGCATGGAGAGGAGTCTCCTTAATTACAAATGCAGTGCTTGTCATCTGAGAAAAATGAAGCACCTCAAACCCGATGACTGATCTCCAATCATCCCCCATACCTGCTTTACTAGCGGCAGATTCCTTTCTGTGTGGTTGTCTCTGACATGCCCGTTCCTGTGCGCTGACTCTCACCCCTCGGACCCGCTCCTGAGCGGACACCCACCTGCTTTAGCGGAAGGTTCGCTGCCTCCGGCGAAGCTATTTTGACCAGCATAGCGCTGGAGAAAAATGCCAAACCCAACTAGGTCTTCCAGCATAAAAGACAAAAACGAGACACAGACACTGCCTACTTGTGCGTTTTTCTTCATCCTGAGGTTGCATTGCTGAGATTACATGTAATGTGTGTTCGAAATTTCTTTCCCCGCTTCCTATACATTAAAAAATACGTGTATTTGTTAGGTTAGATGCCACCTAGAGCCACTAGATGTCACTGCTTTCAACCTGTTCTGCTTCCGGCCCTCTGACTAAGGAGGTGAGGAACCGGCCGGCACGTCAGTGTGAGAGGAGCTGGAACCTCGAGGAATGTGAGGAAGACTCGGAGGGAAAGCGTGGGGCGAGAAGAACTTGCAGTCCTACTTTGCCAGGTGGAAGCGAAGGTGAACCGAGCAGTGGAAGGCAGTCGTGGCGGCACGGGCCAGGAAAGGAGGCAGAATGAGCTTGAGGTCTCCAGTCCCCACACACGGGTTCGAGTCCTATACGTGCTCGAGTCCCTCACAGGCTCCAGTCCAGCAGGGCCTCCGCCCTGGGCGCCAGCGCAAGGCGCACGAGTCCCGTCTGCCTCTTTCTACTTCTCAGGAAAGGAAGTGGAGTGAGGGAGTCAGCGACAGGCCCTGGAACTTGTTCTTCAGAGGAGCTGGGGGAGGCCCCATGCAGCTGCCCCTCAACGCCCTTTTCCCGTGCCCCCGGGTGGGGGTCCCAGGGCTCTGGATGGGAGAATGGGGCAGGTACCCAGGGAGTGGTGCCAGGGGAGCAGGGAAGCCTTAGAATCCATAGTATTATCACACAACTGCAGGAGGCACAATGGCCCACAGGGAAAGCCTTAGAAGGAGTAGCATCTGCAATGACTATTTGGAAACATGTCCCTTTGGGGCAAAGATGACACCTTGAGGGAAGAATGTTGTTTCCCTATGTTGTTGCAGGGATGGGTTCGAACAGGCTTGAGTTTATGTTTCTCAGGATGTTTTTCTTTTTCTTGATTAAATTACTGATTTTCCTTTTGCAATGTTATGTAGTTTTAATATTCAATACTGTTGTGGATAAACAACTTCATCTGCAGTTCATACTAGAAATGATAATTGTGTAGGTGGATAACAGCCCAGATTAGTCCATCTATTACAACTCAACTTCAGTTAGAGGGCTTTGAGCACTCTAGGATGTCTGGAAGAAAGAGGACAACAGTGAAATAGCAGGTTCTGCATTTTTATTCATATGGATAATTTCAGCAGCACTTGTTACTGAGGGAGGCTGGGGGTGTTGATTTCCCATTTCTGAACTCAGAGTTGTGAGGAAAAGCCTGTTAGCATGGTTCAGGGCGCAATGCGACTATTTCGCTTGTAAATAAGCATTTTTGCTAAGGAGGAAGGTGATCATTTTCTTCTGCAGCCGTGCTAGAAACAGAAGGCCCCTGGGCTGATAAGAATTCTTTCTCCTATGGGCACATTTGGACAGGTAACTTTTTTTCCATTTCTACTTGAAGGAATTAGATGGATGACAGGATTCAAAAGTTTTGTCTATTCCTGGTGTTGGGCTGTGGCTAGGAAGGTTCTAAGTAGGCCAGGGCAGAGAGGACCCCACAGATACAAAGCCAGACCTGAGCTGGGGGCCTCACAAAGCAAAGCTCTAGAGAACAGGTGGTGGAATAGTTCATAAAACAGGAAAGGAACCAATAGAGGAAAAGGCAGGGGAAACAAAAGTGTTGTTTACCAGATACTCAAATCAAATCTGGAGTTCATTCGTTAGTAAATGTGGAGCACTGAGCATGTGCCAGATGTGGCTTTATGTGGGGCTTACATCAGTGACAAAGCAGACAAAAGTCACCTGCCTCTATGGAGTGTGTCTTCTAGTGGAAAGAGACAAAATAAATCAGAGGATCAATTGTATAGTATGTGAATATGATGAGTAGTGCCAAGAGAAAATAAAGCAGGGCAGGGGGATGGGGACTGTAGGGGGGGACGGTCAGGGAATGTCTCCATGGGAAAGTGACATTGAGCAAATGAGTGCAGGATGTGAGAGAGTCACAGAGATGGCAGGGGACAGCAGCTAGGCCTTGATACCAGCGCTGCCCAAATCCTGAGGCAGGAGCATGCTGGTGTGCTTGAGGACAGCAGGGAGGCTGTACTGCTGGAGGAAGTGACCAGGGAGAGTTCTGAGATGAGTCAGAGTGTTCGGGCCCAGGTTGCCCTGAACTTGTAGGTCAGTTCAAGCATTCTGTTGAGGTGGGTGTGAGCAAAGGCGTGCCATGCTCTTACTTCCTTCTTAAAAGGTAAAACTTATTGAGAATAGACGAAAGGAGGCAAAGGCTGAAAGGAGACTGACGAGGAGGCTGTTGCAATGATCCAGGTGAGAGACGGTTAAACCTGGGAGGTGGTGGGTGGTACTGAGAAGTGTTCATTATCTGGATATGTTTGGATTGAATGTGGCATGTAACTCAGCAGTGTGCTGGACTGGCCAGAATTGGCTCAAGGGAGTGGGTTGTTAAATATTCAGGAACTCTGCCACCCGGTGGTTAAACCATTGGAAGCTTGGAATTGGTCATGGTAGGAGTATTTATACCACAGGAATTTGTATTTGCTGCAAATCAAGGCTCTTTTCTTTTGGACGTCTAGTTTCTCAGCACACCACGTGATGTGAAAGGAGAGGCAGGGATGACCCACCCATGACCTACAGTTACTGGAGGGATAAGGTTGTACCAGCTCATAGGCTTGGGGGCTGCTGCTGAATTTCTGTTTGAAGGTAGTTCTTTATTGAATAATCTACCTGTCTATTCAGTTTGCTTATATCTATTTCTTGTCTCTGCAGAAGAAAATAGGTATGAAAAGTACCCTATGATTAAAAGTTATTACAGATTTTAGGTCTACATTCTTTCTTCTTGAAATAAGTGAAAGCTGGACCACAGTTCTTCACAGTCATGTCAGAGGAGTCTGAGTCCATTTGGCTCACTGAGAGGTATTTCTATGGGCTATTTTGGATAAAAACATGTCCTTGTGAACCTTCTTCTCCTGGCACATTCTCAAACTGCCTCTCCCTCCATCCACATCTGTAGCTCCTGAGGATGTCAATGAACTAAACACTGTGCTCCCCAACAGTTTGAAAAATATCATACAGTACACCTCAAAGTTCAATAGGAATGATTTTGGCATTATCTGTGATTTTGACTTTGATACATTTGGTTTTATCAGTTTACGCTCTTTGGTACCATGTACATCTGAGATTAGTTTTTGGTAAGAATTTAGCCTTGACCCAGGTTGTAGATGATGAGCACTCTTTAGCATTCAGGAAAAGTCCTGCTGCCCTGTAGAATGGGCAGAGCTAGAGCAACTCAGAGCACACAGATCTCCCTTTTCCTCTTCTAACAAAAACACACTGGAAATTCTACAAGAACTGACTTTTCTGTGAAGCTTCCAAAACTTTCACGTACTATGTGGCCTGGCACTGATACCCCACGACCATCAGTGTGGGCTGCTCCAGCTGGGAGCAGGCAGCTCGGAGGTGCAGATCTGCCACGAGTTCTGAGGCAGGCCAGGCATTCAGGCCCTGGAGCCACAGAGTCCAGTCTCCGACCCCATCTGGCCTTGGCTCACTCTTTTGGATGGGAAAAGTCACAGTGGACTCTCAACCTCTCTGAGCATTTTGTGGGGATCCACCACCCACCACTGTAGGGATCTACCCAGCCACAGCTCCCTGCAAGGCCCATGTGCTACCTTGCTGGGAGCCATGGCTGCTTGTCATCCTCCCATGGGGAGTGTTTGGGAATGTTTGGGGATCACTCTCGACTTTCCTGAAGCCTGGAGAATGCTACTGTCATTAAGAGGTGGGGCTGGGAGGAAAACTGGCTCTGCTCACAATGCTAGTATGCTCCATGGGAGACATGAGGTAGTACTATACTGCATCCAGCAGGAGTCAGGGCTATAGTGGGAAGATACAGAAGAAATAGCATCCCCAATTTGTGTACTGAACATGGCTATAGACATAATGCAGAGGGATGAAGACTAAAGAGTGCCTGGAAACCCCATACCATGTTTGCAGAGGTGCTGCTCTGCAAAGAACCTGTGAGTGGGAGGCTGTGTTGGAATCAGGTTTCTTTAGCTGTCTGAGTGATCTTAGTCAAGTTGTTTACCCTCTCCAGACCTCTATACTTCTGTAAAACCAAGAGGTGGACACAGATGATCCTGAGGACTGGCCCTTTGTGTTTTCTGAGTGGAGACAGGACAGAGTGTCAAGAGTTCCTCTTGGTGGGACAGGTGGGCCGGTGCCCTTTCCTGAGGAGCTGACCCTGAGTGAGTTCAAGGGGAGAGCATGTTCTAGGTAGAGGGAGGAGTCATGAGAATGTGATGGCTCTGCCCTGCAGTCAGCAGGGGACCAGTTCCCAGATGGAGTTGACAGCAGCCCCAGCATTTGCATGCAGCAATTCCCCGCTCATCTGAATGGGTCCTGTAAGGAAATCTACTCATGGGCCTCATTGGCTTGGGCTCTGCCACGGCTATTGGTTCCTCTGATGTTTGGTTGAAGGGCTGAAAAAACTGCATTCCACCAAAGGAGACATGGATGCTTGTGATCTTTGCTGTGTCCCTCTCTGTGCTCCTTCTGAGCAGCGCTTCTGCTTGACATGCACACAAAGTGTGATAGTTAATTTTATGTGTCAACATGACTGGGCCACGGGGTGCCCAGATATTTGGTCAAACATTATTCTGAGTGTTAGTGTGAGGGTGTTTTTTCTGATGAGATTAACATTTGAATCCTTTGACTGAATAAAGCAGATTGCCTTTCCTAATGAGGATGGACATTGTCCAATCAGTGGAAGGCCTGAATAGAACAAAAGTCTGACTTTCCCTGAGTAAGAGAGAATTCTCCTCCCTGGAGTCTTTCGAAATGGGACATCTGGTCTTCCTAGTTCTATATCAGTTTCCAAACTTTGGACTTGAACTAGGACATCAGCTACTGCCTCTGCAGATTTTGGACTTGCCAGCCTCTATAAGGGCATGAGCCAATTCCTTATAATAAATCAGTCCCTCTCTATCTATTGATACTGATATATGCTGATATTGATGTTCATGTGTATTGATTAATACACAAAGTATTTGATTATCTCACGTGCTAGAGTTGGCACTGGTAGGAGTTGGGGAGGCAGATTGGTCATCTCTGTGAAGCGGATTGCCTGGAAAGCCCAGGAAGTGTTTTAGGTTTCTGCTCAGGAAATGAGCTACCAGAAGAAGTAAGTGCATGAGTCAAACCTAGGAGTTTTAACTGCACTGTGGAAATGCTGTGAGATGCTGGAGATGCTGTGATGCTGCACAGATCCAAAGTTCTCTCCTCCTTCCCAGAGATTGGGAGAGAGTAAACACCAGTCAGCACCTCACAATTCTCTTTTCCCATTACCTGCACTAATGGCTCTGATAAACGGGTCCAGGGCTGTTGTAAGGATAAGCAAGCTAATCTACGTATACATTCTCAAGGTTTTTGAAAGAAAGATACTGGAAGAATATTTGGTATTATTGCCATCATTATTCCTGGATTTTATTCTACCTGTATTTAAAGAAAATGGGGAACAGAGTTCAATGATCTGTGTGTTTTGGGCAAAAGTATTTAAAATTTCCCTCTGGCTCAAATTGAAAAACTCTTTCCTAATTCTCAGGTCAGACATATAAATTTCTAAACAAAAACTCATTAGTTCTGCCTACTCCACCATCTATTGAGTTAAGACTGGCTAATCCAGAGGTTGACACAGGTAAATCAAAAGGTTCATTTGGAACTGTTAACACCTTGCAATAACACCTTGGACTTATATAGAACCTTTCATGCTGAAGGATTGCAAAGTGCTCTGCAGACAGTATATAAATAGAAACACCTCCTTCCACCCCACCAGGGGCAGCCTTCTTACAGGAGCAATGTGACCAAAACACCACCCTTACGGTCTTTTTGTTGAAAGAGAAGATTGAAGACTGTTTTCTCCATTTTAAACTGAAAGGGTTTTTTCCTCACAGCGGTCAATTCTCTGATTCTCTGACACAAACTGGTTGTCCAACAATGCAATTCTGACACTAACTCCCAGAGTTAGCACAGACCCCACAGTCTAAGGGCTCAGTCCTACAAGACTGCACCCGTGTCAGACACCAGCTTCAAATGTGGTGCCCAAGCTACCCACACTTCTGCCTGACTGACTACAAATTTTGAATCCTCTCTCAGGTTCAATAATTCACTAGAACGACTCACAGAACTCAGGAAAGCATTTACTTATTATTACCAGCTTATTATAAAGGCTACAACATAGGAACAGCCAAATGGAAGAGATGCATGGGGCATTGGATGGGGCTGGAGCGGCACACACAGAGCTTCCATGCCCTCTTGGGGTGTCCTCTCCCTGCATCTCCATGTGTTCACCAACCTGGAGCTCTCTGAACCCTGTTGTTTAGGGATTTTTATCGAGGTTTCATTACAGAGGCATGATTGATTAAGTCATTGGCCATTGGTGATTGAACTCAATTGCAAGCCCCTCTCCCCTCCCCAGAGGTTGAGGGGAGGATGGGGCTGAAAGTTCCAACCCTCTAATCATGCCTTGGTATTTCTGGCACCAGCCTCTGTCCTGAAGCTATCTAAGGATTCACAAGAGTCAAATCATTAGTATAAACTTAGGTATGGTTAAAAGGGGCTTGTTATAACTCAGGAAATTCTAAGAGTTTTAGGAGCTCTGTGCCAGGAACCAGGGACAAAGACCAAATGTATATTTCCCATTACGATACACAAATGACAGGACTTTTCTCTTGACCAGTACTGGTCACATTGGAATGAGGCAGAGTACTGATGTGAGCATGTCACTGCTCTTGGAAGGAATTCTGGGGGCTCTTAAATGGCTACCCCACGTTTTCTTGTCCCACAGAAGATGACGTCTCCATCAACACTGACAAATAAAATTTCTGTGACGATGAAGCATTCCAGTATAGTGACCACTAACCGCATGTAGCCACTGAGCACTTGACAGGTGGCTAGTGTACTGCAATGTAATTATTTTATTATGGTGACTACTTTATTTAATTCCAATCAGTTTAAGTTTACTGAGCCATTGTGGCTTGTGGCTGAGTTATGCAAAGCTTTACAGTACAGACTCTCTGGAAATGACCAATGACCTCATGGGGAAGGGGCATCTCCTGCTTGATCAGGAGGAGCCCTATACCCCTCTTTTCTTACCTCCCTCCTTGTATCTGTAACCCAAAGTGAAGAGACACTGACATCTGCAGAAATGTTTAGCATTGGATCCATCCATCCATCCATATATCCAACCATTTATCCTTTGAACAAATATTTCTTCACCATATTAAACACTTGGTCATATTCTATGCTTTTTGAGGTAAATGGAGGTTTTGAATTTAAGTCACCCAGACAATTCTTGGTATAGATGCATAATCAAATTTTGAATAAAAGCGAATTACTAAAATTATGCTTAAAAATACTCCTCCCAGAAGTGACTGTGGATTGAGGGGGTGAATCCATGTTGGAGGAGAAGTAGGTGTGAAACGGTATGAAGTAATGACTCCCAGCACTAAATATTTGAAGGGTCCTCCCTGAATGAGATGATAGCTGTCTGTGAGATGGATATGGACCTGTAGTATACATGATTCTTGCAATAAAGAGGGCATGGGGATGGAGGAAGCTGAATAATGTGGAGTGCAGCAATTTAGGGAGCTAAGTTAATTTCCCCCAAGTGAAATTGTGTGTTAGAAAGATGAAAGAGAAAGCAGGAGGCATTGAAGTGGAATTTAGGTGGCGTGAAACAGCAGTCCAGAGAAATTGTAAGAGCCGTGTAAATGAAGACAGAAAGAAGCAATCAGAGCAGAATTGGAGTGGGGAAGCAGCACAAAGTGAGGTGGGTTGGCAATGCAGCTCAGGCAGCCTTGTGTCCCCAAGCAATAGACGCTGGTCAGAATTTCTCTTGGGGAGGAGCAGACTCAGAGGTCAGAAGAGAAGGTTGGGCCCAAGACTGGGAGGGCTTGCTTGGAGGGAAGACTTGCAGGAAGAGCTGGACCTGAGGGCAAGCCCGAGGCAGGGTGGGCTCTCTGGAAGTGGGGTGGCCCTAGGGACTGCGTGGAAGAGGGGCTGACTCCGGCCCTGAGCTGAATAAGTGAGTCTATAAGGATAGGCATGTGCTCTCCCTTATGAGGTGGTGAAGTGACCTCTGCTGGGGGCAGGAACAGTTTTTTTTCCAAGAGGAGAGAGAAAGCCTGATAGAAGCTACATTAGGCAAGGTTTGGGGTATGTGTTTTATTCTGAATGTAGTGGACAGCTTTGGCTGAGATGGCTTGCTTCCCTCTTGTGCTTGTCTAAATATTCCATGAAAAGCTACTTGACTAAGGCCCTTTATGGGTGTCTTAGTCTGTTCATGCTGCTCTAACAAGTTACCATAGACTGGGTGCCTTATAAACAACTGTGAGAAATCTGTTTCTCACGGTTTTAGAGGCTAGAAGTCTGAGATCAGGGTGCCAGCATGGTCAGTTGAGGGCCTCTTCGAGTTTGCAGACCTCTCATTGTGTCCTCATGTGGTGGAAGGGACAAGGAATCTCTGTGGGTCTCTTTTATAGGTGCATTAATCCCATTAATTAATCCCATTCATAAGAGCTTTACCCTCATGACCTAATTACTCCCCAAATGTCCCACTTCCAAATACCACCATGTTGGGCCTTAGGATTTAAACATATATAAATTTTGGGGGGAGACAAACATTCAGTCCATAGAGATCTGAAATGGTTTGCCTGCTCCCCAGTGTTTTGTTTTAGGACCTCACTCCCTAGTCACTGTGACATTTTGACCCACAGAGTTGCCCAAGTTGATCTTTATGGCATTTCTTAACCTGCCTCTTTCTAAGAGAATGAGGTTGTTTCTCGTAAAGGACACTCACTTTTCTGCCTGCTGTAGGTGGGTCATAGCTCCCTTTTCTCTCTCTGTGGTTGAGTATGTGGTGTAGTTGTATTGAGTATGACAAGTCCTGGGAGCTGTTTTAGTGAGTTTAACAGATCCCAGGAACTCTTGCTCCTCTTTTATGAACTTTAATTGTGGTCAACTTATACCTGTACCTTGCCATAAAGGGCTTAAATTAATTTCTCTCCTTCTCTTTATATATATATATATATATACACACACATATATACATATATGCATGCATATATATGCATATATATATCCACATATATATAAAAGATTAGAAAAATCAGACCAAGTGGTGATTTATGTAAATATTAGAATTCATGGATTCCATTCCAAATAAATTATTTCCAAGCAAAATGTATTTAAATGTATATATTAAATATATATAACATATTAAATATAATATACTAAATATATCTAAAGATATAAGTTTATATAAATGTATAATATATATATTCCATTTCAAACAAATCCTTTCTGAACAAAATGCATTTCTATATATATAAATAAAAGAGCCAGATGTATGGGTGATTCTGCAGCTCTGCATTTTGCTTGGAAAGGATTTGTTTGGAATGGAATTCACGAATTCTTATACTTATAAATCACCAATTACTTGATCTGATTTTTCTAAACCTTTACAAGTTTACATAAGTAATTAGATTAAAAATATAATTACTTTGAAGTACTGTTATTGGAATTCCTACAGCTCAAACTTCTCATTCCAGGGTCTGAGATAACCTTGCATTTGAAATGTCAAGGACAGAACCTCAGACTGAGGACCTTACCTCATTCCTTGACTGTATGCTGGGCAAAGCTCAGGGAATCAGAGCTGATGCCAGCCCCAGGGGACAGGGATGTCTTGGAGGTCCTGGGCTCAGAGACCTGGGATTAGGTAGTGCCAACAAGAAAGCCCAGCTGAAGTGCTGAGATCTGGAACATAGACTGTAGGGGCTGGAGCAGTGGGGGAAAGCTGTGGTCAGAGAGGTTGGCTGAGAGCAGACACTGACCTGGAGGTGCTCATAGGACGTGCAGGAGGATGGCAGGTATGCAGGCCATTGCTCCCAGCTTGTGCTGGGGTCCACTGCTTGGGGGGATAGATGGAGTACCACGATGAATCTTCCAGAGAAAGTTCGCATGGGCTGCTACACAATCTTTCTTGGGGATGTAAGCTTTCCAACCTCTCAGATTCCTAACTTTGTTTCACATCACGCTTCTTTTCTCATATAAAGCCCTTACAATTTGATTTCTATTCAAGAGGGAATGAAGGCAATTAATGGTAATTTAACAAAATACTTAATTGAATATACGGAGGTTGAATTTTCATGCCAGAGTTTCCCATTGGTTTTTGGGAGTGTTTGACTCTGCTTGTTCATCTACACACACACAGTCTGACAAGCACATAGGTATTTCAGAATGAAATTTATACCTCATTAATATTAACTGGATGGAAAATACCTGGCTTTCCAAGGGAAGTTTATTTGGGGGTCACCTTGACTCTTTTTTCAGCAAATGGGGAAATGGTGGGATGTGGTGTGGCAACGTATCTCCCAAATGGATGCCCAGGAGACTGAGATCCAGGTGGGCTATCTGAGGTTAGGGTCTAGGCCCTCTGCCAGCGCAGGGCTGGGTGAGGGGCTATTCCATAAGCTCTCAATGAAATGATTCAAGCTTGCTTCTTCAGCACCTGCTTTGAATAGCTATTGATTAGGATGCCATCTATGTGTGTGGCCTCTCCCAACTGAAGATTGTCCCATCCACAGCCAAAGCTAGTGTGTGCATATAGTATTGCTCCAATGTGGATGTAAGAAGCCCAGCAGCAGAGAAGAGTGAGGAGCCTCCAGGACCTGCCACATGGCCGGGAAAGCCTCTGGGATCCCTGCTCAACAGCGTGGAGACCCACAAGCTTCCCGGTTGATGGAGGTAGTATGCCTTACCCAGGGACATAGCAGGAGTCGTCTCACCCTGTGCCTGGCCTAGGTGTGTGGTTTGGAGAGGGCTATGAGGACAGCATGCTGAGGCTTCTCCCCGCACAGCCACCCCTCTGCTCTCTGGAGATGGTTCTTAGGCAGTCTGGGAAAGGTGAGAGCTGAGCTCCAGGCCAGTGGGCATGGAGGCCGCTGGCCCTATGGGTGATCCCACAGATCTGTCGGAAGCGGGTTGGCATTTGAGCTCTTCCTCCCACTTGCTTACTGTGGCTTGAAATTCCTTTAGCAGGGGAAGAATTCTTCCAAAGGAGTCAAGTTTCAAGTCTTTATATTTCTTTTGGCAATTTATGAGAAATTTGTTATTGAATCTGGCCTCCTCAGGGTTTTAAGTGTTAATGAAAAGATTTTATCCCCAACCTTAAAATTATATTAAAAACATCACTAATTATGTTTTAGGAAATTTATGACTTTTAAGGTTGAAGAGTCTTTTAGAGACGTATTTAGTTGTGTGATCCTGAGCAACTCATCATAATCTTTCTAGACCTCAAATCACACTTCTTTCATTTTTTATAATTTTTATTTTTTTCAGATGTACATCATATTTCGAATTCTGTATACATTACATCATGTTCACCACCCGAACACTAAGTATAATGCATCCCCTCACATGTGACCCTAATCACCCCTTTTGCCCTCCCCCTCCCCCCTTCCCCAATGGTAACCACCAGTCCAATCTCCAATGCTATGTGTTTTTTTCTTTTTTTTGTCATTTTTATCTTCTACTTATGAGTGAGATCATATGGTATTTGACTTTCTCCCTCTGACTTATTTCACTCAGCATAATACCCTCAAGGTCCATCCATGTTGTCACAAATGGCCGGATCTCATCCTTTCTTATGGCTGAGTAGTAGTCCATCGTGTATAAATACCACATCTTCTTTATCCATTCGTCCCTTGATGGGCACCTAGTTTGCTTCCAAGTCTTGGCTATTGTGTATAATGCCGCAATGAACATAGGGGTGCAAGTATCTTTATGCCTTTGTGTTTTCAAGTTCTTTGGATAAATACCCAGCAGTGGAATAGCTGGATCATATGGTAGATCTATCCTTAATTTTCTGAGGATACTCCAAACTGCTTTCCACAGTGGCTGCACCAGTTTGCACTCCCACCAGCAGTGAACAAGGGTTCCCTTCTCTCCACACCCTCTCCAACATTTGTTGTTTCCTGTCTTGTTAATTATAGCCATTCTGAATGGAGTGAGGTGACACCTCATTGTAGTTTTGATTTGCATTTCCCTGATAGCTAATGATGTTGAGCATCTTTTCATATGCCTGTTGGCCATCTGTATATCTTCTTTGGAGAAATCTCTGTTCAGATCTTTTGCCCATTTTCTAATTGAATTGTTGGTGTTTTTGTTTTTGAGCTGTATGAGGTCTTTGTATATTTTGGATATTAACCCCTTATCTGATATGTGGTTTGCAAATATCTTCTCCCAATTGTTAGGTTGTCTTTTTGTTTTGTTGATGGTTTCCTTTGCTGTGCAGAAACTTTTTAGTTTGATGTAGTCCCATTTGTTCATTTTTTCTGTTCTTTCCCTTGCCCGGTCAGACATGGGACTTGAAAATATGCTGCTCAGACCAATGTCATACAGCGTACTGCCTATGTTTTCTTCTAGAAGTCTCATGGTTTTGGGTCTTACATTCAAGTCTTTAATCCATTTTGAGTTGATTTTTGTGCATGGTGTAAGGGAATGGTCTACTTTCATTCTTTTGCATGTGGCTGTCCAGTTTTCCCAGCACCATTTATTGAAGAGACTCTCCTTTCTCCATCGTGTGCTCTTGGCTCTCTTGTCGAATATTAGCTGTCCATAAACATACGAGTTTACTTCTGGGCTCTCGATTTTATTCCATTGATCTGTGTGTCTGTTTTTGTGCCAGTACCATGCTGTTTTGGTTACTATGGCTTTGTAGTATAATTTGAAATCGGGGAGTGTGATACCTCCAGCTTTGTTCTTTTTTCTCAGGAATCCTTTGGCTATTTGGGGTCTTTTGTTGTTCCATATAAATTTTAGGATTCTTTGGTCTATTTCTGTAAAAAATGTTGTTGGAACTTTGATAGGGATCGCGTTGAATCTATAGATTGCTTTAGGAAGAATGGACATTTTAACAATGTTAATTCTTCCAATCCAAGAGCACGGAATATCTTTCCATTTCTTTGTGTCTTCTTTGATTTCTTTCAACAATGTTTTATAGTTTTCGGTGTACAGATCTTTCACCTCTTTTGGTAAGTTTATTCCTAGGTATTTTATTCTTTTTGTTGCAATTGCAAATGGGGTTGTATTCTTAATTTCTCTTTCTGCTACTTCGTTGTTAGTGTATAGAAATGCAACCGATTTTTGTACGTTGATTTTGTATCCCACAACTTGACTGTATTCCTTTATTATTTCTAAGTTTTTTAGTGGACTCTTTAGGGTTTTCTATATAAAGAATCATGTCGTCTGCAAAGAGTGACAGTTTCACTTCTTCTTTTCCAATGTGGATCCCTTTTATTTCTTTTTCTTGCCTGATTGCTCTGGCTAGTACTTCCAATACTATGTTAAATAAGAGTGGTGACAGTGGGCATCCTTGTCTGGTTCCTGTTCTTAGAGGGATAGCTTTCAGTTTTTCTCCATTGAGAATGCTATTTGCTATGGGTTTGTCATATATTACCTTTATTATGCTGAGATGTTTTCCTTCTATGCTCATTTTATTTAGAGTTTTTATCATAAATGGATACGGTGTCTTGTCAAATGCTTCCTGTGAATCTATTGAGATGATTATGTGATTTTCGTTCTTTATTTTGTTAAGGTGGTGTATTATGTTGGTTCATTTGTGGATGTTGGACCATCCTTGCACCCCTGGAATAAATCCCTCTTGATCATGGTGTTTGATTTTTTTAATGTATTGTTGTATTTGATTTGCTAGTATTTTGTTGAGGATTTTTGCATCAATGTTCATCAGTGATAATGGCCCGTAATTTTCTTTTTGTATGTTGTCCTTGTCTGGTTTTGGTATCGGGTTAATGTGGGCTTTGTAGAATGAGTTAGGAAGCTTCCCCTCATCTTCTATTTTTTGGACAAGTTTGAAGATAGGTATTAAGTCTTCTTTGAATGTTTTGTAGAATTCACCAGGGAAGCTGTCTGGTCCTGGACTTTGATGTTTTGGGAGGTTTTTGATTACTCTTTCAATCTCCTTACTGGTGATTGGTCTATTCAAATTCTCTGCTTCTTCTTGCTCCAGTTTTGGAAGGTTGTATGATTCTAAGAATGTATCCATTGCTTCTAGATTATCCAATTTGTTGGCATATAGCTTTTCATAGTATTCTCTTATAATCTTTTGTATTTCTGAGGTGTCTGTTGTAATTTCTCCTCTTTCATTTCTGATTTTATTTACTTGAGGTTTCTCTCTTTTTTCCGTGGTGAATCTAGTTAAAGGTTTGTCAATTTTATTTATTTTTTCGAAGAACCAGCTCTTGGTTTCATTGACTTTTTTCTATTGTTTTATTAGTCTCTATTTCATTTATTTCTGCTCTGATTTTTACTGTTTCCTTCCTTCTGCTGATTTTGGGCTTTGTTTGTTCTTCTTTTTCCAGTTCCTTTAGATGTGCTGTTAGATTGTTTATTTGTGATTTTTCTTGTTTTTTTGAGGTAGGCCTGAGTTGCTGTAAAATTCCCTCTTAGAACTGCTTTTGCTGTATCCCATAGATTTTGGCATGTTGTATTTTCATTTTCTTTTTCCTCCAGGTATTTTTTGATTTCTCCTTTGATTTCTTACTGACTCAATCATTGTTCAGTAGCATTTTGTTTAATCTCCACATATTTGTGGATTTTCTGATTTTCTTCCTGTAGCAGATTTCTTGGCTCATACTGTTGTGGTCAGAAAAGATGCTTGGTATTATATCAGTCTTCTTAAATTTATTGAGACTTGTTTTGTGGTCTAATGTGATCTATCCTGGATAATGTTCCATGAGCATTTGTAAAGAATGTGTATTCTGTAGTTTTTGGATGGAATGTTCTCTATATATCTACTAAGTCCATCTGGTTCTAATGTGTCACTTAAGGCCAATATTTTCTGTTTGGTTGATCTATCTATTGGTGTATGTCACGTGTTAAAGTCCTCTACTATTATTGTGCAACTATCTATTTCTCCTTTAATGTCTGTTAATAATTGTTTATATATTTAGGTGCTCCTATGTTGGATGCATAGATATTTACAAGTGTTATATCCTCTTATTGGATTGTTCCCTTTATCATTATGTAGTGACCTTTTTGTGATTATCATGTGGTTCATATATAATATTATTATGAATTATGAATATTATAAATTATATAATATTATACATATATAGCAATCTATATTGAGTTGAAAGTCTTAGTTTGACCTCTATCTAAAAGCGCTACTCTTTTACTCTCCTCCTCCCACATTTTGTGTTTTTGAAATAATATCTAACTTCTTATTTTATATGTGTCTGTTCATTACCCTCTTATCATGGAAATAGGTAATGTTACTACTTTTGTCTTTTAACCTTCATATTATCTTCATAGGTGGTTGATCTGCTACTTTTACTGTATTTTTGCCTTTGCTTTTTTTTTTTTTGATAATTTTCTTATTCCTATTTGTGGTCTTCTCTTTCCCACTTAATTAAGTCCCTTTAGCATTTCTTGTAGAACTGATTTCTTCCTGATAAACTCCTTTAATTTTTGCTTGTCTGGGACACTCTATCTCTCTTTCCATTCTGAATGATAACCTTGCCAGGTAGAGTATTCTTGGCTGTAGGTTTTTTCCTTTCAGCACTTTAAATGTATCATGACACTCTCTTCTAGCCTGTAGGGTTTTGGCTAAGATGTCAGCTGATAGCCTTATGGTGTTTCCTTTATATGTCACTTGTTTCCTTTCTCTTGAAGCTGTTAGGATTCTCTCTTTATCTTTAATTTTGGCCATTTTAATTATAATGTGTCTTGGTGTGGGC
Organism: Equus asinus; assembly: GCF_041296235.1. Classification (NCBI taxonomy): domain Eukaryota; kingdom Metazoa; phylum Chordata; class Mammalia; order Perissodactyla; family Equidae; genus Equus; species Equus asinus. The sequence continues at coordinate 35,072,020 of NC_091801.1, read as the reverse complement.
CTCTTTTTGTTTATCTTGTTTCTTGCTCTCTGTGCTTCCTGTACTTGGATGTCTGTTTCCTTCTTTAGGTTAGGAAAGTTTTCAGCTATTATTTCTTTAAATAGATTCTCTACCCCTTTGTCTCTCTCTCTTCTTCTGGGACACCTATAATACAAATGTTATTAGTGTGCATGATATTGTCCCAGAGTTCCCTTAGACTGTTCTTGTTCTTTTTAATTATTTTTTCTTTTATCTTTTCTGCTTGGGTGATTTCCTGTAGTCTTTTATCCAGCTTGCTGATCTGTTCTTCTGTATCATCTACTCTGCTATTGAGTCCCTCTGGTGAAATTTTCACTTCCAGTATGGTATTCTTCATTTCTCATTGTTTCTTTTTTGTATTTTCCAATTACTTGTTGATGTTCTTACTGTGTTCATCAAGTCTTCTCCCAAAATCAGTGAGCATCATTATGAGTTTTTGTTTGAACTCTTTGTCAGGTATATTGCTTCTTTCTGTTTCATTTAGTTCTTTTCCTTTTTTTTTTCCTATTCCCTTGCTTGAAATGTATTCCTTTGCCTCCTCATTTTGCCTCCTTCTCTGTGTTTGTATCTTGTGTATTAGGTGAGTGAGCTGTGTCTCCTGATCTTGCAGAACTGGCCTTATGTAAGAGATACCTTTTGGGGCCCAGTAGTGTGTTTCCCCATTGTCACCAGTGCAAATGTTCCAGGAGTGACCCATGTGTGGGCTACATGTGTCCTTCTGTTGTGGCAGGGTTACTCTTGTTGCAGTGACCCAGGGAATCTAGGTTTTTCCCCCCGGCCAGCTGTTTGTCAATTGGGTTTGGGGAGCCCCAGCACAGTTGGCTGCAAGGTCTAATAGCACACTCCTGTTGCAGTTTTCTCATTAAGTGAGTAGGCCCCCAGCATGGCTGGTTGCTAGGCTCAGGGGCTTACAATTGCTGTAGGCCTCAGGCCTGCAAGGCTGTTGTCAGCTCTCTCATGATTGCAGCTGAGTGGGGCTGGCTCCAGGCACAGGAACACTCAATTATTTCAGGCTTTGGCAGGTGGGCTGATCCCCTTTGTGGCTGTTTGTGAAGCACAGGTCTTCTGCCATGGATAAGCCCCAACCCCCCACAGGTCCACACACACTGTCAACACAGTCCTGGCCTGTGCACACATCCCAACCTCCTGGAGCATACCCAGTCACCCTACTGCTGAGGTCCCCACTCTCTCCATGAATACCCCCACACTCCACCTGCTCCTCACACAGGCTCTGCCCCACAGAGGTAAGCACACTCACTTGTCTGCAGAGGATCAAGACATCCAGTCTATGCAGGCAAACAATTAGCCTGAGGGCTTGCTGTGAGTGGGGCCCATCCCTAGGGCAGGCTGCCTGCCCTGGGTGAGCTGGATTAAATCAGTGCTCTAGTGGGTGTGGCAGACCTTGGGCTAATAGGCCAGGGGAAGAACTTCAATGGCTTCTGCCAGTGTCTTTGTCAGCACATCTGTACTGGGTCACAACAATGGCTGGTGCCAATGTCTCAGTCTCTGGAGAGGTCTCATCTCTCACCAAGATGTACCCAGAGCCTACCATGTAAGTCTGTTTTCACCAAAGGACTGTGCCCTTTACTTTCTAGTGATTTTAGGTTGCTTTTTGAGGTGGGTGAATTTGTGCCTGGGCCCTTTAAGAGCTGGATTTTCCAACTTATGTTGATAGCTTTTCTGGGGGTATACCCCATTGTAGTTAAGGGCCAGTGAAGGCAGATATTATGAGACTCATGCTGAGTCTGAAGGATGCTTATAGTGGTGACATGCACCTGCTCAGGTCCCTGCTCCTCCAGGGAAGGCTGCATACCTTAGGGTTGTTCTTGATCAGCCCACTATGGGGATCCATGGCTTGTGAAGTTGGCTTTTTTCTCTCTGGAGAGGAATTTCTGCCTCTTCTGCCTCAGTCAGTACTGTCCCTTTTTGTGGGGGTTCTTTTTATCTGGTTTTCAGTTCTCTCTCGGGGATAATTTGTTCATGGGAGGAGGTGAATTTCAGAGTCTGCCTACACTACCATCTTGATGAGCTCTCTCTAAAGTACTTTTTAATTAAGGTAAATACATTGTTCTTTTAGACATAATGCTATTGCACACTTAGTAGACCATGGTATAGTGTAAATATGACTTTTATAGGTACTGGAAAACCAAAAAATTCATGTGACTTGCTTTATTGCAATTTTCACTTTATTGCAGTGGTATGGAACTGAATCTGCAATATCTCCAAGGTATGTCTATGTCTTTTTCTCATGTTTCCTCTTGTCTATCACATTGAGAAGCGAAAGGTGTAATCCTGGGGCCACCTACTCTGAAAGATAAGATGAGTCAAGGGTAAAAAGAAGGACTCAGAAGGAAATTCTGTTGAATTGCTAATGAGGAAGCTACACAGAACAGTGCTGCAGTCCTATTAACCATGATGCTCTTGCCTGCATGACTTCCAGTATTTATTATTGTGTTCTGCCAACCACATTCGACCTGCTCCATTGTGTCTTGGTCAATATAATGATGTAGAGATAGGTAGGGGTCACACAGGCCAATACAATGATATAGAGCTAGGTAGAGGTCAAATGCAGGTCCTCCTAAGTGTTTTGGTGTTATTATAAGAGCAATGGAAAGCCATTAAAAGTTTTATTTTTATTTCATTTTGCTATTGTTATTATTTTTTGAATGGGGGACACGTCCTAGGTTTGAATTTTGAAGATATTGCTCTGTGGGTATGTGTGTGTAGGTAGCAGGGCAAAGGTGTGTGTGAGGAACTGCATAGGAAGTTAACACAACAGGTTAGATTACAGATGAAGGGATTGGCAGGGCATAGGATGGTGGCAGTGGGAATGGAGAAAAGTACGTGGACTGTGGGTAAATTGATGGTGGCATGAATGATGAAGGAGAGGAACATGCCAATGACAACTTCTAGATTCTGGAATACAGGACAGAATACCAGCAAGGAGCAGGGTGTGAAAGGAGGATGATAACTTTGGTCTTGGGTGTGCTTATGAGACACCAGGATGGGCTAACCAGAGGGAGTTTGTATGAATATGTCTGGAGTCTGAGGAGATGTCTTGGATGGGAGATTTAAACTGGGAGCTCTCAGCATATTGATGGTAATTGAGAGGAGGAGATAGGCCATGGCAAGAAGGGCCATGAGCTTTGAATCAAGAACAGAGGTGCTCTACTGTCCATATGTCAGGGAAAGAAGGAGGAGCCAGGAAAGGAGATTAACAGGAGGAACTGTAGATGGGGCCTGGAGAGTGTGGTGTCCCAGGACTCCAGGAAAGAGAGTGACTCAAGAAGTGGGGAAGGATTACCTATATGTTGCTGAGAAGGCACGTATGATTAGGAGTGGCTAAATTGCATAAACTGACTTGGAGGTAGTTGAATGCCATCGTGAGAACTTTTTTGGTGGAGTGGTGGGGGCAGCCCCTACACTGAAGTGCTGAAGAGAATATGACAGGTGAGAAAATGGAAAAAGCAAATTGAGAAATTCTTTGAAGAAGTTATATTGTGAGGTAGAAAAAAAGGATAGAGCCATAGGGTTTAGGAGAATTCAGATTTTTAAGTGTGATGGGGTGGCGTGGGGGAAGAGTTAAGTTCTAAAGCATATACAACTTCAAATGTTTTTTTTTTTTAAAGATTTTATTTTTTCCGTGTTCTCCCCAAAGCCCCCCGGTACATAGTTGTATATTCTTGGTTGTGGGTCCTTCTAGTTGTGGCATATGGGATGCTGCCTCAGCGTGGTTTGATGAACAGTGCCATGTGCGCGCCCAGGATTCGAACCAACGAAATGCTGGGCCACCTGCAGCGGAGTACGTGAACTTAACCACTCGGCCACGGGGCCAGCCGCTCAAATGTTTTTTGAATCATTAACTCAAAAGAATAAATATATAGAGTGCAGTGTTCTGATTAGTGTTGCTATGTTAATTTACCTTGCAGGACAACTTTGAATATGGATGTATAATTTAAAACATAGGTTATCCTACAAAGGTTGCCATTGTGTTGACAGGATAGTGGCCACCTTGAAGAATGAGAATGAAGACTGTAAGAGGATGAGACACAAGAAGTTAGAGAAGAAGACAAAGAGCAGTGAGAGACGCCTTAAGTCTTCCAGCCAAGTAGGTGTAATACATGTCCAAAATTCTTAAATCTATTCCCTATATTGTAAAAATAGCACCTGGCCTCTGCCCTCCAATGTGTCCAGTGCTGTCTGCTTCATTGCTTAACAGAGCATATTTCATGATCAGCTCATACCTCTGAACAAAGGTCCTGTTTCTGTCTTTGAACATACCCTGTGCCACAATAGAGACAGTTTGGGCTCTTTTTCCCTCTCCCTCTAACCCCCTCCAAATAATCCCCAGAAGTGCAACCCATCAAACTACACCTCCATTACTGGACCCAGCCAGGGCCTAGGCAACCAAGAACCCAGCAGTGCCAGCTCTGGACAGCAAGCGCTGCCTCTGTAAAGGGAGAGGGAAAAAGCCCCAGAAATGCAGCCATGGGAAGAGTCTGTACCTGGGAAGAGGATAAAGTCTGAGACATCTGTTTGCCAAAAACCCCACTGAGCCATGTTTTCCAGTGTTAATGCCTACTGGAGATGGGATAAGAAAACACTCACAGTGTTCTTCTGCCCCAAAACCAAGAAGGCTCACTCTCTCAAAAAACCTGTGATTTATGAGAATTTAGATTTCAGTAGTTAACCATACTGTTGTGGATCCCAATGCAGTGGGCTTATTTATTTTTTTTTCATATGACCAAAAACATTCTCTACTTCCTAGGGATCCAGCCATCAGATCCGGGCAAACAGCCTGTTAAGAATAATTAAAAAATAAGATCTATGTGGTGTGAGTGTGGGTGTGGGGATGGGGACGGTTCTCCCCTAACTCCCTGTTGCTAACTGCTCATCAGCAAAATTCCTTCACTAATCGAGCATATGTGAGGATAGACAGCACACATAAGCCCCATGTAGACTTGTTCACACCTACAAGTGAACCCTGCTTGATTGCCCTCACCTAGTATGCTTAATGGATTCATAGTTGTCAAGCTCTGGGCAGATGTGCTCTGTGGGAGCATCTCCCCTTCACTGGGATCCTGGGGTGGTAATTAAGCAGCTGCTGGTCATAAGCCAAAACATAAATAGAGTAGGCGTGACAGAAAGGGCAGGTCAAAAGAGAGAGAAAATTTTTTCTGTAAGTATTATAGGGAAGGTTAGAGCCATGTGTATAAGAATCTGGTTTTGATTCTTGGAATTTGGACATTGCAGATTTTTGGTATTCATTTGTGATGTTCCTATTGTGACTGACCACCATAGTGCATACTAAAGTTAGTTTGATTGCCCTAGTTTGGCCTCCTGACCTCCCCTTCCAGAAATGGGAATCTCTGCTTCTGGGGAGTGCAGCAGGAATTGTGTGGGGCTGGGGTGCTGCAAGGAAAACAGTATTAACCATATGGAAGATTAACATCAATATCCAAAAGGACTTGATCTGATGGGCAGGGCATGGGCAGTGGCGAGAACCTTTGGTAGTGATGATACTTGAGGCCAGAACAGTGACAACACCTTAGTTCAGAGTAGTCCCTGTGGAAAAGAACCTTGGCTAGCAGCTAGAGTGTGGTAATTAGTGTCTAAATAGGCAGGTTCTGGTGAGCACTAAGCTTTTGCTCAGCCTGAAGGGCAAACTGGATAATTAGAAATTCTGGTGAGACTGTCAGGTAGTTGATTGGACAACTTGGGAATTGGAGACAGTATAGTGTGGTGGTCTCAGCTCCTCAGAAGTTGCAACCTAGAAGATATATTGTGTTGTTCTCGGTTCTGAACTCTGACTGCATGTTAGAATCAAATGAAGAACCCAGTACTGATGCCCGAGCCTCACCTACTGACAAGCTGAACCAGAAGCTCAGGTGGAAAGATGTACTGGTATTTTTAGAAGTGACAGGGATGATTCTAATGCACAACCAAAGGGTGAGATGCTTCAGTAACTAATTGGTTCTGCTAACTCCTACTCCTCTTGCTGCTGCAATTTGGCTGTGAGCACACTGCCTATCCTTGTTGCAACTGGCTCAAGAATGAGGCAGGTGTTTCTAGATCTCACTGCGTCAAGTAAGTATAACTCTGAAGTAGATTCTGATAAGTTAAGATGTATTTGATAAGTCCTAGAGCAACCGCCAAGAAAATAACTGAAAATATATGATTAAAAAATCATTAAAGGAGTTAAAATATTAGGCTAAGAAGCATTCACTTAATGGAAAAGAACACAACAAAGGAGTAAAAAGAGAGAAAAAGGACATGAGGCACATAGAAAACAAAATGAAACATAGCAGATGTAAATCCAACTATATCAATAATAACATGGAATATGAATGAATCAAATAATCTAATCAATTAAATAATCTGAAAGTTGGAGATTGTTAGACTGGATAAAAATAAAAGATCCAAGTATATGCTCTGTACAGTGCACACAATTTAAATTCAAAGATAAATAAGTTGAAAGTAAAAAGATGGTAAAGATATATCACACCAAGAGCAACTAGAAGAAGGCTGAAGTAACTATAACAATATTAGACAAAATAGACTTTAAAAACATAAAATTTTACTAGAGATAAAGACATTTTATAATGATAAAAGCATCAATTCATTAAAAAGATATAGCAATTTAAGACATTTATACATTTAACAACAAAGGCACAAAATATATGGAGCAAAAATAGACAAAATTGAAGGAGAAATAAAAGCCAATAATGATAGTTGGAGATGTCAATACCTCGCTTTCAATAATGGATAGAAAAACTAGGCAGAAGATCAACAAGGAAATAGAAGACTTGAACAGCATTATAAACCAATTAGTCTTAACAAGATGCTTCACTCAACAGCAGAATATACATTCTTAAGTGTGCATGGAACATTCTCCAGGATAGACCACATGCTAGGCCATTAAACACACCTCAGTAAATTTAAAAAGATTGAAATTGTGAAAGTGTGTTCTCTGATCACAACGGAGTAAAATATGGAATTTATAGTAGAAATTTGGGAAGTTCACAAATATGTGGAAATTAAACAACACACCACTAAATAACCAATAGGTCAAAGAAGAAGTCACAGGGAAATTAAAGAATACTTAGAGCTGAATGCAAATGAAGACACGACATATAAAAACGTATGGAATGCAGCTAAAGCAGTGCTTCCAGGGAATTTTATAGGTGTAAATGCCTGCATTCAAAAAGAAGAAAGATCTCAAATCAACAATCTAACCTTCCAATTTAAGACACAAAAGAAAAGAAAATTAAATCCAAAGCAAAATTGCCAAAGTGTTCAGTTAGAACAACAAGCCAAACAATGTAACAAGCTTTATTCATTTACTGTGACAGTTTACGCAAGTGGAAAAAGAGAAAGGTGCTGGCTTCCCAGTGTTCCATTTTTCCCAAAGAGCAGTGCTGAGTGAGGGACAGGGGACAGATTGGAGCAATCATCTCACTGCTTAGGACTGCCCCTCCCCACCCGAAACAAAAAGATTCCCTACCTTTTATGGGCCTGAGGGCCTGGGGGATGAAGGAGGGGAAGGGCTAGAAGTGGAAAAGTACAAATCAGAGTGGAGAAAAGTGCCTCAACCTAGGTCCACCACCCCCAAACTCCTCATGAGAAGGCCTCCTCATGGAGGCCTCTGGGCTAAGAATGCAGATATGCAGATAAGCATGGCTGACTCTAGCGGCCTGAGTCCTCAACTGCAACTACCTCCAGAGACTGCAACATACTGGCTGTGCCCCAAGTCTGGTGTGGGGAGGCACCTTCTCCTTAAGAGCCAGCCAAGTAACGTCTATGGTCAAGCTTGAAAAATCTCCCAGGAGATTTTGGCCTGCACTCCTCAGAAGGAAGGAAATAATATGAATTAGAGTATAAATTAATGAAATAAAGAAGAGAAAATTAACAGAGAAAATCAACAAAACCAAAAGTTGGTTCTTTGAAAAGATTCACAAAATTGACATATCTTTAGCTAGATTGACCACGAAAAAAAGGGAGGCCTAAGATCTTGGCAATATTAGTGCCTGTAGCTAAAGACAGGGCTTGTTGGGCCTGACATGATCTCTGGTGTCCTGTTGTGGGTCCTGTCTCCCTGTAAGAGGAAGGCTCTCCTTTCAGATTCCTCTCTCCAGCTTCAGGAGGCCTTTCATCTCAGACCTTAGAGTCTGTCTTTCTTCTTGATGGATTCTATGGCTCTGGGCCCTGGAAACCTGTTTCTCCCTGATATATTTTAACTTGCCTAAAATATATTCTCTAGTCAGTTATAAGGAGTTCATTTTACCCTTGGGGTAAAGCTTACTTCTGTCCCCATCTAGTCTCACTATTGGTCTGCTGGCCTCCACAAAAATCACTTTTATTCCAGAAGTCTATCTTGTACATAAGCCCCTTCTAAAATTCACAGAGGATTTCTGTCTTTTGCTGTTCAAGAGTCTATGCCTCTTTGAAACTTCTAGGAAGATTGTGGTTCTGGTAGGGTGATGGTGGATGGGGGCTGTAGTGCTCAGCTCATCACCTAAGCAGAGATGAATAGTATACTCTGAGCCTCGTGAAGCCTCAGACTTTTCCAACTCATTTTGCAGTTTTAGCCCCTTTTCCAGGTTATTTATTTGACTCATCTCAGCTCATTTCTTTCTTCCTAGAGAGTGATCATCTATAATTTGTAGCTTCTGAATGAAAAAATGCCTTAACAACAGAAATACTTCCCATGAAAGGAATGACCATGAGAGTTCTTTCAGAGAAGACATTCTAGGCCAAGTAGTGAGTGGGCCATAAATAAAAGGTAGTTTGGTGTAGAACACATTTGCTTCTGCTTATGTTTATATATATACCTTAGGGCTGTTAAAATGACATGGCAGTGAGTTCTTTGGGTTTTCATTTTCCTCGTATGTCCCAGAGTAGATACTAGAGAAGCTGACAACCTGGATGTAGGATTGGAAACAGGCTCCAAGGAAAGTCTGCTCTACCTAGCCAAAGGACCAGGAAAGGGAAAGCCTAGCAAGACAAGATTTTTTTGCAAAACAACTCTTCTATTGTAGTCAAACACCACAGAAAGAACCTGTGGCTCCCACCATCATCATGCTATCAGAAGCTAAGTTAGAGAACCTAGATTTCTATCCTCTCCAGGCTGTAAGGAGATACTCAATCCCCTTCCTGGCGTGGTTTCAAAGAAGCTTAATAGATTTCTGGGACTTTCATTATCACATGGGTGGGGGCAGAGATAAGGAGCCTCCCCCACCCCCCGATGGGATCAGTGAATACTCCCATGGGGAGCCTGGATGTTAATATCTGGTGGTAATGACACACTGCTCCCTGTCTCATTCAGGATGGTATCAGCAGAGGCTTAGTGGAGAGCCTGAACTCCCATCTCTACTCAGAAGGAACAAGGACGTGATGGTTGAATGGATAAAGAAAGTGTGACACACACACACACACTCACACACATGCACAGGAATATTATTCAGCCATAAAAGAGAAGGAAATCCTACTATTTGTAACAACATGGATAGACCTTGAGAACATTATGCTAAGTGAAATAAATCAGACGGAGAAAGACAATTATATGGTCCCACTTATATGTAGAGTCTAAAAAGTTCAAACTTACAAAAGCAGAGAGTAAAATGGTGGTTGCCAGGAACTGGGGGTGGAGGAAATGGGGAGATGTTGGTCAAAGGGTACAAATTTTCAGTCATAAAATGAATACATTCTGGGGATATAATGTACAGCATGGTGACAATAGTTAATAATATTGTATTGTATCTTTGGAATTTGCTAGAGAGTAGACCGTACGTGTTCTCACCACACACACCCAAAAAGGGAACTATGTGAGGTGATGGATGTCTTAATTAACTTGATTGTGGCAATTGTTTCTCAGTGTTTTAAATAATAATAATAAAAAAAAGCCAATGTACTCCAGGAATTCTCAATGACAATATGAGATATACATAGGTAGTGTTTTTTGTCAACTAGCAGCAAGTATTTATTGAGTAAATATTATGTTCAGCACTGTGCTAGATACTGAAATACAACAGTGAAGAAGACATGTTTGCTCCTCCCAAGCTGGTAGGGGAAACAGACAAAACAAATCAAACAACAAATAAATAAAATAATTTAAAATTTAAAAGAAAAGAAGTAAGGAGGACACTTTTCCCTCCGCCACCACCTCAGATATTAATGGAGGCCAGAGAACCTAAACTTCCACCCTACTTGGCAGAAATGAGGTAGCATCTTCCTTCTCCCATGGGAGTGGTGTCAGAGGAGCCCTGCTAAAACAAAATATTTAAACAAGATCCAGAGTCTCATAATATAATTCCCCAAATGTCCAGGTTGTAATAAAAAATTACTCACCATACCAAGAACCAAGAAGGTCCCAACATGAATGAAAAAGACAATTAAAAGATGCTAACACTGAGATGATGGAGACGTGTGGCAAGGATTTTAAACCAACCATCATAAAATAATAGAAATGACCCAATCTAAATAACAGAGGGAAAATAGACTGAAAAAAATTAACAGAGCCTCAGAACTATTGGAATATAGGACTATAATGAAAGATGTGACATTTTTGTCATTGGAGTCTCAGAGGAAGAGAAAGAGAGCAGGGCTCCAATAGGATTTGAAGAAATTGTGATTAAAAATTTTCCAAATTTGGCTAAAGACAAACCTACAGATTCAAGAGGCTGAGTAAACTCCAAATAGGATACCCGCTCCCCCTCCCCCGACTGCCCAAAAACCCACACCAAAACAATCAAAGTCAAACTTCCAAAAACTAAAGACAAAGAAATAATCTTGAAAGTGATGGGAGAGAAATACCACCTTATTTATAGGGGAAAAACAACTCAAACTACAGCAAATTTCTCACTAGGCCCATGAAAGCCAGAAAGAAGTGTCACAACATTTTTCTAATGCTGAAAGAGAACTGTGAACCCAGAATTCTGCATCCTTCAGGAATAAAGGTGAAATAAAGACATCGTTATATGAAGGAAAACCAGGAGAATTTGTCACCAGTAGACCTACTCTAAAAGAACGACTACAGGAAATTCTCCAAAAAGAGAGGAAATGATTGAAGAAGGAATCTTGGAATGAAAACAGAAAAAATATAGATCAATAAAATAGACTTTCCTTCTCAATTTTAGTTTTCTAAATTATGTTTGGTAGTTGAAATAAAATAAAATAAAATAAAAATTGTAACACTAATATGTTATTAAATGTAAGTTGAGAAAAAACAAGAAATTATATTATAAATGGGGAGAGTAAAGGGACACTACGGTAGGTAAGGTAGATAAGATTTCTGCATTCCACATGAACTGATAAAATTTTTGATACCAGTAGACTGTAATAAGTTATGTATATATAGTATAATAGATACAGATGTATAAGTTATGTATATATAATGTAATACCAAGAACAGCCATTAAAAGAATTATAGAAACAAATATACCCCACACCACTATAGATAAATTAAAATAGAATGCTAAAAATGTGTTTGTAACCTACAGGAAGGCAGAAAAATAAAACAAAGAGAACAAACAGACTATAAATAATAAAATGGCAGATGTAAGCCCTATCATATCAGTAATTACTTTCAATCTAAATGGTCTAAATATATGAATAAAAACAGAGATTGGCAGAGTGGGTAAGAAAATATCATGACCCAACTATATGCTATGTATAAGAAGCTAACTTTTAATTCAATGACATAGGTAAGTTGAAAGTAAAATAAGAAAAGATACACCATGAAAACGTTAACAAAAGGAAGCAGGAGAACTATAATGTACACTTTAGAGCAAAAGAAATTACAACAGAAAAAGAGGAACATTACATAATGATAAAAGGATTAATCTATCATGAAGATATAGCAATCCTAAATGCATCAAACAACATAGCTGAAAGAATTTGAAGCAAAAACTGATAGTACTGTGAGGAATTACAGGACAATCCAAATTACAGTTGGAGACTTCAACATCCCATACTGAGCAACTGGTAGAACTACTAGCCAGAAAATCAACAAGATATAGAAGAACTCAACAACATCATCAAGCAACAGGATCTAACTGAAATTTATAGAGCACTCCATCCAACAACAGTAGAGTACACATTCTTTTCATGCACCCTAACAGGCCCTATCCTGGGTTATAAAACAAACCTTAACAAATTTAAAAGAATTGGACTCACACAGCATCCCTTGTTTGAGTACAATGGACTCAAACTAAAAATGAATAAAAGAAAGATAACAAGAAAATTTAAAATGCTTGTAAACTAATCAGCACACTATAATCCATAGGTCAAAGAGGAAGTCTCAAGACAATCAAATAATATACTGAACTGAATATAATAAAAGTACAACATATCACAATTGATGGAATGCAGCTAAAGTAGTGCTGGGAGGGAAATTTATAGCAACTACTAAGTGTTTATATTAGGAAAGAGGAAACTCCCAAATTAATAATCTGAGCTCTACCTCAAGAACTTAGGAAAATAAAAACAAAATAAACCCAAAACAAGTAGAAGGAAAGAAATAATAAAGATAAGTCAATGAAATTGAAAACATAAAAACAGTAGAGAAAATTAGTTAAACAAAAAGGTGGTTTTCTGAAAAAATCAGTAAAATTGACCTAGCAAGACTGAGAAAGATCCAAAGAGGAAAGACACAAATTACCAACATCAGAAATGAAACAGAAAATATCAGCATAGACTGTGCAGACATAAAAAAGATAATAATGAAATACAAATAACAATTCTACATACCTAAATTCAACAACTTAGATGAAATAGATCAATTCTTTGAAAAAAACAAGCTACTGCAACTCACTCAATATGAAATAAATAATTTGAATAACCCAGAACTACTAAGAAAACAATATCATAACTAAATTCCCCAAAATGAAATCTCCAGTCCCATATGGTTTCATTGGAAAATTATATTAAACATTTAAAGAATATTTCACATCAGTCTACATAATCTTTTACAGAAAATAGAAGAAGAGGGAATACTTCTCAACTCATTCTATGTGGTCTGTGTTATTATGATACCAAAATCAAAGATAGTATAAAAAAATAAAACTATGGACTAATGTCCCTCATAGACATAAATGTAAAAATTATTAACAAAATATTAGCACATAAATTCAGCAATATATCAAAAGAATTATATACCATGACCAAACGTGGTTTATTCCGAGTATGCAAAGTTGGTTCAATATTTGAAAATGAACCAATGTAATCCATATATCAACAGATTAAAAATGAAAAATTATGTAATTATATCAATTGATGCAAAAAAGATTTGACAGAATTCAATACTCATTCAAGATTTAAAAAAAAAAACTCTCAGAAAAACAAGAATAGAAGGGAACTTCCACTACTTGAAGAACATCTACAAACCCCACAGCTAGCATCACACTTAATGGCAAGACACTAATTGCTTTCCCTTTAAGATCAAGAGCAAGGACAGGATGTCCACTGAGCCACTGTTATTCAGCATAATCCTGGAAGTTCTAGCCAGTGCAATAAGCCAAGAAAAGGATATAAAAGCCCAGAGATATGAAATGAAGAAATAAAACTCCCTCTATGTACTGACAGCATGCTTATCTACACAGAATAACTCAATGAGCATGCAAAAAAACCTAGAAGTAACAAGTTATTCAGCAAAGTTACAAGATATAAGATAAACCTACATTCAACATAAAAATACAATATCATTTATAATTCTTCCAAAGAAAAGAAAATGTTTAGGTATAAATTTAACAAAACATGTACAGGACTTACGTACTGAAAACTACAAAATGCTGATGAGAGAAATCAAAGTTCTAAATGGAGAGACTTGCCATGTTCATGGACTGAAAAACTCAACATTGTAAACAATGCCAATTGTCCCTAAATTCATATACAGGTTTAATGCAATTTCTATTAAAATATCCACAATATTTAGATATGGACACGATTATTCTAAAATTTATATGCAGTGGCAGAAGAATTAGAATAGGTAAAACAAGTTTGAAAAAGAAGAATATAGTGGGAGGTATCAGTCTACCTGATTTCAAGATGTATTGTATAGCTCCAGTAATTAATACTAAGTGGTATTGGCAGAGGGATGGCCACAAATAAACCAAACAGAATATAGAACCCAAAAAAAAACATGCACAAGCATGGCCAATTGATTTTTGTCTAAGATAAAAACCAATTTAGTGGAAGAAGGATAAATGGTGCTGGAATAATTGGATATTCATTGGCAAAAAACATGAACTTTGATGTAAACCTCACACTTTATATAAAGATGAACTCAAAATAGATTATGGATTTAAAATTGTAGAACTTTTAGGAGAAAGTTTTCAGGCCATAGACCGTGAAGAAATCTTAGATATGACATCAAAATCATGAACTATACAATTAAAAAAAATTGATAAATTGAGCTTCATCAAAATTAAAACATTGCACTCTCAAAAGAACTTGTTAAGAGGATTAAAAGAAAGGCTAAAGACTGGGAGAAAATATTTGAATACCACGTATCTGACAAAGGTTTCATATCCAGAATATATGAAACACTTTCAAAACTCAACAGTAAAAACCCCAACAATCTGTTTGGAAAATGGGCAAAAGACACGAAGAGAGATTTCATTAAAGATGGCTTACAGGTGTCAAAGAAGCACATGAAAAGATGTTCAACATCACTAGCTATGGGGGCGATGCAAATTAAGACCATGGTGAGATATCACTACACACCTATTAGAACAACTAAAATTAAAAAAAATACTGACAATAATAAATGCTGTCATAGATATAGAGAGACTGGATCTTTCATATGTTGCTTGTGGGAATATAAAATGGTACAGATACTCTGGGAAATAGTTTGTCAGTTTCTTAAAAAAAGACTAAACAGGGGCTGGCCTGGTAGCATAGCAGTTGAGTTCCCATGCTCCACTTTGGTGGCCCAGGGTTCGCTGGTTCAGATCCTGGGTGTGGACCAATACACCACTTATCAAGCCATGCTGTGGTGGCATTCCACATATAAAATGGAGGAAGATGGGCACGGGTTTTAGCTCAGGGCCAATCTTCCTCAGCAAAAAAGAGGAGGATTGGTGGTGGATGTTAGCTCAGGGCTAATCTTCCTCAAAAAAAGAAAAAAAAGACTAGACACACACTTACCATGACACCTATTAGTTGCACTCCTGGGCATTTTTCCCAGAAACATGAAAACTTGCATCAACACAAAAACCTGTACACTATTGTTCACAGTAGCTTTATTTGTAATAGCCAAAAACTGAAAATAACCAAGATATCCCTAATAGATGATGGTTAAATAAATTGCAGTACATCCATACCATAGAATACAATTCAGCAATAAAAGGGAAAGAATTAATGATACATGCAACCTCCTGGATCAATCTCCAGAGAATTATATTGAATAATTCCAATAGAAAAGCATGTCAAATCCAATATCAAAAGTTCACATGCTGTATAATTCCACTTATACAACATTCTCAATATGACAAAATTATAGTGATAGAAAATAGATTAGTGGTTGCCAGGGGTTAGGGATGGTGGGGGAGGGGTAGGCATGATTATAAGGGGTAACACAAAGGAGGCCTTTGTAGAGATGGAAGAGTTGTGTCTTGATTGAGGTGGTGGTTACACACATCTACACATTTGATAAAATCACATAAAACTGGCACACATTGTACCAGTATTAATCTTCTGGTTTTGATTTTGTACTATACTTACATAAGATGTAACAGAGAGAATAGCTAGGTGAAGGGTTCATGGGACCTCTTTATAGTATCTTTGTAACTTCCTGTAAATCTATAATTATTTCAAATAATTTTTTGGGGTGTATTTGGTAGCCTCTAACACAGCCCCATAATCTCCACCTCCTGTTTTTGGACCCTTTATAATTCCTTCCCCTCGAATGTGGGCTAGACTTAGTGACTCACTTCTAATAAACGGAATATGGCAGAAATAGTGGGATACGTCTCCTGATATTAGATTATAAAAAGACCACAGCTGCTTTGTGGAGACCCACTCTCGTACTTTGCTTCTCCCTCTGGGGGAAGCAAGCTGCCTTGTTGTGAGCAACCTTATGGAGAGGCCCAGGTGGCAAGGGAGTGACGTTTCTCTATGGAACAACCAGAAAGGATCAGTGGTCTCCTGATAGCCACAGAGTCAAGTCTGAGGGTAAAGCCCACAGTTAACCTGGGAAATGACTGCAGCCTTGGCAACACCTTGATTGCAGCCTTGTGAGGGACACTGAGCCTGAGGTATTCAGCTGTACCTTGTTTCCTAACCCACAGAAACTGTAAGATATGCCATGTCTGTTGTTTCAAGCTGCTAAAAAAATAATACTAAAAATAAAGGTCGTGAGGTGGAAATATTCAAGGGAGAAAGTGAATACGCCCGCCTGATTGAATTGATTTTGATTGGATTTGTGTAAAAAGTGGGAAATGAGGTTTTAAGGATAAGCTGCAGCTGGAATTTGGAGACCTTTGAACACTAAGCTGAGAAGTTAGGGCTTTATCCTGAGTAGACAGGATGAAAATGCTCTTGTTAGGAAATCTTGGCTTGAAGGGAGATGCGGGAGAGACTGGAGGAGGGAGAAGCCTCAGTTCAGGAGGGAGCTCAGTGAGGAGGCTATTCCTGTGGTCTAGGGCCTGAAGGCCTCACCTGGGTGGGAGCAGTGGGAAAGGTAGAGATGAAGTATGAGGAGATACTGGGAAAGAGACTTGCCAGTCCTGGGTGGTGGAACAAGAAGGGTTCTCTGAGAGGAGGTCAAGAGAGTGGGGCTCGTGACCTGGACAATATTATCATCATTCTTGAAGTTCATCAGTAGAACAAGGGCCGTTTCAGGTACTTTTTCAAACCAATACAGCTGCTTACTGTTGAAAAGAAGAATTACAACTTAATTTCACACTTCTTGCTGATGAAGACTCTTGTTGGCCTATCTGACATCCTATATCAGGGGTCTAACCAGACCAAGCAAAGTGGGTCTTCTGGAGAACCTACATGTGCTTACATCTCCTAAGAACTTCACGGTTTTAAATGGGCATCTTGGTTCCTCAACTTCTTCTTCTGTTTTAGTGATTACTCAGAATGGTTAAGAGCATATGCGTTGAAGTCAACAGAATAGTTTCTCATCCTGACCCTAGCTCTGGTGCTATGACCAAGTTACTATACTCTCTAAGGTTAGTTTTCTCAGTTGCCTAATAATATAATAATACTGCTCCCTGAGATTAAGTAACAAAGTGCTTCTAAAGCACTAGGTGTAAGCAAGCCATCAACAAACGTGAGCTGTTTGAAATATTGATCCCAGGCAAAAGGAAGGTCAGGATGTTATCTTTTACTTCTTAAGAAAAATTGCATGGGTGGTGAGTGCTGACAATGTCGGACTCAGATTCTCAAGGAAAGGGTTTGCCAAACTGAGGGTGAGGTTCTGTTCCTCATTAGACTTGGATGATGACCTCAGATACAGAAATTCTCTTTTTGTAGAAGATGTAGAGAGTGATAGACTCTGTGCCCCTTCTTGGAGAATAGTTTATATTGGTTTGTCAGAAATATGTGTAGGTCAACAATATGGTTGTTGATAATAGGGATACTTTGGAAGTTCTTGGGGTGCTATGTTTAAGTGTATGGGGTTTCAGTATTGCTCCACAAATGATGCAAAGTTAAATGACTAACTCTGTTCCTGGATAGGGAAAATTTGCGAGAAAGCACTGATTCATAAGATATTTAATAATTGACCTTTATATATTTACAGTCACACACACTGGATAATGACATTTTGGTGAATGTCAAGCTGCATATACGATGGTGGTCTCATAAGATTAGTACCATATAGCCTAGGTGTGTAGTAGGCTATACCATCTAGGTTGTGTAAGTACATTTTATGATGCTTTCCTAACGACGAAATCACTTAAGGACGCATGCCTCAGAATGTATCCCTGCTGTTAAGCGGTACATGACTGTATATTTTAGCTCTTAAAGCAAAATGCTGAAGGAAGGTCTGATATCGCTTATTACTTACAAATAGAAAAGGGCTTTGGTGCTGAAGGAGCTCTCCTTACAGATTTCCCTTTTGTTTCTACAGATCATGGGAAACTGAGCGAAATCCATCCTCAGTGGACCGACCCTTGTGCTCTGCTCCTTTGAACAATTTGGGGTTAGAATGAGTATTTAGAATCTTTGAGATTCCAAATATTGACCATGTGGGCAAACTCATATTTATCAGTTTGTTTCAGTTTACTTATCATTAGTAAATAATAAGAAAATACTTAATACAAGTTAACATTTTTTGTCAGATATGTTCTGAGTGATCATTTTTTGACTAGCTACTGAGTGAAAATTAAAAAGACTAATTAGACATAGTTTGGATTTCAAAAACAGCACAATCTACTGAAAAGTGAGCTGTATGTGTTGATGCATTCTAAGAACTATACACAAGAAAGTGTAATTCAATGTAGATTGTGCTAAGTCTATAGGAAGGGAAAGAACAAAATGCCATAACATTTCAGGGGCAAAGGGATAATTTCCTCAGGGAATATTTAATTGAGAATATATGAGATTTGAACCTGCCCTTGAAGCTGTGTAGATTCTGGACAAGAAGAAGAAAGTGACTTGTGTAGGAATAATGTGGACACATCAGGAGACTGGAGATCACACCACTTGGCTGGAGGGTGAGGACTCAAAGGGACTGAATGAAAGTTTTTCTGGCAATAAAGGGTTTGGATATCAGGCTAAGGAAATTAGATTTTATTTGTCAAACCATGAGGAACAACAGAAACACTTCGAGTTTTGAAGAATTTTAGGGAAACACTTTGAGTTTTGAAGAATTTTAGGGAACTTGTGATAGCAGTTGGGCTGGATGAACGGAATAGGTCTGTCTTCGTCTGCTTCGCTGCCATAACAAAATCTTATGGACTGAGTGGCCTAAACAGCAGAAATTTACTTTGTCACAGTTCTGGAGTCTGGAAGTCTGAGATCAAGGTGTCAGCAGGGTTAATGTCTGGTGAGAACCCTCCCCTTGGGTTGCAGATGGCCGCCTTCTTGCTTTGTCCCTACATGGCCATTCCTCAGTTCATATGTGTGGAGACAGAGAGAGCTCTCTGGAGTCTCTTCTTATAAGGACACTAATCCTATTGGATCAGGGTCCCACCCTTGTTTAACATAATTACATCCTTAGAGGCCCCATCTCCAAATACAACCACACTGGTGTTAGTACTTCAACATCTGAATTTTGAAGGGATACTAACATTCAGTCCCTGTCAGAGCTTAAGGCTGAAAACACGGAAACCAGTTAGAGGGCAGTTGTGATGTTCCAAGAAGGAGTGAGAATGGATTGAGGGCATGGAGGTGAGGTTGGAGAGAGGCTGGACTGAGTGACATGGGGAAAGGGCAGAGGCCACCTACTCTAATACTTATAGTGTGCATCTCTCCCTGGTCTTTTTAGCACTTCTAAAGTCGTGTGTCCCTATAGGACTACTAATGCGGAGGCAAATATGTGGTCTCTGCAGGAGGGGAAAACAGTAGAAGGGTGTCACACTTCTCATACTGCATTGGAGAGTGGTAGAGAATGGAAACAGGGTCAACATTGTATTTCTAAAGTTTTGTCTTGTTTTATTTGCTTCCAGGATCTTTCCATGTATAGAGAGGTTTCTGAGCTGCTACACCATCACAAATGAAAACTATTTTCTGTAACAGGGCTCAAAGAACCTTTTCTGTAGAAGGTCAGGTAGTAAATATTTTAGGCTTTGCAAGCCAAGAGGCAATCATGGGGATATTATATAGGTACTTATGTAGTAGGAGAGAAAACAAATTTCTGCAAATTTTATATTTACAAAATACAAAATATAATAATTGTGTATGACATTTTGTAATACAAGTCTACTCATGAGAAGAATAAAATTCTTTATTGGGGAGATAACATTTCACTTAATTAGGGTTCACAGTTAGTGTTCTCTATCATCAAAATCAACTGCAAATGTCCGTCTGTTGATGTTAACCTGGAATGAGATTTCACCTATTTTACCTTTGAAAATGTTTTTTCACACACAGTTATGGCCAGATATTGATATTAAGCCATGAGCATATGATTTTAGTTGAAGACCTTCATCACTTGGAAGGCATTTATAGAATTCAATTAAATTCTTCTCTTGATATATGCTTTTAGTATGTCATTGTATTGCAGATTTATCATTTCCTATTGAAGTTTAGGTGGAAGGGCCTCAATTACACAGTTTATAGATTTTTTTCAAAGAAAAGTATTTTATCAATGTTTTCAAACATCACACAAAGAGTAAAGAAAGAGGGGCTGGCCCAGTCGCGTAGCAATTAAGTTTGCATCCTCTGCTTCGGTGGCCCAGGGTTTGCTGGTTTGGATCCCAGGCATGGAGCTATGCACTGCTTATTAAGCCATGCTATGGTAGGCATCCTACATATAAAGTAGAGTAAGATGGGCATGGATATTAGCTCAGGGACAGTCTTACTCAGCAAAAAGAAAAGGATTGGTGGCAGATGTTAGCTCAGAGCTAATCTTCCTAGAGAGAGAGAGAAAGAAAGAGTATAATGAGCCACATATATCTAGATTCTAGAATTATCGAGATTTTGCCACATTCACTTCACCTATCATTTCCTCTTCTTTTTTTTTCTTTTTCCTCTTCTTTTCTTTGAAAAACATTTTGGAGCAAATTCCAGGTGTCATGTCACTTTAATTACTACATATTTCAATATTCATCTATAACAAAATATGGACCTTGTATAGCTATTCTTTTAAAGCAGAAAAAAATATAAATACTTTTAATTACAAAATTTAATGCTTTTCTTTATTGATATCCAGCGGTTTGGGGCTTGAGAGCAAGATCGAACTAGTTAAGAAAACAACAAAGCTACCTTTTCTTTGCATATCTGAGTGTATAAATGATCAATCTCATTACCTTTATATGTCTTTTTTAAAAAAATAACTTTTTATTTTGAAATGATTATAGACTCACAGGAAGTTGCATGGAAATGTACAGAGAAGTCCCATGCACCCCTCATCCAGTCTCCCCCAATGTTGTCATCTTGAATAAATATAGTACAATATCAAAACCAGGGAATTAATATTTGTACCATCCATGGAGATTATTCAGATTTCACTAGTTATATATGTACTTGTGTGTAGATATGTGTGTTTAGCTCTATGCAATTTTGTCATGTGTAACTTTGTTTAATCACCACCAAAATAAAGTCATCTTGTAGCATCACAAGATTCTCTCATACTACCAGATTATTGCCACACCTACATCTCTGTCTCTATCCTTAATTCCTACCAACTACCATTCTCCATCTCCGTAATTGCTATTTCACAAATGTTAGGTAAATGGAATCATGCAGTATGTAGTTTGTTGAGACTGGTTTTTTTAACTCGACATAATTTCCTTGAGGTTCATCCAAATTGTTACACGGATTTATAGTCTGTTCTTTTTATTGTTGAATAGTTGAGTTTTGAGAGTTCTTTAGATATTCTAGATGGTTGATTATGTGGTTTATATATATTTTCTCCCATTCTGTAGCTTGTCCTTTCATCCTTTTAACAGGGCTTTTGCAGAGCAAAAGTTTGAAATTTTGATGTCTAAATTATCAATCTTTCTTTTTATAGGTCATGCTATTGGGATTAATTTAGGATTAGGTCTAAGACATCTTTGCCTAGTACTAGGTCCCCAAATTTTCTCCTAGAAGTTTTACATTTAAGTCTATGATCTATTTTGAGTTGACTTTTGTGTAAGGTGTTATGTTTGGGCTGGGGTTCATTTTTTGCCTGTAGATGTCCAAATGCTCCAGCACTATTTGTTGAAAATGCTTTTCCTCCTCCAATGAATTGTTTTTGATCCTTTGTCAAAAATTAATTGAGAATATTTTTGAATCTATTTCTGGGTTCTCTGTCCTGTCCCTTTGATGTTTGTGTCCATCCCTTGCCAATACCACACAATCTTGATTACTGTAGCTATATAGTAAGCTTTTAACATCAGGAAGAGTGATTCCTCCTACTTCTACTTTTCCTTTTCCTCCTTCTACTTTTTCAAAATTGATTTGACTCTTCTAGGAGAGCTGTCCCTGTCAGTGTATATTTGTCTAGGTCTAAAAAACCCTTTCTGAGATTTTGATAGGAACTGTATTAAAACTAGATGTAAATTTAAGGAGAATTGACATCTCTATCTTAAGTCCTTTATCCATGTCTGTCCAAGTATTTATGACTTCTTTGATTTCTTTAATCAACATTTTGCAGTTTGTATCATAATCTTGTATAGGTTTTGTTAGATTTTTAGCTAGGTATTTAATTTGCTTGAAGATATTGTAATTGATAGTGCATTTTAAATTTTGGTTTCCACTTGTTTGTTTTCAGTAGATAGGTTGATTTTTGAGCACTGCTTTTGTGTCCTGCAACCTTACTGAACTCACTTATTAGTTCTATGAGTTTTTTTTGATAGATTCCCTATGTTATCTATATAGACAATCATGTCATCTGCAAATAGAGATAGTTTTATTTCTTCTTTTGTAATCTGTACATCTTTTATTTCTTTGTTTTGCCTTAGTGCACTGGCCAGAACTTAGCTAAAGCTAAAATGATCTGTTTCATACAGAATGAATTGTGGCAGTTTGTGCTTTTTCAGAAATTGGCACATTTCATTTGTTTTGTCAAATTTATGGCTGAAGTTATTTTCAGTATTATTTGTGAAGGATTCCCCTCTCTAAATTTTCTGGAAGAGTTTGCATAAAATTTTCTTAATAATCTAGGCTTGGAGATTTCTTTTGTTAGAGATTTTAAATCACACATTCAATTTATTTAATAGTTATAGGAGTATTTAAGTTGTCTGTTTCATCTTGGCTGAGTTTTGGTATTTGGGGAATTTTAGGAAATTCCTCAAAGTAGGAATTGGTCATTTCTTCTAAGTTGTCTCATTTATAAGTATAAAGTTGTTAGCAGTATTCTCTTATTATCCTGCAGGAGCTTTAGTGATTTCACCTGTTTTTTTCTCTTGATATTGGTGATTTGTGTCTTCTCTTTTTTTCATTGTCAACTTGCTTATAGCTTTGTTATTTTTACTGATTTTTTTCAAAGAACCAACTTTTCCCCCATGAATTGTTTTCCTGTTTTCAATTTCATTGGCTTCTGTCTTATTCTATTTCTTTTCTGTTGCTTGGTTTTGGTTTATTTTGCTTTGCTTTTTCTTATTTTGTGAGGATGAAACAAAATTTTTAATTGGAGATCTTTTTTCTTTTCCATTAGAAGCATTTAATGCTATAAATGTCTCTCTCATCAATGCTTTAGCTGCATTCCATAAATTTTGGTATGTTGTATTTCCATTTTCATTCAGTGGACATTTTTAAAGAATGTGCATTCTTCTGTTACTGGATGGAGTGTTCTATAAATGTCATGTAGATCTTGTTGGTTGATGGTGTTGCTGAGTTCCTTTATATCCTTGTTGATTTTCTGTCTAGTAGTTCTATCAATTTCTGAGTGTTATGGTCCCCAACTATAATTTGTTTATTTTTCCTTTCAGCTCTGTTAGTTGAAGCTCTTTTGATTCATGTATACAGATTTAGAATTACTATATGTTCTTGAAGAATTGGCGTATTGTTCCTCTTTTTACCCTAGTAATTTTCTTTACTATGAAATCTACTTTATCTGATATTAACATATCCATTCCTGCTTTTTAAAAATTCATCTTGCATGATATATCTTTTCCCATCTTTTTACTTTAAACCTATCTATGTTATTATGTTTCAAGTGTGGTTGTTGTAGACAACATATATTTAGGTCATTTTTTTTTTTAATCCACTATGCCAAGCTGTGTGCTTTTAGTGGTACAAAAAAATTGACCATGGAAGCCCTATGAATAACAGTGGAGCACTGTCTGATATAGCGCTGGAAGATGAGAGCATGGCAAAAAGAAGACTGGGTATGGTTCCACTCTGCTATACACCGGGTCACTAGGAGTCAGGATCGACTTGATGGCACTAACAACAAAGTTGAAAATATTATTAAGTCTAAAATTCATTTAATACACCTAAATTACCAAATATCGTAGCTTAGCCCAGCCTACCTTAAACGTGCCCAGAATACTTACATTAGCTTACAGTTGGGAAAATCATCAAACACAAAGCCTATTTTGAAATAAAGCATTGAATGTCTCATGTAATTTATTGAATACGGTACTGAAAGTGAAAAACAGAATGGCTGTCTGAATACAGAATGGTTATAAGTGTATCAATTGTTTGTCCCTGTAATCAGGTGGCTGACTGGGAGCTGTAGCTGCTGCTGCCCAGCATCATGAGAGAGGATCACACTGCATATTGCTAGCTGGTGAAAAGATCAAAATTCAAAATTTGAAGTATGGTTTCCACCGAATGCGTATTGCTTTTGCACCATTGTGAAATCGAAAAATTGTTAATCAAACCATCATAAGTCAGGAACTGTCAGTACTCTGTTCAATTTTTAAGTGTGTTTTCTCTGTGTTGTTCAGATTGAATAAATTCAATTGATCTTTCTTCAACCTCACTGAGCATATCATCTGTTATCACCACTCAACTATTGAGTTTATCGAGTAGTTTTAAAATTTTGATTATTGGTGTTTTTCAGTTCTGTAATTTCCAGTTTTTCTTCCTTATACTTCTTTTTGTTTTTTGCTAAGACTTTCTATTTTTGCATTTGTTTCAAGAGATTGTTGAAACTTTTTTACTACGGCCAGTTTAAAGTCTTTGCCCAATGATTTCAAGTTCTAATTCATCTCTGTTTTTGTGTCAGTTGTCTTTTCTCATTGAAGTTATGGTTCTACTGGTTCTTGGTATTTTTTATTGTATCCTGGACATTTTCTTTATTATGTTAGGAAACTCTTAGCCTACTTAAATCTGTTTAGCAGGTAGTTTTCCTGTTTAGGTTTAGCCCATAGGTGCTGGCCTAGTTTTGTTGGCTCTAGTTCCAATATTGGTTTAGTTTTCAGAGCGCTTGCAATGCTGTTCTGGTCTGATTTGTTCTTCTGACTTTTCTGGGTCCTCCTTTCAATCCCTGTCGGCGTTGCCTGCAGGGATAGACAGCACTTCTCTGGGTTGCTTTGTGTTGCTGGCTTACCTTGAGTCTCTGGGAGGCAAAAGCTTAAAGCCACTAGACCTGGACCTCCTGATGCAGTTGGTGGAGAGCAGGGCAATGGGGGCTCTGCTCATGCTGGCCCTGCAGGTGTATTGGCCTACCTGCTAGTGGCTTGGTTGTGGAGGGGAGATTTAGGCTTCTCACCAGGACTCTGTTGCATGTCCTCTTTTCCGGTCTTTTGGTTAGAGAGAGAAGGTGAGAAAAGTTTTTTGTCTATGCTTGTTGGTGGTTCTGAGTTGCAGGTTTCTCTGGCCCCTTAGTCCAAGGTCTATGACAGATAAAAAGAAACCTAGGAAACCACATTGTTTTTCCTTAGGTCTTGAAGTCTCTAGTTAGCCATTTCCTTCTCTCCAGGCTTTAGAGTTCTTTTTTTCATTGTCTGTTTATAATCTCCAGGGTTATTTAATTGTATTTAGAGGAGGTAAGCAGAGAAAGATGGGGATAAGCCATCTTGTTCCAAATCCAGAAAGCTTAAATGGATTTTGAAATATAGAAATTTCCTTTGTACTTTCAACAAAATGCAAGAATTGCAGCTACATCAGTAGTGTGAGTTCAAAAAATATATATATCCACTAAATATTTGCGTAGGAATGGAGATCTTGTTTCCTGTTTAAATTTTAACACAGAAAGTGTATAAAGCATCTTGACATTACTTGTGATTCAAACAATGTAAGTTATTGATAAAATGACTCTTCTACATTATAGGTGTATATATAAGCACTATTTTGCCTCGTAATTTTAGATTGAATTTATTAAGAAACATTATCAAATCTGCAGCAAGAGCTAATTTCCAAAGCCGTTTTGTGTTTGATAATAGTGGTTAAGGGGGTTCTTCCAACCATTTAAAAATGCAAAAACCATTTGTTAGCATGAGCCATAGAAAAACTGGCAGAGGGCCTTAGTTTATCATTCTGTTCTACAACTTTTTCCAGTGGTGTGCTGGTAAATGTTTAACATTTAGATCTGTGGGGAACAGAAGCCCTGGTTTGTAGAGTATGCTCATTTCTGTGGTGAAATACCGCCACCATGGCTGATTTCAAGTTACCAGTGTGATGTCACTCAACAAGTTGTGTGAAAAGGAGTGTATAATAGGCTTTCCTGAGCTAGTACGAGCAGGCTTCAGCAAACCATTGATTGAAAAGACCTTAAAAGACCCTCTAAGGTCTTAGCTCCTATGCTACACACATGGAATAGTTTCAGTGGGCATCATATTTTGATAATTGTTCATTTAAAGTCCCCCTCACCTTTATAAACATGCACACATACGGAAAAGTTACTTTCTGCACAATTTCCTTTTAATAGAACAGAACAGGGGAAGAAATAAATCAGATTTTTACTTTTCTGCACTGGGCCTGAAAAACTGGTTTAACCAATCCCACTATTTTCTTTATAAGCAAATATGTACTTTTGGAATGACAAGCCCTGCACTCCATGTAGTAGTTAATACCACATATTAAGTGATGTTTCTTTATGTTATTTACGGAGGCATTAGCCTGGTTTAAATTTCTGAAAAAATTGCAAGTCTTGTTTTAAATGTCTTTTGTGGCAGCATTTGTTAATGTATCAAAGTGATAAAGAAATCTGTGTCTTTGAAAGCTACAGTTACTTAGTCAACTGTTTGCTTCCTTGACCGTGAATAGATGCTCTGCAAATGCACAGGCAGCAGAGGCCATGTCTCATGGAACATATTTGCTGTAACTGGCTCTCTGCAAACCTTTCCCACTTTCGGGCCTCCCTGCCTTCTACTCTATGTGCTCTGCAGCCCTTTGTCTACACCCTCTATGGTCCTGGCCACTGTGTAGCTCTGTGTTTTGTGGGCCCAGCTGTGTCCTTCTACCTGGGCTTGCCCTCTGGGGTATTGGACACTACCAGGATGCCCAAAGTGATAGCTGGCATCTCCTGCTATTGGAGCCACCATGCCAGAGCAATGAATACAGAATAAGGGGTCAAAGACTTGAGGGGTACTCTGCCTCAAATGTAAGTGCATTATTAACAGAGAACTCTCATCTCATTGGTTAATCTTGGAATGGCAGAATTTCTGAGAATGAGCAGGGCAGTGGGACAGGGCCATCAGTCAGGGTTCTCAAAGCAGCTGCTTACTTCTGTTGCCCATAAAGCTGACCTGAAGCTTGGTGTGAATGATTCAATAAAGTAAAGTTGTCTCCTGTGCCTCATTTATGAACTGTCTGCCATGTGAGGCCAATCAGAGCTTAGTCCTGGAAACAAGAGGGTTACATTTCTTCCTTGGGCCTGCCACTGACCAGGACTCTGTCATCTCTTCTATGCCATCCTTATGTTTTGGGAAGTGGGACAGAACCCTATCTTTGGGAGAGGGGTTTAAAAGCATTCTACTAAACCCCTTTGTTATCACCTCTTCATCATGCAGAGAAATCTGTAGTGTCAATGGAGAAAGGCTGATGGACCAAGATTGCTCAAGGAGGTGGTCGTCTGTGATCAGATGTCATTTCCTCACCCCATTCTGAGTTACAGCTACCCCTACAGAGGATTAGTGATTGAAATGTATAATTTGAAGGTCCTTTATTTTTCTCAAGAGTGGATTGTTTGTGGAAATGTAACCTCCCCAGAAGGAAGTGCCAAACTCCTTAAGAAATATTACTAATTTAATTCTTTTTTTTTGAGGAAGATTAGCCCTGAGCTAACTACAGACAATCCTCCTCTTTTTTCTGAGGAAGGCTGGCCCTGAGCTAACATCCGTGCCCATCTTCCTGTACTTTATATGTGGGACGCCTACCACAGCATGGTGTGCCAAGCAGTGCCATGTCCGCACCTGGGATCCGAACTGGCAAACCTTGGGCCGTCAAGAAGCAGAACGTGCAAACTTAACAGCTGTGCCACGGGGCTGGCCCCTACTGATTTAATTCTTAATTGATGGTTAGTTCATCACATCCTTTTCAGAAGACTAGGGGCCAGGAGGGATGAGAAGAGGGACCAAAAGGAGATAGGATACCTAAAGGTGGCAACTCAGAGCTGGCTGAGAGCAGAAAAGGGCAAACTCTGGCCATTTAATACTGTTGCCTCTGGCCAGCACTTGGAGGAACCACACAACATTATCTGTTTCAGCAATAACTTTATCAAAGGACTCTCGAATGTTGAGGACATTCACAAGGAGGAAGTTAGACACACATCTGCTTAGGGAATCCTTGTTTTCAAAGAATGTAGCTTTTCTCCTAATTGACTTAGTGGAGTCACAACCTCTCTCTGTAGCAGAAAAGTGGAATGGAATTTGACTGACAAAAGTAAGAAAGAGAAATTTGTTTTCCAAGAGATATCCAATCACCAGTATCTCCAACACCTCCTATAGTTTCTTACATAGACCTCTATGTGGAGATTTCTTATTCAGAACAATATTCTGAGGCATTATGTGATCTCAGTTTATCAGAAGGAGGTTAATCACACTCACAGTACTGTGCTTGGGGAAAGAGAGCACCTGCTTCGAGGTGGGAGCTTTGCTTAAATTTCTCAATTGAACCTCGCTGTCTTAGTCACCTTGGGCTGCTATAACAAAAGACCATAGACTGAGTGGCTTAAACAATAGACATTTAGTTCTCACTTTTACAGGCTGGGAATTCAAGATCAAGGTGCCTGCCAGTTGAATTTCTGGTTATGGCTTTCTTCCTGGCTTGCAGACAGTTGCCTTCTCACTGTGTCCTTATGTGGCCTTTCCACAATATGTGGAGGCAGAACTTTCCTCCTCTTAATATAAGGCCATCAATCCTAGCGGCTTAGGACCCTACCCTTATGATTTCATTTAATTTTAATTACCTCCTAAAAGCCCTATTTCCAAATACAGTCACATTGGGAGTTAGGGCTTCAACATATGAATTTGGGGGGACACAATTCAGTCCACAGCATTCATCTTGACTCAAGGTAGAGTGTGTTTAAATAAAAAAATTAGATACAGGAGAGGAAATCGAGGCTCACAGTAATGAAATGATGAGCAATGGAGCACCTCACCTGCTCTGGAGGGCAGATTGTCAGACCCAGACCTTCTTTCATTGAGCCGTGTGAAGCCCCAGCCCGTCTGGGCTCCTCCAGAAGGATACGTGTGGTGAGGGCTGCCTTCAGTCTTTCACTTAACTTTCCTCTAACAAAACTTGGACTGGGTCTGAAAGCTGCCTGTGGGCAGCATGGATGCCCAGTACCTAGTACAGGACAGACACCCAGTGCTTCTCCTCTGTGGCTGTTTACTGAGTTGAAAAGTAAAATTCTGAAAATTCTAATAGTTCTCTCTGAGATGCAAGGTCCAACTGTGTACTCCATCCTTAACTAATGTGGCTCTTTCAATACCCTCCATAGAAGAGAAGATTTACAACACTTATTGTATACTCTGCCACAGGAAATTCCCATTAAAATGGACAGAAAGGGCCTGTGAGGTAAACATACAATTTCCTTAGCATTAGCACTTATGAAGTTTTTTGTGTGTTTTTTTTAACTTTTTTAATCCCCCATGAATTCTGTGAGATGATGAAAATCTCCATATTCCTGAGAGAAAAACAGAGGTTCCAACAGGTGAATGATGTGGGCAAAGTCATAAGAACTTGTGACGGAGCCAGGGTGCCAACTCAGGTGACCACTCAGACCACTCTCACCCATGCACAGTTGTTCTTTGTCCTCCCTGTTCTCAGGGGGTCAGAACAGAGCTGTCAAAACCTGACCTACACCAATGCCACCTCTGCTCTCAAGCATTCCTTTGCTATTTGCTAATTAAGTATTTATCAATATGTACAGTGCAGGGTGCCGGTCTGGCCACTGGGGATACAGAAGTGGGCAGAACAGAGCTGCAGCCTGATTGTCAGGACTGATCTCCTTTCCAGGAGGCAGGATGGGCAGAGGCCTGCTTACCTGAGGGTTCTGGACAGGCCCCCTGTTGTTTTTGCCTCTTTATTTTATTTTTTCTACTTCATTTGACTTGATTTCATTTGTTTTAGGACAAATGCATAAAACCATGCTGCCAAAGTAGATAGTGCCACAGAAGAAACTAATTATAAAGACCAAGTGGTCATACATTTGCAGGATTTGCTGCTGTAATCAAAAGAAACACAGTTAATTTGAGATACATTTCATGATGCACATAGTCATTATTATGCTGCATGATAATTAGGCATAAATGATCAGCAGTTAACAAAATAACTATAATCAGTACAACTTTTGTACAGACAAGTCGTCTTCTAAATGTTTTCCTTTATTTCATTAGGTCTCTATCATTCAGACCTGGTGTCACTCTAGCTTTACTGGTACAGGTGTGGCTGCCACTTCTCAGTGTGCAAAGACAGACCCTTCATCTCATGTTCCATCAGGTGGGCCTTCCTGGGTTCTAGCCCTGCTCTGGGTCCCCTCTGCACTTCCTTGCATTCACCAGAATTCCCCACTTTCTTCTCCTCATCCTATCTAGGTGGCTTCACGCCCCTGTCCTGAGATCTATGCTGTAGGAAGAGTCTGGGATGATCAAAGGACTGCCACAGGGCATGAGGTCTCCTGGCAGGGGCTGGCTGAGTGAGGGAGGGAGAGAGATTCTTTCTTTACATCCACTGGAGAGTCCTTGGTGGAGGGAAGGGAGGGAGGTTGGGAGCCAGGGTGGGAGATGGTTTGGGCAGGCAGAGGAGCACCAGCCCCAGCCCCAGTACCCACGGCTCTTTCAGATCCAGGCACATGGCACTCTTGACGTGATTTTGGATGTAAGGAGGATTTATCCAAAAATCCTCCCCTGAAAACGGACATTCCTTTAACAGGACACAAAGCTTCCATTTAATGATTGGAGATAAAAATCTGAAAATGCAAATACTTGGAGAATTACTACATTGGCTTGAAAAGGTTTCAGTTCCAGGATAAATACATTACTTTAATTTAGAGAGGAGTTAGGAAGCAGGAAGCATTGGGAAACAGGAGAGGGCAAGAGGGAGATGCTTTTCAGGAGGGAAGGAGGAAAATGTGATTGGACCCTGAGCTAAGTGTCCCAATTCTGCCTCAGGTCTCTGCTTTTCTAAATCAGTTCTAGGCCAATGGGAGTCATGGGGGAAATGTCTGTGACTTTGGTTATGTGACGTTGGGTCACCTCTGTGACTGCTAGGCACCTTGGGCCAACTCCATGGCTGAGGTCATACACTAGTCTGGCCTCTGCCATGAGAAGGCTCTGTGAAAAGTGATTCTGAATAATGAATAGGACATACATTAATAAAATGAGTTTAGATTGCAAGGAAGCTATTTAACATGTTGGGCATTGCACTACAGTGCAGTTACTGGATGTTTTGGGTAGAGTTATAGGCATAAGGCCATAGGTTGAATGACTTTGGCCACCCAAGTAGAAATTTCTTGCTGAGAAATGGATGTCCTGGAGTGCTGAAGTGGCTGGGTGGCTGGGTGGCTGAGAGGGAGTGGGGTGGCTTCCCTGGGGAAAGGGAGCTGGTTGTAGCAATGCTCAACCTTGTAGGGGAAGACTGTGATGGAAGGATTGGGGAGACCATAGGAGACCAGTATATGAGCGGACACTGCTTTCCCTGTACCTGACCGTGGCTCACAGTCCACATTCTGGTGGGGCTGGGGAAAAGCCTGAACCCCAGCCAGGCTGCCCCAGACAACCTGCACTGACTGTACCTGGAACGTGGCAGGGATGAGGACCAAGTTAGAAGTTTCTAAGGAACCCAGGGAACCAAAACTAGAGGTTCCCAGTGCACTTTTCGCTAATCAGGGCCCTATCAGTATGACAGAATTACTCATCTTGGGGTTACGCTGATTACTGCGGGTGGCAACCCACTCAAAAGAAACCAAAGACAGATGGCTCACTCTGAATCATATTTTTTTCTCAGACAATATTTAATGTCGAAGCAAGTAGAGAAAAAAAAATCAGGACCCAGATGACTCTGATGTAGCATATTCTCTTGTCATGATTGCTTTTGTTCCCGGGATTTCACTTGGGACGTTGTTCTTATTTGGGACAGGATGCTAAACACTGTCATTTAACACACATTTCCCAACAAAGCACTATTCCTGATCTCAAGGAAAAACACTGGTCTCTCTGAAAAGCTTAAATTCTCAGGGCCATCTGATCCAACTTCTCCCACCATAACATGTGTTTCTCATAAAGTTGTACATGTTTATCAAATAGGTAAATCAATCAATAAATACCATCTCTACTTATTATTATAAAAATACATATCAAATATGTATTCTAAGCCTGGATCCAGACTGTAAGCAATTGGCCCACCTCTTCCTAGCTCCCTTTCTCAGTGGGCAAAGGGAGCAGAAGTACGTGTCATCCAGTCACAGGAGCCGAGGCTCAGCTCATTCATGTTTCTTCCATGCAGTCCTTGAGTAGTTAGGACAGGCAAAGATTTAGGATATCAGGTCCTGAAGGGGGAGTGGGCATGTGTTCTCTGAAGAAGCCCCCATTCCCACCCCAAGTTTACACACACCTCTTACCTATTCACAGAGTTAGCCCTGTTGGGAAAATTGAAAATATTGCTTGAAATGAATTATCATTTGATTTAGCTATCAGTTTGGATTGTTACTGGGTCTGTTGTTAATTCATAAATAAACACATAATTATATCCTTTATATCATCTTTGTACCTCTCCTAATAATTCCACCTGCATATTGTTGCTAAAGATTTTTCCTTCCAACATGGAATGCCACTTCTGCCCCACCAGACCTAGCTCAAGACTCTCTTTCTTTATGAAACCTTCCCTGATCGACTGTCCCAATGTTGTGAATTTCCTTAGCCATTGCAATCAGTTCTATATCATCTAACTTAGATCTCAAAGTAAAATAGTAATTAATTCCTATTCATCACTCACAATATGCCAGTTACTGTTCCAAATGCTTTTCAAATGTTAACTCATTCCATGTGCACAAAACTCTATAAGACGGATACTGTTATCATTCTCTTTTCGCACATAAGGAAAGTGAAGGCCTGAAAGGTCAACCAATTTCTGCAGGTCCCACCGCTTGTCAATGTTTTAAGGCAAAACTGTGCACCTGGGCATCTGGTCCAACCCCTCTCAGCTGGCACAACATGGAGGGTGAGCTTCTCCAGGGGTGGCCTGAGGATGAGAACATGCTCTGCCAGTAGTTCCTCACTCTGTGTCAGAGTGATCTGGGCAGGCTTTACAAATAAAAAATTCTTGGGCTTCCCACTCAGAGTCTGTGATTTAGTGGACCAGTGAATCTCTTCAACATTCCTTCAGTGTTTTGAGAGTGCTGCCACGTTTGGGGACTGTATTTCCTGCAGCGTGGTCCTGGGTGTACCTTAGGTATGTAATGAATGTGTGTGTGGGCGGACTGCCTAGCAGAGGCCTCAACATCAGAGGTCTCAGACATATGTGAGTCTGTAGATGGGATAACAAGCCACAGACAGGTGAGAGCTATCACTGATCTTACCAAATATGGAAAATTTCAACAATAATAGGTGACTAATTTTAGGGAATTTTATTGTAATTTAAAATCAAAACTTCCAACTGGAAGACAAGTTTCTGCCAAAGCTCATGCTTTCAATTTTGTCACTTGCTTGGTTACTGAACTCCACTTGCAGGTCAGAATGTGCCTGGCCATCTTGGTGCATGACACTGATGTCTGCACTCCAGAGGAACAAGGGCGAGCTGCAGAACTGGGAAAATGGAGCCGACAGCTCTCTCTCAGTGAAGATGTGGCTGCAGATTGTATTAAGTCAGTTGCCTTACCATGTATCAAAGTCGCATTCAAACACTTTTTAAAAAGTGCAGCAGCTTGTTAATGGTGCTGTGCTGACTGATGTTCTGTGTGGTCCAGAAGATGGACAGTCCTCTCAGAGGGACTGGCCCTCCCCAGTGTGTGAGGGTCCTCACTGCCCTTCCCCACCTGCATCCCCTCTGCCAGAAGTGAAGAAAGATATTTTAATATAAATTTCTGCTCATTGCAAGTTTCCAAAGTTCACATCTTTCTAACATCAGAGCAAAAACCAAAAAGCAAAAAGTCCCAGGGTAGCAACTCTGTGGGATTAATTTCCCCTTTCTCTTGGCCCTCTCTCCTCCTCCAAGGGTTAAGTATGTGTAGGGAAGGACTGCTAGACTTTGTGTCTGTACTTGGTGGGAACTATTAAATTACTGCTAGATGGTTTTGATTATACCACACATCAGTGCCTGAGCGCCATGGCCCTGGGAGCCACATGTGCCTCACTGGCCTGGTCCATGTCTGCGCCCAGCCCCCCAGCCCCACACTTGCTCATGGGGCCCCTCCATGGCACCAAAACAGGGAAAGGATGGGAGCTGGTGCTGGCAAAGCAAAAGGAAACGGGCAATAAAACTGAGAGCTGAGCGGCTTACTGGAGCCAGGACGCTGGGGTCTGCTTAATTGCTCTGAAATGAAAAAGATTTGGGGGTTTTCAAGAAATCCCATAGGTACACTTGCCAAGCCTCAAATATTAGATTGAATTACAGTTTCTAATCCTCCCCTCTCCCCCCAGCCATGTGTCTTATTTCTTCTGGAGGTTTGTCCACAGCTTTGGGGCCTGGGAGGGGAAAGGTTAACATGAGTGGTGGCCAGGCTCCCCAAGGTCTTACCAACCACACAGAGGCGCTCTTAGGGGACACCCTCCGTTGCTCCAGAATGGAGCAGCCACTGGTGCCCAGGGATCCAGAAACATTTACAACAAAGGTGCTTTACCTGAAGCCCAGGAACGGGCCATGCTATTGGCTGACCAGGATGAAAGTGTACGGCCATTTCTCTGGGGCAGATGAATATCTTTTATCAGAGTCTCAAAAAGAATTTAGAAACACTAATAGAGAAAATAGAAGTATGATAACACACTTAGGGCTTTTCCTGGGGGAGAGAATAATTGTCAGGAATGATTGAAGGAAGAATGGGAAAAGTAGACAAGGCTGCTGGAAGCCAGAAGGGTGGTGTGACAGAAGGCATCCAGATGAGAGAGAGAGGAGGGGAGGAAGCATTCCTCATCTGATCTCACTCAGTGGGAAGCCTCTCACTGAGTAACTGAGGGAAGGAAAACTGGCTCAGGGCAGAGAGGATGTAGTATGAAAACCAGCCCAGATGAGTCACGCAAGAGGAACATTGACCTGTAATAGGAATTATATAAAGAATTATTGGAGGGGAGAAGCAAAGAGCACAGAGGAGCTAAGGGCGGCATGGGCAGAGATAAGAACCAGCTCACTGTGTTCTGTGTATGCTGGGGTGTGGCTAACTGTCCCTCAGTTCACACTGGTTTCCCGTTTTCCAGGCCAAGCCCAGTGCCGGGAGGTAGTGTGGTCTCTGATAGTGAGCACAGAGGCAAGGACCAGTTCTGCAGGCACAGCTTATCTTCTCTGGGGCTCGTGCTAATTCATCTCATTTGTCCCACAAACCTTTGGGCTCCTTTGCATGCCTAGAGGAACAAACGTATTAGGATTGTTCCAGAAGGCATAGGCTTCTGTGGGGGGCAGGCACCAAGATGAGTTTTCCTTCTAGGTGATGGAAAGCTTTTGTACAAAAAATAGAAGATCTGTTTTGAGAAAATCTGCAAGAAAAGTGGTAGAATGACTGTGAGAATAACAGTGACATGGTATGAAATCAAGGAAATTTTGGAGACCACCAAGGCTAACATATAAGGAAAACAAGGAAAGCCTCTGTGAGTGTGAGCCGCTGCTGTTCTTGTCATCATGAGCAAAGAAGCGCTTATTTTTCTAGCTCCTAGTTCTTACTGAGCACATGGCTTAGCATAAGCTGAATTTGGAGATTGGCTTCTTCCCATACTCACAGCAATAACCAAGCTCACAGTGTCTTCTGTGGCAGGATATTTACTACTGCTTTCAGATAGGGCCTCTGTGACAACGGTGCCGTCACTGTGCTGATGGTCATCTTCTCCCCTATTTCTTCCTGCCTCTTTGGGGTCCTACCTGGTATCCTGTGCTCTGCTCATGTTTGCAATTGCACACCATGGATTTTTCCTAATCAGCTTTGTGTGGTCTTTTTGCAGTTTTGTAGGTGGGTGAAGGGAGTTGCTCTTGTGACAGAATGGCATTCTAGAAGGAGTAGGCCAGATTTTCAGTGTGTGCTGTCCCCCAAGGAGCACTGGAGGTTCACTCCATGCTTCTGTGGCAGACACAGGAAACTGGGGTCTTGTGATACATGATCTTCATGGGATGACCCCTGTTCCTCAGGCACAACATGGTCTTCCAGGTGCAAACAGCAGCTAAAGCTCAGGGCAAGGGAAAACACTGTGGAGGCAGAGAGGCAGATGAAGCAAGTGGGGTGACCTGGGGCACAAAAGGAATGTTCAAGTGACTTTTTTTCAGGTTCTCAAGCCCATGGAGAGATGAACTGTCCAAGTGTCCTTGTTCCCAGCCTTGTGTCATCGTGTGAAGAAGCTGTATCCCGCACAGCTCCCTCTCAGGGAACACAGGCTTGTAAGCTGCTCTTCAGAAGAACAGCATGCACAGGTGGACTTCATGAAGCATGGGCCTCATTCATGCCCACACAGTGCAAAAGGGGATGCTCTGTCCTTCCTCTGCAGCTGGATGGAGAGAAGGAACAGAAATAATGCATACTCTTGTAGGCACGCTAAACCTCAGAAAAACTTTCCTAAATGCTAATTATTATTCTCATTCTTTTCAATGATGAAAACAAAGCCTAGGAGTATATTAGTTAATATTAGCTGTTGTAACACACAAACCCCCAGATGTATAAAGTTTTGAAAATTACAAAGGTTTATTTCTCACTCATTGAAATCTCCTATGTGTACTCCTTCTGAAGGGATTCTCCTCTAAGCAACACTTCAGAGATGCAGTTCCCTTCACCCTTGGGACTTGTAATTTTTCTACTCGTTCATGGTGCTTTGGCCCCTGTGATGAGATTGATATAAAATTTGGTGAGAATGGCATTTCAGAACTAGGATGAATCATAGCAATAAGTAGTCCAAATTCTGTATTTTATTGATTAAGAAACAGATTTAAGGAGATTGAGGGATTGGCTAAGGTCTCTTAATTAGGTCATACAAAAATCAGTTCATCAAAGCAGGAGGCATCACACCTCCTTATTTCAAGCTATACTCTAAAGCTACAGTGATTAAAACAGTATGGTTCTGTCATAAAAACAGACATAGACTAATGGAACAGAATGAAAAGCCCAGAAATAAACCAAAGCACATATGGTCAACCAATATTTGATGAGGGAGCCAAGAACACTCAATGGAGAAAAGGCAATCTCTTCAAATAAATAGTGCTGGGAATTATACATGATGGACTCAGCCATAAGAAATGACGAAATCTGGGCATTTGTGACAACACGGATGGATCTTGAGGGTATTATGCTGAGTGAAATAAGTCAGAGGGAGAAAGTCAAATACCATATGATCTCAATCATAAGTAGAAGATAAAAACAACGACAAAAAAACACATAGCATTGGAGATTGGATTGGTGGTTACCATAGGGGAAGGCAGGAGGGGGGAGGGCAAAAGAGGTGATTAGGCTCACATGTGAGGGGATGGACTATAATTAGTTTTCGGGTGGTGAACATGATGTAATGTACACAGAATTCGAAATATGATGTACATCCAAAAAAAAAATAGTGCTGGGAAAATTGGATATTCACATGTAAAAGAATGAAACTTTACCCCTACCATACACTGCTCACAAAAATTAACTTGAAATGGATTAAAGACTGAAATCTAAGACCTGAAACCATAAAACTCCTAGAAGAAAACATAGGAAAAAACCTCTTCAACATGGGTTTTCATAACAATTTTTTGGAAAGACACCTAAAGCACAAGCAACAAAACCAAAAATAAACAAATGAGACTACATCAAACTAAAAAGCTTCTGCACAGCAAAGGAAATAATCTACCCTATGGAAAGGTAAAAAATACTTTAAATAATATGTCTCATAAGGAGTTAATATTGAAAATATATAAAAAACTCATACAATTCAATAGCAAAAAACCAAATAATCCGATTTAAAAATGGGCAAAGGACCTGAATAGACATTTTTCCACAGAAGACATACAGCTGGCCAACAGGTACGTGAAAAGATGCTCAACATCACTAATTATCAGGAAAGTGCACATCAAAACCATGATGACATATTACGTCATACCTGTTAGGATGGCCATCATCAAAAAGACAAGAGATAACAAATGCTGGAGAGGGTGTGGAGAAAAGAGCACCTTTATACACTGCTGGCGGGAATGTAAATTGGTGCAGCCACTATGGAAAACAGTATGGAGGTTCCTCAAAAAATCAAAAATAGAGCTACCATGTGATCCAGGAATTCCACTTCTGGGAATATATCTTAAGGAAATGAAAACACTAACTCGAAAAGATATCTGCACCCCCATATTCACCACAGCATTATTCACAATATCCAAGACATGGAAGTAATCTAAGTGTCCATCGATGGAAGAATGTATAAAGCAGATGTGGTGTATGAGTACAATGGAATATTATTCAGCCATAATAATGTCTGTCAGTTAGACAGAGAAAGACAAATACTGTATTATCTCACTTATATGTGGAATCTTAAAAAGAAAAACAATAACAAAAAACACCAAGCTCATAGAAAAAGAGATCACATTTGGGGTTTCCAGAGGCAGGGGGTGGAGGGAGGGGCAATTGGAGGAAGGTGGTCAAGGGGTAAAAGCTTCCAATTATGAGATAAATAAGTATTGGGGATGTAATGTACAATAGGATGATTATAGTTGACACAGCTGTATGATATACAGGAAAATTGTCAAGAGAGTAAATCCTAAGAGTTCTCATGACAAGGAGAAAGTTTTTTCTTTTTTTATTGTATCTATATGAGATTATGGATGTTAACTAAACCTGTTGTGGTAATCATTTCACAACATATGTAAATCAAACCGTCATGCTGTACACCTTAAGCTTATACAGTGATGTATGTCAGTTATTTCTCCATAAAACTAGGGGAAAATCCTCTTGGATACAACTTAAAAACAGAATTCTCAGACATCTCCTTAAAAAAAGTCAGTTCATACATCTGGTTCTATAGATGCTAATAAAAACTTGCTGAATGGGCCAAAATATAGATAAGATTCTTTTCCTCTCTCAATAAATTAAAAAACAAAGAAACACAAATTCAAATCAACTCCTATTTGTAGACATAAAGCATGGGGGGGGATGCGGGGCTCAGAGCTCTTCTAGAAACTCTTGATACGAATATTTTGACAAGGAAAAAGTAATGAATGTGCCTCTAGGTGGCAATACCTTTTTTTTTTTTTAAAGATTTTATTTTTTCATTTTTCTCCCCAAAGCCCCCCAGTACATAGTTGTATATTCTTCGTTGTGGGTCCTTCTAGTTGTAGCATGTGGGATGCTGCCTCAGCGTGATTTGATGAGCAGAGCCATGTCCGCGCCCAGGACTCGAACCAACGAAACACTGGGCCGCCTGCAGCGGAGCGCACAGACTTAACCACTCGGCCACGGGGCCAGCCCCGGCAATACCTTTTAAGGGAGATAACAGTCGGTGGTTTTTTTTACTACTTAAATTTTCATCTTTCTTTCAAAATATTTGTTTCTCTTTATTAACTAACAAAAAGTGTTCCCAATAGGTGGCCAGTGAGGTTTCCTAATTAACCATCAAAAGGGCAAATTTGATATGTCTTATTTTTGGTATTCCCTATACTCCCCATGAACATGCAATGCGGAGCAGAGTTGGAAAGGAAGAAAGCAAACACTCCACAGATCTTGATCAGGTTCCCCCGAGGGTAGCCCCAGTGACCCAGCTTGTAAGTCTAGGATGCAAGGACTGGCTATACGAGAAGACAGCATAGTGGATAGAGAGGAACACAGTGTTTCTAAACAGAAAACAATGTGAAAAGATGAGTCAAGATAGTTCTGGTGGAAAAAATACATATAAGGAGGAAATGAAGAAGTCATAGGTTAAATCTCATCCTTTGATTCACTTCTATCTGCAGCAGCAGAATGAAATCAGTTCTCTCCTTAGGAGATTACAATCCAGTCTTGATGTCTCTACCGCAGAATGTCTGCTTCTCTCATTAACTGGACTCTCATATGTGTTATGGGATGACATAAACTGCAAAGGGCCCAGAGGCTGACCAGAACAAACGTCTGATTTAATCTCCAAGCATCAAATCTATTTTTTGTCCACATTCTCAACATCTACTTCCTACCACCAAATAAAAGGTATAAGAAAGAAAAACAACATAAAACCTCAACAACAGTAGGGTATGATATGCAATAAAGCCCTGGAAATGTTCATCTGCTGTTACCAATGCATTTAGGACTAAAATCCTCACTACTTGTTCCTGTCTGGCTGTGAGAGCACGCAGGACAGCCGTAACGAAATCTTAAATAGCACGGCCAGGAGACACAGACACAACGTGTTCAGAAGATCGCCACCAAGTGGAATGTGTGCCCATTTTATTTGAGCATACAATAAGTCTAGGTTTGCATAATGATTTTTTAAGTGAGAAAAATAATTTGTAAGAGAAAAAGTCTTTGGTTTTGAACACTACGTTTTGTCCCTGTTTGGTTGGTTGTTGTTGCCAAATCTACAAAAGTGCAAAACTTTTAAAAACCCTTGTTGAAATCTCTTGGAAAACGTATAATCTTCCAAAAATTCTCCTGTGTTTTCTAAGTTTAGACAACGAATGGAAAGAAGCGGATTTGTTGTCCTGGAACCCGTGGTCCCAGAGGTGGTGTGTAGTCTGAAGTTTGAAGCATTTGACTCTTATCAATTGTGTAGAGCAAAGTGGAAATAAATGACATTGGTTTCAAGTAAATTAGTTTCCTGAGCTCTTCGGAGTCTTGAATGATTTTAGTAACGGAATTCTGATGCTCTCTAACACCAACAAAGGCAAAAAACATACAAACCATGGCTAAGATTAGAGAAGTCTCAAGTACAACAGAACTTTTAGATGTCTCTTTTTAAACAACACTGGCCTGAAATATCTGGGAGATTTCATTATACTGTTCAGATCAGCCTCCTGGTAAAGGCAACTGCTTTGCTGATGATGAAGTCAGAATGAAAAACATGTATAGAGCAGGTAAGATAAAAGCCATCTTTCTTTTCAGTTGCAAAAGTTTGGTGACCAACTGCTTTATTTTACTTTTTAAAATTTTGTTTTATTTGGTTTGTAATATTATTTTCCTTGGCCTTGTTACGGTAAATGTGCAATATTTTTGGCTTCTTTGGTGAATAAAATGGAAAACCCTTAGTTTCTAGACAGGAAAAAACAGACCGCCAGCATAAGGCTGAAATGCCATTTGATTCTCAGGGTGACTACAGCATGTGGACATCCTGCCACAGGCTCCGGAGGGAGGGCCTGCTCCTGTCTCACAGTCTGCCCCTCCTCACCTCCCTGCTCCCTTCTCCCCGCTCCCTCCCACCACTTCTCCCAAACTGTAGGAGCTTCAAAGGAATTCTTAGTAGCTACATAATGAAGTCGACGAAGCTCAACAGTTGATAAATCCTGGATGTTCTGCAGAAGACTTTGGACGCCTTCAGAATAGGGCAGGCAGCAAACCCAGTGCCTCTAGAAACAGCTCCACTGGTAAGAGGTAAGAGCTCTTTGCCACAGACTTGGAATCAGCAGAACATCTCCTTTAAAACAGATAATCTTCTGGCTGCTATGCTGTTTTTTATCTAAAACATTTTTATATTTAAGAAAATCTTTCTAATAAAAAGTTATATATTTTCTCCAATACTGCAAGCAAAGAGCTAAGGTGTTGGAAATGTTAACAGCAAA
This sequence comes from Equus asinus, assembly GCF_041296235.1. NCBI lineage: Eukaryota > Metazoa > Chordata > Mammalia > Perissodactyla > Equidae > Equus > Equus asinus. The sequence continues at coordinate 35,030,185 of NC_091801.1, read as the reverse complement.
GAACCATACTTGTTTTAAGAACTTAAAAAATGCTCTCATTGCTTGCATTTTTCCTTCCAACTCCCTCCACTTCTCTCTTTCTCTTAAAAGGATACCCATGATGACCTCCTGGGTATGTTTCTGAAAGAAGAAAACAAGATCCCTTTGCCTTAAATTCCATTAGGTTTTGAACCTCTGGAATTTCACAGGAGGTGTCAAATTTAGCTGACCCCAAACTTTTCACTTGAACAGAAATAGAAGCCTAGAGGGGAAAAGCCATGCTGTGTGCTGAGGATATATGACCCATAAAAAGAACTACAATAGAACATTTTAAATGATCTTGTTAAAAGCACTATGACTCCTCAGAGTTCTCTTTTACTTCTCATGAGTCAGGCGTATAGCACTTTGCTTAGATTTGCTGTGGCTGTCTCATTTAATAAAAATAATTTTAAGAAACCCAAAATAAGTTTTTTATTTACTAACATTACTTTTTTCCTTTTCTTCATCTCTTCTAAGTTACTACTCATTCATTCATTTATTTCCTAATGAGTGCCTATTATGTATCTACAGGGAATAAGAAGGTAAATAAGACAGGGATCCTACCTGCAAGGAATCTTTTCTCTATGTTGTCACTTTAAAACTTAAATATTATGTCTCTGACCTTTTAATTCCAATGACATGATCAGATGTTATTTATATGCTGTACCTTGGGTGCATTCTACAAATGCAGATTTGCTTTTTGCCTGGCCTTTTGCTATTTATAACTTTGTTCATAGAATCCTTATTGGTCTTAAGAGTTTTCTCAGAAAGACCCTGTGCTTTTTCTAGTACTGTGCCCGGCATTTTTTGATGATACAAGAAGCATAAAAGACATGCTTGTTTTACCTCTGAGTCTACACAGTAGACTGTGAGACTGCACACGGATACAGAAAACTGCCATCCATTCTATGGTGCTCACACAGCATCGTGGAGAGAAACATGGAAGCAAATACGTACAGTGTGATAAGTTCAGTAATGAAGGCTCATACCAAGTGCTATGGCGTGCATAACTGGTAGGGCTTTGGAGAGGGAGATGGAGATGATGTGGGCCATAGGTGGCCTGGGAGAGCTCACTGTAGGAGACAATGTGCAGGATGCTGAGATGGAAAGGAATGGCAGAGAGCGCAGGAAGGGATGAAGCAATCTCCCAAAGGGTTTTGTGGGACAGCAGGTGGAGCCTAGGGCTGGTGTCCCTTCCTCTGGCTAGAGCTGCCTCTGTAGCAGACCCAATATGTTTGTTCTTCACCAAATCCAGTCTCAAGGAATGGCTATGACTCTCCACACACAGGCCTGCGTGAGTCAATCTAAACGAATCCAGTGCTGGTGAGAGCCATTCACTTGGAAATACTGAGATTTTAGGAGAACTGTCCTTGGAATCTGGGAGGGTCTAACAGCATGCCCTCTGTGCTCAGAGGGAAAAAATAATTTTTGTTTTTGTTTTAAGAGACTCTCTGCTGACTTAGCACACTTTATGATATCTGCATAGAGACTGGAAACGTCCCATTTAAAATCATGTAGGTGTGCTGGGCATGGCCTGACAGGTGCTAGACCAGCTCAGTCTTGCCTGAGGGGTCTGTCCAAGGGCACACAGCTGACAGGCGTGCAGCCCAGGTCTTGGGATCCTCTGTCCACTGTACCACGTTTGATTTATTGAAAGTTTCTTTTTTAGACAGAGACATTCTTCTGATTATGCAGAATATTAAGCTGTTTACAGGCAGCAGATAGGATCTTTTACCTCTCCTGGCATCTGAAATTTCATCTCTAGGGATTTCTTCCTCCTATGAATGGTTGTTAACATGTACAACTCCAGCAAGTCTTATCAGTTGTGTATGGAGAGAATATCCAGGGAGGCTCCTGTCAGAGCTAGCAGTGACTGGAAGGCTGTTAGGGTGGATGTCCCCCAGCAATCACCAGGCAGCTGAGAGTGGACACAGCTGCAAGAGCCATGGAGAGCAGAGGCACTGGGTGCTGAGAACCCATCACATACTTCTGTTTGGGGCATGTGTGAACTGCTCCTCGGATTGACCATTCAAGATTTGCTGGAACTTTGGGTGCTAATGTGGGAGGGCTGCAATGTGGGAGGGCTGTCTGATTTCTTTCCTTGTGACCCACACCTCATGTTGTAAGTTTTTTGGATGACTTCAGTGGGCTTGTCACCCATAGTGGGAACTAGCTGCAAAGTGAGAAGCAGCCTGGCTGGGACAGGCTCACCATACCCACAGAGTGGACTGACTACCATATCCTATAATGTAGTGCTCCCGCCCTTGCCCAAGACCGAGGGTACCTTGTGAGGTAGGCACAGTGGAGGTGACTGGGAGCATGGCCCCGTTTCTGCTGCTCCTGGGAGATTCTGGGCACCCGAAGAGGGGCCTGTAGGCTGCTTACGTGCCTAGAGGCAACCTACACCATGAACTGGGACACAATTGGGGATAGCTTGGCCCTTCCAACCTAATTCCGAGGTCCCATTATGAGTCTTTAGAGTTGGGCCAAGCTAGCCCAAATATCATTTTGTTTACCTGACCTAGTCAAATGGCTTTTTTTTTTTTAAAACAAGGAACTGAATTTGTAGCTTTTTTCACCCTATAATTATTGCACATAAGAGTTGGAAGGGAGACTTCTGGTTCTTAATTGCTTCATTTTGCAGAGGAGCCTTGTGCCACAGTGGCCAAAGCACAGGCTTTGGAGGCCTACAGACCTGGGTTGTGATTCTCAGGTCTTAACTGTGTGAGGGACACAAGCTTCTGACATCTCAGTTTCTTCCTTTCTGGAAAGGGAATAATAGCACTTACCAGAGATTGCTTTAAGGATGACATGAGGTGGCCGTGGGGAATGCATGGTGCTGTTATCATCACTACCAGTATATCATCATTAGCCTACATAGCCTAACAGCCCTGTCTGTGCTTAGAAAGACAAGTGCAGATCCAATGCAGAGCAAGTGGCCTGTGCCCCCAGCCTGACTCTGGTCGCTCTGTGACCTAGAATATGCTCTGTATTTATATGTTGCACCACTTATGGTCATGTTTTTAACATTGTAATGAAAGCAGAGCAAGGACATAAGCTGTATCCTTTTTCTATTTCATATACTGAGACATAGAGGGAAGAAAAAAAACCTTAAAAATAGTAAGACCTGATATGATTTTGAAGCTAGGCTTTACTCTGTCCCCATGAGACCTGTGGTATGTCCTTAGTTTCTCTAAATCTCGGTTTTCTTATCTGTAAACTGGGGATAACAATAAAGCCTCAATCATGAGATGATTGGTAGGAGTAAACAATCTGTGAAGGTGCTTTGCACAGCAGCAGGCACATAGCCAGCACTCCCTACATAAAGTTATTGATGCTTCTGGCAGTATTCTCATCATCATTATGAGAAGTGCTGTGAGGAACCTGACGTCACTGTTCTCTTCCATTTGAGCACTGGGAGAGAACCTGACTCCTGGGAGCATCTCGGCAAGCTGCTTCCACCAGCTCCACAAAGTCACATCTGTAATTAGATGGTCACTTGTAAGGTGCTTCACTTCATGTCCCTCTCCCCACTCTACAGGGAGGGCTGGCCGCTCCGTGAGGCAGGAATTCCATCTGTTTTCTTTTCCTCTTGGATCTTGGCTCCTGACCCAGGCACATGGTGGGTGTTCAATAAATATTCGTTGAATGAATGAATACAGAGGGATATCACATTCTTGCTGCCTTTCTGGACCACCTCCTTCTGGAGGGTTGAAAGAATATAGGCTCCAGAAGTAGCCTTGGGTTCCAATCACATGCACTGGCTGGCTGGCCCTGGCAGCACTGCCTGAGCTCGCCTGGGGGCCTCAGGTGAGAGATGTGGGACTGTGAGCACACCTGTATCACAGAGTGGTTCTGACATCCAGGGAAGTAGTGGAGGATGAATTTCAGCAATCTTCCTTCTTATTAAGACATCTTATGCGAGTGTAACTAGTTGTAGTCTTCTTAATCACTATATCATAATTTTAATACTTTTTCCAAAGAGAGAAATTCTCTTGTTTTTCACTGGCTGTGTCTGTATAAACATATGTGTTGGATATAAATGCACTAAAGTTAAACCCAGTTTTAAAAAACATAAAAACGAAATTAGGCCAGATTACCAATTTGACCTTGTACTTCAGTCTTTAGAGCTGACTGCTTTGGCTTGGTAAAGATATGACTGTGTTCTCGCAGAGGCATTTAGGGTGGCTCTCTCTCAGAGCAGGAGGCTGCCCTTGTGTGGCTGGCCAGCTTGTCTCTCTTACTTTTTTTCTTTGCAATTTATTTGTCAGACTAATTCTCAATCTACCTTGCTTTGATTCTTAGAGACACACCTGAGTGAGAACACCTTACCCAAGAATAGGCATCGTTAATGTTTAAGAATCTCCTCAAAAGACAGTTCTTTCCAGGAAGTACCCTCTTATAATTCCAGGATCCCAGGAAGGGCACCCAAAACACATGCCGTTACTTGGGCATCCTCTCCCACTTTGTTATAAACAGGGTTTTATTCCATCCCACTGCTTGGCAATGTGGATGTCATCTGGCACTTGGCACCCAGGGCCCTTGTGTACATGAGGATAAGGAGGCCCAGCCCTGAGCTGGCCAAACTTATGTCCATCTACTTAACTTGTCTATCTGCAAACGGAAGATGATTTCTGGCATGAAGCTCACAGCGCAAGGCTGCAGAGACGGCATGTAAACCAAGTTTGTGAAAAAATGTTCAGACCTTTCTCCTGGTGGAAACAAGGAGAGTGTACTCAGAAGTAGGTTTCAGAGGCTTTCCTCTCTGGGACTCTCCCTGGGGAGCTGCACCAGAAGGTCTCTACACCCCACAGTAATCACAGGCATGAGGGAGCCAGGTTAGTCACCATGACTTACAGCAATGGCCTGACCTGGGATTTGACCTCTTTTTGCTCTCAGCTAGTTACTGGCCTCACCTCTACTAGCTCCACCACCTTTAGGGCCCTGGGCTTCAGAGGGCTGCTGTGCACCTATACTCACCTGTGCAGAAATAAGACACTCAGTGGCCATGCACCAGGCCGGGCCAGGGGCACAGCGCTGCCGTTGCCTGGGGTCCCTGGTGCGTTCCCCAGCTCCCACTTCCTCCTGCCCTGGGGCCCGGTTCCAGGAGTCCCCAGTGAGTCCCTAACCCCTCCCCTTCCCCTGCCCTGGATCCCCGGTCTCCGGAGTCCGTGAATGAGTCTTTCTCCTTCACCCCTCTCGCCGTGTTCTGGATCCCCGGTCCCCCGCCCATCCCCCCGCCCAGCCCCCACCTGCCGCCCGCCACCGCCAACCTTGCTGACCGCCCCCGCCCCCTCCAGCGCGCTTCGCTGGCGCCAGCCGCTCGATGAGTCTTGAACTTTGATTATTTGTGTTAACAGTTAATTTAGCACCGTGGCCACCTGTGCCAAAGCTGCCTCCACTTCCTCCGGGCTCCCAACAAATGGCACTTTTATGAGATCCTTTCAAAGCGGTTCGCAGGCCATCTCCTGCCTCCGTGGCCTCTGCCTCCCCATGCACAGACTCCATTTCTCTTAGCCCTCCACCCTACACCGAGGGCGCCCGCTCTCGTCAGGCCATATCGCAGCTCCGATCTTGAGACATTTGCGGGTAGGAGCTGTTTCTGGCAGCCCTGCCACTCCACCCACGGCCCTCTCAGTCTGATCTAATGGAGAGTTATAGAGCCGGCCCTGCGCGCCGGCGTGTACGCGTGTGCCTCGGGATTGCAAAATCTGTGTTTGGTGTCATAGCAGATGGCTGACTGCTATCATGACATACTTGGCAGACTTTTTTTTTGCATGATGATGTCCGTGAAATGCTGAAACACACATACAGAATATTTCTGTTCCTTTTCAATCATCTAACATCCCATTCATCCCTCCGATCTGATTTTTCTCAACCTTCTCTCTGAGATGGTTCTTTGTGTTAACACTGCCTTGGATATCATGAACCACGTGTTTTGACTCTTAATCCCTTCATAAACTCTTTTTCTTAACTGGAGTGCAGTATTCTGCAACCAGAAGAGGGATGTGGCTGCTCCAAAGAATTGTCAAGAGGAGGCCTTTGATATTCATCAGAGTTTTCTAAACTCTGGCGCTTCTTTTTTTTAAAAAAGAATTTAATTCCCCCCTTGCTTAGATTTCTAACATAGATGATATTCCAGAATACTAATAATATTTAGGCTTTTATTTATGGAGAGAACTCTGGTCATGACTGGAGGAAATGAACTAGCTCATGGAACTGGCCTGAGGAAGGGACTTTGTAAATTGCTTATCAGGACTTAGGAAGGGGTTCCTAATGTGCTCAGGCAGAGGGTCAGGTGTGAGCTGGCAGGGACCTGCCGGAGGGCAGGTCTTTTCTGGCCTAAGGGTCCCTAGGGAGCCTGGACCAATTTTTCTGAAGCCTGGGAGTTCCAATCTGCTTCAGCGTCAGCCTGGAGTAGCTTAAACCAGGAATTGCCCTGGATGGAGCCCAGATTCATATGTATCTTGGAACCTCACTTCACTTGAATGGCTGGGGTTGGCACCTTCTTGTGCTCAGGGACAACCAACTGCTGTGAGACAGCTCTGTGGTGGTGGGATTGCCTCTTGTGTTGGACCGGGTGTGCATTTAACCTAGCTGATACACTTCTTTCTACTTGACTCTTACCTTCCACTTTCTTTTACTACATATCATTCAAATTGAATGTCCCACCATAAGATCCCCAAGTAGTCGCCTACTATTTGGCAAAAAAACTCTGATTCTCCCCTCAAAATGAGTGTATTTTGGGCTGTCTCCAACCCCTGAAGAGAGAGGCAAGGTGTCTTTTTCTATATGAAAATGTAAATGTGTGCCTTGAGCCTGTGTCTGTGTTGTGTTGTGATATCTTACTAGGGATAATGAAATCTATCTTCAGTACCCCCAAATCCAAAACTACGTTTGTGAGGGTCACCAGTGACCTCCAATATGTCCTATTCAATAGCAAGACCTAATCCTCATTCTCATTAAGTTCTCAATATTTGACAAAATTGTTCAATCAAGCTCTGTCTGAAAACCTCCTTGATCTCTGTAACTATGAACCACCCTTTCTGCCCCCTTCCTTTTCCTCCTTCTGCCTTCTGACTGTGAATGAGTGCAGACTGCATCTTCAACTGCTTTTTTGCAGATGACTCTAAAATTGAAATGCTTCCTAAGCACCAGGCTCATATTTCTAACTAAATCAGATATTAATGAGTGGCTGAATCACCATCATCTAAAATGTAGCATGTTCATTTATTTGTTTGTTTGTTCAAATAATGTTGAGAGCCTAGTACTTTATGTTCTTGGTGTTGGGGATACAGTAGTGAACAAACAAAGCAGTCAAGTCTTTGCCCTGATGGGTCAGAGAATCTACTGGGAGTAAGATTCCAAGCACCAGGGACTGCATACTCCTCGTCTCCTGGGATCAAATGCTTAGAGTCAGTTTAATTTTCCCACTATGTTTATTTCTTACCTTCCTTCAAGGCCTATTGGTTCTTCCTTCACAATTTCTTTCTAATCCATTCTCTTTTTGTTCTCCTTCATCACTCCACATGGTTCTGAATTCTGAACTACTTCTAAATTTTTCACAACTCCCCCCACTGTAACTGTGATCTAGTCTCCCCTGCTGCTAGATTACTTTTCAAAAAGTACAGATCTGGGGGCTGGCCCTGTGGCCAAGTGGTTAAAGTTCCATGTGCTCTGCTCCTGCAGCCTGGGTTTGCAGGTTTGGATCCCAGGTGTAGACATACTCCACCCATCAGCCATGCTGTGGCAGCATCCCACACACAAAGTAGAGGAAGATTGGCACAGATGTTAGCTCAGGGCTAATCTTCCTCAAGCAAAAAAAAAAAAAAAAAAAGAGGAGGGTTGGCAATGGATGTTAGCTCAGAGTCAATCTTCCTCGCCAAAAAAAAAAGGAAGAAAGTACAGATCTGATCAATTCAACTATTCATTCAACAAACATATATTGAGAACCTACTATATGCTAGACACAGGAATAAGTGCTGAGGTTACAGAGAAAAAAAAGAGACAACCTTAAAGATCCTTACAGGTCTCAAAATCTACTTTACAGAGAATTGGACTAAAAGCCACATTTAAAATATAGTGTGATAACTGCTAAGATAGAAATATGATTCCCTCTCATCTACCAGATTAAAATTATTTTTTTTTACCTCGGATCCAAAGCTCCTTGCCACCGGGGCCCAGCCTAGCTTCCTAGTTTCCTTTAATCTGTTTCCTGTCCTCAGGGCCACCCTGTGCTAAATGCCTCTTCTGGAGCATGCACTACCTTTCCTGCCATTCTGTTTTGGCCTTTGCCTTTTCTCTTTGTCTACAATGCCTTCCTTTTACCATCACTACCAATTCAAATCCTCTCTATCTTCTAAAACCTAGCTTAAATTCCATGTTTTCCAAGGAGTTTTTACTCAGAATTCCTCCAACTGAAAATTTTCTCTCTTTCCCAAACTTTTTTAGCATTTTATTTCAGTCTCTTCCATGACATCATTGGATACTGTCTAACACTGAAGTTATTTGCACCCCTGCACTGTCTGCTATGCTAGACGTTCCCAAAGTGCAGACAGTCATATTCTTTATCTTGCTATAATCTACAGTAACAACAGCATATCTGCCTGCAGATGTAAACAGGTAGTATTTTTGAGTGAATGGCTAACTGATGGGTGTGGCTCACAGAGGAAGTAAGCTTATTTGGGGCTTTAGGAGGAAGGTCATATCCAGGGTCATTGATGTAAAGAACAAAGGATCCTTTCTGAGAAGAGAGGAGGTTATAAAGGTATAGGGTATTGGATAGAGCCCATGGACAGAGAGAAGACAGCAACAGTATGGTTGGAACAGGGCCTCTGAGTTGGAGAGGTTGGTATCTTCAACTGAGAGTATTTTCAATAAGATTTCAAATGTGATTGTATCTGGGACCCCCAGAAGAAAAGGCAACCTTATTTTAAATGGGAATGATTCCTCCTTGGTCTAAGGGTAAAATTAGAATGGACCAGTGCAGAAGAACAGTAACCCCAAGGACTAAAGGGAAATAATGACTAGAAACTTCCAGAAGTTAGCTGAATTCTTTTAACCAGTTAACTGAGTAATGCAATTTGTTTTTTGGCATTCTCTTCTGCACGTAATTTGTACCCTGACTTTTCCTCCTGCTCTTGGAGAAAGAGAGAGGTGGTAAAAGGCAGGGAGGGTCCCAGGGGTCCCGATTTCTATGGAAGAACCACAGAGACTGACATTTGAAAGGATGAAGGATCATAGGGATCACAGACACACAGAGGTGACCTCCTCATATTGTGGATGAGGAAGCCAGGTCCTCAGTAACTTGTTGGTGGCAGAGCTAGGACTGTCGTCCTTTTTGCTACAATCACCAGGTGGAGCAACATTTGCCAGGTGGACCTTTTAGGATGATTTTGGTTGCAAGTAATTGAAGGCCTACCTCCAAATGGCTTAAACAAGCAAATAAAAGTACTTCTCATATCTCTGAAAGACCAAAGAGAAGGCAGGCTCCAGGTTGGCAGCTCCATTTCTTCATGATTGTCTCTGACTGGCAGCAACACCAGGGGCAGCAGCTTTCTTGGTGGAACCTCCTATTGACCTGGATGCTGAGGCTGACCAGCTGCAGGTGGAGTTCCAGAAGCAACATTGACAAGGGAGGTGGAGGGGCAACTTGACTTAGGCAACTGCCTCTGGGTGCTGGACATGGAGCCAGATTTCCCCAAGTTCCAAGGGCTGCCTGGGTGGCTTCCTGCAAAAGGGGTAGTAGGGAGGCACCAACCTTTGATGTGTATACATCATGCTTTGGAGTCGCCCAACTTTCAACAACTTACAAAAAATATTGGTTGAGTTTTAACTATTTCAAGGGCAGATATTTTGCTTTTTAAAAACCACTCATGGTATCTTAGGCTTCACTGACTGCCAGGGGGGCTGCTGAATATGTGTGAACTTCTTTTCCACACTGCTCCCACACACCTTCCTTCTTCCTGCCTTTTTGCCAGTCTTCCCTGCCTCGCCTGCCTGCTTGTTCTCTCTCTGGATGTTCTGTCATACTTTTTCTTTCTTCTTCATCAACCTTTTCTCTTTCTTCCATAGACACACATGCCTAGTATACTAAAGTGGCGTTTTAATTCTGAGTTGAAGCAGATAGTTAGAAAAATTGGGGAGGTGCATTAAAGCCTTTTCTGTTACTATTCTTTTTTAGTACCAGCTATTCTTTGTGCTGGACATTGTACATAACATCAACTCTTCAAAGTCCAGCAACAGCTCTATGAAGGGGCTGTTAAGTGACTTGTCTAACATCATATCATTTGTCAGGGTTCTGGCTTCAAACTCCATGTTCTTATCTTTTACAATCTTCTGTAAAGGTCTATCTCACTGAGGGAAATTTAATATTGCATAATTTTTTGTCACCAGCATAGGTGGCTGAATAAAGAAGGTCAGCATCTACAACCCACCAAAGGGGCCTTGGCATTTTCTAACTCCTCCTCTATTCTAGATTTCATGCAGTTTGTCCTGGAACAGTGTGCTCTGTATAGTGGGACAATTTGGTTACATTCCTCTTTGGTAGAGATTTGAGTAGATCAGGGGCCACTGTACCTCTGACATATTTCTACATATGGTTAGAAATATCATAGCATGGTTATATGGAGGCTAGCTTCTTTAGGACTGGGCATCCTGGGCCCGGACATCACCATCATGGAGGATCTTACAATGCCAAGGCTTTTGTGGCTAATGAGCAAAGCAGGAAAGAGATAGATGAGGCTGGGCTTGGGCAGTTGCTTTACTTTTCAGGTTCTGTGATTTATAATGAAGACTCTTGCACATGCTGATATTACATATGTTGTGCATTTACACTGCACAGGCTGAGAGCTTTGCTTTTAAAAACACATCATGTCCAGGTGTGTGAAGAAGGATCTGGTGTCTGGGGCTCTCATCATGATAATGCATCCTAGGGAAAGCTTCACTTGCTTCCTGACTTAGGTTGCAATTAGCAACATGGTTTTATTCCAAGAGACATTGAGTCCTGTTCCTCATATTCTCCCTAGATTCTATGAGCTATACCATGTCTTTTAAAAAAAATTGCTATTTCCTTTAAGGTGGCCAAGTAGATTTCTGTTGCTTGCAATCAAAGAGAATAGTCTGAAACCTTACTGAAATGACAGGTAGATGATGGTTTAGAAAGCACAGAAATATGATGCACCACTTGGTTGTCACAAATACGTAATGCCAACCTGGTATCCCAGCCTGTGTTTATGAAGAAGCCATTTGGAGGATCTGCTCTAGAAAGGCATTTCAGGAATACATTGTTTAAATCATTCGCCTTGAGAGGAAGGCCTAGTAGGAACAGCTTGTAATAATATATCCAGAATGATCTGTTGGGCAGTTTCTTATTTCTTTACCAGGATCTGTGCCTCCAATTTCCACCTGGCTCTGTGAAATATGCCTATTGCCTGCTGTAAACTACCTCTGAACCTTAAATATCTGGACCAAGCTATAGTTATACAAAGGAAAAAATAAAAAGTAGAGGTAATGGTTTTTGAATAAGGGCCAGGGATGGAATTTAGAGCAAAAATATATTTCTGTCTGAAGAGGGTATCTGTAGATATTTTAACCCCTCCTTTCTCTATCTAAAGGATTTTTGTACATTAGGACATCCAGAAGGTCAAAACTAAGATTTTAATCCCCAAAATGTCCAAGGGAAGGCTCAGCAGGCATGGTGGCTCTGTTTGTAAAGCAGAACAGAGTTTTCTCAGACATTGGCGCTGTCAGGGCCCCCAGAGATCGTGCAGCTCCACCCCTCATGTAGTAGTAGAGACCCTGAAGTCCAGAGAGATGAGGCTGAAGTGAGGCCGCCCCCAGAGCCAGCCTCCTCTGCCAGGGCTCTGGCCAGCACATCTTGTGTATTAGTCTCACCATGGTGGTCACAACCCAGAGATGTTTCTTTGGTATGGGATTCACTGAGCCAGGTAGACACAGCACACTCTGAAATAAACAAAGTTAAGGAAAGGCATGCTGGTCAAAAAGAAAGATGTAGTTACTGATAGCTATGTTCTCCAGTCCTTCGATGACATGGAGCTGGATCCTGTCACACACTGTTCCCACAGGCCATACTATCATCATTCTGCCTGGGAATTAACAATTGTCTGAGTCCTTGGTCAGTTGAAAGAGAATCATTGCACTTATCTGAACACAAAAGTCTGAAGGACGTTATGGAGGAAGAAATACAACTTGATTATGCATTGAGCTGGACTTACAGGTGTGGGGTTAGAAGCTGCAAGAAGTTTGGGGCTTATCGTTAATGAAATGTTTCAGTGAATTGATTTTTTTCCCCCTGTAGTTACAGGGTTTGCATTGCTGGGTATCATTTTGTACCTTCTTGGCTTGAATGAAAGGTTCTTCCAAATTTGTCTAAAAACAAATACCAGAGTTGAGTTTCTGGTGAGGAAGTGACAGTTGAGATTGATTGTCATTGATTAAGCTTTTGTTAGAAAGGAAAACCAAGTCTAGAACTCCACCAGCCAGACTTGCCTTTAAGTAATGTGTATTGACAGTGTTGCAAAACTTTGAATGAAAAGAGGAAAACCAGTCACTCATCTGGAAACTGCCACGTGCTTAGTGGAGGTGGATCCTGCTTTCCTTGTGGTTTCCTCACTTATCACTCCTGACTCTGCTCTTGAGGATGAGCCAAGCGAGTGCTCTTTATCTTCATTTATGCCTCAAACAACTTCCTCATACCCTGCGAGTTGTTGCGCATCTGATTTCCCAGTGACCATCCTCATATGCTGGGGGCTGTTGCATGTCTGATTTTCCAGTGACCTTCCTTGCACCCTGCGGGTTGTTGCACATCTTATTTCTTGAATCACTATTGAAAGGAAGCTCTCAGAGTGTTTCTGCATGCTTCTATTTGTGTTGTTGCTTGACTTGTGAAATGATATTCTTTAAATCATTTCCTAGATTAACTTCAAACACTGTTAGAATCATGGTCCATGAGGAGTTGTCTGATCTGTTTGTAATCTATAAAGAATTAGTACTTTCTGGCAAAGAAAAAAATCCATTCCTAGCTAATATGTTGAGTACCACAGAGAAAGATTTTTTCACAGAGATTTTCATGGGGCATATATTTCCATCAGGAGATTTAAGATACCTTGACTTTTAAAAGAATAATTTGTTTGCTTTTTCCCTCTGTGGGGGAACTTTCTCATCCTCCCTGCCCCCTGCTTAAGTTAAGAAAAACTGTGAAGAATTCTGAGGTTTAAAAAGGTTTTGACTTAACTGGCTTTGATCTCAAAAGTGCTAAATGGTATGAAATGAAAATACTGACTATGCCCTGTATCACAGCCAACCATTTGATTGTTCATTTAAGCAGATGAGTGTGCTGCCTACAGTCAGTGAGAGAAGATGGGATAAATCCCAGGAGGGTGTTGTGAGCTGCTGGCTCTGAGGAGCTCAGAACACAGGGCCTTTGACCTGAGCTCAAGCTCCCCAAGGTGGAACAGAGCCTTAATTTCACATTAAAATATCAAAATGTATTGAAGCTTTTCCATTAGGCCATGTAATTTGCATGTAGTGAAAGCTACGTTGCTTCTTGTTAAATCTGCATGAAAATAAATTTCCCAGGAAGCCTTGTAAGGGCTAGATATAGTGGAAAGTGTTTGTGGTAGGCTGGGAACACAAGCACAGATGCATGTCCATGAAGCTTACTGTGCACATGCGCTTCTGCTGACCATCAGATCATACATCTTCTCTTGCAGGCACCACACCCTCACGGGGACCCCAGGCCCTTGTTCAGGGCATCTGGACCTCACTCCTGTGGCCAGTAAAGCACCCCGCATGCTGAGTGTGAATCACTGGACAATCCCGTTGGGTGCCCTGTATCTCCCTACTGTGAATAAAGTCCTTTTGTTTCACTTGGGCGGAGAGATCCTCACTTGCTCTCTGGGGCTCCTGTCCACTGCAGGTGTTAGGGGAATCAGAAGAATTATAAGCTTGAAATAGAGGACACTTGTTCTCAGATTCAACTGGTGCCTTTTTTAGTTTTCATTTACTGAGCTGCCTCCGGTGCCCCCAGCGTTGCACTAGCACCTTGTGTGAAGCACTGAACTTCCTCCTCACAGCACTCTTAATAAGGTATCGATTATTTTCCCTGCTTTATGGATAAGGCAGCTGAGGCACAGAGGTTAGGAGACCTGACGAAAATTTCACTGCTAGAGAGTGGTAAGGACAGGATTTAAATGCAGGTTGACTCAGCTGAACTTCATGCCTTTTCTCCCAGAGTGCACTGTCTCCCATGAGTGGTACGAGGAGGATGTAGAAATGAGACTAAAATGGCAGTGTTGACTGCTTTGTAAGAGCTGTGTTTTCTCAGCCTCCATGCCATCCCCTTGGATCTGCTGCCATTTAAAGTGATGATCATGATGTCAATATTCTTAGTGTGCAATAATGCAAACTCAGAGAAATAGGAAATATGATGACTAATGTGAGGAAAGCTGGGGTGGTATCTGAACAATCGATGATTCATTTGTATTCCACTAGGACATCAGAGGGCTTGGTGCGGTGCTAACACATATTACTTCTCCTCTAAGTTGGTACACACAGCTGGCCCTTGAAGTCTTGTGTGTAGGCGCCTTTCAGGCAGTAGCTGTCTCCATGGGAAAGAGCTGCAACAAGCCTAGGAACTGCACGGCCTAGGACTTACTGTGCTCTCTGTGCTTCTGTGTGACTGACCCCCTCTCCCCGGCTTGGTGCCAAGGCCTCACTTGGCTCGAGGGCATCCCCTGATGTTTCATCTCCCAGCTGTTGGAGAACCTGTTGCAACCACAGAAATCTGACTCACTTGAGAAGCTGGAACCTGAGTCCCATCTGCCTTACAGCTAACTCTTTCCTATGTTCTTCTCATCTGGGCCGGATTGGCCCTCCTGCCTCCGTATTGCAAAAATAAGACCCTGCTTTCCTCACTTAGGGTTCTCTCACTTTGTCATTCCCAAAGAAACTATCTAGGGAGAAACAAACTGTTAAAATGGGAAAATTCGCCACATTTTGATGTAGAAAATTGGAATCCCTATTCAAAGTTGAAATTGCTACAGAAAAAGCAAGGAAATGATCATTTCTCCCTTTCTCCTCACTCTCTTTTTCTCTCTCCCTCCACACACATATATACATATCTTACTTGTACGTACACACACACACACACACACACACAGAACGACAAAGCACTGGTGGGGACAGCTCCCTGTTGCAAGCAAAGCTGCTGAGAAAGCACACACCAGCCACAACGATGAAGTCATGCAAATGCTATGCCCAGAAAGGCCACAGGAATTGTGGAAAGATTTGTGTAAATATCTCATGCATTCTTGTGATCTAAGGTTTACGGAAATAAAAACCACAATTGAAAAGCCAACACTACATTTATTCCTCCTTCTTCCTTTTCTCCTTTAGAATAAATTCATAGAACATTTTATGGAGCAGCCAAGAAAACATATTATTTCAATTTTATTACCAAGAAGACATGAACCAAAGTGCACAGCCAGGACTAACTAAGTTAAACAGGATCCACTTGAGAAGAAGGCCAGAAACACTACTGGGTGTCCCCTGCTTCTCCCTGGGCTAGAGCTTGGAGACATGAGGACAAGGGTGACTACTTCATTTCACCTGTTTCCAGATGGGATTGGTAGAGCTATGAATATGCAGGTGCTTCAAACCTTATTTTATTCCAGTGAACTTTGGACTCGCTTTCTTCACCTCTCCTTTCTTAATTTTGGGTGAATATTGGAGTTGGAATATCTCACACAGCTCAAACATTCAATTTGCTGAAGCTTCTCTGGCACCAAGTTTAAAGAAACCATCCAGGAGCACACGGTTTCCCACATACACCCCAGGCTGGAGCACGCTTTCCCCTGGATCCCAGCAGCGCGCCTCTGGGAGTCCTCTCTGCCGTGGCCATTTCCTATGCCTGAGAGTGAGGAGGGGCTCTCTTTGGACAGGAGCCTGGGATGCTACAGGCTCATGCTTACATACCTCCCTCAACCTTGTATAAGATGACAGGGAAGGCAGTGCAATGAGAACATTTTTCTCCCCTAAGTTTTTTAATGCAGTTGCATGTGATGTTAAAACTTTCATTTAATTCTTGCCCCAATTTGTAAATTTATAAAATTCTGATCTATAAGATAGAACAATGGATTAAATCTGTTCAAATATGACTTTCCGCTTCCTCCTGCCCTTCCCTTTCTTCCACTCATCTTCTTCTAGTGATATGTGTCACCCATATATTGAATGAACGTGGCTTGGGAATGTGCAAAGCAGGAAACAACACTATTTTTAATTAATTCATTTGAGGCTTTCTTCATTGCCCATGGAGGAGATCTTGGGCAGAGCCCATAGCTTTCTTGTTCACTTTCAGGTATTAAAAGTTCAACCTGAGTTAAATAAAAACTTTAATCTCTCATCTAATTGGAAGTGCCCCCGTTCCCTGCCTCAATCCCATCTGAGCCTTGATGTAGGATTGGGACCTGGCACTGGGGAAGGAGAACATTGATCCATCCTTTCTGCCTCCTCTGGAGTTAGTGGTTGGGAAGGAGGAGAATTTGTGGCAGGAAGGTCTAATTTGCCTGGTGTAGCTATTACCTGATATCATCGGTGTCCTCTTCAGGTGCCCAGATGCCGGCTTTTTCTTTACATAGATGCTCTGGTGGATTCTTTGGAGAACAATTATTTTGAAAGGGAACCTCAAACCCTGAGCTGCTTCCTGACATACTTGTATGGTCCAGCTGACCACTTTGACTCACTCTCGACTTCTGCTTCAACAGTATACCCCATCTAGACTCTTTCTGCTGGGTTACCTCACTTTTCAACCCTCTTAGGGCAGGGTCTTTCCAAGAGAGCTTAGGTTCTGCTACCTCTGCATTGTAGAATCTGGCTCATAACCCAATTGAAAAAATGAGCAAAAAGACTTACTCCCAAGGAGCTATAGAAATGGGCAACAAACACATGAA
Source organism: Equus asinus (assembly GCF_041296235.1). Classification (NCBI taxonomy): domain Eukaryota; kingdom Metazoa; phylum Chordata; class Mammalia; order Perissodactyla; family Equidae; genus Equus; species Equus asinus. The sequence continues at coordinate 35,013,197 of NC_091801.1, read as the reverse complement.
AATATGCTCAGCTTCATTAGCCATTAAGGGAATGCAAATCAAAACCATAATGAGGTTCATTTCACACCCATTAGGATGGCAATAATCAGGAAAAATGGAATATAAGTGTTGACAAAGATGTGGAGACACTAGAACCCCTGTACATTGCTGCTAAGAAAGTAAAATGGTGCAACTTCTGTGAAAAAGTGTGGTGGGTCTTCAAAAAGTTAAACATAAAATTAGCGTACGACCCCACAATTTCACTCTTAGGTATATACCCAAAAGAATTGAAAACAGATCCTCAAACAAGTACATACACACACATGTTCACAGTAGCACTATTCCCAATAGCCAACAGATGGAAAAATCTCAACTGTTTATCAATGGACAAATGGATAAACAAATGTGGTATATCTATACAGTGGAATATTATTCAGCCATAAAAAGGAATGAAGTACGGATATATGCTATGATGTAGATTAACCTTGAAAATGTTATACTAAGTGAAAGAATTCAGACTCAAAAGGTCATATATTGTATGATTTCACTTATATAAAATATGCAGCATAGATAAATCCATAGAGACAGAACTCAAATTGGTGGTTTTCAGGAGCTCAGGGAGAGGAAAATGGGGAGAAACAACTTAATGGGTAAGAGGTTTTAACTTTAAAGGGTTGGGAAGGTTTGGGAATTAGAGGTGGTAGTCGTGCAACATTGTGAATATTCTAAATGCCACTGAATTGTTTATTTAAAAATTCTTAATTTAATGAAATCACCTCTCAATCTGCTCTACCCATCTGGAGCCTCTCCTTAGACTGGAAGTGGTTGGTGACTGTGATCCAGAACAGGTGCTGGGCTATCTCTTGGAAAGTCTGTCACTTTTCTTTAGAATGTAACTAGTGCTTTCAACCTTGGAACCCTAGTGAGATATCTTGTTATTGTGCTCTGTGATCTGTGCGAGGCTCCATGCATGGCTGGGGCTCCTCTCTTCAAAGGGGAGTGTGCAACAGAGTGGAGCCTATGAGCACCAGAGAAATGGTATGTAATGTATCTTGACCTCTCAAGTGAGTTTTACTCTCTTACCCTAAAGGAAGAGGCTAACCTAAGCCAGGACCAAGGCTATGGCTTGTTTTTGCCAGGTGCCATGAAAAAATCGTTTGTTACATGATTAGGGGCCTTGGTGTCTTAAAGAGATAGAGGCTTTTGAGGGCTTCTCTAGTATCCACATATCCTAGTTTCTCTCCTTTTACAGATGGAGAAACTGAGTCTCAGGCATATTAAAAATTTGCCTGGAATCTATATAGACAAAGTAGATTAGTAGTTGCTTACAGCTGGAGTGGTTGGTTGTAAGCAGGGACTGGCTGCTAATGGGTATGGGTTTTCTTCTGGGGTGATGAAAATATTCTAAAATTGATTATGGTTCTGGTTGCACTCTATGAATATACTAAAAATCACTGAATTGTGCACTTTAAATGGGTGAAATTATGGTATATGAATTATATCTCAATAGAGTTGTTATATATATATATTTTTTAAAAACTGCCTTGGCTTATACATGGGTAATTAGTGCCAGGACAACCCTCCAGTTCTCTCACAGTGATAATGACCTATTGCTATGAATCTCAAATGACCCTTTGTCCTAATACCTGTGTCTTTGTCCTAATACCCTGTGTCCTAATACCTGTGACTGCTCTGGATAACGGCATTAATCTTCTAAATCACTTGCTCATGTGACAACTTCATTAGTCTACCCCTATAAGACAGGTCAGATGATGCATACTTTACTGGGCTTCATATTCAAAGTGGCTGATATTATGGCTAGACTGCTTTGTTGGAATGAAGATGGCTGTGTGTGATGTGTTCTGTTTCTAAGGATTTCCTGATGCGGTAGCTGCTGTTGGAAAGCCCTCTGGCCATCCTGTGGGAGGGGGTCATGTGAGATGAAATAGGAGACAATTCACCAAATGAGGAGGCCCCTCCACTTCTGAAAGTACTTGGACACAAACCAGATGGTGGGGCACAAAGTCCTTCCAGCAGTTATGTCCCTCAGCCCTCGTAGTAATTGGTAAGTGCATTCAAAAAGCATTCAATGAATTACTGCCAGCAAAAATGCTTTTGTGTAAACAGTGCATCCAAAGCATATGGAAAATCCTACTGGCCCAAAGTTTATTTTTTCCAAACCCAATAGCCCTGCAGCCATTGGGCTGAGGCCGAGTGGAGAATGACTCAGGTGTTCTGAGCACGGCTGGTCTCCTATCTGAGGTTGTTCTGACTAGGGCTTTTGGCACCCAGAGCCAGTTCTGCACAGCACAAAGATAAATGAAAACCTGGTAACTGTGCTGCCTCAGTGAGGGAATCCACTTGTGGAAGATAGCCAGTGTGCATCATTCAGGACTCCCCCTCCCCACTTCCGGCAGGGATCTGCTCAAAGAAACTAGAGAGCTCCTGACTACAGGCTTGATTTTCAGGTCATACAATCCAGCATTCCCCTGGATATTTTTCATCATAATGGGTTTGGTTAGTCTGTTCATACAGATGCCGCCTTCTATACAGAAAGGAGCCATATTGGGTTTAAGACAATTTTCCTCAAAATAGCTTCTTTTTTATACATGCCTCCAACACACTTCCTTCTTTCTCTGCTGTCAGTTCTGGGGGAAGGCTGCTGTGCTCTCCTGACCTGAGTTCAGTGGTCTGTTGCTTATTTTATCTCCCCAAACAAAACAAATTTCTCTCCATTTTGTCTTATTTCCTACCAGATAGAATCTTTTGTTTTTGCTTGCTGTCTTGTCAGCTTCCAAGAAATTTTTTTCTTCTTAAGATGAGTCGAGACTCCTGGGGTTCAGTGGTCTGCAGCCCGGCTCCGGCCCAAGGTCCAGGATTCCCTCCTTTTCCTTCCCAGTATTGTCCAGCATCCTGCAGAACCCTCTCCTGGGCCATACAGGTGGATCGTGCAGCCGACACAAGTGTCCCCCCCAGTCTCGGCGCAGCTGAGCTCTCACCAGCCTCAACACACTTGCACCTTCTCTAGTCCCCATGGGGGAGGAAGCAAGAAGGCTTGAAAGAGTAGATTCCTTTTGATCAACTTTCTGCGGTGTCCAGGCGAGAACAGGTTGGAGAGCCTCAGAGGAGATGGCTCCCTCACACAAGCTGCCTCCAGCACCCTGTAACTTTGCTTAGACAGCATGTCACCTGCCAGATGACAGACTCTGTACTTTAGGGGATACCCAGTAGGATACCTAAGAAAATTAGTTTAAGAACAGTGCAGCTTCATTCCAGTGCCTTTTCAAATAAAGAAGAGGCTTTTTCCCTTACAATTTTTCCTGCACACCGAGTTTTCATCCTAAACATAAATTTAATCAATTTGGGAACAAAATCTTCTTAAAAATCATCCTTGGCTTCCATACCCATAGGACAAAGTTGGAGCACCCCATGCTGGCCCACCAGATCCTCCATAATCCACACCCCAGATGGCCCCTCCTGCCTGCCTCCCTGCTCCCCACAGCCCCTTGAGCCTCTGGGATGTGTGTGTTCAGCTCCTCCAGCCTGCCTCTGAGGTGAGACACTCCAATGACCAGTTCTATTCTGTGAGCCTTCTCCCAATTTTCCAGAAAATCATTGTTATTGTTAATAATGATGACATATCATTCATTGTGGAGCACTAAGAACCATTGTATCCCTACTTATCTCCCCATGCAGGCTGTGGGCTCTTGGGCTTAAGGCTAGAATGATGTTAGCACATAGGAAGAGCCCAAAAATATTTACTGGTTAGATATCTGTAAGATGAAAACCACAAGGCTTTCAATTTCATTCAAGGAACATTCTTGAACACCATGCCAGGTAGTGGGGGTAATATAAAGATGAATGAGAAGCTTGTCACTGAGTGAGGAATAAAGTGTATCATCTATAAGTAGTGCCTCCGGTTACACGCCTAATGCAATGGAGAAAGATGAGGCAGCACCTCAGGAGGATGCTGATAACTTATCCCTAGTTACAAACATAGAGTATAGGTGGGGTGCTTACGGGGGCACAGCCTAGAGTTGACTGAGGTCTATTTTGATATTCAACTTTCACATAAGTAGGTAAGCTGCTCTTTAAACTCAAAAATCACTTAAGAAGATTATCTCTATTGTTTCTATTTTGAGTGACTTCCTTCTATCAGATAACGAAATTGCTTTTCTTTAAGACAGTTTAAATCATTTACTCTGAGAGAAAGGAGCAATGTGGGTAATTTGTATGCTTAAGGTATTCTAAAGGAAGGAAGACCTGAGATGTGGCTCCCCATTCCCAGCCCAAATCCTCTTATCTTCAGGTGGCAGTGACCCGCAGGTAGCATGTATTGTGCAGAGAATCGAATGGATGCTTGTACTGGCTTTCACATTGTGATAAATGGCAGATAGTCAGATTATTAAAAATATGTGTCTCCGAGTCTCTGCAGAGGATGTCTAGGTATTTTATGGGAAAATGGTGTACCCAGGTCAAACATATTTTGGAAATGTTAAACAGGTTTCTTTCTTGCAGAATCTCCACCAGTGCTGTGGAATATGCCTGGTTTTCCAATCATATTTGATCACAGAACCCCCTTTTCCCTCATAAACATCTCCACAAAGCACACTTTTTAGAAATGCTGGTGTGTTGAAAAGAAGAGACTTAGCAGCCAGAAGATATGAATGAGTGTCTTCAAATGACTTCACCTCAAGCCAGTTCTTTGTGTTATAAAGTTAGAGTGTGGTCTTTGGATCTCTCATGGGCTGTGTGGTGATGTGCGTGGAGGAGAGGACTGTAGTACAAAGTTATTCTTGGTCCACGTGTGATCCTATTACCCACACTTGGAGTCACCAGCTCCCTCTATTCAGACTATTTATTCTGATTCCTACTTTCTCTTCAGAAGAATGAACGGCTGTCAATGAGCCTCAACTATTACAGCCAATGGAGTGAGTGGGAATTATCAAAGAGCCAAAGAAAAAGAATACAGGAAAATTATGATATTATCATCTTAAGTCAGCATCATGACTTAGGAAAGTGCCTTAACATGGAAAGTGTGACCTGACAACATGGAATATCTGAGCATTCATTCATTCTTTCAACCAATACTGATCGAGTTTCTGTTGCGTGTCAGGTGCTGTGTGTGGAGTATGAAGATATTCTAGTGAAGAAAAACAGACAAAATCTCTGTCCATGTGGGGTTGCTGTCCAGTGTGGAAGACAAGCTTATCAAATAAGCAAAACCAGGGGTCAGCACTCTTTTTCTGTAAAGGGCCAGAGAGTACATACTTGAGGCCTTGCAAGCCTCATGGTCTGTCATAACTGTGCAGGTCAACTGTTGTAGTACATAATCGCACAGAGTGGTGGTGTCCAATAAAACTTTATTTATAAAAATGGATGGTGGATGGATTTAGACTGTGAGCTATAGTTTGCCAACTCTGATCAAAACAGTAAATATACAATTGAAATGCAGTAAGTGCTATAACGGAGAGATGTGTGGTTTAGTCAGAGCATATAAGCGGAATTTGATATATATGAGTTGAGATTTGGACGATGAGAAGAAATTTGGTAGAGAGGAGAAAAGAATGTTTTAGGCAGATGGAGGGGACTAGGGACATGGTCTGAGGTGAAGCTGGGGAGGGTGGTAGTAACCCTGCTGGGCCATTTGACTAGGCTCAGGACTGTTGTCTTTATCTTAAGAATAATGGAAAGTGTCTTATGTAGGGAAGCACATGCACAGTTCTGTTTTGGAACCATCCCGCTGGCTGTGCTGTAGAGAATGGACGTGGGCAATTCACGTGGAAAGGTGATACAGCTGTCCTGGCAAAGATGGCTGAAGTGTGGGCAAAGGAAGTGGCTGTGGAGGGGGAGGAAAGTGTAAAACTCAAGCAATTCTGAGCAAGTAAAATCAGCATACTTCATACTCAATTTAAATATGGGGCTGAGGGTGCAGGAGATGTCCAGAATGACTTCCTGGTGTCTGGCTTGCTTGCCTGAATGGGTGTCCTATTTCTGAGGCAGAAAACTGAAGAGAAGCAAGTAAGAAGTGGGGGAAGCCATGTGGTCTATATGAGGGTATTGAGTTGAGGTGCATTTTGTTGATCTAAGGTGGCAAGAATGGGTCTCCAAGTTGGAGGAGAAATCTGGGTGGAAACCATTGATTTGAGTGGTAGTTGATGGCTTGAGAAATGGATCTGTTCATTCAGGAGAGAGTATGGAGCAAGGGTTGGCAAATGCCTGCCCTCAGGCTGAACCCAGTCCACTGCCTGCTTCTGTAAATAAAGTTTTATTGGAACATGGTTGTGCTTCTGCATTTACATACTGTCTATGGCTGCTTTTGTGCTACATCAGCAGAGTTGAGTGGTTGCACCAAAAACCCTATGGCCCACAAAGCCTACAGTATTAAATATCTAACCCTTAATAAAAAAAACATTTGCTGACCCTGGCTCTTGGAACGAGGAAAAAAGTGGGCCTAGGGCCGGCCCTTGAAGAGATCCCACATTATATGTGCAGGTGGAGGAGTGTGCTTTGGAAGGGCCCTACCTGGGATGGCAGAGAGCAGGGAGGGACACAAAAACCAAGAGAAGAAAGCATTTGAAGAAGGAAGTTGTGGTCAGCCTTGTCAAAACTTTGGAGAAGTCAAAGGGAGATGTGGACAGAACCACCATCCATTGAACCCAGTGCTTGGAGTCACTGGGCAGCCTAAGGGGGCTTGTTCCATTAAGGTGATGGGAGAAGGCATTTGGTGTTGGGGGTTGAAGGAGGACAGAGACAAGACAACTAGGGGGACACAGAAGTGGAGACTGGCCAACATGGCCCAGTGACAGAAGGAATACAGCAAATGTGAATAACCAAAGTAAATGTTACAGTTTTGCATTGATTCTCTGTAAGGCCCTACCCACAGTTCCAAAACCCTCAGTAAAACCTTCTGTTGCTTCTGTGTGTGTGTGTGTGTGTGTGTGTATAAATCAAGGAAATATTTGCCTGACGTAGTATGTGTACAACAAAAATTCAGAGCAGGCAGGAAATAGGAGGCAGAGATGACCTTGAGAAGTAAGTTCCCCGAAAGTTTGTTTGCAGAAAACTATGAAAGACTACTGCACTTTTTCCAAACGACTTAGGATAAAGGTAGACTATAATATTATCTAAGTCTTAAGGAGCTGGGAATCCTCAGTGAATATCTGGATTACAATAGCTGGGGGCTGTGGAGGAGGGGGCATAACAAGATCTTTATGAAATTCTTTTTACTGCCATCTCTTTCCCATGAGGTGTAAGCTTCTTGACAATAGAAGTCTTATCTGACTTGCTCATTGCTGAACCTCCTTACACTTAGAGCAGTGCCTGGCACAAAGAATGAGTAACTCCTCAGAACAACAGGAGAAATAGAGATTTTATTATCACCATTTCATAGATAAAGAAACTGAGGTTTAGAAGCCAAATGTGTACATAAAAGATCCAGAATTTTAATTTCTAGTTTACATATAATTTATTTATTCTTAATCCATATGCTGTATGGCCTAGGAAAGTCCCAGTGTCTTGGGTGTCTTGTGCTGCCATGTTCCTCTGCACTGCAAAGTTCTCTTTCATGATGTTGGTGATGGGTGAAGAGAAAGCCCAGAGAGGGTGCCCTCTGAACCTCCTGTTTTATAGTGGCTCTGACTGTGGCACCTACTCAAGAGTCTTTACCCCCTTCTAGATTTCTCCCCTCACTCTTTTCACTAACTCCACCCTTCATCTCTATTAAGTTCTCCACCCTTCCTACAGTTATAGGTGTGCACTTAATTATGAGACCACAGGTTACAATAACAGACTGAAATTCACACCAGTGTCTCTGAAATCCCTAATCCTTGCCTCTACTATGGTTTTTTAAATTAGAAAATTGCTTTTGACATACATTTTTAAAAAGTTGCATGAACTTCCAGGTGTGAGTGAAGGGTGTGAGAAGGGTGAGGCAGAGCACTTCATCTCTGAGGTTTGAGCTTTTGTGGTCAATACCAGTTATCAGCAGTTTCTGGGATAAGAGAGTGACAAGAGGAAAGGCATTGCCTAAGTACTAGTTAGAATATAAAAAGGAGGATTATTTGTTTAAAGAGTTTGCTAAAATCCTTCAATGGCTGCACTCTTTAGAAACTGATGCCTAAATTCAAATCTGGTTTGCAGGTTCAGCTTTCCAGCATGATTTCTCACTGTGGTGTACTCCTTGTGGGAACCCTCATACAATGCTAGTGGGCATGCAAATATGACAGCCCTTCTGGACAGGACCTGGCCCCCTTGAGCCAAATCAAATATGGGACCACTCTGTGACCAGCAATGGGCTCCATGGAAATCCCCAGGTGGGTCCTTGAGGTGATGGTCTGAAGATGTTCATTGCAGCGTGGTGTGTGGGGCAGGGGGCTGGAGCGACCTGGGATAGGTGGAAAGTGGTGCATATGGACCACAGAAAATGTCTGTTGGTTAGAAGTGAGGGACTTGGTGTGCATGTACTGACATGGACTATCTGAAAACCATAGTACTTGGTTAAAAAAATGGGAAAGGTAATCAGATAAATCACACCATCCATTTGCATATATTGAGACTATGTGTGCACAAACCTACAAAATACTCTTTGTAAGTACACATTCAAATAAGAAAAAATGCATTTTAAAGACATGGCCTTTGAAGGGGTAGGGATTGGGAGTGGTATGGACACAATGAAATTTAGTAATTATAGTGACAGGGGCCTTGTACGGCTTAATGGTGATAATGTGCCAAGAAGTGAGGAATGTGATTAACTCCACTCTTTGCAGTAGATGTTTAAAAAAATATTTCAAGGCTTTTCTCTTGAGAAGTCTAATTCTTATAACAGGTGTTGGCAAGTATGTGGAGAAAATTGGAATCATTGCCCACTGTTGGTGAGAATGTAAAATGATGTAGCTTCTATGGAAAACAGTATGAAAATTCCTCAAAAAAGTTAAAAATAGAATTACCATATGATCTAGCAATTCCACTTCTGGGTATAGACCCAAGAGAATTAGAAGCAGAGTCTAGAAGAGAGATTTGTACACCCATGTTCACAGTAGCATATTCACAATAGCTAAAACATTGAAGCAACCCAAGTGTCCATCAACAGATGAATGAATAAACAAATGTAGTATATACATACAATGGAATATTATTTGACCTTAAAAAGGAAGGAAATTCTGACACATACCACAACATGAATGAACCTTGAGGACATAATGTTAAGTGAAATAAGCCAGACACAAAGGAACAAATATTGTTTGATTCCACTTACATGAGGTACTTAGAGTAATCAAAATCACAGAGACAGAAAGTGGAATAGTGGTTGAAAGGGACTAGGGGAGGGGGAAAAGGGAGTTGTCTAATGAGTACAGAGTTTCAGATTTGCAAGATGAAAAGTGTTCTGGAGATGGATGGTGGGGATGGTTGCACAGCGAGATGAATGTACTTAACATCACTAAACCGTATACTTAAAATGGTAAGTTTTATGTTATGTGTATTTTACCACTATAAAAAAAATTGAAAAAAAAGTCTATTCCTTTACATGGTTTAATGGTCTGGTTAACAGTTTGTGGTCTGGTCGCTGTTTGCGTCTGCAGACCTAACTCTGTCCACAGCATCCTCCTTTCTCCACCTCCCACTCCATCTCTGTACGAGGCCCCCCAAAATGACTGGCTATTCCCTTTGCCTAAAATACAGTTCCTGTTCCTCATCACCAGGTAGTTCATTCAGATCTCTGTCTAGATTCTGCTTCCACTGCCCAGCCCGTTAATCCCCAGACTTGAGCAGATCTCTCTCCTCAGCTCTTTTCATCCCCTTTGCTCCCTGTGCAGATAGCCCCCCATCCTCTCCACTCATGAGTAGGGGGATGATGGACAGACTCCAGCCCTTGCTGGCCTCTCAAAGCGGGGCTTCTAGTGGGAGTCAGTAGGAGTCTCTATCAAAGGAATATTTTATTTTTGTGGAAGCCCAAACATTCAGCTGCTTAGGGTAATAATAATCTTGCTTTCTGATAAACTGTCAGTGGAAAAAATGATAAGTTTGGCTATTTCTTTTCAACTTGGAATTTCTTTTGAAAATGAGCTTCTTTAGCTGGCCTGGCCCCTCTGTGTTTGTGCACGTGCTTCTGCATGGGTGAGACCATTTCACATCTTTCCTGCTCTGTGCCATTTTCTACCAGGTGGGGTGATGTATAATGGACAGCCCACAGCCTTCTGGGGCCATCCTCCACAGAAGTCTCCACAGAAGAGTGGCCAGTTCTCCCAGCAAATCACGTGCACAGCCAGCATCAGCCATTCTCCATCAGTACATGCTGATGTCACCTGGCCCTTACTTCACAGCTGGACCAAGCCCCAAACAGGGACTGTCTTTGGAAAGAAGATAAAGAGAGTTAAAAGGAAGCCAAGATTCAAATTAAGCAAGTGCCCCATCTGCAGCCCTGTCTCTGGTCCTTGCCTTTGGCTCTGCCTGTGCAGGGGATGGGGGAGACTGGGGACAGGAGGCCCTGTGCCCCACGCTGTGCTCTTAGGAGCTTCTGGCTTTGGTGGCTCTGCTGTGACATTTCTGTTTCCAGACGGGGCATTGACTGAGTTTCCCCAGGTGCATTTGTTCCCGAGTCTGTATCTCTGGGTGAATCCCCAGGGACACACACACATTGTTCAGTGGGGCTGGGGGAGCTGTTGGGGAAGCTTTGGTGTCATTGTCCCTGCTTTCTGGTGGCACACAAGGTGCCAACCAGCCTTTGCCTGTGTCCTCTTTCCCTGAGACCTTGTGCTGCATCTGAGAGGCAAGTACACAGGCCACTCCCTGCTCTGCCTGGTGTCTTCCTGTTATGTGCTGGCAGCCCTGGTGGCCTGGGAATCCGGAATCCGGACTGCAGCTTCTGGCCATAACTTAGGGTCTGCCCCTTAGGGGTGAGGGCAGGTAAAGCCTGGACAGGGACCCTCCCTGGCTTGCTCATATTTCCATAGCCAAACTGAGCTATGAAGGCCCTGTCCAGCCCTGTGGAAGGTCTTCTGCCCCAGCCTCAGCTAACTTGTGTCCTTTTCTGAACACACAGTAACTGAGGATCGCCAGGTTTGGCAGTTTTTGAAAGAAGACTTTCTTTCCATTTTGGCAGCTTGTCTCTTTAAAGACACTGCGTTCTTTTTATTGGATGGATGGGAAATAATTTCACAAATAACATATTTACTTTAGTAATAAGACTCCACCTTGTCCTCCTACCATCCACCTCTCACCAATAGAATTTCTCTCTTATCTATTTTTTTCTTGGCCTCTGGTGTTAATTGTCATAAGGTCAAAGTATAAACTCTCTAGGGGATCCCAGTGTTGTAAGGATTTGACTGAAGATCAGAAACAAATTGCAGTGAAGTAAAAACATCAGGGCCACAGCGCTGAGAGCTGTGAACTTCCCGAATGGCCGCCATGTGTGCCGCACTGGGCCGCCGGCTGGCGCCTGAGTCAGCTTGGCTTGGCAGTCTCTTACTCAATGCTCTGTTTTCCTTGGGGGGTGGGAGGGGGTGGGAGGAGGCTAGCCGGTGAATCAGGGAGGGAGGGAGGGGAGAACTGAGGGAGTTCGTTTGCCCTTTTACCTCATGATTTATATTTGGTCAGAGTAGCCCTGTTCTGCTTTCTTCTAGCTGGAATGTGTCTTGGACATGTTGTTTCAATATGAGACAATCAGCTGGGCCCTCTGTGGAATGTCCCTGGAGACTGGAAACGACCTCCCAATAGGGTCATTTGTTCAACAGAATTCTAAGTCACATTCTCAACATCTGCATTCTATTAATACCTTCAGAATATTTCCATCAGCTTTGGGAAATCAGAAGATGCTTTAAGAGATGTTCAGCATGAAATCCTGGGGTATTTTTAACTCTTCTTTGTGATTCTTTCGTGTTTCGTGGGAACACAAACCCCTCCCCGACCCCTACCCCCCTGCCTTGTCTCCTTTCCTTTACTATCACACAGGTGGATGCTTGCATTCACCCAGGAATACCTAAGGGAGAGATGAAGTTTTTCAAGTGGACTGCTTTAGCCTACAACAGCCACAGTGGGAGGTGAATTTGTAAACACACAGGAAGGAGATAGGTGCAGGCAGAGCCAGGACAGACATTTTGGCTGCATTTGCTGAAAGCAAGTGGAGAGAAAGGCCATACTGTGAGGGGCCCTGGCACACTGATGCAGGGCTGGCTTCCAAGTCTGCATGGGGGCTGGCGCAGGATGGCTGGCCCTGTCCTGTCCTCCGAGGGCATGAGGTACGAAGGCAGGAGGGAAGCAGGGAGGGAGGGGAGGAAGAAAGGAAAGAAGGAAGGAAGGAAAGATGAAAGGAAAAAACAAGGAAGGAAGAAGAGAAGAAAGGAGGGAAGGAGATAAGGAAGAAGGGAAAGAAGGAAGGAAGGGGAAGGAAGGAAGAAGAGAAAGAGGGAAGAGAGAAGGAAGGAAAGAAAAGCTGTAAAGAAAGGGATGCACTAAAATATAAAGCGATGGAAATAAGGGAGTATTTCTTTAAAGAAAAATAAAAACTATTTGTGATATCTAGATCAAGTGGAAATACAACTTACATTAGTAAACAGCGCACTTGATGAGTGTAGTGTCTCTGAGGCAGGGCCTGCACTTGAGACACAGCTGCGGCCTTGCAGGAGGGTGGCCCCCAAACACTTGGCCTCCTAAGGAGATGGATTCAGAGGAGACCTCTGAGGGAAAGGCATGAGGTGGGAAAGATGAGGGAGAAGAGAGTGAACCTATGAATCCCATGAAGGCAAATTCAATTCAATGAACATTTCATGAATATTCACAAAGCGGGATACTCGTAAAGCAGGCTTTGAGGTGAGAGGAAATGTGATGAGAAAGTGAGATTTGATATACTGGAGACAGATTCCAAAGAGGCAGTGAGGAGACACGTTTTACTGCAGCTCTGCCCTTCAGGGGAAGTGCAGAGAATGTGGACTGTGGGCCTGTGGACTGCTGGGGGAGCTGGACCGTGTGCCCGCTGAGGGCAGAGGACGTGTCTGCCTGGATGCAGAAGCCCATTACCCAAACCTGTGTCACGGCAGTGGCCCAAACAACATGTCCAAAAAAATCCACTTGGTAATTATCATAAAAGGATTAAAAAATAAGTGTCTGCCTCTAAAAAGTACTGAAAACATAATTTGACCCAACATATACTTTCTAGCTTAAAATTTTAGTAAGCAGGCTTAGATGGATGAATTATAAGTCCTGGTAAAAATTATGGAACAGTCTTCTTGGAAATTCAGAAGAATGCCAGTCTCTGATAAGACCTCTGATAATGATAAATGGCTTCCTGGTTATGAGACTCTGAGAGAACTCTTCAATGGCTGAGAGCAGGCTGATGCAGTAGGAAAGGCACCGCCTGGACCTGAGCACTGTCCACAGGCTGACGCCCTAATGTGCCTGCTGACCAGCTTCCTCTGCTGTCAGGAGGAGCCTGTCAGACACCCCCACCACTACCCAAGCTCTGCTGGTCTGTGGGGCAAATCCCAAATGACAGACTGGCACCCCATTGGCCAGTATCACTTGAGTGCTCTGTGAGCAGGAGCTTTAAAAACACAATCATCTATGTCTTGGATTTTTATCTCCTTTCTTTTTGTCAAAATTATGCAAAATTGCTTGGAAAACAAATAAACAGATACAACAAATAACTGGAATCAGATCTTTGGCTCAGGAAATTCTTGAGCTCACGTGTTTGCTCGGAAGAGGTTCCCACAGCCTGGCCGTTATTTTTTATCTATCCCCACAGGATGTACTCCTACACTCTCTCTTCCAGGGTTTCTTGCTTCCTGTTCGCATTCCCACAGCTGCTGAGGGTGACAGTTCCAGTTCGCACTTGGAAGCTTCTGAGCCCAGGGTCCTTGCTGTCTGCTTGGGCTGGTAGTTCCACACAAAAATGTGGCAGATGTTCAGCATCAGGAATCAAAACCAAGCTTTCGCACCACGCAGCACATTCCTCTTCCCAGTCCTGTTCATTTCCTCTCGACAGGATGTGGAACAATTTCCCTCATCTGTTGCTTGCTCAGTGGGTTTGGGATTTTGTGGATTTTAAAATGACACTTAGATTCCTCCCAAATCTCTTCTAAGAGGTTAAAAAAAAAAAAAGTCTTGATTCAGTCACAGACTCTGTTTCTAGTTGAGAAGTTTCTGGTTTTGTGTGATATACAGGTGAAATTGAGAAGCAGATGAAGGATACTGACTACCTCATGGGGTTTCCTGAGCCTTGGCATCCAAAGAATGCCCTCCAACCAGCTTGAGGGGGGGCAACCTCTAAATTCTGGAGAAAACATGACAAATCTACAGGATTAAAGAAAAAAGCAAAAGCAATTTATGTTCATTTGCAAACTGGACAAATTCTAAACAGAATTGCTGCAATACTATGTTGGCATAGAGGACATTCTAGCAGGAGACAGAGAAGTGGGTCACCATTTCTCACAACTATAGTAAATATGTGATCAGTGTCCAGTGACACTATTTGGAAAATATGCCTACTGCAATGGTTTCCTTCTGGCTTCCCAGGCTATGTAAGTTCCCTTGGCTTAAACTCTTTGTTTTCCTCTTCCATTAGCAACTGGGAAGGCAAACTAACATTTGCAGCAACTCACTAGGGGCCAGTCACTTTGGATGTTATCCGATTTGATTCTCACAACAGTGTGGTATAAGTAGTGTTATGTCCATTTTACTGGTGAGGAAACTGAGACTCAAAAAGATTAGGTCAGTTTCTCAAGGGTAAACTGATAGTAGGTATAGTTGGAATTCAAAAACAAGGTCTCTAAGATTACAAAAATGTGCTCTTTTTACTACATCGAATTGATTTCATTGGGTATCTATGCTTCTCCAAGGCACTGGCTAGAAAGAAACACACAATTGGAATTGACTCTTTTTTTTGTTTTGCATCTTGCCACTTGAGAGAAATAGGCTGTTTTTCAAGTGCTCTCATTCTTGCTGCATGATTTTCTCTTTGTCCCAATAGCACATTGGGTTTCACAGATGCTGTCCTGAATGACCATGGCTCATCCAGTGCCTCGCATATACTAGATGTTGGTGTTCTTGAAGGGAACTGAAGCATCCATTCATGTTATTTGTGCAAAGGGAAAACTGGGTCAAAAAGCATCCAACTCAGTGTCTTTGCTTCTTGTACAAGTTCAGAATTCTGCTCCTTTGGTTCAGAATCCCTCATTAGGGTGGGGTTGACTGGTTATTAGTTACTAATTTAAGTGAATCATTTTACTTTCAAGGTTCAGAGGTGTGTATGTCCTGTTGGTCCTTTAAAAATTACTTTTCATCACCTCTGATAAACTGTAATGGATTCTTTTATCTTGGCTACTCCTATAAGCTTTCAGTTTTCTGTTTAGTTCAAATAGTTACACACCAGCTCACAGCTCTGTTTGTCTGTAGACAGGGGGATGGAAAATGATTGCTGACTTTTCTTGCATTCCTAAGGCAAGTCTATGAAATGATTTTCTTTCCCTGTCCTGATTGGAAGCCCTAGAATTCTGTTTCTCACCTCCAGTGAACACTGCTGGGTGAGGCTTGCTGCCTCGCAGCCTA
Organism: Equus asinus; assembly: GCF_041296235.1. Taxonomy (NCBI): domain Eukaryota; kingdom Metazoa; phylum Chordata; class Mammalia; order Perissodactyla; family Equidae; genus Equus; species Equus asinus. The sequence goes on along the minus strand of NC_091801.1, from coordinate 34,997,678 downwards.
TTTCAGCATGGCAGCAGTCTTGCAGGAACCTATTAATAGCCTTCATTTCCAGTACATGTCATGTAAAGTCAGCCTCATTTTTAGCAGCTCTCTGTTACTCACAATTCTAGGAAAAGTTCCCTTTGAATGTCTTCCTGCCAGAGAATGGTTCAACTCTCTCTGCCTCCTCAGGGACAGGAGAAAAGGAATCCTTAGATAGATAGAGGGTGGTACATATGTTACATGAGCTGCTCTTACCCAAACTCCTCCAGAGAGGACTATCTTTGTTTAGAGAGCTACTTTGATAAGCTCCCTGGGGGAGGAGGGTGAGATGCTGAACGGGTGAGACCGTGGCTTCCCAATGCTGAAGTCATGCTTGATTCATCTCTTCCTCTCACGCCACACAACCAGTTCATCACACATTCAGTTGGCTTCACCTTCAAAATACCTCCAGAAACCAGCCCCTTCTCACTGCTTCCTACTGTGCCTGGTTGCCCAAGCTGCCCTCATCTCTCACCAGGCTCCCTGCAAGGCCGCCTGGCTGGTCTCCACCTCCTCCATAGCTCCCACAGTCTTTTCTCCACATGGATTGAAAGTAGGCTCTTAAAGCATAAATCAGATTAAGTCACATTCAGTTCAGCAGCTTCCAGGGGCTTGCTGTATCATGCTGAGCAAAGTTGAAGCGTTTGAGTGACCTATACGATTTGCATGACCTGGCCTCTCGGACCTAACCTCCTATTACATTCTTCTTCCCTCCTTGTGCCCCACCATGCTGCCTCTTGCTATTGCTGCTGTTCCTACCTCACTGTTTTGCACACGCTATTCCCTCCATCTGGAATGTTTTTCCTCCAGATAACTGTATTCTTTCTGGTCTCTGCTCAAATGTCCCCTTATCAGAGCAGACTTCCAGGATCACCCTGACAAAAATTCCAACCCTCTGCCCTGGCACCCTGTGCGCCTCCTCTCTTTGACTTTCCTGCTTTGTCCTTCTGGCTGTCTGATAGGCCATCTGCTTGCCTGCTGCCTGTCTCCACCACTGTAAGACAAGCCCTAGGAGGGTGAGCATGTGGTTCTGGCTGGATCCCCAGAATACAGAGCAGTGCCTGCTCAGAATAAGTGCTCACTAAATATTTGATTAAGGAATAGTTGTTGAGCAAAGGTGACATAAGTTAGCCAAACTGCTTTTCATTCCTAGGCGTAAATAGGAATTTGCCATTGAGGGAGACAGAGGAGCCAATGCATGCAAAGGGGCTATAACCAGGGTGTAGATGTGCTGCTGGCCTTCAGAAACAGGACACTCCAATGAAGAACTTTAGTGTTGACCCTCATGTGATATGACTTCCTCCTCTCCTCATTTGGGTATATCTTTGGTTTTTGTCTTGATGGGCACTAATTAAACAAAAGGACTGAGTCCTGCAGTCAGCTGACCACTAAATAGTTCACACTTATTGGAGACAGAGGGCAGGAGACTATAAGCAACCTGCACCCTTCTGAAGTTGTCTCCACTTCAACTAGAGAAGGCCCTGAGGTTACATTAACGTGGATTTCCCAATGTTAGAAAGGCACCAGTTTGGGGATAAACAACTGAATATAGTTTAAGCACTAGTTCAGCCTCAGACATGGAAGTACTGCTGACGCATTGCAGAATAAAACTCTTCCCACCAAATACAGTGTGGGAGTAGTGGGAACAGCATTGCACCAGTAGTCGGGGAGGCTGGCACTCTGGTCTCCTGCCCTCTGGCTCCAATTATATCTTACCTGAAGCCAGGTGGTGACATAAAGCCATCCTAGCTTCTTTGTGAACAATTTAATGCTAGTGGCCCTGGCATGGACTCCCAGGCAAGGCCTTTGTCTCTCGGACAGTGCCTGGCCATCATTGGCTTCTGTGTTGCCCAAGGGGGTTGAGACCTCCAAGTGCTTTGCATCCAGTTCTGATTCACCTGCCTTTACCTCCATTTAAGTCTAGCAGTGTTGCTCATGCCTGTCAGTCCATGTAAGCCTTAGAAATGTTACCAGCTCAGCTGTCTCTGTATGAGCCTTGGGGGCAGACAGAGGAGCCAGGTCTGGGGGCCCTGAGAGCACTGTGGGTTCCCCGCAATGCCTCCCAGGACTTTCTGGCTGGATCATCACTAGTTTAGCAGTGAAATAATGAGTTTCACATGATGAGGAACAATAGACCATTCAATGCCCCTCTTTCAACTCCTCCTCTTTCTTTTCTCCCTCCATTCCAGAAACAAACAAAAACTAGAAATAGCTGAAAGCCTAGACTTAAATCCCTATAGGAGCAGTTTCTTGGGCTGAGAATCGCATGTTCATAGGGGAGTTCCAGACAGCGATGGTGTGGGGTTTGCAAAGGTTTGATGAAAATGGTTTGTACTCTGGGCAGTGCCCGCGACTTTGGTGTTTTCTTCCCTCATGGGAGCACGCTGCTCCTGGGAATAGCTGTTGGTGCATCTGCAGTTGTTGGTGCCCAGAGTTTGTGAAAGCCTACCAGACAGATCTCTGAGAGACACTGACTTGATGCTGAGGTTTCTCCAACCCTGACAGCTCTCAGCCACAAGCATTTATCGTTGATGTGGTGACTTAATATCTTCCAGGAGAGTTGCCTGGTCTGGCTTCATGGTCTAGATTCTACCAGGTGAAACTTCTAGAGTCTGTTGAAGCATATATGGGCTCTCTGCCCAACTTAACAGGAAACCTCAAGTGAAAAAAACTGGGGTATGGCTAAGAACGAGTGCTTCTTACTTCCCCTCGTCTATTTTCTGATTTTAGGACCAAATGAGAGGAGTCTCCTCTTCTGCAAAATACTGTTCTTTGCTGAAGGGACCCAAAGCTGTTGCTAGAATCGGACTCAGGTTACAATGATCATTGTTAACACTGCCTTAAATGGCTGTCTAAATACCAGCTGAGGAAAAAATTGCTTGGGATTTAGTAATGTAGTCAACTTGTCTTTCTCATCAGACTCTCATCAGACATCTGCTTTATAAGTTATCTAAGCTCTGCACTTTCCTTCCCTGTGTACCTTCTTCTAGCAATTGAGTACTTGGCTCTGGAGCCAGACAGACAGGGCTTTGGATCCCAGTGTGGTCCTTGTTTGGCTTTGGATCACTTAGTTAACCTCTTCCAGCCTCAGTTTCCTCATAAATCACCTAGGAGCAATTACAGTCCTCCTGATCCCCTATGGAGTGATTTCCATGGCCATGTGAGATAATTCCTGTAAAATGTTTAGCACAGTCCAGGCACATGGTGAACATCCAATAAATGTTGGCTGTGGCCTATTTTGGGGATCTGCACTTAAGCCCACTTTGAAAAATCTGAGGAATAATGAGCAAGTTTTGAAGTACAAAGAAAAATTATAGTTAGAATTTATTGGAGTTATTCCTCATTGTAGAAAAATGGAAAAGTTGCCAAATAAAATGCCAGTTATCGGGGCTGGCCCAGTGGCATGGTGGTTAAGTTTGCACACTCCACTTTGGTGGCCCAGGGTTTGTGGGTTCAGATCCTTCCTGGGCTTGGATCTAAACATTGCCCATTAAGTCATGCTGTGGCAGCATCCCATATACAAAGTAGAGGAAGATTGGCACAGATATTAGCTTTGTGACAATCTTCCTCACCAAAAAAAAAAAAAAAACAAAAAAAACCCCCAAACCAGTTATCCAGATTCATAATGAAAAAACTCTTCTAGGAAATTGATTTTTTTGGATGGTAGAGATTTTAACCCTTTATATAGCAACATTTAAATTTGGACACTTTTTCGGTGACAATCTTTTTGAAATATACTATCCAATTTCCTGCCTTCTTATGCAAAGTTTCCAGGATATAATTCATCACCTTCCTCCTGTCCTGAGTTGTCATTATCTACATCAGTTTATTGTACTGTGTTTTAGACAGAGATGGTGTGGAATACAGGGCTCGCTGTAAACTTGCCTTGTCTACCTGCTTTTCCACACAGTGAACCCTACCATCCTGCCCTGGGCTGCCAGGTGGCTGTGCCTTCAGATGCCCCTCTCATTCTCCTGAAAGATGTAGATGTGCCCCTAGCCTGCACCTGACGTCTGTGACACACACAGAAGAGGGGTGGGCTCGTGTGTCTGCAGAGAAAAGACACCTACGTAGATCTTCTGGGGCCTTCCTCTGGGCTTGGGGGTATTGCTGACATTTGGGGGACATCAGAATGCAGGTCTCTGGGCCACTGAGATTTTCCTTTCTTCTTTTGCATCATTGTTAACCTTGTATTTCCCAATTTAATTTAATTTTTAAATCTTTCTTCACAAACTCTTGGGAGGGACTAAACCTTATCTAAATGATCTCTGTTCTGAGTGGATCTTAGGGTCTTTGTTGAATGGCAAGCACTGTTTACTCTTAACAGGGTGAACTGGAAGTGGACAAATAAAGTCACGACTTAAAGTGTTTCTATATCCACCATTTCAGTAGTCCGTGACAGGAACTCTACGGGTAGGAAAAGCAGCTACTTTGGCTTGCCCGCCCTACCATTTGACTGAAGGGCAATAGCCCTGAGAAGTTCAGATGCTTCCTCTAAACATACACTAAGGGGTAAAGCCAGGATAGACCTGAGTCGACCCATTCCTTGTCCAGGGATCCTTATGCTGCCCACGTTGCTCAAACTCAAGGAATGTTCATAAAAAATCATATGAATAGCACCAACCCTTTATACTTAAAAATAAGATTAAACATATAATTATTGTAGAGTTTCTGCATGTGTTTGATTTTCTGTCCCTAGAATTTCCCAAATATTAACTTTTAAGTAAATATTAAATTCTAGATATTTGAAGCATGAGTAAACTCCTCATATACAAACAAGAAGCTTTGCCAGGAAAAAGCTGTCTCTCTCAAATATCCCTACTGTGTTGCAGTTATAGTAATGTATAAGCCACAAGTTGGATTGTTGGATTCCACTAGAAGTTCACAACTGAAAGAGTTTTATAAAGGAAGCTTATATGCACAATAATAAAAACTTATCCTGTTTCCATTTTGCTTTCAAAAACACAGCACACAAGCTTGTTTTGCAAACATTGACTGGAGAAATGCTGAGTTCACCATCGGAAGCATCTGGAATGAGGGTTCAATGTGACTTAGAAGGAAGCATGTCACATGTTAAGGGCCTGGCATCTGTCTCTCACGAGAACTTGGGCTTTCTTTATGAAGTCTACACTCTGTCCTAACCTCCTTCATTGTGACATCTGATGTCACAAAATGCTTGGCGTGGGGGATGTGGGATCAAGATGGAAGAGTAGGAAGATATTGGTGGGCCAACTCCCCATGGCCACACAACTATATGTAGAACAACTATCTCTGAGAACAACGTGAAGACTAGCAGAATAGATTTTCTACACCTAAGCACATAAAGAAAAAGCCACATTGAGATAGGTAGGTAGGGTGGAGATGTAGTCTAGTAGGAACTCGCACCTCTGGTTCAGTGACCCACAGGTGAGAAGGATGTCACAGCCATGGAGGTCCCGCTTGAGGAGCAATGTGTCTGAACCCCACATTGGGCCCCCCCTGCCTGGGGACCTGCACCAGGAAGAGGAGCCTGCATAACACCTGGCTTTGGAAACCCATGGGACTTACATCCCGGCGAGCCAGGGGGCTATAGGAAATCGAGATTCCATTCTAAAGGATGCATGGACAAACTCACTCTCCATGTCCCAGCACAGAGGTAGCAGTTTGAAAAGCTCCTGGAGCGTATGTGAGGGAGATTCATGGGCTAATTTTAGGGTGTGTACTGGAGGGGCAGAGATCTGTTGGAACTTTCTCCAGGGAGGCAGGCACTGGTGGGTGACATCTTTTTTGCTCACCTTCTACCTAGCTGGCCTGATAGGTCACGATTTCCGACTCCCTTTCTACATTACTAACATTGCTTTCTCCACTCTAGCATTTCCCTGAAGACCTGCCCCAGCTGGCACTCCTCCAAAGTGGCTCCCACCCTGCCCCACCCAGCAGGTAGCCTTTAGCACCAGATCCCCTCCAAAGTGACCCCCTGCCCCACCACATACAGTGGGTGACTTTGGCCAGGATTGGCATCTCCCCAATGTGGCTCTCATCCTGCCCACCAGTACACTGGCAGCTTTCCCAGCTGGGCCTTGCAGTCAGCCATGCTGAGGGCCAGCCCCAAACATGAGCATGCCTGGAACATGAACATACCTGAGCATGTGGCCTAACCACAACAGGAAGTTGCATGAAGTCTACACAGGGGATACTTCTGGAGCACCTGGCTCTGGTGACCAGAAGGACTATGCTACAGGACTTCACAGGACACCTTTTATATAAGGCGACTCCTTCAAGACTGAGAGACATAGCAGATATATCTAATATATGGAACCAAACACAGAGAGCTAGGCAAAATGAGGAGACAAAGGAATATATTCCAAATAAAAGAATAAGACAAAATCTTAGCAAAAGAACTAAATAAAATGGAAATAAGCAATCTACCAAGTAGATTATTCAATGTAATGGTTATAAAGATGCTCACCAAACTCAGGAGAAGAATGGAGAAACACAGTGAAAACTTCCACAAAGACATAGAAAAGAGAAAAGAACCAATAGAAAAGAACCAATCAAAGCTGAAGAACACAATAACTGAAACAAAAAATACACTGGAGGGAATCAAGAGCAGATTAAATGATGTAGAAGAAAGGATCAGCCATCTGGAAGACAAGGTAGTGGAAACTACCCAATCAAAACAGCAAAAAGAAAAAAGAATTTTAAAAAATAAGGATTGTTTAAGGGACTTCTAGGACAACATCAAGCATACTAACATTCTTATGATAGGGGTCCCAGTAGGAGAAGAGAGAGAGAAAGGGACAGAAAACCTATTTGAATAAATAATGGCTGAAAACTTCTCTAACCTGGTGAAGAAAACAGACATCTAAGTCTAGGAATCACAGAGAGTCCAAAATAAGATGAACCCAAAAAGACCCACACCAAGACACATTATAATTAAAATGTCAAAAGTTAAAAATAAAGACAGAATCTTAAAAGCAGCAAGAGGAAAACAACTAGTTATATGTACAAGGGAACCACAATAAGACTATCCATTGACTTTTCAGCAGGAACTTTACAGGCTAGAAGAAAGTGGCATGATGTATTTAAAGAGATGAAAGAAAAAAACTTCCAACAAGAATACTCTACCCAGAAATGTTATCATTCGGAATTCAAGGAGAGATAAAGGGTTTTTGAGACAAGCAAAAGCTAAAAGAGTTCTACTACTAAACCAGCCTTATAAGAAGTGTTAAAGGGACTTCTTCAAATGGAAAAGAAAACGCCATAACTAGAAATATGAAAATTACAAAAGAAAAAAATCTCACTGGTAATGGCAAACATATAATAAAGGTATTGGATCAGCCATCTATATAGCTAGTTTGAAGGTTAAAAGACAAAAGTAGTAAAATCATCTACATCTACAGTAATTTAGTAAGAGACACAAAATCAAAAGATGTAAAATATGACATCAAAAACATGAAACTGAGGGGTGGAGTAAAAATGCAGTGCTTTTAGAACATGGTCAAACCTAACAACTATCAACTTGAAATAGACCACTATTTACAGAGCTTGTTACATGTGAACCTCATGATAACCACAATCTAAAAACTGATAATAGATACACAAAAAATAAAAAAAGGGATAAAAACACAACACTAAAGAAAGTCATCAAGTCACAAGAGAAGAAAGCAAGAGAAGAAGAAAGAAACGGAGAAGAACTAGAAACAAACAGAAAAGTATTAACAAAATGGCAATAAGTATCTACATATCAATAATTACTTTAAATGTAAATGGACTAAATGCTCCAATCAAAAGACATAGGGCGACTGAATGGATAAAAAAGAAGACTCTTATATATGCTACCTACAAGAGACTCACTTCAGATCTAAAGACATACACAAACTGAAAGTGAGGGCATGGAAAAAGATACTCTGTGCAAAGGAAACAAAACGAAAGCTGGTGTAGCAGTACCTATATCAGAGAAAATAGGCTTTAAAACAAAGACTGTAACAAGAGACACAGAAAGGCATTATGTAATGGTGAAGGGATCAATCCTACAAGAGGATATAACACTTGTAAATATCTATGCAACACAATAATAGTAAGGGATTTTAACACCCCACTTACATCAGTAGATAATTCATCCAGACAGAAAATCAGTACAGAAACATTGGCCTTAAAGAATACATTAGACCAGATGGACTTAATAGATATATACAGAAAATTCTATACTGTGCTCATGGGTTGGAAGAATTAATATTCATAAAGTGTCCATACTACCCAAAGCAATATTCAAATTCAATGCAATCTCTACCAAAATATTAGTGACATTTTTCACAGACTTAGAATAAATAATTCTGAAATTTGTGTGGAACCACGAAAGATCCCAAATAGCCAAAGTAATCTTGACAAAGAATAACAAAGCTGGAAGTATCATGCTCCTTGATTTCACACTTTGCTACAAAGCTATAGTAATCAAAAGAGTATGGTACTGGCACAAGAGCAGACACATAGATCAATTGAACAGAATAGAGAGCCCAGAAATAAACCCAGGCTTATATGGTTAATTAATCTATGACAAAGGAGGCAAGAATATATGATGGGGTAAAGACAGTCTCTTCAATAAATAATGTTGGGAAAACTGGACAGACACATGCAAAAGAATAAAACTGGACCACTTTCTTATACCATATACAAAAGTAAACTCAAAATGGATTAAAGACTTCAGTGTAAGACCTGAAACCAAGAAAAAACTCCTAGAAGGTAACATATGCAGTAAACTCTTTGACATTGGTCTTAGAAGTATTTTTTGGCATCTGTCTCCTCAGGGCAGGTAAGGGCAACAAAAGCAAAAGTAAACAAATGAAACTACATCAAACTAAAAAGCTTTTGCATAACAAACAAAACCATCAACAAAACAAAAAGGCATACTACTGAATGGGAGAAGATATTTGCAAATGATATATCAGATAAGGGGTTAATATCCAAAATATATAAAGAACTCATACAACTCAATGTCATAAAAAAATTCAATTAAAAAATGAGAAGATGATTTGAATAGACATTTTCCCAAAGAAGACATACAGATGGCAAATAGACATACGAAAAGATGCTCAACATCACTAATCATCAGGGACATGCAAATCAAAACCAGAGTGAGATATCACCTCACACCTGTCAGAATGGCTATCATCAAAAAGACAACAAATAAGTGTTGGTGAGGATGTGGAGAAAAGGGAACCCTCATGCACTGTTGGTGGGAATGTAATTTCGTGTAGCCACTATGGAAAACAGTGTGGAGCTTCCTCAAAAAATTAAAAACAGAGCTATTATATGATGCAGCAATTCCACTACTAAGTATTTACTCAAAGAAACAAAAACACTAATTTGAAAAGATATATTCACCCCTATGTTCACTGCAGCATTATTTACAATAGCCAAAATATCAAAGCGACCTGCATGTCTATCAATAGATGATTGGATAAAGAAGATGTGGTATGTATATATATATATATATATATATATACATACATACACACACAATAGAATATTACTCAGCCATAAATAAGAATGAAATCTTGCCATTTATAACAACATGGATGGACCTAGAGGGTATTATGCTAAGTAAAATAAATTAGACAAAGAAAAACAAATATCATGTGATTTCACTTATATGTGGAAAACAAAACAAATGAACAAACAAAACAAAACAGAAATAGATTCATAGATATAAAGAACAAACTGGTGGTTGCCAGAGGGGAGAGGGGTGAGGAGTTGGGAGAAATAGTTGAAGGAAATTAAGAAGTACAAACTTCCAGTTATAAAATAAATCAGTCATGAGAATGTAATATACAGCATAGGGAATATAGTCAATATTGTAATAACTTATCTGTCTAAAATGCATGTCTATCTCACAGTGAGACCCAATAAATGTTACCTCTTGTTATTTCCTGTGATTACTAGCACTGAAGAGTTTACCTAAGAAATATAAAAGGGTGCTTTTTTAAGTTTTATTAAGCTTTCCCCCACCTCGTAGCTCTTGACAACTACTTTTCTAGTCTCTGTTTCTATGTTAGACATTTTTTTAAAGATTCCTCATTTAAGTGATACTATACAGTATTTGTCTTTATCCAGTTAAATTTACGTAGTATAATGCCCTCCAGGTTCATCCATGTCTCAAATGGCAGAATTCTCTTCTTTTTTTAAAGCTGAATAATCCACTCAATATGAATATGACATTTTCTTTATCCATTTATCTGTCCATGGACGTTGAAGTTATTTCCATACCTTGGTTATTGTGAGTAATGCTGCAATGCACATGAGAGTACAGATGCCTCTTGTAGATAATAGTTTAATTTCCTTTGGATATACCCAGAAGTGGAATTTCTGGATCATATGGTAATTCTATTTTAAATTTCTTGAGGAACCTCCATACTGTTTTCCTTAGTGTCTACACCAATTTACATTCCTACCAACAGTGTACAAGGGTTCCCTTTTCTCCACATCCTCGCCAGAATTTGTTATCTCTTGTCTTTTTGAAAATAGCCATTCTAAGAGATGTGGGGTGATATCTTATTGTGGTTTTGATTTGCATTTCCCTGATGATTAGTGATGTTGAGCATCTTTTCATGTACCTGTTGGTCATTTTTATGCCTTCTTTGGAAAAATGTCTATTAAAGTCCTTTGCCTATTTTTTTACTTGGCTTATTTGTTTTTTTTTTTTTTTGCTATTGAGTTGTATGAGTTCTTTGTATATTTTGAATATTAACCTCTTATCATTTATTTGGCTTGCAAGTATTTTCTTCCATTCCATAGGTTACTTTTTCATTTTATTGATAGTTTCCTTTTCTGAGCAGGAGCTTTTTAGTTTGACATAGTTTCACCTGTCTATTTTTGCTTTTGTTGCTTTTGCTTTTGGTGTCAAGTCCAAAAAATCATTGCCAAGACCAATGAGAAGGAGTTTACCACCTATGTTTTCTTCTAGGAGTTTTATGGTCTGGAGTCTTACATTCAAGTCTTTAATTCATTTTGAGTTGATTTTTGTATATGGGATAAGACAAGGGTCCAGTTTCATTCTTTTGCATGTGGCAATCCAGTTTTCCAACACCACTTATTGAAGGGACTATATTTTCCCCATTGCGTATTCTTGCCTCCTTTGTTCATAAATTAGTTGACCAGATATGCGTGGGTTTGTTATGGGGCTCTCAGTTCTGTTCCATTGATCTATGTGCTTGTATTTATGCCAATACCATACTGTTTTGATTACTATAGCTTTCTAATACAGGTTGAAATCAGGAAGTGTGATGCCTCCAGCTTTGTTCTTATTTCTTAAGATGGCTTTGGCGGTTGGGAGCCTTTTGTGGTTCTGTAAAAATTTTAGGACTGTTTATTCTATTTCTGTGAAAAACTGCCACTGGAATTTTGACACATTTCATTGAATTTTTAGATTGCTTTGCATAGTGAGGAAATTTTAGCAATATTAATTCTTCCAATCTAGGAGTATAGAATATGTTTCCATTTATTTGTGTTCATTTGCTTTCATCTAATGTCTTACAGTTTTCAATGTACAGATCTTTTATTTCTTTGGTTAAATTTAATCCCAAGTAGTTTATTCTTTTTGATGTTATCATAAATGGAATTATTTACTTAATTTTTCTTTCTGATAGTTCATTGTTACTGTATAGAAATGCACCTGATTTTTGTATGTTGATTTTGTAGCCTGTAACTTTACTAAATTCATTTATTAGTTCTCACAGTTCTTTGGTAGAGTCTTTAGGGTTTTCTATATGTATCATGTCATCTGCAAATAGAGACAATTTTACTTCATTTTGGATTTGGATGCCTTTTCTTTCTTCTTTGCTCTGGCTAGGAATTTCACTACTATGTTGAATAAATTGGCAAGAATGGACATTGTTGTCTTGTTCCTGATCTTAGAGGATAAATTTCAACTTTTCACTTTTGAGTATGATATTAGCTGTGGGCATGTTATACATGGCCTTTATTATGTTGAGGTATGTTCCCTCTATACCTAGTTGGTTGAGAGTTTTTAATCATAAAAGGATGTTGAATTTCGTAAAATACTTTTTCTGCATCTATTGAGATGATCATATGATTTTTATCCTTCATTATGTTAATGTGATGTATCACACTGATTTATTTGTGGATGTTGAACCATCCTTCAATCCCTGGAATAAATCCCACTTGATTATGCTTTATGATCCTTTTAACGTGCTGTTGAATTCAGTTTGCTAATATTTTGTTGACGATTTTTGCATCTATTTTCATCAGGGATATTTGCCTATAATTTTCTTTTGCTGTAGTATCTTTTTCTGGTTTTGGGGTCAGGGTAATGGTGGCCTTGTAAAGTGAGTTTGGAAATGCTTTCTCCTCTTCTATCTTTTGGGAGAATTCGAGAAGTTTTAGCATTAATTCTTTAAATATTTGGTAGAATTTATAAGTGAAGTCATCTGGTCCCGGACTTTTGTTTGTTGGGAGGATTTTGATTACTGATTCAACCTCCCTACTAAATTTCCTAGTCAATTTCCTACACTGAATTCGTCTGTTCATATTTTCTATTTCTCTGTGACTTAGTCTTTGTGGGTTATGTTTCTAGGAGTTTATCCATTTCTTCTAGGTTGTTCAATTTGTTGGCTTAATTGTTCATAGTAATCTGTTATGATCTCTTTTTTGTGTGCTATCAGTTGTAATGTCTCCTCTTTCATTTATAATTTTATTTATTTGAGTCCTCTCTCTTTTGTTCATGGTAAGTCTAGGTAAAGGTTTGTCTACTTTGTCTTTAAAAACAGACCCAAGTCTTAGTTTCGTTGATCTTTCCTGTTGTCTTTTTAGTCTCTATTTCATTTATTTCTGTTCTGATCTTTGTTATTTCCTTCCTTTTATTAATTTTAGGGTTTGTTTGCTCTTCTTTTTCTAGTACCTTGAGGTGTACAGTTAGGTTGCTTATTTGAGATCTTGCTTGTTTGTTGATGTAGGCATTTATTGCTATAAGCTTCCCTCTTAGAACTGCTTTTGCTTTATCCTGTAAGTTTTGGTATGTTGTGTTTCCATTTTCATTTGTCTCAAGATATTTTTTGATTTCTCTTTTGATTTCTTCTTTGACCTATTGGTTGTTCAGGAGCATGTTATTTAATCTTCACATATTTGTGAATTTTCAAGTTTTCTTCCTGTAATTGATTTCTACTTTTATACCATTGTGAAAAGTGCTTGACATGATTTCAATCTTCTTAAATTTATTGACCGTTTTGTGGCCTAACATATGATCTAATCTGGAGAATATTCTATGTGCTCTTGCATATATGTCTATTCTGCTGATGTTGGATAGAATGTTCTGCAAATGTCTGTTAAGTCCATTTGATCTAATATGTAGCTTAAGTCTTATGTTTCCTTATGATTTTCTATCTGGATGATCTAGCCATTACTGAAAATGGGGTATTGACATCCCCTATTATTATTGTATTGCTTTCTGTCTTTCCCTTCAGATCAATTTATATTTGCCTTGTATACTTATGTGCTCCTATGGTAGGTGCACAAATATTTATTAAAGTTATATCCTTTTGATGAATTGACCTCTTTATCGTTATATAATGACATTTTTTTTGTCTCTTGGTACAGTCTTTAGTTTTAAATTCTGGTTTTTCTGATATAAGTGTAGTTACCCCTGCTTTCTTTTGGTTTCCATTTACACAGAATTTCTTTTTCCATCCCTTCACTTTCAGTCTATGTGAATCCTTACAGCTGAGTGTCTTGTAGGCAGTAATATATCGGGTCTTATTTTCTTATCTATTCAGCCACTCTGCTTCTTTTGATTGGAAAACTTAGTCCATTTACATTTAAAGTACTTATTGGTAGGCATAGACTTATGATTGTTGCCATATTGTTAACTGTTTTCTGGTTGTTTTGTAATTCCGTTGTTCCTCTCCTGCTCTCTTCTCTTGTGATTTTATCATTTTCTGTAGTGGTATGCTTTGATTCCTTTCTCGTTACTTTTTGTGCATCTGCTGTAAGCTTTTACTTTGTGGTTACCATGAGGCTTACTTAAAACATCTTATTTTTATAGCGGTCTATTTTAAGTTGATAACAACTTCTTACTCATATAAAAGCTCTACATTTTTACACTCCCTCCAATTTTTGTTTATTTATTTTTTTAAAGATTGGCACCTGAACTAACATCTGTTGCCAATCTTCTTTTTTTTCTTCTTCTTCTTCCCAAAGCCCCCTAGTACATAGTTGTATATTCTAGTCATAGGTTCTTCTGGTGGTGCTATGTGGGATGCCACCTCAGCATGGCTTGATGAGAGGTTCCATGTCCATGCCCAGGATCCGAACCAGTAAAACCCGGGGCTGTCAAAGTGGAGTGTGTGAACTTAACCACTTGGCCATGGGGCCAGCCCCCAACTTTTATGTTTTTGATGTCACAATCCATATCTTTTTACATTGTACATCCATTAACAAAGTATTGTAGTTACAGTTGTTTTTAACACTTTTGTCTTTTAATCTTTATACTAGAGTTATAAGTGATTTACCTACAACCATTACAACATTAGAGTCTTCTGAATTTAACTATACATTTACCTTTACCGTTGAATTTTATACTTTCATAAGTTTTCCTGTTACTATTTGGTATCCTTTTCATTTAGCTTGAAGACCTCCCTTTAACATTTCTTGTAAGGCTGGTCTAGTGGTGAGGAACTCTTTTAGCTTTTGCTTGTCTGGAAAACTCTTTATTGCTCCTTCAATTCTGAAGGACAACTTTGCTGGGTAGAGCATTCTTCGTGGACAGGTTTTTTCTTTCAGCACTTTGAATATATCATCTCACTTCATTTTGGCCTGCTAAGTTTCTGCTGGAAAATCTGCTTGTAGTCTTATGGGTTTCACTTGTTTGTAACAAGTTGCTTTTCTCTTGCTGCTTTTAAGATTCTCTTCTTGTCCTTAACTTTTGACAACGTAATTCAAATTTGTCTCAGTGTGAGTCTCTTTGGATTCCTCCTATTGGAAATTTCTGGGCTTCCTTGATCTGGATATTTCTTTCTTTTCCTAGGTTACAGAAGTTTTCAGCCATTATTTCTTTGAATAAGCTTTCTGCCCCCTTCTCACTCTTCCCCATCTTGGACCCCTACAGTGCATATATTGTTCACTTGGTGGTGTCCCAAAAGTCCCTTAAGCTATCTTTACTATTCTTCATTCTCTTTTGGGTTTTTTTTTTTTTTTTTTTTTTTTTTTTGCTCTCTGGGTGAATTCCACTGCTCTGTTTCTGGTTTGCTAATCCTTTCTTCTACTTGATCCAATCTGTTGTTGAACCACTCTATTGAATGTTTCAGTACAGTTATTGCGTTCTTCAGTTTTGTGGTTTCTGTTTTTTGTTCTTTTTTATATTTTCTATCTTTTTGTTTCAAATTCTCACTTTGTTCATGCATTGGTCTCCTGACTTTGTCGAGCATTTTTATGGTAGTTATTTTGAACTCCCTATCAGGTAAATCACTTATCTCTGTTTCATTAAGGTCTGTTTCTATGTATTTATCTTGTCCTTTGGTTTGGAACATATTCCTTTGTTTCTTCATTTTTCTTGACTCTCTGTGTTGGTTTCTGCACATTAGACAAAATAGCCACCTCTCTGAGTCTTGAAAGAGTTATTTGGTGTAGAAACTGACCTTTATCAACCAGCCCAGCCTGAACTCTTGGTTGTGTCTCAAATCTTGGTGATTGTCCAAGCCACATTCTTTGTTCTTAGTGGCTCCCAGTAGTTGAGGGTGTACTAAAACCCATCATTGTCCTGAAGGGAAGGACTGTATTCAACACTTAGATGCAAGCTGATTGGAAACCAGACCATCAGGCAGCAACTTGGAAAGTATGTAGTTAAGCCCTATCTAGAGACTAATTGGGAGATGGGTGTTTTGGGCTCCTCCCTCTGCACTAGGCCCAGGTGCATAGCTATGTGGGGAGGGGTCCTGCACCCATTAATAACTACTTATTTGTTTGTTATTGTGTGTGGGATTTGTGAATGGAAGCTTGACTAGCCACCAGATACAGGTGATCAGAGGCCAATCTTTCAGGCAGTAACCACAAAAGCTGTGGTGCCAGACATGTACAAGCTTCACCCAGGGAGACATGGGCATCTTGGAGCAGACCAAGTGGAGAAAGCAGAAAGTTGTCCCCCGGCTTTCTGCATATACAGAGAGTATAGTAGCAGCTGGCCCTTTGATGTGTGCTAAATTAGAAGCTTGACTCTTAGGCAGCAGCTTTTAAAGTATGCAGATGAATCCCTTTTGAGGGAAATAGTGGGACATGGGTTTTTGTTTTTATTTTCTGAGGAAGATTAGCTCTAAGCTATCATCTGCTGTCAATCCTCCTCTTTTTACTGAGGAAGACTGGCCCTGAACTAACATCCATGCCCATCTTCCTCTACTTTATATGTGGCACACTTGCCACATATCAAGCATCGCCTGACAAGCAGTGCATAGGTCTGCACCTGGGATCTGAACTGGCAAATCCCGGGCCACTGAAGCAGAGCATGAGAACTTAACTGCTATGCCACTGGGCTGATCCAGAAAATGGGTATTTTTGTCTGCTCTAGCTGCACTGAGCCCTGGGGGGATAGCTGTGGCAAATGCTCATGCACCCATTAATTACTCCTTCTTTGTCTGCCATAGTCTTAAGGATGCAAGCCTCACTGGCTTTTAGAGTTAGGTGTTTTGGATCGCAACCTCGAGTGAGAGTCTTAAAAGTTGAGGTGCTAAATGTGGGGTCCAAACTCTTCACTCCTCAGGGAGAAGCTGAGAGTTGGGAGTTCGCTGCTGATTTTGTGGTGCTGTGCTGAGGGTGGGGTTTATGGAAAGAGGGTGTCTTAGCCTTTCCCAGCTGTTTTGATGTGCATATTTTCTCATTTGGCATATGTGTAGGAGTCACTCAGCTAGTTTCTGGATTTTGCTCACAGGAAATTGCCTCATGTGTAGCTGTACATTTGATGGGTCTATGGGAGCAAGGGAGTTCAGGAGCCCCCTATGTTGTTATCTTAGTTGACCTCCTAAAATCTTCATACTAGAGGTTACTTCTTCCTTCAAAGAGCTCTCCTTTCAAGCTATTGAAGAAGAATTGAATGTCAAGCTCTGAGCATCCGTGATCTGTGTGGTGGAGCCCAGTGGTCCAGGTTGGGGCCTACAGCCAGCCTGCCTGGGGCCAAATCCTGGTACTGCCACCTGCTCTTTGTAAGACCTTGGGAAAACTGCTCTCTATGTCTTTCTGCTCTCATCTGTAAAATGGAGATTATGACAATAGTAATTATTTTTTGAAAGCAGAATAGAGCTTGGTACAAAGTAACTGCTATATAAATGTACGTTTTAAAAAATTACCAGAGACAGGACAGATCGATATAATCTGGAGGAGACAAGAAAGTCTTTTTAGAGAACATTACACCTGAGATGAGCAATAGACAATAAGTGGATTTGGGTGATGAAGGGGAGTGATACAGAGAGAAGTCAGATTTGAGTCTTCCTGGAGGCTGAGGTCTGCACATGGTGGGGTTGCTGGCCCCTACTTTAGCAAATCCTGGGGCAGGGGGGCTGGGCCCTGGGAGACTGTCAGTGCAGGCCACAAAGTTGTCATGATGAGACCACAGAGACCTTCACCAGCAGGAAGAAGAACTTGTGCATGATAAGGAGGAATCTCCCATGGGTTGTTGAACCAGGAACTAGTCTAACCAAGCTGTGTTTAGGAAGACTGCTAATATTCCCCTATGAGGCATTTTTGCAAATGTTGTATCATTCCCTACAACCCTGCAAAGTAGGATTCATCATTGGATTTTTCAGATGACTAAACAAGCTCAAAGAACTGAGCATCTAGATGACGTTTACACAGTGAATAAGGTGTTGAATATGGGATCAATCTACCTCCAGATGCATGCTCTTCCTGTTGCCCCAGGTTGCCTTCTAAGCATGAGGAGATGAGGCCCTGGGCAAGTCAAGCAGCTGTGAAGATGGAAAGAACTGGCAAATTTCAGGCGTCATTTGAATAAACCAATAATTTAGGTAGAAAGTTATTGGTAGTAGAAAGGACAGATTGGAAATAAAAAAAGTGAAGGAAAGACATAACTCAATGATGCTGCCAGGATATTTTCTAGAAAAGGTCATTGACAGGTGTTTTGAGAGAAAGGTAGTGAGTGTTGTTTGGGCCATGTGAGGGTGGAGATCAAGTATATATGTCTTCCTGTTGGAACAGGATTGTACGGTCAAGCACAATTCAGGGCAGGAGTTGGTAGATACGGGAGACATTCACCAAGGATGGCATGGGATTGCACTGTGCTGACAGGAATCAGGTTTATCCCCAGCTTATCACAAAGGTCCTGCCTTCTCTAAGTCCTGAAGTCCTGGTGCTCTATTTTCAGGTTCCCAAACTCAGCTGTATTCTTGGGAGCCACGCAAGCCCTATTGATAATTTCTCTACCTCCTGTTTGAGGATCACATTGTCTTTGTCTTCTCTATCCTGTGCCTAGATCAGTCTCCTTACCTTTTCCTCATGCTCTTGAGTCCTACTCAGCATGTTCTAGTGAATGAATGAATGCGTGATGTTTGGACATGTTAATGTCACTGATCACTGCGGTCTCATTAACTGGGAGCTCCCTGATGGTCATATTGACTGCCTTGACTCCCATGGAGGCCACCTGCTCCTGGGCTAGTTGGCTAAGTCATATGTGTGGAATGATTTCTTGTGTGTTTTATTTAGGGAGTTTTTCTCTCTGCGTTTTTGAGTATTTGTAGAGAAACATAAGCCTTGTGGGCCCTTTATATTTCAATAATGCAAGTAGTGAAACAAAGACTACAGCTGAGAAGCAGGAGATTAAAACTTCTAGGCACAAAGTGGAATGAATGGCCAACATCTTTTTTATAATTTCCTGAGCTAAGTAATGAATGAAAGATAAACAAATAGTGGTGCAGATAGTGAAAACCAAATTAGATTTGAGGTTTATACCCCCTCTGATTTAATAAGTAATCCAAACAGTTATCATTTGGGGGTCAAGGAAGTGATACTATAAAAATAAATGCCTTTCTCCACTGGCATCCTTTGTCCCTGGGCCTTATTGCAGCATGAGAGGTCTAGCTGTCTGCAGCTCCTGCTGCAGGGTTTGGCATGCTCCTTGAATTGACGACTCCCCAAGAAGCAAGAAAAGCATTAGTGAAATAGGAAAGGAGACAGATCCAGTCACAGCGTCCCCTGTGAGGAAGGGAAACCTGGGAAATGGAACATATTCTGTGTTCCTAGAAGCCAGAAGATGGGAATCTGTGTCCAAGACCACCCCCAGGTCCTTTTTTTTTTTTTTTTTAACTTTAGCTCTTTTGAAAGTGAAGAATAGGTTTGTTTTTGTTTTTCATTTATTAATTTTTTTTGTCTATGAAAATGGCTTTTTAAGATGAAGATTCTGTGTTAGAGCAGTTATGAGTCAAATTCCAAATCTTGGCGTGTCATTAGTATAACTCACAAGGAAGAACTAACCAGGTTCAGGCAGCTTTGAAAAGTGACAAGCCTTTGGATTTGGATTTAGATTTTGTTTTCACCTCCCTCTGTCTCCTGATCCTTGGCTCAGCATCCAGGCCAGGAAATAGCTCCAATGGCTCCTCAGGCTTGTCGCTCCAGACAGCAGCTCTGGGAATTCAGCTTAGCCTTCCAGAACAGCCGGACCTGCACAGAGGCTCAGTGGTGCTAATCCAATGCAGGTCAGCCTGTCTATAGTTATGGAGGAAAAACAGAATAGAATTTGTTTCCTAATGGTTTCTCCAAAGCAGTCCGTGGGAAAATGAAACATTGACCATTTTCACCTTGAGAAATAATTATCTCTGCCTCCTAACAATAAAACAGAACTCCCAAAATTGTCCTGTTAGAATTGTGGTTAAATAGTCTGTGTTCAAAACCCTTAAAACATTCCTTCTTTTACACTCCTCTTTTCCTCTGCTGCAGGGCACAGTGCTATGGTTTTAATTTTTTTCAGTAGGGACATTTGATTAAACTAATTAATCCAAACTGATTAAGGGTAGAAAACAGAATTTGCCAATGGATTTAACAAATACTATTAAATTAGCTGAGCTTTTACTTTATATACAAAACCTCTGTCTTTATATGTTATCCACAGTTTACAGTTACAGAAACAGAGAGTCAGACAGGGCTGTCAAGTTAGGAAATAGAGGTGGGATTGGAACCCAGCTCTGCTCCAACTGAAGCCTGTTGCTTGTTCACTCTGTCAAGTGGCCCTCCTTTAAGTAGCAATAACTTTAGAGACAATCACAGAGAATGTTGTTCTTCATGCTCGCTATGAAGGAAATCATTCCCATGGAAGGTATGAAAATGAATCACGTGTGATAGAGACAGCAACATGAACATCAACTTTCCATGCTGCCTGGGTTGTGATTATTCTGGAAGAGTATGTTATAGTTTCAGATCTTCTAATCCCTCTCTTTATTGATTCTGAACGTTTGTATAAGAAGCCTAAAAGTTTCTCTAAAATTATATTAGGGAATCTTTTAAAATGATATTTTACTTTAAATTTGGAAAATGTTTCATTTAGCACTTTGTGTGTGTGGTGGGGGGTGGGGCTCGACAGGGAGGCCTCTTGCCAGTAAAGCTTCTTGGTCCATGTATCATTTTGTCCAATTATAATTGGCATAATCCTTGACATTGGAGAGTGATTTTTGAAATGAATGATTTATACTCACTTTTTTGCAATTGTTTTTGAGAACTGAACTTCCTCTTCTTAAAAACTGTTTATATCGAAGTATTTTAAAATAAAATATAGACATTTTAACATTTTACCTCTAAATACTTTAGTATGTATCTCTTAGAAATAAGAATATGGTTCTTACATAGCCAAATTATCATCAAAACTAATATTTGGTAGTCACTTTTAAAAATTGAGATATAATTGATGTATAACATTATATTAGTTTCAGTTGTACACCACAATAATTCAATATATGTATATATTGCAAAATGATCACCACAATAAGTCTAGTTAATCTTCATTACCACACATAATTACAAAAAAAAGTTTTTTCTTCTGATGAGAACTTTTAAGATCTGCTCTCTTTGCAACCTTCAAATATCCAATACATTATTATTAACTATAGTCATCATACTGTAGATTGCATCATCAGGACTTATTCATAACTGAAAGTTTGTACCTTTTGATCATCTTCACCCATTTTGCCCACTGCCCAGCCCCTGCCTCTGCAAGCCATCAGACTGTTGTCTGTATCTATGAGTTTCTTTTGGTTTTGATTTTACATATAAGTTTAATCATATGGTATTTGTCTTTTTCTGTATGACTTATTTCACTTGGTATAATACCCTTAAGGTCCATCCATCTTGGGAATCATTTGAGTGTGCATCACTGGCCTCTCCTGCTGCCTGATTCATCATAAATGCTCGAGTGAAGTGAGACCTTGTCCCCGTGAGAATTGCAGAGAAGGGCGCTGGTAGAGCATTGTTCTCCTTCACCAGTTGGTATCAGACCCTCTCCAATGCACGAGAACACATGGGTGAAGAGAACAAAGTGAGGGGCAACAAGAAGGGGAAAGAATGGTCTTAAAAGCATGGTGTAAAGATGTGGAAAAGAACTTTGGTCCTTTTCTGACTTTGATGAGGTCTGCTGCTCATACTGCCTTCCCAGATTTTTGTCTCTTTGACCTGATAATTTAAATACTGATGGTCAGCCGAGATAATAAGTAGCATAATGATCACAAGTCAAAATCCTAAGAGCTCCTCAGAACTATGGAATTCTACTTGTTTCTATTTCCTTTAGGACTTTATAAACTGTAAAAGGATACATTTATTGGCATTTTAGGGATGATTTGTAACTCAGTCCTATGCCTACATTCTCTCAAGGGAACCAGGCGGAATGCACAGATACTTACATAATGTGGCTTCCACCCCAACCTTCTGAGGATGAGCAGTGCATGCTTGTCCTGCCTCTAACTGGGGTCAGCCGCGAACAGCAAATTCAAACCCTCTCCGGGATAAAACCACAAGTTGGCTCAAAACTACAATGACAATGAAAATAATACATGCATCCATTCCTTTTGCTTTCTAATCTATGGAATGTTTGTAGCCTATATTTTTTTTTAACATTTACTCAAACCCAAGAAGTTATTGACCTAAAATGGTGACCTAAAATCCAGCATGTTTTCAGTTATTTCTACAGCTTCTTTCTGTCACTCATACATGTGTCTATTTAACAAATACTCATTGAGCACAGAATGTATGCCAGGCACTGTCTATGCTTTAGGGACATGGTGGTGGACAAAACCATGAAGTGACTGGGCATAAAGGCCTGGTTGGTGTGGGGCGGTGGGCAGAACTGCAAGCAATGGCTGGGTCAGAAGTGACAGAAGGGTGAGAAGGGAGTGGACCTATCCAGGACTGCATTTGAATACCCCAAAGGCTGAACAGTTGGGAGCAGATGTGGGTAGGTTAGGGTGTGGATGACAGGAGACTGGTGGGAGTCCACTGCCAGTGGGCAGGGGCATGGACACCTGGGTCAGGTGTGGGCTTTTCTCAGAGGTCCATTCATGAGGATTTGGTGATGGATTGGACAGGAGAGGTGAATGCAGGGAAGTCACAGAGGGCTCTCAGACTGTGGTTCCTGATGTCAGGGAATCCTGGAAGAAGACGTCAGGAAATTCCTTGCATGGGGGACCTGGGAGGGGATGTGACAAGTCTGAGATGCATGTGGGACAGCTAAGGGTCCAGTAAGCAGTTTTATACATGGTCCTGGAGTTCAGTGTTCGGATACAAGTTGTGGTCTAACATTGGGAAATTCTCAGTCTGTGGATAGTAAATAAAACCATGTGTGAGTAAGATTGCTTAGCGGGGAGTAAAGCATTTTTTTTTAAACTAAAGGCCTCTTTCCTTCATTTACAATGTTGAGAAGTACAAATGCTGACCATTCTATCACCATGCTGTGACCTGGATTGCCAGTTCCTTGCATTGTGCTCGTCCTGCCCCCAGTCCACAGGTACTTTTATCGCTGCTAAGCTTGCTAATGAGAAAAGGAGAAACCATATATTCTGTCCTGCTCTTGACATCTGATATGGTACAAACTTGGCCATTCTAAGTCTCTAGTCTCACTTTCATGAGCCATAAGGCTGTGCTTGTTTTCTCAATGATGATAGAGTGTATCTCCTGCCTTCACGAGAGAATCTGCGTGTGGTTAGTGATGAAGCAAACCATTCGTGTTTGTGCAGTGTGATCTGTGACCTTTGAAGCTACTTTAAAACTTAGAAACAGTGAAAAATAAAACAATGCCTGGCATTGGATGCCCAACTGGACTGAAAACAAGCTAAGAAGGAAAGAGAGAGAGTGTGATCTAGCCAAGTCTGATCTTAGCAGCAGACCGCTCCATGAAGCATATTTGTTCTGGCATACAGAGCAGGTCCCTTTTTGGAGCCTGGTTCTACAGGAAGCTCATTTTCAGGCTGCTTCCCTGTGGCAAGAGCACTCTTGGAGTCACCTGCGGTAGTGGCACCCAACTGGACCTTTCCAGGTCGCTTGGACCTTCGGGTGGGGTGGCGTCGACAAGGAGTCCTCCTGTTCATCACACCATTTGCAAAGAGATAGACTGCATTTTGTTAAGATGCAGGGATGTGGATTTTTGTTTAAAGGAGCTTTCTGTGAAATTGATTTTTGCTCTTCCCACGAGTATTTGTCCATGTCACAGCATGTGCTCAGTTGCACAGAGGAAGCCTCTGAAGAACAAATCATAGTTACAGTCATTAAAATGAGCTAACCCTGGGTCAAGATGTGTAAATAAATATCCAGACCCATGGACTAGACCCAGCCCTGAAATGACAGAATTGCATATAAAGACTTCATTCAAGACTCTCAAAATGAGATTGCAAAACCCTAAAGTTTGCAGAGTAGCTAAGGGAATCTGGTAAACAAATCTGAAGGATAAGCACAGTGGGTCCCTGCTTTTCCCTGCTTCCCAGTCACTGGCCTCAATTCGTTCACAATCAACACCAATATCCAGAGTTTAGAACAAATTGTTTTAGGGAAGAGTGACAAACATTGATTATAATATTATTGGGGTCACAAATCCCTTTCTCAGGGGGAGGCTAAACTGTCACACTGGCACTTATTGTAGGCAGGTATTGGTGTCAGAATTAGTCAGAGGGAAATGCTGCTCACTTAGCCCATCTTGAGGTCAGGGGATTCCAGCTGTCCAGCCGTTCACTGATTCCCAGTCATCTCAGGCCCCAAGTTCAGAATTTGGACATGCCTTTCCAGCACAGATGGGCTCTGCTCCTTGGGGTATGAAGACCCCTCTGAGGTGTCATCTGGTTGAGACTCTTTGCTGGAGAGATTCCTTCTTTACAAACCGTTCCTCTGCTCATCCCTAAACATTTTATTCACCAGACAACAGGACTCTCACAGATTCTTACAGAGTTTGAGTAAATCTTAGAAATTAGAGGCAGAAGTTATAGGATTGAGCAGCAGAAAGAAACTAAAAATGAAGATTTTAAAGTATCTTTGGTAAAGTAGCTACGTTTAGTATTTTGGGTCGCAGTCTTTCCTCCTTTTGTTCCTTCAGGTTAATCATAGGAATAGTTATAATAATTTGTTTGTTTATCAAAATGTTCTGAGGAGTTAGTCAGGATTAAATGTCCCAGAAAAAACTTTTTAAAAGGTTAATGGGGTAGGAGAGAAAGGGTTCTGAAAAAAGGCCTATAACTGGGTCTGTAACTGGACATAAAATGTATAAATGATGCATCCAGGAACGTGCAGGGAACCCTACTGGGTTCTTACCCATCCAGTGGCATCTTTGTGAAACATGAGCTTCCAGCTCACCAACAAAACAACATCCCTGTGCTGCTCCAAGAGCCCAGAGGGCACCAGGACTCCCCGTGCTCTGGGACAGCAGCTCAACCCTCATGCACGTGACCTTGCAGCATTTCAGTGACCCAATCAGCTCTCCGGGGGAGCAGAATTGGAGTCAGAGAGCCCAATGGGCTGGCGACATTAACAGCTGAGGATTATGTCCTTAAAATGAAAACAGTAAGAGAACTAAGGATTTTCTGATACACAATTTTTAAGTTAAAGATTATTCTTTCTGAAGTCCATGGAGAACCCTACCATTGCTTAATGGTAGTCATACATCTGAAAGGTTGTAACTCAGGGCTTTTTTTTTTTTTTTTTTTTTTTTACTGTGGTAACATTGGTTGATAACATTATATAAATTTCAGGTGAACATCGTTATATTTTGATTTCTCTGTAGATTACATCATGTTCACCACTCAAAGATTAGTTACAATCTATCACCATATACATGTGCCTAATTACCCCTTTTAACCCCTTCTCTCTCCTCTTCCCCTCAGGTAACCACCAATCCAATCTCTCTCTCTATGTGTTTGTTTGTTGTTGTTTTTATCTTCTATTTATGAGTGAGATCGTATGGTATTCGACTTTAACCCTCTGACTTACTTCACTTACCATAATACCCTCAAAGTCCATCCTTGTTGTCACAAATGGCAAGATTTGATCCTTTCTTTATGGCTGAGTAGTATTCCATGGTATACATATATATGACATCTTCTTTATCCACTTGTCCATTGATAGGCACCTAGGTAGCTTCCAAGCCATGGCTATTGAATGCTGCAGTGAAAATGGGGATGCATATATCATTACACATTCGTGTTTCCATGTTCTTTGGATAAGTTACCTAGCAGTGAAATACCTGGATTGTATGGTAGTTCTATTCATAATGTTTTGGGGAATCTCCACACTGTTTTCCATTGGCTGTACAAGTTTGTGTACAGCCACATCTTCCTTATCCATTTGTCCCTTGATGGGCACTTAGGTTGCTTGCAAGTCTTACCTATGGTGAATAATGCTGCAATGAACATAGGGGCGCATGTATCTTCATGCATTTGTGTTTTCATGTTCTTTGGATAAATTACCCCTCAGTGGAAGAGCTGGATCATATGGTAGTTCTATTCTTAATGTTTTGGGGAATCTCCACACTGTTTTCCATCGGCTGTACAAGTTTGCACTTCTACCAACAGTGTATGAGGGTTCCTTTCTCTCTACATTCTCTCCAACACTTTTGTTTCCTGTCTTGTTAACTATAGCCATTCTGAACAGAGTGAGGTGTTATCTCATTGTAGTTTTGATTTGCATTTCCCTAATAATTAGGCCTGTTGAATGTCCTTTCATGTGCCTGTTGGCCATCTGTATATCTCCTTTTAGAAATGTCCGTTCAGATCTTTTGCCTATTTTTTAATTGGGTTGTTAGTTTTTTTGTTGTTGAGATATACGAGTTCTTTATATATTTTGGATATTAACCCCTTATCAGGTTGGTTTGCAGATATTTTCTCCCAATTGTTAGGTTGTCTTTTAATTTTGTTGATGGTTTTCTTTGCTGTGCAGAAGCTTTTTAGTTTGATGTAGTCCCATTTGTTTATTTTTTCTATTGTTTCCCTGTCGTGGTCAGACATGGTACTTGAAAAATGCTGCTAACACCAATGTCAAAGAACATGCTGCGGATGTTTTCTTCTAGAAGTTTCATGGTTTCAGGTCTTACATTCAAGTCTATAATCCATTTTGAGTTAATTTTTGTGTATGGTCTAAGATATAATGGTCTACTTTCATTCTTTTGCACATGGCTGTCCAGTTTTCCCAATATCATTTATTGAAGAGACTCTCCTTTCTCCATTATACATTCTTGTCTCCCTCATTGAAAATTAGCTTTCCATAGATGTGTGGGTTTATTTCTGGGCCCTCAATTCTGTTCCATTGATCTGTGTGTCTGTTTTTGTGCCAGTACCATGCTGTTTTGGTTACTATAGCTTTGTGCTATATTTTGAAATCAGTGAGTGTGATACTTCTAGCTTTGTTCTTTTTTCTCAGGATTACTTTGGCTATTTGGATTCTTTTGTTGTTCCATATAAATTTTAGGGTT
Organism: Equus asinus; assembly: GCF_041296235.1. Taxonomy (NCBI): domain Eukaryota; kingdom Metazoa; phylum Chordata; class Mammalia; order Perissodactyla; family Equidae; genus Equus; species Equus asinus. The sequence continues at coordinate 34,970,743 of NC_091801.1, read as the reverse complement.
CTTTGCTCTATTTTTGTGAAAAATGTTGTTGGAACTTTGATAAGGATTGCATGAATGTGTACATTGCTTTAAGAAATATGGATATTTTATGGGGGCCGACCCTGTGGCTGAGTGGTTAAGTTCGTGCGCTCTGATTCGGTGGCTGGGGTTTTGCTGGTTCGGATCCTGGGTATGGACATGGCACTGTTCCTCAGGCCACAGTGAGGTGGCATCCCACATGCCACAACTAGAAGGACCCACAACTAAAATATACAACTATGTACTGGGGGTATTTAGGGAGAACAAGCAGAAAAAAAAAAAGTATGGATATTTTAGCTATGTTAATTCTAATCCAGGGACATAGAATATCTTTCTATTTCTTTGTGTCTTTTTCAATTTCTTTCAACAGTTTTATAGTTTTCAGTGTACAGATCTTTCACGTCTTTGATTAAGTTTATTCCTAGGTGTTTTATTCTTTTTGTTGCTGTTGTAAATGGGATTGTATTCTTAATTTCTCTGTCTGCTATTTCATTGTTAATGTAAAGAAACGCAACTGAGTTTTGTATGTTGATTTTGTATCCTACAACTTTACCGTATTCCTTTATTATTTCCAAAAGCTTTTTAGAGGATTCTTTAGAGTTTTCTATATATAAAATCATGCCATCTGCACATAGTGACTGTTTCACTTTTTCCTTTCCAATTTGGATCCCTTTTATTTCTTTTTCTTGCCTGATTGCCCTGGCTAGGACTTCCAATACTATGTTAAATAAGAGTGGTGAAAGTGGGCATCCTTGTCTCTTTCCTGTTCTTAGAGGGATAGCTTTCAGTTTTTCTCCAATGAGAATGATATTAACTGTGGGTTTGCCAGTATTTTGTTGAGGATTTTTCCATAGATGTTCATCAGTGATATTGGCCTGTAATTTTCTTTTTTTGTGTTTTCCTGGTCTGGTTTAAGTATCAGGATAATGCTAGCTTGTAGAATGAATTAGGGAGCTTCTCCTCCTTTTCAATTTTTGTTTTGTTTTGTTTTGAGGAAGATTGGCCCTGAGCTAACATCCTTGCCCATAGTCCTCTATTTTATATGTGGGACATCTGCCACAGCATGGCTTGATAGGCTATGTGTAGGTCCATACCTGGGATCCAAACTAGTGAACTGCTGCTGAAGCAAAATCTGCAAACTTAACCACTGCACCACTGTGCTGGCCCCCAAACTCTTCAACTTTTTGGAAGAGTTTGAGAAAGATAGGTACTAAGTCTTCTTTGAGTGTTTGGTACAATTCATCAGGTAAGCTGTCTAGTCCAGGACTTTTATCTTTTGGGAATTTTTTGATTGCTGTTTCAATTCAATCTCCTTACTGGTGATTTGTCTATTCAAATTCTCTATTTCTTTTTTGTTTTTTTGAGGAAGAGTAGCCCTGAGATAACATCTGCTGCCAATCCTCCTCTTTTTTTTTTTGCTGAGGAAGACTGGCCCTGAGCTAACATCTGTGCCCATTTCCTCTACTTTATGTGGGATGCCTGCCACAGCATGGCTTGCCAAGCAGTGCCATGTCTGCACCCGTGATCCGAACCGGTGAACCCCAGTCTGCTGAAGTGGAACGTTCGAACTTAACCGCTGTGCCACTGGGCCAGCCTTTTGCAAGAGATGACTTTTGAGGCCCAGCAGTGTGCTTCCCTTTTGTCACCAGTCCAAATGATCCAGGAGCAACCCTTTTATGGGCTACTTGTGTCCTTCCGCTGTGGCAGGGTTGCTCTTAATGCAGGTGCCCAGGGAGTCTAGTCTTTCCTTCCCTAGCCAGCTGTTTGTAAACCATTGAATCTTACCAGTTGGCAAATTGATGCTGATTTTTCTCAATACTTGTGACATTAAATTTGATCACATGGTTAAGATACTATATGCCAGATTTCTCCACTATAAAGTTAGTTTTTGTTTTCTTTGTAATCAGTAAGTATTTGGTGTAGAGAAAACTTTGAAACTTTAAAAAATTTCGTTCCTCATCCATTGTTTCTTGCCAAAAGCATGGATAAGTGCCGAAATGTGATTTTTAATTCTCTTTGCATTTATTGGTTGGCATTCTACTATAAGAAAGGACTTTCTTTTTCAAACATGTATGTATGTCTGTTTTTTTTTATTATTAAAGTGAGATCTCATGGATTCCTGTTTTGGTCAATGGGTTATCATTCATTGCCATAATTATTTGTTTTGATGTTCAAATTGTCCTACATTTAGCCACTGAGAGCCCCATCAATGTGGTTCCTGTGTCCTTTGGACATATCTTCATTATTCCTTAAGCATATTTCTTATTTCTTGCCATAACAAGATGTTCTAGGCTAATCTTGTGCTTTCTTTGCCCCTGCCCTGAATCAGCCATTTCTCCAAGAAGCCCTGGCTCCTTTTAGTAGTGAAGCAATATATTCAGAAGCCAAGATCTAGGATTTGAGTGTAGTCCTTGTTAATAGGGAGTCACTGTTTCCAGACCCTTTTTGTAGTCAGCATTAGGAAATATATGTTATATATCTGTATCTCTACACACATACACACATATATACAGATATACACCTTTACATCTATACTTCTTCTACACCTATGAATTTATCTTGAAAACCATGAGTTTATACTGATACCTCACATTTCAGGCCAATCCTATGCATTACTTCTAACCTTCTCCCTTTCTATATTTGTCAGTACATGCCTGACAGTGGAACATCTGGTTGTCTTATCTGCACTCTATTAACTGTTTACTCAATTCCTCTCCATGTAGCTAAGCTCCCCACCTTGCTGGGCAGTCATCTGCTAGGAAACCCTCATGCCTGGCCCAGGACTCTGCTGGGCTGCCTTACATGCATGTCCTTTGCTTTCCATTTTTCACTTTTTTTTTTTTTGCAGAGAAAGATTTGCTGCCATTTGCTAACATCTGCTGCCAATCTTCTTTTTTTTTCTCTCCAAAGCCCCAGTGTATGGTTGTATATCCCCAGTGCATATTGTATATATGCAAGTTCTTCTAGTTCTTGTGTATGAGCCACCACCAAAGCATGACAAGTGACAGATAGGTGGTGTGTTTTTGCTTCTGGGAAGTGAACCCAGGCTGCTGAAGCAGTGAGAGCACTGAACCTTGACCAATAGGCCATCATATATATATATATTTTTATATATATATATATATATATATATTTGTTAATGTGAACTATAAGAAATAGGAAAGATTTAAACAGGAAAATGAATATTTTCTAGCATTTTAAAACCTCAAAAAGATAAAGCAAGAATGTTAGGAATAGCATACTAAGTAAGACGGAAGATAAATCTGAGAAATAAGAAAGTATTTGGATTTCTCTATCAAAAATGTATAATGTACATATGCCCTACAGAATTCAGTAGCTAGTTGTGCCACATGGAGTGATTTTCAGGCCCTTTTAAGTTCTGTGTTATAGTTTGAAGATTGATACTTATGCTCTGTACAGTTTCATTAGCAAACTCAGATTAATGATAGTCTGTCCTAAATCTTATGGGTTGTTTAACTGATGGCTACTGAACCAATTAGGATTTGGGAGCAATTAAAATAGTATTTATTTGTTAAGTAAAGTTCATACACTTGTCTTAATTCTTTTGTTCTTATTCATTACCTTGTAAAACATACTTCCGCTGTGTTTTGAAGACATTCACAGGTGTCTAAGTTAGGGTTGCCATGTTCTCAGGAATCTGAGGTCCTTCTTGTTGGAGTCTTCCCTGTTCTTGGCCCTGGTGAGAATGGATACTTGAATGACTGCCTGGGAAGAGGCCAACACTTCAGACAACACACAGGACACTGTTTTTTTGTGTTTGATTTTTAACTGAGGAAGATTAGCCATGAGGTAACTGCAGTTGCCAATCCTCCCCTTCTTTTACTTTTTATTGTTTGAGGAAGATTAGCCCTGAACTAACATTTGTACCAATCTTCCTCCACTTTATATGTGGGTCACTGCCACAGCATGGCTGATGAGTGAAGTAGGTCTGTGTGTGGGATCTGCACCTGTGAACCCAGGCTGCTGAAGTGGAGCAGCCCCCAAACTTAACCACTATGCCATGGGGCCAGCCCCCAGGACACCCCTTTTAAATACAGAAAGGAAACCTAAAATAATGTCTAACACATACTATTGCCTCTCAGAGGAAGAAGGGAAGCCAGATGAATGTCAGCATGGCATCTGAAGTCCTCCCTCCTACACTCATGCTACTGAAGAGCTCTGCTTGTCCCAGAGCTTCCTGTTTCCCCCAGCACAGTGTTTCTTGCCCTCATCTTCCATAGATAGATAGCTAGTCTGAGCTGGTAGCAGTCCTTTACACTGGAATGTAGGTAAGATTAAACACTGACAGCAGAGGCCCCCCATTGAGAGTCAAATGAGTTTCTCGTGGCTTTAAAACTAAGAGAGTTCTAAGGAAGTTCTCAGATGGAGGCATGAAATCAAAGAGCTGATAGTGTTGGGGGTGTTGGGCCCACGTGAGGTTCCTGGCTTTTTGGTGGCCACAGCTGGAGGCCCTCTAAGTTTCTACAGCCCTGGAGCCAACTGCCACAGGCCTAGTGAGCTGCTGAGACACGTGTCTAGGGGTTGTAGGGGACAAATGGTCTTGTTGTGACTTTGACACTTGGCTGATGTCTCTGTCAGCAGGTGGAGGCTGGTGGGTTATCTGGAGTGAGGAATTCCTGCCTCAACTCAGCATTTGAATTTGATGCTCAGGGGACACTGCTTGTGGGTCTCAGCTCTGGGGACTCTTGAAAGGTGAGAGAACAGATGTCTTAGAATTTTTTGACCCTTGCGAAGCAGGCCCCATTAAATTTCACTGTACATTTGTTGGGACTCATTTAAAGAGAGTCTAGACTTACAGTGTTGCCTAACAGACATATAACATGAGCCACATATCTAATTTTAAATTCTGGTATCTATGTTAAATAAAAGTAATAAAGAAGCAGGTGAAATGACTTTAATGATACATTTTAATTATTCCAATATGTCTAAAATATTAGCCTATCAATATGTAACTAGTATAAAATTATTAAGGAGATATTTTACACTCCTTTTCTTATACCATGTATTTGAAATCTGGTGTGTGTTATATACATACAGCATGTCCTGATTTGTACCAGCCACATTTCAAGGGCTTGAGGACCATGTGGGCTATATCCAGGTCCTGAGGGTCAGCTGGACTCTTTACCTTTTGGGATCAGACTAAAGACCAGGAGATAGCTTTTGAGAGCTTGTATATGTCCAAAACGTGAGACTAAACCCTGGACCTTCTAGGAGAAGCTAGGAAACTGGTCATCAAGAAATATTATTTGCCAATCAATGAAATGTTCAAACCCAAACACTAGAGTACCTCCTTGGTATAACACTCCTCTCTGCCCTGGGTGTGTGTTTTTGGGGATATATATAAAACTTCATATATAAGTGATGTGAAACCCCAGTTGGAAGCAACTAGCTTAGGGGGATCTCATCAAGACGGCAGCATAGGTAGACTCTGAACTTATTTCCTCCCACGAACACAACCAGGTTACAACTCTTTTTGGAGAAATTGCCCTGGATAGAAAACTGAAAACTGGATAAAAAGAAACCCCACAACAAGGGACAGTCTTGACAAAGGTGGAAGAGGCAGAAATCCTTCTGGAGAGAAAAAAAGCCACCTTCAGGAGCAGCAGAGTTTCTCAGCCAGCCAGGTGGGAGCCCCCTAAGGTATGTAGCCCTCCCTGGAGGAGTGAGGTCCTGAGTGGGGCCCGATATTGCTGTAAGCATCCTTCAGACTCAGCACAACTGAGACAAAGGTCTTACTATCTGGCTTTGCTGGCTATTAACTACAGCAGGGATACCTCCAGAAAAGCTATCGGATGAAAGCCCCAAAAACCTGGCTCTTACAGGGCCCATGCACAAACTCACCCATCTCAGCAACCTAAAATCACCAGAAAGAAGGCTGACAGTCCTTTGGTGAAAAGAGACTCACCTGGTAGGTTCTGGGTGCGTCTTTGTGAGAGGAGGGACCTCTCTGGAGACTGAGACATTGGTGGTGGCCATTGTTGTCACCTAGTCCAGGCATGCTGACACAGAACCTGGCAGACACCATTGAAGTTCTTACCCTGGCCTATTAGGCCAGGGGTCTGCCACAATGACTAGAGTGCAGATTTAATCTAGTTCAGCCAGGGATGGCAGCTGGCCCTAGGGACTGGTCCTGCCAAACAGCAAGCCCTCAGGCTACTTGTTGGCTTGCATTGACTAGGTGCCTTGATCCTCTACAGGCAGGTAAGTGTGTCCACCTGTATGGGGCAGGGCCTGAGTAAGGACCAGGTGAACTGTGTGGGGCATGGGTGGAGAGGTGTGGGCCTCTGCAGTGTGGCATCGGGGTATGCTCCAGGAGGCTGGGAAGTGTGCATGGACCAGGACTGTGTTGACCGTGTGTGTGGACCTGTGGGGGCGTGAGATTTATCAGCAGCAGAAGACCTGTGCTTCACAAATAGACATAAAAAGGATCAGCCCCACCTTGCAAAGCCTGAAACAATTGAGTGATCCTGTACCTAGGGCCAGCCCCACTCAGCTGCACTACAAAGAGAACTGACAACAGCCTTGTAGGCCTGAGGATTATAGCAACTGCAAGCCCCTGAGCCTATCAACCAGCTACACTGGGTACCTAACCAATTAACAGGAAAACTGAAACAGGAGTGTGCTGTTAGACCTTGTAGCCAACTGTGCTGAGGCTTCCCAAGCCAGATTTACATACAGCTGGCCAGGGAAGGAAAGACTAGACTCCCTGGGCACCTGAATTAAGAGCAACCCTGCTACAGCAGAAATACACAGGTAGCCCACAAAGAGGTCACTCCTGGATCATTTGGACTGGTGACGAGAGGGAAGCACACTGCTGGGCCTCAAAAGGCATCTCTTACATAATGCCACTTCTCCAAGATCAGGAGACATAGCCAACTCACCTAATATATAGATATAAGCACAGAGAAAGAGACATAATGAGGAGACAGAGGAATACCTTCCAAATAAGGGAAGAGGACAAAACCCCAGAAAAAGGACTAAGTGAAACAGAAATAAGCAGCCTATCTGACAAAGAGTTTAAACAAAAACTCATAAGGATGCTCACAGATATGGGCAGAGGACTGGATGAACACAATGAGCTCATCGACAAAGAACTAGAAAATATAAAAAAGAACCAATCAGAAATGAAGAATACAATACTGGAAATGAAAAATTCACTAGAGGGACTCAATAGCAGAGTAGATGATAGAGAAGAATGGATCAGTGAGCTAGATGAAAGACTAGAGGAAATCACCCAAACTGAACAGATAAAAGAAAAAAGAATTAGACAGAATGAGAACAGTCTAAGGGAACTCTGGGACAATATAAAGCACACTAACATTCTTATTATAGGTGTCCCAGAAGGAGAAGAGAGAGACAAAGGGGCAGAAAGTCTATTTGAAGAAATAATAGCTGAAAATCTTCCTAACTTAAGGAAGGAAACAGACATCCAAGTACAGGAAGCACAGAGAGTTCCAAACAAGATAAGCCCAAAGAGGCCCACACCAAGACACATTATAACTAAAATGTCCAAAATTAAAGATAAAGAGAGAATCCTAAAAGTGGCAAGAGAAAGGCAACAAGTGACATACAAAGGAAAGCCCATAAGGCTATCGGTGGACTTCTCAGCCGAAACCATACAGGTGAGAAGAGAATGGCATGATGTATTTAAAGTGCTAAAAGGAAGAAACCTACAGCCAAGAATACTCTATCCAACAAGGTTGTCATTCAGAATGGAAGGAGAGATAAAGAGCTTCCCAGAGAAGCAAAAATTAAAGTTTATTACCAAGAAACCTGTTCTACAAGAAATTCTGAAGGGACTTATTTAAGTGGGAAAGTGATGAGCACAAATAGGGATAAAAAATTATCAAACTCCCCCACCCCCCCCAAAAAAAAACCAGGCAATAAAATCACTGGTAACAGTAAAAATATAGTAAAGGTAGCAGATCAACCACCCGTGAAGAAATTATGAAGGTTAAAAGACAAAAGTACTAAAATTACCTATTATTTCAATGATAAGAGGGTAATGGATAGACACACACAAAACAAGAGATTGGATATGATTTCAAAAACATAAAATGTGGCAGGAGGGGAGTGAAAAAGTAGAGCTTTTAGAAAGAGGTAAAGAGTCTATCAACTCAATATAGACTGCTATATAACTAGAATATTATATAGAATCCTTATGGTAATCACAAACCAGAAACCTATAATAAGTAAGCAAATAAGTAAGACAAAAGAAATCAAACATATTACTAAAGAAAGCCATCAAAGGGAAGAGAGCAAGAGAAGAAGAAAGGAACAGAGAGGAACTACTAAAACACTCAGAAAGAAAAGTAAGAAAATGGTAATAAATACATATTTATCAATAGCTACTTTAAATGTCAGTGGACTAAATGGTCCAATCAAAAGGCATAGGGTGGCCAACTGGATAACAAAACAAGACCCATATATACGCTGCAGAAGAGACACACTTCAGACCTAAAGACACTCACAAGCTGAAAGTGAAAGGATGGAAAAAGATATTCCATGCAAATGGCAAAGAAAAGAAAGTGGGAGTAGCAATACTTATTTCAGACAAAATAGACTTTAAAATAACTGTAACAAGAGACAAAGACGGGCACTACACAATGATAGAGGGAACAATCCAACAAGAATATATAACAGTTGTAAATATCTATGCACCCAACATAGGAGCACCTAAATATATAAAGCCATTATTAACAGACATAAAAGGAGAAATAGACAGTAACACAATAATATTAGGGGACTTTAACACTCCACTTACACCAATGGGTAGATCATCCAAACAGAAGATCAACAAGGAAGCACTGGCCTTAAAGGACACATTAGACCAGATGGACATAGTAGATATATACAAAACATTCCATCCCAAAACCACAGAATACACATTCTTTTCAAATGCAGCTGGAATATTCTCCAGGATTGATCAAATATTAGGCTGCAAAACAAGTCTCAATAAATTTAAGAAGATCGAAATAATACCACGCATCTTTTCTGACCACAAAGGTATGAAACTAGAAATCAACTACAGGAAGAAAATCAGAAAAGCCACAAAAATGGGGAGATTAAACAAAATGCTGCTGAACAATGATTGGGTCAATGAAGACATCAAAGGAGAAATTAAAAAATTCCTGGAGACAAATGAAAGTGAAAATACAACATGCCAAAATCTATGGGATTCAGTAAAAGCGGTTCTAAGAGGGAAGTTCATAGCAATTCAGGCTCAACTCAACAAAGAATAAAAATCCCAAATAAACAAACTAACAGCACATCTAAAGGAACTGGAAAAAGAAGAACAAAGAAAGCCCCAAATCAGCAGAAGGAAGGCAATAATAAAAAGCAGAGCAGAAATAAATGAAATAGAGACTTAAAAAACCATAGAAAAAATTAATGAAACCAAGAGCTGATTCTTTGAAAAGATAAACAATATTGACAAACCCTTAGCTAGACTCACCAAGAAAAAAAGAGAGAAGGCTCAAATAAATAAAATCAGAAATGAAAGAGTAGAAATTACAACAGACACCTCAGAAATACAAAAGATAATAAGAGAATACTATGAAAAGCTATTTGCCAACAAATTGGATAATCTAAAAGAAATGGATAAACTCTTAGAAACATACAACCTTCCAAAATTGGACCAAGAAGAAGTAGAGAATTTGAATAGACCAATCACCAGTAAGGAGATTAAAACAACAATCAAAAACCTCCCAAAAAATAAAAGTCCAGGACCAGATGGCTTCCCTGGTGAATTCTACCAAAAATTCAAAGAAGACTTAATACCTATCCTTCTCAAACTCTTCCAAAAAATTGAAGAGGAGGGGAGGCTTCCTAACTCATTCTACGAAGCCAACATGATCCTGATACCAAAACCAGACAAGGACCACACAAAAAAAGAAAATTACAGGCCAATACCACTGATGAACATTGATGCAGACATCCTCAACAAAATACCAGAAAATTGAATACAATAATATATTAAAAAGATGATACATCATGATCAAGTGGGTTTTATTCTAGGAATGCAGGGATGGTTCAACGTCCACAAATCTATCAACATGATACACCACATTAAAAGAATGAAGAATAAAAATCACATGATCATCTCAAGATGCAGAGAAAGCATTTGACAAGATATAGCATACATTTATGATAAAAACTCTAAGTAAAATGAGTATAGAAGGAAAATACCTCAAAATAATAAAGGCCATATATGACAAACCCACAGCAAATATCATTCCCAAAGGAGGAAAACTGAAAGCTATCCCTCTAAGAACAGGAACCAGACAAGGATGCCCACTTTCATTGCTCTTATTTAACATAGTATCGGAAGTCCTAGCCAGGACAATCAGGCAAGAAAAAGAAATAAAGTTATCCAAGTGGAATAGAAGAAATGAAACTGTCACTCTTTGCAGATGACATGATTTTATATATAGAAAACCCTGAAGAATCTACTAAAAAATTTTTAGAAATAATAAACTAATATAGTCAAGTTGCAGGATACAAAATCAACATGCAAAAATCGGTTGCATTTCTGTACACTAACAATGAAGTAGCAGAAAGAGAATTTAAGAATACAATCCCATTTACAACTGCAACAAAAAGAATAAAATACCTAGGAATAAACTTACCAAAAGAGGTGAAAGATCTGTACACTGAAAACTATAAAACATTGTTGAAAGAAATCGAAGAAGACACAAAGAAATGGAAAGATATTCCATGCTCTTGGATTGGAAGAATTAACATCATTAAAATGTCCATACTTCCTAAAGAAATCTACAGATTCAATGCAATCCTTATCAAAGTTCCAACAACATTTTTCACAGAAATAGAACAAAGAATACCAAAATTTATATGGAACAACAAAAGACCCCAAATAGACAAAGGAATCCTGAGAAAAAGAACAAAGCTGGGGTATCACACTCCCTGATTCCAAAATATACTACAAAACTATACTAACCAAAACAGCATGGTACTGGCACAAAAACAGACATGCAGATCAATGGAACAGAATCTAGAGCCCAGAAATAAACCCACACATTTATGGACAGCTAATATTTGACAAGGGAGCCAAATGCATACGATGGAGAAAGGAGAGTCTCTTCGATAAATGGTGTTGGGAAAACTGGACAGCCATGTGCAAAAGAATGAAAGTAGACCATTGTCTTACACCATGCACAAAAATCAACTCAAAATGGATTAAAGACTTGAATGTAAAACCTGAAACCATGGAACTTCTAGAAGAAAACATAGGCAGTATGCTCTTTGACATCAGTCTTAGCAGCATATTTTCAAGTACCATGTCTGACTGGGCAAGGGAAACAAAAGAAGCAGTGAACAAATGGGACTACATCAAACTAAAAAGCTTCTGCACAGCAAAGGAAACCATCAACAAAACAAAAAGACAACCTAACTATTGGGTGAAGATATTTGCAAACCATATTTCTGATAAGGGGTTACTATCCAAAATATACAAAGAACTCATACATCTTAGCAACAAAAAATCCAACAACGCCATTAAAAAATGGGCAAAAGATCTGAACAGAGATTTCTCCAAAGAAGATATACGGATGGACAATAGGCATATGGAAAGATGTTCAACATCATCAGCTATCAGGAAAATGCAAATCAAAACTACATTGAGATATCACCTCACTCCCATCAGAATGGCTATTAACAAGACAGCAAAACAGCAATTGTTGGAGAGGAGGTGGAGAGGTGGGAACACTTGAACACTGCTGGTGGGAGTGAAAACTGATGAAACCACTATGGAAAGCAGTATGGAGATTCCTCAGAAAATTAAGAATAGATCTACCATATGATCCAGCTATCTCACTGCTGGGTATTTATTCAAAGAACTTGAAAACACAAAGGCACAAAGATACTTGCACCCCTATGTTCACTGAAGCATTATTCACAATATCCAAGACTTGGAAGCAGCCTAGGTGCCCATCAAGGGATGAATGGATGAGGAAAATGTGGTATATATACATAATGGAATACTACTCAGCCATAAGAAATGATGAAATCTGGCCATTTGTGACAACATGGATGGACCTTGAGGGTATTATGCTAAGTGAAATAAGTCAGAGGGAGAAAGTCAAATACCATATGATCTCACTCATAAGTGGAAGATTAAAACAGCGACAAACAAACACATAGCAACAAAGATTAGATTTGTGGTTACCATAGGGAAAGGGGGGATGGGGGAGGGCAAAAAGGGGTGATTAGGAATGTGTGTGGTGATGGGCTATAATCAGTTTTTGGGTGGCAAACATGATGTAATCCATACAGAATTCAAAATATATTATGATGTGCATCTGAAAGCTATATAATGTTATAATCCAAGGTTTCTGCAATAAAAAAATTAAAATAAAATAAAAAAGAAAAAACAAATAATAAAAAATGAAAACCACTGGCTGAGAAGATGCCAGATTCAGATTAAAGAGTTGTGGTTAAGTTGACATTTAAAAAATACCTGAAATTGAGGCTGATAATAGTAGCTTGTTCTTGTATGATATCAGCAAAGTAGCACCGGGACTCTGACTAGGAACATCTGGAGGGCAAGGGCACTGACAAATCTCTAGAGAACTTCCTGTGCAGTATCCAGTTTCTGAAATCTTTACGTTAACATCATTTTGCCCATACAAATTTAATCTAGGGAAGGTGAAGCATCTCTTGCGATTTGACAACACTTCCCATAGAACAACATACCAAATAAATCTAATTATTTCTAGCACCTCTCTTTTTACAAGGTGAAAAAACAAATCCTTTGTGATTTTTCCAAATTTCCTAAATTGAGATTTCCAAGAAGGGGAACACAGTTTTAGGTGCAAAAGATGTTACTTAAGATTGGATTTTGGGAAGGCCAAATATCAAAAGTTGTCAGAAGATTTGGCCCCTGAGTAATCATGGATTACTGAGAAACAGTACTTGGCTATCTACTTAACCAAAGAGACAATTAAAGGTTTTAAGAGAAAATGTAGGAGGTAATATGACTGTAAAGGAGCTTAGCTCTTTCAAAAGTGACGACACTTGGTCTCTTAAATAATTAAGGACATGATAAAGTCAACATAAAGCAAAAGAAATTCTGATAAGACACAATCTTTGCCTTTCAGGCAGATTACTCAGAAGGGAAAGGAGAACCTTCTACAATCTTTTAGTGAGAGCAAACCAATAGCCCAAGAAAAATGTGAACAAAAGCTCTTTTTGGAAATCTTATAAGTAAAATAAACCCAGCTTTGAGCACTGCAAATAAAACTCCCTTTCTGAGAGTGTTCTACAACTTCCTATATCCATTCAGGTTTTGTCCCACACTTTCCTCTTCCTCATTCTGGAACAACCAGCCATTTAATTTAGGACAAAAATGCTCTCTTTTTCTCTAAAAAATTATGTCCTGCATACCTTGCACACAACGTTGTTCCTCTCTGACTTTTTGCTTTTAATAGAGTCTCATTCGTGTTTGCCACAGCCCAACATTTTGCAACAGACTAGGAGACCTCATGAATATACATCTTACAATTTTCTATGACACACACTTCCCTTATAGTGAACTTCTTAAGTTGCAAAACTGGACACGTTCATTAACAGACCCAAATACATATAGCTTCTCTATATGTACGAAAATAAGAGGCAAAAAAGTTATAAACTTAAAATTATGCTTAGTAATTAATATTTCATCATTCTCTTAGAAATGATCTGGGTATCTAATGAATATTCATTTGTTAATTTAGTATCATTCCAAGTTTTACGTTTCCAAGTTTAAGTTTAAAGATCTTGGAAGCTATTTTCTTTTTTTTTTTTTTTTAAATATCTTTTTTTTTTTTTAAAGATTTTATTTTTTTTCCTTTTTCTCCCCAAAGCCCCCCGGTACATAGTTGTATATTCTTCGTTGTGGGTCCTTCTAGTTGTGGCATGTGGGACGCTGCCTCAGCGTGGTCTGATGAGCAGTGCCATGTCCGCGCCCAGGATTCGAACCAACGAAACACTGGGCCGCCTGCAGCGGAGCGCGCGAACTTAACCACTCGGCCACGGGGCCAGCCCCCTTGGAAGCTATTTTCAAGCTGACATGCTACAAAACATATAAAACATTATTATTGTTGAAATAAAGTTTGTCAAAATAATTATTCAATGAAGTTAAACACAAATTACATTTTTCATTATCTTAAATATTTAGTAGAAATATTTGATAAGTAAACCTGTATAGGTTTAGGAAGAATATATCCAAGTAGAATAAAAATATAAGCTTGTATTATACTTAACACTGAAGACAATTTTCTAAAAATAAGTAATATTAAACTACTCTTATTTGCCAAAGATTACCTATATTATGTGAGCTTGAATTAGTAAAACATTTGAATTAGTCTCTATGAGAATCTTTTAAAAAGCACATTCAAAGTTTTGGAAGTTCAATTTCCTTAATTTCTGGGAATTTTAGAAATATTCAATTTATGTAAGCCGTTATCTATCTCTAAGCCAATCAGAATAGAATTTCTATGTTTTAAGAGATTTTATAATCTAATTTGCCAATACCAGCTGGAGGAAGGAAAATGCTACATACTTACACAATGAGAGGTAAGGCTTTTCTGAATTACAGACGTATAAACATACAGTAGAGAGAGTTCTCATAGCTTCAATTCAAAACTTAGTCTTGAATTAAGAGTAAACATAGAATTGCAAAGCTCATTGGTCCATTTGAAGAGCTGTTCTCTTCCCAATGAGTGTGAATCCTTACTGTGCCACTCTGAGCACAGCATTGGGTACTAAACCGACTTTTGGATCCCTGGATCACCAGTCAGGAATGGAGCTCAAAGAACCCTGAGACCTTCATTACCTGGGAGGGGTAAATAGGGGTTCAAGGCAGAGTCTGGACATATCTGAGTCGTGGCACCAAAACCACGAGAGACAAAATGCACTAGATAATTAGCAGATGATTTTATTCAGGTTAGTGCAGCAGGGAGAAGGTTCACGAAGGACAGACCTCTCAAAGAATTCAGGGCCCTGGGCATTTGTGGAGGGTGATAAACGAGAGTCATCCATAGTCTTTGGGAGTGTGGGAAGAGGAGCTGGGTCTCACCTGAGTCCCTGGGAAGGGAGGAGGGTCTTATCTCAGGATATGGGAGAGCAGGAGATCCTTTGTGGTTATCCATTTCTCAAAGACAAAAGTGTGGAGGGATTTCTCAACTGCTTTCCAGGAGAACTGGGCTTGGATAAATTTCAATATTGTCATTATGTTCACAACAAATGAAGTTATGTTAAAAACAAATCATTTTCTTACTAAGTCAAGACTCAGGCTATTTTGTTCATTGATCCTTAAATTACTTGTGATGCTATAAATTCTTTGTTATTAACTCTCATATATAAAAACAGAAACATAATTTTGAAAATTACTCATCAAATCTGGAGCAGAAGATTCCCTGATGAAACAATATTTTTTTGTTTATTGAGAACTTTGTTGCCTGAAGTAAAAGGATTATCATTCTCTGCAAAGCACTGACTTCCCTGTTGAGCAGATTTGAGGCAGTGCTTCTTTCATGGGAAGTGAAAGTCTGATCTGCTTCTGATCATCAAGAAGAGAACCTCACCATTAGCCAAAATCCAACCCTCTTACCACAATTCAGTAGTTTTCAAAGAAAAATTACACCTCAGAATATTTAAATTTCTGGCCATATATTTAGCTATTCAGAAGTAAACTTGACTACGTAAGTAGCAAAATCATTTTCCCACAATAAAACTTTCCTACCAAAAAGATTTTCATCATTATTTTTCCTGAAGGGATTTTCTAACGAGATTAAATTATAGAAACTCTTGATTTTAGGCAGCTAAACTCTTTTGGGAAAAGCTGCCAAATACTTTTACATTAAAGGAGCACACAAAGCAGACAAAGGAGGATGGATTCCAGGGAAGGACACTGGGAGGGCTGAGTTGAGGTCGGGAAGGGAAAATGTCTCTGTGCTGTGTGACCGGTGAGCAGTACTGAGTTATTTGGGAATGACCTCTCATCCACTGACAGATGACTTCTGTGTGCTCTGAGGGGCACTGTGTCCTCTTGAGAAGGGGCAAGAACCAGAGTTACCAATGGCAGTGGCCAAGGGCTGGAGGTCTCCAGTCTTGTGGGGAGCCCGGACAAGGCCAACTCAGGTCCAAACTCCAAGCCCACTGCTCCTCCTACCCCAGGGCTAGTGTGCCTCGAGAAGGAGGATATCTGACATTGGAGATGTGATAGTACAACTCAAGATTTAAATCACAATTTGAAGTAATGAAGGAAGTGATCTCTGCCTTTCCCAATGAACGGAACAGATAGCAACTGTTACATTAGAGAAAGTGGGCAGTTCACTAATGCCCAAGAGGTGAAATTACTGTGGCCTGGCCTGGGGACCAAGGGGCCATGGTGCCAAGGAGGAGACATCCAGTGGAGACACTCTAGTCCTTGGACTGCTGTTGTGGGCCACAGGAATGCCTGCTTGTCTGGACTATACACACTGGGTGAGGGTGGTGAGGCCAGATGCAGATCCAGGAGAGGAACCTGGAGTTGTTCAGCTGTGTCACACTCACAGTCATCTGGAAAGAGCACGGGATGGGGAGGCATCAGATTGCTCAGGAGGCAGAGGGAGAAAAGGGAACTCTGAGAAGTGACTATATTGTGTTTTTTTGTGTGGGAAAGATAGAGAAAGGTAGGGTAGCAGGCTTAGGATTGGCAAGTTTGAATGCTTTCAGCAGGTTCTGGGACATGAGGCTGTCCCTGGTTGTTGAGTGCCTAGCATTGGGGCAATGAGGGCAGGTGGACAGTGACCTAGAGTGTGAGAACCCAATGGAGAAGGTGGTTGGGTTGCAGACTTAATTGGCTACCCAAGAAGGGGAACTGACCAGCCTCTAGCCAGGGCCTCAACACTGTGCCAAGACAGTGTTTAAAAAATTATATTATATTGTCCTGGCCTGCCCCTTTCCATACACAGTCCTCAGCACTGCCGCTGTTACACCGTCTTCCCTTGCTTCCCTCTTGCTCACTGGAGCAGAGTCAGACAAGTGCACAATGTTGAAGGGCCAGAGAGGCCCACCTATGTTACTTGCCTTTGGTCCACCATCCTTTAAGGTACCCAATGAGACTTACACTGCTGGAAGTTGACTTCTAGAATCTTTTAAATATGCAAGAAATGAAGTGGAGATTTGAATATTAACGAGACTAAGGAAAATTGTTTTGCCTATTACTTTGTTTATCATTCTCTCTTCTTCACGTTTACTACAAACTTGGCAGCAAATCTACAATGTGTAGGTAAAAGAATCAGCCCTCCAAATGATTGTAATGAGGACAGTATCCCAACTAGTTCCCAATGCCTTGTGCTCAGTTGTGAGTGAGGCCCATAATCATTCTTTCCCTGCAGATTTAATTTAATTAATTGAGGCTTAACTTGCCCAAGATTGCACATGTGTATGTGGCAGAGGCAGAATTCCTGTCTCCAAAGTATGTGCTCTTCTCAATACCCTACATTTACATGATTGTAAGTGGTCAAACTTTTCTTCATTAAGTCTCCTCTTCTAACTCCTCCCAACATCCTCTATTTTTCTTCCACACCAGTGGTCAGTGAAAGGGTTGGGAAAGGAATCGTTATTTTTTATTTTTGTGAGGAAGATTGGCCCTGAGCAACATCTGTTGCCAATCTTCTTCTTTTTGCTTGAGGAAGATTATCGCTGAGCTAACATCTGTGCCAGTTTTCCTCTATTTTATGTGAGACACCACCACAGTGTGGCTTGACTAGCAGTGCTAGGTCCGCACCCTGGATCTGAACCTGTGAACCCTGGGCTGCCAGGGCAGAGCATGTGAACTTAACCTCTACACGGGAATCATTATTTTGAGTATGACCATAAGTGCTACTCTGAGAAGTGCTCGGGAGAATAGAATTAAAGCTTTGACTCCTAAAAATATTCCCTAAACTTTTCCAGAGAAGGAACCCAATAGACAGCCTGGACTGGCCCCATTTGGGGTTCTGCAGCATGAACTCAGGTAAGCAGGTGCAAAGGCAAAAATGTCTTGGAGGCCTTTTGTTTCATGTTTTAAAGGCTTCATTATAAAAATATTCTTTTATGTTACCTATTGTGTTGGTTAATCATTTGAGTAAATCTGGTCCTCCAGGAAGTAACACTACATTGATCCTATGGCTTTGAGTCTTTTCATGATCTTTGGAGAAAACTTTAGAGGCACAAATAACCCAGAGTCAGATGCAGGCTTTTAGAATACTTCCTATGTTGCCCTATCCAAAGAGAGTTCTCAGTAGAAAATTGTGACGTGACCAGCAATCAATTGTATTCATTTATTAATGCATGCAATCACTTGCTCATACACTTAAGTGATCTATATGTAGTGATTTCCTGTATGTGTCAGGCATTATGAATTAAATAGTGAATAAGAAGTACTATCTTCTCCCAATGGTCCACAGTCTAGTGGGTGAATGGCACGTAAACCGCTGTCACAATGCAGTGTCAGGCATGTGGCAATGAGGGTAAGTGCAGGATAGTGTCAGCCCACAGAGGAAGTGCATGTAAGGCCTTTCTGGGGTTCTGGTTTGTCTAAGCTAAAGTTTCCAGGAGGAATAGGCATTAATCAGGCAAAAAGAGCAGAGTAAAAGTGGTCAAGGCAGAAGGAAGAGCTTGAGCAAACGCAAGGTGTGAGAAAGCGTGAGGCTCTTGAGAAGCCTAAGATTTCATTACGGCTGCCCCAGGACATGAGAAGGTATTGGGAAGTGTGGCTGCAGGGGAAAGCATGGTCCAAATCAGGAAGAACCTTCCAGTCCTCTGCAGGAGCCTGAACTGTCAATGAAGAACAGGGAGAGTCATTAAGGAGGGTGGGTTGGGAAGAATGGAAAATGAGCAGTTTAAGTTTGAGAAATCTTTGGGTGTAGCACACCAGAGGGAATGCCAGGCAGACAATAAGAGATTCAAGACTGGAACCTAAAAAGGGGTTTCGGCTGGAAATATAAATTTGAGTCTCATCAGTATGTAAATGATAAATGAAGCTGTTGTGTTGCATTGGATTTCCCAGGGTCAGTGTGGGAAGGGAAGTGGACCATGGCCGCAGAGAGATGCCAGCCTATGGGGTGACCAGTGGAGGCAGGGGAGCTCTGACCTGAAGGAGGAGATGGCCAAGACCATCAAATTTCATAGAAGGTCAACTGCAATGGACACTGCCTATTTTTCCTATTAATATATTTTTCTTAGTATTACTTTCCATTTAGATTCTTCATTTTTTTCTTTTAATTTTCTCTTATCTTTCTTTTAAAAATCTCTCTTTCCTTTGATTCTTCTGAAGTTCTTTACAGAGGAAGGCTGAGAAGATAGCAAGCATCTATCACCAAATCTTGAATTCTGGATAATTTCTTTTTCTTTCTTTCCTAAAAATTTCTTGAAAGAACAATAGTAAAGCTGATGATTCATTGGAAAAATTTAATGCCTTGATTTTGGTAAAGGCTCCCATAGTTTCCTGTTTCATAAAACTGTGGAGTGAGGACTGCACAGGAGAATGTTTTGTTAGTAACTGAGAGTCAGAATTAAAGAGCTGAATTGATCCCAAGGAAATACAACTTTATTTTTTCTGCTTCTCTCCACCCCCACAAAGAGTTTATTCATTATAGTACTTCTTTGTAAAGTGATCTTTGTGTTCTTTTGAGCTTGAAATTATACTCAAATGTTTTCATTTTCCTTTAAAATAATAAATTTATTGCCTCTCTGGAACTAAAATTAGGTAACATGACCAGGAGGGACAGGAAGAAGCTGGACATCCCTCCTACCCTAGGGTTATTGGGAGCCATAACAATTCTTGCTTTGGCCAGTGTGGCCTTGGATAAGCTGTAGTTTACTTTTTAAACACACTCCATCCTTTTCCACTTGTGACCTTGGGCAAGTCCCTTAACCTCTTGAAGCATTAGTTTCTTCATCCGTGAAATGGGGATAATAATAACATCTAATCCACAGGATTGTAAGGAAGGTTAAATGAGAAAACATAAATGCCTGGCATAGAATGAGTGCTCAAAAAGCTTGGCCGTTATTAAAATGGAGGGGGCATATACACAGTTCACATGGGAGGAAAACCTGTCACGGTGGGAAAATACTGCCTATGAAGCATTCCATTCCATTATTACGCTGTTTCCAAATATCCAAGATCTAGGCAAGATGAGGTCTACTGGTTATGTGAAGGTGAGAAACAATGGGGGTCCTTGGGATTTGGCGTATGGGTGAAGGGAGAGGTTGCCTTCACAATGCCCTGCATCGCCTGCGCCGTCACCCCGGCAGTTGGGTTGATCCTGGAAGATGCACACATCCAACTCAGTGAATTCAGACACCCTAACTCATTGCTCTAGCCTGGGGTTGGAGGTTCTTGGCAGGGCCAGGTGTGCCTGAGTCACTGTGGCCAGGGTTGACCCAATGTCCTTTCATAGTGGATGATGTGTTGAGTGTGCCTAACAAGATACCTTGGGGTGAACTGGAAACTGCAGTTTGCTGTACCTCTTCTCCTGAGATGTCCATAAGTTAGAAAGTAAGGGATGAGTTTGTTTAAATTCACCTCTTAGTGTATGTAAAGAAGATTAAATAGTTTGCAGAAGATACACAGAAATTTTTCAGCTAAAATTGGTTTTAATATTTACAATATTTATCATGAAAATTAGGATATGGGAATATTAAGGAAGCAAATGTTAAAAATCTTCACCTTCAGCTTTTATGCATCTCTATAAATGAAGTATTGTTACAGGCTACAAAACTTTACAGCTGCTTCTAGCTGCTTCTATGTCCTTCTCAATCACCTCTGGGTGACCTCTGTCAAATGTATCATTTGCCTTTGAGCTACATGTGTTTTGGATGGCCCGTTATTCACTAGACTAGATCTTGGGTCACTGTGATGTCATTTTAGGTCCCCATCCCCAGGAGCTTACAACCTAATTTGGAAGACAGGTGAGCCTGAGTGACAAAGGGTATGTTAAGTACTGTAATGCGCACCACCTGGGTTGGGAAATGGTGACAATCAGAGGGAAGAAATCACAGGAGGATGCCCTGTGAGCTCGGGGGAAGGTGTTTGAAGTGGAGAGGACAGCAGGAGAGGGGGTAGAGGTGTTTGATCAGCTTTCCATTTACATCTCCGATATCTTTCTGCCTCACTTATATGAAAAATTGCTCAATAGCACTTAACATACATGTCCAGACGTACAAAGTGACCTTGCCAGTGGTGTTGTCCAATTCCAACCCATGTTGTTATTCATGACTACAGTACAGCTCTGGTACCAACCAGCTGTCTTGTAAAGGGCAGAAGAGCAGGTTCTACTACCCACTCCCTGGGCTGCGTGAAGAAGCCGTGCTTTGTTTTTTTCTTCTAGGAAATGGAAGCAATGCCTCCTGCCTGGAGGATTAAATGGCATAATGTATGTTAAAGTTCTCAAGACTGTACACCCATCACATAACACTGATATAATTCAATATACAAGTGATCACATTCCTGACTTCGACTCATCAACACGGAAACCATATTACATGTTTTATTGTAATGAATAAAACCTTATATCTCCCCAGACGGTCCCAGAGACATTGGTAGATGTTAGCATTAATCTAATTTTTCAAAGGATTATTTCCCAGAATAAGTCACTGTGACTTTACAAAGGACCTTATATGGTGGGAAAGAAAGCCTGGATTTCATTCTTAAAGCTGCTAGCCTTTGCTGGCTCACTGCAAATTGAGCAACACTGATGAATCCACAAGTCAAACACAGCTGAAAATCAACAGCCTGGAATTTTTTTCCTATGAGAATCTCTGGCTCATCTGGTGATGATGAAGGAAAGCTCCAAGCAGTGCAGTGGCAAACTCTTATCTCTGATACTTCATTGACTTCGGGGTCTCAGAATTGTGTGGACTCACAGGCTGTCATGAATACCTGGCGCAGCCTAAACAGGAAGTGCTACAGCTCTTTGCTGCCTGGGCTGCAGTGGGCTGGGAAGAAAGTGGTACTGCTTTGCAAAAGGCCCCTTAAAGCAAAAGCTCAGCTCTAGAAAAGCCAGCCCTGAGACTGAGAGCTGGTGGGCAAGGGGACTGCTTTATACCACATTTTACTGAATAATGAGAAAGTTACTGAGCAACATGCTCAGTCCTTGGAATGTGACACATGTAGATGACAGGTATAAAGTTATAAAGAGTTCCTTGGTCTGCCGAATTTGAAGAGTTATTTTGCCTTCTAGGTATTGATATTTCATACAGGCTTCCTGTCTCCAGTTCTGAGTTCTTCATTGTGATGTGTTTGTAGGAGAACGAGGAGGTCGAGAGGAAAGAAAGCTGCAAAGATTGACCCTGGAGTGTGATAGGGAAAGCTCTGGCTGGACCAAGAGAGCCACAGTGTCTCCTGTCTGAGTCACTGGGGCAAGGCTTCCTTATCTCCAACATAGTAGGAGGGACACCCGAATTCAGACCCTAGGCGCCCAGGTGTGATGCCAGCAAGGAGCTTCAGCGCTTTCATGGGTGCTTCTGTTTTTGCAAAATCACAATCCAGGGCAGACTATGGAAGGAGGCTGGGAGGGAAGACATTTGGTAGTTACCTAGATAGTAAGCTGCACTTTCCCTGGGGGAAGTGGGTAATATAAGAGTAACGTGCTTATTTCTACTTTCCTACCCTGATGCCATTCCTCTAGTACCCACACCTCATTCTCAGAATCCTGCAGCCAGGAGCTCCAAGGTTAGCACTGCTAGGTTTAATGAATAAAAACACCAAACGCCAGTTAATTGTGAATGGCAGACAAAAAAATGATTTTTAATATAACTGTGTCCCAAGCATTACATGGGCACATTTACATTAAACAATTGTTCATCTTTATGTTGTAAAATTCTAATTTCACTGGGCTTCCTGTCTCTTCTCTGGCCAGTCTATCCATGATGCAAGACAGCCTTAAAGTTTATTACTCCACTTGCATTTTTTTGATTGGTATATGTTTTTCTAGCTTTTATGCTCAATCTGTCTTTGTGATTGTGTTTTAGATGTGTCTTATGTAAATAGCATGCTGCCTCATCTAATTTTTTTAAAGATTTTTTTACAAGATTTTATTTTTACAAGAATTTATTTTTTAACAAGAAAATTGAAATGAATTGCACCTATGTAAATGCATTATAAGTTTCTACGAACTCATTTTCTTTTTTGTTTTGACGTCACTCACTCTCATTTTATTTTGTTTTATTTTTATTGTGGCAACATTGGCTTATAACATTATATTAATTTCAGGTGTACATTATTATATTTGGATTCCTGTGTGGATTACATCACGTTCGCCACCCAATTACAATCCATCACCATACACATGTGTCTAATCACCCCTTTTGCCCTCCTCCCTCCTTCTTCCCCTCTGACAACCACCAATCCAATCTCTGTCTCTGTCTGTTTGTTTGTGGTTGTTTTTATCTTCTACTTATAAGTGAGATCATACGGTATTTGACTTTATCCCGCTGACTTATTTTGCTTAGCATAATACCCTCAAGTCCATCCATGTTGTCACAAATGGCCAGATTTCATCAGTTCTTATGGCTGAGTAGTATTCAATTGTGTATATATACCACATCTTCCTTATCCATTTGTCCCTTGATGGGCACTTAGGTTGCTTGCAAGTCTTACCTATGGTGAATAATGCTGCAATGAACATAGGGGCGCATGTATCTTCATGCATTTGTGTTTTCATGTTCTTTGGATAAATTACCCAGCAGTGGAAGAGCTGGATCATATGGTAGTTCTATTCTTAATGTTTTGGGGAATCTCCACACTGTTTTCCATCGGCTGTACAAGTTTGCACTTCTACCAACAGTGTATGAGGGTTCCTTTCTCTCTACATTCTCTCCAACACTTTTGTTTCCTGTCTTGTTAACTATAGCCATTCTGAACAGAGTGAGGTGTTATCTCATTGTAGTTTTGATTTGCATTTCCCTAATAATTAGGCCTGTTGAATGTCCTTTCATGTGCCTGTTGGCCATCTGTATATCTCCTTTTAGAAATGTCCGTTCAGATCTTTTGCCTATTTTTTAATTGGGTTGTTAGTTTTTTTGTTGTTGAGATATACGAGTTCTTTATATATTTTGGATATTAACCCCTTATCAGGTTGGTTTGCAGATATTTTCTCCCAATTGTTAGGTTGTCTTTTAATTTTGTTGATGGTTTTCTTTGCTGTGCAGAAGCTTTTTAGTTTGATGTAGTCCCATTTGTTTATTTTTTCTATTGTTTCCCTGTCGTGGTCAGACATGGTACTTGAAAAATGCTGCTATCACCAATGTCAAAGAGCATGCTGCGGATGTTTTCTTCTAGAAGTTTCATGGTTTCAGGTCTTACATTCAAGTCTATAATCCATTTTGAGTTAATTTTTGTGTATGGTCTAAGATATAATGGTCTACTTTCATTCTTTTGCACATGGCTGTCCAGTTTTCCCAATACCATTTATTGAAGAGACTCTCCTTTCTCCATTATACATTCTTGTCTCCCTCATTGAAAATTAGCTTTCCATAGATGTGTGGGTTTATTTCTGGGCCCTCAATTCTGTTCCATTGATCTGTGTGTCTGTTTTTGTGCCAGTACCATGCTGTTTTGATTGCTATAGCTTTGTGGTATATTTTGAAATCAGGGAGTGTGATACCTCCAGCTTTGTTCTTTTTTCTCAGGATTCATTTGGCTATTCAGGATCTTTTGTTGTTTCATATAAATTTTAGGATTCTTTGTTCTATTTCTGTGAAAAATGTTGTTGGAAATTTAATAGGGATTGCATGAATCAGCGGATTGCTTTAAGAAGTATGGACATTTTAGCTATGTTAATTCTTCCAATCCAGGAGCACAAAATATCTTTCAATTCTTTGTGTCTTCTTCATTTTCTTTCAACAGTTTTATAGTTTACAGTGTACTTTCACAACTTTGGTTAAGTTTATTCTTAGGTGTTTTATTCTTTTTGTTGCAATTGTAAATGGGATTGTATTCTTAATTTCTCTTTCTGCTATTTCATTGTTAGTGTAAAGAAATGCAGCTGATTTTTGTATGTTGATTTTGTATCCTGCAACTTTACCATATTCCTTTATTTCTAAAAGTTTTTTTAGTGGATTCTTTAGGGTTTTCTATATATAAAATCATGTCATCTGAAAATAGCAAGTTTCACTTCTTACTTTCCATTTTGGATCCCCTTTATTTCTTTTTCTTGCCTGATTGCTCTGGTTAGGACTTCCAATACTATGTTAAATAAGAGTGCTAAAAGTGGGCATCCTTGTCTGGTTCCTGTTCTTAGAGGGATAGCTTTCAGTTTTTCTCCATTGAGAATAATATTAGCTGTGGATTTTCCTATAAGGCCTTTGTTATGTCGAGATACTTTCCTTGTATCCCCATTTTATTCAGAGTTTTTATCATAAACGGATGCAGTATCTTGTCAAATGCTTTTTCTCCATCTATTGAGATGATTGAGGTGATTTTTATTCTGCATTTTGTTAATGAGGTATATCACGTTGATCAGTTAGCAGATCTCGAATCATCCCAGCATCCCTGGAATAGATCCCACTTGATCATGGTGTATGATGTTTTTAATGTATTGTTTTATTCGATTTGCTAGTACTTTTTGGAGGATTTTTGCATTGATGTCCGTGAGTGATATTGGCCTGTAATGTCCTTTTTTTATGTCCCTTGCTGGTTTTAGCATCAGGGTAATGCTGGCTTCATAGAATGAGTTAGGAAGCTTCTCCCCCTCCTCAATTTTTGTTGTGTTTTGTTTTGTTTCGTGGTGTATTGAGGAAGATTGGCCCTGAGCTAATTATTCCTCTATTTTATATGTGGGACCCCTGCCACAACATGGCTTGATAAGCAGTGTGTAGGTCTATACCCAGGATTCAAACCAGTGAACCCCAGGCTGCTGAAGCAGAATGTACAAACTTAACCACCACACCACTGAGCTGGTCCCCAAACTCTTCAACATTTTGGAAGAGTTTGAGAAAGATAAGTATTAAGTCTTCTTTGAATGTTTGATACAATTCATGAGGCAAGCTGTCTGGTCCCAGACTTTTATCTTTTGGGAGTTTTTTTGATTGCTGTTTCAATCTCCTTACTAGTGATTGGTCTATTCAAATTCTCTATTTCTTCTTCATTCAGTTTTGGAAGGTTGTATAATTCTAAGAATTTATCCATTTCTTTTAGATTATCCAATTTGTTGGCAAATAGCTTTTCTTTTTTTTAAAGATTGGCACCTGGGCTAACAACTGTTGCCAATCTTTTTTTTTTTTTTTTTCCTGCTTTATTTCCCAAACCCCCTGGTACATAGTTGTATATCTTAGTTGCAGGTCCTTCTAGTTGTGGGATGTGGGACGCCACCTCAACGTGGCCTGATGAGTGGTGCCATGTCCGCGCCCAGGATCCAAACCCTGGGCCGCCACAGCGGAGCATGTGAACTTAACCACTCGGCCATGGAGCCGGCGCCCAAATAGCTTTTCATAGTATTCTCTTACAATCTTTTGTATTTCTGAAGTGTCTGTTGTAATCTTTCCTCATTCATTTCTGATTTTATTTATTTGAGCCTTCTCTCTTTTTTCTTGGTGAGTCTAGCTAAAGGTTTGTCAATTTTGTTTATCTTTTCAAAGAACTACCTCTTAGTTCCATTGATTTTTTTCTATTGTTTATTTTAGTTTCTATTTCATTTACTTCTGGTCTGATTTTTATTATTTCATCCTTCTACTGATTTGGGGCTTTATTTGTTCTTCTTTTTCCAGTTCCTTTAGGTGCATTGTTAGATTATTTATTTGGGATTTGTTTTGTTTGTTGCCATAGGCCTACGTTGCTACAAACTTGCCTCTTAGAATCACTTTTGCTGTATCCCATAAATTTTGGCATGTTGTATTTTCATTTTCATTTGTCTCCAGGAATTTTTTTATTTCTCCTTTGGTTTCTTTGTTGACTTAATCGTTGTTCAGTAGCATTTTGTTTAATCTCCACATATTTGCAGCTTTTCTGATTTTCTTCCTGCAGTTGATTTCTAGTTTTATACCATTGTGGTCAGAAAAGATGCTTGGTATTATTTCACTCTTCTTAAATTTTTTGAGATTTATTTTGTGGCCTGATATGTGATCTATCCTGGAGAATTTTCCATGTGCATTTGAAAAGAATGTGTATTCTGTGGTTTTTGTATGGAATGTTCTGTATATATCTACTACATCCATTTGGTCAAATGTGTTGTTTAAGGCCAATGTTTCCTTATCGACCCTCTCTTTGGATGATCTATCTATTGATGTCAGTGAAGTGTTAAAGTCCCCTACTATTATTGTGTTATTGTCTATTACCTCTTTTATGTCTGTTAATAGTTGCTTTATATATTTAGGTGCTCCTATGTTGGGCACATATATATTTACAAGTGTTATGTCTTCTTGTTGTATTGTTCCCTTTATCGTTATATAGCGGCCTTGTCTCTTGTTACAGTTTTTGTTTTAACGTCTGTCTTGTCTGATATAAGTATTGCTACCCCAGCTTTCTTTTCATTGCCATTTGCATGGAGTTTCTTTTTCCATCCCTTTGCTTTCTTTTTGTGAGTGTCTTTAAGTCTGAAGTGTGTCTCTGGTATGCAGCATATATATGGGTCTTTTTTTTTTTATCCAATCAGCCACCCTATGCCTTTTGGTTGGAGCATTTAGTCCATTGACATTTAAAGTAGCTATTGATAAGAATGTAGTTATTGCCATTTTGTTACTTTTTTCTGGGTGTTTCAGTAGTTTTTCTCTGTTCTTTTCTTCTTCTCTTGCTCTCTTCCCTTGTGGTTTGATGGCTTTCTTTAGTTTTATGTTTGAGTCCCTGTCTCTCAATTTTTTGTGTATTTATTATAGGTTACTGGTTTATGATTACCATGAAGTTCATTTATAGTAACCTCTGTATTTAGAAATCTATATTAAATTGATAGTCTCTTAAGTTTGACCTCTTGCTAAAAGCTCTACTGTTTTTCTCCCTTCTTCCCACATTTTATGTTTGTGATGTGACATCTAACTGCTTTTGTGTGTATGTGTATCCATTATCCTCTTATCATGGAAATTGATAATTTTAGTAGTTTTGTCTTTTGACCTTCATATTATCTTCATAGATGGTTGATCTCCTACCTTTACCATATATTTGCCTTTACAGGTGATTTTATTGGTTTTCTTTTTGGATAATTTTCTTACTCCTATTTGTGGTCTTTTCTTTTCCACTTAAACAAATCCCTTTAGCATTTCTTGTAAGGTTGGTTTCTTAGTGATAAACTCCTTTAGTTTTTGCATGTCTAGGAAGCTCTTTGTCTCTCCTTCCATTCTGAATGATAAGCTTGCCAGCTAGAGTATTCTTGGCTGTAGATCTTTTCATTTCAACACTTTGAATATATTGTGCCACTCCCTTCTAGCCTGTAAAGTTTCTGCTGAGAAGTCAGCTGACAGCCTTATGAGATTTCCTTTGTATGTCACTTGCTACCTTTCTCTTGTGGCTTTTAATATTTGCTCTTTACTTTTTAATTCTTGACATTTTAATTATAACGTGTTTTGGTGAGGGCCTCTTTGTGTTTATCTTGTTTGGTGCTCTCTGTGCTTCCTGTACCTGGATGAGTGTTTCCTTCCTTAGGTTAGGAAAGTTTTCAGCTATTATTTTTTCCACATAGATTCTCTCCCATTTTGTCTCTCTGTTCTCCTTCTGGGACCCCTGTAATTGTCTGTTAGTGTTCTTGATGTTGGCCCAGAGTTCACTTAGACTGTTCTAGTTCTTTTTAATTGTTTTTTTTTATCTGTTCAGCTTGGGTGATTTCCTCTAGTCTTTTGTCCAGCTTGCTGGTCTGTTCTTCTGTATCATCTACTCTGCTATTGAGACTCTCCAGTGAATTTTTCACTTCCAGTATTGTCTTATTTCTGATTGGTTCTTTTTATATTTTCCAATTCTTTGTTGAGGTTCTCACTGAGTTCATCCTTTCTTCTCTCAAGATCAGTGTGCATCCTAACAACTATTTCTTTGAACTCTTTGTCAGGTGGATTGTTTATTTCTGTTTCATTTAGTTCTTTTTCTGCAGTTTTTCCTGGTCCCTTACCTGGAATGTATTCCTTTGCCTCCTCATTTGCCTCTTTCTCTGTGTTTATATCTATGTATTAGGTGGGTCAGTTATGTCTCCTGATCTTGGAGAGGGGCCCTTATGTAAGAGAAGCCTTATGAGGCCCAGTGGTATGTTTCCCTCTCCTCACCAGTTCCAGAGTTTCCAGAAGTGTCCCCTGTGTGGGCTACCTGTGTCCTTCTGTTGTGGCAGGGTTGTTCTTGTTGCAGGTACCCAGTGAGTCTGGGTGTCCCCTGGATGGCTGGTTGTAATGCTCAACTGCGTGTTGCTGCTATGGATTCTTCAGTTACTTTATTGGGTGTGGGGCGCCTTAGCACAGTTGGCTGCAAGGTCTAATAGCACATTCCTGTTGCAGTTTTTCTGTTAAGTGAGTAGGTCCCCAACATGGCTTGTTTCTAGGCTCTGGGGCTTATAATTGCTGTAGGCCTCTACCCTGCAAGGTTCTTGTTAGCTCTCTCAGGATTGCAGCTGAGTGGGCCTGGCCCCAGGTATGGGAGCACCTAATTGTTTCAGGCTTTAGAAGGTGATGCTGATCCTCTAGGTGGCTGTTTCAGAAGCACAAGTCTTCTGCAGCTGACAAGCCACACCACCCACAGGGTCACACACATCATCAACACAGTCCTGTCCTCTGTGTTTGCCCTGACCCCTTGAAGCAGACCTGGTTGCCCCACTGCAGATGCCACATGCATTCCACCAAAGCCCCACACACTTCACCTGCCCCTTGCACATGCCCTGCCCCACAAAGGTGGACATGTTCACTGGGCTGCAGAGGATCCAGGCACCCAGCCTATGCGGGTCCACAGTTGCCTGAGGGCTTGCTGTTAGGTGGGGCCAGTCTCAACAGGGGGCTGCCTGCCCTGGCTGAGCTGGATCAAATCAGTGCTCTAGTGGGTGGGGCAGACTCTGGGCTAACAGGCCAAGAGATGAACTTCAATGCTGTCTGCCTGTGTCTGTGTCAGCATACCTGTACTAGGTCAAAATAATGGCTGCTGCCAATGTCTCAGTCCCTGGAGTGGTCTCACCTTTCACTGAGATGCACCCAGAGTATATCAGGTGAGTCTCATTTCACCAAAGGACTGTGCACCTTTCTTTCTGGTGATTTTAGGTTGCTTTCCAAAATGGGTGGATTGGTGCATGGGCCCTTTAAGAGCCAGCTTTTTTCCCTTATGTCCAATAGCTTTTCTGGGGGTATTCCCTGTTGTTGTTGGTAGCCAGCAAAGCCAGATATTATGAGACTCTTCACAGTTGTGGTGAGTTCAAAGGATACTTATAATAGTAACACTCCCTTTCTCAGGTTCCCCCTCTCCTCCAGGGAAGGCTGCTTGCCTTAGGATTGCTCCTGGGTGGCCATGAAATGCTGTGGCTTTTTTTCTCTCCAGAAAGGAATTTCTACCTCTTACACCTCAGTCAGGACTGTTCCATGTTTCAGGGGTCCTTTTTATCCAGTTTTCATTTCTCTATCAGGGGTAATTGTTCCCAGAGTAGTTGTAAATGTGTTTTGTCCATTGGAGGAGGTGAGTACAGTCTGCCTATGCCTTCATCTTGGCAGCTCTCTCACTACTAGCTCATTTTTTATATTTCACCTAGTATGTGTTATCCACTTTTCTTTTTCTCTATTTTTGCTTTTAGCAGATGAATTGTTTCCTTTATATCTTTGCCTTTGCCAGTGGAAATAAGTTGCATCATTTTGTCTACATTTTTTTAGTGTTACAAGAGTAACATATGTATTACAGTTAACAAAGTCTAAAGTTAATATCTCTATTATTCTCCCTATTGACACAGAATATTGGAAAAATTTAATCTGAGAATTTCTTTCCATCTTCCATGTCTTCTGGTAGTCTTTCAACTCCAATAGCTTGTTTTACTTTGCCATTATTTTTATATTTATGTTTTAGTCAATATTTATCAAGATGCTTAGCGAAATCCTTTGCTCATTATTACTGTTTTCATTCCTTTCCTTCCTTTGGGTCAATTTCCTGCTTATTGAAGTGAATTCTTTAATAGTTGTGGTAGGCAAAATAATGGACCCAAAGTCATACATATCTTAATCTCCAGAATCCAGAAATATGTTACATGACAGAGGGGAATTAAATTTGCAGATTAAAGTAATAGAATTAAAGTTCTAATCAGCTGACCTTAAGATAAAGACATTACTCTGAACTTTCCAGTTGGATCCAATGTAACTATAGGGGTCTTTTAAAGTAGAAAGGGCAGGCAGAAGAGGATGTTAGAGTCAGAGTGAAATTTTAAGATGCTAGGCTGCTAGCTTTGAGGATGAGGAAGGGAACGTGAGTCAAGGAATATGGTGACTTTTAGAAAGTGTAAAAGGCAAAGAAAAGATTCTGCCCTAGAACCTCCAAAAAGGAACTCAGCCCTGCTGAAACCTGGATTTAAGCCCAGTGAGACCCATTTTGGTCTTCTGAACTCCAAAACTAAAGGGGATAAATATGTGTTGTTTTAAGTCACTAAGTTTGTGGTAATTTGTTACAGCAGCAATTGGAAACTAATGCAATAGTCCTGTCATTGAGAATCAGAGAGTGGTAAACTCTCAGTGTATATTTTATCCTCACTTTGTGAACTTGGGGAACCATTTAATCTCTCTGAATTCTCCATTCCTTCATCAGCAAAATAGATATATTAATTATCTTAGCTCATCTCCTACCTACTTAGCATGGATTTGAGGGAGGCAAAGAAATAAGATTTATAAAAGCTTTTTGAAAACTTTCAATCAGACATATCTGTGAGTGCTTGTAACGACTTGCAGTGGAAGGTCACACTGCCCTGAGCAGCAGAGTCGAACTTCAGCCACTCTGATATCCATGCCCTTCTCTCAACTACAAGCCCCCTGTCCCAGCCCTGCTGGTGATCTTCCCATGGTGGGAGAGTTGTGCCAGGGTCTGGCCTGAGCCCTGCTAGCTGTGCAGTGGCGAGGGGGAAGCATAGACAGGGATCTTGTCTTCAGCCTTCCAGATACCAGAAGCACTTCTGCTGCCTTCACATTCTGAGAGTCCTGCTGGATGGTGCAGAACTCAGCATGTTCATGTGGGGCCTCATTCTCCTTTTGCTTCATTTTCCAGGGAGCAGAGATAGTGAAATGCCTCAGTGCAGACAAGATTAAATTTTTCACTAAGAAATTATAATTTCAAATAAAATGTATCCTAGCCTAACTCATATTTAAGCACATTTTTCAAGTAGCAGTTTTTAAAAAAATTAGGCTTAATGAGCTAGAAATTTTTAAATTTTTATTTATTTTTGTGAGGAAGATTGGCCCTGAACAACATCTGTTGCCAATCTTCCTCTTGTTGCTTGAGGAAGATTGTTGATGAGCTAACATCTGTGCCAATCTTCCTCTATTTTATATGGGATGCCACCACATCATGGCTTGAAAAGTGGTGCTAAGTCCACGCCCGGGATCTGAACCTACAAACCCTGGGCCACTGAAGTTGAGCATGTGAACTTAACCACTACACCAACAGACTGGCCCCAATTTTCAATGTTTGGATAGATGCCCAAATACAATACAAGATACTTCCTTAGTACAATATAGCATTTAAAATTTGACATTTTTCTCAAGAAGGAATTCTCAAAATTACGTTTTTCACTAGCCATATAATTTCATCTAAGATCTGTCCTAACCCAACTCTTAAACACAAAGCTTGAGACTCCACCTTCCTGTTGGTGGGCAGAATCTATCTGCAGACACCTCTTCCTGGTTTTCCTGCTGATGCCACAGGACGGCCAGTCAGGGAACAATGGCACATCAGAGGCACAATTTATAATGAAAAATTGCAGGAAAATATTCTTTCTTTCTTGTATTGAGGTATAATTGACATACAACATTGTATTAGATTCAGTTGTACAACATGATGATTCAACGTTTGTATACATTGTGACATGGTTCACACAATAAGTCTGTTTACCATTTGTCACCTTGCAAAGTTAATACAATATTATTGTCTATATTCCCGATGCTGTATGTTACATCCCCATAACTTATTTTATAACTGGAAGTTTGTACTTCTTAATGCCCTTCACACATTTCACCCCACCAACGCCCTGCCCCTAGGGCAACCACCAATTTGTTCTATGTGTCTATGAGCTTTGCTTGGTTTTGTTTTTTGTTTTGTTTTTTTAGACTCCACATGTGAATGAAATCATGCAGTATTTGTCTTTCTTTGTCTGACTTATTTCACTTAGAGTAATACCTTCGAGGTCCACTGATGTTGTTGCAAATGGCAAGGTTTCATTCTTTTTTATGGCTGAGTAGTACTCCATGGTATATATATACCACATCTTCTTTATCCATTCATCCATTAACAGACACTTAGGTTGTTTACATATCTTGGCTATTGTAAATAATACTGCAATGAACATATGGGTAAATATATCTTTTTGAATTAGTGCTTTTATTTCCTTCATATAGATACCTAGTAATGGAATTTCTGGATCATATGATAGCTCTTTTTAATTTTTTGTGGAACCTCTACGCTGTTTTCCATAGTGGCTGCACCAGTTTGCATTCCCACCAACAGTGCATGAGGGTTCCCTTGTGCCTCACCAACACTTGTTATTTCTTGTCTTTTTGATAATAGCCATTCTGATAAGTGTAAGGTGATATCTCATTGTGGTTTTGATTTGCCTTTTCCTTATGATTAGTGATGTTGCGCATAACCTACCTGTACGTCTTCTTTGGAAAAATGTGTATTCAGATCCTCTGCTCATTTTTCAATCAGATTATTTTTTGTTATTGAGTTGTATGAATTCTTTATATATTTTTGATATTAACTCCTTATTGAATATATCATTTGCAAATGTGTTCTGTCAATTGGTAGATTTTCTTTTTGTCTTGGTGGTGGTTTCCTTCACTGTGCAGAAGCTTTTTAGTTTGATGTAGTCTCATTTGTTTATTTTTTATTTTGTTTCCCTTGCCTTTGGAGTCAGATCCAGAAAAAAACATCACTAAGACTGATGTCAAGGAGCTTACCACCTATGTTTTCTTCTAGAATTTTTATGGTTTTAGGTCTTACATTCAAGTCTGTAATCCATTTTGATTTAATTTTTGTATATGGTGTAAAATAGTGGTCCAGTTTCATTCTTTTGTATGTAGCTGTCCTGTTTTC
This sequence comes from Equus asinus, assembly GCF_041296235.1. NCBI lineage: Eukaryota > Metazoa > Chordata > Mammalia > Perissodactyla > Equidae > Equus > Equus asinus. The sequence continues at coordinate 34,936,509 of NC_091801.1, read as the reverse complement.
CCAACACCATTTATTGAAGAGACTGTCATTTTCCCAGTGTATGTTTTTGGCTCCTTTGTTGTAAATTAATTGACCATATATGCTTGGGTTTATTTCTGGGCTTTCTATTCTGTTCCCTTGATCTATGTGTCTGTTTTTATGCCAATACCATACTGTTTTGATTACTATAGTTTTGCAGTATAATTTGAAGTCAGGGACCATGATGCCTCCAGCTTTGTTCTTTTTTCTCAAGATTGTTTTGGCTATTTGGAGTCTTCTGTGGTTAGATACAAATTTCAGAATTATTTGTCCAGGTTTTGTGGAAAATGCCATTGGAATTTTAATAGAGATTTCATGGAATTTGTAGATCGCTTTGGGTAGTATAGCCATTTAAGCAATATTAATTCTTCCAATGCATAAGCATAGAATATCTTCCCATTTTTGTGTCATATTTAATTCCTTTCCTTAATGTCTTATGGTTTTCAGTGTACAGGTCTTTTACCTTCTTGGTTAAATTTATTCCTAGGTATTTTATTTTTATTGATACAGTTGTAAATGGGATTGTTTTCTTGATTTTTCTTTCTCATAGTTTGTTAATGTATAGAAATGCAACATATTTTTGTATATTGATTTTGTATCCTGCAACATTACTGAATTCATTGATTAGTTCTAACAGTTTTTTGGGGGAGTCTTTAGGGTTTTTCATATATAGTATCATGTCATCTGCAAATAGGGACAGTTTTACTTCTTCCTGTCCAATTTGTATGCCTTTTATTTCTTTTTCTTGCTTAATTGCTGTATCTAGAACTTCCAATACTATGTTGAGTAAAAGTGGGGAGAGCGGTCATCCTTTGTTCTTGATCTTAGAGGAAAAGCTTTCAGTTTTTCACCATTATGTATGATACTAGCTGTCAGTTTGTCATATATGGCCATTATTATATTGAGGTTCATTCCCTCTATACCCACTTCATTGACAGTTTTTATCAAAAAGGATGTTGAATTTTGTCAAAAGCTTTTACTGGATCTATTGAGATGATCATATGATTTTTGTCTTTCATTTTGTTAATGTGGTGTACATGCTGGTTGATTTGCAGATGTTGAACTGTCCTTGCATGCCAGAATAAATCCCACTTGATCATGGTGTATGATCATTTTAATATATTGCTGCATCTGATTTGCTAATATTTTGTTGGGGATTTTGCATCTATATTCACCAGGGATACTGACCTATAATTTTCTTTTTTTGGTGGTGTCTTTGTATGGTTTTGATATCAGGGTAATGCCGGCCTCATAAAATGAGTTGGAAGCTTTCCTTCCTCTTCATTTTTTTAGAGAAGTTTGAGAAGAATATGTATTAAATCTTTGAACGTTTTGTAGAATTTACCAGTGAAGTCATCTGGTCCTGGAATTTTTTTTGTCAGGAAGTTTTTGATCACTGATTCAATCTCCTTACTAGTAATAGGTCTATTCAGATTTTCTATTTATCCATGATTTATTCTTGAAAGATTGTAAATTTCTAGAAATTTATCTGTTCCTTCTAAGTTGTCCAATTTGTTGGCATATAATTGTTCATAGTATTTTCTTATGATTCTTTGTATTTCTGTGGTGTCAGTTGTAACTTCTCTTTTATTTACAATTTTATGTATTTGAGCCCTCTTTTTTTCTTGTTGAGTCTAGCTAAAGGTTTGTCAATTTTGTTAATCTTTTCTAAGAACCAGCTCTTAGTTTTATTGATCTTTTCTACTGTCTTTTTAGTCTGTACTTCATTTATTTCCACTCTGATATTTATTATTTTCTTCCTTCTACTAACTTTGGACTTTGTTTGTTCTTCTTTTTCTAGTTTCCTTAGGCATAGAGTTAAATTGTTTATTTGAGATTTCTCTTGTTTCTTGAGGTAGGCCTGCTTTGCTACTAACTTCCCTCTTAGAATCACTTTTGCCACATCTTATAGATTTTGGTATGTCATATTTCTGTTTTCATTTATCTCTAGATATTTTTAAATTTCTCCTTTGGTTTCTTCTATGACCCGGTAGTTGTTTAGTAACATGTTGTTTAATCTCCACGTATTTGTATTTTTTCCAGTTTTCTTCTTGTCATTAATTTCTAGTTTCATAACACTGTGGTTGGAAAAGATACTTGATATTTATTGAATCTCTTCTGTGGCCTAACATGTGATCTATCTTGGAGAATGTTCCATGTCTACTTCAGAAGAATGTATATTCTGCTGCTTTTGGATGGAATGTTTTGTATATATCTATTAAGTCTATCTTATGATTAATAATTCTCTGTCTGGATGATCTATCCATTGATGTAAGTGGGGTGTTAAAATCCTCTACTATTAATGTGTTGCTTTCAATTTCTCCTTTTAGGTCCATTAATATTTGCTTTATATATTTTGGTGCTCCTATGTTGGGTACATCTGTATTTATAAATTTTATATCTTCTTGTTGGATTGACCCCTTTATCATTATGTAGTGCCCCTCTTTGTCTTTTTATTACAGTCTTTGTTTTAAAGTCTTTTTTGCTCGATATGAGTACAGCTACAGCAGCTTTCTTTTCATTTCCATTTGCATGGAATTTCTTTTTCCATCTCTTCACTTTCAGTCTGTGTGTGTCCTTATATCTTAAGTGAGTCTCTTGTGGGCAGTATATATATGTGTCTTGTTCTTAAATCTGTTCAGCCACTGTCTGTCTTTTGATTGGAGAATTTAATCCACTTACATTTAAAGTTATTATTGATAAGTGTGTAGTTATTGCCATTTTGTTAATTGTTTTCTGGCTGTTTCTGTAGTTCCTCTCTGTTCCTTTTTTTTTCTCTCTTCCCTTGTGGTTTGATGACTTTCTTTAGTGTTATGTTTAGATTCCTTTCTCATTTTATTTTATGTATTTACTATAAGTTTTGCTTTGTGGTTAATGTATGGTTCCCATCTATCTTCCTATATATAGAACAGTCTATTTTAAGATGATAGCAAATTAATTTGAACATATTCCAAAACTCTCAATTTTTACTCTCCCCACATTTTTTTTTTTTTTTTTTGCTGAGGAAGATTCACCCTAAGCTAACATCTGTTGCCAATCTTCTTTTTGCTGAGGAAGATTTACCCTGAGCTAACATCCATTACCACTCTTCCTCTAATTTTTATGTGGACCACTGCCACAGCATGGCCACTATGAGTGGTGTAGGTCTGTGCCCAGGAATCAAACCCAGGCCACCAAAGTGGAGCATGCTGAACTTAACCACTAGACCACTGGGGCTGGCCCAACATTTTATGTTTTTAATGTCACTTTTTACATCTTTTTATTTTATGTATCCCTTAATTAATTATTTTAGTTTTAGTTAATTTTCCTACTTTTTCTTTTAATCCTCTTAGTAGCTTAATAAGTGACTAATCCACTACCTTCACTATATTTCCCTTTTCCAGTGAAGTTTTTACTTTAGTATGTTTTCTTGTTATTAATTAGTGCTGTTTCTTTTCAGCTTAAAGAAATACCTTTAACATTTCCTGTAAGGCTAGTTTAGTGGTGATGAACTTCTTTAGTTTTTCCTTATCAGGGACTCTCTTTATCTCTCCTTCAATTCTGAATGATAGCCTTGTCAGGTAGAGTATTCTTGGTTGGAAGTTTTTTCTTTCAGCACTTTGAATATGTCATGCCACTCCCTTCTGGCCTGCAAAGTTTCTGCTGAGAAATCCACTGATAGCCTTATTGGGTTTCTCTGGTAGGCAACAATTTGTTTTTCTCTTCCTGCTTTCAAGATTCTCTCTTTATCTTTACCTTTTGATGTTTTAATTATAATGTATCTTAGTGTGAAACGCTGGGTTCTTCTTATTTGGAACTCTCTGAGCTTCCTGGACCTGGATGTCTGTTTCCTTCCATAGGTTAAGGAAGTTTACAGCCATTATTTTTTCAAATAAGTTTTCTGCCCCTGTCTCTCTCTCTTCTCCTTCTGGGACCCCTATAATGCAAATGTTATTCCACTCGGTATTGTCTCAAAGGTCCCTTAAGTTATCTTCATTTTTTTAAAGTTCTTCTTTCTTTTTGCTGCTCTATCTGGATAAGCTCCATTGGTTTATCTTCCAACTCAGCGATCCGTTCTTCTGCTTCATGCAGTCTGCTGTTGAACTCCTCTAGTGTATTTTCAATTCAGTTATTGCATTTTTCAGCTCTATGACTTCTGTTTGGTACTTTCTTAAGTTTTCTATCTCTTTGTTGAAGTTCTCACTATGTTCATCCATTCTTCTCCTGAGTTTGGTGAGCATCTTTATGACCATCACTTTGAATTCTTTATCAGGTGGATTACTTATCTCTGTACCATTTAGGTCTTTTTCTGAGATTTTGTTTTATTCTTTTGTTTGGAACGTATTTCTTTGTTTCCTTATTTTGCTTGATTCTCTGTGTTTGTTTCTATGTATTAGGTGAAACAGCTACCTCTCTCAGTTTTGAAGGAGTGGCCGCGTGTAGGTGATGATCTTTTTCATTCACCTTTGCCCTAGCTCTTGACTGTCTCCTGTACCTTTGTGATTGTCTAAACCAGCTGACTTATTGTCCATATGCCCCCATTGTTTAGGGTGTACCAAGATCTGTCAGTGTTCCAAGGAGAAGAATCTCATTTAGCACCTATTTTCAGGCTAATTGGAAGCCAGATCCTCAGGCAGCAGCTTTTCAAGTATGCAAATATATACAGTGCTGTGGGATTACGATCATAATCCCTGTTTGCCTCTAGACCAGGAGATCTGGAGGTGTCCCTGAGTGACAGTTGTGAAAATCGGTGCTCCAGATGAGTGTATGAGCTCCTTTCTGGGAAGTTTCATTGAGCCGTGGTGAGGCTAAGGAGGTATGCAAGAATGGTTTCTTTCTGCTTACTGTCAACTTTAACATAAAATGGCTAGTTATTTTATCAGCAAAATGAGTTTATTCAGGGATAGTAAAGGACTTGCAATTCAGGCCATGCAAACTATGGTGAACCACAGGTAAATCCAGAAAGCAAAGGAGTTTGGAGGTGCTGTTCTAAATGAAAGTTTATTGCAGAAAAGTAAAAGTTCAGAGGGCAATGGCTCCTCTTTGGCTGAGCTGCAACATTTTCCAATTGGCTGGGCTTGTTGCTGGACAAGAATAAAATCTTCCTTCCTTCTGTTGGAGTAGTGAAATAATAGGCAACTTCCTGTTGGGGATGCAAGATATGTCTCTTCCAGTTTGGGATAATTGACAATGAGTGGTAGGATGTGAGAGCTCCTTCCATCTGACTTCCCAGCTCCAATTTTAGTTGAGGTTTCCTCTATTAATTTTTATATTATGTTCCCTAGGATCACCTCCTTAGCCTCTAGATGTGTTGGCAACCTGAAGCCTGGTCTGTTCCTCAGGCTGAAGCTCCAGGCTAAGTAAACAGATATTTATAATAGGAAAATGGGGGTTCTGTTTTAGTCTGCTCTCTGTGCAGTGCCAGGCATGGTGGCCTGTCTTTCTGATTGCTACAGTCCCTTGGAGCTCAGGAATGCTGGTACCCTTGGCCACCAGGCCTCGTAATCAAGGAGTGTGCCCTGTGTGGATTGTGCATGCCTGTTGGCTTTAGCAAGGCAGCTGGAGATTGCCCTGGTTGTGCATGCATGCCAGTTTTAGGCTGGGAGTGGGAGAATAACATGACTTCCTGTGCTTGGCAGCCCCAGCCATGGGGCAGGGGAGTGTTGCAATGCCTGTGATTGAAGGCTTTGGCTAGGGAGTGGGAGAATGCTGTCGCCATTCACCCTCACCCACCCAAGCCAAGAAGTAAATGGTGCTGCAGCTGGATGCTCTCCAGCTTCAGCAAGACCAAGAGATACTGCCGACCACTGGCCCTCACCTGCCTTAGCAGGGGGTTGGAGGGTGCCACATCTGGGCTTGCCTGCCTGTGCCATCAGGTTAGGTTGGGGTTACAATAATGGAATCCACCAGCGCCTCTGTCTTGGGGGTGTTTCACCTATCCTCCAGCTCCTCCAGCCAATGTTTTTAGATTAGTAAATGAATTTCCTTCACATATAGTCTAGGCTATCTTCAAACTGCTGGGTTTTTTTTTTGTTGAATCTCAGGGTGAATGAGACTGCATGTGAAGCCTTTAAGGGGGGAGTCTCAGTTTCCTTTAGTACTTTGGGTCATGTCAGCCCCACTGGTTTTCTAAGCCAGATGTTTTGGGGGCTTGTCTCTCCAGTATAGATTCCAGGGTTGGGATGCCCTGTGTGAGACACCAGCCCCTCACGCCTCCTGGAGAAGTGCCCCTTTGGTGAGATCTCTCCCTAGTGTGTCATTGCAGCAGGTGTGGGTTTTTTTGCAAGACTGTGTCTCTGCCTCTCCTACCCATCTTGATATGGTCCTTTTTATCCTTTTGTGTGGAGAGCAGTTCATTTAGTTTTCAGATCTTGTTCAAATGGAAATATGTAGGTGCAGATTTGATGTGTCCTGGAAGGAGGTGAGCTCAGGCTCTTCCTAAGCCACCATGTTGGACCTCCTCCAGGGTAAATATTCCTGATTGAAAAGGGGATTTCTCATGTTTGTCTACTTTGGCTAAATCTTACATTGGCTCAACCTTGGATTTGTTGGCTGTTGTGTGTAGTGTTTCTAAGGCAAGTTGGCTGGTGAATTTCATCTCAGCAGTGATTATGATGGGAAAGTATGTCTGTAGCATTCATGAAGCACTCTGGGCTTTATTTTCATTGGACAAGATCTAAAATGGGTCATTCCCCAAAGTATTGCAATAACAGATAAGATTCAGAGGAAGATTTTTACCTCAAGAGGTTGTGGAGTTTGAGTGAGGAAAGCAGGCTCTGGAGCCGACTTATTTCTGCTGCCCACTGGCATGTCACTTTGGCCCCTGACCCACTCTCACTGCATTGCAATTGCCCCTCTGAGAAGCAGGGTGAGTAACAGTGTTTACCTCTCAGCACTGTTCAAGGATTAAGTCAGAGAAAGTGTGCCTTGCACTCAGAAGAGTGCTTGGCTCTCAGTGGGCATTCCAAGTGCGTTTGTGCCCAGGATTGTGCACAGAGGCCTGAAGCTCCACTGCCTGCATACTTGGGTTTTTTTTTTTTTAGCAATGGTGAGGCTATGAAAGGGACATCTCATAATTTATGCTCAGGGCTGACATCTGAGCAGGTGGAGCAAAAGAAAGGATGCTGGAGGATGAAGAGGCCAAAGACTGAATTAGTTTCCTGTGGCTGCTTAACATATTGCCACAAACTGGGTGCCTTAACACAACAGAAATTTAGTCTCTTGTCTTGTCTTTCTGGAGGCCAGAAGACTGCAATCCAGCAGAACCATACCCCCTCTGGGGACTCTAGGAAAGAACATTTTCCTTGCTTCTTGAAGCTTCTGGTGGCTGCTGGCATTCCTCGCCTCGTGGCAGTATCACTCCAATCTCTGTTTCAGAGGCCACATGAACTGTCCTGTATGTTTGTCTTATGAAGGTACATGTGATTGCATTTAAGACCCCCTAAATAAATCCAGGGTAAATTCCTCTTCTCAATGTCCTTAACTTAATCACGTCTTTTGCCATATAAGGTAATATTCACAGGTTCCTGGGATTAGAATGTGAGCATTTCTTTTGGAGGGTCCTTTATTCAAGACTCTCCCATAGACTCCCCACCACCACTTTGCTGTGCTCTTGGATAAGTCAGTGTGTCAATAGTCCTCCGTTTCCTTACCTGTGAAAGCAGGAGATTCTAAAATGGGAGTCATCTCTAGAAGGCTTTCCCACTCTCTCCATAGATTTCAACACACAGGCAAGATCAGAATCTTCTGCCCACATACAATAGGGCCTCTAGAGATGGAACAGTGCAGAGCCCTAGAGTAATAGCAATGTTCTTGATGCAAGTGTCTTTGTCATCCTCTTATTTTGTAAACTTTTACTGACAGAGGGAATTAGTGAAATCAATGAGTCATCTGATGTGCAGCAAGATTGTCTTGGATGGCCTGCAACATGAAAGGAACTACAGTTCTTCCTTCTTCTGACATAAGCAAGGGATGCTGACACCAATGTTAAGAATATCTGTAATTTATCATCATTTAATTTTCTTTTTCTTAAATTTCTGTTTTATTGAGGTAAAGTTATCAAATACAATTGTAAGATATTTAAATGTACATTGTGGTGGCTTGTATTCTGAAAGAATTTCCCCCATCTAGTTAATTAATACATCCATTACCTTACATATTTATCTTTTTTTCTTTAAATTCTACTCTTAGCAAATTTCAATTATACAATACAGTGTTATTAACTATAGTCACCTGAGAACTTATTCATCTTATAGTTGAAAGTTTGTATCTTTTTACCCACCTGTCTCTATTTCCCCCACTTCTAGCCCATGGAAACCACTTTTCCACTACCAGTTGACTGCTTTCTTTAGACTCTACGTGTAAGTGATAGACGCAGTATTTGTCTTTCTCTATCTGACTTATTTCACTCAATTGCCCTAACAGTCATTTTTTCCCAATGAGTACAAACTATTATTTCAAAGTTAGAAGTTCCATACATAAAAACAAATTTTTGAGTCATTTTAGGAGAGTGTAGTTTCTGTTCTATGCTTCGTGATCCTTTTGTAAATGGTGTGACATATAAATTTTGGTGTGTCTAGGTGAATGGGGAATATGCAGCTGGTAAAGAGAGAAACTGGGATTGGTGGGCATGAATTCCTAGCCCTGGAGACCCTTGGTTTAAATGATGCTGTTACAAGTTCCTCCAGGGTGCTTTCTCAGGCTTGACCTTCTCCTGGACATTTCTCTGAGAACAGTTATCTAGTGTGGTAGAATAAAGGAGTGTAAGAAGTACCCATGAACTAGCTTGATAAGCACCCATACACACTTCCATCCAGTAGCCACTTCTTCCTCCCTTTTGCAAGTAGTTTATTATTGTTACAAACATCAACTAGTCATTTTCAGTAGTTGAGAGTTCAACTTGACTAAAAATTTGTCAAAAAAATTCACAACTAAGGTAATCTAAAAAAAGATCTGATTATAACTCAACCCTTTAATGGCAATATCGTTTCATAGTGACTAGTCCATGTTATGTGCACATGATGATATTTACACTCATCAGCATCCCTAAGGGATTTGCAAACTTAGTATATTAAAAATAGAGGCATATATATATATTTTTTTTCTCCAGAGGAACAGAATCAATAGGATGTACATGTGTATGTGTATGGATAGGTATATAGTCATGTGTCGCTTAACAGTGGGATATGTTCTGAAAAATGCATCGTTAGGCAATTTTGTCATTGTGGGAACATTATAAAGTGTACTTACACAAACCTAGATGGTATAGCCTGTTACATACCTAGGCTATATCGTATGCTTATTACCCCCAGGCTACAAACCTGTGAAGCATATTACTGTACTGAATACTCTAGGTAACTGTAGCACAGTGGTAAGCATTTGTGTATCTAAACATATCTCAACATAGGAAAGGTACAGTAAAAATAGAGTATAAAAGAAAAATGGTACACCTGTACGGGGCACTTACCATGATGGAGCTTGGAGGAAGTTGCTCTGGTGAGTCAGTGAGTGAGTGCGAGTGAAAGTGAAGGCCTAGGACTTACTGTACACTACTGTAGGCTCTGTAAACACTATACACTTAGGCTAAATTTATAAAAAAATTTTCATTTTTCAATTATGAATTAATTTTAGCTTAATATAACTTTTTAACTTTATAAACTTTTAATTTTTTTAAACTTTTGACTCTTTTGTAATAACACTTAGCTTAAACCAAACCACATTGTACAGCTTTACAAAAATATTTTCTTCCTTTATATACTTATTCTATAAGGTTTTTCTATTTAAAAAAATTTTTTTTCTTTGTAAAATTTGTTGTTAAAAACTAAAACACAAACACACACATTAGTTTAGGCCTGCACAGGGTCAGGATCATCAATATCAGTGTCTTCCACATCCATGTCTTGTCCCACTGGGAGGTCTTCAGGGGCAATATGCATGGAGCTGCCATCGCCTATGATAACAATGCCTTCTTCTGGAATACGTCCTGAAGGACCTGCCTGAGGTTCTTTTTGAGGAGGTGTCACTTTTTTCAGAAATATATCCATGGTGGGTGGTTTTCTTGGTATGTTTCTCTTTTTTTGTCATGGATTTGCTTGTAAGCAGATAATGCACCATGAACATTCCTCTCTATTAATAAAAGTCTTTCATCGTTGGGGTCTATGTTTTCACATTTTTTAAGGAGCTTGTTGAGGCCTGCAAAAGCTTTTGCTAAACCCTTCTCTGTGAATTTTCTTGGGGTTCTTCTTCTTTTTCTTCTCCTACAGTTTCCTTTTCTCTTGCCTCTTCTTGAACTATGTGGTCCTATTCCAGTTCCAGTAACTTCTCATTAGTTAATTCCTCAGGAACCACCTTCTCAGTGTCATCCTCATCCACACCAAGGTTGTAGTTGTTTGCTATCTTATCCACAGTCTTGTTGATTTTTGCAACCTCCTTATCCTTGGCAAATTCTCTGGAGTCATGGATGAACCTCTTGAGTGTTTTCTTCCAAATGCTATTTATTTACTCCTTGGTGACATCACCCTAAGCCCAAGCAAGTTTCTTGATGCAGTCAGATATATTGTAATCCTTCTAGAAGTGTGTCAGTGTCTTCTCAGTGTCTTCCTCATTTGCAGCAACAGCCTGGGCAAATGTCCTCCTCAGGTAGTTGGCCCCAAAAGCTGCAATAACTCCTTGATCCATTGGTTGGATCAAAAAGGTGGTGTTTGGAGGGAGAAACACCGCTTTGATATTGGGATGAAGATCATCAATAAAAGAAGAATGTCTCATAGCATCATCAACAATACACAAAATCTTGAAAGGTTCGTTATTCTCCAAACAGTACTTCTCCATTTTTCTGGCATAGCAATGCAGGAGGGCATCTTGGAAAAGTAGCTGAGTCATCCATGACTTCTTATTGTTCATGTAGTACTGGCAATGTGTGCTTATTGATATGCTTGAAGGCACTGGGGTTCTCACTGTGCCAGATCACAAAAAAGTTTCAGTTTGTAGCCTGCAACATTGCCCCTAAGCATGACTGTTACCTTTGTTCTTAAAAGCCTTGAAACCCGGCATTGATTTAGCATCCTTATGGATAAAAGTCCTTTCAGGCACCTGTTTATACAATAGAGAGGTTTCATCCATATTGAATATCTGCTGTGGCAAGTAATCTTCCTTCACAATCAGCTTATCTAGAGTTTCCAAAAGTTCCTCAGCTGCCTTCGCATCAGTATTCGCAAACTCACCACTCACTTTCACGTTATGTAGTGAATAACAATTCTTGAATCATTTAAATCACCCAGAGCTAGCAATAAATTAAACGTTATAGTCAAGTCCAGCGTTTTCTTTCAACATTGCAAGCAAACTTTTTTCTTTGGTTGTAATCATCATGGTGCTGAGAGGGTTATGCTTCTGTGTCTGGTCTTCAATTAGACGTTTCTTCATGTCTGATATAGTCTCTTCTCAAATTTTTGTTAGTATCTTTGCTTTCAATAAAAGATCCTTTAGCAGCTTCCATCACTTAGTTCTCGTTCTTCAAAATCATAGCTACAGTGGAATAGAACATACCTGACTGGTGAGCAGTAACCATCGCTGATTTTCTATTTTTGTAGTCCTTAATCACTTTTAATTTCGTTTCCAGGTCAATCACTCAATGTGGCCTTTATTAGCAACATTAACAGTTGATTGGGTAGGTTTAAGGGCCATGATGAACAAAAGAACATGGGATTAGATTGAGCACAAGAGAAAATGATACAATCAAGAGACATGGTAAACATGAGATGTATAAGGCTGCTGCTAGCATAACTTGGCATACTGTTTTACAGTAAACTTTTTTTATAAGTATAAAGAATACACTCAAATAATGCTATGAAGTATATTGTGGTAAATACATAAACCACTGACATAGTCATTTATTATCATTATCAAGTATTACGTATGGTACATAATTTTAAGTGATATACTTTTATACACTTGGTGGTGCAGTAGGTTTTTTTGTATTAGCATGACCACAAACATGAGTAATGCATTGTGCTACATTACGATGGCTATGACATCACTAGACAATAAGAATTTTTCAGCTCTATTACAATCTTATGGGAGCACTGTCATGCATGTGGTCCACAGTTGACCAAATCATTGTTATGCAGCATCTGACTGTAGATAGATATATAGAGATTTATTTATTTTAAGGTATTGACTTAGGCAGTTGGGAGCTGACATCCTAAGGGCATGCTGGAAGGTTGGAAGAGTTGATGTTACAGGTTATATCCAAAGGCAGTCTGCTGATAGAATTCCTCCTTTCTCTGGGAACCTTAGTTTTTGCTCTTAAGGCCTTCAACTGATTGGATGAGGCCCACCCACATTATGGAGAGTAATCTGTTTTACTCAAAGTCTACTTATTAAAATGTTAATCACATCTAAAACAACTTTCACATCAACATCTAGACTGATATTTGACCAAACAGGTGGCCCCATAGCCTAGGCAAGTTAATACATAAAATAAACCATCATAATGTATGTTTCCAACAAAGCATTAGGATGTACTGAACATTTTAGTTTCTGCATTAGTTTCCCAGGCCTGCTATAACAAATGATCACAAACTTTGTGGCTTAAAACAATAGAAATTTATCCTCTCACACTTCTGAAGACCAGAAGTCTAAAATCAGGATGTTGGCAGGACCATACTGCCTTTGAAGGCTCTAGAGAAGAAGCTTTCCTTGCCTCTTCCTGGCTTTTGGTGACTCCCAGTAAACCTTGGCATTCCTTGGCTTGAATATACGTCATTCCAATCTCTGCCTCCATCATCCACGTGGCATTCTCTCCTGTGTGAATCTCTGTGTGCACTCTCCTCTTCTTAGAAGGACACCAGTCATTGGATTTAGGGCCCACTCTAACACAGTATGACTTCATCTTAACTAATGACATCTGCAAATAAGGTCTGAAGTTCCAAGTGGGCAGGAATTTGGGGGGTGCACTATTTACCCCAGTACAGTTTTCATTCAGAGGTGGTAGGACTTAGCATATTTGTAATTAAACATTTATTTCTTTAATTTCTCTGTCCTTTGCTGATGGGCAGGGAGTGTGCTTTATTCCAAGGGCCTAGCATACTGCTTTACACAATACGGTGCTCAAGAGATATTTGAAAGATGGGCGAATTAAATTACTGAATTGTCCATATTTTCCTATTTTAACTTGGAAAGTCTGTTGCAGATTTACTCAAAGAAAGTAAAGACAACCAGTTTCTTTTAATTTTATTTTTTTCATGCTTTCCTCTTACAGTAGGAATTAGTTTTAAACTGAAGGTCAATTCTATCAGTAAAGCTATTCACAGATACAAATACTTTGCCCGCCACTTTGAGTTGCAGAACTCACAATCCCACAAGGTTTCACCTTCACTACAACCCCCCTTCAGCTGAGTATCTGGAATACTGCCATCAGGTGTCCCCTAATAGACCTCCCAGCCCCTTCCACATTTTGAGTGGGACATACTTGCTAAGGTGCCAGGCCTCACCCTTCAGTGCTTCCTATTGCCATGGCCATGGCCCTGTCTTTGCAGACAGTGCCCAGTAGGTGTGTGCTTACACCTGTGATAGGGGCTCTGAATGAGAAGCCCCTAGAGTGGTGAAAGCAGCTGACATGAGGGTCTTCCTGAGAAAGTCTGGGGCAGGTAGCTTGCAGGGGTGGTGGGGCTGTATGGCAGTGGGCCCTAGGAGGGAGGGAGATGGGGAGCAACACCCATGCAGGGAGCTTTAGGTGCAGCTTTGCACAGAGAGGACTGGCCTGGGGTTGGGCATGAGATGGGAGGTCTGCAATTGGCAGCAGGCCTTGGAGACCAGTTAAGGGCAGTGTGCAGCCATTGAAGAGATTCAGTTGTGAGTGACAAGATTAGGTTTGCATTGAAACCCCCTTCCCCTGCAGCCCCCAATCTGTCCCAGCTTCAGTTCTCAGACTCTGCTCAGGAGCTCACCTGCCTCAGTCAGTACTGAATTTCTTTGTCCTTCCTTGGGAACAGCTTTTACCTGACTTGTGTTTTTACCTCAGCCCTGCCCTGCCCTCTCCTGTCAGATCTCAGAAGAAGGCCATTTTGTCACTTGTTCTGTGACCTCATGTAAGGCCCTCCAAAGAGGAGACTCCTGATGCCCGTGTCCCCGGTTCTGTGTCAACCACTGAGAAAATGGTAAGTGCAGAGTCAGGGTTGGCATCTGCCTTATTCATCACTGTACTCAAGCAGAATGTCTCTTATATACTAAGAGCTCAAAAATGATTATTTCTTGAACGAACGAATGAACAAATTAATACGTAGAGAAGATCTATCAGCCAGGGCTCAGTCATCACAGCAGCCATTCTAAGAGCCTTGTGAGATAAAGAGTTAATGGCAGCAGTCTGACCTTACACAATGGTAGGAGGAGTTGGGGTCCCATGGGGAACAGAGGATCAGGGCGGCATCAGCACACTCTCAGACTGAGAAGGCCATCATGTCCAGCCGCTAAAGTGGGACTGCAGAGAGGGAGGTGGGGGAGGTCCATGTTGCCTTTGTGCAGCTGCAGCCTTGTGAATCCAAACGGCATCTGTGGTAGGTTGGGGGCTTCTGTTGGTCACCCGAGCCAGAAGCCAAAACAGACAGCTGGACTGGGGGGGACAGCTTAGAGGTCCCTGAACACTTTACATCTGTCCTTCGCTACATCTGATCTGGAAAAAAACCTTCAGAGAGTTATGACTGCTCAACCACCGCTTCCCATCTCTAGCACAAGTCCTTCTTTTGGCCAATGTAAACTGGAACATTCAGGAAAGGGAATTCTGGGAAATGCAGTTCTCAGCTTGACACAATACATCTGGCACCAGGTGAAAAGCCAACATCAAATTTATTGCAGAAGCTATGGTTCATTACAGCAGATAAAATAATAATAACAGTAATAATAATTACAATAGCTAACATTCATATAGCACTTCTGATGTGTCATGCACTAAAAGCTTAATGCATAATAATTAATCTGAAGCCCAAATTTTCAGTCACATTTAAATATGAGAATTCTTGTAGCTTTTCATGGTAATTTTTTGTAACTTTAATTATCCCTTTTGGCATATCAAAATCTAGAACAACATTTAAAAAAAATAATAGCTGTATTGAGAGATAATTCACATGCCATAAAATTCATCCTTTCAAAGTATACAATTCAGTGGTTTTAGTACATTCACAGAGTTGCATAAACATCACCACTAGCTAATGTTAAAACATTTTTATCAACCCCAAAGAAATCCCATAGCCCCTTCCCCCAGATTCTGGAAACTACTAATCTACTTTCTGTCTCTATAATTTGTCTATTCTGGATATTTCATATATATATGTGATCATATAATATGTGACATTTTCACTTAGCACAATGTTTTCAAGGTCATCCATACCATGGCATGTATCAGTACTTTATTATTTTTCAGTGGCTGAATAATATTCCACTGTATGGATATACCACATTTTTTGGTTATCCATTCATCAGTTGACGGACATTTGGGTTGTTTCCATATTTTGGCTGTTACAAAGAATGCAGTTGTGAACCTTGTGAACACAAGTTTGTGTACAAGTTTTTATGTGGACTTATGCTTAATATCTCATGGGAACGTATTGAGAATGGATCTTTTGAGTCATATGATAACACTACATTGTTTAACTTTCAAGAACTGCCAAATTGTTTTCCAAAATGGTGCCACTATTTTACAATCCCACAGGCAATGTATGAGGTTTCCAATTTCTCTACATTCTTACCAATACTTATCATTGTCTGCCTTATTGATGTTACCATCTGAGTGGGTGTGAAATGGTATCTCATTATGATTTCCATTTCCATTTACCTTACAACTGATGATGTTGAACATCTTTTCATGTGCCTTTGCCTGTTTGTATATTTTCTTTGGAGAAATATCTATTCAATCTTGTCTTGTTACTATTTAGTTGCAAGAATTTTTATATATTCTCAATGAAAGTTTTTTATCATATATACAATTTGCAAATATTTTCTCTCATTCTGTGGGTTGTCTTTTCACTTTTTTTGACACACAAATACTTTTGAAGCACACTAGTATTAAATTTTGATGAAGTTCAATATACCTATTTTTTTCTTTTGTCATTCATGCTTTTGGCATCCCATCCAAGACACAGACATCAAAATGAAATAAAGGTACCACATGCCTTACCCAAGGTCATGAAAATTTACTCCTATGTTTTCTTCTAAGAGTTTTATAGTTTTAGCTCTCACATTTAGGTCTATGATACATTTTGAGATGATTTTGTATGTTGTGAGGTAGAGATCCAACTTCATTTTTTTCATGTGCATATCCAGTCCCAGCAGCATTTGTTGCAAAACAAAAAACAGAAAACAAAAAAACCTCTCTTCTTTCCGCCACTGAACTGTCCTGGCATCCTTGTAAAAAGTCAATTGACCATAGATGTATGGGTTAAATTCTGGACTCTTAATTCTTTTTCATTGGTCTATATGTCTATTCTTATGCCAATACCACACTCTATTGATTATTGTAGCTTTGCCATAAGTTTTAAAAACAGGAAATGTGAGTCCTCTAATTTTGTTCTTCTTTTTTAGTATGTTTGGCTACTTTGGATCCCTTGCATTTACATATAAATTTTATGATGAACTTGTCAATTTCTTCAAAAAAGCTAGCTGGGATTTTGTCAAGGATTGCAATGAATTTATAGATCGATTTAGGGAGTATTGCCACCTTAATAAAACAAAGCCTTCTGATCCATGATCATGAGATACCTTTCTGTTATTTAGGTCTTCTTTAACTTCTTTCAACAATGTTTTATAGTTTTCAGTATACAGATTTTGAATTTCATTCATTAAATTTATTCCCACATGTATTTTATTCTTTTTGATGCTGTTGTAGGTAGAATTGTTTTCTTATTTTCATGTTTGGATTGTTCTTTGCTATATATATAAATATAATTAATTTTCATTTATTGCCCTGGCATCCTGAAATGTTGCTGAACTCATTTATTAGTTCGTGTAGTCTTTTCCTCAGGATTTCCTCTATACAAGATCATGTCATCTGTGAAAGCAAACAGTTTTGCATCTTTTCAAATCTGGATGACATTTTTTTCTTTTTCTTGTTTAATTGCCCTGTCTGGAACCTCCAATACAACATTAAATGAAAGTGGTGACAGTGGGCATCCATAACTTATTTTTGACCTTAAGGAGAATCACTCTGTCTTTTACTATTAAGCATAAACTTAGGGTTTTTCAGAGATGCCATTTATCAGATTGAAGAAATTCCCTTCTATTGAGGATTTTTATCACAAAAGTATGTTAGATTTTTTTCAAGTGCTTCTACATATGTTGAGCCAATTGTGTGGGTTTTGTCCATTATTTTGTTAATATGGTGTATTCTATTGATGTATTTTTGGGTGTTAAATCAACTTTGCATTCCTGGGTTAACTCCCACTTGGCATGGTATATAATACTTTTTATAGGTTTCCGGATTTGGTTTGCTAGTGCTTTGTTGAGCATCGTGTGAATTTCCATAAGGGATATTGGCTTGTAATTTTCTTTCCTGAGGTATCTTTGTCTGGTTTTGGTATGAGAGTAATATTTGTCTCATAGAATGAGTTGGGATGTTTTTCCTCCTTTTCTATTTTTTGTAAGAGTTCAAGAAGTATAGGTACTAAGGTATGAAGGTATTAAGGTTCTCCCTTAAATGATTGGTAGAATCCATCTGATTCTGGGCTTTTCTTTGTGGAAATTTTAAAATTGCTAATTCAGTTGATTTACTTGTTATATTTCTATTCAGATTATCTACTTCTTCTTGAATCAGTTTTGGTAATTTGTGTCTTTCTAGGAATTTATCTATTTTATTTAGATTATCTGATTTTTATACAATTTTTCATGGTATTTTCTTATAAACTTTTTTATTTTTATAGTGATGTCCCCGTTTCATTTCGAACTTCAATAATTTGTCTTCTCGCCATTGTTCTTGGTCAATCTAGCTAAAGGTTTGCCAATTTTATTAATCTTTTCAAAGAAGTAAATTTTGGTTTTGTTAATTGTCTCTAATTTGCCGTTTCATTTATTATTGCTGTAGTGTTTATTATTGTCTTCTTTCCAATGATTTGGATTTAGTTTTTTTTTTACCCCTAGTTGCTTAAGATGGAAGGTTGGGGTATTAGCTTGAGATCTTTCTTCTTTTTTAACATTTTTAAACATTTAGATATTTATACATCAGCTATAAATTTCCTCTGAGCACTGCTTTAACTGCATCCCATCAGTTTTGGTATGCTATGTTTCCATTTTCATTTATCTCAAAATATTTTCTAACTTTCCTTGTAGTTTTTTTCTTTGACCCATTTATTACTTAGCATTGTGCATTTAATTTCCACATATTTGTGAATTTCCTAAATTTCTTTCTGTTATTGATTTTTAATTTGATTTTTTTGAGAGAGAACATATTTTGTATGATTTGTAAACACTTTAAATTTACCAATGGTTGTTTTATGGCCTAACACATGATTTATACTGGAGAAAGTTCCATGGGGATTTCAGTAAAATGTATATTCTCCCATTGCTGGGTGGAGTTTATTAGGTCTAGTTAGTTTATAGTGTTGTTCAAGGTTTTTATTTTCTTGTTGATATTCTTTCTAGTTTTCTAATCATTATTGAAAGTGGGGTATTAAAATATCCAACTATTATTGTGCAGTTGTTGATTTATTCTTCTAATTCTGTCAGTTCTTCTTCATTTACTTTGGGGCCCTGTTGTTAGGTGCATAGATGTTTATAATTGTTTTATATTCCTGATGGATTGATCATTTTTTCACTATTAATATCTTTTTATTCTAGTAAATATTTTTGTCTTAAAGTCTATTTTGTCTGATATTAGTATAATCTCTCCAACTCTCTTTTTGTTATTATTTGCAAATTATATCTTTCTCCATCCTTTTACTTTAAATCTAATGGTATGTTTGAATCTAAAGTGTATCTCTTGTAGACAGTATATAATTGGATCATGTATTCTTTTTTATCCACTCTTCCAATGTCTCTCTTGTGATTTGAGTGATTAATCTATTTGCATTTAATGCAATTAATGATAAGGTAGACTTTACATCTTCCATTTTGCTATTTATTTTCTCTATGTCTTATGCATTTTTTTGTTCTTCGTTTCCTCCATTAGTGCTTTCATGTTAAATAGACATTTTCTATTGTGTCATCTTGATTTCCTCCTTATTTCTTTTACCATATCTATTTTGCATTATTTTCTCTGTGATTTCTCTAAATTAAATTAACATCATAACTTAAAACTATCCAGTCCAGAAATATACAAGTATAATTTCAATAGAACACAAAACTTTGTTTCAATATAGCTCTATTTCTCCCACTCTCCTTTGTGCTATTACCATCATACAAATTACATATTTATAGATTATAAGCCCACCAACACAGTTTAATAATTATTGCTTTATATGGTTAACTTTTAAATCAGCTAGAGGAGAAAAGTTACAAAAATATATTTATACTGTCTTTTATGTTTACTTATGTAGTTGCCTCTTCATGTACTCTTTATTTCTTCATATACATTTGAATTACTGTCTCATGTCTTTTTATTTCAGTTTAAAACACTCCATTTTGTATTTCTTGTAAGGCAGGACTGCTAGTGTCAAATTCTCTCAGTTATTGTTTACCTGAGTATGTCTTAATTTCTCCTTCATTTATGAAGAAGTTTTGCTGGCTATAGAATTCTTGGTTGATATTTACTGTCTTTTAGCACTTTGAATTTCCACTGTTCTCTTACCTTTATATGTTCTGATGAGATGTCTACTGATAATCTTATTGATGACCACCTTCTATGTAATGAGTTGTTTTTCTCTTGTTACTTTCAAGCTTCTCTCTTTGTCTTTGATTGACAATGATTTGTCTAGGTTTGGAGTTCTTAGAGTTTATACTATTTAGAGATACTCAATGGAGATTCTTAGATGTATAGATTAATATTTTTTATCAAATTTAAGAGGTTTTCAACCATTATTTCTTCAAGTATTCTTTATGCTTCTTTTTTTTCTCTTCTCTCCTTATGGGACTCCCATTATGCATATGTTGTTACACTTGAGGGTATCCCACAGGTCTCTAAGGCTCTGTTCTTTTTTTACTCTTTTCTTCTTATTCTTCAGGATGGATACTCTCAATTGGCCTCTTTTCAAGTTTACTGATTCTTTCTTTGATCACCTGAAATTTTTTCTTGAGCCTTTATGGTGAATTTTTCATTTTATTGATTATATATTTCAATTCAGAATTTCTTTTTAAAAAAAATAATTTCTATTTATTTCTTGATATTCCTTATTTAGTGAGATGACATTCTTATACTTTCTTTTCCTTCTTTAGATATGGTTTCTTTTATTTTTTTCAAAAAATCTATAAAATGGCTGTTTTAAAGTCTTTTTCTTCTAAGTCCAACATCTGGGCCTTCTCAGAGGACAGTTTCTATTGACTGATTGTTGCCTTGTGTATGGGCCATATTTTTCTATTTCTTTGCAGGTCTTATATTTTTGTTGTTGTTGAAAAGTATGTCTTTTTTATACAATATAGTGTGGAAACCCTGGAAATCAGAGTCCCTTTTCCTCTTTCTCATCCAAGAATTTCTTGTTGTTTCTGTGTGTTTGTTAAGTGATTTTCCTGAAATGATTCTGTAAATGCTGTATTCTTGATCATACATGGCCACTCACATCTGCTCAGTTCAGCTAATGATTGGACAGAGATTTTCTTAAATGCCTTAAATCAGTAAGTTTCTCATTATTTACTGAGAGGCCCTTTGTGGATGTTGGGGCATGCTTTCAATACTCTGGCAGTTTATAATTCTGCTTTAGTATTCACTTCCTACTTGCTCAAGGCCTGTAGATTATCCAGAGTTTACAGATTAGGGCCTTTGCCTGTTTTTCCTGAGCATGCACACAGCCCTGCACATGCACACAGCATTCTCATTTCTCAGCAATATGTCAGAGCTTTTCAAATACATCTTACACCTCAGGTCTTCCTTTAAAAGTTTTATGGTGAGTCTGTTTGCCCAACTGGTACTACTGCATCAGGAAGCTGCAATGTTAAACAATTGTCATTGATTATTTTAAACAAATATCCTGGGCATAGGACTGTTTACATAGAGTAAGCACTAAGTCAGGGCAAATGAAGACAAACCTTGAGAATAGAATTTTTCAGAGAACTATCAGACAAGTCAAATAGTGACACTTAACTGGTAATGAAGCTTTTTGGAGAACTCCAAATCCCTTCTGCCCCCTCCTGTGGCATAGCAAGTATAGTTGCAAAGTTGGTGATTTTCAATCCTACTTCAAAGCTCAGAAGAGAAATATGATAGGTAGAATAACGTGCTTCTGCCTCAAATGCTCACTTCTTAGTCCCTAGAATCCATGAATATATTATGTTACATGGCAAAAGGGAATTAAGTTTACTGATAAAATTAAGTTACTAATTAGCTGAGCTTAAGAAACAGAAAGTATCCTGATTTGTCTGTGTGGGTCCAGTGTAATCACAAAGGTCCTTAAAAGTGGATGAGGGAGGTAAAAAAGAAGGTTGGTGTGATGTCATGTTAGAAAGACTAAATCCATCATTTGAGGCTTTGAGGATTGAAGGAAGCCATGAACCAAGGAATTAGGACAGCCTGAAGAAGCTTTAGAAGGCAAAGAAACAGATTGTCCCCAAGATTCTCCAGAAAGACATGCAGTTCTGCCACCATCTTGATTTTAACCCAGTGAGACCTATGTCGAATTTTTGACCTATAGAAATGCAAGATGATAAATTTGTGCAGTTTTAAGCTGCTAAGCCTGTGGTAATTTCTTATAGCAGCAATAGGAAACCAATATATGGGAGATTGGAATAAGACAAGTTAAAATGCCACAAAGCTCACTATTCTTACTGAGATTCATCCATTTTTCTTGAATAAACATTCCTTGGATTGTTGTAATCCTTTGGATAATTTCCAGAGTTCTCAAAAAGGTGATTTTAAATTTTTTTTCAGTGTTCTTTTTGCTTTTATGTAGGAGTGGATCATTGGAGGTCCTTATTCACCTTTCCAGAATTGCTACAGTTTTAAAATAGTGTTTGTTGAAGTCCTAGGACTTTTGTGAAAAGTTTTCAAAAGACAATCAGTATAGGAGGCTAAAATATGGCCAAGTAAGTCTCCTGGCCTTCATCCCAAAAGCTTAACCTATGGGCCAGCTGGTGGCATAGTGGTTAAGTGTGCACATTCCACTTCGGCAGCCCGGGGTTCACTGGTTTGGATCCTGGGTGCAGACATGGCACTGCTTGGCATGCAATGTTGTAGTAGGCATCCCACATATAAAGTAGAGGAAGATGGGCACAGATGTTAGCTCAGGGCCAGTCTTCCTCAGCAAAAAGAGGAGGATTGGCAGCAGATGTTAGCTCAGGGCTAATCTTCCTCAAAAAAATAAAAAAAAGCTTAACCTAAAGCAGTTTCAATACATTGTTTGAATACGTTGGACTGTTTAATACATTGGGCTCCCATTTAAATTTTATTTGAAGTGTTCTTTGTTTATTGAAAATGAGCAAACAAATTTGAAAACTCTGCTATCTCCTCTTGCCCTATCTTTTTGCTCAATTCTTATAATCACAAATGAGACATGTTAAAAAATTGTAGGATGATTGCTTCCTTTGTGGAGGGCCATGCTTGTTCAGCATGAGTCATTGCATTGTTCTAAGCAGAGGTGGCTGACAGCTGGTTCCAGATATGGAAACATAGACATGCGCAGGTTTATCCCATGAAACTGCCAATCAGCCATGAACTGGTTGATTAAATTAGGATGTGGTAGGGTAAAAAAGATTAATCTGAATTGAAGAGACTAGATAATAATGTAAAACAAAAACAAAACAAAACAAACCCAAGACGTCAGCAACAATGGTTAAGTCCTATAAAGTTATAAAATCGAATAGAATCACATGTTAAGTGTTAGAGCTGAATAGTCCACAGATGTCATCTGGTCTAGCCCCTCAATTTATAGAGGCAGCTATGTTGTTCTTAAGTTCCATAGTGAGTGGTGGTTAGAAATAGTTCCATAACTTTCTGGAAGGCTTACAAAGAATCAGGACAAAGTCAATGGTGAGGTGGCAGACTCACTGCTGAGGGTCCTTGGGCTAGAGGTCTATAGGCACCATTCTGGAAATAAATGTTTGTGACCATGAGAAAGATGGGACTATGACATTAAGTTACATGACTTTCACCCCCAGACTTATTTAACTTCCATTTCTAATCACTAGGTGTGTGACCTTGGGGTAACATAATTTAATATCTCTGAGCCTTGTTTCACTAACCTGAAAAGAAAGGAATAATTATCTCTGAGGAGTAGGTGGGATAACATATGTAAAATTGGCTGGCACAGAGCCTGGCACACAGTAGGGTTTCCCTTCCCTGACTTGTTGGATGTTTTGGTCAAAAATCCAATCACAGAAATTAGTTTCTGATAGAAGAAATGACATACGAATCTATAGAAATAGTGTGACATCATTTATGGTATCTCTATATCCAGCCATTCTGTTAAGGTGATAATTTCTAGGTAATTTTCAGAGTAGTCTTTTATTTTAAGAAGAATTAGAGTTTGACTACATGAAAATATCCTTTAAATAAGGGTTAAAAAATAAATAAACAAAACAATGATTCTCCTTCTCAACATAAGCCCAGTTGATGTTGGCTAGTTGACCAGTCCTCTGATTACAGGGCTTCTCAAAGATGTCCCTATCTCCTATCCCAGTAACATTTGGCAATACCTGGAGACACTTTTGGTTGTCACAACTGGGATGGGGAGTGATCCTTCAATGCAAAGATAGCCCCCTACAACAAAGAATTCTCTGGTCTAAAATGTCAATAGTGCTGCTGTTAAGAAACCCCACCCTACTGTTATGTAAATTAATGGGACTGAGCTCATGTATGATATGATCCTCTTTGATGGAATTCCCAAGTCTTTCTATTTGTAACATCTTTGAGTTATCAGATTACTTGTTGGAGTGTATCAAATGCTTTTCTCTTTCCACCTCCCTGTAGCAGGTTAATTGGCACTAAGTCCCTTTAGTTAACTCCTACAGTCTAGACAGAGCAAAACATCTAAATAAGCCAGACACATGTGCCAGGGTTACTAACTGGGGGCAGACCACGTCTCCTACCACCACTTCTGCTCCACTTTTCTCTCCTCTCTCACATCTCTCATATAAATGATTGAGGTGGGGTGGTTAGAGTAGAGAGATGAGAAAGTCATCATCATTGGGGCCGTAGGTCATTGTGACAAAAGTTTACTTTCTTCCTTTCATATAACACCTTCTCCTCCTCTCAGACTAGTAGACGAGTGAGGGATTGGAGATCTTACAAAAAGCCCAAGACTACCATTCCATTTCCCAATTCAATGTCTGCTTAGGCAAAAGCTTTACTGATGTTCTCCTTTTTCTATCTGAGTTGGGAGAAATGATGGTGGGTGGGGAGAGGTTGGTGGAACAGCAATTCATAGTCTCTCTGTTTAAAGTCTCAAATGGACATTGGAGTCCAGAAGGGATGCCCATTGGGCAAGAAGATGCCAGATTCAAGAAACTCTGCTGATGAGAGCTGAAGAGGAAGAGAAAGTCAAGCTGCAGCAGGAGCATCC
The DNA here is from genome assembly GCF_041296235.1 of Equus asinus. Lineage (NCBI taxonomy): Eukaryota > Metazoa > Chordata > Mammalia > Perissodactyla > Equidae > Equus > Equus asinus. The sequence continues at coordinate 34,911,889 of NC_091801.1, read as the reverse complement.
ATGTCAGGGAATTGTGTGGGGAGATGCTCCACAGAGTCATCTAAACGACCTCCCTATGGACTTCCCAGAGAGGTAGCACTTAGAAGGCTGATGGAGAGAAGGCATAGAAACTGGTCATCATTACTCTGAGAAGCATATGGGCACAGCCAGATAATAATGAGAATCTTGTCCTGTTTCTTCAACCTCTTCATCACGTCAACAAATTGTGTAGTGAAACAAGCATGAATGAGGAGCTTCCTTGCAGGCTTTGCTTAGTCTTTCAGGGAAATGTCCCTACTTTTGAAGGAATTTTAAGATTCCCTGTAATTTCATCTAGCTATATACCTGTCTCCCCATGGAAACAGTGACATCAGAAAAGGTTCCTTTAACTGGACAACAAAAATCCCAACCAGTCAAGTTCTTCCCTGTATGGAAACTGAGGCACAGAACCAGAGACTCTGGAGGCATCTTGGCATGATAGTAGCAGAGTTCCAGGTCTTCTGGGGGCATACTCTGGCATTTCAATCCTCAGATAATGCAGTTTCTCTTTCAACTGTAGGGTATATTAGAGCAGTCCTAAACTTCATTAAGAACCACTGAACAGAGCAAGGTTCTCTCAGAAAAAGAAAATTGATGGAGAACATTATGCCTATTCATAGCAAATAAATCCCAAAAACATTCTCTTAAAGAAAAACTCAAAGTATTTTTTTCTGACATGAAACCTTTGAACTACTGTCCATATTTTCCATGAAAGGTATTTCTTTTTCAATATTACTCATTACAACAGGAAGAAAGTTGTGTATTAATCTGTCTATTAACACCTTATAGAATTATTTACAGGCAAGATGAATTACTAATTCTCCCTTTAACCAAAAGGACGTACTCCTGATTTAGGATTAGCACATTCCGGCAGTAGTTTTGGGATGTAGGGAAGGGATTAGACCTAGAGTTCTTCTGAAGAAAAGAATAAGCACCAGGCATGTGGGAAATATTTTAAATGAATCTTCAATTCCAGTTTGTGGAGCAGTGGTCCTCGAATGTTAGTGTGCACAAGAACTACTAGGGAAGCTTGTACAAAAATGTAGATCCCAGGACCCCACCCCAAGAGTCTGATTTGCTAAGTCTGCTAAAAGTTCTGGAATGTGTGTTTTTAACAAGAACCCCAGGCAACGTGTTGTAGATGGTCCAGAGCCATTCAGTGAGAAAGCCGGAAGCCTCATCGCCTCATCTAACACCTCACTTTATGTGACGGGAAACTAAGGTCCTGAAATGTGGGTGGTTTGCCCAAAGTTGGGCAGTTAATAAGGGCTAGAACTCCGTTCTCAGCTCAGTATTCTTTTCATTATTTCATCGTATCTCCTAGGAAGATATCTTCTGACTTACATTTTGAGGAGAAGAGGCATTGCAAGATGGTTTAAAGTAGAATTTGAAGAAAGTTCCCACGCTGATAACTTTGCAAAAGCAAAAACATATGTTTTTAAACTTAACTACTATTAATTGATTCACTATCTGAAACAGGTTAAGAAGAAAAGTTTATTAAGAAACAGGTTCCCAGGAGTGCCGGCCTGGTGGTGCAGTGGTTAAGTTCACACGTTCCGCTTCTCAGCAGTCTGGGGTTCACCAGTTTGGATCCTGGGTGTGGACATGGCACCGCTTGGCAAGCCATGCTGTGGTAGGTGTCCCATGTACAAAGTAGAGGAAGATGGGCATGGATGTTAGCTCAGGGACAGTCTTCCTCAAAGAAAATAAAAGTAAGAAACAGGTTCTCAGGGCCTGCCTGGTGGTGTAGTGGTTAAATTTGTGCATTCTGCTTCGGTGGCCCAGGGTTGGCTCATTCAGATCCCGGGTGTGGACCTATACACTGCTCATCAAGCCATGCTTTGGTGGCATCCCACATACAAAATAGAGGAAGACTGGCACAAACGTTAGCTCAGCGACAATATTCCTCAAGCAAAAAGAGGAATACTGGTAACAGACGTTAGCTCAGGGCCAATCTTCCTCACCAAAAAAACAAACAAGAAGACAACAGGTTCTCTCCTGACATGGTGCATTTAATCGCTACTGCTTCCCACTTCCCTGTACCTTGGTGGCCCTCAGAGATTTGATCCCTGTAACTCATTAACCTATTCAGCAGCAGGTACTTAGGATCATGCTCAGAGCTGGCCAAGGCCAAATTCAAATTGCCCGTGAATACTCTTGGCTTCGTCAATGTTCATCACGAGACTGGATTGCTTGATACATGAAGCAGTGGGACTTGTGTGGTGCGATCCACAGGGTCGGATGATGAGGGTCAAGGATCCTGTTCGGGCTTGGGCTGCATTTTACATCTACCTTTATGTTCTTAAATGACATTTTTTTCCTCATTTGGTCTTATTCTGAAAATCAACATTTTTGACAGCAGAGGACAAAATAGAAAGAACAGAATATAATTAGTTGTCATACTGGGTAAAGACATTATTCTGATGATACTTTAAATAGAAGTCAGTTATCATTTTTAGAAAACTGAAAAATAAAATGGCTTTAATGGGAGAGGTTAATTGAGCAATTTAGTTTGTTCCCTTCCTGAAACTCAGTCAAAACCTGAAGTAAATTGATCATCAGGGGAAAGCACCCTGGGAGCTTTGTGTGAACAATGGTGATCTCAGGGCCCATTGGGACATGATTGGCCCCTTACAGTGAAGGAGCTGGAATAGTGAAGGGTTCTATGTCATTGTGCCTGAGAGGGGGCACCCTGAACACATCACACACTCCCTGCTCTGGATCCCATAACACAGCACCCAAGCCTTTTATCATCAGATGATAGAACCTCCTTTCCAAAAATGTCACACTTCCAGCGTGACTACCTGCCAAGTTGGGCCTCCTTGGAAGTCTCACAATTCAAACTGGGCTCAGGACTAAAGGGTACGACTATCCTGCTGTTTGACTTGGACCTAATGAGCCAGGGGAGGTCATGCTTGCCCTCTTTTTGTTGCAATAACACTTTGCTAACATCAAGCTATCTCGCGGGTGTGGTAGAGCTGAGATGCAAGAATAATTCATTAAAAAAAAATCTCAGGCTGGGGACTTGTTCCTATGGGATTCTCATGTTATATGGGAAAACATTGAGTACCGTACATGTCAACGCCACAGCCAACTGTTGGGATTCCGCCTTGTAAGCAATTGGCCACTGTGCGAAGGCAAAGTGTCAGGCTGTCTTAGCAGCAATGCCCATGCAGGAAAGAGCTGTAGGAACTCCTAGCAACTGTGTCATAGACCCATTTTTAGTAGTCATCTAAATTTATTTTTCCAGTATGAGTTAATAATCAAAAAGGTTGGGAAATTTCAAGGCTGGGTATATCCAATTGTACCATGTATTCACTAAGTTGTAAAACAAACAAACAAATGAGCCTTAAGAGCGTTGTGGTAATCCATACTTCACAGACAACTGCATGATTCAAAAATAAGTTTTTAAAGTTGCTATCAGCACATGTCATAAAACTGATGACTGTGGAAATTTGTTTTTATTTTATATTAAAAAATGTTTATATTTAAACATACTTTTAAAACTTAAATTAGAACTATTTATTTTTGAGGAAGATGGGCTCTGAGCTAACATCTGTGCCTATCTTTCTCTATTTTATATGTGGGGCGCCTGCCAAAGCATGGCTCGATAAGCAGTGCATAGATAGGTCTGCACCCAGGATCTGAACCAGCAAACCCCGGGCTGCCCAAGTGGAGCGTCTAAACCTAACTGCTGCACCACCCGGCCAGCCCCTAACTGTTTAGTTTTTAATGTGAGATTCGGAAACCTAGATTGTAGCTCTTTGAAAAAAGATAATTTCTTGAGTAATCAATTTAAGATTTGGTATTATTTTGTTGCAATGCATGTGTTGGTCAAAATGATAGAAGTTGATCAATATTTTAAAAAATTAAACCTATTTTGTTTTCCTCTATAAGGCTTAGGATAATATTAATATGTGGCTTAAAAATCATCTGTACTTCAGTAATAACTTTCATATTAGTATTTCCACTGTTTATTAGTGAAGATCACTCCTTTGATCTGTAGTACCCTGCTGGTTTTTGTTTTAAATTGATTTTGGTTATGAGCTAAGTGGGAAAGATCAAATATTTTTCTGTCTACTGTTCGGAATCCATTTTACTGACACTCTATAAATAAAACTGACTTGTTGGCCAACCCTAATGGAATTTATACATAAAAGTGGTCACAAGATCTCAAATCTCTTCTTATCTTAGCCTAGATCCAAGGACGAAGAACTTGGATTCAAATCCAAGTCTATTCACCTTTTTTTTTTTGTAACATGCTATTCATATATATTTTAAAGAATGCAGGTGTTTTTAATGCAAACATTCTATGGGACGTTGGTGGAGTCAGAGGTGTTGTGTGTGGACTGGGAGGGGTCTACTTTCTCTCCTACCTGCCATCCACTGATGCACCCTTGGCTCCCACACAGATGGACATCTACAGGGTAAGAGAGGGGCTTTTCCTCCCTCACCAGTAATCCTCGAGCCTGGGGCAACTCCTGCCACACAGCAGGCACTCAATAATATGTGTAGAATGATTAAATGAAATGTTTGATGGTTCCATTTTTTAAGCAATAAGTTGATAAAGAAGACTGAGGAATTTGGGGAAAAGGCGCTTAGTAATGAGCCACCAGACGACTCACTGCACTTGCTGTGTCATGTCCTCCCAGCTCTCCCTCTCACTCTGCCCCCAAGATAGCTGTCACTAGGGAATAGATTTAAAAGTGCTGTCGAACTCAAGTTAAATTTCTTTCTCTTTAAATAACATGTACATATATACGTACATAGACAAATAGATATAAAAATATATAATAAAATAATACATATATAATAAACTAATATATAATATTTACGTATTTTTCTCCTGGAAAAGCGAACTATACGGGAATAGAAAGAAAAATCACAGTGGCATCAGTTTCCAAGTAGTCCTGCTTCCTGCCTTCTTTCAGGCCCCAGATTCTTTGGCTGAGGCTCAGTAAAGAAAGAACTCTGACTGGGGCCAGCCCCGGGGGCGTAGTGGTTAAGTTTGCAAGCTCCACTTTGGCGGCCTGGGCTTTGCCAGTTCAGATCCCAGGTGCAGACCTATGCACTGCTTGTCAAGCCATGTTGTGGTGGTGAACCACAAACAAAATAGAGGAAGACTGGCGCAGATGTTAGCTCAGCGACAATCTTCCTCAAGCAAAAAGGGGTAGATTGGCACAGATGTTAGCTCAGCGACAATCTTCCTCACACACACATACACATAAATCTGACTAGATGATTTGGTTACTTTAAAAACCATTAACAAGGCTTAGCTTCCCAGCTCCTGTGCTCCTAGTGCTCAATAAAATAAAAATGTTCTAAAGCAAACAGAATGGTCTAACCATCAAGTGTTTTGTTGTGCTTCTATGTATTTTTTCATTTTTTCAAAACTGTGTTAAAATGTGTATTACTTTCCTGCATTACAATTAATCAAGCAAGTACCCCAATAAATGTCATTTTACAGAATGGACTTAGGCTATAAGGACTGTGCCAGGTTCCCATCCTATCAACAGCGTGAGAAAATTTCCCAGGGTGTTCCATAGACTGGGAGCCTGCTGGGAGCTGAAACCTGCTGTGCCGCTTTGTCACCTGGCCGCTCACTGGGCCCAGCCCTCAGAACCCACGCCTTGCCACTCACCTCACCCATAGGGCAGCTTTCCCACACACACACACACACACACACACACACACACACACAGACACACGGCTCCTGACACTTGGCTTCCTGGAGATTGTGAAACCTGTTTATTGGATGTGTTTCACAGCAAGCCACGGATTATGCACTTCCCACGAAGCCCTGCCCTTTCTGTGAGGGTGGATAATTAGTTCATAGGGTTTAATTTTGCTGTTGGACCTGCCAAAGCTTTGAATACTCTCACTTTCTAAGGGCGATTGGTCACCTGAGAATTCTACTGTGGTGACTGAGGCCTTTTCTCCTCTTGGGAATCAGATACAGTTTGGTAGCACTCATTTGGGGTGAATTTATTTAACAAAGTCATAGATCAAAACAAATGTGTCTCATACCTTATGAAAACATCCTGCTGAAGATAAAATAAGAATAAAACTGCCACTTGCTCTCACTGGAGATCTCCCTGATTCATTGTGTCTTAAAGGCCTTTCTGTACTGCTCAGAGAAGAGGACACTGCTCCCAGAGGTTCAGAGCCTCGGGCACTATGCAGGGCCATCCTTGCTTATCTGACTTTATTGTGGCTCATGGTTGGAATCCTTTGTTCGGTCAAAATGTGTAAGAATTTGTGGCAAATGCCCTATTTGGGGAATATTTTTTTCTCTTTTCCAAAATCATGTGTTGCTGAGATGATCAACAAACATGAGGTTGTGTGGGGACAAACACAGTCTAGAGAGAGGGGACATCTGTGAATTGGCTAGGGTCTAAGAGGTACACTCTGCCTTCTTTATCCTGATATACCTTTGCCCTAACCTCAAGAAATCCACTCTTCTAGCCAGAAAACAGATGGCTTCCAGGAGCCATCAGTTGTAGAGATGAAACAAAATGTCAACTAGAATGCACTTGCTCTGCTTCAATTCCTCTCTGACACATGCAGACTGGGCTGCGCAGGCCTCGACTGCCTCTGGGTTGAAGAGTACTCTCGGGGAAGGAGGGGTTGACCCAGAGGACTTTGGAGAGTCAGAGGGGTGGCTCTGCTGGCGCAGTGGGCACAGATGCCAACTCAACCCAAGATGCAGGAATTAAAGTGGTCCTTTAGTCTTTCATCAATCATTTTGTTTTCTGATAAAATATATTATTTTTAGTGAAGAACAGTTCATAAAACATATGGAAGTAAATTTAATTTTCTCTTTGTGCTGGAAACGCAAGAAAATGGAGTCAGGTACTTTGTTTTCTCACATTGTCCTACTGCTTCCCACTGATTTTATTGATGGCCCTTAAGGTTGTTCATTTCTCTGAATAAGGCAAATTGTAACTTATATAACAAAAGACTCTAAGATTTTACTGCTATTGGTGTTTGTTTCATGAAAAGAAGTTAGATGTTTTCTACTCACGGCTTTACTTTCAATGCTATTGTAATCTCTGGTGAAGAGCTGGATTCACTTATTCGTTCATCCATATTTGTTGAAGACATGCCAAGTATCAGGCATGTATGAGGCACGGGGACACAATGGTGAACAAAACTGCCTTCATCCTTACTCTGGTGGAGCTTTCAGTCTATGAGAAAGGATAAACTGAGATGTGGGCAGAAAATGCTAGATATTCTCTTAATGTATATATCTTATCCTTTAAAAATAATATTTGGTGCATACATTATTTATATAAGCAATATAATAGTACAATAGTACATGCACATACTTTAAAATGGATAATTATGCATATCGTGTAAGTTAATTCAATTGATTTTTACTGATAAATAATTAAGATAAAACAGATTTAGAGAACCTTGGTCTAAAGGATGGTCAATGAATTAGAAAGTCAGTCAGAAGGTTGAAAGCCTTGGGATCATTTATCTTAAAGTAAAAACTGCTTTTACTAAGTAAGAAGTCTTGAAACATGTATTGTAAATGCCATCCTCACCCTTGCTTCCGTGTCCTACCACAGGCTGCCCTCTGTGCTTGGAGCCTCCTTTTCCAACTTTTCCACCTGATTCACAGGCATTTATTCTCCTCAGCTCAGCTGGGCTGCCCTCTCCTCCAGGGAGCCTTCCAGGGACTGCATGGGCAGCATGGAGAGGTGCTTCTCCAGTTCCTCAGATGAGAACATGATCGGGGGCTTTGCAGTGCTCACTGCTGTGCTTGATGGTTCATAACTCTTCACAGTGATTACTGTGCCTCTCTAGGACAACACTGACAACTTTTATTGTAAGCCTCTGTTTACTTGCATGTTTCCCTATGCTACGATAGTCTCAGCTCCTGAGTGTTCATTTAGGTTGTGCAGCTTCTAGTCTCCTTTAGCTGGAGAGAGCCTTGAGGAGGATGGACTGAGGAGCTGGAGGGCTCGTGTAGAGCACTGTCAGTCCAAGGAGGCGGCTAGGGTGGAGGCTGTCATGGAGCTAGGTGTGAGCTGGGTTTGAGGTGTCACACTAGTAAAGGGTATTTGTCACACTTAAGCAGCATGCAGGCAAGTGGTGAAGTGCGGATGTGCTGGGAAATTGCTAGAGATGTTTTGAACAACAAGAGAAGTGCAAACTCAATGGAGGACATCAAAGGGGGTATATTCATGTTTATATTTTTTTAAGCTCATAGTATACAGAGATAGTATTATTATTAAGACAACTTTGGATGAAATAGCACTTATTTCTCTTATCCTATAAGGTTAAAAGGGGGTTATCCATTCAAGTCCTCAGATTGAAAACTAGTTTAGCTTTTTTGACTCTACTGTTGACTGCAGAATTCACGTACATAATCTGTGATTTCAGTTATTTGATCAATTGCTATGTTTCAGTCTAGGCTCTTGGTACTCTGACAAGCTTCCTGGTCAACTATCCAGCTAGTAGCCCCTTTCCTCATCATTGTGATTTTGTATTTTACCTAAATCCTTGATTTACCACAAAACATTCTGGGTATGTGACAAATATGTGAGAATTTAGTCCCCAAGCCAAGATAGAGAAAATCATCAGAGAGGCTTAGTGTCAGTGATTAGGAAAACAAAACCATTAGTACAGAGGGCTTCAGAACGAGTCAGTGGGAGCTGCCGTCCAATCTCTCCATCCTGCTGGAAGTACGTCCCCCTCATGCTTTTGTGTTTGTTGTTCTTTGTAAGCTTCTGGACTAAGTGATATCTTTGGAATATATACTAACTATTAGTGAAATGATGAAGGAAGATATCATGATGTGGTGTGATGCATGAGAATAGCTAAGTCTTCCTTACTAGTTGCTCCAGATGCCTGATAAGCCTGTGTGTTTTTATCACATGGGAGTTGCCCAGCCAGCATGCTGAGCATGCCTTCCCTTTGGGGCAGCATCAGGACTTCAATTACTATGATGATACAGCCTCAAAAAACAAGTAAAACAAAATAAAATACAATATTTTCCTATACTCTATTGTCTGAAAACATCTCTAAATTTTCCCCCACACTGTTTGCCTTCTCCAGTGTATAGTGAGGGTAGGTCAATTGTCTTAATAAACAATACTAATTTCTCAGGTTTTTAACACAATGGTTTATTTCCCACAGTCTCATAGATTTGGAGATGATAAAGGAAAGTGTTGACAATGGAGGGGAGATGTGGGTTGGGAAGTGCTTGATCCACATAGTCACTGGGGGATCCAGGCTCTTTTCAACTCAAAGGTCAGCTATTGTCTAGGGCAGGGTTTCTTAATCTCAGCACTACTAATATTTTAGGTCAGACAAGTGTTTGCTATGGGGGGACTATCCTCTGAATTTTAAGATGTTTAGCAGCATCTCTGGCCTCTACCCACTAGATGCCTGTAGCGCCCTGCCCACTTGTGACAACCAAAATGTCTCCAAACGTTGCCAAATGTCCCTGGGGGCAAAATTGCCCCAGGGTTGAGAACCAGTTATCTAGGGCCTCAGCATCCTCCCCTGGCTTCTATGCAGTGACCAGTAGGTAGGAGAAGAGAGAGAGCATGGAGGGTCACAAGGAAGGTTTGAGGGCTAAAGCTAGAAACTGTGTCACTTCCACTCACACTCCATTGTCCACACACAGTTATATGACCCCACAAAGGAGGCTGGCAAAGATGGTGAAGCTGTGAGAAAAACAGAGAGAAAAATCCTAAACAGAAATAATATTTTAACTTAAAATGACAACAGTATACACAATATATGAGTGTTTCAACACACTGCAAGTGATACCTACCTTCACATATTTCTGAATTTTTCTTCCTTGTAAATTTCAGCTGATATTTGGTTGATATATGTTACGTATGTTGTGTGTATGTGTGTGTGTGTGTGTGTGTATGTACATATATGGACATAAATGTTTTTCTCCTTATAATTTCTCCTCACAATGTAATTATAAACTAAAGCAGCAGAAGCTGATATGATACATAATAAAAACAAAAGAAAACGAATCAGTAGATCCTTTATGGTTGGAAGATGAATGGAAGCAACTTTAACCACTGTAAGAAAGCCTTCAGAGACTTGGAGATGGAGTGATGCTGGAGGAGAGAGAAATAATCCCACTTAGGTGCTCAAGTGCTGCACATTTCCATGTCCTCCTGTATTTGGTGAAAGTGGAGTGATTACCTGCACAGTAAAAAAACAGTAAAAAAGTATGTGTGTATCAGGGGGAAGATTGGCCAAAAAGACATGATATATGTGATCTAATGTATTATAATACTATATATGGTCTTTTTGAGGGGGTATATGTGGCCCTTAAAACATAGTTCTAAATATCAGACAATTGACAACATTCAGTGACTACTATTAATTTCATGCAGACTATTGTACTAGGCATAGAGACAGGTACTGGGAAATAGAAGTCATGGCCTATGTACTCAAGGCATTTACAGGCAAATAGATTATATACACATGCCAGTGAATATGGATAATTTTGGCTGACAGCCCGATATAGATATGTTCACTGTTCAGTCTATCTTCTCACATTTTCCACTAAGTATAGTAGGAATAAGTAGGATAGTTTGAAAGAGTTCTTTCTCAAATAAACAAGTATTTTTGTGTCTTTTGTGGTAAAGCCCAGACCACTTATGGTCTATATGGGCAAAAAGAGATGAGTGAAATACTTTTTGAGTAAATTAAATCAGTGTGGATTATCAATCTGGATGCTTTTGGCTTCTCACCACTCTCCTTCGTCATCCCCAAGTCTAAAAATATTCTCTATAAGTCAGATTTTGCCAGAACAGATAGCCTTAATTTTCCAATCCACTTTGCTTGCATAGCTATCACCCAGGTCAGTGAAGCAGCATGATTGACAGGGCTGTCCAAAGCCACTGCTGAGGCACGTGTCTGATTTGGAATTATTTCAGGGCTATTTCATTTAGAGATGGATTGGGTCAGTGATATCGTGGAGAAGCTGTTGAGGGACTGCTTCAGATTTCCTTCCTCCTTTTCCTCCCCACCCTCACCTGTGTTGATCCCCAGCAATTATTTAACAGTCAAGGGAGTTACAGGCAAGGTCCAGCCAGTCAAATGCTTCCGCCTGTGAACAGAACACAAAGGACCAGAGCTGTGAGGGCCTTCATGGAGCCGGGTCATGGCCATTTTGGCTTTTAAGCACATTTAGTTATTTTGTTTGAACTTGTGTTGAAGGAAAAGACCCAAATGAAGTAATATAATACCCATTCAGGTTCACATTGACTGAAACCCTTTTTATTTTTCGCATGTGAATTCCTTCATTTCCCAAGTTCCTGTGATGGCTGACATATCTGTGTAAACTGATCAGTTCCCAAAAAGCTATCTGAAAAATAATCTGAAATATAGCTCCTCCTCAAATGAACTAGCAAGTATTTTGGGGCATGGGTCCTTATTGTGTTTTGGCTACACAGTGTTCTATTTTTTAATAGCTGTAGTCTTATGAGAAAAGCTGTCATTTACTGAGATCCTGGACTTCTACAAATCACCATTTAATAAATTATGTTGTTAAAATCTCATAAGGAAATCCATAGAAGAAGAGCTTTCATTATCCCCATTCTATGGATGAAGAAACCAAAGTTAAGAAACTTAGAGTAAATTGCCCAAGGCTACAGAGCTGGTATATCTAGGGACCAGATCCTGAATCTAGCGCCATATACTCTGAGTGTGGTTTGTAATGCGTACAAAACTAATGTGTCAGTGAGGCCAAATTAATGAGGGAGGAGCTTAAGGAGAGCCTGGTAATTACTTGGTAAGTTAGTTCCTCCAATCCTCCTTTTCTACTGTTTTCAAACAAATATATTTTGGGTGTATTTGATATCTATGTTTGTTTCTGGAAAGTTCTAGCTGTTTAGCAAGTGTTTAGGTATTTCTTTGTGAGACTATCATGAAAGAAGTACCTTCTTAGTGAAGGAAGGAAGACTGTGCCTTGTGCAGTTTCTCTTGAAATCATAAATTTGCATTCTTATGAGGGTCAGTCAGGACCTACCATCTAGGGTAACAGCAAAACCAAGAATGAATGCAGAAACAAAACCTTTATCTGGAGGTGACTGTTATGGACTGAATTATGTTCCTCCCCTCCTCTCCATTCCTCACCAAATTCATATCCTGAAGCCCTAACTCCCAATGTGATGGCATTTGGAGATAATTAGGTTTAGATGAGGTCATGAAGGTGGGGACCCCACGACAGGATTAGTGTCCTTAGAAGAAGAGGAAGAAACCAGAGCTCACTTTCTGCCATGTGAGGGCATGGTGAGAAGGCAGCCATCTGCAAGCTAGGAGAGGGGATCTCACCAGACACTGAATCTGCTGGCACCTTGATTTGAGACTTCTAACTACCAGAACTGTGAAGAATAAATGTCTGTTGTTTAACCCAGCCAGCCTATGGTATTTTGTTATAGCAGCCCAAACTGACTCAGACAGTGAGGTGACTCTGGGTACTCAGTTACTTAGTTGGTAACTATTCTATTTACACTGGCATTCAACACTGGTGTTACTTCTGGTACGTCCTGGAAATCTCCTCAGGTGATCATTAGGATCAATCACATTTAGAACCTAAATCAAGGGTGAGCAAACATTTTCCATAAAGGGACAGAGAGTAAATATTTTCAGCTTTGCAGGACAAACAGACTCTGTTACAATTACTCAACTCCAATGTTGCAGCATGAAAGCAGACATAGATGACAAGCAAATGAATGAACAGTCAGATTTGTCCTACAGGTCATAGTTTGCCAACCTCTGGCCTAGATCATTTGTATTAGTCAGCTCAGGTTTGTTACTATAACAAAATATCACAGACTGAGTGACTTAAGCAACAGATATTTATTTTCTTTCTAGAGGCTAGAAATCCCAGATCAAGATCCATTAGGGTCAGTTCCTGGTGAAGCCTCTCTTCCTGGAGAGTCTTCTGTTACTCACGCAGCAGAGAGAGAGTGAATTCTTTGGTGTCTCTTCTTATATTGGATCGGGGCACCACACTTACAATCTCATTTACCCTTAATTATCTCCTAAAGACCTCCTAAAGACCATGTCTCCAAATACAATCACACTGGAGTTAGAACTTCAACATATGAATTTGGGGAAGAGGGACACAAACATTAAATCCATAACAGTACTCCATAGGCTAAATAGTAGATGGCTGTTTTGAAAATTTGGCCTTGGGTTTAGTAAGTATTAATTCAACAAACATCTATCAAACATGTACCATATGCCAGACAATATACTAGGTAGACAAAGAGAAAATGTGCCTAGTTCCAAAGAGTTCATTTACAACAGTGGTTCCCAATCAGACTGATTATCGAATTCATCTCAGGCATATTAAAAAGCATCTTCTCAGTCATCACCTACATGCCCAATCCTACTCTCTGGAGAGGTGCTAATCATCTGAACTTTTTTATAAAATATTCATTGGTGGTTTTGAAAAAACTGTTCTGGGGCTATGGCTGTAGGGGATGTTTTCTGAGTCAACTTAGGGGCTCTATTCAGTGTTATTATATGATTCCTATAGTACTAATCATGAGCTATTGTGTAGTGGAAAGAGTCCCCAACTTAGAATCAAAAAGCCCATATTTGAGACTTGGTTTAATTACTCATTAGCTGTGTGCCTCTGGGCAAGGTATTTAATCTACCTGAACTTCTGTTTCCTCACACGTTAAGTGCGGATAAAATATTTATTAGCAAGGTCATCATAATAAAGTAATAATGAAAGTATTTTGAAAATCACAAATGTCAGTGCACACAGTAATTGTTGTTGCAATATTATTGTTATGAATCAAATGTGGTCTTACTCCTAAAGAGCCATCATCGTGATCTCCAGGTCAGATGTGGACAACAATTTTGGTAGAATCAAACCAAAGTTGGGTGGTGTTTCTGGAGAGGAACAGAGGTGTACAAAGAAAACATTTCTACTTGCTTTACTTTCCCACTTTAATTATAGACTAATTTCAACCAATGAGGGCTACTAGTAAACATAATTTGGTGATACCTAGTATAGTTTTGCCGATCCTTAGAGGCTCAATTAAAATACTTTCTTGTTCAAAAATCACTTTTCCTATTAAATCTTACATGGATAAGAACCTAAACCAGGGACCAGCCCCATGGCCAAGTGGTTAAGTTCGTGTACTTCGCTTCAGTGGCCCAGGGTTCACCAGTTCCAATCCTGGGCGCAGAACCATGCACCACTCATCAAGCCATGCTGTGGTGTCATCCCATATAGAAGAACTAGCATGACCTGCAACTAGGATATATAACTATGTATCAGGGCTTTGGAGAGGAAAAAAAAAAAAAAAACGAGGAAGATTGGCAACAAATGTTAGCTCAAGGCCAATCTTCCTCACCAAAAATAAAAACCCCTAAACCAAAGTATGAAAAAGCCAGATGGGCTATTTGAAATCCTTGTAGCCCAGAAATGCCTTGTCTTCAAAATGGAGATTTTTCTAACCACTGGATAATAGAGATAGGACCTTTGAGTATTTTGAACAGTTTGAAGGAAATCAGCTCCATAAATTTAGTTTTCCTCAACAAAATAGATTTGCTAACTCGGTCTTACATATAAACCTATTCCCACAGCAGCTAATATCTTGTTTTTCCTGAATGCCAGAAATTCCACTACGAATACAATAAAAATGAGGTTTTTACTACTTTGAGTTAATATATCAGTGTACTTGGATGAATGAACTCTAGTGTTTAAGGTGTTTCAAAAACAAAGCTCGTTGAATCAGCACATGTACTCATTTGCCTGGACAGTGGAGCAGGTGGGTTTGGGAGTATTTAGTCTTCAGGAGAAGAGGCAGGTATCACATTCACATCACATTGGATGGTTGTAAAATGTCTGTGAAAACTCATCTGTGATCAGATGGCAAGTGCAGGGGAAAATGCCAGCACTTCTTTGATGCCTGTTTGAGGTTTTAAGAAACAATATAGGGTACAGTTAAGAGAGAGTTCTAAAATACACAGTTTTGAAGAAGTTACAACAATTTTTTAAAGCCCAATTGTACTGATTAAAAAAAAAAAAACCCAAAGCAAACAAACCACTCACTGTTTTGCTTTATGTCCAGAGACCTCCTGTCAGGACGTCAAGGCACCTTATGGTGCCACCTTGTCTCAGGATGCCCAGGCTTCCCCGAAATGCAGATCCTCCTCCTCACAGCCCCAGAGCCCTGGGAGGAGAGCGCTGCGTAGGTTAGTGTCCTCTAGCACCTTTGCCTAGTTTGGCCAGGATCCTGGCACTGGCTGAAATCCACAAACCTGCTGTCTTCTGTGGTACATTCAGCAGGTAAGACAAGCTAGACAAAGGCAGAGCAACGACGCTCCTGGCATAACTTGGCCCCTCCTCTGCTTCTGGGCTGGTGTCCCCCCATACAAGTATGTCCAGGAATTGTTTGGGAGTTGTATGAAATGCTCATTGGCAGACATTGTGGAGGTTTTCTTTCCAGTTGGTATTTATTCTGGTGAACAAGCCTGAGAGGTGTAAATCTTGTGTGTGTGCAGTGAGAACTATGTGAGTGAGCCCACCTCCTGCCATGATGACTCTCGGGTCCTTCTTCTGGTGCTTCCTGCATGCCTGTCAGGGTTCTCAGCACTGTTCATCCCAGCTGAGCACACACAGTTCCAATAACAAGACCAATAGCCTCCTGGCCAAGCTCCTCCTGTGTCACAAGAAAAGTTACCTCCTCTCACTACTCCACATTCCGCTGTAAAAACAGGTTGGGAGGCTTCCTGTGAGAAGCTGCGTTACACGGGCAAGTTAAGGAAGGGTATTTTATTCGGAGAGGAGGGCTCCCTCCCAGGTCATGAAGACTGAGTGGGAAACGCGGGCGTAGGCGGGATGGGGGCGGCCGCCCGCCGTCTCCAGAGGCGCAGGACTGGGTATCTGACTTGGGCGGGGGCGGGGGCGCTGACGTCAGTCCCCTGCTGAGGGCCAGTGTCGGGGCGGGGAGGCGCCGGCTCAGGCCTGCTAGCCCCTCGGCGGCGGGTGATGGATGGCCGGCCTGACTGCTGTGGGCAGGCCGCGTCCACAAGAGCGGCCAGTGTCCAGTCTCCCGCCCGGACTGGCTTCGCGTCGCTACTCAGCTCACGCCATCGCCCCCGTCGGCTGCTCTTCGCAAACGCTGCTCTCTGTGCCTGCAAACAAACAAGGTCTAAGCTTTTCTTCTCACTTCTTTTAAAGATTGGACTCCCCGTCTTATCCCTACTACAACCCCGCCCCCGCCACCCCACAGGCTCTTACAATTAATTGCAAAGGGTTTATTGAAAAAATCCTGGCTGAGGCTTCCAAGGGAGGTTTCCCTCTCAAGAGGCGCTATTCCCTGCTTGGCGCCCCTTTGTGAGGCTGGCCCCTCCTGGGAGACTGAGGGGCGGGTTTCTGGGGAGGAGTGGGGCACAGATGCTGCCAGCACTGGGAAGGGCTTCCGGTCTCTCCACTCCCACTAGCCTGTCTTCCCTTCCACGCATCTGTTTTCATTTTTCTAGTGTTTAAACTTGATTCTCCCCCCACCTCCGTGTCTTCTAAGACAGAAGATAGATTTCATCTGCGCCCTGAAACAGGGCAAAGGAGTACTCAGCAAGTGGGGACACCAGGTAATAAGAAGTGCAAACTGTCACCTGGGCCCCTCCAGAGGAAAATAAAAGAATGCTAATAAGTTTTAATGAAGAACTCAACTAAAAGTTCCGTCATTTTGTCCCTTAAACAAGCTTTACCAATGACATGTGAGACCCATGAACCAAATGGTTTCTCAGGTTTACTTATGTTTTTTCCCTCTTTTTTTTTTTTTAACACTGATAAGCTGTAGGATCATGACGACAGCTTATCACATCTCTCTCTCTCAGTATTTGGATCTTTAGAAATTACACCAACCCTATTTATTCTACATGCTACTGTACGTAATTAGCTATTGCATCCAGATCATTTTAGTATAGGTTCTAGGAGAGGGTAGTGGAAAAAATATTTGCACAACATTCTTCAACTTTTTCTGTTTAAATTGGGTGTCTTTGAGCTTGGGGAGGAAGGAGGGAAGAGAAAGATATCAGGCTGGCCTGTCTTAGTGGCTGGCCCTTTACTCCCACCCCACAACCTACCTGAGGTCTCCAAAGAGACTGCCCAGTAATGTACCCTCCCAGGCACAGAGTCTTAAAGTTTTAGGACACTTGCATTTTTATTAAAAATTTTAAAAAATATAAACTTAAAGCTAAACGGATTAAGCACTATGGTGGATTTGAGTCTCTTGGGTGGGTGAGAGTGATTAGAACATATTCCCTCATATCACATGGTGGAAACTTCCTATTCTTCCCATTCCAAGAGAGGCTCACAAGAAGGAAGAGTCCTCTCCCCCGACTATCCCATAACACTCACTTCCCCAGAGATTTCCATCAGGTGGCTTGTGTTTTTAGGGTCACTCATCAGGACAACTTGTTTTGTGCTTACTCCTTGAGATATACTTGGGGTTCATTTCCACTGCACTGTGCGGTGGGGAAAATAAATGCTTTGCTGGAACTTTTCTGCGGCAAGGAGGAGGTGCCATGGCTGGGGTAGTAGGCTTTTTCCTGGAGTTGTTTAAGGCAATTTTCTTGTTCTTCAGAGCCAATGATGGTGTCTTTGACGTGGTATTTCAAAAGGACTTCAAATATTACTGGGGTCAATGTCAAAGTCTGCTAAAAACACAAGGATTTTGTTATTTTCACTTGAATACACTCTTCAAAGTTTCAGTTGATGAGACAAATTCTAAATTGCCTAATGTAAATTACCTAATACAAATTTTCTATAATGTGAAGAAAAATAAAAGGGAATGATAATTTCAATTTGTGTACATATATGTAATATAAATTCTAATTATTTTAACATTTAGTAAGTTTTCATAGTGTATCATACATTATACAAAACATACAGAATATAGAAACTCTTGATAAGAAAAAAACATAGAATGATTTATTTTACCTTAGGGATTTTTTTAAAAAAAGTTTTCATGTACTTTGATTCATCCGAAGGGCTTTGTACCCAAGAGTACAAAAAGATAGAGAATCTGAAACCAACCCCTCATGAAACTGCTAGATTAGCCCAGTCTCCAAATCAAACAAGCTCAGTAGCCCCCCTGAAAAGGAAACCAAAAGTGAAAATTTCCACCAAGCCCCTCTTCTTCCTCCTCCTTCTCTTTTGTGTTAAATATCATTTGAAACAATCAGCAACTTTTCTCTGGCAATGAGTAACTCCCGTGAAAGCAGAATGAACCATTTCAGAACTAGGGAAGGAAAACATCTCTGTGACCCCTCTTTCATTTTCCTGTGAAGTAGTGAGCCTTTGAAAGTGTTAATATAGTCATCAAGAACTGCCTGCCTGTGGACCTCCTAATGACTGCTTTCCATAGTGGCCCCAGGGGCCCATCCCATTCCCAGCATTTTCAAAATTCCCCAGGGCCACAAAGTTAATCTCTTTCATGGCCTTCCATTTGCTGTGAACACTGGAGGGGCTGAAGTTGTTATCAATACAGCACCTTCACAGAAACATTGAATGGACAAAGAAAAAAGACTCAGAACTACAGGGAAAGTAAGCAACACAAACATTTCTCAGAGGAAAAGTTGTTTTCAACAGGCGGTTGGTGACCTTTGCGTTGATGAGAAGTAAGGGCACAGTATGCTGTTTGTGAAGGGGAAACACTGTACCTTTATGTGGAGTTTGGGAGGTTAAGAGGTCTGAGATTTATGGAAACAACAAGGAATTTAAAAAAGAAGAAGAAGAAGAAACTCCCCTTGCACGGCTGCAGGTGCAGGAACAGTGGGAGCCTTTCCTCTCCACTCGGGCTAGGAGACCTGCCTCCTGGAAGTGAGAGTTAAGTAATGGTCTGTTCTGCAGGACCTCATCTGACCCTCTGTGTCTTGGGATCAAGACACAGTGAGGAGGTCAGGGCTCCACTTGGAAAGGGCAGGCTTGCCCTCCAGCAGCAGTGTTGGGATATGGAGCATTTGAAAAGTCCTAGGACTCTAGTGGACAAGCCTTGAAGTGTTAGGTTCTGTATTGCAGCAATCTCTGGATCGGCTCTTCTGGGTCTCTGTGTCTCCCCTGTGTCAGAGTTGGGCTTGACACAAAGAAAAGCAGCTTGGTGTGGTGGAACCAGATGATGACTCTACCCAGAGTTGCTTGGGCAAGTTATTAAATCTCTCCAAGCTGGGTTTGGAGTCACACTGCTCAAGTTTCAACACTAGCACCGGCTGTGCAATCTTGAGTAAGGTGTCTAACCTTTCTGTACCTTAGTTTCTTGTGTATAAAAATGAGTATAGTGAAAGTGCCTACGTCATTTGATTGCCATGAGGATTAAATAAGAAAATGCGTGTGTTTTAGCTAGAATTCTGCCTCACAAACATCACAGATGACCTCTGACTAACTTAAGCAGAGAACAAATTTGTGAGAAGGCTACTATGGCACAGCTGGAGAAGTAGGTTTAGAAAATGAGCAAGAACCAAGGATGGCTGGACCTTGACAGTGTTGAGCCCTGGTTGGGAGTCCAGTGCTGCTGCAGGACTCAGCTCCCCTGCAGCTAAAGGGAGACTCGCTAACTGTTGCTGAGAGGGAATCCTGTTCTGTGGATTCAGTGGCCCATCTGAAGGATAGGATGCAAGGCACCAAGGTGTGTGTTGAGGGAAAGTGGGACTCATTCTCCTAAATAGGATGAACATTCTGATGTTGAGCTACTAATCAATGGAAAATGTCCACTAAGACTCAAAGTGTATAGAATAACACCTTGCAAGGAGCAAGCACTCACTAGAAGGTAGTTGTTACAGTGATTCAGTTCTACATTCTATGGAATGGTTATGACAATACCTGCCTGAAAAGGCATAAGTATTACAGAGATCAAGTCTAGAACTTGGTATGTACTAATACCTGCTCAATATATGCCAGCTGATATTATTATGAGAATACTATAGATAAATGAAATTCATGGGCAAGTTAGAATATTTTAGCTGATCAATAGCTTCAATGTCCTTCCTCATAAATCGTAAAAATCACAATGAAAGCGTGGATCAGACAAGTTTCCTTTCTTTGTTATTTTCTACTTCACTACTGACACCTCCGTGTAACATCCCCACTTCATAGGAGAGAAAACATTTGCTAAAAGCTGGGTTTTCTCTGAAAATCAAATTCTGATGAAAAATGTGTACATGACACAGAAAGCAGCATTTATTCATTTCCATTTTAGTTTCTAAGTCTTGGGCAAATGCTTTTTCTTTTTATTTTGAGGAAGGTCATCCCTGAGCTAACATCTGCTGCCAATCCTCCTCTTTTTGCTGAGGAAGACTGGCCCTGAGCTAACACCCATGCCCATCTTCCTCTACTTTATATGTGGGACACCCGCCACAGCATGGCTTGATAAGCAGGGAGTAGGTCCGCATGCAGGATCTGAACTGACGAACCCCGGGCTGCTAAAGCAGAACGTGCAAACTTAACCACTGAGCCGCCGGGCTGGCCCCAAATTCTTATTTTTAACTCAGAGAAATGTATACTGTCTTGGAAAAAAACACAAATGATGTCACTTAGCAGAATTTTTCAAAAGGTTGGAAAGTGTATGTGTTAGGGTCTTTCTTGGGTTTTAGATGAGAGCAAACTAACAATTAGAGATTTTAGGTATTTTATATATTTCTCCAGTTCCTTATTAAAAATGTAACCTGTTCCATTCAGGGATCAAGATCTGGAGGAGAGGAAATGGGTCTGTTGTGTGTGTCCCCTTTTCTCTGTTAGGTGGTGTATATTTCCATATAAGGAAACCACATAGTTTGCAAGTTGCCACCATTATGTTTCCATAGCAATCTGTACTTTCTAGTCCTCCTGCAATTATGTAATACATTATGTGCATTCATTTAAATTCTTTATTGTACCTTGTAAGATCCACCAGGGCATTTTGTTTGCCACATATCCTCGGGCCTCAGGTTGGGTCAGCACTTGGACTTTTGAGCTGGAGCCCTGGCTGAAGCATCAGATTTGCTATTTTCTTGCCATGTGACCTGTGCAAGTGATTTCAACACTCTGTCTCAGTTTCCTCATCTGTAATGTTGGGGGTAATAATGTAATCTATCGCATAAGGTACTGTAAAGGTTAAAGGAAATAATGCCTGCAAACTGCCTAGGACACTGTAAGGCCTGCAATAAATGCCAGCAATGAGCTGGAGAGATGTGCTCTCCAGAAGAGCTTGTCAGCTGGCTGAGTTGGGGTAGTCTGTCTTGCAGTGATTG
The DNA here is from genome assembly GCF_041296235.1 of Equus asinus. NCBI lineage: Eukaryota > Metazoa > Chordata > Mammalia > Perissodactyla > Equidae > Equus > Equus asinus. The sequence goes on along the minus strand of NC_091801.1, from coordinate 34,890,631 downwards.
GATCTGCCCACCCTAAAGAGGGAAAACTTTACAGCCATTCAAAACCAACTGAAATATCGAGACCATTTGCTTATGGCCTATTAGAGACATAAATGTGAAAGGCTCAGGATTCAGGATGCATTCTGGAAACAAAACAGTGGAAAACATGAGAAAGCCCTTGAGAAGTATTCAAGTCTGGAGCCTGGCTTTGATGAGTTAGAAAAGCTGCCTTTGAAAACCTTTTCCATTTGGGCAGGAGTTTGTTTATAGTGCTCACCTAAAAGCAAGCCAGCAATTCTAGTGGTTTGGAATGACCCTCAACACTGTAGCTCACTTGGGAAGGGGATCTCTGCACATTGGCAGTAACATGGAGTTGCAGAGGATGAAGATATTAAACAGAGAAAGCTGATGTTCTTTGTTTGGCCTGGACAGTTGCTCACTTGGTGAGATAGCTGTTGGGTTGTGGGCATTGCTTTTCCAAATTGGAGTTGGGTTATGATAAGCGTACAATGAGAGAATGGACACTTTGAATCACTATGCACACTGTCCCCCCTTTTAACATTGCTGTAACCAGTTTAAGATCCTAGTTAAGGTTTTACAAGTAAATTTGTTTGATTCTGAAGCCATAGGATAAAATGCAGCTATCTGCTGGTAAACCCAGGTCCCTGAGTTCAAATTTGGATTTCTCAGCTGCAGGAGCCTCCCCAGGGTTATTTTTTAATATGCCTGTCATTTTTCATTGAAATCAAAGCTACTGAAAGAGTTAGACAGATAGATGGGATCCTCAGTTATACAGCTTTACTGACAGCCAATAGCACATAAAATTGCAAAGTAGAGTGGGTGTAAGTTGGTTGACTAGGTTGGATATTTGTTATTCTGTGAATCCAGTGGGCTGCTCACCTGTGCTTATATGCACTTGGGGTCCATATCCATCCATTTTCGTAGATGCTCCATGGGTTTGGTGTGTCTGATAGTCTGGGTCTCCCATCTTCCTGCTATTTGCTCCTATAACTCTGAGCATCATTGACCAGGTTAAATGAAATCCTTCTGCAGCTGGCTTAGTTCCAATATTTTTCATTATTTTCTTTGCATTGTGAGTATAAGAAAAAGTGGGCTTTGGGTCTCTGAATGCCCATGCTGAAAGTAAAACAACTTCACTGACATGTTTATAAGTAGTTTAATAGTTAGGAACATGCTACAGGAAAGTCTTTGGGGGAGGGGTAGAAGATGGCAATAAGTTGGCACCATTAAAGATGGTGCCTTTATGGAATAAACATCCAAGAGGCAACCACAATTTTGACCACAATGGGCAGACCACAGACCACAGACCAAGAATAGTCAGGCGACCACTTCCTGAATACAGTGGCTTTGCTTTCTGGGACCATGGAGGAGGCAGCTGTGAACAAAAGTGCAGGATTCACCTGTGCTTTTGCTGCTGCAGGACTCTGAGTATTGGGAGTCTGCTAACACCTGGCTTTCAGATTTCTCATGGAAGCAGCTGTTCATACATGGCAGGAAAGAAGACAAGAGGGCCCCCTATCTTGCCCGCACTGTACAGCTTCTAACCCGGGAAACAAGGAGGCGGCCAGAGGAGACAGAAACCTCAAATTATTTTTTCTTTGTCATGAAAATGTGTCTTATCTATGTTCCATTCTAATAAAAAATTAGTGAATAAAATATAAAATGCAGCTCTCTATTTACATATGCATTGGCAGTGTGCATCGCACACTCTTTAGAAGAGTCTCACTCATACTTACAGCATAATGAAAGCATTCCTTCTCTATTATCACCGAGGCACTCATTTAGTGTCTCTGTACAATTAGATTTGGCTTGAAATGGGGATTCATTTCTCAGCAGGATTGCTCAATGAATTACTTTAGTGTCTCTGTTCTCTTAGAGGTGTCTTTCGATGCTAGTGGAGGGGAAATGCTGCTCCTGGACAAATCCAGCCCAGAGGACGAGGATGTGACTGATGGTGTCCCTGAGCCTTGCTTACCAGGTCTATTTCCTTTCCCACTGTTTGGCAGCAAAGAAGAGTTTGGAATAAAAATCCAAAGATGGTTGCTTTCAAATAAAGAGAACCCCAAAATATGCTGGCTGAGGAAATTCATGCTCAATAGTAACTGCTTTCTTCCTCACTGAAATACTGATCACTCAATCAGTCTTCTAAGTTCCATAGGATATTTTTCCCCCGTTGTGAGAGTTTGAGCACCAAGCATTCTTTTTTAATGATACAGGGAGCATTGTGAAGAATATAACTGTGGTTCACAAACACCTGCTCACCCTCCCACATCATGCGTGCATGTACAAGTAAATTTTTCAGCAAGTACAGGTCTATTTCCCAATTGCTTCAACAGGTAAAAACTGGCACCGTTTCCTGGCAGAACATGCACTCTAATTGTCTTTCTAGCTGGTACCTGTTTTGAGTTGCTCCAAGTGTATTTATTGTAAAGCCCTCCTATGATCATCCAACTTTGAAGCATTCCAGTGGGCTTGCTTTTAAACTTGGTGGTTGCCCAGACCATAGAAGGAATCAGAGAATTACAGACAAACTTGGAGGAAGCACTGCATGGCTACTGTTGGCTTCCCAACCACCTTAGACAGAACAGGTGTATGTAAAGGTGACTCTTCCTCCCAGGAGACAGTGCCTAGGGGAGCTGCAAGTTGCAGCATGCAGTGAGGTGTTCAGGAGTGAGGTGTAAAATTCCAAAGGTGTGGGTTCAGTTCAGATAAGCACCCACATGTTTGGCTCTTCAGAAGAAACCTGTCTGAAATGTCTCAAACAGCCTGTTAAGTTGGGCTGGAAATCTTTCAGGAACTCATTTCTCCTGAGGTTTTTGGTACTTCCTGTAAGAGTCAGCCCAGAATAGCCTTTCCGTGTCTGAGCCAAAGGCGGAAAAGTAATGAAACAGCCTTCTCACTTTCTATTGTTTTGTGTTAAAAGAGCGTACTTATTTGTTGGTTGTGAGGGCTTTACACGGAGATGAAGTAATAGAAAAGTTCAGACATTCAGGCTCCTGTTTGGTTTGGGAAGTCTGCAGAAGCAGTGTTTGGAGTGGGTTCTCATTTCATTTAGATGGTTTGCCTGTATACAGCCATTTCCCTGTAAGTGATTATTTTTGTTGTGTAAGGAAAACATGGCAGGACTGTATAGTGGACCCAGATTTGTGCTGGAGGCCTAGTTTCTAGGAGTTGATGGAATGATCATGACTATCAGTGAATCTGAGTTGATTTCCTGGAGATTCAGCACCTACAATTAGCACAGAGAGAAATGGCACTTCATCTGTCAGTGCCGCTGCAAAGCTGGGGTGTGTGCTACAGGCTGGGCCATCAGGAGTCCAGGCTCTTTCCAAACCTCATGCTCTTGGGTATTATATAAAGGACTGGATTAGGTCTTTTCTTCCAACAGAAGTGAATAACTAAACAGCCGCTATGTCAGTAGCAGAAGTGGATGCTGTTCCTTAGTGGGAGCAGAGTCACACCATGTTTGGCATGCCTGTTCCCTCAGACCATGTCCACAGAGCAGCCTCTTTTGAGGGGGGAGCAAGACTATGGGAACAAGCCCTCCTGAATGACGATGCAGGTCTGAGTGTGCTGTGGGGGCACTTCCTCTTGGTGAGAATTGTGACACTGTGTCACACTGTGCCTTGGTGATGGATCCAAACCATTGTTGCAAATTAGTTTCTTTATCAATTCGCTCTCCTGACTATCCATCTGATTTTCACAATTGATGACTGGTGAGCAAGTCCTCTGACCATTTCCTGCATTTTCTCAGTATCCCCTTCTATTATTCATTTTAATGCAATGTCAAAACAATGTGGAGGGGCCGGCCCTGTGGCCGAGTGGTTAAGTTCGCGCGCTCCGCTGCAGCGGCCCAGGGTTTCGCTGGTTCGGATCCTGGGCACAGACATGGCACCACTTGTCAGGCCAGGCTGAGGTGGCGTCCAATGTGCCACAACTAGAAGGACCCACAACTAAAACATATACAACTATGCACTGATGCACTGGGGGGATTTGGGGAGAAAAAGCAGAAAGAAAAACAAAAAGGAAGATTGGCAACAGTTGTTAGCTCAGGTGCCAATCTTTAAAAAACAAAAACAAAAAACAATGTGGAAAAGATTTTCCTCAGAGGCCATGTTGGACCACAAAACCCACCCCTGTGGACTTTCCTGTCTCCTCTGGTCCTTTGGAGGAACCAGGAATGGTGTAGAGTAAGGCGGTGCTGGAGGAACCTCCTAAGGGGGGCCTGATGATTCATTTCAGGAGTTGGGTTTTTGCCTTGGTAAGCACTCTGCTCTGGTACAAGAAGGCAATGAGTTGCCATGAAGGGCAGGGTGGCTTGGCCCACATCTCCCCTGGCATATGGGGAAACCTGCTCCATCCGATGTGAGAGCCAAGCTGTCTGGGGAAACCTGGGAGATGCAGCTAGGTCAGGCTACCACTTCAATTCAGAGACAGGGGCTTCACCTGCCTCCTTCGAGGGATGCTTGCTCGTCTGCAGTTCTGGGTCTCTTGACTGCGGAGAGAAGGTCAACCAGAGAGGCACCTCCTAATTGTGGAGAAGTTGTTATGATGTCTAAAACCGAATGATACAGAGCATTTGGAAATATTTGAGGAGAAGATCAAAGCCTGGAATTTAATTACCCAACCCCACTTAATTAGCTGCTGCCTGGCTGTTCCATCTTCCCCATTGACGATTATGGATGGGTCGCTGCCCTCTATACTTCTTCCCTCTGGCCTGGCTACACCCAGGGCAGCAGGTTTTCAGAGATTTGCACATGAGAATTAATGACAGTTTGCAGTGGGGTAGTTGGGGGCAGAATGGCTGAGGAGGCAGGAAGGGACTGGGGGTGGTGGAGGAGATAGCACATGTTAGGGATGGAGGCCCTCTCACATGTTACGGGCTTGTGTGCACTTGTGAGCAAAAGTCATGCTTTTTCTGAATTCTGAGACACCACATAGAGCCTGTCTGATGTACAAACCTCAGAGGTATGAATGGTGAAACAGCTCCAGTAAAGAATGTTCTTTTACTAGTGTTAGCTGGGGCCTAGAGTGGGCACGTGGGGGGAATCACAGCCTCCAAGTGTTGGGGTCCTAGGTGACAGTGACCAGGGTTGGCTGGAAGCCAGGCTCTGCCCACTGTGGGGTGAGTGTGGGAGAATTATCCCTGCTCCATGACTGGACTCATGGAATTATCCGGATTATCCTGGACTCACCAGCTCTGTGGAGGTTCTCACCCCATGTTAGAGCAGAAAAAAATGTTCCTAGCAGGTTGGCAGGCAGTGGGCCTCTCCTGTCCTCATGAAGTCAACACCAAGTGCTTTATAAATGATCTGAATGAAGTGTATCCTTCATCCAACTGCCGTGACAGAAATATGCTCAGAATCTGCAGCACTCTTCTGTTTCATTTGGTCCTCAAGCTTTGTGGAGCACTTTGACCAGCAAAAAGACTCTCACAAAACAATTCTTTTGTATCTTTTGGTAAAAGACAACTAATAAGAATAAAATTTGTTTTGCTTTTTGTTAAGGTGGCCACAACTATTCAGTAGAACATATATTGTAAAATGTTCCTATGCCTTGAACCTCCCCATGCACCTGTCTGAGGTGTCCTCACACCTGCTTTCTCTGTGGGCGTTGGCTTTTCTGTGGAGGTTTGAATGTAGCAGATATCCATAGGAGAGTCCTGCTTCCCCCCATAACTCTGGCCCCTCAGGTGATCTTATGTGCTGGTTTCATTTTTCTGTATGTCAAATATTTTCCTCAGGAAGTATATTCTAGGTCATTGCCCACCCCAGACCCTTCTTGGGGATGCCTTTTATGGGATTCATTTCAATGTTGGCATTTTGGGATTTTTTTTTCCCTTCACCTGGATTACCTAATATAACATCTCAAGGCTCCCCTTTTGTCCTTCTCCCATTTTCTGGGTATCTTAAGCCTTAGGTTTTTATATTCAAAACATCCCCTTCTGTTTCATATTCCAGAACTCCCTTTAACTATGCTGACTTTGCTGGGTTCTGGGACCTTAACAGGAGACAGGGGCTTGCCCAAGCTGAAGGAGCTCTTGTAGGGTGAGGGGAGAAGTTCACTCTGGGCAGCAAAGCCAGAACACTGATCTTCCCAGTGATCCCCATGCAGCACAGCAACTTACCATGATCAGGCAGCAGCCACCAGAGCAGGTCTTCCAGGAACCCCAATCTTTCCTCTGGGGTCCTCACTTTAAATCATGGATTATTTTTGAACACTGCATTATTTTTCTAAGTAGCATTTTGGAAGTTCTGCATTTATTTTCTAGAGAATTTACCAGCATCCCGTCTTTTCCAAGAAGCCTGGGGAAGCTAGGGAACCCTAGCACCCGGATTGCAGTGAGCTGGGGCATTCATGAGAAGGTATCAGAGAAGACCCAACACCCTTGCTTTGTAATCCCCTCCTTGGTGCTTGGCTGTGTTCTTGCCTTGTTTTGGGGAGCAGTGCAAAGCATGCGGCATTTTGGGCCTTTCTCAACCTGACTGCTCTCAGATTTTTAGTCTCTAGATAAAAAATGGACCCAGACCTTGTCCCTTGCCTTTTAATTCCAACACTGCTCAAGGTCCACATGAGTAGGAAGACAGCCCTGAGGTCGGTGGAATGCTCTCATCCTGTCCTGCGCGTGCTTTCTAAAGCATTTGTTTGTTTACCTTCACACATGAGTCTGCTGCTGAGGCAGTTAGAGTGGGATTCTCACTTTTTTCTTTTGGTGTGTAAAAAGTGCAGACATTTCATGTTTATTATTGTTAAGTTTTTCTCACTGAATTGAAGAAATACATCTAGATGGTTTATTCTCAGGAGACTAAGTTCAGACATTTCACAACATATAAATAATTATCTTTAATATGAGCCACTTATTCTATGTCTTCTTTGTTTATGAAGAATTTTCCTTATTTAATGTTAATAAAATGACTAATGCACAGTTTGTGGGCTTGGTATCTAATCCTAGATTCTTGACCTAATCTCATGCATTGGTGCTGAGAAAATTGCCTTCAAGGCGATAGCATCTTTGCTGAGTCCAATTGTGAGCCTACCACACACTATAGAAGGTGCCGAGATTCAACCCTGGTCAAAGCAAAGACCAATGATGTCCACTTTGAGTTCAGTTGCAGCACATTCTTTCAGTTTTGTCGAAAATGAACTTGTATAACAACAAGCATTTGAATGTGCAACTTGAATTACAAGGCCAAAGGGACCTTAATAAATCATAAAGCCATAAACCAATTTCTCCCAGAGAACCTTAATCCTAGGTCTTTTTGAAATGTATTGGCCATTCAGTCTCTGACTTGGAGCTTCTATTAGTTTTTCAAATATAATACATCATACTTTCTGGAAAAGGATTGTGTGCAATGTCTACTCTGACCTCCCAGATTCTGGCATCTCAAAATGTCTAGAGGCGTGTCTGAACCAGAATTTGTGCAGCAGAATTTCTCCCTGTTAGAGGCAGGCTGTTTCCCCTAAAATTCCTGTGTTCTCTCTGAAAGCTTGTGGTATCTATGTGAATCAGTAATTTTGCAAAAGCCATGATTTAATTTAATAATGTTGATTTTGGTTGCCCTGACCATACAAAATGAACATTTGCTGAGCTCTAAAATAAAATTGGAGGCTATTTCCTCTTCATCTTATTTCCATAACATTTCGGATTCAGATTTGGCACAAAGAAGAATGTGTCAGAATGCAAAACTTTTGGGATACAAGAAAACCCAGGAGGCATTATTAAGCATTTAGCATCTAAAGGTTCCAGATTTTAATTTAATACATTATCTAGAAATATTTTGGCACCAGGCAGACTTAGACTTGAATCGCACTGTTGCTACCTTCTAGTCATGTCACTGAGCAGGTTCCTTTCTTTTTCTAGTGTCCTCTTCAGTAACACAAAGCAAATAGGTACCTATCTCACAGAACTGTGTCTATAGCACCAGCACTTGGCACACAGTAGGAGCTAAATGTGGGCAATCTGACTAGTTGTACCATTTTTTGCTCTGTTCCTTTCTTCTCTCCATGTGATCTACCAAATTTAAGAAATTGGATCCCTTAGATATCAGTCCCAATGTGTTCAGTCAGTGGACTTTTTCTCCTAAGAATGAAGGGAGAGTGGAGCATGTTGGGGATTAAGGGTGTGGGATGATGATGGAAGGAACAGAAAGTTGGATCAGGCTGAATTTATTGATATGGGTTCACTAAACAGAGATTGTACGTTTAATGTTGCAGCTTGGGTGGTTAGAAAGGGCTCTAACAATTTGTTTTGTTAGTTGGCTGAAACCTGGACCAAAAGATGGCCCACAGTGAGCAAGTTGGAAATGTCAGATGTACCTTGGTTTAATGTAGAGTAAGGGAGTCAAAGGCTTAGAGTCACTGGAATATTATAGTAGATTTGTCATTTAAGGTCTACTCACCCATGCTGGGAGCATCCAGAATACATATATTTCAGGACTATGAGAAATAGTTTATGAGGGAATTCAACACTGTTGAATAGCTCTTCTCTGTAAGCCAAGCCTCTTAGTGGGAACTGTAACCACTCAATTGGGAAACTTACTAACAATGGCAGTAACTGGACCTTGAGGTGGCAGGGGCCAAGAGGTGACACTCTGCTACCAAAGGCAGAGTCAAAGCAGTAATCAGAACAGTCTGATTCATGCAGACCTATGGCATTGGCTACTTAATCATGGTGTTCTAGAAGTGAATAGATACGAAATCTATTAAATTCTTACTTGATCCCTATAAGCAGAAAAGTTCTTGGTCAAGTGAACAAAAGTCTAACCTGAATCTTAAACACAGAAAGTCATGGCTCCTCAATTGACTTTCAGACTTGAGCTGGTTTACAGACCCAGAACTCCTTGAAAGAAGAGGAGGTGGGGTTCCCTCCATGAAGGACCCTGGTGCAGTGCCAAAATCTTATACTGTTCGTCTTTCTCCCAGCATTCCCCAAAGGGACCTGTTGCCTTTGGATTGAAACTGCAGCATCGGTCTCCTGGGTCCCCAGCCTGCCAGCCCATCCTGAAGATTTTGAACTTGCCACACTCTGTAATCACGTGAGTCAATTCCTTACAATTAATCTCCCTCTTTCTTTGTATACTTCCTATTGGTTCTGTTTCTGTAGAGAAAACTAACTAATACAGAAATAGGAGAGTTATTATACACAAAGCGAAAGGCCGACTCTTAGTGCCACATCACCCCAGGATTCAGAGTGCAGCCATCTCTGTCAACTCCCACTGGGCTGGGGCACTGCTTCCCATGCTGCTCTGCCTGGCTCCCCTCCAGGCTCCCAACGTCTGACCTCCATTGCCTCCTTTGGCTCTCAGTCACAATGTCGCTTGCTCAAGTCGTCTCTGATGGTGCCATCAAAAAGCTGCTTTGCGCTCTGGTTATCCTCTTCTTTCTCTTGCTTTGTTATTTTCATAGCGTATGTCATCATTAGACATATTATATGTTTTACTTGGTTATTTTGGTTTTTATCTGGTTCTTACCATAGACTATCAGCTCAATGAAGGTAGGAGTTTTTGTTTTCTTCATTGCTGTATCCCCAGTCTCTAGGCACTGCTTGATATTTAATAGATATTCACTATTAAATGAATAAATCCTAACTTGTCATGGTAACTTCTCTCAAACAAAGACCAAATCCTCTGTCCTTTTAAAAAAATATAGGCTGGTCCCGTGGCCAAGTGGTTAGGTTCGCGCGCTCCGCTGCAGGCGGCCCAGTGTTTCGTTGGTTCGAATCCTGGGCACGGACATGGCACTGCTCATCAGACCACGCTGAGGCGGCGTCCCACATGCCACAACTAGAAGGACCCACAACGAAGAATATACAACTATGTACAGGGGGCTTTGGGGAGAAAAAGGAAAAAAATAAAAAAAATCTTAAAAGAAAAATATATATATACACCACACTGTTTCCTAGGAATCAGCTTTTTATGTAAGACAGCTCTTTTGTCTTTTTTTTCTTTCGGCCTCCGATAGGTCTTTGACCAAAGCTCTCAGGGACCCAAAATATAGACACCTGCAAAGAAGGTGAGTATAACAATGTTTTGTAAGTCTGTTTCTTTTTGGAGGTATTTCCTGGTGATACCTGACCTTTTAACATTTAAAAAAAAATCATTCCTAACCCACAAAAAATCAGTTGTATCTCTATAAACTAACAATAAACAGTCAGAAAATGAAATTAAGATAACCATTCCACTTATAATAACAAAATAAAATTTATTAGAAATAACTTAACCAAGGAGTTGAAAGACTTATACACTGAAAACTACAAAATATGGCTGAAAGAAATTAAAGAAGTCAGAAAGAAATAGACATCCTGTGTACATGAATTAGAAGATTTAATATTATTAATTAAAGTAACAGTTTATTAACAATTGTTAATAAAATTGTCAATTCTACCCAAAGCATATAATGCAATATTATTCAGCCTTACATACAATGGAATATTATACAGCTTTAAAAAGGCATGAAATTCTGATATATGCTACAGTATGGATGAACCTTGAAGACATTATCTTGAGTGAAATAATCCAGACACAAAGTACAAATATTTTATAATTTTTTTCATATGAAATATCTGGAATAGGTAAACTCATAGAGGCAGAAAGTAGAATGGTGGCTGCCAGAGGCTGGAGGGAGTAGGGAATGGGGAGTTGTTGTTTAATGGGTACAGAGTTTCAGTTTGAGGTGATGAAAAAGTTCTGGAGATCAATAGTGGTGATAGTTGCACAACAATGTGAATATACTTAATGTCACTGAACTGTACACTTAAAAATGGTTAAAATGGTAAATTTTGTGTGATATGTATTCTACCACAATTAGAAAGAAATCGTCCTGCCACTGCACAAGAACCACAGGATCAGTGTGCAACGCTACATCTCTTCAAGCAGTGTGTTGTCCAAGACCATTGGGGAAGTGGGTCCATATGTAACTGATGACACATGTGCGTGGTGGGAGGCCACAGTGACTTCTGGGAGCCATCGTTTCATTCTAAATAAAGCAGATTCACTAAAGGACAAAAAAATGAGCTGCAATTGCAGAAAATTTTCCTGAACACGCTATTATTGTATTAAGTTCCCCAAACCATGAGCTTTTATTACATGAGTTCTTTGCCCATGTCTGGAACTCTATCTTGTGGTCAAAAAGGAAAAATTTTGTTAAAACTTTGACGATATATATTGCATATAAGGAGAAAGAGACAAACTTTTAAAAAGTGTCTGAAATCACTTAAAAAAATAGCTATCCCTGACAGCCTCAGAGAGACTGGGCAGAAATTGCTGTATGGCTTTGACTAACAACCCCTTCTTTTGTGTGGGCTCCATTTTAAACCACATGGCTTTAAGGTTGCAAAGAGGGTGTGGCTTATAAATACCCAAATTACAGCAGCAAAGTCTGCATGAATGATTTTTTCCCCTTTGAAATAATAATGTCAGAACTGTTATTACACTTGGCTTCATGGGGGAATTGGAAGTGTTTCTCAGAAGGGAAGTGCTTCCAGCTCTATGGTTCTTTCAAGAGCTCCATTCCCATGTACTTGCTGGAAACTTTCAGGAAACCGCATTCCTTTTCACGTCCCCATTTAGCAATGTGATCTCTCCCAGCCAGAATGCTTCCCAGACCACCTCATCAGCCAGGCCTGGGAATGGAATGTGGCCACAAGGGGCTAAGGCGTTGGGATTTAGGTCTTGTTTCGATGTTGTGTTTGTGAGTAAGAGAGGAAAGGAATGATTTTTTTCTCCTGAGAATATTTTTGTCAACCAGCATATTTCAAAGGATTCAAAGTCTCTAATAAATCAAAGGATTCAAAGTCTCTAATCTGGGGATGAGGGGGAATGGAACTTGAGATGATAATGATATCAAATTCTGTCTCAGAGTGGCTAGAGTTAGCCTGGATTATAGGTCAAGAAGTGTTTGACAAGTGTCAGAAAAATCCATAAGAATCCTCCTGGTAATTTTCTGCAATTTCTTTTGGAAATGATTAGATCAAAGGAAATTAACTGTAAGGAGAGTGAGATGGTGATTTCTTGTTTTAAAATTCAATGAAAAAAAATGAGAGGAGCAGGGCTGGCCTGGTGGCGAAGTGGTTAGGGTCACGTGCTCAGCTTCATCAGCCCGGGGTTCCCTGGTTCAGATCCCGGGTGTGGACCTGTGCACGGCTTATGAAGCCATGCTGTGGCAGGCATCCCACATATAAAGTAGGGGAAGATGGGCACAGATGTTAGCTCAGGGCCAGGCTTCCTCAGCAAAAAGAGGATTGGTGGTGGATGTTAGCTTAGGGCTAATCTTCCTCAAAATAAATAAATAAATTTAAAAAAAGGGAGGGAGGGAGAAAAAGAATAATCAAATTTTGAAAAACAGGGTAGGATTTTGAATATTATATGGTTTGGGGAGAATGATTTACTTTATGTTTTTTAAAAAAATACGGTATAGCAAATCTCAACACAAAGCAAGAACACCCTGCCAATCATGATATACCACCCCTGGTCACCAGAAGATGATGCCATGGAAACATTTGATCATACTCCTACCACATGAAGAACAGTCTCTGTGGGCTGGCCTTTTGATTTTCTGTCATTTTCATTTAATTGGGCAAGTGTATGGGGGGAGTTTTGATAGTATGCGAGATTTGATGGTGGGAGTAATAATATTTAAAGGTGCGGTCATATTTGACAGTCAGATATAGCACAGGTTTTATTTTTTCAGGTGTGTATTTGATCCAACCACTTAGTATTCTACATAGTATACAGTTAAAATTTATTTCCTCTCTGACTGAAATCTGTAAACTGAAATCATGTTAGTTGTCAAAGATTTCTAGATAGCACCAGAAAATATGGAGAATGCCCCGTTAGTACCTCAAGTACGCCCTGTGGTGGGTATTTTGACTTTACCATCTGCTTCTTAGAGAAATTGCTGGAGACAGACAAGGAAATATGTTTCTAGAATAACTAGATCCAGGATTTGCTAGAAAAATGATAGCAGAGGCAGCTGCTTGTGATTCTTACCCCAATGCATTCTTCAATCATGAGATTTTGTTAAGTTCCACATAGATTTTTTTACATGTTTTTTGGATTTAATTATTATTTAGATTTATACGCATGCTTGTCAATGTCTTGGCTCACTAAAGCTTCTTGCATCTTTCTTCTGGCTTCATTTTCCACCTTCTTAACATATATCCTTTAGTAGTTATTTCAGTGAAGGTCTGTGACTGATAAATTCTTCTTTTGTCTGAAAGAAAATTTTATTTTGCTCTCAGCATTGAATAATATTTCAGCTAACTATAGAATTCAGATCAATCATTTTCTCTCAACATTTTGAAAATAGTATTCCATTGTCTTCAGGTGTCTTTCATTTGAGGAATATGCTCCCATTAAATGTATTTTCCCTGTGGTTACTTTCAACATTTTCTTTCTCTCCTTTGAATGTGTCTAGATATGGACTTACATTTAACCTTTCTGGTTGGGACTTGGTAAGATTCTTCATTCTAAGTGTTTTCGTTTGGAGCTGAAAATTTCTCAGGGACTTTCTATTTAAAATATTGTTTTACCTCCACTCTCTCTATTTTTTCCTTCTAGACTCCTCTTATCTCATTTTATCAACTAGAGAGATTATAGCTAGATGCATCAGATAGAAAACACAACTTAATGATGGCTTGAATAAATTTCTCTCACATGACTAGATGTCTGGAGCTAGGCATGCTGAAATCTTTTTAGCTGTCTTCTTCATCATCCTTTGTATATTTGCAAGATGAGTGCTCCACCTTTAACCCTGTGCCCATGTTCACATAGAAAGAATTGGGAGGAGAATGGGCCAACTTTTAAAGACCATCCTCAGGAACTTGTCTTTGGAAACTTCTGCTTCTATTTCATTGGACAAAACTGTGTCACTTGGTTACTAGTTTGTCTTGGGAGTTGCTGGGAGATAATCTTTTTAGTTGGGCATATTGTCATCCCAAACAAATCAGCTATCTGTGAGTGAAAACAGCAGAATGGAAACTGTATAAGCAATAAGCAGATCTGCCCTGGTGTGTGTTGGGGTTCTGTACTTCATCTCATGTCTGTCAATGCTACTTTTATGTTATCATCCCTTTATCTTTCTGTCTTTAGATTCTGGGTAACTTCCTCAGATACATATTCTAGTGCACTAAATCTTTCTTCACCTATGTCTAATGTGGTATTAAAACCAATCATGAATTGTTAATATTAATGACTATATATTTTTTTTCTAAAAGTTCTATTTTCTTCAAAGCTACATAGTCTTCTTTTAAAGTATCTTATTATTTCTGTATGGATTCTGTTTTTTATTTTATCCTTTTAATAATTTGAAAATATTTAATTTATAACTTACTTGAGAATATTGTTCCACTATTTCAAGTTCCTGGGGTTTGCTATGTCTGCTGACTCACTAGGGATAAATATTTTCTTATGTGTTACAAAATTTTTGATTATGAGATTCCCTTGAGAGGGAAGCTTTTTCTCCTGAAATCCTGTGTGGTCTTGATTGAAAGAATGTCCCTCAGAGCAGCTTTGTGCCTGCTTATCCAGGCCCTTGGGGGTTCCAAAACCATGAAGATATCAGACCATTCAAGACAGTGTCATTAGGTTTCTATTTCTCATGGGAGCCTCTTAGTACAACCAAAGTTTAGGCAGCAGGCATGGGCTGACTTGCAGCTTGTTTTGGTCCCAGCTGTTTTTGGGGTTTTGGTTCCCACTTGTCTTTCCCCCTGCACAGTATTTGGCTTGCCATGCCACCCCAAGGCCTGGGAGGGATAAACAACACAGCAGAGCTCTGAGCTAATTGAAGCACAACTCACAGCTTGGCACAGAGATTGGAAGGCTCTGTGAGAAAGAAGTGTCTTAGTAACATTGATCCAGTGAGATATTCTAGGGACTAAAGTAAAAATGAGGAATGAAAAGCTATAAACCAAAATGAAATCTAAAACATTACCTTGTTTAGTCCCTAAATTCAGAACTGCAGGTCCCTAAACCATCTATGGCAGCTTCTTGTGCTAGCCTTGGGAAGCACAAGTAAGAATTAGTGTTCTGGAAGATTAAAAATGATCCAAAGTTTCATTAATATAACTACCTGTGGCCCTCCAAAAGTGTGATGCATTCATGAAGTGATTCCTCACTACTGCTTTTCTCTTCTGACCATGCACTGTGTGCAAGGCAGTGTGCAATTCTGGTGGGCAGAGATGAATAAGACAGAGTTTTGTTCTCAAGTACAGAGGCAAATAGACAAACAAATCAGTATAATGTAATACACGTATAGCTAGAGGACTAAAGGGCAGAGAAGAGGGTGGCTCAGCTTTGAGTGAAGACTTCATGAGGAAATAGCACTTAGGCTAGGTCTTGAAAGACAAGCAGAATTTGGATAGGTGAATATGGCATGAAGCCTTTTAACAAGTTATGAATAAAAGACAAGGAAAACATTCCGTTTTTCAAAAAAGCAATGATTTCAGTTTTAAACCTGGTAGGTTTGAGTGCTTATGGAACACTCCATAGATGGTTGGAATTTTATGATTCTAGAAATCAAAAAAATGGGAGTTAGAGAACTAGTCTAGGAATCATTGGTGTAGTGAGTGAACTGATGGGACTCAAACTAGGGAAGTGATGGAAGCACTCAGTGAGGCTATGGGGAGAGAGAGAAAAAGGGAGAGAGAAGAGAGGAGGAGAGAAGGGGAGGGGAGGGGAGAAGAGGAAAGGGGAGGAGAGAGGGCAGGGGAGGAGAGGAGAGGAGGAGAAAGCAGGAGAGGGGAACAGAGGGGAGGGGAGGAAAGTAGAGGAGGAGGGGAAGAGAGGAGGTGGAACACATAAGGTTGGTGAGAACCTGAGAAAGAGAGATGTAAAAAGGAAAACAAGGACCAGTGCTGTTCTACAATAAAGACCAGAGTCTCATGAATAGAAAGATTGGCCATCAGCATTAGATGCTGCAAACAAATCAAGTAGGAAGAAAACCAAGAGTCTACTGAAGTGGCAATTTCTGGAAGCCTTAGTAAGAAGATAAGTTCTTACAAACATTTTCCAGTGGTTTCCAGAAACATTCATTGCAAGGAAGATGAGAGACAGTGTTCACCTTGAGGAGAGAGAGAGCTCAGGGCTGGAGGAGCTGAGCCTTAGGGTGTCCCACAAGTGAGCCTTGAGGCAGAATGGCTCAGCACTTGGAGCAATTTACTCTCTGGGCTGGCTTCTTGATCTGTGGAAGGATTTATAAACGCGTACTGCTAGACTCATGGAGGGTGCCTCACAAAGTTTGCTGTCTTTCACTTATGTCTGTATTGAAGGTGGAAGTTCCTGGAGTAAGGAGGAAGAGAACTAGCTTGAAGAGGAGAACTAGTCTCATCTCCCTCTGCACAGGTGAGAGTGAGGGAAGATGTAGAGCCCCCCAAGGAACTATAAGGGCGAGAGTGACAGGCACCTGCTGGACCTGGAGCACCCTGAGGACCGGGGCTGTGTGCAGGGAAGGACTGCTACTCTGAGGAAGGGAGAGGGCCATGGGGCACTATGAAGCATTGTGGGAGAAGGTGAGGGTTGTGATCTGGAATATGATCCTGTTTCTAATGTATAGGGTGACCTTGCCATGGTCCTGGCCATGATCATTCTCCTATTGTCCCCTGCTAAGTGATTAGGAGATGCCAATTGCTAAAGAGACTAAGTTAGGAAACCAGGGACTGTGCTTCTCACAAAGCTCCTCTCCTGGGCCACCATCTCTCTCCTTCCCAGACTAGATCCCACCTCCCCTTGAGTCCCATCTTGCCATGCTTTCCCACTCTCACAAACACCTGGCCATGCTGGCCTGCTCTCTGCTCCTTCCTCACCTCAGGGCCTTTGCGAGGCTCTTTCCCTTAACTTGGCCTGGTTGGCTCCTTCCTCTCATTCTGATCTCAGCTACAATGTCCCCTCCTTGGAGGGCCATCCCTGACAAGCCCCTTTGAAGTAGCTCCTCTGTCACTTTCTACACAATGGCCTATTTAATTCACTTTGTAACACCTCTCTCCGATATTTCCTGTTTTTTAAATTAATTTACTACGTATGTCCATCTTCCCCCATAAGACTCTAAGGCTCATGAGAAAAGAAACTTTTTTTGGTCCTCGTCACTGTACTATTATGCCTAGAGCAGAGAGAAATATTTAACACATAAAAATATATTTTCATGGTGTGAGTGAAGTGAATGGCATGTCAGGATTCTCAAGGTGGGTGAGCAGAGTAAACTCCCTATCGGGCTCTCATTCTTGGGTGCCCAGGGACTAGGGGTGGTGCACGTGGCCATCTGCCCTGCACTGCTCCTGAACATGCTCTGCTCCATCAGCGCTTCCTGCTTACCTCTGCCAGCCCCAGTCTTCCACCTTGCCATCACGCCAGTCAGGATTCTTTTCATTTCCTTTCTTTACAGAAAAGAGATAAACAATCTTTTTCTTTTAAATTTTTACGCATAATATCTACAGAATTTATTTATCATATCTGTCTTGAATTACTTAAAAAGCAGAGCAGCTGTTCCCTCCTGCCTTCCTGGTTTGTGTTACTCAATCTGGTTTGCTTCACCAGAAGAATCCCCATGTCAATTAGTTTCTGTCCTTTTTGCTTTGTATTATGCAGATATGAAATCATCTGAAAGTGAAAGAAAGAAAGAGAGAGAAAGAAGGAAGAAAGAAGAAAAAGCATTCCAAATTCAA
Source organism: Equus asinus (assembly GCF_041296235.1). Classification (NCBI taxonomy): domain Eukaryota; kingdom Metazoa; phylum Chordata; class Mammalia; order Perissodactyla; family Equidae; genus Equus; species Equus asinus. Next base: position 34,872,978 of record NC_091801.1, on the reverse strand, counting down.
AGCAGCACATACTTTCATCCTCTGCCTCTTGTCTCTGTGAATTCATGAAGTAACTCTGAGAAATAAGGTGATGTTTAAGATCTATCATAATTTCTTTGAAAAACAAAGTCAGCATGGCACTTTTAAGGTTTCCCTTCATCCTAATAGGAGCAATTAACTGGGTACAGGGTCCGCAGATTTAGCCTGAGGCTTCCACAGACGTTTGCACAGATACCTTCATAACTGAGGCCCTGAAGTTCTTGCTCACACAGAGCATGTGCATTTACTAAGAAAGTAAGCACATAGTCTTACTTTTTAGTTCTCTATATGTATTCTTCTTCAAGAGCTGCTAAATTTATTGTAGAGTGGGAGAGGGAGGTTTGTATTAGAAAATGTAACGTAGACTCTAAGAAGCTTCACAATATTCCAAAATGGGTTGTGTCTTTAATTGGCTTCGCGGGTTCTCCATGGTTCCCTTTTATGCCCCCGATTTTCTGCCTTACAGAAAGCATGAGGAGCAGCAGCAGCAGCACCCTGTGAAATCAGTCACCAGCCAGGATGTGCTTTGGAAAGTGTCTGCAGCAGCAGCCTATTGAGGCCAGACAGCACCTGAAGAATGCCTCTCAGAGAAAGACATTTCCGCTGTCTTCAGAAGGGAGCGTCCTTTTGTTCTCTTTCCAGCAGGTCACATGGCCAGTCAGCCTCCTCCAGAGCAGGAGAAATTCCTCAGGAGTTCCCTTGAATTGTGCTTCTGTTCTATATCAGGCCACAAGTGGTCAGGCTGCACTGTTTACAAGATACCCTGTGGCTTCTCAGAGTGACCTGGTTTCAGAGAGCAGGTCCCAGATGAAACATGAAAGCTGTCCAGGCTTCCAGGACAGCAAAAGGCATTTGTCTGTGAGGCAAGCCATTTGATTTAGAGAAGATCAAATGATCTGTGAAAGGGGCTTGCACAGTGGAGTTCTCTGATTCATTAAGGAATCCAGTGGAATGTGGTAATTTGTGCAGGCTAATCAGGCTCCCTTAATCCCTCTGCCTGATTTAAAAAAAAAAAAATCCTCTGAATCATTTGGTACTTAAACAGCACAGGATCCCAGGAAGAAGACAAGCAAACCTATAAATGTCCTTTGCTTCTAGGAGAAAATCAATATCAACATAGTCCCTTTTTCTTTTGTGTTATTTTTTTTCCTGAGATCATCTATAGGCAAATGCATTTTAAGTCATTTTGGCAAGAGAGCAATTGGACCTTTTCAATGTTGTTGTTGGAGGAGAGAAAACAACAGTTGAGTAAGATTTTAAAAAGTTCTGTTAATGGAGTAGAGCAGAAGTTGTTTTTCTTAATTGAAAAGTATGAAGACAGATTTGATAACAATTTTCCCCTTCATCTCCTCCCTACATGTTAAAAATCCAATTAATTTTTAAAAAGAAATTTTATGAAGGAATGAAATATATTTCCTTGTACATGAAGGAAAAGTTTTACTTTGCATACTGCTTTAAAATGTGCCTTTCCACCTGTCCTTGGAGTCTAAGGTTCAGGACTGTCTTTGTCACATGTACACTTATTTTTGATGGGTTAAATATAAATGGGAGTAAATGATAGAAAAATGTGAATTGTGTATACGCTTGGATCTTAAAAAAGTTTGCGCTCCCCAGTTCCATGACCCTCATGGAAGATGTAGAACCTGAACTTCATGGGAGAATGAGATCATAATGTAAATGAAAGACATAGAACATAAGAGAGATAGAGATGAAAGGAAAATGAAACAGGAAATTCTAGTGGCAAAACTCTGTTCTCAAGTCCCATTAAAGGAAAACACCAGAATTAACGAGAGCGTGGAGCCCACTTGATCCCGTATTTATTTTGGAAGATGTCAGCCTTCCATGCGCAGACTGGAGGCAGAGAGGAGACTCCAGTTGTGGAGCTGCTGGGCTCCCATCTGATGGCCACCAACCTGCAACATGTAAGGAGTATAAGTGCTTTTGTTCATAACTCATGAAGAAATTTCTTCCACATTAAATATTTTCATTTCATGGTCCTTGAAAATGAGGTAAGTTTTAATATAATTCTAGGCCTCAAATTCAACATATATGTTCTCAATCAGCAATGAAAGAATTGGATTCTCCGTCAAGCTGGCTGTAAACAAGGATGTCTCTGTTGCACTTTTTAAAATATTACTTATTTCCCCCAATGGGTGGCTATTAATGCAGGACTCTCAGGGATTCCCTTAGCTGTCTTAATTTACCATGGTTATGAAGTGCTCAGAAGTACCATGCTGAACCAGAAGAAGAAGACTGTAACAATAACATGCCTTTGAAAAGTTTTGATGTGCTGCACAATCTCATTTCAACTGATCATCTCAAGCTTCCGGAAATGCAGGTGGCAAGCAGCATTAGGATGATTATATTCTAAATGTGGTGTTGAGTTAGAGCAAGACTATAAGAATTGACCCAAAGTTACAGAATGGACTTGAGAATGGAGCTTTGCCACTAGGATTTCCTGTTTCCTTTTACATATTTCAGCAAGCTGAAAGAAAGCCAACATTCCATCAGCTTTGTCTTGTTCCTCATACAGATGATATGTGTAAAATAAAGATTGTCTATAAATGCAATCCTTTAGAATTTTTCTCTAAGTTCCTGATTTCTGTGTTTGTGTTACCAAACACTATAAATTAAAGATCAGTGGACAAAATTGTTTCCAAAAAGTGTTAGTGACAGGAAGCCTGATTTTGAATGCATGAAATTCTTTATACCTAATTATCTACAATGACACAGCTCTCTATATATTCCATGACACAAGACTGTGATTGGCTTTACACCCTCTCTAAGCTCAGACTGCCATCAAGAATGAATGGCAAGCTTGTATGTAGACACATGTGGCCATTCCTCCATGGTTAGGGTGGTCAGTGTTTTCAGGAAGCTATTCTTTTGACATTTTGTGTAAGCACAGTGTGTCATCAGAAAAGCCCTAGGACACTATAAAGTCATAGGTGCAATTTTGGGAGGAACTCAACAAGGTCAAGTGCATCAGGCACATTGTACATGATGCTCAGGAGTGAGACCCTGGCCCAGGGAGCCTCTGCCGCAAGTGTACTTGGTGACACCGGGCTCATCATTTTACATATGTAAGCCTTCATCTTCTCATGGGTAAAACAAGGAATTGGGGTTAGAAATGCACAGAGCCTAATGCCTAATGCCTTTGTCTCAAAGAGATCACTACAATGGTTGGGGAGGCTTGGCAGGCTGAGCTCTGGGAAAGAGCTTGCATCCTAGCCAGGGTGGGCTTCAGCAGGCCCTGTGGTTGGCTTCTCCTGTGGAGTGGGCTGGACAGTGGATGGGTAGGGCTAGCCATGAGGAGGTGTGCTTGGGAGCCAGGGTTACCCCAGGCTCTGTGGGTTTTGGCCCTAGTTTCCTCATATACAGTTCAGGTCCTAGCTATAGGGGGGGCTGGTGGGAAACAGGATGGCATTTTGGAAAGAGCTTGAGCTTTGGACTTTGGCAAGAAATAGACTCTACTTTAAATCTGGTATCTGTCACTGTGAATCAACCTCTCAGTGTTCTCATCTGTAAATGGGATAATAATACCAACCCCACAAGATTGCTTTGAAAATGAAATAGATATGGGAAAGCCTTTAGCATGTAACAAGTGTCTTATGAATATTGATTCCTTCCCAGTGCTTGGGAATTTGGTCTGTCAAGTGCTTGGTGAGAGTTTTAGCGCCTTCAGGACCATTGTCCAGCACATTTGGTGAGGGAGGACAGATGTGACCAGCTGGTGACCCTTCCAGCTCTGACCCCCTTGTTAACCTTTATAAGGCCAGACAGGATCCTTTGGACCTATTTGGAGCTATACTGGGGAGGCACATGTTTGGCGACAGTATACTGGGTTTAGGGCACAGTGGGTTAATGCTGACAATGTAGCTGGAACTTTCTTGGGAAGCTAAGGGAGGACCCGAGGATCAGGGACTGGGAGAGGTGGGCACACTGTGCTGCTTGTGTTCTTTCAGTTTTCCTCCTTGATGCCTAGAAATGCAAAAAGGAGGCTTCACTCCTGGTTTGTAATGGTGATACCTAAATGTAGACACAGCCCTTGGTTCCTGTTACATTGCAGTAACATCCTTGGTGCAGAGTCACCCTGAAAGCATGCTTCACTTTTCAATGTGGCATGTACAGTTTGTTCAGAGTTGGTCAGAGTAATGTTCTTTTCAACTAATAAAGAGGTTGTAGATGCCATCCCACCACGTGAAGATTTTATCTTGACTGCCAGGAGAGTTTGCAGTAACCAGATAGCTGACACTCGTGCAGCCTCCTTCCCAAGGATGCTGGCCCGTTGTCAAGCACAGTCTCAGTTGCACCACAGTCTCCCTCAATCATAGCCTTGTGAGGAAGCAGAGGGAGGGAGGCTGGCTGCCCTCCCTCCACTTGGGATGGAAGGACTAACACACACATACTTACTTTTGCAGTCCTAGCGTTCAGCACGGTACTAGGTGCACAGTTGGTGCTTATGAGTATATCACAGGCTTGAGCTGCAAGACCCCTTCTCATCGTTGTGCTGATTCCACCTTATTCAGCTCTCAGCTCCAATATTGGAAGCTCCATCCCTGCTAAGCTGAGGACTATATCATACCTTTCTGTTTATGTCCTTTTTAGTTCTCCTCCTACCCCCTTACAATCTATTATGTATGTGTTTACATGTTTATTGTCTTTCTCTCCCTCCCACATGAATACAAGCACTGTCCCATAATGGAAGAGACATTTTCTGTCTTTTTAATGTTTAGGATGGTACCTTGTCCAAAGCAGGCACTCCATAAATATTTGCTGAATTTGTTTAAGTGGTTTATGATGATCATTAGATAGATAGAAGTAGCAGCAATACATCAATTATCTAGAAGTCTAAGTTTGGGCAACATGAATCCTCTGGAAAATGTCTTTGAACCTAGAAATGAAAAAGTGCTCAAAACCTGAAGTATCAAGAAAAATCTCCTTACACATAAAACTGGTATGATACTCTGTCAACCTTGATAGTGGGCTGCACTCACTTCTAGTAGCATAAAAGTCTTAAACCAGGTTATCTCGTTTTCCAGTTTATACCAGATTAGAAGGAGTAAACATGAACTATGTTGGAGGTGGATACTCCCGCGACAGCTTTTTGTCAGAGTAGGGTATTGAAAAGCTAAGAAGTCAGCAGAGGGTTCTATAAACATAGAAAACAGAGAACTTCTACTTATGACCTAGAGCCCTCCAGAATCAGTTGGAAACCCTGCAGTAAGCAGAGGGGGGGATAGTCCACCTGAACACAGGCATCAGCCATAGAAGCACCTTACCCATGTATTGTCACTTTATAGGTGCAGCACTTGAAAGATGAAACTTCATCTCTCTGGTGGTCTTCTAGCTATTTCTTCATTGCTGTTGATTTTGTTGATGGTATTCATTTTGTCCTGAAAAGAACAGAATGGTATTGCCTTTGAAGTCCCGCATGAATATATTTCTTTTTTTTTAAATTTAAGATTTTGTGATACATAGACTTTCACTAAGTTACACAGATAGATCCTGTAGATTATTTCTTGTTTATAGACAATTGCATCAGGAATATGACTATCTTACTAAGAGATCAGCAAATTTTAGTTCTGAAAACAAGGCTATGTGTGTCTGGCACTCACCAGCTGCTCTTATTTTTAACTGCTTTTGTGTGAGAATACAAAGAAAAATATTACATAGAGAACAAGATGTTTTGGACATCTACTTCTACTATATTACCTAATACTGTAGCTGCAGATTTCATAAGATTCATCTGCAGGTGTTGAGAGCATCAAAAGTGTATATTATTATGCTTAAGGCATTGGTAACTAAGAGCAAATGATATTGGAGGAGATGTCAGAGAGAAGTCATATATTGTCTTGGACTACATTGATGACACTGACTTCACACAGATAGTTTAATTTATGGGGTAGTCTCCTAATTGTGTCATCATGGGTAGTTATCTATGGAGGGGGCTTTATTTCCATATTCATGAACTGGGAAAAGCAATACCTTCTGTGACTAATACATTGGGTAATTATACAATCAAATGAGATGTTGGACGGGATAGAACTTTGGAACTCTGGATGCCACCCATATGAGAGTTATTCATATTTTGTTTTTTGAATTTTTACTCAAAGCACTTCCTCATCTTTGATTCAGCTGTCACAACAACCCATGAGGTGTCCATGTTTTCCAGATGAGGAGTCTTACTTCCAGGGTCAACTTAGTGGGAAGGTGAGTTTGGACCTTATATCTCTAAACTCCTGTTAGAATCCTTCTTCCACTACTCAGAACATAGGTTGTAAGGTTTAAAATTAAATAAGATGCAACTCCAGGACTATTTCTTCAGAAGAACTCTTCATCTGAAAATGGCAAAATTTAGGTCTCCTCAAACTCATTTAAAAGCCATGTTGAAGAACTCTCATGACTTTTTCAGTTGGAATGAGACTGTTTGAGGGATTCCTCTACAAAAAAGACTGAACTTTAATGGCTTCTCCTTGTTAGGATTTCATAAACTCTAGTCCTAACGTGCATTTTCACGGAGCATGGCATCCTGATTCCACAGGGGATTTCAGTGGGACATTGCCATGTTCTCCTAGGATGGGAAAAGAGGTCCCAGCTTCCCTCTTAGCTGACTCTTTCAGAAACATTTACAGAGAGGGGAAACAGAAAAGTAAACTTATTGATTTAACTATAGTATAACTGCCATTCATTGAAAACTACTCTGAAGGATAATAGAAGCATCGTCTCACTTCCTCCTCCCAGGAATCTACTTAATAATGGAATATCATGTTTAAGAGACAGACAGCTTGGTTGAAGTCTTGGCTCCCTCCATCTCTGTGACCTAGGTAGCTCTTTCACACCTCTGGGTTTAGTTTTCTCCACTGTGACATGCCTGGTCATCATGGGGCTGTAGTGAGATTGAAATTAGATTGTCATCTGAAAGCCGCCTAGACAATGCTCAGCACACAGCAAACACTTAGTCACTGTCAACTGTTGTATCAGTATTAAAGCCTGTCCTACAGGTGAGTAAATTGAGGTTCAGGAAGTGAAATGACTTACTCAGAATCACACAGTTAGGCAGGTAGACTACCATTTTCTCTTTTAAATACTATACTTGTCCAAAATTCACAATAAAATCTGTAACAGAGGAAGAAACTGCAGAAAGCCTGCTATCCTCTGCTGAGGATGGACTTTTCCCCTCTTTTGTGTAGGACCTCTTCTTTTTACCCAGGCTTTTTACGCAGGCAGCTTAAGGCCAGGGGAAGGCTTGAAGTATATGAGCAAACCCTGATGGCTGCCGTTTTCAATAGCTGTCTTTTATTCTGACATCAATTCTGAAGTCTTTGCATCTTACTCAAAGAAACCAAATACAGACCACAAATGAATAGTGCTACTGCATAATGGGTAAAATGCTTTCCTTTTTTTTTCTTTATAAAACTCACCAAGATAAAATATTTTTCTTGAAATCATATGCCTGTAATTCTCACTAACCACTTGGCAGAAGGTGACAGTGGTCTGAGGGTAATAGTGATTTTTATTTCACCTTTTCTTTGCAAGGCGCTTGGGCCATCACTCCTGCCTTGCGCAGTGCACACTGACTGTAGTTCTGGTTAGCCAACACAATTTTATCCAAGAAGTTGCGGATTCCATGCTGGCTCTTGTCTTAGTAGCTAAACCTTGTCAGGGAACATGGTACGAGAGTGGTATGGAGATGCTCCCTTGAGAGGGAAAGGAGGCAGGCTTATGTGTTAAATCAGGATTTCTCACCGTCAGCACAATCTGCATTTTGGACCAGATCAATGTGTGCTGGGGAGAGGGGACTGTCCTGTGCACTATAGGATGTTTAGCAGCACTCCTGATCTCCGCCCACTAGATGCCAGTAATACTCCCAAGCCCCTAGTCATGATAACCAAAAATGTCTCCAGATGTTGCTAAACCTCCCCTGGGTGACAAAATCATCCACGATTGAGAACCACTGTGTTATATGCTTGAGTCCTTGTTTTCTCCAGGGTGATCAGAAACAGGGGATTTTCGTGCCCAGTCTGGGTGGACATGGAGTAGGGAAGGACGATGGCCTTCACTGATAGGATCATTTGCATATTAATACACATACTAAATAATTAAGATGGCTATGTTGGCTGCATAGTTATTCACACTGTGGCACATCTGGCCTTTTGAAAAAAATGGTTAATTTAGTTGTTTTGCAGTTATCTTGTACATCCATAGGCATGTTGGGCTTTATTTCTCCCTGTTTAAAATAACATGTTCTCTGTAAATATATCTGGTCATTACACATATCACCCCCATCCCTTTAGAAAATAAATTCCACAAAACAAGAGGAATTGTTTGCAATGGGTAGAGTATATTCACTGTCATACCAGGACTGCTGTGTGGTTCTCATTTCTTCTGCCCTGGTTTCTATGACACCCAGAGCATGTTTGCACGGCTGATCTAAGTCTTCCGCCTTACCCTACCGGGTGGAATTAAGACAACAGGAGTAAGAAGAAGGAAGAAGAAGGGCAGATCTTCCACAGCAGAACCGAAGTGCAGCCCAGCGTCCCTGTGACTCTTCTAGACACTGCCGCTGTGTCTCGGGGTGTGTGTGTCTATGTGCACACATATGTGTATATATCTGTGTGTGTGAGTGTGTCTCCGCGTACATGCACTTCTGTGTGTGTATCTTTCTGTGTGTCTGTGTCTGCGTGTGTCTGTGTGTGTGTGATTTGGACTCGGTTGTGTTAGTCCAGGCGGGCCTTCCTGTCCCCTTTGCCATCCAGAACAGAAAAGGGCAGTTAGGAAACACGCTTAACTACTGCTGGGAAGATAGAGCTACTTTGTGGAACTTGTTTCAAATGAGTTTTGTTTTGAATCTACAAAGTCATTCAAATCTAATCACAGCAAAATTCATGTATTGTAATGTCATATGATTGAAACCAAAAAAGGGCTGTATGGGATGCTCTCTGCCAGTTTTACTCATGGCTTCAGGAAACTCCCCCATCCACCAGTCTTTTATTTTCTTGCTTTGTGAGCCAAGACTTCAGGGTTGTGCTTTTCTAAGCCTCATTTTCATTTACAGACTTTTCTTTTTTTAACAGCCCTGTGCCTAAGGCATGTCATTTGTGCTATTATTTCTCTATACTTCTATCACTAATTTATTTTCATATTAAAAAGAGAATATCTCCTTCTAATTGTATAGACACCAATGTTGTCTAGGGGAGGGGGTGGGTAGAGCAGGAATTAATTAGTACCCTGTTTATTGTTTTAAAGCTGACTGAATTGAGACGGCTCTAATTCACAAGGGAAGGTCCCTCTGTGGTGGCCCTTACTGTTGTGCAGTCCCTATGATGTGACATTAATGTTCCCTGGCCTGTCAGCAGACTGGAAATCTCACTCCTTTCATCACTGTGTGGTGGAACTGGATTTTAGTTAAACCAGCATCATCTTCAGGGGTGACTTAAGGAAGCAATATACTTGAAGTCTCATTAAGGGAAGGGGTTGCACTATGAGCCTTAGGCAGTTTCACTAAAGGAAGGGGATGGTTGAACCTCAAGGAGATGGAAAGGCAGGGACTCAAGGCATGCTCCTTTACCGTTCTGTGCTATGGCGCTGGGAATGTCATGTGGGCACGCAGCACTGTCTCTCTGACCCAGCCCGATATCCACACTGCCCTCTGTAGGCAGGAACCATACCCACCTTCTCAGGATTGCTGGAGAACTAGGATCACATCTGAGTCCCTGTGATGAGTATTTTCTAGCTAGAGAACACCAAAACCCACCTTCTCCTGATATAATTCCTGAATGATACCAAAGTGTAAGTGTGTTAGTTCAAACTATCAGACACAGGGAGTAGAATCTTAGTGATCCAATTAATGAATAAATAGAGAAGTGGCTTAGGAGTCAGATCTACTTAATGATTTTGTCTCAGTCTAGACATCTGATGAGCTGAATTCCTATGAGTGCCAACCATGCATTCCCTCTCCCTGAACTGCCAGGGGCAACTCACTGCTCAGATGTCACCAGCTGTATGAGATCCTCCTCAGTTTGTAGAGAATTTCGTACATTTTTTTCTGTGCTACTGTGGGAGTGTGTTAACTCTTATTACAATGCTTACATTTTATGTTAAATTGTTTGTTTATGTCCACATTCTCTTCCCAATGTCACATTTCAGAATGTGAGCTTCTCCAGAGAAGATATAACTTCTTGGGAATTGCCTCTAGGCTCAGCAACTGACTGATGATTGACTGAAAGAATGTGCCAGGAAAGTCTTGTTGAGAAGAGAATTAACAAATAAATGAGGATACATCCTTGTAGTGAGAGAGCCTCCTGGTCACTCCCATTCAATTCTCAATTTGAAGATGCTGTGGTATGACAAACCGGAGACAGGTCAGAAACACTGACATGGAAGAGACCAGAGGAGTGCTTAAAAATACAAAAATAACACAATAAAATGATTATGACATTGTTTAATTGGAATGAATTCTTCTTCTTCTCCATCTCCTCCTCACCCCTCCCTCCTCCTCCTTCTCCTTCCTCTACCTCGTGCCTGTTTTCCAGCTTCTTCCAGCTAAAGAGACTAGACTCAACCTTTCAAGAACTCAGCTTTATTGAGTAAATAGTTATTGGGCAGTATTATGTGTAAGGCACGCATGAGATGCTCTGTGAGATGCCCCTAAACACTTCGCAATCTAATTGTTATGAAAGTTACACTAATGACATACATTTCAAACAGCAAGTATTCACTCAGTCATTCACTTAGGCATCTGACAAACTGTTACCAGTCACTTGCTATGTGTTAGGAGTTGTACTAGGGACTGAGGACATAAAGCTTTATGATAGACAGAGTTCTGTATATCAGTCAGTATGTCAGTTCCCTGGCAGAAAGCATTCTCAAACTGGGCAGTGTGAAGAGAGTGTAATGAAGAGACTATTTACAGAGCTGTTGGAAGGTTCAGGAAAAGCAGCCAGGAATGTGCAGGGCTGGAGCCAGTTGTGGGGAAGTGAAAGGTGAACGTCTGCTTTGCCCCTCAACCCGCACTGGCAGGAGCCCTCAGTGAACAAGGTGGAGTGGAAAAGAATGAAGGTGGCTTGGAAGGGCATGCTGGTCAAGGTGATAGAGGTGACTGGCCTAGAAACACATACTTGCTGATGTGGTCCTGCCCTTGGTGCCCTGAGATGTAGAAGAGGTGGAACTTGACTGATTGGACTTCAGAGTGGAAGATGGAGAATAATCTGGAGGGGTTTCCAAGTTTTTTATTATGAATAAGAAGAGATAAATATACCATTACCAAAAATAATGGGGAATACAAAAGGATGGAGAGACTTTGAGGGCAAAGATGGGAAGACTGGTTTTAGTGCTTTTGAATTTGAAGTGCCTATGAGACATCTAGCGGAGATAGCCAACAGAAGCTGGAAGCAGGGCTTGAAACCTGAGGAATTAAGTAGTGCTGGAGACAAGCCAGTGCTCAACAGAGTGGGCTGTGGATAAGGTCTCACTGGGGACATGGGGGTTCTCCAGGACAAGATCTCCAGAAGGCTGGCAGTAGAGATGGCTCAGCAGGCAGGAGACAGGAGGACAAGAGTTTTCTCCCAGAGGAGGCTCCTGAGGGGACTGATGGTCACAGTGGAAGAGCAGGTGGGCTCTGGCCATGGAGATTTTCAAGGTTAGTGAACATGAGCTTTTTCATATAAAGCAAAGGTGAAGGACTGCAAGGCTTTGAGCAGGGAAATTATGCCACAACATGATGCTAGTATGATCGACATGGTAGTCATGTGCTGAGTGGCCATGAATGGAAAGCTGCTGGATGTCTTGTTCACCTTTGTATCTCCAGACATGGGACAGGGCCTGACACCCAGAGGTCTGTTATAGAAACTAGAATAGGAATGATGAGAAAGAGGAATGAGTTAAAAAGAAGCTCTGAGGTTATGGGCCTGTGTTATGGGGAGAGTGATATTATCTTTGGTAGCAATTGGAGAGTCAGGAGGGCTAAGTTAGTTCAATCTGGGAAGGAAGATAATGCATTTGCTTGTCAAGGTGCTGAATTTCGAATGATGATGTGAAGATCAAATGAAAATGTCTAGTTGCAGCTGGAAGAACGTATCTAGAACCTGACAAAAATGTCAAGATTGGAGCTTTAAGTTTCAAAGTCACTAGTAAAAACTGTCAGTGTAAGATAATTGTTGAAGAATATAATACATAAAGAGAATAGCAGAAGGCCAAGATATCAGCCATAGGATTCACCCACAATCAGGCAGGAGGTGGGAAATGGAAGCATTAAAGGAGTGAGATGAGCCTGTCAGGGAGGGGGCATCAGGCAGAGACAGAAATGGGGGTTGAGGGGGTTGGCATGTGGCAAGCTTCATAGAAAAGCAACAGAGAAGTAATCGTAGCTGGAACAGGCTTGCCAGCAAAAACGTGTTATTATTTGTGAGTCCTAAGTTCTGAGGAGACACCATCAATCTGTTGTAGGTCCTGCCGTTAGTGAAATCAGCCCAGTGGGCCAGGTGAGCCGGTAGATCGAGGACCCCAGTGCACATGGATTTTCCAATTAGTCTTTGACTATAACCCTTCCATGTGTTATGAAGGCAAAAGTCCCTCCAGATAAAGAATGTTTACTCTTTTAGTTTCTATCTCCAAAGAAGGCCCTGATATAAGAAAGTCACTCCCTTTAACTTGAGGCACAGTCGCCGGGAACCCCCAAATGCACACACATGAGGATGTTTTGAACTCAGGGAGCAGAGTATGTTCTTGATGAGTCTATAAGAATTCTTCATCTCTTGTCTGGTTTAATGTTATTTTAAAATAACATTTGTGGTTTAATCATTTTTTGAGATCTTGCTACTAGATTTTAAAAATCTGTTGCTAGAAGCCAAGATAATTTGCTCATATAATTGTTTTTGAAACAGATCCTATGCAAGATATTTTGCACTGGTAAAGCTGAGCTGCGCATCTGCTGACTTGTGGCCAGACACCAAGAAGGACCCCAGCTGATTAGCAAAGTTGTACCCTTGCCAGGGATTGGATCTGAGGCACATGTGGCTGTCCTCATGACTCAGAGGAGGTAGGGACTAAAATCTTGTGGGCTGAAGAAGCCTGGCTGGATGCCGGCTCCTCATGTTGCTGAGATAAGCAGTTCTCCTGCCAGCAGTATTTGCCCCCCAGTCCCGGGGGAATGGGTCCCAGTTTCCTCTCCAGGGCCCTCTCCTCCCAACACCAGTGATGAACAATCGCAACTCTTCCCCGGAGAAAGCACCGTTGGTCCTGCATGTTTGTCTGCAACCTTAACGTGGGGGCCCACCGTCTCTCCTCACTTATAAGTCCTGGACAAGGTTGATAAAGTTCTTGAAGAAGGCCTAGGAAACTCACCTGGATCCGTTTCAGCTTGTGATATTACATGTTCTTGGATATTTGAAGCCGGCAAAAAGCACGGGGAAAAAAAGGATTTCAATCAGAATTACCATAAAATTAGAAACAGTTTTCAGCAAGCATGGCTACAGTCTGCTTGAAGCTGGTGGCTGGTAGAGACCTGTGATTATTAACGATATGGTTCCTATCTTTTTTTTATTATAACTCAGCTAGCAACGACCGTGTCGGCGGCAGGCGATTAGAAATAAATGCCTAACTTGGATTTTGCACTATTGAGTCCTGCTCCAAAGCACAGCGCTTGCCCACTGACCCAGCTCGAGTTTCACAGGGACAGCAAAGAGGTACAGTTTGGGCAATCGCAGTCCTTCCAGGGCTGCACTAGGAATTTACTGGTTTGCAGGTAGCTCCTGATTAGAAAGCTGCCAGCTGTCTTGCTTGCCCATTCTATTCCGGGAACACCACAAAAGCACATCTACTTTCTTTAATTTTTTTTCCTGGGGCATTTTCTTCTTTTATTCCTTGTGTTCCCTCCTCTTTCTCTTTCTCTTGTTTTTACAATCTCCCTGTAATGACTAATTGGCAGTGTTTCCCAACTTTTTAATGTTTCTCTTGCTCTGGTTACAAGTCGTACTAACCCAGTAATATCCACGGGGACCTATAGACAGCCAAGATTTCCAAATGATATATAGCATTCCCCTTTCTTTTAAAGTGTAAAACATTTACAAGGAAACGTACAAACGCATCAGGAACATTTCCCGGGTCGGTCATTACGCTCGCCCCCGCGCCCAGGGAGCGCCGCCCGGCCTGCTCCCGCGCGTCTCCCAGTGCCAGGGGGCGGCGCGAGACCGCAATGCTCTGGCCCGGGTTGACGAGCCTCCGATGCCCGTTTACTGCGCGCGGCAGCCACTCTGGAGCCGCGGCACATCTGGATGGAGTCAGCGCGAGCGCCAGGGGCCAGCGGCCGAGCCAGCGGAGCACGGCGGCGAGCGAGGGAGGGAGGCCGGCGCCCGAACCGCCCCCGCCGCCCGCCGGGCTGGATTTCCTGATGTAAACAGAGCGGCCCTGCAAGAACACAGCAACTCTGCTGAATGTGTCGTTTAGTGTTCTTTATCTGCTGGGGGTCAAAATATCGACTTAGAAAAACAGAAGCGTTGCTTTGAATTTAAACAGCTAAAAGCCATAGACTTTACTGGTCTGTGTGCGGGGAGGAGAAACGCCTGAAAACCTAGCTCCTGCTTTTGTGTTTACTTGTTCCAGTTTATAGTAATTTGGGGGCTAATTTCATTATCTACAGCCAAATTGGAAACAAGATGCTGTTTCTGTTAATGGTGCCAAAGGCATGTGTGAGTTTGTGTGCTGTAGGTTGAAAGTTCCAACCGACCCCCAGAGCCCAGTGCCCCTGGCCCCCTTGGGTCTACAAAGCGTTGAGACTCTGATTTTCCCAGAGGGATGTCGGCTACGCTGTTTCTTAGAGAAGCATACTGTTTTTTGTCACTGAGTGCCAGCCAAGATGTATTTCCTTCCTGGATTCCCAGAAAGACTCAGCGCTTGGGGGCTAAAAGGACAGGTTTCCTATTCTTCACGGTGGGATGTGCTTCCTTTCCCGTTTTTCAAGGTATGGGAACTATTCTTCTTATACAGTTGTCTGCTCTAGTGTGTCTGGCTGGGGCTATCTTTCCCCAGTTAACTGTCCTGGTTCACATCTCTCCTTTTCTCTCAGGGAATGAGATCTTAAGGATTTGAGGTTTTGAACATTCATTGAGGAGAAATCAGCCAACTATAAACTGTGACGAAGTCGTTTTGAAATAGTTGGTGGAGAGGGAAAATATAAAATGATGGCAGAGCTTGTGTTGTCATCACCAATAATTAAAATGAAATGTAAATGTGTTTCCAGTTCAGTCACAAGCCATTTGAACTGTCGCATTTACAAAATTTCAACTGGCTGGAGTCATCCTCAGATACTGGCAGAGCCTCCCTAACCCTCAGATAGGGACTAATTTTGTAAAAGTCTTTAACAGGAAATCAGAAGGAGCCACGTGTGCCTATCTGAGGACAGAATTTGGCCAATATGCAGGGTATTAGCAGGCTTGGGAGAAGCTTGGGGCTGTCAGTGTAAGATTTCAGTAGTGTAGCTTCATGTGGAGGTTTGTCAAAATGTTTGAAGCCATCTGACCCAAACAGTGGTTGGATATGAGGAGCACTTATATGTTAAAAGAACTTTGAATATGTCACTGTATGTTGTATAGGTTAATAGGACATTCTTTTTCCTCCCCCGACTGTATTTTGATGAATTTGCCAGAAGCTGGGCCAAGATTTATGGAAAGAACCAAGGTCCAGTTCAGCAAATTGGCAAGTTACCAGCTTTGCAAACCATAGTTAAAATGAAGTTTGTTTAGAACAATCCCCTGTACTTCTAAAGGTAAGTATGGGATTAGCCCCCTACCCCCACCCCATGCTCTCTTTACATGTTGAAATGCTAAGAAATAGCATTCTATGATCTTCAGTGACTTTCTATGATCACTATAATGTCCTAGCTCACAGAGAACTGGTAGGGAAAGCAGGAGTCTTCAGGTCAAAACAATTCTATCTTTTCACATTATTAGATTTTTATATAAGTACCATGGGAACAGGCAACAGTTTCCAAACAGAGAATTCTTAATTTGCTGCATGAGAGACAAGCATGGTTACTCAGTTACTTCACTGCTCTGAACCTCAGTTTAATCATCTCTGATATGGGGATAACCACATCTGTTTCTCCAGGTAACTAGAAGTTAAATTAGATAATTTGTATGCAGGCCTGGATCAGTGCCTATCACATGGGAGTTACCAGATAAATATTTGTAGAGGAAAGCTTTATATTCCACTATTGATTTTGTGCGTTTGTCTTTTTACTTTTCATCTGTTATAGACGCAAGGACTATGAGGACATTTGATCTCTTGTCCTTAAAGAGATTTCTTTAAAAGCCATTCCAAACATATACCTTACATTTTCTAGCATCTCAAACACTTTGTTCCATTGTCAAACCCTGTATTAGACTATGTATCCTGATTTTTAAAGTCTTGACAATATGTTCACTCTAAGCATAACCTCCTCTATGTGAATCAGCAAGAGCAGATGTGGCAGTAGGTTCTCACTGAGGCCAAGGTGCCAGGCTGATCACACTCCCCTGTTTGGCATCTGGGCCAACAGGAACCTCGTGTGCGCAGGGGTAGGGGGTAGGGAACATGTCTCAAGGCCAAACAGGAACCCAGCTCAGAGCAATGACCCAGTCATAGCCACAGTTTTTTTTTTTTCTTTAATTGAAATACTTGTAGATTCACATGTAGTTGTAGGAAAAAATGTGAGAAATCCCATGTACTCTTTACCCAGTTTCCTCCAGTAGCATTTTGCAAAACTATGGTGCACTATCTCAGCTAGGATGTTGATATTGACTCCATTCTCCTACCTTATTCAGTTTCACCTGCACTCATCTGTGTGTATGTTTATTTGTTCTATACAGTTTTATTACATGTGTGGTTCCTATGTACACACCACAGTCAAGACATTGAAACAGTTCCATCACCACAAGGATCCCTCCTGTTGCTCACTTATAACCATACCACTTCCCTCGCTTCCCTCATTTATAACTGTACTCTCTCTCCCTATCCCTCCTGTCCCAATCCTTGCCAACCGGTAACCTGTCCTCTATTTCTAGAGTTTGGCCGTATCAAAATGTTATATATAATTAGAATTACACAGCATGAACCTTTTGGGATTGCTTTTTTCACTCTGCACAATTCCCTAGAGATTCATCCAGGTTGTTGCTTGTATCAATAGTTTGTTTCTTTTTATTGCTGAATAATATTCCATTGGATGGCTGGACCACAGTTTTTTATCCATTCACCTGCTGAAGGACATCTGGACTGATTCTAGGGTTTGATTCTAGTTTTATTACAAATAAAACTGCTATAATATTTGTGTACAGGTTTTTGTGTGAACATAAGTTTTCATTTCTCTAGGATAAATGTCCAAAAGTACGATTGCTGTGTTCTATGATACTTCAAATGTCCAATTTCATAAGAAACTACTAAATTGTCCTTACGAGTGGCTGTACCATTTTATATTTCCACTAGCAATGCTTGAATGACCCAGGTTTTCCACATCCTCACCAACGTTTGTTGTTGTCCCTTTTTTTAATTTTAGCCATTCTGATAAGCACATAGTGATCTCTGTGGTTTAAATTTTTACTTCCCTAATGGCTAATGATGTTGACTATCTTTTCATGTGCTTATTTGCTATGTGTATATCCTCTTCAGTAAATGTCTTTTTGTTTTTTGCTCATTTTCTAATTGAATTACTATTATTGTTTTACTTTTTAGGATTGAGAGTTCTTTATATATTCCAGATACTAGTCCTTATCAGATACATGCTTTGCCAATATTTTCTCCCAGTCTGTAGCTTATTTTTTCATCCTCTTCACATGGACTTTCACAGAGCAAAAGTTTTAATTTTGATGAGGTCCAGTTTATCAATTTTTCTCTTTTATGGATGTGCTTTTGATGTCAAGTCTAAGAACTATTTGCCTAACCTTAGATCCTGAAGATTTTTTCCTATGTCTTTTCACTTTTTTTTTTTTTTTGAGGAAGATTAGCCCTGAGCTAACTACGGCCAATCCTCCTTTTTTTACTGAGGAAGACTAGCCCTGAGCTAACATCCGTCCCATCTTCCTCTACTTTATATGTGGGACGCCTGCCACAGCATGGCTTGACAAGTGATGTGTAGGTCCACACTCGGGATCTGAACTGGTGAATCCCAGGCTGCTAAAGCAGAACATGAGAACTTAACTGCTGTGCCACCAGGCTGGCCCCCCTATGTCTTTTTCTAAAAGTTTTATACTTGTTCATTTTACATCTAAGTCTATGACCCAGTTTGAATTGATTTTTGCATAAGAAGTTTAGATTGAGGTTCATTCCCCCACAGATGTCTAGTTTCATCAGTACCATTTCTTGAGAAGGCCAGCTTTCCTTTGTTGAATTACTTTTGCACTTTTGTCAAAAATCACTTGAGAATATTTATCTGGTCCTATTTCTGGGTTCTCTGTTCTGCTGCATTGATCTATGTGTTTGTCCCTCTGCCGATACCACAGTGACTTGTTTACAGTAGCTATAAGACTTGATACCAGATAGAGTGCTTCCTTTCCCTTTATACTTCTTTTTTGATATTATTTTACCTTTGTTTGCGCCTTTCTATACAAATTTTAGAATAAACTTGTCTATCTACAAATACGTTAGATTTGGATAGGAATTGAATTAAACCTATGGTTTGAGGAGACTTGACATCTTTGCTATGTTGAATTTTCCAATCCATGAACATGGTATGTCTCTCCATTTATTTATGTCTTCTTTTATTTCTTTCATTAGCATTTTATCATTTTCAGCATACAATTCCTATATTTAGTAAAATGTATATCTAAATATTTTATTTTCTTTGGACTGATTGTAAATGGTAATTTGTTTTTATTTATTAAATGTTCACTGTTAGTATGTAGAAGCATAATTTATTTTTGTTGGCTGATCTTGTATTCTGTGACCTTGCTGAACTCAGATTTTTATCCTAGGAATTTTTTTGTAAATTCTTTGGGATTTCTACGTAGACAATCATGTCCTTTACAAATACAGACAGTTTTATCTCCTCCTTTCTAGTATGTGTCTTTTTTTTTCTTGCTATTGCAGTGGCTAGAACTTATGGTACTATGTTGAATGAGTGTGGTAGAGCCTTGCCTTGGTCTTGATCTTAGGGAGAAAGCATTCAGTCTTTCACCATTAAGTATGATGTTAATTGTAGGTTTTTTTGTAGATGCTAGATGCTCCTTATCAAGTTGAAGTATTCCATCTATTTCCTCTGTTTTTATCATGGGTGGGTATGGTATTTTGTCAAATACTTTCTCTGTATCAATTAATATAATTTTTCTTATTTTACTTGTTGATATGATGGTATATATTGACTGATTTTCAAATATCGAACTAACGTTGAATACTTGGGATAATCCTGCTTGGTCACTTTGTATCATTCTTTTTATACATTATTGGATTTAATTTGCTGACATTTTCTTGAGGATTTTTGCATCTAAGTTCATTAGATATGTTGATCTATAGTTTTCTTTCTTTCTTTTCTTTTTTGTGCTGTCTATCTGGTTTTGGTTTCAGGATAATACAGGCATCATAAAATGAGTTAGGAAGTGTTCCCTCCCTTTTCATTATATGGAAGAGATTGTGTAAGATTGTCTTTTAATTTTTCTTTAACTATTTTGTGAAATTCTCCCATCTGGTGAAACCATTTGTCCTGGAGATTGCTTTTTTTGGCAGCTTTTTAATTGTGAATTCAATGCCTTTAACGGTTATAGGACTATTCAGATTGCCTATTTTGTCTTAGATGAGTTTGGTGGTTTGTGGTTTTCAAGGAATTGGCCCATTTCTTCTATATTGTAGAATTCATAAAGATAAATTTGTTTATAGTATCTCTTATTAGCTTTTTAATAACCACAGGATCTGTAGTAATATCTTTTGTTTTTGATTTGTGTCTTCACTCTATTTTTGTCTTTCTTGCTCTAGAATTGTCAATTTCATTAGTTTTTTCATAGAACAAGTTTGTGTTTTATTGATTTCCTCTATTGTTTCCCTATTTTCAATTTCACTGATTTGTTCTGATATTAATTATTCCTTTCTTTATTCTTCCTTCTTCTACTCTTTCTTCTATCATTTCCTTTCCATTAAAGTAATTTTTTTTTCACCAATCTTTAAGGGTAGGCCTGCTAATAACAAATTATTTAGTTTTTCTTCCTTTGACAAAGTTTTTATTCCCCCTCCATTCCTGAAGGATAGTTTTTGCTGGATATGGAATTCATGGCTGACAGTTCTTTTCTTTCAGCGCTTACAAAATATGATTTGAGGTCTGGCCTGGTGGTGTAGTGGTTAAGTTTGCACCCTCCGCTTTGGTGGCCTGGAGTTCAAGGGTTCAGATCCTGGGTGCAGACCTACGTACTGCTCATCAAGCCATGCTGTGGTGGCATCCCACATACAAAATGGTGGAAGATTCAGCAACAATCTTCCTCAAGCAAAAAGCGGAAGACTGGCAACAGATGTTAGCTCAGGGCCAATCTTCCTCAACAATGACAAACAACAACAACAACAAATTATGTATATATACATACATATATATAATTTGAGGTTTTTTTCAGCTTTTGGGATCTCTAGATTTGTATTTTTTGACAGGTTTGTGAAGTTTTCAGCTATTATTTCTTTAAATACACTTTCAGCCACTCTTCCCTGCCATCTCTTTTCTTTTTGGGACTCCAAAGATGTGAATGTAGGATTTTTTGTTTCACAGGTTATGAGGCTCTGTTCATTTTTTTAAAATCTATTTTCTCTCTGTTGTTCATATTGAATGAATTCTATTGTTTTGTCCTAAAGTTCTCTGATTCTATCCTCTTCATCTCTGCTCTACTATTGAGCCCATCAAGCCAATTTTCATTTCTGTTATTCTGTTTCTCATATTTGTAATTTTCATTTGGTTCTTTATTATAACTTTAATTTCTTTTCTGAGATTTATTTTTTCATTTGTTTCAAGAGAATTTGTAATTGATTATTGAAGCAGTTTTAGCACTACTACTTTAAAATCCTTGTCAGATAATTCCAACAACAAATTAATATCATTGTTGGCATCAATTTATTGTCTTTTTTTTCATTCAAATTGTGATTTTCCTAGTTCTTGGTATGACAGATGAATTTCAGTTGTATCCTGGATGTTTTGTCTATTATGTCAGGAGTCGCTGGACCCTATTTAAATTCTTATATCTTAGCAGTCACCCTGTTTAGATTTAGCACAAATGATCCCTGCTGGTGTGACCTAAGGAGCAGAAGGGTCTGCCAGGTGTCTCTCAGTGGGAGAGAAGCATGGTGGAATCCCTGCACCTATGCCCTGGGCTGCCCAGGTGTGTCTGGTCTGGCAGGAGAGTCCCAGGTCCTTTGTGATAGAATGTTCCCAACCAGCCCTTGCTGTCGCAGGTCCCTTCTCTCGTTCCACCCCTGCCCAGGTGTGTCTTGGCAGGAAAGGGGCATCTAAGTCCTGATAGGAAGGAGAGCCCACTGGCCACTGATTTCTGGGGGAGACTCCAAGGGACTGCTGCCAGTGGCTCCCCTGGTGTTGTCATAGGACTACTGTTCCACCTGGAAGGGGAGCCCACCTACCACTCAGTTGGGTGGAAGTTGGGAAGCAACATACCTGGTACCCTTTTTCCATTGGATGGGGACTGAGTCCAGGCCCTGTGCTGCTTCTCTGGCCCTGGGTCCCAGTCTCGCCTTCGTTCCTCTCATCTCTTTCTAGAGCCTTCCTTGGGTTGCCTCATGCACCTTCTCAGGGTTCATGGTTGTGCTTTGTTGGGGGACAGGGAGGATGGTCTAATCTATCTTATTCCTCTCTATGTATTTTTCTGAGCCCCTTATCAGTAAAATAGTTCAGTGATTTACTTGGGTTTCCTCCATGCAGTGTAGCAGTTTGGCTAAGAGCCTAGGACTGGAGCTCCATTGGCCTGTGCACGTAACCTTGACTAATCAGTTCTGGGTTTGGGTGTTGCTTCCAGGGGTAGTGCACCCTACGTGCCCATTCCCTGGGCTGGTCCAGACTTCCAACTGCTGCTACAGTGCCATTATTAACTGTACCCTCCCATTCCCCAGTGGGCTTTGTTGTGGATGGGTGAGTTACATGGTGATCCTATCCATGGGGCTGTTGTGCGCAAAGAGCTAGCCGAGGTAAAGTGCCTGGCACCTTATGAGGCCTCGATAAATGTCATCTATTGTTTTTATTATATGAATTTTTCTTCAAAAGTGTAATATACATATATATAATATGTATCTTATAGTCAACCATTTATTAAATATTAAGAAAGTTTTATTTCTTTAGTTTATTTTAGTAAACATAAATATAAATAAAAGTCCTAATCTTTCCTTCCACACCCCAGAGGACTGTCTAGTATGTCCCTGGTGCTCACTTCTCTGCATGAAGAAATCACTCTGCCAGCCAGCCCCAAGGGTGACCGTTGGGAGTCTGACACTACCTGGTGAGATGGCCAGACAGGGAGTGAACAGATATACAGACACAGGAGGGCTGGGTGATTTTTAACTGACAATCGTGTAACATGATATGCAGGTTCTGATTTGATATTTCCTTCCATTCACTTCATACCGCATTCATTGTTCCCAGATTCTTCTTTTCCTCAAAGGCTCCTGGGGTGAGGAGAGAGCAGTAAAAATTAAGTACTTATTTAGTAAGTATTTAGTAAGAACTAAATGAGGTCACAGATTTAAAGCTCTTGATATGTGGTGCTTAGTAAATTATGTAATATAAGTATTGTTACTATTATTATTGGTGACTCAGCTCCTTTCCACGAGGTTTGCAGCCGGCCAGCCCACAAGCCCATCCTGTCCTCTCAGTCTTTGTGGTCCATTCTTAGTCATCTGTGGAGATCTAGCACAAATAGCTGCTCTCTCATAAGGACTTGCCTGTCTCTCCTTCGTGGGCTTCATGCTCCCTCATGGGCAGGCACTTGTGCTGCAGGCACTTGGTGGCTCTGAGCAGGAGATAAGGAAGGGCCATTAGCATCTTAGAGGTGTGTTTGTGACCATTTACTGAAGGAAGAAGCTACATTCCCCTATTTGTGACCAAAGCCTTGTAAAAACTCTTGAAGTCTGAGACATAAGGGCAATATATTTAACTTCTCTGAGCCTCACTTATCATCAAAATGAGGATAATACATAGCTCATAGATGTTATACTCTTCTGAAAAAGCCTGATCCTGAGTATATGAACAATAAGAGCTGATGAAAAAATGACTTGGGCACTCCCAGCTTCCACGTGTGTTTCTCCACACATCTCAGGGTAGAGTTTACTCAGGTGTATCTTCCCAGTGGGTCTAATAAGCATGGAGAAAGCCCTTCTTGGCCAAGAACGTGTACATCCTCTCGTCATTGGGGCCTGGCTCAGATATGTATTGAAAACTCAAGAGAAGACAATAATGTAGCTCTCACTGAAGGCTTTTCCTCAGCTTTTCCTTGGGGTGTACTGGAACCACCCAGGACTGTGACCACTCTCTTTTTATTTAATCCTCTGATGGCTCCAGTGAGGTCAAATTCAAGGAGGAACTTCTTTTCCCACTCATGCTGTAGTCTAATATACTGCCTGATGGGGCTGGCCCCATGGCCGAGTGGTTGAGTTCATGCTCTCCGCTGCAGGTGGCCCAGTGTTTCGTTGGTTCGAATCCTGGGTGCGGATATGGTACCGCTCATCAAGTCACGCTGAGGCGGCGTCCCATATGCCACAGCTAGAAGGACCCACAACTAAGAATATACAACTATGTACTGGGGGGCTTTGGGGAGAAAAAGGAAAAAAAATATATACTGCCTGGAAATGCAAGTCACAGTGTGAGAAATGTGCAGGTTAAACAGGTCAATTCGACCCTATGGCTCTCTAGGGGCAAGAGGGAGACTTTCTTCTCATGACTATGCCTGCATTTGCAAAGCTGGCATAGAGCAACTGCCCAGGAGCAGGCGCTGTGAACTGCGACACCGATTCCTAAATCGTGACACTTCAGCAAATCTGCATTCTGTCCAAGGCAAAGGAAGATGTATAGGAAAAAGAGGGAGCCCTGGACTTAAAATATGGTGATAAATGATGATGCTGGGGGGCTTCCTCACTTGAGTTGTCCCTTGGGTTAAGTGTTGCTCCACGTGTGTGGCTGACCTTTCTCTTCACAGTTTCCTGGTGTTTGGGAGCAGATGTGATAAAGTGAAGCAGTGCCAGGCTTGGGTTTAAGCCGAGGCACCATCACTTTCTAACTGCATGATGTTGGACAACTTTTTTAACGTCTTGGGTGCTCAACAGCCTCAGTTGCCGGAATGATAGATAATAATACTTATGACACTCAATTGTGGTGAGGAATAAATGAGAAAATTTGTGAAATTGCCTGGCACTGAGCTAATCTCAATAAAAGTTCATTAATTTTTTTTCACTTTATTAATCCCAGTGTTGA
Organism: Equus asinus; assembly: GCF_041296235.1. Classification (NCBI taxonomy): domain Eukaryota; kingdom Metazoa; phylum Chordata; class Mammalia; order Perissodactyla; family Equidae; genus Equus; species Equus asinus. The sequence continues at coordinate 34,848,554 of NC_091801.1, read as the reverse complement.
CATGAATTTTTCTAGAAGTTTATTTTTGAATTCCTATTAAATAGTAGTATGTTTATTATCTTTATTATTTATGTTATTATTTATAATTTACTTATATTGTGTATGATAGTTGCTTACTTGAGGTCCTTTACCTTATACCCTGCCTAGACACTGAGTACTGAAACTATACCCTACTGTCTACATTAATGTGATTTTGTCTGTTCTTCTGCTTTTATTAGCATAATTTTATTTTTCCATGAATCTCTTACCAAGGCAAATGATTTGATTGTTTGTTACAGGAACTTCCTGAAAGACCCATCATCTTTTCCATGGAAAATATCAACAGTTTATGCCCTAAGATTCAAAGGAATCCCTCATTTCAAAGTCCTCACCTTGCTGTTTCCTCCTGTCCTGGATTGTTGTGTCATGCTCTTTACCTGATCCTACACGAGCCCTGCTTTAAGTCAAACTCCCAATTCTCAGTCAATTCTGACCTTCCCTTCCTTCTTCGGAGGCACTGTTATAGCTTTGTGGTGTGGTAAAAATTACTTACCTCAGTAGGCAATAAATTCAGCTTTGTCTTATAAACAGATCATGTTGGTGATGTTTGAGGATCCCAATGTTTTGATGTTTTGGTGGTCCCACTGAAGTCCAGCTGAGACTGGGAACTTCTGGCCATAATATTCGACTGGGAAACAACCCACTCCTCTGAGGCCTATGAAGTCCCCCTCTAGGCTTGGGGGCTTCCTGACCACAATGCTGGGGTAAGTGGGTCTCATATTGGTTAAACAACTGTCTCTTTCAATGAACTCCCAGATGCTGAGTTTATTTTGTTTCTTAGGAGTAAGGAATGCTCTTTAGATATCCTTTGGCTGGCTGACCAGATCTGAGAAATGCTTATCCCTTGGTGGAAATCTACCTCACACTGCCCTTTGCCTCTGTCAGCCCATGTCATTGTACTGTCCCTCATTAAGAGGAGCCTCGAAATGAGCCTATTCCTCAAGCAAGCTCTGGAGACCAAGAAGTTCTGAAGGTCTCTTCTAAGACTGGCATCATTTGGACAAAGCTTGCCCTAGGTCACTCATCAAAACCATTAGAGAACTTTCCTCAGTCTTGTCTCCTTTTGTCTGAGAGAGTCTAGTTCTGAGAGATTTCACTTGTGTAAACAATTCCGTCCTTTTGGGGCCACAAGGCTTGCCAGGTTTGTAGCTGGATGGCCCATCTGCTAGTTGGGCAGGCTGAGACATGAGGTACATAAGCAACAGTTTTGGATGGAATGTTCCCAGACTCTCATGAATTTGACTCAGTCTAAAGTTAAGTCTGTGCCTCCTCTTCCCATCTGGACTCCTGCTTCATGAATCACGTGTTTATATTATAATCCAAATTTGTGTGCTTATCTTACTCAATGGCATGTATTAACCAAGGATATTTGTGGAGTTTTTGATCTGACCAAGATTGTTTATTTGAGAGGCATCATAGGAGAAAAATGGAGCAAAATTTCAAACTTCCAGTAGTCCTAATTTTTTTAAATTGGTATGAGAAAGCATCAAAAAATGTCTTTTCATTTCAAAAATCTCTTCCTTAAAAGATCCCTTGGCTAAGGCAGAAGAAAAATTTGGAAAACTTACAACTGTCTTTTCTAGAATCCCCCTAGATCCCAAGTTGAGCCTCATAGCCTTTATCCTACTGTTCCTCTCCCCACCTTAGACCCCACTTCCCTCTGCCCCATCTCTTCCTCTGACCCATTCCCTTCCTCCCTGACCAGCCAGGATCCCCTAAGATTCAGTTTCCTCTTAAAGCTGAACTTCCCTCAAAACAGGGAGCCCTTCTGTTGATCTCAATCTCAAGCCTTGGTTTTTCTCTGAGCTGAGAGCCATTTCCAAGACTTTCCGAAAATCCATCAGGATAGGGAGACATTTGCAGAGGGATTTAGAATAATTTTAGGAATGTATAATCCAGAACTCCCTGGTGTATGCCAATTAATTATTATTAGTGGGAACCTAAGAAATACAATGGGACAGTTTAAGGATAATTTAAAAGACCTCAATTTCATAGGAAACCAGAGGGGCTTAGAAAAGCTGTCAATGCTGGAAGATGTCTTTTGGAGACTATCCCCAAAGTCTTCCCTATGAAAATAGATTGGACTCTAATCCAATCCTGCAAGCAAAGAAAGGACAGAGGTCAGAGAACTCTGCAATGGACTCTTTGATACCAGGAGACGCATCCAGGAGGATTTCTTGAAGCAGATGGGATCCCAGCTTTCTCCTCACTTTTTATAAATGGTGTTAAGCCAGAAATTAGGGATTAATATGTAAGCACAAACTAGAATGGGAAATAACCCCATGGCCAGAACTTCAACACCTTACTAAGCATTTTGAAAGCGCCTTAGAATGAAAGCAAAGCAGAATCCTGAAAAAATTTATGGCTTTACAGATAAAGACAACTGGATGCTTCTACTTCTGTCATTCAGCCTCAGAGTTGGGAGTCTCTTGGCAAGCCCATAGATGCTGTAACAAAAAGGGCATTGAAATAAGAATTGCTCTATCCTGCTAAGAACACAGAGAACATACGTAAAATGATGATTGATCAATCAGAGGGAATTTGCGAGGAGAAGTTATCTAAGATTAAGGGAGCTCTTCTGGCATATAGAGATAAATAAGTACAAATAATGGATCCCAAAATTATGAAATGTGTTAAGATCTAAACCAAGCTTGCTCAATGTTTTTAGTTATTTCCATTTATTATTATTATTATTTTGCAGGGAAAGATTCCCCCTGAGCTAACATCTGTTGCCAATCTTCCTCTTTTTTTCTTCTTATTCCCCAAAGCCCCAGTGGATGGTTGTATATTGATTGTAGTTGTAAGTCCTTCTAGTTCTTTGTGAGCCCCCACCACAGCATAGCAGCTGACAGACAGGTGGGGTGCTTCTGCAGCTAGAAACGAACCTGGACCACCGAAGTGATGAGAGTGCCAAACTTAAACCAGTAGGCTATTGGGGCTGGCTCCAAGCTTGCTCAGTTTTGATTGGTTTGTTTCTTGGATTTACTGTTTATTGTTCACCTAAAATATGAAGAGCTATTTTTTTCTGTGTAATCTGCCAAGATATCGTTTTACCAGAATATTTTTTCTGTTTTATGTTGGGTTTAATTACGTCATTAATTATTTAAGATAACAAAGCTTCCTTACTTTTGAAAGAGCTAGGGCTCTTGCCAGTCGTGTCATCTTCTATGCTTGGTTTTAAGTGTTTTATTGTCACTTTCAAAAGAGTAGCCAAACACTCTCAGACACTTACAATCTTATCTTAACTGTTCAGATCTCATGACAACTTTTTATCCTTCCTAATATTGATTTCTAAATGTAAAATGAAATAAAATAGCTTTCAGGATATCTTTTGTACCTAAAACTATGTTTGGGATTTTTCAGACCCTTGGAAAATCAAAAAGACTTGCTCTTTCACCTTAAAAAGAGAGATGCCTAAAATAATCAGGATTATTTGGTGTATTACTATTGATGACGTTCATGGAAAGAGTTGTCAAATCAGAAGAGATACTGAGTCTTCTTTATGCTAAATATTTATAGGGAAAATTTGTAAATATTTCATAAATTTTATGCTGTATGAAATGGCACTAGATGTTGGTCAGTGCCTTGTTCTTCATTATTTACATTTATATTTATTATGTATTTTTTTCTTCAGTGTCCTGATGTAAGGCAACAACAATATCGTTATAAACCATAATTTATTGCTTGTTATTTAAAATGTTTACTTGGTCATAATCTTACTTTAATTTGAATCTAGCATCTTCTAGGCTTGTGTTTTAATTTTGGATGCATATCAGACTTACCTAGGGAATTCTATTAAAATACAGATGTTTAGGACATATTCGAGACTCATAGAATCTGTTTACTCAATATTCTTGATATATTTTGGGTATATTTTTATTAAATGCTTGGTATATTGTTGGTAGGATATATATGATCTGTCCCTGAATAATTATATATCTCAGTATCTTTTCCTCTATCAACATTACAGAAATCCATTTTTATAAATCAGATTAATGTACATCAGCTTTGAAAACACTCAATTATTATTCTTATAGACATTTTGTCTAAGAAGTTAGCTTGCCTTTCTTATGTTTGTTTTGCATACCATGGAAGCGGCCAATTTCTTTGTCATTTGCATTATTGTAAGGAACTCTCATCAGACCTTTCACTTTGGAAATGGCCAAGTAATAAGTTGACTATGGCCATAAAGTCTCTGTTGTCTACAAATACTATTTCTTTGATTTTGATGCTTCCCTGAAGCCTCAGCTACAGCCAGAGACTTTGTCTTCAATGAAGGATTAGCTCACAACCCCAACTGAAAGAACTCTATTAGGTATTATTAACTAGCACAACCATGAAACGCTTAAGGAGTTGACTATTGGATTCATATCCTTCAACTCAAGAGATACAAACATCCTCAAACCACAGGAGGACTGCCCCCACTGGAGACCTCAATCTGAGGGTTTTAGGAGACTGCCCCCACTGGAGACCTCAATCTGAGGGTTTTAGGAGCCCTCTCGAAGCATGTGGTCTTTGGACACAAACAGCTTCCACCCTAGATTCAAGGAACCACACCACAGTTGTCACTTTCATCCACATTCCTTCTCTAGTCTAGCTATTTTCTTTCCTTTAATGGCTTTAGGTGACTTTATTTACTTGTAAGTCCCCTATTTTTAACATTGCTTTTTCCATCTTTAGCCCCTTCTTGATATGAGTCCAATACCCATTCATCACTGACAACAAATCGCCTAAAGAGTGAAACCAACTCACCTGTTGAGTTTGTGTACATTTCTCTCTGGGAGCATTGACTTCCTTTGGTTCCAGTTCCTTGTAACAAATCACTAAGTTTCCTGGGTAACTGGACTCAACCATTGGTGAAGTTTTAGATTGCAAACACCACAATGGCCCAGGCAGCCAGAACTCTAAAACTCCCATCACATCGTACCTTCCTCCATCTGACAATGCTTCAAGCCTTTTGTGGGAGCCAATCTTCTAACCAAAACAGAACCTGGAAGGTGTTAAAAAACAAAATTCAACCAAGTAAATTTGAAGCTCTAATTGGCTTTATTAGACAATTCATGAATTAGACAGTGTCCCATCTAGCAAGTAGAAGGGTACTCCAAGATGTAAGGTTTTTGTAGGAAGAAGGGTGGAGCAAGGGAGCTATTAGTAAAAGAAAAGAAAGGGTTATTTTGGGCCAGGACATCTTCTTCTTGGGCGAAAGGTAACTGGCATGGGTTTTATCATGCAGATTCCCTCTTTATCCTCTGGAGGATGGAGAGGGCCTGCAGGACAGATTACCTTATTGGTGCTTGACTGGAAAATTCCTGACTGGTTGATGAAGGTGACATCTCTGGGAGAGGCTGAAACTGCAATGAGATCAGGCATTAAATCTAGGTTTCGTATCATGAGCTTTAGCACAAGGGACACCATTTGGAGCCTGAAGTTTTCTTTTTAACTAAGGGGAATAGGGAAGAGGTGGTATCTATTTGGAGGCTGTCTTACTTTCACTGATCTGAAAAGTATGAAACATTACTGCTCTTTTGCTTTAGACCTATCTAATCATCTTGATATATAAAATTCATCCCTTGGAATCCAAATGTCACGGCATTATTCGAGAATACTATAGGAGTATCTAGCCCAAAACAGGTCACTGAGTGGCCCCCCTTGACTAGTGTTGGATCTGTCACACAAAAGCCTACTGGTCCCGATACCAGCTCAACACAATGTTGACATAAGGGAAGCTGTATTGTAGAAAAGAAACCATATTATAACTTTAAATGACCTCTGGCTAACTAGGCTAGACGTGCTCTGTAGATTTTGTGGCCCCTCCCAGCTGTATAAGTTGATAACTTTGTTCTTTTGAGTTCCTCAGGAATGTGATGATCCCTGGGCAGAGAGCCTATGCTGATAGGCATCATCAATGACAAGTGAAAGATCAGAGTATAAGGCAGTTGCTCCATTCTCTGATGCATATCCAATAAAAAAAAGGACTATCAGGAACTGGGACCAGATGTCTACCCCCACCCAGAGACCAACCCCCCCCCCCGCCCCCCCCCCCACCTAGAGACCATCCCCATATATAACTTGCCTGTAGTCTTTGTTCTGTGAGACGGTTCTTTTGGACATGAGTTGGCCATCTTCCCTCTGGCTAGCAAGCTGTAATAAAGTCCTTTCTCTCCTACCACCTTGCCTCCTAACTATTGGCGTGTCTTGTGGCCAGCAGACAAGTCCACTTGGGCGATAACAGTCCTATTGCAAGCTGGGCAGGGACTTGTTACCTTGGTAAACTAATATCTGCCTTCAGGATTGTCTCTGACATCACCCAGGGTCCATTTGGCCCATTGGGCTGTCCTCTAGGAAAAAGAGATCAGTAGACAGTTTAATTCAAGAAGCAGAAAAACTGGGCCCTCACTTAATAACTGAAACCCTAACTACTCTAGGGGAATTCTGATTTCTTTCTTTTCTCCTCTAGATCTTTATTTCATGCTTTATGAGAGGCCTGGAAAGTCAAGTGAATCCTGTATGCAGGGAGTTAGTTAGACAATGACAGTAAGGCCACCAAACTCCTCACCCGAGATTCATCAAAGTGGGTGGGCAACGGTTCAAAACAGAGCTGCCTCAGATGTAGCAGTGGCCTCTCGAGGGGGAATGTGTGCTGCATCAGGTGAGCAATGTTGTACTTACAACCCTGTAGACCTTTCTTGAGGATCTTTAACATTATAAACATCCAGGAAACAAAAGTAAGAAATCAGAAAACTAGGTAATTTGATGACTGATCTCACACCTGGTTCCATGGACTCTTCAGAGTGGGGATGGGGTCTATTCTCTTGCTTTAACCTGGGTGCTCTTGGCACCTGGCTGAGAAGTGGAGACACACTGTGATCATAATCCTTCTCTGAGGATGTGTCTGTGGCAGTGTCTAGATGTGTGATCTCCAGTGTTTTATATGCTGGTGCACAGCCACTATTCAGTCAGATGATTCAGCAAAAAGTCCTCTGAAAAGAACTGGAAGGCCTGACATTTCTGGAGGTTGAAGGAAGCACCCCTGGAAACATGGAGGTTGGAATAAATATCAGTGGACAGTTGACATGTGATTATGACACCTCAAAGAGTGGTGAAGATCTGGATCCAGCACATATTTAGATATTAACTAATGATCTATCCTTCCTCTCAGGCTGTAGAATGACCAGGAAAGGGGGCTGAGGACAGAAACTGTCCACTTTCACACTCAGCTACTGAGAACCCAAACCACATCTACTCTGAAAATTAATGTACTTTGCAATTTTCTGTTTTCATAGCATGTCTTTATTTTTCTAGGAAACCCATTCCCAGGCAAATGGTTTGATTGTTCATTACAGGAATTTCCTGAAAGACCTATCAACTCTTTGAATGGAAAGTATCAACAGAGTTTATGCCCTAAGAGTCAAAGGAATCCCTCATATCAAAGTCCTCACTTTACTGTTTCCTCCTGTCCTGGGGGCATTGTATCAGGACCCTTACTTGATCCTAATTGAGCTGTGCTTTAAGTCAAATTTCCAATTCTCAGTCAGTTAAGATCTTACCTTCTCCTCTTTGAAGCACTGACAAAAGTTTGTGAGGTGGTGTTCTCCCTTGCCACAGAAAGCAATAAACTCAGCTTCATCTAATCAACAGATTGTGTTGGTGATGTTTGGGAGCCAGGTTTTGACAAATTTTTCACATGCTAGATATTTCAGAGAAGTTATAAAATATGGAATTTGAAAAATGTCTACTCTATGTTTTATGTCTTAAATTATTGCTACAATTCTGAATTAAGGTTTATATATTTAAAAATATTTTAGCTTCTTGAACTCCATCTAAAATAAATGCAGTGCTTTCTTTTTCAAAGTTCAACATACATCTATGTGATCTTCTAAAAAATAATTTCTGGTCATTTACTGATAATCCCAAGTAGATAATCTACTGATCTAGGGCTGTGGCTGCCGGCCGCAGTTGGGATGGAACTGAGAGCTATTGGTAATTAGGTATTTACGCAGTGCCAGGCCTTGTGCAAGTAGCTTCACATACACCACATCATCTTTAATCCTTACAACTTCCCTGCATTGGGGGTGTTTCTTTATTTTACAGATGAGGAAAAAAGCTCTCTGGTCAAAGGACCCCCATCTGAATAAGAATTCAGACCCGTGTTTGTCTGACTGCCAAGGAGAGAGTCTTTCTTTCATTCTCTCCCTAGCATTTATTGACTGCCTCTGGCAGGCTGCCTGTTGTTACCAGTTTGAACACCCAACCATAGGCATAGCTTGGGTCCTCAAGGAACTCAGAAACCTTCATGGACAATTAGGAAGTTCTTTGAGAAATGCAACGATGTTTTTACATTACTTTTGGAGCATTTAACTCCTGAGGTAGGAAATGGGCCCCCTCAAAATAGGCCCTCCAACCTGAGTCTTTGATTCTTTTTTTTTTTTGAGGAAGATTATCCCTGAGCTTACTACTGCCAGTCCTCCTCTTTTTGCTGAGGAAGACTGGCCCTGAGCTAACATTGTGCCCATCTTCCTCTACTTTATATGTGGGACGCCTACCACAGCATGGTGCGCCAAGCGGTGCCATGTCCGCACCCGGGATCCGAACCGGCAAACCCCCGGCGAGAAGCGGAACATGTGAACTTAACCGTTGTGCCACCGGGCCGGCCCCTGAGTCTTTGATTCTAAATCTGAATTGAAATAGAATTTTTGGGTCCCAAAGTTCTCCTCTTCCCCCAGAGAATCTTTGAGAGCTCCCTGTTGAGTGCCTCAGCCTGTCTTCCTGGTTGCCATGAAGGCCAGTTTGTGCTGCCTTGTGGCTTTCATCTTCCACTGCTATTACCACCTAGACATGTGGGGCTGACATCACTCCTTCTGGAGTGAGAAGGGCGTCCTCTCTGCCAGTTTCCTAACAGGCTCCCCAGAAGGCTTCTTAGAATGCTCTTAGCATTGTAACTCGGGTATTAGGCTCATGATCTGATGCCTCAGGAAGGTAGAGGGCACTTACTTGTGCTGCACAGGCGCATGCTCACGTCTCCCTATCTGCCACTAGCCTGCATGTCAAGAAGTCCTCTGGGGTCTTCACCTTTCTCTTACGTCAGAAAGAAATCATGGTCCCCTTAGAGGGTGCTCATCAGAGAGCCTAGTCTTTCTCTTCATTGTTTCTCTTATGGAAACACTAAATCTTCATGCTGGAGAACTTCTGCTGGCTCATCATGGAGTGTCTGAAGTCCCAGAGAGAAAATGTATGTTAGGCTGATGTGGGATATTGAGCACACACACTTTAAATGACTCAGTTCCTTGAAATGCATTCAACTCTTGTTCAGGGTTGACTTTCTTAAAACTAGGAAAGTGTTCACATTGCCCTCCCTCCCTCCACTCTCTCTCACTAGTGCTCTCTCTCTCTGTCTGTATCTCTCTCTGTCCTTTTCTTTCTCTGCATTTTTCTGAATATTGTACCATCAGGTAGCTATTAGGAAATCTGCTTTAGGACATCTGAGTTTTAGGAAAGCAGGCCCTTCTCAATTGTCATGAATTTAATTTGAGTTACATAACTTTTAGTTTGTCTTTGGCCAAAGATCACTTTTATTGGGAATAAGCTATTACTATTAAGTACAACATTCCTAAACCTTTTGGATATTTAAGAATCGTTAGGAGAAGCAAGTGGGACACCAATAACTTTGGTCCTTTCCAAATAAAATAACTTTGTTCAACTGTAGCAAGAATTTATATCAGTGTTATCACAAATTCAAATTTTATTTGTCATAGTATGTTATTTACAATTCACTTATTTGTCTCTTAGAGGGAATGATGTCCTGGAAGGAAGTTTAACTAAATCAGATGTGGAAAACTCCTCGGCATTTCAGGACAAAGAAAGTTTCTCATCCTGTGCAGAGCTTTGCTAAGGCTGGTACCCTTTATCTGTGATGGACGTTGGAAGTAGAACCAAGGTGGGAATTTGGAGATGGGGAAAACATCAGGAAGGTTGTCACTGGGCTCTAGAGGAAGCAAATAAAGGGCTGTGTGAATAAATTAACTGTGACTGTGACATTAGAAAAAATGCATTCACTCTACTGAAACAAATCTCTTTTTTGGAAACATCATAAGTTATTGAAGCCCCATGACACTGAATGAAAATCAAAATTCTTTAAAAAATGCAAAGGAAAATCTTTTTCTTCCAAATAATATCTTACATGATATCGTCTAAATATTTTGAGCTGGGTTATTCTCCTTTGTGATGGAATTAATTTTATATTTTAAGATTCATAGTTTATCTTCCCATCCCCTTCTGCAAGTTCAGTTTATTATTACCCCTGCTGACACAGGCCATTCTTTTGCAATTATATAGAATAAAAATCTTCAAGCCAAATACCTATGATTTCACTCATGTGGAAGATAAAACAACAACAACAAACTCATAGACACAGAGAACAGATTGGTGGTCACCAGAGGGGAGAAGGGAGGGAGGAGGGTGAAAGGGGAAAAGGGGCACATGTGTACAGTAATGGATGGGTACTAGACTTTGGGGGATGAACATGGTGTAGTCTACACAGAAATCAAAATATAATGAGATACACCTGAAATTTATATAATATTATAAGCCAATGTGACCTCAATAAAAGTCAAATAGAAAATTGGGGCCAGCCTGGTGGTGCAGCAGTTAAGTTCGCACGTTCCACTTCTTGGCAGCCTGGGGTTCGCCAGTTCAGATCCCAGGTGCAGACATGGCACTGCTTGGCAAAAGCCATGCTGTGGTAGGCGTCCCACATATAAAGTAGAGGAAGATGGGCATGGATGTTGGCTCAGGGCCAGTCTTCCTCAGCGAAGAGAGGAAGATTGGCAGCAGTTAGCTCAGGGCTAATCTTCCTCAAAAAAAAAAATCAAATAAATAAATAGACATCAGATAAATAAATACAGGTAAAAAATATCTTCCTTTCAGATTCTAGGAGTTCTGGTTTAGTTATTGTAATGTGACTTCCCAGTAAAGAACAATGGCATTTAATAGATTCTTTTATCCAGAACTCATAATAAATTCTTCGTAATCATGAACACATTCTTACTAATTTGTGTTAAATGGCTAAAGCTCTAACGGTCATGGACAGAGAATCTGAGTTAGAGAAAGCAAACAGGGGACCAGCCCCATGGCATAGAGGTTGAGTTTGGTGTGCTCCAGATTGGTGACCTGGGTACGCTGGTTTGGATCCCAGGTACGGACTGCACCACTTGTCAGTGTAGGGGAGGAAGACATTTCCTCTGCCCGCTCTGGGTTCTTCTGGCCAGAGAATGAATTAAATTCACATGAGACTGAATAACAGGAGAAAATTAAACAAAGCTTTATAACATGTATACATGGGAGAGGCTCAGGCAAACTGAGCAACTCGCCAAAACAGCTGAAACCACCACCTTAAATATCGTCTTCAGCTAAAGACAAAGGAGGATGTTGGGGGTGGGGGCAGTCAGTTTCGGGAGGTTACCAGACAAATACGGTAAATAAGAGTAAGATTATTATGCAGATTTCAGTCCTTGCCTCTGCATTGATTAAGAGTTTCTAGAGATAAGGTCATCTCCCCTTCTTCCTGGTACGGAGAGGGAGACACCTTTATAGATGGAGATTTCCTCTACAAATGTAAATGTCTCTTTACAAAGGGTAAGTAAATTCTACTTTCCAGAGTTTCTTTCCTGTCTGCAGTTTTTTAAAAGTAACCAGCCCAAAATAATCTTTATGCCACAGAGGCATATCTTGGGGTGGCCAATTCCAGTCCCCCACATCAGCTATGCTGTGGCAGTGACCCACATACAAAATAGAGGAAGATTGGTACAGATGTTAGCTCAGGGCGAATCTTCCTCAGCAGAAAAAAATAAAAATAGAAAGCAAACAGTCCTGGTCAGCTGTGTTCGGTGTCACGCCTTCAGTACAGGGTCAGGGACCTGGGGAACCAGGCCTATTTGCTTTGCCTTTCCAGTGAAGATGTCAACCCCTGCCCATCCCCCACCTCTGCCCCCACCCCACCAATAGATTAGATTTGGTGTCTGGCCAAATCTTTGTCTAAAAATTTTTAACAATAGAGACCTCAAACTAACCTTTTAATGTACAGTCATCATAGAAACTTTAAATCGATTTATGTGAATTTCATACACTAGATACATTGTTTAGAGCGAAGTTTGGTTTATCAGCAAATGAAGGACGTCAAAGCCATTTGCTCAGCTGCTTTTAATAGACAACGGTTGCTTCAAAGGCAATGAAAATGAGTAACCTTAAAAGGTGTAGCTCAAAATTGCTGAATTACAAGTATGAAAATATTGTTTACTAATTCATGGTGCTTATTCAGATACATTTGCATTGTTCTGAGATTATTTCTGTCGCTGTCAGACACGATTTCACTAAAGGCCTTGTTTTAACTCTCAGCCTTTTTGGGCACAAGCCGAAAATCATGCATGGTTCACAAATCTTGCTTCAGATTGCAATTCCATTTTTCACTGCCCCAGTTAAGGCTTTGAAACATGGTACACATTTAGCCACGCTGCCATGGAAGCATACTTGGAGGCTGAAATGAAAATAAAAACTTGACACCTGAACAAAACACCTGAAATTCCAATTTGAGTAAGAGTAATTAACAGGAGGCAATGCTGAAACGAGCTGGCCGTAGCCCCACGATGCCCCACCAGGGTTTGCTTGGGTATACCTGCCAAGTAGGCTGTATTGGGACGTATCAGTTTGATTAGCTTTGCTAGTTTCTTAGGCATGGCTTGAGGCCCATAATTGCTTTATGTCCCTACCCAGGGAACAAGGACTGCTGTTAATTGGAGTTCCTAATGGCATTAGGACTGGTTTGGAGAGAAGCTATCTAGTCTTCTGCTGAGTGTCTCCCTGAGTTAAGCATGTAAAAATTACAAACCTGGTTCTAGTAATGCCTTCTGTTTTCACTTGCTGGCTGCAGTGGCAAGTGTTTTGAGCAGAGTTTAGTAAGGGCTTGGTACAGGCCCCAAGGTGAGTAGCAGCCAGCAGTGGGTGCGGCTGGTGATGATGACTTCTGTCTGGGAGAACCTTGCATAAATGGAGACAGACTTTTGACAAAGCAGAGGGAGGGGACAGCTTGGAGGGGTTAACTCTTAGGAAAAAAGGAGTGGAAAAGATGTGCTTATCATCCACACTTTGAAATCTCTGACTTTGCATCCTTAAAGTCTAAACTTGGCACTAACAAATACTCCATTGTGAGGGAATTTGGGTTAAGTCACCATGGACAGCTTACTTGGCTTTCAGGATTTGGAAATGGCATTTCTCACCTCCTCCACACTAGTCTTTTCAGTTTCTTGCCAAGTATAAGGGGAAAAAAATCCCTTAATTCTGGTTAGAAGTGTTTCAAACGTTCCATAAAGGGTGGCTGGGCTGGTGAACTGCAGGAGCTTGTGGTAACTTCTCAATGCCTCTCGTTTCAGGAAGCATTTAAGCGTGCTCTGCAGGAGAGCACTGCCAGTAAACATCATGATTTAAAGCCCTTGAACACTCAGACCCCGGCATACCTGCTTTACTGCCTCATTATTCTGCCTAACAACAGCACTGGTATATAAAAATAACAAACACATTGTGTTTGCTGAAATATTTTGGTCTGCATTTGAAAATGTGCAATAAATTCCAATTTGAAAAAGAAATTCTCTGAAGAAAATGTTTCTTTTCCCAAGTTTTAGGTTTTGCATTTTGGCCTTCTCATGAAATTCCAAATCAAATGGGCATTTGGTAAAGCCGGTGCTCCTACATGGTCCAACACTCCCAGTCCCCAAATATAAACTGATTTCATTTCTCAATGAAATTAGGAAATCCCATGCCATTGATAATATTTTGACTTTCTAGATGTTATCATTAGCTCATTTTTTTGTGTGTATGTCATCTGTTTGTAACCGTATAGACATGGAGAGCCAAAACAAATTCCACTTTTCACTAACCATCCAGAGAGGAGGAGCAGTGAGTATTTAAGCTATAAAAGTAGCTTTCAGTTTAACCTGGTATTTGTAATTTGTAGGAACAAATTGTGTGTCCCTGTTCTGGTAAATTCAGCGGATGCCACAATGGTGTGTCTCAGCGCTTTGTGGTTGGGAACAAAATTTCATGCCCAGTCTTAGAGTACAAGTGGGAAAAGTTCTCCCGGATAACGAGGGTGGTCATGGTAGAGAATCCTGCTGTGGCTGCCTAAAGCCGCAGGGCAATCTTACTAGGTACTCAGATGAACAGGGTCGATATGGGGTAGAATTCTCTTCAGCTGTTGACACTTCATTTTTGTTGAGTAGAACTTGTTCCCTAGTGCATGGGTGATTATGTGCCAGGATTCATTAGTTATGACAAATACAATTTTTTTTGATATTTCAAATACAGTGGGAGCTGCAATGTTTATGCACAGAGCACCTGTGGCCGGCAATGATATCTCTCCAGAAAATCTTCAGCATCTTCCACAGATGCTCCTGTGAGGTAAACATCCTCCAGCGGGGAGCTGACTTCAGCGGGGCACTTTATGATGCCAGAATGTGAGCTGATTCTTGAGCTCTTGGCTCCTCAGCTCCAGGCTTACCCTCCCCCTCCCTTCTTCCCCTCTCTCTCCCTTTCCCCTTCCCCCTCTCCCTCCCTCTCAGCCCCTGTTGTAGCCCAGTCATAAGTTTATTCCCTCTAACTCATATTGTTGCTTTTTAGTTTAAAGCATGTTTTGTTTTCTTAAGAATTCCTTATATAATACTTAGAGCTTTTCAGATAAAAACCTCAATAAGTGATTGCTGTGTCAAAAAGGTAGTGAAGGTAATTAAAGAGATACGAGTTTATTTTCTTTCCATGTGAAGATTAAATTATCCAGGTCCTGCATTTTAGATAGGCACTTTTGATTCCCTGCATTTTGCTATGAAGCAAAAATACAAGAGTGACGATATATTTTAAGCCACAGTGCTGCAGTGGCATTCTTGTAAGTCAGGGATCAGGAGGGGATGGATGGAGCAGGAGGACAGAACCGGGCGCCGGACACTAACTTCTCTGTCAGTTCAGATAAATTGCACAGTGCTGGTCCCAGATCTCGAATCTTCAAAGCTGGAGGGTCAGATTACATTTTATACGCAGAAAGTCAGATTCAAAAGACTCACAGAAGATAATATAGTCTTAACTCAGAGACACTTAAAAACGTCCTTTTGATATTTACGTGCTTTATTTCCACAGGCGCTTTCCTCTGCCAGTCCTCTCATAGGTCAGGGTTTTAAACCTGTGAGCTTCATCTTTCCTGCCACAAAGCCGGCCTGGTTTCTAGCTGGGATCCCACACTGGCTGCTTCATCGTCCTCCTACGGACTCTTCAGCCGGCCAGGGGCAGTTCATGATCTACATCTAACTAGAGTGGTCGCGTGTGTGCATCCCTGCAAGGGGCTCTTCTGTCTAGAGCCCTGTCGTGGGGCATTTGTGACAGCTCGCCGGACAGTGTGTCTTGCAGTTTATTCCCTCATGGATAAGTCTGTTGCAAGCTTTCTCAATCACAGCAGGGCTTGCTGGTACGAGTCCATGTTTAACTAGAGGCATCTGGTGCCTTTGCTGCTGTTTACTGAAACCTTTCATTTCACTTCATAAAGTTGGCCCAGTTGGCTGTTCTTCCTCAGGTTGACTCCCAGCCTTCTCCAGTACAAACTGAACATTATTTTGTGGTCGAAAGGTCTTCTGTGGGAGGCCCCTTTTGTTCATTTTGACTGATTCAGATTTTCAGTCTAAACTCTGGCCTATTTCCTTCTCTTTCAATCCTTGACTATCTTAATGGGATTTGAGCATTTTGGTCAATCCTTTTTCAGAGAATCGTTAGGCATTTCCCAGAATACTTGCTCAAGGAGAATTATCCCACTTCTAGCCAACAGAACACAGTCAGGAGGTCTGCCTGGTAACCCTCATTGGGCAGGGGTGTTCAGAGGAAGGAGCCTGAAAAGAGGTGTGGGAGCTAGATTCAGGAGTCAGTGAGTGCATTAGGGACTGTCTCTCTCCTGGTTCCCTGGGCCTGGGCACGAGTGTGATAGACAGCCCTGTGGAGGTGGATGGGCTTAGCAGGACCCACCAACGAGCCTTTAGTCCGTACTATTCTCTTCTGCTCGGGTCACAGTCAGGCACTGATTTCTGGGTTGAGCTGATTTCTGGGCAGGGACAGGTCCACAGTGGTCTGTGTCTCTCTTTTCATGTCTCTGCATCCCTTTGTTTCCACAGCTCCCTCTTGCTTCTCTCTAGCTCCAACTTGCCACCCTCATTAGGGAAATGGCTTGTTTTCTTTTTCATTCCATTGCTTCCCCTCTTCATTTGAATATTTTGGAAATCTGTCGGAGGTGACTATGGCAGATGGAGTTGAGGGCTGTAAGGGGAAGAAAAAATTAAGGGAGTAAATAAGTGTCAAGGAATTCATTGTCTGCTCTCCACCTGTTGTTATTCTGGTCCCAATCAACCTGCTCGCCAGGCTGGAGCCAGCGGCCATCTGGAAACACTGCTCTGTTTATAAACTTGGCATGAAGCAGCACTCCCGGGCCCTGACCTCCCACACAAATCTGGAAACAATTAGAGCAAGATGATAGGCAGGCAGGGAACGCTCCAGGGAGGGAGGAAAAGGAGGAGGAGGAGGAGGAGAGGAGCCTTGGGGGGAAGGGAGGGGGCAGTCAGTGCAGGGGGCGGCGAGCCGGTCTAGGTAGAGTCTGTGTGGGAGCCGGGTGGGGGGAACACCCCGGTCCTGGGATGTGAGAAGCCAGGGTCCTGGTGGCAGGTCTGGGTGGGGGAAGGGGGCCCGGGAGTAGGGAAGCCAAGTGTGGAGGGAGTTGGGAGTTGAGTGGCCCAGGGTCAGGTGAGGGAGCCAGAGATCTGGAGCGGGGAGTGGAGTACAGAGAGAAGTGAGGGTTGGGGGGTCCAGGGAGGCCTGAGTCTGGGTGGGAGCTGCGGGTCTGGGAAGAACTCAGGGAGGCCTGAATCTGAATGGGGTCTGGGTGGGAGCAGGGGCGGAGGTGTAAGTCTGGGGTCAGTTGGGGGCAATGGGGGTCCTGGTGGGAACTGGGAGTAGTCAGCTCCTCTGGGGTTTGAGGACCAGGAGAGGGGCCACAGCTGTTTGCTTAAGATGGTGTGATTGCAGGCACATGTGTGCCCTGTAGCCTCAGCCTCATACATGACCTCCTTCTAGTTTCCGGGGACCTCTTAAGAAACAAAACAGGCTAGGGAGGCAAAGAAAATACCGCTGTCTGCCCTTCACTGTGAGCAGACACGGTGAGTAAAATCCTTTTGGTCCCCGTAGGAAAAACACTGTACAGTCTCAAGTCACTGTTTTAGTTTCAGAAACACATTCTTGAAGACCGCTTTTTAACCAAAGGAAGTTTAAGCAATGTCCCATTTTGCTACAGAAAAACTAAGAATGCTTGAACTATAGTAGGACATTTCTTTAAAAGGGACAACACTTGCAGATCGGTACATTGGATTCTGTGTTGACCAATGTCATGCGTGTGTGTTTCAGGAGCTGATTCAGGCTTCCAGAGTCTTGAGTATTAGCAAGATGAATGAGTCTCTTCCTCTTCACTTAAGAAACCCTTTTTCCCTCTCTTTTCCCTGCAGTTTTGAAACGTGATTCCAAACTCTAAGTTGATGCTCTTTTCACGCTCAGCTGGGTTTCTAACTCCTGAAATATTAATCTGTGGGAGTTGTTGGCAAACCAATAATTGGCACCAATTAACAAGCTCCTGGTTGGCCAAATGATACTTAAGAGGGAAGTTTACTGTGCTGGTCTTCTTGGCTCCTGAGGGCTCAGGCAGAGCAGCCTGGGACCAGCAACAGTGACCTCTCCCCTGGCCTCTTGTCCTGCTCCTGAAGCAGATTCCCCTGATCTCAGACTGGAACATTGGCCCCAAGTGCATTTGCTTAGATCTCTAAAAATTAATCCATCAAGAGTGGTGTCAGCAGCCAACCCCAATCCTAGAGCTCGTTCCACGTGCAGTTCCACTGACTGGGTCTCCCCCATGCCTTGTTCTCCATTCCCATGCATTTTTTTTTTGTCTAAACATATTCTTTCACACTCACTGCTTCTGATACACTGGTTGCTAAAACCCAGCACAAGAATGTTTAGGACTACAGAATATGCAATATACAGCGATGTGAAAAAATAATCCAGCAAGATCTATAAGGTACTCAGCACAGTCCAGGGAACAGACCTGGGCTGGGCTCGTCACTTCCTGTGGCTGCTGCTGCCCAGTGGCTGCCCCTCAGAGCAGAGCTCGTGAATGTCCCTGGAGATATGCAATCTGGGAAGTTAATTTCAGACTCTGAGTCTTGTTGCAAATGGATTCATTTGAACTATAATATAAAATATTGTGTTTATTTAACCCCTGTAAGCTGAGCTCCTTTGTCTTTTGTGAACTGGCAGGGCAGCTAAGGACCCACATTCCTTCCACAGTTAATAAAACTTCATATTTTTCTCTGTATTCATAAATTTAATTACACTCAGACCCATTTAATCTACATCAGTTTTTCAAACTTTACCTAGATTAAAAAAACACAGCCCCCCCCCAACATGGAACACAGTCATAAATTTTAGATTAAAAGACATAAATTGAAAATTCATTTTGCCAATTTTGTCTTCAAGAAATCATCTTGTATCTTTTCAAGTTTCAGACCTGGAAAGTAGAGATGTAAATTGACTTGGCTACAATTCTTCCCAAGATAGAAGATTTGTACTTTAAAGCCTATATTTCTTCAACCTTATTAAAACAAAACAAGAAGTACGAAAATAAGAAATCCAAAAGAACAAGCCAGGTCTCATTTACTTCATGCAAGACTGTTTGTAAATTTTTAAAAACACTTGGCATGTACTTGGATTGATACATGTTCTCAGAAACTAAAGAAGGTGAGCTGCCTGGGTGGTGCCCCGACCCTGGTGAATCTTGGTACACGGTGATCAATAGTGCCTTCTTCTGCTTCCTTGGCCCCTCCCAGGGGGGTTTTTGAAAATTAATGACATTTCCATAAAGTGTTTTGCTCTTTTTGAGAGAAATAAGTACAATTTATCAGCACCCAGTTATTCCTTGTGTCTCCAGGCCCCCACCTTAGAGATCAGAGCATGACCATCTAGCTAACGGCTGAAACCCTTCCACCCTGCTTTGTCCTTTTCTTGAATCTTCTTTAAACAACATCTTCCTGCTTGTAATTAAGAACACCAAGACCCCCACTTAATTAGAACACTTATCTTCCTTTTCAAAGCTTGGTGTTTTTCTTCTTCCCTATCTGCTGTCTTTAGAGAGCTCTTATAATTCCCTCTCTGGACAGACAACCACTCCTTCTGTTCATATCTTTTTGCCATCATTTTGCTTTGCCTTAATTTGATTTATGAGATAGCAATCTTTGTTCCCACCAAAAGAAAAAAAAGTTAAAAACCAAAACAAAATGAAACCTGGATTTTTTCTAGAAAATTATTTTTTTTCTATTTAATTTTTTCTTGAAATCTCATGCTATAATCTTATAATAACACTTTACTCAAATGTTTGGTCCAAGGAAGACTTTGAGAATGAGAGAATCTGCAGCTTTTTCATCTGGAAGTCAGCTAGTATTCAACCGTTTGATGAATGAAAGAGTAATGACTGTTGGTTTTCCTCTTCTACGTCTGCGGAATGGACCTGCAGGGAGAAGTAGCTCTGGAGTATTCTCTCTTTCCAAGAATACTAGGTGAGTAGTGTGTATTAAAACTCTAAAAATTGTGACCAAGCTTCCATCTAAACGCTGGACAACATTCTTGCCCCAATGTTGTTTTTCTGGTAGCGTTGGAGAGTCAGTGACATTTCCAACCTCATGATGTGTTTTGTGTGTGGACTCTATTGGCTGTTTAACTATGAGACCATTAAACGGAGATGACTTGTAAGGCAGATGGGTGATAAGTCATGTATTGATTAACTCTCTGTTTCAGAGGGCTGACTTGTTGCTCCTGGACTTCCACAGGATGTAGAGTTGTTCTCCCCTTAGCTGTGACATGAAGACAGTGACCAGTGTTCTGACCTGATGGAATGGTCATTTCTTGGGTCATCTGGCCATGTTGGTCATCTAACCCACTTAAAACTTGCATGTGATAATTGGAAAACTCCAGAGGTGTTTTTGTGAGGATGGTTAGGGCTTGACTGACATTGAGTTTCAGGGCACACTTCCAGAGCCTGACATGACACTGTTAGTTATTACAGGAAATGCTCAATACATGTGGAGTGCCATAGTAGAGCTATGTAGAAAATGCTGACAGAATTATTTGTGTATCTCTTTGTTTGTCTGCTCTTCTATGTAATGCATTTCATGTCTCCCTTATTTGCCACTATATATCCTGTTCCTAGCACGTTGCCTGATGAGTAGTAGGCATTCAGTAAATACATGCTCAATGAACGAATGGTGAGGGACATTTTTTGCTTTGAGGTAATGGGGAATATTTTCCAGCAAAAATGGCAGAGAAAGCCCAAGACAGTCCTTAAGGGATGGCACATTCAAACAATGTTCTTTCCATCTCCTGCCCCTCCCCACTAAAGAGGCTTTGCCACTTAGACATATTTATCTGTTGTTAGAAGCAGTATTAGTACTATTACTAGCAGTGGTAACAGGAGTAGGAGCTTTGTAATGGGGACAAATTTTCCAGATTTATTGTCACATCTTACTCATCTTTTTGTCTTACAGGCTTTACAACCATAGGAGGCACTGGCTTTTGGTTTTATGGGAAGAGCAGACACCTCTTGAATGACAAAGACATTTCTCATTTTTGACAGTCCAATTCAATTTTTGTTTGACAACTTAATATGCTTGAAAGCAAAGCTTTTCAGAGAGAGGGAGAGAGAGAACATATTTTCTAAGTCTATCAAGGATAGATAGTTCAGAGCTAGCATACTGTCCACAGCATAAAGAACATCATGGTGTTGCTGTTCCAAGGAAAGAGAGAGATTCAATCAAGAGGTAAGAAAGCCTGAAGCTCCACCTCTTATTGGCACTGAGGGTTTATGGGAAGAAGGGAGAGAGGTTAAAGGGTCACACATGATGGCTCTTTCTGAGAGCTTGGGGCCTCCCTCAAGGTAATTAGAGACATTCAGATTAGTGCAGGGAACCTGAAGAACATGGGTGCTAGAGGCATGCTCCCTTCTCATGATAGGAGGGCTACAGCTGGTAGGAGAACTGGTGCAGCCACCTCAGTGTCTACAGGGACATGGGATGCTGCAAACACCCTCTACTCTGCCTTGTTGAAAACTTGAGAAAGAGGAGTGGGCAAAATCAGAAAGACTGCACCTTCCACTAGTGAGCCTGAGCCATCCAAATGGGCACATTTTAGATAGCCCTGATGGAGACTTAGGTCAGCTGAGGTGAGATTGTGAGGAAGTCTGAGCCTCGCAATTACTCCGTCCATACGTTTGCCTATTCACTGTTTTGTCCTTAGCACCTACCTCTTTGCAGCAGAGTGAGTAATATGGTCTCTGGACTCTGCAGGGAAGAACATGTGCCCCAGCACTTAGCACAGCTCCTAGCATACAGGAACTGCTTAACTAACGATGGCAACTTCTACTACTCGTGTAGAAATGCTTAATCATCTTTGTTGAAATGAGAATGTCCCTATCTAGTCCAGAAATTCTCTTAATCTGGTTACCTATTCAGGATTGCCCAGAAATACTGGATTGCACAGCAGACTCAAAGCATCCTTGCTTACTGGGTATATGCATGCGTATATATTCCTATTCTATTCTTCCTATCTCTCTTTTATCAGGCCAATAATTCTTTAAATTTTTAGTGTTTGAACTTCTGGAGTTTGGTGGGGTGGCTACTGTGCTACTTCTGTTTTTGCTATTCAACTTTTGCTTCTAAACTATACAAATTTTTCCAGTGTACCCTCTCCTGCTGCTCTCACTTTGCTCTTCTTTTCTCTTTCAAGTCCTGGGTTTTTCATTTGTTTGTTTGCTTTTACCTTCCCCTCCTTGCTCCCTACAAAGCCACCCCAAGTAATGATCAGGGCCATTCCTTATTTCAGGGCTTCTACTCAGAGTCACATCTCATCTCACATGCAATGGTCTTGCCACAGTCATTCTGGGAGATGGATCACAAAAAATGGCTCCATTATCCATCCCTTCCTGCAAAGATATCTACACCATTTGCAATGTGATTTTGTTGTTTTCCCATTAAGAGGCTGCTGTATTTCCCCACTCATTGAGTCTGGTCTGTCTAGTGATTTGCTTTGGCCAGTAGAATGTGGTAGAATGTTCCAGTTCCAAGTCTAGCCCTCAAGGGATCTTTCATGCATCCTCTCTTTATCTTGGAACCCTGCCACTGCTATGAGAAAAAGTCCAGACTGACCCATTGGAATGAGAGGCTATGAGGAGCTGAGTGAGCCATCCTTGCCCAGTTGACCCTCAGCTGACCTGCACTAATAACAGAATCATGAGTGAGCCCAGATTAAATCAGCTCAGCCATGCCCCTCTCAGCAGAGTTTCCTGGCCAATCCATAGTCTCCATGAGAAAAAATGAATCATTGCTGTTTTAAACCATGAGGTTTTTGGGTGTTTTGTTAAGCAGCAATAACTAACTGATCTAGTCAATAACCATCTTTTGTTGCTAAATCTAAAGGATCTTTTTTTCAGTTCTTGTAGCAGAGATTTATAAAGGCTAACCAAAATCTATGTCCTTTTTCATCACAAACACACAGCTAGACTATATTTTCTCACCTTTGTGTGACCATGTGATTGAGTTCTGGCTAATGGAATATGTGCAGAAGTGATGTGCATCACTTTCAAGTCTGGCTCGTAAATACCTCCCTCTTGTAATCCTTTTCCCATCATGTGGCAGAATGGAGAGAACATGAGGAGGTCAGAACTGGGGTATGGAAGAGCATGGGTTCCTGAATGACTGTTTGGGAGACTGCTACTCACAAGGAGAATCTACAGTGGACTTTGTGTGAGTGAGAAACTAACTTTTGCTGTGTCAAGTTACTGAAATTGTGGGGTTTGTGATAGCAGCTGGAGCTGTTTGCCTTCTTCACTACTCTCCTCTTACTTGACCTCTCTGTGGCCTTGGGCAGTGCTGACCCCTCTCTCCTGTATGACATCCTCTTCCCTTGCTGTCCTTGATCCTATACTCTGTAGTTTTCCCATACATGTATCAATAGTTCCCCATGACTTCCAAGAAGATCAAGTCCAGAATTCTTGGCATGCCTTTGCTAAAGTCTTTGTTTAACTCTTCATTCTTCTCCCTCACCACCATAGCTTCAAACTCCATGCATTTACATAAACACATCATGCTCTCATTTACTCTGAGGTTTTACATTTGTTATTCCCTCTGCTGAAAAGCTCTGCCCACTTTTTGCCCTGCTAATTTTGCCACCACTTCAGATCTGATGTATCACCAGTTCCAAGAACCCCAGACCCTAAGTTTTGGGGAAGAGCCTCCCATGGGCTCTAAGGGAAGTTGTGTTTGCCTCAATCATAGGACTTGCTGTTGTAGCACTGCTCCATCTCTTTACCAGCTGACTCCAAAGTCTGATGTTCCAGCCTACTGTGCTCACTCCTGAATCCCAAATGCATAGTCGAGTGCCTGTCACTTAGTCATGCTAATAACCATTTGGTGAGTGCATAAGTGAATAAGTTTGTAGGACTGGGGAAACAAGAGTGCCTGAAATCTAGGAATTAGACTCCAGGTTTGATAACAGGTAATGCATGAGGAAGTCAACCAGAAAAATGATGTTACTTAATCTTCCTTGGAGATTATCTGTACTTGGTCCCTCTGAAAATTACTAGACTGTTTATGAGGAAGGGTATAGAACAGCCTTCTTTCAAATGGTGTTTCCTTCTATTATCATTGGTGGTGAAAATGGGATTTATTTCACATATTACAATGCAGAATTTGGTGTTGTTTATATGTGAACATAACTACTCTGTAAAACCTCAAGCATTTTTCTCTATTAGAATTGGCAGATGAGAGATTATATAAACTTGTGGCCAACTGAGAGGTTCCCAAAACATTGCTCTTGAATTAGAGGGAACAGAGGGCATGCCCTGGGTGTCCGAATCCCTTCTTCAGGCTGATGCAGACTTATGTTTGCATCTGTGCTTTATTACGGTGCTGCTCTGCTCTTTAACCACAAGGAGAACTCGGACACTGGAAGGTTAGGTGTGCTGCCTAAGGCCCCATGGCAACTTGGATTTGAGATCATATCTGAAAGCAGATGTAAGTATCACTCCCTAGGAGCCCACATGGACTCCTTGTGCTCCTGGACATGGAAACGAATCATGAAGAGCCTCTGTCAATGCATCATGATAAATCAGGTGAAGCTGATGATGTATCCCGTGAGGTTGCCTGTGGAGGAGGATTTCTGGGACACTGTTGGCAAGTGGTCACCGCTGGACTCCACAGAGGGGTGGACTATCCCGGCACATACTTTTGTTGCCACGCTAGTGGTGTGTGAGCCTGTCCCACATGTGCTCTGCCAGCCCTGATTTCTGAACCCATGAGGAGTGTACAGGGGACCAAGGGAAGGGTCCAGGGGTCCTGCTTTTATCTTTCCATGGCTCATGATAATGAGAGCAGCTAAGATGACTGAGTGCTTCATATGTTTCCAGCTCTTCACCTCATTTAATTCTCCAATGGCACCACTATGGGACTGCTATAGGTTACTCTCAGCTCTCAGGCAAGAAAACTGAGGCACAGAGGGCTCCTGGACTGGCCCCCAAAGCACATGCCCTCCCACTCCTTTCAGGGCACTCTGTGCACTTAACCAGGGGTTGATCCCCAAGGAGAGGCTGTGCCTAGGGCTCCTTCCCTCAGGGCTCCAGGAGTCCTGTCTACAGAAATCTTCCTCTTTAATTTTCCTTTCCTGGGCCCTGTCTCCCACTCTCTGACTATTTAAGCTTACTTTAGAAGAACTATTTCTTATACCCTGAAATGAGGGCATGTAAATTTGAATATGCATGGAAGAATGGTGAAATGAATATATTTAGAGTAAACAAAGCATCCTCATAATCTCAAAACATGTGTGCTTGTATTTGTAGATTGTCTTACACACCTAAATTCTTTGCCATGTATTTTTGTGTTAATTTGAATGTGTTGCTCACAGGCAGCAAAGGCTGACTGAAGTGGGATGTAAGCAGGAAAAGACTCCCCTCCAAATGACATCCATCTCATTATGGTGAGTGCGTGACCCTCTCATGACTCCATCCTTCCACACACTGCTGTGCAGTACTCACCCCCACGCATCCTGTTTAGAATCAGCTTAGATCCTGCAGAATTTTCCTTCTATTTTTCAGCAACAAAATATGAGGCAAAGGCCAAGAACTGCCGATCTGTCTACAATGTTTGAAAGAGCCCCGGAGCTGCTATTTTGTAGAGCAGAGAGGAAGTGCTGCCTGGCCCTTTGGAGCTCCCTTCAGCCTCTGGGCTGTTAGTCAGCAGCCTCCTCCCACCCCACGAAGCCTCCCTCCTGGCCTGTGTCTGGCATAGGTTCCCTGAGGCTCTTTCCATCTGCGTTGTCCGTTCTGCATTCTGTCTTCATGGTGAGTGTACAGGTGGCAGAGTCAAGGGAAGTGGGACTGAGAAACAGCCATGACTCACCCAGGGAACCTCGGAGAGCTAAGGCACCCCGTCTCCTCCACCTGCCTAATTGAGTGGTAGTCACCAAGATTGCATAACCAGCACCATTACAGCCTGTGAAAGCCTGGATGAACAAGTTGCAGTTAAACACTTAAAAACAACCTTTGCTTGCTGACTAGTATATTTGCACTCACAATGAGCTTCAGTGCTCTCTCAGAGCCATCTCACTTGTTGCTATCATTGAGCTAAAGTTTGAGATTTATGTGTTGAGTAGGCTGATCTCTGCCTGCCTGGAGCTCATATTCTTATGGGGGAGATGTGCAATCAGCATAATCAATGTTTCATATTATGTTAAAAATGACCAGAGCTTAGGAAATAAAGCATAAAGCATAAAGAGGGGATGGGGAGCTGAAAGGATGACTACAATTTAAATAGGGCAGCCAGGGTGACTTCTGTGGAAATGACATTGGAGAAATGAGTGGAAAGAGGTGCAGAGTGCATATCTCTGAGGGCAAAGTGTTCTAGAAAAAGGAAACAACCTGTGCAAAGGACCTGAAGTGAGCAGATGCCTGGGGAAGTTAGGGTGCCCAATCTATTCAGTAGGGCACTTGTTTTAAGACTGTAGTGAACCATATCATTTCTCTAATGCATTGCTGTAGTGGCCCCTGATGTCACTGAGAGTGAAAGCAAAAGTTTACGGTGGTCCCCTCTACACTCTGACTCCACTGCCCCCTACGGTGATGACCCTGTCAGCTGTGTTGAGAGTGGACTGTGGGGAGCAAATGTGGAAGGGGAAGGCCATTGAGAAGCTGTATCACAAATTCTTCCACACAGTGACTTACAGCAGCACCTGTCATTTCATGATTCTGGGGTCAGTAATGTGAGCTAGCCCGAGCAGGGTAGTCCTGCTGCTTCGGACTGGGATCCCTTGTGCATCTGGGCTCCAACAACACCTCTCAGGGAGGCCTGGCCAGCCAGGCAGCTCTGCTCCTGCAGTGTGGCTGGCTGCTGGCTGGGGAAACAGGGAGACCGAGCTTGAACCTCTCATCTCCCAGCAGGACAGCCCAGGCAGCTATTCACAGGGTGGCTCAGGGGTCCCCAAGCACCATGAGGGTGAACCTCAAGGAGAAATGCTTTCCAAGTTTTGGCTTGCTTTTCAAGTCTCTAGGCTGGCTGTTGGTCACAGCTCGGAGCCTTTGTGGGAGAGCAAGGAGTGCAGCTACAAGGAGGCCTGGACATGTTGGGCTGTTACTCAGTCAGCCACAGATCAGTCACTGCGATGGTCTAAGGGGACACATTGGTATTGTGCACTAGGGAATATCATTAGAGATGGTGAGAAGTAGTTGAATTATGACTATTTTCTGAAGATGTAGTCAGTAGGATTTGTTGATGGAATGGACACGGAATGTGAGAAAAAGAGAAATTAAGGGTGACTGAGATTTTGGGCTTGAGCTGCTGGGATGGAGTTGCCATGACCACGATGAGAAAGCTGGAAGTGGAGCCGTCTTGGGAAGGAGCAAGGGCTCCCTTTCCAAAAAGCTGTTTGAGATGTCAGACATCCAGGTGAAATGTTGAGTGGGTAATTGGATTTATGGATGTGGACTTCGGTGGGGAGTTTTGGACTGGAGATACAAATTTCACTATGAAATATTTTTAAAGATGTATAGACTGGCTGGATTGGAAAGAACCACAAAAGTGTGCAGCCTAACTCTGGTAAGTATTTATCCTGACTTTACTTAGATGTCTCCAACGAATCATCAATTTAACTATCTTCAATTGACAAATCATTGAGCATCTATTATATACAATATGCCACAGCAGCTCAAAAACTATGTAACTTTAATATAACTCTTCTGTCAATAAGAATAAATTTACCTGAAAACAAAAAGTATCTTAACAATTTCAATAATGTGGCAAGTTTCTATATCATATACATATAGATATACATTCACAAATGCAAATATGCACACTTGAGAGCTGACTGCTGTATCCTTGCTTAACAGCCCAGTAAGTTGGGCATGAAAGGGACAACCAGTCACAGTTTACAGAAGGGCTTGGAACAAGGAAGCAGTGCTTAGGACTCAGTGGAGTGGACTGGCCTTGGTCTTCTGACCTACACTTGGATGCTCTTGACTGATTAAAGACTAATCAGGACTATCTCACCACGAAAGAGAGGCCAGCTCCCTCCATAGGAAGGTGGGCCACAAAGTGTACATGAATTCTGGATCAAAATTTTTCCCCAAAGAATTTATTTCTAAACTTTTAAGATAATTATAGATCCACATGTAGTTGTAAGATATAATACAGACTGATCCCGTGTACCTTTTACCCAGCTTCCTCCAGTGGTAACATCTTGTAAAAGTATAGTACAAGATTAGTATAGCACAACCTAAATATTGAATTGTATACTCTACTGACTTTATTCAGATTTTACCAGTTTTACATTCGTGTGTGTGTGTGTGAATTTACCTTTATGAAATTGTGTCACTTGTGGCAATTAGTATGAGCACAAAAACTGTCAAGACTCAGAACACTTTTACCACAAGGATCCTTGTGCTTCTTTTTAGGGTCACCTCCCCCTCCCCCTGCTATCGCTAACCCCTGGCAGCCACTAATCTCTTTTCCATCTCTATAATTTTATCATTTTGAGATAGTTATATAAATGAAGTTGTACAATATGTACGAGATTTTTTTTTCACTCAGCATAATTCCCTTGAGCTCTATTCAAGTTGTTGTGTGTATCAATAGTTCATTCCTCTATATTGCTGAGTAGTATTCCACGGTATGGATATACCACTATTTGTTTAACCACTCATCTGTTGAAGGACATCTCACTTGCTTCCTGTTTTTGGCTATTACAAATAAAGTTTCTATAAGAATTCATCTACAAGTTTTTGTGTGAACATAAGTTTTCAAGAATTAAAGCAAGAAATCTTTTCAAATTCTTGAATAAGCAGTCAGCCAGGACCCCAGGACACCATGGAAAGGAATGTGGAAGTGAGGATTTACCTCAAAAATTGTCTGGATGGGGATTACCCAGTTGTCAATCCCAACCATTAAAGTAACGCTCAGAATGGCTCACATGGAACGTGTGACTTTGAGCAGCTGTACCTCCTGTTTCCTTCCCAGAGAAGTCAATTGCAGACAGTTCCCGGCCTGCTACTCCCGGAACTGACTTGATGAAGGAAGCTATTGAATACTGTCCATTTAGATGTTGGCGAATGCCTGCCAAAGATTATTTTAGCTTTGCTGTGGTCAATTTTCTTTCTGACTGCACTGAGCTGACACTGTGTCTTCAGAATGCCTTTAGTGTATAACAGAAGTATGTTATCCCCTAAGAAAATACTTCCTATCTTTCTTATGGCTCGGACAGGATGAAATGTATTAATTTCAAAATTTTAACTGATTACTTTGAAAATGTAAAAGGTTAGAGATGAGGATTTTTGGATCCTACTATATTTGTAACAAAGTCTTATTATCTTACAGTGATATGTGATACAAAGCATCCTTTTCTTCTCTGACTATGACATTCAAAGGAGATGGTCTTCATTGTTTCTCAGACCTGTCACCACTGGATCATGTCACTGACAGTAACACAAGATGGATGCTTTCCTTAGAGGAGACAATGCATTTCTAAAGTGGTGCTCGATAAAGAAGGAAGTTGTTCTCAGAATCTTACCAGAGCATATTTCATTTTGAGTTTTTAGGCAGCATGTCTCAAATGTACCTCCATGCCTTCAGGCAACTTGAAAGTTGAGGTTGGTCAAATTTTGGAATAAATAAGACAGTATCTTCATGGAGTGTTAAATCCATAGCAGTGAAGTCATTGTTTGAATAATCATCTCTAAATAATCAAATATATTAATATTTGGCTTTTGTCTGTTATTAATGAAATTGTTCTTGATTTCAAAGAATTGGACAGGGTTGCCTTGAGTGACATTTAGTGTTTGAATGTTAATGGGATATTAATTACCCACATGAAGTAAGGCATTTGTTTCTGGAGAAAACATGGCATGCACTTCTTGACTGGGTCCCCTGTTTATCTGTTCAGCGTCCTCCTGACACATTCCCATATGTTCCCTTTCTCCATATCAAACCCAGGCCTTCCCTGAAAAGCCCATGGTCTCTATTATCAGTGCTTTTTCCCAGACCTTGCTGATCTTTCTGCCTGGATATTCATCTTCACTGCTTGGCCACATTCTACTTCTTGAAGGTTCAGCTTCAAACTTTTGGAGATTCTTTTATTCATTCATTTGCTTATTCACTAAATCATTTAACATTTACTGAATATTTACAATGTGCTACACATTTTTTTAGGTATTGAGGATACAAAAGACATAATCCTAAATACCTTCAAGTGCCTTCAAGACAGACACAGGACTGGAGTTTGCATACAACTATGCTGTTGTGCAGTAGGGTTTATGCAGGTATTCCAGGAGTGCTGAAGAGAGATGTCAAACCACCTGGGGAGGCAAGGAAGGGTCATTTCCTCTGGTACAGGTCTGGCCATCATTAATTCAGTTAGAGTGTCCTCTCCATATGCATGCCCAGTGTGGCACTTAGCACACATACTGAGTTGCTTTCTACCCCCATTCACCAAATCTACCCCCTCCTGCCAGCACAGTGTGGCATATAGCAGGCATCCTGTGTCCACCTATGTTTTGGTTCTTTTAACTGGCATTTAGTTTGATTTCTTTTCAGACTTTGGTTAATATTCTAACTACTTTAGAAAAATATTTGAGGTGGTTTTCAGTAAAAATACACAGGACCATTAAAAATAAAATTAGAAAGAGGGATCAGCTAGAGGGAGGCAGGGGAGTGATGCCACGGAGAGTTTGTTTACAGGTGTGTGGGTTGCTCTGAGCCGCCTGGCAGTCAGACTGCTCTGTCATACCCTTGCCGTGGTCTCTGAAATCGGGTAGCTTATTTTAATGTTAGTTGATGCATTAGTTAAAAAAAACAAATTTATCAACTGAAGCAGAATATGGGCTGATAAAATTTTCAAACACTAGGTCTTCTATAGTTTGTAGAAAATTGGGCATCACATGCTTTGAATTCTAGAGTCCACTGTTCATGGCCTACAAGCCCTCACTAAGCCCTGAAATCAAGGTATTCTATCTTCTGTGTGAAGAATCCAAGAAAGCTGTTGGTTGGTGGTTTTTAATTTCCATCGAGTCTCTTCTCCTTCCATTTCTGAGCCCTATTCTCAGCTGCACTACTTCTTCCTATGCAAAACACGGGAAGGTTCCTTGATCTTTAGTAGTTGAGTGTGTAAAATAGGGAAATTGATATATACCTTAAATTGGTCTCATTAGGTACATTAGATGATGCTCAGCAAATGACTGGAAGAAAATGTGTTCTCACTAGCTCTTAGAAGCTCAGGTTGTGGTCCCGATCTGCTCACTTCCTGTTGATGGTCCTTCTGGAACAGAGTGACTAGAGGGGAGGGACCTTGCCCTGCATGGGGGAGGAAGATGAGTCAGCCAGCCCACATCTGGTAGGTGGCCCTTGTGTGGCACTGGGATCTGAACTCCACCCCCGCTGCCACTGCTCACAGTGTGCCCTGTGATTGGCTTCACTGTGTTCTTTTACAGACCTACCCTTAAGGTTCCTTCAGTGAAGACCAACTGGGATTCTATTTTAGCTGACATAGAACCTCACAGTCTGTACCGTAGATGAGTAAAAGGTAAAAGTCCCATATTTAATGATACCGTAAGTATGTTAAATTCCTCTGCAAAGTTTTGTATCCATCAGTTGTTTTGAATGAGGTCCACTTAATGTTGTTCCATTTCAGTGATGTCTTAATTTTTATGTTATTTCACTAATTGTGTATCACTGTGGAATCTTTAATAGCATTGATTAAATCCTGGCATTATTCCTAAGAGTATTCCATAAAATACATATTTGTTTAACGTTTTCATAGATAATACATTCACAGAGTTTCAACTTCAAAAGGTACGAAAGGTTAAACAATAAAATATCCTTCTTCCACTCTCCTCTGACACCCATTTCTTTCCTTTGATGCAGTCAGTTTCACATGTTTTTAAATATCTTTTCAGAAATAAGTTATGCATCTGTAAAGCAAATTCTCTTTTTACAGAAATGGTAAAAGCACTATGCACACTGTTCTACTCCTTGTTTCTTTCATGTAACAATATGTTTTGGAGTGCATTCTCTATTTGTACATAAAACCTTCTTCAATCTTATTCTACCCTGTGGTGTGCTGTATTATTTATTAACAGTTTCTTGATGGATATTTTTGTTTATTTCCAACTTTTTTATCTTACAAACAGTATTATAAGAAAAAGTTTCTGTATATGTCATCTCACATGTTTGAGAATATTCCTCTATAATAAATTCCCAGAAATATAATTGCCAGATCAAAAGATACATGTATTAGTAATTTACATGTATATTACCAAATTGCTTTATAGAAATGTTATCAATTTACACTCTTGCCAGCAATATAGGAGAATGAGTGACTGATTTCCCATTCTCTCTCCTACACATGGTATCGTCTAATTTTTTATCACTGCCAATTAGAGGGATGAAAAATAATATAACTTTGTTTGACATTTATCTCATTTTAAGAGAGGTCAAGCCTTTTCTATGAATGTTTGAAGGCCATTTATACATTCTTTCTTTTTCTTTCACATTTTCCTACTCTGTTTTTGGCCCATTCCTAGTTGATTTTTAAAAGCATTGCATAATAAGAAAAATTAGCATTTTTCTGTATGTAAAATGCAGTTCTTTTCCCCAAGTTTAAAGGAAACTTGCTTATAGTGGTTCTTATTCATGCAGAACTTTTTATAATTAAAATGTCTAAAAGTTATAAATTTGTTTAATCCCTCCTAGATTATGTGACACACCTTTAAAAAGCCTCCCCATTGGAAGATTGTTAATAATTATTCTATGTTTTTTTCTAGAAATTTATGGATATACAGATATTCGTGTGGAATAGATAGATGTATAGATAGATGTGAGATATAGATGACAAACATATTTTTAAGGATTATATATTATAAGGTTTTAAAAATGTGTGGTACAATATGCATAAAATAAAATTTATCATTTTAGCCACTTTAAAGTCTACCATTCAGTGTCACTAAGTACATTAACAATGTTTGTAACCATCACTACTCTCTTGTTCCAGAAATTTTCTATCAGCCACAAAATAAACTACATACATATTAAGCAGTCACTCCTCATTGACCCCTCTCTCCCTCCTCAGGCAACCACCAATCTGCTTTCTGACTCTAGGGATTTGCTTATTCTGGGCATTTCATATAAATGGAGTCGTATAATTTCTGGCTCTTTGTGGCTGACTTTTTTCAGTTAGCACAATTTATCAAGCTTCATCCATGTAGTAGCATGTGTCAGAACTTCATTCATTTTTATGGCTGAATAATATTCCATCATATAGATAGAGCACATTTTACCCACTCATCAGTTGGTGGACATTTGGTTGTTTCCACCTTTTGGCTATGTGAAGAGTGTTCCTATGAACAGTTATGTATGTTTTTTTGAACTCTTGTTTTGAAGTCTCCTGGGTATATGCTTAGGAGGAGAGTTGCTGGGTCATATGGTAATTCTGTGTTTGCTTTGTTGAGGAACCACCAAACTGATATAGCAGGAACTTTTCAAAGCCCCTAGCTTTTCCTCCCAGGCTCTCAGTGTGTCTGTTGTTTGCCCCACTGTTCCTCTCTGCTCCAGATGGCAGAGGCTTGTTCACTTATCTTTCAGTGTTTTGGGGAAGATTTCTCACTTACCCACTCAGCCCTGGTCACTCTGAGTTAGGCAAAACAAAGGGAGCCCTTGCTTCAGTCCTTAGGGAAATCCAGTTAGGTCACAGCAGAAAGACGCACAGAACTCCTTGAGAACAAAATCAAGTCTACTTCCTCCGGAACGAGGTACCCCCTCCGGGAATCCGAACTGTCATCTTCAAGTGTGCCACCATTCCAGGCGGGGGAATGAGACTGGGATAAAGTAGGTTGCAATGATGTTCTCCTACCCAGATTCAGTCACCATTCTCTTGGCTAAGTTTTTGCTTGGTTGTAAACCTTTGACTATCTCCTAGAGTTCAGTAAGGTTGACTTGACATTTTTGGTTATTTTTTTGTGTGCTTCTGGGGAGGGATGGGCTCCCAGAATTCCCTATACTGCCATCTACTCTGTATAAGTTTTTAAAAACTCAAATAATTTCTGTCCTGGAGTCCTAGAGTACCAACAGAGTACACGTCTTGGTTGGATTGGCTGATGAGTCACCTCCGTCCCTCTGCTCATGGCTGACAGTTTCCCATACCCTTAGGGTTAGTACTTGGATAATTTCTCCAGGTCAATTAATAAGATTGAGTTTTTAATCACAGTCCTCATTGTTTATGTATGAAGACATTAAGGTAGTAACTTGATGTCAGTAAGATTTTGGTCCTGTCATCAGTTGATGATTTAAGCTCAAAATGAGATTTGTCTTTCAGACTTCTTACATCAAGATGGTCGCCAGTCTCGGGTTCCCCCTTTCTAATCTCTTCACCTTTTTTTAACCAAA
Organism: Equus asinus; assembly: GCF_041296235.1. Lineage (NCBI taxonomy): Eukaryota > Metazoa > Chordata > Mammalia > Perissodactyla > Equidae > Equus > Equus asinus. The sequence goes on along the minus strand of NC_091801.1, from coordinate 34,814,436 downwards.
TAGTGTGAGCCTAATATTCCTAGTCATAGTTCCAGTCATGGCATTCACGTACACAAAAATTTAGAAGAGGAAAAAGGGTGACTTGTCATACTAGCTATAGAAACGAACCATGTGCTGTGGAGTTAAGACAATTTATCACTGGCTGAGAAATAAGCAGATGTGTCAGTGAAACAGTATAGAGAGAGCAGAAAAGACTTAGGTGCATGTGCAAGCTTTGTATGATAATACTTCGCCTTTCAAATCTGTGGGGAAATGCATAGGGAAAAGAACCATATTTCATACCATGGGGCAGATGGATTCAAGACTAGAGTAGAGAGTAAAGTACTAGAAATAAACACAATGTTGGGGCTGACCCCGTGGCCAAGTGGTTAAGTTTGTGCACTCCGCTGCAGCGGTCCAGGGTTTTGCTGGTTCGGATCCTGGGCACAGACATGGCACTGCTCGTCAGGCCATGTTGAGGTGGCGTCCCACATGCCACAACTAGAAGGACCTGCAACTAGGATATACAACTATGTATGGGGGAGATTTGGGGAGATAAAGCAGAAAAAAAAAAGATTGGCAACAGTTCTTAGCTCAGGTGCCCATCTTTAAAAAAAAAACAATGTCAAGCTATGGTACTGGGGAGGCAAAGGGCTTTCTAAGCATTAGTCTTAAGGCAAAAGTCATAAAGGAAATAAATCCATGCATTTGGATTAAAAAAGAAAGATAACTTTTGTATGGTAAAACATCATAAAGTTAAAAAAGCAAATTACAAACTGTGAAATATGCTTGTATCATGTGTCAGAAAAAGATTTTATTTGTAGATATAGAAAAAGCTCTCAGATATAGAGTGGTGTAAATATTAAATCTATAATCAAAATATATGTTTATATCGATATATGAGGGAAAAATAAATCTGCCATTAGAAAAATTAGTAAAAGAAACGGCCAAGAAATTCATAAAAAAGGAAAAAACAAAGACCAGCAAACACCTGAAAAATGTTCAGTCTCATTACTAATCAAAGAAATGCAAAAAAGTGTATAGCAATGAGATACCATTTCCCTCCATCAAATGACAAAAATACAAAGGGATGATAATGCCTCGTATTTGTGATAAGGAAGCTCATTTCTCTACCACTAGGAGAATTACAAATTGGTACAACTTTTCTGAAGGATACTGCGACTAGATGTATCAAAGGCCTTATCAAACAGCTAAAGTGCCGTACACTTTATCTGGCACTTTACACTTACAGGAGATGTTCTAAGAAAATAATTATTGATATATGCACAGATTTAGCTGTGATGATGTTAACTGTGTTGTAGCCTAATTACCGTATAGAAAGTTTGAAGAATCATATAAGTCGAGGTTGGGGTTTAGTTGGTTCAACAGTGAAACATACATACAATGGAATACTATCCATTCATCAAAAACAAAGTGTTTTTCTTGAAACAGATGTTCCCAGTACATGATGAAAATAAAAGTAGTTTACAAAATACTCTCTTCAGTAAGACCATAAAACCCAATTTTTATTAATGTATATATATTTATGTATAATACGAAGTATATAATAGAATATTAGCACATATTGTTAAGTAAAAGCTATCTGGAAAAGTCAACTCTAAAATACATTAAAATGAACATTTTCTGAAAGGTGTGACTATGGGTTATGTTTATATTCTTCTTCTTGCTTATTTTTTTTTTAAGATTTTATTTTTTCCTTTTTCTCCCCAAAGCCCCCCAGTACATAGTTGTATATTCTTCATTGTAGGTTCTTCTAGTTGTGGTATGTGGGATGCTGCCTCAGCGTGGTTTGATGAGCAGTGCCATGTCTGCGCCCAGGATTCGAACCAACGAAACACTGGGCCGCCTGAAGTGGAGCGCGCGAACTTAACCACTCGGCCACGGGGCCAGCCCCTCTTCTTGCTTATTTGTAACTTCTGAGTATTTTACAATATGTATGTATTGTGTAATAAATCTAAGAATAACTGTTTATTTAAAAAAATGAAATCTTGATAACTCTGTCTACTACCTGTGAAGTAAGTGAAAACTCCCAGGACTGTCACTTAAGGCTCTCTGCCATGTGTCCCTAAACTACATTTTCAATTTTATTGTCTATTATTTCCCTATATAATGAAATCAGATCATGTTACCTCCCTGACTGAAACCTTGAGTGGTTTCCCATCACACTTAGAGTTGAATTTACCTCAATCGTCTTTATAGGCTCATTGTCATCTGGCCTGCCTCCTTCTCCACCTTATCTTGAGCAAGTGTCCTGTTCTCCCTGTTCCACCACTGTGCTGGCTGCCTTTTGGTTGTGTCAGTGGACGGGGCTCTTTCCCCACAGAGCTCCACTCTGGATCTGCCTGAGTCCTACTAATCCTTAATGTGACTTCCTCGGTGATGACCCTGGACACCCAACTTAACCTTCCTTTATTCATTCTAATTTTCTCTTTCATCACAATCTGTTATTTTCATTTAGAGCAGTTAGTTAATACAATCACTGTTATACATTTATTAGTGTGTTGACTTGACTAGTATCTGTCTTCCTCGTTAGACTTTGCTCTGTGAGGGAAGGGACCTACGTTAGTTTTTCTTCACCACTCTATAGACAGTGGTTAGAATAGTGCCAGATACATAACAGACATTTACACATTTACTGACTTAATGAGTGAATGAACATGCTTTGTTTTAGTCAAACATACACAGCACCTTGAGCATATATCATAATTGCATGCCTGTATGTCTTTACTCATATTATTCCTCCCATCTCTGCCTGTCCCAATTCTGTCTATACTTCAAAGTCTGTTCAAATTCCATTTCCCCTTTTAAAGCTTTTTCTGAGTGGTGGGAGGAATGTGTTGTCATTACAGAAACATAAAAACTGAAAAAAGGTGAAACTCTTTTGAGACAAAGGGGGAAGATTATTGCTAGAAAAGAAGGGGAGATGAAGAGAATTGTGAACATGCTAAATCTGAGACAGCTGTAAGACACGTAATCCAGCAAAGTGCAGTTGTCCCTGGAGTCTGGAGGAGAGATCGGGGGCTAGATGGAGATGTGAGTGTCGTTGCATGGTGGAGTTTGCTGCAGCCTGAGCTGTGGGTGGAATGAGTGAAGGCTAGAAGGGAGAGCAAGAAGACAAGAGTGATGGACAAGGGGAAAAAGTCTTGAGGTAGATGAAAGAAAGGTAGGGAAGAAAGACAAAACAGTAAATTGTCTTTCAATGCAATTGACAAACCAAGCAAGACTGATGAAAGAAAGAAAGAAAGAAGGAAGGAAGGAAAGAAGGGAGGGAGGGAGGGAGGGAGGAAGGAAGGAAGGAAGGAAGGAAAGAAAGAGAGAAAGAAAGAAAGAAAGAAAGAAAGGAAGAAAGAAAGAAAGAGGAAGGAAGGAAGGAAGGAAGGAGGGATGGAGGGAGGGAGGGGGGAAGGAAGGAAGAAAGGAAGGAAAGAAAAAGATACAATTTAACAACATCAGAAATGAAATGAGATATCACTACAGACCATGCAGACATCACAAGGATAATAAGGGAATATTACAAACAGCTCTACACACATAAGCTTTGCATCTTAGGTAAAATGGACCAATTCCTCAAAAGACAACAAACTACCCTAACTCACTCACTCAATATGAAGTAGATAATTTGAACAACCCACAACTATTAAGCAAATTGAATTCACAATTGAACTTCTGAGGAAAAAAATCTCAAGCACAGTGATTTCACTGGATAATTCAACCAAATGTTTAAAGAAGAATTAGTGTCAATTCTATAAAATCCTTCCAGAAAATAGAATAGAAGGGAACACTTTCCAATTCATTTTATAGAACTAGTGTTGCTATGATACTAAAACCAGAAAAAGTACAAAAAAGAAAACTACTGACTGTTATCCCTCATGAATACAGATACAAAATTCTTTAACAAAATATTAGTAAGTAGAATTTGGCAATATTTTAAAAGAATTGTACACTTTCACCAAATAAATTTTATTTCAGGAATGCAAAGATGGTTCAATGTTAAAAAAATCAATGTAATCTACCTTAATAGAAATCACAATATCGTATCATTTGATTGTAAAGAGCATTTTACAGAATTTAACACCCATTCATGATAAAAACTTTCAGAAAATAGTAATAAATGGGAATTCCCTCAACTTGATAAAAAGCATGTACAAAAGACCTACAGCTAATGTTATGCTTCATGGTGCAATTCAAAATGTTTTACACCTAAGATAAAGAACAAGAAAAGATACTCACTTTCACTACTCCTATTCAACATGGTGCTGGAAGTTGTGTTCTATGCAATAAGTCAAGAAAAGGAAATAAAATTGAAATGGGATAAATAAAACTGTCTCTATTTGCAGATGACATGATTGTCTATGTAGAAATGCCAAGGAATCTACAATAAACTTCTAGAACTAAGAAGTTGGTTTATCAAGGTCACAGGATACAAGATACACGTAAAAAAGTCAGTAATATTACTATATGCTACCATTGCACATAAGGACACCAAAATTAAAAACATGATATCAACATGATGTCATTTGTAATAACTCCAAAATGAAATTCTCAGAAATTTCGCAAATTTTCATAGCATAAATCTAAGAAAACATGTACAGGCCTTGTATGATGAAAAGTGTATAATATTGATAAAAGGAAACAAAGAAGATCTTAATAAATGGAGAGACATGGTGAGTTCATGGGTTGGAAGACTCAGCATAACATGGGTGTTAGTTCTCTCCAAACTGATATACAGATTTAATGTAATTCCTCACAAAATACCAGCAAAGTATTTTCCAGATATAGACAGGACTATTCTAAACTTTATATGGAAAGGCAAAGGAGCTAGATTAGCTAAAACCATTTCAAAAAAGAGAGTAAGGTGGGAGAAACAAATCTACTCAATTTCAAAACCTACTATATAGCTATAGTAATCAAAACTGTATGGGATTGGGAGCCGGCCCCGTGGCCAAGTGGTTAAGTTAGTGCGCTCCGCTTGGGCGGCCCAGGGTTTCCTGTTCGGCTCCTGGGCATGGACATGGCACCACGCTCATCAGGCCATGTTGAGGCGGTGTCCCACATAGCACAACCAGAGGTACTCACAACTAGAATCTACAACTATGTGCTAGGGGGCTTTGGGGAGAAGAATAAAAAAAAGAAGAAGATTGGCAACAGTTGTTAGCTCAGGTGCCAATCTTTGAAAGACTGTGTGGGATTGGTGAAGGGATGGACACTTTTGATCAATGCAACAGAGAACCCAGAAATAAAGCCACATGGATATGACCAGCTGGTCTTTGACAGAGTAATGAAAGCAATTCAGTGGAGGAAAGGTAGCCTTTTCAACAAACTGTGCTGGAGATGTCCAATTGGCAAAAAATATATACGCCAGCTTATATCTCACACTTGTACAAAAATTAACTTAAAATGTATCACAGACTTAAATGTAAACTGTAAAACCCTAAAATTTTTAGAAAAATACAAGAGAAAAGCTTTGTGATCTAGAACTAGGTAAAGAGTTCTTACATATTACACCAAAAACAGTATGATTCATCAAAGGAAAAATTGATAAATTGGACTTTATCAAACTTAAAACTTTGCTTTGAGAAAGACCCCGTTAAGAGGATGAAAAGACAAGTTACAGATGAAAACAAATACTTGCAAACCACATGTATAACAAAGGACCAATATCCAGAATTCATGAAGACCTCTTGAAACTGAACAGTGAAAAAGAAAACAATCCCATTAAAAGATAGGCAAAAGACAGGAAAAGATATTTCACCAAAGAGGACAGATGTCAAATGAGCACATGAAAAGATGTTCAACATGACTAGCCATTAGAGAAATGGGAATTAGAACCACAATGAGATACTACTCACACCTATCAGAATAGCCAAAGACCTACATTCACTCAAAAACCTGTACAAGAATGTGCATAGCAAGTTTGTAATAGCCACAAACTTGAAATAACCTGAACGTCTTTCAAAGAGTGAATGGTTAAACAAACTGTGGCACATCAATACTGTGGAACACTACTCAGTAATAGGAAGGAACTATCGATACATGCAGCTATCTGGATGAATCTCAAGGGAATTATGCTGAGTGAAAACAGCCAGTCTGAAAAGGTTACACATTGTTTGACATCTTGAAGTGACACAATTATAGTGATAGAGAACAGATTAGTGCTTGATGGGGATTAAGAAAAAGGTGTGGGAGGTAAGTGGATATGTGGCTATAAAATGTCAATATAAGGTATCTTTGTGGTAATGAAGATGTTGTATATCTTGATTGTATCAATGTCAACATCTTGGCTGTGATATTGTACTATAGTTTGAATTGGGGGGGAATCTGGATAAAGCGTAAAGGGATCTCTCTGTATTACTTATTACAACTGTGTGCGAATCTACAAATATCTCAAAATAGTATTTTATTAAAAACTAAGACATAAATCTTTATAAATGCATTAGGGAAATAACCCTGAGCATTGATAGGGCAAAAATTTGGACAAAGATATTTGGTCAATTTCTCTTGAGAAGTTGAAAGTAGATTGTACTGAAAAAACAGACTGATAAAGGAAGCCAAGTATTAGATTCACAAATGTGTTGTTGGCCAATTTCAATCTAAATCCCACTTTTTCTGATGTTCACATAAAGATTCCACCATGGTCCCTTTACCTCTCTGTAGCAGGGAGAGGAACATAAAGATTTTATAATAACTGTCTTTTTTATTTTCCCCTCACTTGTTGCTCATGCTTTTGGTTAATCAAGATAGATGTAAAAAGGAGTTTCCAGGTGAATAAGGGAAGTGTTAATAAAAGTAAATATAAAAAATGGCAGAAGGAGTTGGGGTGTTGGGATGGGGTCTAAAAAACCAAATAATGGAAGTGAGAGAGAGTGGAGACTGAAGGGTGATATAATATACTGCTATTTTGGGTGGGTATATACTCTCAATTAGGAAAAGTATGCTGTGTGTGTAATAGATATTCATTGTTGGTAGAATTAGAGTTTTCTTGTAACGATAACAACAGTGACATCAACAATCACTCTTTGAAGGAAGTCCTACTGTGTGCCAAACTGTGCTGTAAGTCTAACCTCACATAACAATGACAGCCCACATTTATTTAGAGTTCACTATGTTCCAGGCACTGTTTAACGGCTTTATACCTATTCACTCTTGAGTCTTTACAACACCACCATGAGAGAAGTATTATTATTATTCTCGTTTTACAGATAAGGAAACTGAGACAGAGAGATTAGGTTGTTTGCCGAAAGTAACCGAGCTTGTAAGAGGTAGAGGTGAGTTGAAAATAGGCAGTGTTTTTGGAGATTTGGAGAAGTCTTCCATTCCTTTTAGAGTTTAGAATCTGATACCATGTGAGTTAAGGTTCTGTCTTTTAGGTGAATCTTATTGTGGGATTCGGATTGTAGAATCCTACAGGTGGCTTTGTGTTTATCCAGTATTGGCATCTGCCCTCTTCTTGCTTTAAGAACAGGGTCATTTCTCAGCAGCTGTCCTAAAGGCACACCTATTTAAATATATAGTGATACACAGAGTTCTTTGTCTGGAGAAAAGGATATAGACGTCAAAATACTTTTCCGGTCAGCTATTTGGTTGATCAGCATGGAAAGAATATATTGTATTTTAGGACACAATTCAAATTTGTGAGTTATTTCCTCTCTTCCTCTCATTTACCATCCTCTGGTTGCTGAATGCACACTTTTTCTTCTTACTTATAGGAAGTGTTTCCTGTGCAACTGCATCTCACTTTTGCAGCATCTCCCACAAGACCACCTGCACTGCTTCCTACCACATCCTCTTTCCTGAGTGTAAGTCCCAGATCTCCTAGAGTGGCATTCTTTTCACATAAATGATTTCAATAATAATTTTTGCAGAAGTTTTCTGTGCAAATGGGGCAGCTCCATTTCATGAGAGAACAAAAAAAAAACCATGTTGCTTGAACCTTTGACCTATTTGGAAACTCATTGAGAACCTTTTAATTGTATGGATGACCCCATATGTCAAAGGCACAGGTGCCATGTGCTATCAAATCTATTTTCTCCAATGTTTAATGTGCATGTATAAAACTAAAAATCTTTACTTTCTTTGTCATCCTGTTTATGACAAGAAGATCATGAGGCCGGATCCCTGGCAGAATTGCATTGTGTTCCTTGGTTGCTGTATGGTCTCAATTCTATATACACTTTATATTTTTTCTTCATCTGTTCGTGGTAAGTACAATTACACTAACTCACAATGGGGTTAACAATGGGACAGCTTGCAGAAGCTATAGGAACATGGGCAATAGAATCAGTGCTTGCTCTGGATTCCCCCTGCACTCAAATCCTGATAGGCAGCACCAGCTGACTTTCCTTCACTGCACCTTGCTGGTCCAGAGGGAGTTTGGTGACTGCTGAGTAAATGCGATGTGAACTTTCCAGACTCTTCCTTCCTTCTGCCACTTCACTTTGGATACTCTTGCCCCTAATTTTTGTTTAGAGGTGAATCGAATGGTCTGTCACTGTTTGTCAGCAGAAATTAGCTACTTTCCGCCATGAGACATGGCCTCAGGAAAATAAATATCTTTATTTCAAAACCATGAGAGAATGTGTCCCACCTATATGTAAGGAAGGTAGTGGGCTCTGGGAATTTAGGGAGCTCCATTGGAGGACCCCAGGTGGCAGCTGGCCTCCCATCTAGCTCTTCAGACAGTTTCTTGGAGGCTCACTTATTCCAGACTGTCATGGCTCTAATGCTGAGAATATTTAAATTAAAAAAAATGTTCTTGGCCAGAATTAGTTTCTCAAATCCCTCTTTCAATTATTGAAAATAGTTTTGCTGAACAAGCATTCTCTCCCTCAGAGTTCTGCTTCTCATTTGGTCCATCCTCCCATGAAGTCATGATATTGTGTTTGTGCTATGGCAGTGGTTACCAAGATGGAAATAATGGTGATACCATGGATGCCCAGCACTAGGGATGGGCACACATGCAGGACAGAATCAGTGACCCTCTGCATCTTCAGCCACAGCCACTCATCTTCCTCCCCACCCTGTGCCTGTCTAGAACAGCTCAGGCAAGTCGTTCTGCCTTACTCAATTTTATTCTTACAGTTTGTCAGTTGTGGCCTTAAAAGTCTGGACAACAGTCTCTGGACCAGCTGTTATCTGTTGTCTCATGGGATGTTGGGATCTCTTTGGGAATTAGATGAGGCAAGGCTTTCTGGGATACCTTTCAAGTAGGGGAACTACAGCATATGTGCTCAGAGAAGGCAGCTGCAGAAAATCTGGCAGAGACGACTGTATACTTTGCTAAGAACAGGAATAGAGCTTAACCATGTACTTAGATGAGTTGGAAAGAAGAGAATTTGGAAGGACAGAGGAGGAAGTTTCTATATTTAAGATTAATCTTGGTGGGAAGCCCACGGAGGAAGAAAACTAGGGCCACCAAAATTTTAAGTAACTAAACTCTTTGGGAGATATCTTAACTGAACAAATCGAACTCTTTGAATAATACTCCTTAAAAGAAAACAAAAATGAGATTTTCACAATGCAATAACAAGCAAAACAAGATTTTTGCTGGTCTGTCTGTACTGTTTTGAACTTGATTTATTTCCACATTGTTGTTACCATTGCCATGGGCTACCAAAAACCAAGCAAGGCTGCTGTTCTCCTGACCCTGAGGGTTTATTGGTGTTGGTATTGCTTTATTTTATTTTATTTTATTATTGAGGTAACATCTGTTAATAACATTATATAAATTTCAGGTGTACATCATTATATTTTGACTTCTTTATGCACTACATTGTGTTCACCACTGAAAGTCATTCTTAACTCCTCTCCATGATGAACCTGAAGCTGCTAGATCTTTCTTGTACTGTTTGAGGTGAGGGAGGACTGAAGTTCCATGGTGTATTCTATGCTTAGCCACCAAAGAGGTCTGAGATCTCCAGGTCATCTCGTATACATAATAAGCTTTGCTTTCATAGTAATTCTGGACTTTCCCACCACATCCTCAGCAGCTGTTTCATATTTCTGTAGCCTTCTGAGTTTTTCACAGAAATGTCCAACTTCTTACTCACCAACTTCAGTAGTATCAGAGCAGAGTTTGGAACCACTGTGGACAAACCTTTGCTTCTCAGGTATGTGGAATTGAACATGACAAATAGTTTGGGATGAGCAAATGTAAAACTACCAACCTCCCTGCCAAGTCTGGCTCAGGATGTTTGACGGCTGTCCCTGATAGAAAGTCCTTCTTTAAACTATCTTGGAAAAGATATGGGAAAAGTCACACTGATTTTGCCCTCACATAAGAATCACTTTGGAGAAAATAACAGCCCTGGCGTGAGAAAATCATTTTGAGGCATAAGAAAACTGAAACACTGTTCAAGGACTTGGCAGATCTGTTTTCTGCATTTTCCTATCTGTGCATTTTAGTTTAAGTCAGGGGTTAGGAATCTATCCTTTTGCTGTGAGAATGCTTTAATCAGTGAGCACACACTGTCTTGGTCTTGTGTCACATGTAATTGAAGGGTAACCACATGAAGAATTCTCAGGGTGAAGGATGTGAGTGTTGAGCTTGGGACCACTGCAGAGTTTTGGGTTACACTTATGATATTAGGTTGTGAGCTGTGAATCCTTATTTCATTGCTGACAGATCACTTATATTCTCTATAGAGAAGACTCATTTTACAATAATTATTGGCATCATATTAAAATATGGTAGTAGGTCTTTACAAGGAAACCAGCAGCAAGCATGGCTAATGCGACCCAGGTTTACCATTTGGGAAGTGCTTGCTAAAAGGAGAGTTTCCAGGGGTGAATTACTTTTTCTGGTGCTGTTGGGGTACGTTGGCTGAGGGATCCTGATTGCTGTTGTCATTTATATGCTTAATGTCTTCCTGAATATTTGTCTGCAATTAACAAATGTATTTGATTTCCACTTTGCAAAAACACTCCCTGAGTCAAAAGTCATTTTTACTTCTCCACTAAGTCTTCGTGGTAATGATCATCAATTTTACTTCCGGGAGTTTGCAAAGGAGAATTAGAGTTCAGCTGGGAGAAATGTCAAGACCTGCATCTCAGAAAGTCAGGCTGAGTTTTTTTCTGTGAGGTGGCAGGTTTTGAATAACTCTAAATGCAGTTGGTGTCATTTTCACCGGGTGTTACGTATAATGGTCGTGAAGTATTCAAGAACAACAACTTCAATTAGGTAATCAGCACTATAACTGCCAGCCTATGCTTCCCACAGGCATGCTAACAGGCAAGATGGCTGGCAATTGTGGAGAAGAGTTTCAAATGGCAGAAATGTAGTTTTGAGACCATTCCAGATAATTGCTGCTGGAGAGTTTAAGCTTTTGTTAGAAGCTTATTTCATGGGCAGATGCTACTGTGTAGCCAGAAGTAATTTAGGTCTAAAAATTGGCCCTGTTCTGAAAGTGGTTGCCAAGGACGATTTCAGACTTCCGAATCCACTGTCAGATTGGAGAAAACCTATCAGAGTTTCAGATCTGTTACAGTCGCTCCTTACCATTGCTTAAGGAATGATTCAGCTAATGAGAGCGATGCTCACATGAGATAAGCATATCCAATTGCACTCGTCTTTTGCCATAAGGTGTCTTTTTTCATTCCATTTTGATTGTCTCCCAGGATGCAGAGAAAACCAGTAGGTAAAACTACTTTCTCTGTGAGGACGCCTGGGTGCAGCAATCCCTCCAGTGTGGGTGGGGGACCCATGGCAAGGGGTGCGAGGGGATATCATAGGAGGTTTCTGGGATGATGTGCCGGAAATGCATCCTATCACATGAGCTGCTTCGAGTCCAGGAGTTTTGACTTATGCATTTGTGTTGTCTTATTGGGAGATTGATTTACAGTGGAAATTCTTAGTAACAGTCCAACCTTGGTAAATCACTTAGAGATGAAACTCAGGGTTCTCAGATGGGGGAGCAATGATAAAGGCATGGAGGTAGGAAGAAGCAAGGATTCAGATGGGACCTGTTTGGTAGAAAGAATTGTGTTTGAGAAGAATCAAGAGTCTCACATTCTAGTTGGATGTGCTTCCCAGAATTCCCACCTCTCTTTCCATTCTAGCCCTTTTACAGGCTTTGGAAATGCAGATCTCCCACAGTCTCCCCCTCCCTTTGCTTTCAGCCTCAAGCCTGATTGCCTGCTGCTCTCCAGTCTAGTCCGTGGGTTTGCCTTCATGACCAGTTGTGAAGGTGAACCTTTCCCTCTAAGCCCACCACTCCTGCTGTAGCCCAGCCCTTCTTGGTGCTGGACTCTCCCCTTTGGAGGCTTTTCCTGGCCCCGTTCCCTCTCCTCTGAGCCACTTCTCCCCTCACTGATGGCTGCACTGTGAACAACAATAACAACAGTAGCACTATTATACTGAGTGTCTGCTTCCTGAGTGACAGCTGCCATTCTAAGTACTTTGTAACTGTTAACCAAGTTTTTTCTCCCCACAACATATACTTGGCATTATCCCCGTTTTACAGATGAATAAACTGAGAGGTCAAGTCACATAGCCATTTGGGGTTTCAGACCCAGGTGGTTTGGCTCTAGATTCCGTGCTCGTAATTATTGCATTATACTGAACCAAATTCATCCTTAGCATCCTACATCCTTTATGAGTGCCTGAAACAAACTTATGTGTCTTCTTTGTCCCAAAACAGACAGCATATCGGCCATAGGGAGACTGACCACAAAATGGAGTGATGCTCATCACAGTGATGAAACCCATTTACACTGGTGTGTGGTTTTACAGCTGGCAGGCCCCTTTCACGTTCTATCACACGGTCCCTTCCCACCACCCTGTGCAGGAACACGCAGCAGATGTTAACATCTACACTTAAAATCAGACCAGCACTCAGGGAAGTCACATGCTTACCCAAGGCCATGCAACTGGAAAGCACTGGAGTCAGTGCTAAAACTCAGCTATGTTTATTCTTCTTTATTCCTTCCCTAAGTGAATAGAGATAGTGAATAGATTTTGTCTTGAATTTAACTCTGAATGATTGGCTGGGCTGCCTGGAGTGTCCCGAGTGGAAGACTTTGAGGCTGAGTCTAGTCTCAGTGGGAAGATGTCCATGCTAGGTCATTGGCATCTGCTGGGCCCAGGAGAGGATGTATTTGCCATCCCTGACTAAGGACAGTTTCTCTGAGGTTTCATTTTGTGCTCTATGTGGAAATCATCAAACAACACTGCAAGCAGTCTTTTGGACATTTCTCTACTCTATTAGGAGAATTTTGCTTTAGTCCACAATGTGCTGCCTCAGCTTTCCCTGTGCAGCAGTTTCCTTCACACTGACGTGGAGCACTGGCTTCTCGTGAGCAAAAGTGAGGAGCCCTTGTAGGATGAACTGGGAGCATCTCCGAGGCCTGTGAGTCTGGCCGGGCCATCAGTAGAGTGTAGAGCCTGCTCCGGGGTGAGTGTTTGTTCACCACGGGCTCAGGGGAAAGGCTGCACGGAAGGAGGCACCTGCTGTCTATTTACCACAGTCGTTCAATATTCTGGAGAAAGGGGAAACAGGCCGAAGGTGATAAGTTCCTACACAGCAGGTTTCACTGCTGTATTGAGATTTTAACTTTCACTGCCACATTGAGTTTTGCACTGTCTGATATCTACCTTCTCGGTTAGAAAAAGATGGACCTTTATTAAAGCCTTGTCTTACTGTGGTCACAGATTTGGTGACTGACTGACCCAGATCTCCGGGCCGTGCAGGTGCGGGGAGCAGAGCTTGCACAGCACATGCTGGTGATACAGTTAGAAGAGCTCGCCTCCACCAACTTGCTTCTCAAGAGAAAGACTCTAGGAATTGCTGCAAAGGCAAGAGATTAACCACCTTCTGTGAAGGCATTGTAACCCCAGAATGCTAATAAATGTGAATGTATGGCATGCTCTTGAGCTATTGTGCATCCAAAAGCAATTATGGAAATTATGCTGGTAAATCTCAATTACTTCCATATTATCTGGCTCTGCTCCAAGACTACTTTCCTTCCCATCCCTCCCCTGTCATGCTATTCTTTCATATCCCATCTCTATGGGGCTCTGACAATATGCAGTAAAGTGCACAGATATGAAATGTGGAATTGGCATTTCCTCCATAATTGTCTCTCAATCAGACATGGTTTTTGCAAGACCCCTTGGTTTCAGAGGGGGCCTTGGTGAATATCTCTATATAGACCAGTGTTTTGTGCCTGTTGTTCTGGTGAACCCATGCAAGACTGTGACTTACACATGCCCATTGTCCTTCTAGTTCCTTTTTCTTTACTAAAAAATATTTTTAAGCTTCTCATCCTTTAAATCTCAGGAAAGTAGCATTTAAAATTTTTTTCACAGTTTTGAATCTTAGTTTATGTTCAAGCTGTGGAAGTTCTCATTCCAAACCATTTGTTCTGGAAACAATTCTTCATGTCTTCTAGATAGACATATGCTAACCTTTTGTTACTTCTTTACTTCATCCACTGTTTATTTTCCTTAAATTAAATTGTTCCATAAGTATTAGATTTTATACAGCATTCAAATTCTGCATAATCTTTCTTTTCTTAGGTATCCTGTGAGGGCCTATGCATTGTTTTTCTCTCTCTTTCAGAGTTGAGAAAAAAAACCCAGGAAGTTGGGGCCGGCCCTGTGGCCAAGTGGTTAAATTCACGCGCTCCGCTGCGGTGGCCCAGGGTTTGGATCCTGGGAGCAGACATGGCACCTCTTGTCAGGCCACGTTGAGGCAGTGTCCCATATGCCACAACTAGAAGGACCTGCAACTAAGATATACAACTATGTACCGGGGGGGTTTGGGGAGATAAAACAGAAAAAAAAAAGAAAAAAAAAAACCAGGAGGTAAACTTCACAGGATTTTTTAAAAAATTATTTTATTGAGGTCATATTGGCTTACAACATTGTGTAAATTTCAGGTGTACATCAGTATATTTCAGTTTCTGTATAGATTGCATCGTGTTCACCACCATATACATGTGCCCCTTTACCCCTTTCACCCTTTCCCCACCCCTTCTCCTCTGGTAACCACCAATCTACTCTCCTTGTCTATGTGTTTGTTTGTTTATCTTCCACATATGAAAAATCATATGGTACTTATATTTTTCTGTCTGACTTATTTCACTTAGCATAATACTCTCAAGATCTACCCACATTGCTGCAAATGGCACAATTTTGTCTTTTCTATGCCTGAGTAGTATTTCATTGTCTCTATATACCACATCTTCTTTATCCATTCATCTGTTGATGGGCACTTGGGTTGCTTCCATATATCTGACAAGCGGTTAATTTTCAAAATACATAAAGAACTCATACAACTCAACAACAAAAAAATGAACAGCCTGATAAAAAAATGGGCAAAGGGCATGAACAGACATTTTTTCAAAGAAGATATATGGATGGCCAACAGGCACATGAAAAAATTTTCAACATCACTAATTATTAGGGAAATGCAAATCAAAACTGCTATGAGATATCACCTTACACCTGTCAGAATGGCTGTAATTAACACGACAAGAAATAACAAGTGTTGGAGAGGATATGGAGAAAAAGGAACCCTCATTCACTACTGGTGGGAATGCAACCTGGTGCAGCCACTATGGAAAACAATATGGAGAGTTCTCAAAAAATTAAAAATAGAAATACCATATGATCCAGCTAATCCACAACTGAGTATTTATCCAAAGAACATGAAACCAATAATTCAAAAAGATATAAACACCTCAATGTTCATCGCAGCTTCATTCACATGATGTTTTAAGATCATCACTCTGTTGTAATTAGCTCTTGTTACTCACCCACTCCCACCTTTTTCTTTAAAAAAAATTTGTCCTTTTATTTCCTAGAAAGCAACCATGGATGGATGAGTAGAAAGAAGGGTGTTGGGCAAGCTAACCTTGGCTCCCATGAACAAATATGTCCTCCAGCACCAGGATTCTATCTCAGTTTAGGGCTATAAGCAATGACCGAGTTCACCAGGGCACCAGCACGTTCCCTGAGCATGCAGTGTGGCAGATGGCTTCCCCTGGCTGCCAATCTAAGCAACCCCCTTCCTACAGACTCCCTCTTCCATCACAGCTTGGCTGCCCTCGAGCAGGTGCTCACCTCTGGGCCTCGGCTGTATCACATTTAAACAGGGATTGTTGTCATACCAGCCTCAGGGATGTCCTGAAGGTTAATGAGCAAATTCATGTGGAATATTTAGACCAGTGTCTGGCACATTGTATAGGCTATAAAAGTGTTGACGATGTTACCCTTTATGATCATTGTTATCTTCTGTTTTATTTTCTCCTTAGTATCCTTTGCCATCCAATTTATTGTATATTTATTCTTACTTATTTTGTTTATTGTCTGCCCCACTGGAAGATAAGTTCCATTAGGGTAGAGATTTTTGTCTGTTTTGTTCACAGTTGACTCTGTGGTGCCTAGAATCATATAAACATATGGCAGATGCCCACAAATAGTTCTGGACATAACAGATACCTCTGTACTATATAAAAATCATTTATACCAAGAAATTCTAAATAGGTTCAGGTAGAGGCTAGAGAGATGCCATTTTTGGAGATTTCTGTTTTCTCAGACAACTTCAGTACTGGAGACATAATCATCTTGTGTTCTTGAGCCTTTTAAGGACAGGGCTGGGGCTTGAGGTGGCTTTTCAGACTTAGCTCTGAGTGAAATATTGCACTGCTTTGAGCATTAGTTAGGAAAAACAAGGAATATGGACCAGAGTCACCTAGGAATTCATAACTAAACACTAGGAAGAACTAAGGATTTGGGCAGAGCAAGATTCCAGGAGAAAGAGATGTGCCATATGTCTATTCAAATCAGCATCATGCCTACTGCATGTAGGTGGTACTGTGTTATGGGACATGAAACTCGAAGTTTAGAGTGTGACAGCCTTTTACCTGAAGCTGCCTACAGGTGGCTATGGAGGAAATAAGATTGGTGTCTAATAACTGATACGCAACTTAAAAAAAGTTTCCTCATCTCTCTCATAATTCCAATAAAGCTCTGCATTCTCCTCCAAGAAAATGCACCAATGAATATCAATTTGCAATGTTATCCATGGTTTCATAGGCATCCTGAAGAGCATCCAGGACACTTCAAGGCCATGGGCTTCTTCAATAAGAATCAGTGATATAATACAGGCCAGTCGGTGTGAATCCACCTTAATTCATTCTCCAAAAATGTGTAACCCCCTGCTGCATCTGAAGCTCATTAAAGCTGGAAAATTGAATGAGCTGATGTTCATGACTTACTTTAATGAGAAGATACGATGTGCCACAGAGGATCAGAAGAGGAGAGAGCCATCGCAGGATTTCAACAGGCTTTATGGGGGATGAAGTGATAATTTGCCACCTGGAGATGGAGGGTCAGGATGCAGAGAGAGGGAGAATTTGTCAGAAGTCCATGAAACAACCCATAGTCAGCTGGAAATTCCAAGCCCACATTTTGGAGAGAAAGTCAGGACCAGAGCTACAGTTTGGTGAGCTGCAAATGTTAGTGCTACAGAAGGGAAAATGGTTTCAAATAATTGCAGTTTGA
Organism: Equus asinus; assembly: GCF_041296235.1. Lineage (NCBI taxonomy): Eukaryota > Metazoa > Chordata > Mammalia > Perissodactyla > Equidae > Equus > Equus asinus. The sequence goes on along the minus strand of NC_091801.1, from coordinate 34,796,933 downwards.
CTTTTCACCTAGAGGGAATTTTGTTCAATTCACAAACTTGTAGAAGCAGTACTCTGGTTGGCTGGACTTGGTTCTTCAGGGGCCCACACACCCATGTGGGCTTTGCGACTGAACAAGGCATGTGGGTGTACTCACAGCCAGGAGGAGGGCTGGCTTCTTGGAAACTCTTCCCTGTGAGCAGCTCTCCTGGAAGTGCTTTCTTCACTTGCTTTTCAAGTGTTGGGCTGCCACCTCTGTCCCTGGGCTCTTTCCCAGCCTTGTTTTCAGCCCCTCTCCCTCTGCAAACCTAGTTTGGCCTGGGCCCCATGTGTCCTCCTCATGAAATTTCCACCTGGATAATGCCATCCAAGGCCTGGTTTTAAGTTTAATTTAGAAGCCAACCGTTTCCAAACCCTGAAGTCCATGCTTGGCCTGTCCTCAGAGGCCCCTGATCACACATCCACCTGTCTTCTTGCCATGTCCATTAGAATATCTAATAGGAGTTTCAAAGTCAACATGGATACAACCTAAGTCTTGATTGCTACCACCCTGCCTCCCCTCTGGAATTCCCATTTCAGGAAATGAGACCGCCACCCACTTACTTCACTTGAGTAAAAACAATAGGAGTTTCCGTGAGTCCTTCCATCCCCTACTCCCACACATCCAATTGGGTGACAAGCCCCATTTCCTCTCCCTTCAAGTGCACCCAGAGCATCCTCTCTGCCCATCACCACTGCTGTCAGCCTGGTTCATCTTGTCTGGCCTGGGAAGGCAGCAGGCCCCACATGGTTTCCCTGTTTCCATCTGGCCTTTTACAATAGAGTCTCTACACAGCTGCCAGTGTGATCTTTGAAAATCTTGATCAAATCACAGCACTTCCCTAGACAGTAGCCTACATTTTCTGATAGCAGTTGATGTTGTTGGTCTGCCTTAGCATGGTTTCCCAAGCTCTGGTCCACCCCAGTCTCCTGGCCTGACCATGGACCTATTTTCCTTTTCCCAGAGTACAAGATGTTTCTTGCTGCAGGCCCTCCATGATGCCATTCCTCTGTCTGGAAACTCTAGCCCTTTCCTCCCCAAGACTGAGTCCTTCATGTCATCCACTAGCCAACTCCTGGGAGAGGCCTCTCTGAGCAAACAACCTAAGGGAACCACCCCCTCTATGGCATCCCTGCTTTTATACTCTGCTCAGCACTTGTCAGCGTCAGGCATGTTCTTGGTGATTCTTTGCTTTGTTACTGTCTCTTTCCCCAGTCATCTATGCATGTGAGCAGAGATATGTTGATTGTATACCAGCCTCTAGAACAGCACCTAGCATATGGCTTGATACATATCTGTTGAAAGAATTGGTGAATGCCCAGTGGAGGCTCATTCATCTCTACATACTTATCAAATGCCAGGAAGGGAGTGTCACCAAAATAGGTGCCTCCCCGAGCGGATAGCACAATTGGAACCCCAGGCCTCCAAAGAATTAGCTCAGAGAGAGCCTAGGAACAAGATCCCACTTCCCTTGGCTGAGGGGTCCCAGAGTGACAGGATGGGTTGGTGCTTCTCTTTTGTCCAGGTGCCTTCCTCGCAGGACAGGATGGCTGATGTGGGCTGCAGATTCCAAACTGGCCACCAGTGGCTCTAGTGGGGAGGGAAAAGCCAAGCTCTGTTTGCCCCCTCCCTCCAGTCTAAGCTCTCCCTCACCCCCTCAAAGTAGGTGAGACATTGATTTAGGGAATCCCAGGAAGACCCTTCATGTCCCCAGTGAACTTTCTTGGCTGGGATTTTATTCTCTAGAGTTTTATCAGTCACTGGAGCACAGTGGTTACAAGCAGTGATCCTGGGGTTGGTACTGAGTTTGAAACTCAGTACCAACCCTGTCTATGTGTGCATGTGGTGTGTATGTGGATAAGGAATTGAGAGGGAGGGGAAGGAGAGTAGACAGCATGCATAAGAAAGGACCTCGGGCATTTGCGGAAGGATAGGCCTTGAGGAGGGGACTACTGTGGGGCTTTGGTAGCCAGAGGGCACTGGGCATCTGTGGGTAAGGACCTGCAAGGATACCATAAGGGGAGCAGGAAAGAAAAAGACAGAATGACACAGACCCAGGTCACGGCAGCCACCCAGGTCCTGCTCTGTACATATTGTCTCCAATGTACGTCCTCCTTACTCCCATCTTCATGATCCCAAAGTAAATCCTCACTTATTTTTTTCTACTGGTCCCAGATAGTCACTATAATGTATGCTTTAGCTCCTCCCCTCCTTTTTCCATACACTTTAGTAAATTTTATTAATCATATCTCAGGAATGTAATTTATAGTAATTCATTGACTCTAAGTTGTTATCAAATATGACACATTCTAATTTCAGAAATGTTAAAAGGTGATATTGTAAAATGGGTGCAATTTAAAACCAATGAAATGGGTGGATTTCAGAATGTGCATCCCTTGGGTTGTCCCATTTGCTTTGATCAGCCCAGAGGTGTGTGCGCACTGACGTGGGTCCCATCAGCCACAGGACCATGGTGGTGTAGATACCTTGGGCTGGATTCCAGGGTCGTGGGATCCATAGACAGAGATAAGGTGGAAGGACGCAGAGTCACACTAGTGAGTTGGCTGTCTGTCTCCACTAGGCTCTTTAGAACGTCTGCTGAGCAGAAAAAGTTTCCAGGAGGCTCCTAGATCATTCTATGCAAGGTGAAGTTTACATTTTATCCTTCTGGCATCATTAAGAAGCAACTTCCAATCTATAAGTATTCCCCCAACAGTTGGCCATTGCAAACTGACACCCCTAATACAGTTCAGAGTCTAAACTTGGCTGGAATTAGGCTCCCAACATGTAGCTCTCGGCAACCTTAGGCTAGACGATACCTAGAGATCTGGCTCCCCACAGGCCCAGAATGTTTCAAGATTATGAGGTAATTTTGCCTCCAATCATTTCCCCATGGGTGTAAGTACCCTGTTAGATATTTACATGTACATAGGATATGTATTTCAGTTATTATTAAGAATATTTGTCCCACAAAAATAGTAAAATGCTGAGCCTTCATTGTTTTGACAAATTAAGTCGATTTGTTGTAATCAAGTAAGAGAATATGGATTGAAAGAACTTTGAGGGGGCTGGCCCTGTGGCCAAATGGTTAAAGTTCTGCGTGCTCCCCTTCAGCGGCCTAGGGTTTGTGGGTTTGGATCCCGGGTGCAGACCTACTCCACTCACCAGCCATGGTGTGGCGGCATCCCACATACAATGTAGAGGAAGATTGGCACAGATATTAGCTTGGGGCTAATCTTCCTCAAGCAAAAAAAGAAGAAGATTGGCACAGATGTTGGCTCAGGGCAAATCTTCCTCACAAAAATAAATAAATAAAATAAGAGAACTTTGAGATTTTTATTTTTAATAAAGTTTTCATTTTGGAATAACTTCAGTTTCATGAGAAAGTTACAAAGATAGGACAGAGAGTTCCTGTTAACTCTTTACTCAGTTCCTCTCATATTAATATCTTATGTAACTTTGGCACATTTGTCAAAACTAAGAAACTAACACTGGTGAATTGCTAGTAACTCAACTCCAGATTTTGTTCAGATTTCACTCATCTTTCCAGTAATGCCCTTTTTCTGTCCCAGGACCCCCGTAAAGATGCCACATTACAGTTGGTCGTCGTGTGTCCTAAGTTTCCTCTGGTTTGTGACAGTTCCTCAGACTTTATTTTCTATGATCTTGACCATTTGAGGAGCACTGCTCAGACATTTTGTAGAGTGTCCCTCAGTTTTGGATGTCTACTATCTCATATTAGTTTGGTACATTTGTTACAATCAATGAGCCAATACTGATACATTATTATTAACTGAAGACCATCCATATTTCAGATTTCCCTATTTTTACCCTTTCTGTCCCAGGATCCCATCCAGGACACCACGTTACATTTAGTAATCATGTCTCCTTAGGCTCCTCTTGGCTATGGCAGTTTCTCAGACTTCGTCATCATCAAAAAAGACATTTCCATGACCTTGACAGTTTTGAGGAACACTGGTTGGGCATTTTACAGATTGCCCCTTAAGTGGAATTTGTGGGATGTTTTTCTCATCATTAGACTGGTGTTATGGGGTATTGGCACAGAGATAAATTGCCATTTTCATCACATCATATCAAGGTTACATACTATGCACATGAATTATCCTCTTGGTGTTGACCTTGATCACTTCTCCTGGCTGGGTGGGGTTTGTCAGTTTTCTCCACAGTAAAGTAACTCCCCTCTCCTTAATGTCCTCTTTGGAAAGAAGTCGCTGTATGTAGCCTACACTTGAGGAGTAGAGAGTTATGCTTGCCTCCTACAGAGTGAAGTATCTACATAAATTATTTGTAATTCTTTTGCACAGGATGTCTGTCTCTTCCCCATTTATTCATTTATTCAATCATTCATTTGTTTATATTAGCTTGAACTCATGGATATTTATTTTTACTTTGAGTTATGATCCACTGTTACCTTATTTTGATGCTAAATTTTATTCCATCTTTGTCCAATAAATAGATAGATCCAGAATCATCTTTTATGTTCTCTGTACCCGTCCTAGAATCAGCCATTTCTCCAATGAGCCCTGGTTCCTTTCATTGCGGAATAGTAGTGAAAACCAAGATCATGTGCTTGTTGCTTCTTGGGTGTCTCTGCTTCTCAGCCCTCTCAGCCTACAGAGCAAGGGAATGTGTATGTGCAGAGTAGCCTGTGTATACACACTTATCTATAGATATTTCTATATGTAACCAGTTCTATCTGTATTAAGCAAAACAAGAGTTCATATCGATGTCTCCAACTCTCATCCATCATCACCTTGAACAGTCTAACCTCCTCCCCTTGCTTATCTGAAGCCTCCTGCTCCTACAGTGAGAAACCAACTTCCCACCATCTACCACTGAGTTACTTAGTTGTTCAATTCCAGTATACACCTATAGTAGTATCAGAATTGTTAGCCCACACCGCCGTGGAAAACATGCTTACCAACTAGAGTAGAGTGCTTATGCATAATTTCTTTGGCCTTTAGTCCTACAGACTTCATTCATTTCTGAAGCTACTTAGGTAAGGATCTTTTTTTTTATCCAGTACTTTCACTGAAGTGTTAGAGTTTTTGGTATACAATCTGATTTAATGTGAGTTTCAGCTCAAAATATTTGGGTGTAGATGGATAAGTAACTGAACCCTGGGTAAAATTTGAGAATTTGTTCGTTGCTACTTAAAATAATCCTGATATGCTTCAGAGTCTGAAATGTGGACATTAACTACTCTGGATCTTTGCTCACGGATTTCATCAAACGGGGTTTGGGAAAATGAAGCTACATAGCTATTTTTATCTTTTATAAGGTCAGCAATAAGCAAATGTTTCTAGAAAGAAATAGAATGAAATGGGAAGAAACTGGGATGGATGGTTCATTGTGTTCTGTGGGTTGTATCCATACATGCATGGAGGCACATGGAGTCATGGTATCCTTAGTATCATTGGATATTTGTATATAGGAGCAAATGGCAATGATTCTTGGTTCAGACAGGAATAAATACATTTTGCAGCTGTAGAGTCCAGCGTGATGAAGGTGACATAATGTTGAGATTCTTCCCATGCTAGAATATTATTTATGTTTCTTAAGTTGAAAAAGTTATTCTAGGGAATTCTTTCAATATTCCTCTAGTCCCTGTTTTAATGAATTGAGGCAGCTTCTTAAAATAAATCTAGAGTGGTGAGCTCTTTGTAACTCTCCTGGAAGAGCCAATGCCCTGGTATTCCTTGATACACAAATGTGTGTGCCTATGTGGAAAAGCTTATCCACAATGCTCACGTTCCCATGAGGTGGTGGCTTCCCTAGACACAATCACATTCTTTCCTTTCCATCTCCTAATCACTTTCTGATATGTTTTATGAACCTCTAAGGATTAAAAGAGGGACTCACTCTTTACCTTGCTAGCCTCAATGCTCATCTTGAGTCCTCACCTAACTACTTGACCCCTGAACTGAGTACACTTAACAGTCTACCATTAACTTCAAGCCACACTGATGTTCACTGAGTTCCCAACAAGTGTTTACCGTCCTTCCAAAGATTTGGGTTTGCAGGCAAAAGAATAAAGAATGCCATTCTATCCCTACTGAGAATCAAATTTCCCTTTATCCCAAACATCTGCTTCTCCAAGTAATGATCAGTTGGTGATTCGCTCTTTAGTGCCCTTTCAAATCCTAATATGGGCTTCTTTCTCCTCCAGCTTGGGAATTATCCCTTTAAGGTTACAGTTGCCCTGCCCAGGCATAGCTGAGTGTAGCTACCTGTGGGTATTTCTGTGATCTGCTGGGGCCTGGCTGTGATGGCCCCTGGAGTTTTGTTTATCCCAGTGAACATACCTGGTGATGGTGCTAGAAAGTTCACAGCTCTAGTTTATGGAAGGGTGACTTCCTTTGACACTCCTGCTTAGATCCAGTTCTCTCCCATCACAGACCTGGAACTGGATTGCTAATGCCTCCTTTGGTGAACACCTGACCACTAGAAGTTTCTTCGAGTCATAGTGTATTTTATTCTCTTGATAAGGGCTTGGCTATATAAGTATTTCCATGGCAGGTACCTTGTTGCATTACCATGATTTTAATTTGTCCTTTTTCATTAAGGGGTGGGATATATGTCAATGTCTCCAATCAAGGTCAATGTCTTGTTTTTTACCATTTTGTGCTCAGTTCTGAATTCCATATTCATGAAAGCCCCCTACCCCCCACCCCGATGACTTTACTGGGGATACCTAAGCAAAAAACCCTGGGATGTTCATTCATGTCTGGTCCTTTTTTCCTAATAAGCTCTGAGTTGCGGTGGAGACCCACACTAGAGCAAACATACACACACAGGGTACTGTATGTGATATAATAGAGAATAACATGCATATACCTGTCTTCTTCCTATATCCCCACCTTTCAATTCCTATGATTCTGTAGTTATTCGAGTCAGAAACTGAGAAGACATCCTCAACTCATCCCCCTTTCACACCTTCTTTTTCAAATCGAACTCACCAAATTCCTGCAGACACTTTGTCCTCAATATTTCTGTATCTTCCCAGCTTTATCTCTATTCCCTTTGGTCCTGATTTCAACCCTCTTCAAATCCAGCTGGACCCTATAACCATCCAACCCTTAGTTTTGTTCTCTTAAATCTGTCCTTCACCTAGTTGCTGAAGCAACTCACTGTTCATTGGTTCCCATGACTTAAACAGTGAAATGCTCACAAGACTTTGTGTGACTGCCTCTGTTTACTTCTCCAGCCACATTTCAACACACCTCACCTCAAGCTGGTTACTCAAGAGCTACGCTGCCCAATACAGTAGCACCAGACACAGGTGGACACTGAGCATTGAAATGTGACCAGCCCAAATTGAGATGTGCTGTAAGTATAAAATGCACATTGGGTTTTGAAGACTTGTTATTAAAAAAAAGATTGTAAAATGCTCATTAGTAATTTTTACATTGGTTATGTATAGAAATGGTAATATTTTAGATATATGGGTTAAATAAAATTTAAAGTTGATTTCACCTATTTCTTCTTATTCTTTTAGTGTAGGTACTAGAAAATTTAAACTTACATCTGTGCCTTGTATTTGTGGCTCACATTAAATTTCTGTTGAACAGTGCTGTCCTAGCCTGAACTGTTTTTTATCATGCTGAACACTTCATGCTGTCTCATGCTTCCTTACTTTTGTTTTTGATAGTCTCTCTGCTTGAGACATGCTCCTGTCCTTTAATTTGCTTTGCTTAAATTATTCATCTTTCCAGGATGAGTTAAGTAACCTGCATTTGAGTTTCTAGAGTATGCTTGCTTACCTTTATCATAGCACTTACAACAAAAGATATATTAATATGTTGGTCTTTCCTGCTACCAGGAACAGGGATTGTGTTTATTTTTTTTTATCCCTAACACCTGCCACATAAACATAATAAGCATGCAATAAATGTTGCAGAACTAAATTGTAGAATAGGGTTCTGAGTCTTATGTGGGAGTGGGGCAGCATGCTATCATTTTGAAGGTCATGAAAGTTAAATACCAATGTAATTGAACTTTACTATCATATTATCTCTAACTCATAAACATATATTCACTGACTCAAGAAAAATTATTAAGAATTTATGATCCAGGCAAAGAAATAAGATGTAGATCTTGTTTATTCAACATATAAGTCAGAAATTAGCATTTATGGAGAATCTGCATTGCATGTAGAGCATTTATTGGTGATTGTACTGATTCTAAACTATTTCCACTTAGAGCAGCAATCAGTATTTAGTTTTTAAGATATTCTTAATTTCATTATTATATAAAGCTAAGTTGCCATTATTTAATAGCTATATAGTATAATTTGGAATTCTTGATATGGTAAAAGTAGAAAGATACAAAAATATTTAAAAATAGAAAGCATGGCATTTTGTTAAAAGTCCTAGACTCTTAGGCATTCTCAGGAATCTTCTACAAAGTTGGCCTTACCACCATTAAGTCTAGACTGACGAATATTTGCTTTCCTTCCCATCCTTTTTGCCCCACCTTTGGTTAAAAACCCTCCAGTTTTCCTGTGGGAGCCAATCTTCCTTTGACTCAGTCCTTTTGGAGACACCCTCCATCTGGGGAGATCTCAATCTCAGACCTTCCCCATTACCACAGTATATCTACCTGGTGACAATATTTAGTTCAGGGGTGGGCATAAGGCGTAAGGATGACCAGTGCATGTCTGCCCCAGGAATCTCCTCATACTGTTGGGGAAGAGGTCCTTTCTTCTCACTGGCATTGCTCACTACAAGGATCATGGCAGCTTGGAGCCATCTCTGACCCCTGGTGGGAGCCAATTGCTTATCCTTATTGTTTATGCTGGTTCATGTTGGGTTTCTGTCATCTGCATTCAAAGAAGGCATGTCTCCTTCAAGCATAAAGTGTGTCCTCTGAGCCCAAACTGTGCTCTCTGGAGTTGATGCCACACAATAGTACAGGGTAGCCTGTAGAGAGCAGAGCAGTTAAAATCTCAGGTTTGTAAACTTGGGGCAGTTTCCTCAGCTCTGAGACTCAGTTTCCTCATCTTAAGTGAGGAATAATCAAAGAACCTGCCTCACAGGTTTTTCCTAGGGATTAAATGAACTAATACATATAAAACACTTAGCTTGGGATTTGGCCCATTAGTGTTAAATAAATGCCAGCCGTAAATTTGATGATGATGATATTCTGATAATTCCTCCTGGCAGTTTCTAGGGTTTCTGAAGACCTTCGAATTTTGTGGATGGAAATTTTTCAAGAATCAGGCCCTTCTGTCGTAGTTTCTGTCCCCAAGTCATCTTTCTATGCCATATCTCACCTTCAGATGATCCGTGAGCATGTAGATCTGGAAGTTTACCCATGTCACAAGTCAACAGCCAGATTGCTAAGAATACAATTTTTAAAAGTTCCTACAATGATTCTTTCTGCAAAATCTGAGCCCAGAGAAATATTTTTGTCATATGGACTGCCTTTGCAAGATGTTGTGTTAATATCTCACAAGTGACAATTGGTTTCAGCCTTTATAATGAAGGATTTATACCATATATATATATATATATATATATATATATATATATATATATATACTGCAGTATAGATTATTGGGATGTGAAATACAGACTTTCTTCTTTTACAGCATATGACCCTAAAGAAAGCCAGTTTTCTCTGCCTGTAGATGCTTGACAAATGGTTAACATCTTCTTTGGCTGTAAGCTCTCAGTAGCAGTGGGAGCTGGTGGGTTACAGAGAAATGAATGGCTTTCATTTCAAAACTTCAATAATTAGACAACTATTGGCTTAACATAATGCTTTTCATTCTAATGAAGCCCAATGACTATGATCAGGGGCCTGTTTAATAGCGGACTAATTGCTATCAAATGTGCCTTTTGAAGACAGAGAACTGCTACATCGTCCCTGTAGACAGCAACCAGAAAGAAAACCTCAGAAACCACTTGTGTTTAAGACATGGCAACATCCTTTCCAAAGTTGCTAAACTACATCTTTGTATTTAAGTTATCCATCTTGATAAAGTTCAGCAGGAATTCAGACTTTCCAAGATTTTCATGTTTTTATCTTTTGAGTGATTAGAAACATTGTAGAGTGTGGTGAAAATGTGCCTGCATATCCTGCACTTGGAAGGCTCTGAGAAGCTTTCCCTCTCACTTATCTCACTGGGAAATGTCAGCTGGATTTCTTATGGCTCTGGGATCCTTCAGTTTCCAACTGGGCACTAGCTGGAATGTCCAGCACTGTAACCTCAAGCGGTTCTTTTCTTAATCCTGCAAGGTTGGAAGTGCTGTGGAGACAGAGAGGTTAGCTCTGAGGAGCTGTGATAGCATTTTATGTGGCTCTGGGTAGTCACTGATATTTTGAGCTGGAAAAAAGCTGAAAGATTCTTCTCCTGTAACCTCCTCATTATTTGATAACAAAACCGAGGCCCAGAGAGCACTTCCAAGTGCTGAGGCCATGCAATTTGGCAAGTGGCAGAGTTATGCTAGAACACAGGCCCCCAACTGTAGGGCCAGTGTGTTTCTCCCTACAAGGTTTTAGGAACATTTCCTGATGGGCAAAAACAAAGGAGGAGTAAAGAAAATATGCAGAAAGGAGTTATGATTTTGTCAAAGAATAAGATGCATTTCTCAGAATGAGCAAAAGGTAAAAGGCATTATTTCCTCTTGAATGTGTAGTGATGCAAATTTCGGTGTATCTTTTCACACTCTAGAACTGAGAACTGAGTCTTCTCTCAGAGGAGATGGCACGCAGACGTGCACTGACGGTAGTTGGCATGGCAAGAGGCACCAGGTTGGTACAGTTAGGTGTGTTTTTGTATGTAAGCTACGAGTGTTATCTCACTCGTGTGTACTTCATGGTAAAAATTAATTCATTTTATTAGATTCTGTTTGCCACATTTTTAAAATACACCTATTGGAAAAGAAATTACGTTTGTCCAAGCTCTGAATTCACTTAAACTCCATGGAGGAAATCTAGAACTAAAGTGAGAATAAAATTATAGAATTTTTAAATTCTTAAGACAGAGCAGTAGAGCAAATTGGAAATCTGGAAACTGAGTTCCTGGTTTCTGAGAGACAGAAACTGATTGACGTAAGAATGAGTAACAACAGTTCTACAAGATTTCCCTGAGCAATGGATTTTAGAGTTCAGAATAGTGATCCTTAGTATCAGAAATTTGATGAATAAACCTTGATTTTATTGAGGGCTTAAAGCATGAATGAGGCCCATGAGGCCAAGGTCCCGCTGGCAGAAGCCAAAAGAGAGGAGGTTTCAGTGTAGAGTGAAAGATGCATTGATCTCTGTTTTAAACCTGATTCCTGCTCGTTTTTTTTTCCCCCCAAATCAGAATGCTTTTGCATGCTTACTTGATTCATGCTTATAATAACAGTGTTTCCAAAAATTCGATTTTCCTTTTATAGAATACTTCCACATATATTATTCATTTAATCTTTATAATAATTGTATAATGTAGGTAGTTTTAATCTTATTTTACAGATTAAAAGACAGCTTCAAAGAAAAGTGCAGGTTAAGAGCCCAGAAAATAGAATCGCAGCCCTGGGTTGGAGTACTGGCCCAAGCTCTTGACTTTGTGGGCCAGTCAATTTACTTACTCTTTCAAGACCTCAGTTTCCTCATCTGTAGGTGGGTATTGCAGTAGTACTTTCACCACAGGCTACTTAGAAGAAGTAAATGATAGGATGCATGCAAAACAGTGAGCACAGCTCCCAGAGCACAGTCAGTGAGCCCTCAGTCAATGCTGCTGCTGCCATTATTATCATCATGAATACTACATCATTATCACTTAAAAGGTCATGTGAATGGCAAAGCTGGCACCTGGCTTTCCAGGTCTGACTGCTGTGCTCATTCTAACAAGGCATATTTCCATAAACATTGCCTGGGTCACCTGTCCTGGATTATTGGGAATTTCCATCTTCCTTCTTCCCTCTGTCTCCTGAATTTCTCTGAGAATGGGCAGATCTGTAACTTGTCACATTCTTTTGGTGTCTATTGCTGTGAAAAGCATGTAAAATAGAACTTCACATGCAACTAAAGCAGGCGGTTTCTGAACATAGGAGGTAGGTTTTAGGACTTGAGGTCCCTCTGTTAAGGTAGTAGACTGATAAGCCCTTTTCCTTCTTTGAAGGTTTTCTAGGCATGTGCTGGGCTTGGCAAAGAGGAGAACCTGCTCGCTCATTGGGTAGACTCCCACATTCACCCAGTGAAGGCAGGACTCCCTGGTGTCCCCATGTGCCCACCCAGTGGGCCTGGGGAGGGAGCTGGGGATGCTCACTGTCACCTTGCCTTTGAGGGTTCTCAGGGACCACATCCACCACGTCCTGGCCTCTGAGGCTGACCCAGGTGTGAGAGTGGCAGGGACAGTGAGGACAATTTGACATGTTTATGTGGAATCTATTTTCAAACTTATATTGGGATGGAGAGTCAGCTCTGATTTCCTTACAGATGAGAACAACTGACAGGGACATGTTTGGGGCTTAATGATCACATTTCCTTCTGGTCTTTTGGTTTCAAAAGGGATCAATTGCAATGAATAGCAGAAGAGGAAGTTAGGCGGAGACAGATAGTAAGAGCATGCACACTCCCCACCTGTCTGTCCCTAGAGGGTTTTTTCTTTTTTTCCTTAAGCATGTAATCCCAGAAGTAAAGCAAAACAAAAATCAAACCAGAAAACCTCCAAAAACCAGAAATAGTTTTTAGAGACCTTGTCTTGATCACCTGAGATTTCTCTCAGGGCAGCATGTCAGCTTTTGAGGCATTTTCCAGGATCTTTCCTTTTCTGCTGGACAGGGGTGAGGGGCTGTGCCTGAGCCTGCTGAACTGTGCATCCCTGTCTGTCCCATCTCTGACAATTAGCTCTGTGGCTGGTCGTAATTTGCATTAGCAGCTCTTTATCAACACACAGAGAAATTAAAACCAGGTCAGTGAGGACTTGGGACTTAAATCCACTTGCACAAAACCAGTGACATCCCCAAAGTGGAAGATAGTGGTCTTTTGACCTTTCTGATACCAAGGAAGAATTACATGAAGTGGAGGGAGATGGACCTTGTTCCTCCAGATGTAGCTCAGGCCCCATCTAAGCCACTTTGAGCAGTAGTCTCTGTAGCTATCACCAGGTATGCTCCTATCATTTATTCCAGACAAAATTCAGATATTTAAAAATACAAGCCTCATTTGTGTGGACCCTGTGAAAGACACTCAGAAGTATGTCTTGCAAATTGAAACAAATCTTTTTAATAAAGATACAGATTTTGAAAATGAAATTTCCACGTAATTTTAAAATTTGAGTTACTGTATTTGTGGCAGTCTATTACAGCACTGGGAATTCAGGAAAGACTTTATATTTTGGATGTTCTCAGATGTCACTTCATGCCTTTAAATTTGTAGGTGGGATGAAATTCACTGGAGGCAAAAAAAAAAAATACAGGTTACAGGTTTCCTTTTTCTCCTCACCCTATTCCTTACACTCAACTCCTGAACCTTTAGGAAGCAATGACAGGCACTTCTGAGCTTGGTGGGCTCTGACAGTGTGGGACAGCAATGTCCGTCACTTGACATCTGTCTATTCCTTTCCTTTCCTTAGATCCTCGGGTTGGTGATAGAAGGTTTGAACACCAGGCTCCCAACATGGTGCCTGGCCCATGATTGGTGTTCAGGACCTCGTCCTGGAAGGTAGAGAGGAGGGACGCTTGCTGTATATATACACAAAGTGTGGAAAATGCCCAAGTAGTCCCGGAATAATGAGGCCTGGGTGTTGAGAAATGAGTAGATAAGCATTCTAGGCAAAGCAAGCAATGTGCAAAGTAGCAGGGAGGAGGGCAATCTGGCAAGATAAGCTTGGAGTCTGAGGGCATAATAGTGAGTGATGAATCTGAGACATATGTAGTGGCCCAGAAAATGAAGGATCTTCTATAGTGTGCTGAGGAATGTGGACTTTATCTCAAAGGTTATGGGAATTGTAGGCACATGTCAGTACTCTCAGATTCATGTTTCACAATGATTACTTCCAGGTCAGAGTGGGGCAAGGAGACCAGGGTGGAGACTTGTAGCAGGTATGTAGGACGAGGGGTACTGAAGCAAAGGCATTGACCAGGGGCATGTGGAAGGGGCTGTAACTGGGAGGGAGGGAGAAACCAAAGGTCAGCAACCTAGTGACGGATTGTGTTAGCAGAAGTATGATGAGACAAGGGTGACTCAGGATTCAGGCTTGAAAGAGGAGGTGAGTGGTGGGGCTGACCATGAGGGTGGTGAGTTCAAGAGTAGCATATCTGAGGTAAGAGGTTAGGGAAAATTGTGAGTTTATGGATCTGCTTGAAGTTCCTGTGGGATTCTAGTGGCCCTGGATGTATGGATATGAAGTTCAGGAGAGAGACATGAGCCTGAAGTGGAGGAGTTAGGTGATGTCACTGGAGTAAGTCCAGACTGAGGGAACAGTGTGAGGTGGTCTGAGGGAAGAGCCAAGGAAATGTGGAAGGACCTCCATGGGATGAGGAGGGCAGGGGAGCCCGCACACAGGATGAGTAGACAAACTAGAGCCCTGGACAATAGGCCAGAAGACCTACTGAGAGTAGCCACCTCTTTGTGAAAGAAGTAGGGATGATGGAGTGATGGAAAAGTCTGTCCGGTAAGGGAAGTTTGGTCTTGGTTTTGAGATGGGAGATGCTTATTGGTAATTCCAAGCATAGAACTGAATAGTCAGGCTACTTGGGTCTCTTGCAACATGAAAGAGTTGTGTTTAATTGTGTACAGGTGATATAACTCTAAGCCTCATTTTCCTCCTTTCCAAAATGGACATTAAAATAGAATCAACTTGAATATTCAATGGGGAAAATTGCATGCAAAATACTGAGCTGAAAGTCTGGTGTATAGTAGATGTTCAATTAGTGATTATTGTCATCAAGGTTGTAACTGTTGGTAAGCATTTCTACATGGAATGGAGGCTTCAGTGGTGGACAAGATGTTGAATATTAGCCAAGAAAGGAGGTGGCTGATGGAACAAGACCCCTGCTGTGGCAGGAGGGCCATGCATGGCACAGGCATAGAACTTAGTTTTGGCAAGTGTGGGCACCTCTTCTTCAGAGATGTAATAAGAAGAGAAAGGTGGGACAGATGCTGATTCATCTGAAGTTTCCCTTCTGCTGTCCCTTCACCATTAATCTCCTTCCTCCACGAACTCTTTGTGATAAAGTGAGAAGGGAGAATTTGATGAGCATCCTGGCATAAGCAAGACTGCCTGGCATTCTCAGGACTATACGTGAGTGTGAGTGGGGTGTGCATTTATGTGGGTATGTGCCTGGGTGTGTATATGAGTTGAAGGCTGAGCTTGTACAGTTTGCAAAGCCATTGAGTTTTTCACTTACATTCTGCATTCCTCTCTGCTTTCCTCCCAGACTCTAGGAAGATTGCTCATGCTTTGGCACAGATGTGCTTCTGCCTCAGAGGGATTTTGACTCATTGGAGCTTCAAGTCGGGTGTTTTCTTGACCTTTCCTGAGCCACGCCTGGCTCTGACTGGTAGTGCAAGGTGGCCTGTGGGCCCTATTCATGAGCACAGGGGTTTCTCCATTTTTCTTTCCATCAGCGTTGGCATGTCTACCACATGTGTGATTCAGAGAGCAAAATCCTTTTTCTCTGTGAGCATCCTGATACATGGCACACATTTACAAAAAGAATTCAGTGAAGTCATATGAAGAGAAGGCTTTGGTTTTGCATTTGAATTGCTTTTTTTATGTTGTAGATGTGTGTCCTCATGCATCCGTTTTTATATTTAGAAGGTGATTTCATGTTTGCAATGTCCTTTTGCAGTAGCTGCAGTTGTAATGAAACAGTTCTAGTCTATATATCAACAAGAAGAGGTGGGTGGCTCTTAGTACACATGTAAGGAGAGAGGAACAAATGAGTTGTAGGCATGAGGAAGCACCACAACTAATGCCTGTCTATCCCCTTCCTCTACTGTCCCCAGTGAGATGACCCATGAAACCTTGACTCTAAGTTCATTTCTTTCCATTTTCAACTTTCTCTATTTCTTGATAGTTTCAGATTGTCAATAGCAGATCCAAAATTCATCTCAGAAGTTCTAAAAAAAAAAGATTTGGGAGTGAACTGTCCAGTTCCTCTCAGCCTTTTCATGGCAAAAATGCATGCGAGGGATACAATTCCAGTGTCAACGTTATTTGATTCTTTCAGACTTCAGAATTCATTAAAAAATTTAGAATAACATAAAAAAAGAGTGCTTATGGTAAAAGTCTGTTAAGCCTTGATGTTTGCTCAAGCCAGGAAGGGCTTTCCCAAGAATAACATAGAACAGCCTTATAGCAGAGAAGAGAAATTCAACGGAAGCTGTTACTTTTGGCATTTCAGTTAATCTTTATACACGAGTCTGAAGGTGAAGGTTCTGGATTGCTTTGCATTCTGAAGAACAGACAGAATGTCCTAAGACTTATGTTCTACTATTGTGTTTTTTTATATGGGAAATGAGGACGCCATGTTGACTGTTATGCCTGTAAAGTAACATCTTGAAGGTGGGGAATATAACCTTTCTTTCTCCCTTGGGGGAAATTCCACAGCTTATGATGATTTATATATCTGGGGTCTTCCATGCCCACTCTGAGACTCCTTTGTAGCCCAAAGGTGTGGCCCAGAAGTGGGGGAGCATGTGGCCAGCTGCAGGCTTCATTCCTCAGGCACCCCAAACAGGTGGTTTGAATTCTACTGACAGGTGTTATCTACTTCCTGTGTCAAGGACAGCAGGCTTTCTCCCTCTTGCAGAGATATCGGAACCAAAATATTTCTTTTTAAGGAAAACTTTCAAAGCCAAGCAGATTTATTTCTGTCACAATCTCGAGGCTAATTCCCTGTGTGATGTTTGTTACAGACTTAATTACACAACATCAAAAGTGCTAGCTCTGCACTCACAATGCACTTGTGGAATCACTTGATTTGTTTTGGCTCAGCTCTTCTCGCTCATCAGTAATCTGAATCTTGGCAAAGAAAAGGGAGCCAGAGTCCAAGCCTGTATGACTTGGAGTTTGCAACACAAGGATATGTGAGGTCTGTGTGTGTGTGCATGCGCATGCCTGCCCACTTACTGCCTTTCAAACAACTCTGGAAATTGGGTTAGAAAAATGTTTCCTTTGTATATCTTGAGTGGAAAATGGGTGGGGACAAGATGATGAATGAGCAGGTATCTCTACTGGCTTGCAGAGCGGCTCGCTCACTGAAGCTGCAGCTGGACCGACCCTTGAAGAGCAGGCAAAGATCTGCCCAGCTTGAAGGTCCTGAACACCCCCAGAGAGGAAGGCCCAAGGAAGAGAACAGGGTCAACACCCTCTGGTGTCCTTCTTCACTCTTGTCATCAGCTCTTCAAAGTGCTTTCCAGTCACCTGCTGAACTCTGTGCATATTAGACACTTACAGGAACATGATTGCCACCGATCCTAGAGTGGTTTCATGAGCACTCAATAAGGGCCACTGGAGTCCAGAAGGTGACAGGCAGCACCAGATGGACTCTGAAGACGTGCTCACTCCTTGGGTCAGAACAGCAGAGATGTTCACCCGGAGCTGGCATTCCTGAGTGTCAATGACACCGACAGATGCACATGTGGAGGCTGCATAATAAAGATATTTGATGAAGAGTTGAGATGTTTGAGAATTATGAGGGGTTTTTCTTTTTGGTGTTCAAGTTATCAAAAATAATTATTATCTGGACTATGTATACATTCCTAAATACGTTTGAGGGAACAAAACAACTTCTGAAGAATTGAGGCTTGGTGCCAAATTATTAAAAGGGAAGAAGGCATGGGAATTTTAGAAGGCCATTCAGAAAGTGGTCCTACAGCACCTGGTTTTATAAACTGCTTTTGACCAGAAAGAGATAAACATACAGAAATCCCCAAAATAAATTCATCGTTTTGAAACAATTCGTGGTTTCCTTACCTATTTCTAAAATGTATCCAAAGACAGGAAACCATGTTCTCTAGCAAGATGAGAGGATCAGAAATGTTTTCAAAACATGCATGGATAAGTTGACCCACTAAGCATACGAAAGCATAAAGTGAATAATAAAATAACCAATATTTGTATTCTGCTTTAAAGTTTAAAAATTCTTTAATATGCCAATAGACTTGGGTACAGAAATAAAAATTAGGTGACAGATAAACTTGGTGGTGCTTATTTTTTGATTGTAGAAGTAACATACTATTGAAAGTTTAGGAAAAGAAGCATAAAAATAAATTCAAAGTCACTTCACGATTTTGAGAATTTATACCATTTTTAACATTTGGGGATATTTACTTCTGGTTATACATACACATGAGCCAGCTGTGGTGGTCTAGTGGTTAAGATTCTGTGTTCTCACCTCTGTGGCCCAGGTTTGTTTCTCGGTCAGGGAAACACACCACCAGTTGTTCGGGTGTGACTGTGGTGGCTGTGTGTTGCTGTGATGCTGAAAGCTATGCCACCAGTATTTCAGATACCAGCAGGGTCACCCATGGTGGACAGGTTTCAGCGGAGCTTCCAGACTAGGAGAAAAGACCTGTTCTGGAAAAGTTGGCCATGAAAACCACGTGAATAGGAGTGGAAGGTGAGAGGGTGGCACAGATAGACCGGGCAGGGTTCTGCTCTGCTATACACAGCGGTGCTAGAAATTGGAATTCACTCGACAGCACTGGCAACAAAAATGCACACATATAGTTATTTGTGGCTGTATCTCTCAAGTGTGCATGTGCCAAAGCATGAACAAGTACGTGTGTGTGTTTATTAAAAAATAGGAATCATGCTGTTCTGTGTTGTGATTTTTCCCATTTTTATCATGGTATAAGCATTTCCAGATTGCCATGAGCACTCAATATCGTGTTTGTTGATCCAATGAGTTGAATCTCAAGTTATTCTAGGTGCAATGGTTTACACATGCTGGAAAAAAAGTTCATTTCCAGACTGTTAGAAATGAATTTATTCAGAAATAGCCTTAGTTATTAATGACCTCTTTGCCTCTCAGACACGCTACTGCTGTTCCCTCTCTCCACTTCTTCTTTGCTGCCCTTTGCTTCATCTCCCCTTGTCTCATTACAACCTTGTTCTTTTCCACTCTGTTGGGGCACTGAGAACTGCTACACAATGGCCAGAATAAGACATTCATGATTTCAGTTCCTCAGTCATGCTGGGCACATTCCCTGTGCTCAGTGACCACATATGGCTAATGGCCGCCACCTCAGACAGCACAGAGAACATTGCCATCAGAGCAGGGAGTTCAACTGGGGAGTGCTGTTGTGTGGACAGTCATTAGGGATGCTTCAAATGTCACCTCCTCTGGGAAGTTTGACCCAGGGTCAGTCCTTTCATAGCCCCCTGCATTTTCCCTTATGATATTTATAACAATTTAAATTAATTATTCATCTAATCTTTTTTTTTTTTTTGGATTCCTTCTTTAGAATTTAAACTCCCAAAGTGCAGGGATTATATTTTTATTTGGGCTGTATCTCTGCATCTCACCTAGTACCTAGTATATGGTAAATTCTCAATGTTCAGGGAAGAAAAGTAGGGAGGAAAGGAGAGAGGAGGAGGGATGTGAGAGGAGGAGGAAGGGATGGAGAGAAGGAGGGACGAGGAGGGATGGAGGGAGGGAACGAAGAGAGAGGTTGGGGGGGAGGTTGGAGGGAGGGATGGAAGGGAAACATGGAGGTGAGCAGGGAGGAGAGAGGGATGAAGGGGAGGAGGGAGGCATGGAGGAAAGAAGAGAGGGCAGGAGAGAGTGGAGGACACGTGGAGACAGAGCCAGTTGTTTAGGGAGGCACTATGCTGCATTTTGCTCAGGGAATGTGCTTTTCTTCATGGTTCTGTCGCTGTGGCTGTTGATGCGGCGGAAGGTGCCTGGCAGGTGATGGGGGAGGAAGGAGCAGATTCCCAGCTTGCTTCCTTGTCTAGCTCCCCAAGGAGCTGAAACCTGAACTGAAGCAGAAACCTGGAGAGGTTTTGGGCTGGATGGGAATCTGTGTTCTCTGAAGAATGTGACTTGAACACTTCCATCTTTGGAAGTGTCATGCAGAAACACATGTACTTAATACTTTTTTTCCCCCTAGGCTCTAAAACTCTTAAACTTAGATAGGAGGTATTTTCTAAGTACAGATAGGATAATATTTTCTAAACACATATAGTACCTTAAGCTGCTGCTAGTGTGGTTGAGAAAAGAATGGATTGTAAGATTCTATCCTAGATTTGTCACTATCTAGCACTGAGACCTATTCTAAATCATTATATTAGCCTCTTTGGGCTTCAGACTATCCATGGGAGGTGAAATGAAAATGTGGATGTGAAGCCCTCTGGAGAAATGTAGTGTATTATATACATATATTCATTGCAGAAAAGCAGTATATGCTCTATATATGTCTATGTAAATATGTGAGGGCTAATGTGAGGGCCTGGTGGGCAGGAGACTACAGAGGAGGGGCAGAGGGGTGGCTCTGGCCGCTGTCGTGGAAGTGAGGCAGCAGGAGAGCACCAGGAGAGGAAAAGGGACACAGCCAGCCTCCTGAGCACGCACAGGGTGAGGCTTCACTCACTCCACCTCTCATCTGGGGTCATTGAGACCATCTGGAATTTCTCACATCTCCTGGAATTGTTGCTAACCAAAACAATTTTGCTGGTCAGCCAGCTTCATAAACAGATAGCCCACTGTCATAATCAAAGCCATCACAAACATATTAAATATAGCACCTAATTTCCTATAGACACAGGCAGCTCATTGCCACTTCCTCCCCTCCCAGTCACCTCTCACCATTGCCAAGACTAAGGCTAGGGGTTGAATTTTGTTGCTTATTTCAATCCAGTTTTAAGCCAAATGTTTCTTCACCCACTATTCTTAAGTTTTTTTCTTTCCCCTAATAAATGTTGTCCAGAATCTACTATCAAATGACTTCTGAAACCTCAGTGGAGTGGGAATGGGCTGTCAGGAGGCCTCATGCTGTGTCCTGCTGCTGAGGTGGAGTAATACCCACTCTGCGAGCTAGTGCCTCCCCACTTCCAACCTCTGCCCACAATGCTGTCCCAAAAATCCTAAAAGGGAGTGATTTCCCTGGAAAATCTCTTTTTTTTCCATTAAAAAAAAATCTATTTTTTTTTCCTTTGGGTTATGTTTGAGGCTTATTTTATCTGAACTAATAATAACCTAGCCTTAATTTAGGAACTAGAAAATAATAGCTACCCATGACCCTGCATTAGCCCTGTCATTCAGAGAGCAAAGCTAACGTTTAAATAACATTGAGAGTGCAAACCAAAGTGAACATGCCAGGAAATGCACACTCCATGCTGACTTCAGTTCTCCTGTAAAACATGAAAGACTTTGGGAAGAAATGTAGAAAAGAATGCTAACCAGAATTCTCTATCTCCAGGCTTTGTATTATGGCTTGTAAAAATTTAAAATATATTTTATATCTGTTAATGTATTTTCTATAAATTTATTCATCCATCATTTATTAAGTGCCTGATCTATCTCAGATATTGTAATAAATTACGGCAATACAAAGAAATACAAAATTCTTCATAACCTGGTAAGAAGATAGGCTAACTCTAATTGTAGCCTTTAGTAATAGATAGCAAAAGAAGGAAATTTAAAATGTGTGTGAATGTGTATGCGTGCATATGAACAATCTGAAGGGGCTCAGGCGGAACCTTGAAAATATATAAATGGTTGTAAGAGCTTGTCCTTTCTCTGTCATTGGATCGGACAAGCGTATCTAGAAGGGTGAAAAGATATCTTTTTATGGGGAGGGAATATAGGATGTTGGACATCCACAGTATAAAACACTGTGATGAACCATTTTTTGAGGTGAAGAATTATTTGTCATTCCAAACCTGGGCCCCTCACTTTGTAAGTTCATGGTTTTAAAGTTAAATTTTCATAAGCATGAGCACACTGTGTGTGTATATGTGTGTGTAACATATTTGGCTATTTGTTACTATGTATTGAGTTAAACAAAAGATTGTCTATATTGAAGGCTAAGAAGTCAATAAAACTTAGAAAGCTTTTAGCAAAATAATTCCTATGGGCTTTGCAACTAGACCTATTCAGCTTGAATCCAAGTTATGTGACCTTAAGTAAAGTTCCCAATCATTTTTAGACTCAGTTTCCTCCTCTGTAAACATAAAAGAGAAGTTATTACTTTCTAGGTTTGCTGTGAAAATTAAAAGAAATAGTTTATCCATGAAAAGTGCTTAGCAATATGCATTGCTTAATACCTATGCCTCATTGAATCATAGCCATTTTTCAGTGAGATGACGTAAACAGAGTATCCAGTGCACAGACTGGTTGGGGGTCAACAGGGAAATCCGGAGTTTTTGCTTTTGCCTAATTACATGGCTTTGTAGGTGTGATTCCAGCGTGCGTTTTTTTCTCTCAATACTTTCCTAAATTAGGCAATCTCCCTTGCCATGTGCAGGAAGACTCCATTCTTGAGGCAGCCAGTTAGTTTTTCACTTCATCCTAAGGACATGCATAGGAGTAGAATTGCTGGATCATATGACAACTTGATTTTTTGTGTGTGTTTTCAAATTAACTTCTTTCTTAATCTTGCGTTTGACAAGTAATATGTATTCCTCATCTCCTGGACTTCTGAAAGAGAGATGGCTCAAGCCTTGGACAACAATTTCTTTTATCTCTACAGTCACTCCCTTGATGATATCGTCAGACTTATCACTTTCAACTCTCAAATAAATACCTTCTTAGACCTTGGCCTGGAACTCCAGACTAGTATATCCAGGTGCCTAATTGACATCTCCATTTCCTTGTCTGATAAGCGTCTCGAGGTTAAAGTCTCCAAAAAGAAGCTCCTGATCTTCCCCTCCAGCCTGACCTAATCACTAGTCTTCCTCAGAGTTTTAGATAGGTAAGTATAAAATAAACTCCAGATAGACTTAATTCCAAGTCTTTCTGGAGCAGCAAGTTCTTTATTGCTTGGGGTGGGGTGTCAACCCTCAGAAGAGAAGGTGGAGGATCAGCCTTCTATGTCCTTCTGAGCCAGCCAGGCACCGTTGTGTCCTCTGGAAAAAAAAGGGGGCAAGGATGCCATTGTGGTGACATTGGATTGCCTCATATAATGACCAGGATGGAGCCCAGCTGCTGGTCCTGATTCTTGAGGCATCCGTAGACACGATATTTCATTCTTATGTATTACAAATACTTCAAAGGCCCTCTTATTCCTTCTAGACTAGAGTCTAGAGTTGCACTGTACGGCACAATAGCCACCAACCACAGGTGGTTATTTAAGTTTAAATTAGTTAATATTAAATAAAACTAACACTTTAGTTCCTCAGTCACACTAGCTACATTTCCAGTGGTCCCTATGACTAGTGGCTCCCTGTTGGACAGCACAGGTACACAACATCGTTCCCTCACTGCAGAATGGTTCTTGGACAGCACCGGTGTCTGGACACTTACTCCGCAGTCCATTTGGGTCAGAGTTTGTGCTTAAGATCAGAACAATAAACGGTGCCTCACACCACATCCTTTAACTTCTATGCATGCCACACAGCATGGCCCAGTCAAATCACTTTGTTTAAAGGGAGACAGTTTCACTTAGGTAAAATTGTATTTCTGAATTCCCTTTTTTGTCTTCTTGACTGAGCATGTATGAAATAACCCAAGTAGAACAGACATTTGAAACTTGGGGGAAAATGAAGATAAAGGAATATATCTGAAGGAGTAGCAGATGACTGAGGTCTTCAGCAAAGTGATGGTCCCTGCAGGCGGCAGCTGGGAGACTCAGGACTTTGAAGGTCAGCTACATTGGATTTAAACTCTCACCAAAGACAAGAGCCTACCATTTAGATGGTTTGAGATCAACTTCAGCAAAAGAAGTCTTGGGTGAAAATGATAAATATGTGGCTCTAGAAGTATGCTATGCCTTCAGTAAAAACAGAGGAAAAATCCTGTCATCAACTAAGAAACTTCAAGACAGACTTCAACTGGGCCTCTCACACTCTGCATCAGAATTCTCTCTAGCTTTATTCCCTTAAGAGAGATATTTAAAGGACAGCACCCAGAATCAAGAAATGTAATGTTACACAATCAATTTAAGATCCTTTCTCAAATCCATGTCAAAGAAAAACAAACATCTTTGCAGTACACCTGAGGAATGGAAACAAGGAGGAAAGGAAAATTCTTAGTGAAAGAAAATGGAAATATCTTAAATCTAGGATTCAATGAATATTATTTAGTTGTGTATGATTTTGTATTCTATATCCCTAGAATTTTTAATTAACATCATTTTGAGATGTAGATTTTTTGGAGGGTGGGAGTCAAAAACCTTCATCTAAAGAGTAGTTTATAATTTCCTCCAAATGGACACAACTAGCTGCTCATGGAGGTATTTCAATTTCTGGAAAGTGCTGAGTCCTGGTATTGGTTTATATAACATGAAAAAGAAGCCCAATGTTTAAATACCATTTTTCTGAAATTACAGGAAACATAACTTTTGAGACATAGTCATAGGGACTATATTGGGGGAAAAATATATACATATATATTTATATCTTTACATATATAATATTTATACATATGTTTCCCTGATATTTCTGTTCAGTAAACATACAATAAATATTTGTTGAATAAATGAACTGTTTGGCGGACCATAGTGGAATTTAACTAGAATGATAAGTAAACTCGGAAATTCAATGTAGAGTTCCCAATGCCATAGGTCTTGTTATACAGGAGAACCTGACAGAGTCGCCTCAACTGTGAATGAGCAATTCTCAAATTTTGGTATAGATAGAATCACAAAGGCGTGCAACCCAACTCCAATCCCAATCAGTCAGGAACTCTGGGCATGGAACCTGTCTTTTTGTTACACTTTTACAGATGAGTCTCATGCATGATAAATTTTAGGAATGCCTGCTATCCTTGAGTCAGGTGACAAATTTCAGGGATCTAAAAAGACCTTTTGCTCCATCATCTTTTCCTTCCTCTGCCTAAATTCCCCTCTCCAAGCCAGCTCCTCAAATTCCCATCTGAGTATATTGAAATATAATCAGTGAGAGGCAGAGGATCTAAGGATAGGCCGTCTTGTGGGTAGTGACAGACAGCTGAGGGAGAGGATGGAGATAGGCCAGGGTGTGTCCTGGATCACTCTTCTAGTACTAGCACAGCCTCTAGGATCAAGATAGGTTTCTATGGATCTGCAGAGATCACAGAAAAATCTTTACCAGCACTGGCCAGCACCCATGTCATGGGCTCCCAGAGGAGTCCCAGTGTGCCCAAGGACTCTGTTGCCTGGAGAAAGGACATCATATTTTGGTTGTTGTTAGATCATGCTCTAACTTTCTTGATTGGAACACTCCAAGGTTGGGTGGGCTATGGGGTTCAGGGTGGGTCTTTAACTGGAGAAGTTCTGAGGAAATCCTTGAGGGTGGACATGCCCTGTCGCCAGCTCTGCTTCCTCAGTCTTAGTTCTCACTCCTGAAAGTGGGTCAGCAACCTCTGAGTTGCCCCCATCAAGTGAGTGGTGTGTGAAACGCAGTGTGGCAACTCTGCAACCTTCATGCCTGCAGCCCTGGATCCCAAGCAGGTGTGTGTTGTAGGACTGAGGGTAGCATGTATATTGTCCATTGCACAGTAAAAAGACCAACAAGTATCTATCTTTTGAAGGCAAATTGAAGAAAGAGACATCAGGTATATTTGAAAGAAAAAAATCTGATTTGCTATTAGTGTTCACTGGTAACTAGGAGTTATCACTGGCTTTGTCTAACTACCTAGGATGACAATGAGACACTCATCTTATTCCTCCTTGGCTCTTGGTTCCATCAGTGACAAAAAAGGTGGAAATTTGTCCACATTATGCTCATGGGGACATGCAGATCGCTCCACACTCTCGTGTGCGCCGCTGTGTGAGTGCCCCTCTTGGACAGGAACAGCACACGAAGGACTCCAGGAACAGCTTGCTGAGAGGGAAAGTCCAATCTTCCTCCCATGCTCGGCTCTAGCCGTAATGAGAAACAGTGACACAGCACAGCTCCTGGGGTCTGGAGTCCGGGGCAGACATGCTGTTTTGGCACCAGCATCTTTTGGGAGGCCAGGTCTCCCTCTGAAAGCAGAGGGAAGGGAAAAAGAGTTATTTGGTGAGTTTAAATAAATTAATTCTCAGCAGACTTGGAGAGAAAGAACATAAAAGCAGACCAGGCGAACAAGTTTGAAATGGTTCTGTCAATAACCAACAAAACTGGAGGAGAGAAAAGGTGGCAATCATTGCTCAAACAAGTTTCTCCTTCCCTCCAAGAAATGAGGTGTGGTGTATGGAATCCATTGTTGCTAATTGTAAACAGGTGCATCTTAAACCCTTGATGCCAACCTGCTCAAACATGTTGGGACCCTTCAGCTTACCTGGTAGCTAATTACCTGTGCGTTCTGATTGGTGAGGGGAAGTGCAGCTGGTATCGCAGGCAAGTGGAGTTATTATGGGAAGACAGACTCCACCTGCACTCGTGTTTAGACCTGCGAGTCGCTTAGGGACAGGCCTTTGATGGAGCTATGCACGTCTTTATTCCCCCTCACCTATCAAGGCTATGCTTGACACCCAGAGATGCTTAATCAGGATATGAAGGTATCACATTTAGCCGATAGAGCTATGGGAAATATTTTTATCCTTTTAGTAATTTACTAATTCTCAGAATGCTGATGCAAACCAATCATAGGATGTCATTTTGGCCGATGGTCCTCAGATTACATACATGGATGATTTTTGTATGACAGATTTGGATTAACATGTTGCTTCTTGTTATATTCCTGAACCTGTGTCTTAACCTGCTGTATTTCCCGCCAATTTATTCCTCTTTTATAGGACCTATTGCTAGGGCTAAATTCCTACAATTTATACTTAATTCTCAGAAATAGTTTGTAAATTTCCGGCCTTGTGAACTTACCACTAAATTGGGTTAAGAGATCTTTATATAGACTGGTCCAGAGGTGAACACTGTGAAGACAATGAAACAGAGCTTCGGGGTCCTTCATTTGCAAGTGAGACCTTTAAAAGCCCCGAACCTAATTTTGTATGCATAGCATTGTATTTTTACATTCAAAATGAGGATTTTTGGAATGATATAAGTTATGAGTCCCTTAAAATATATATCTGCCCCTGGCTTCACTATTAGTATACTCCATTATCTTAAAGGATTCAAATCTTTAGTATAAGATTCTCACTGACAGTAAAACAAGTTAATGCTTAAACAAATAGATGCTTAATAATATTAATCAAATAATTATTAAGAATGTTGATAATAAATATTAATTGATAATTATCATTGATAGTGATAAGAAATAAATAACATGCCATAGCACTGTTTTTTAAATGATTATTTATTCTTTCCATAAACTTTAAATTTTAGAATAGTTTTAAATCTACAGAAAAGTTGCAAATGTAGTACAGATGATTCCTGTATACCCTGTACCCAGTTTCCATTGTTAACAATGTCACAAACAATAAACCAATAATGATACATTATTCACCAAAGTCTATACCTTATTCAGATTTCCTTATTTTTTACCTAATGCCCTTTTATCTAGAATACCACATTACATTTAGTCATCATATCTCTTTATATTCCTTTTGTCTATGACACTTTCTCAGACATCTCTTGTTTTTTGATGACATCTACAGTTTTGAGGAGCACTGGTCATTTTGTAGAATGTCTCTCTTTTTGGATTTGTCTGATATTTTTCTCTTGATTAGACCAGTGTTATGAATTTTGGGCAGGAAAACCTCACCAGAGATAAAGGGCCATTCTCATCATATCATATCAAGGGTATGCACTATCAAAATGATGTTATCACTGCTGATGTTGACCTGATTATCAAGCGGATGTGGTGTTTGTCAGGATTATCTACCGTAAAGTTACTCCTCCCACTGCCACCACCCCTCTTTGCATACTATAACCTTTGGAAGGAAGTCACTACGTGAAGCCCACATTTAAAGGGTGGGGAATTGTGCCCCACCTCTTTGAGGTGGGAAGTATCTATGTAAATTATTTAGAATTCTTCTGTATTAGAGATTTATCTGTTCTCCTCCATTTCTTTACAAATTTG
Organism: Equus asinus; assembly: GCF_041296235.1. Classification (NCBI taxonomy): domain Eukaryota; kingdom Metazoa; phylum Chordata; class Mammalia; order Perissodactyla; family Equidae; genus Equus; species Equus asinus. Next base: position 34,768,848 of record NC_091801.1, on the reverse strand, counting down.
ATCATTTATTTATATCATTATGGAATCATAGATATTTGCTTTATACTTTGGGCTTTTCAATTGTTTTAATTGTTCTGTCATTGGCCCTTGGGAACTCTTTCAGTTGGTTCCTGAATTCCTTTCTTTGTGTCCTATCGTTGTGTTTTCTTTTATTTTGTTGTTCTTGTTGTTTTAGCACATCCTTGCTTTCCGGCACTACAAGATACTCCTGGTTCATGTTGTATATTTCCTGCCGCAGGCCTAGAATCAGCCATTTCTAATAAGCTCTGTTCCTTTTGTTGGAAAATGGTATTAAAAACCAAAATCTGAGTCCTAGGTATGCATGGTGCTACTGGTATATCATTGTTTCTAAATCCTCAGTTGACAGAGTAAGTAAATATGAGTTTATATTAATCCATGTTTACACACACATCTATAAATATTTCTATATGAAACCCTCTGCACCTTATTAAGCTAAACATGAGCCCATAGTTATGTCTCAAACTTTCATCCATTGCCATATAGAACATTCTATAGTTTGCCTCCTGCTTGTCGATAACCTCCTACTCTAACAGTGAGAATCCTGGCTCTCACCATCTGCCATCTCTTTTCTCAATTGTTCAATTCCAGTATACACGTATAGAGTTTTCAGATTTGTTAACCCATATCCCTATGGAAAGTAACTTTATCAACTAGAGTACAGCCCTATAACTAGACAGTTTCTTTTACTTTTTGTTGTATAGTCTCCACTCAATTCTAAAGTGTATTAGGTAAGCACCACTTTTTCCTCTGCTCCCTTCACTAAAGTTGTTTTATACATTTGTAAAACAGATTCTTTTGTTGCATTCTGTATTTCATCCTGGGATTCCCTGACCTCCTAAATAGATTTAAAAAAATTTGCATACATGAATGTTCACTCTTTTGCTGTAAAATTCTATGGATTTTGATAAATGAATTGGGTCATATATCCGCCAATACAGCATCATATAGAATACTTTCTCCACCTTATAATATCCCTGCAACCACTGATCTGTTTTCCAAGCCTGCAGGGTTGCCTTTACTAGAATATTATATAAAAGGAATCATAAAGTATATGGCATTTTCAAGCTGGCCTTTTTCACTTATCAGTATGCACTTAAGTTTCATCGATGTTGTTGTGTGGACTGATAGTATTGAATAGTATCCGTTGCATTTTTGTAGCACAGTTTGTTTATCCATTTACCTGTTGAAGAACAGCTTGGTTGTTCCTATTTTTGGTGATTATGAATAAAGCGTCTGTAAACATTTGTGTGCAGGTTTTCCGTGGACATAAATTTTCAATTCACTAGAAGCACAACTGCTGAATTGTATGGTGAGATTATGTTTAATTTTATAACAAGCTGCCAGACTGTCTTCCAAAGTGGCTGCGTTATTTTCACTCCCTCTCTTTATGACGTGAAGTTCTTGTTGCTCCACATCCTCACCAAAAATTAATATTGTTAGTTTTTTGAGTTTTAACAATTTTAATACATCTGTAGTGGTATCTCATTCTTATTTTCAGTTTTAGTTCCCTAGTGGAAAATGATATTGAATGTCTTTTCGATGCTTATGTGTCATCTGCATATCTTCTGTGGTGAGGTGTTCAGTTGTTTTGCCCAATTTTAAACTGAGTTGTTTGTTTGTTTATTGTTGAGTTTTAAAAGATCTTGGTATATTTTGGATACCAGTCCTTTATCAAATATGTTCTTTGCACGTATTTTCCCCTAAGCTGTAGCTTGACTTCTTATGCTCTTAACAGTGTATTCAGTGGAGAAAAAGTTTTAATGTTAATAAAGCCCAATTTATTAAACGGTTTCTGTCATGATTCATCTTGTGGTTCCATTGTTTTTTGCTTCAGGTCTGTTGAAGCTCTTTCACTAGGTCCATAAATATTTAGAATTGTAATGTTCTCTTGATGAGTTGACTGCCTGAAGAATTTCCTTCTTGTAGTGCAAGTTGGCTGGTGGTGAATTCTTTCAGGTTTTGTAGGTCTTAACAAAGTCTTTATTTAGCCTTCATTTTTGAAAGCCCCCCTCCCAATCCCCAAATAGAATTCTCTGTTGACAGTTTTTGTATCAGTATTTTAAATGTTGTTGCACTGTCTCTTCCTTGTATTGCTTTTGGCTGGAAATCTGCTATCATACTTACCTTTGGTCCTCTGGGTTTTTTTTTTTTAAATTTCTGGCTGCTTTAAAGATTTTCTCTTTATCACTGGTTTTGAGCAATTTGATGATAATGTTCCTTGTTCTAGTTTCTTCATTTTTATTGCTTGGCTTGTGGTGTGCTTCTTGAATCTGTAAGTTTATAGTTTTCATCACATTTGGAAAATTTTCAGTTATTTCTTGTATTTTTTCTATTCCCATTCCCTCCTCTTGGGACTTCTAATGGGAAGTTGTCCCACAGCTCAGTAATGCTCTATTCAATATTTCTGATTCTTTTTTCTTCCTGTGGCTCATTTTGGATAGTTTCTATTTCTATGTTTTCAAGTCCACTAACATTTTCGTCAGCAAACTCTATTCTGCATTTAATTTCATCCACTATATTTTTCATCAGACATTGCAGTTTTCATTTGCAGAAATTTGATTTAGGTTTTATTTTTTATTTTATTTTTTTTTAGAAAGATTAGCTCTGAGCTTACATCCGCTGCCAATCCTCCTCTTTTTGCTGAGGAAGACTGGCCCTGAGCTAACATCCATGTCCATCTTCCTCTGCTTTATATGTAGGACGCCTACCTCAGCATGGCTTGCCAAGTGGTGCCATGTCCGCACCCGGGATCCAAACCAGTGAACCCCGGACTGCTGAAGCAGAGCGTGCAAACTTAACAGCTGCGCCACCAGGCCGGCCTCTGGGTTTTAGTTTTTATCTTCCATATCTCTCCTTAACTTTTTGAACGTGTGGAATACAGCTATAGTAACCATTTTAATGTCTTCTTCTGCTAATTTTAACATCTGTGTTAGTTGTTGGTTTTGAGTTATTGATGTTGCTCCCAATTATGGGTTATATTTTCCTAACAATTTGTGTGCCTGATAATTTTTAATTGTGTGCCAGATATTGTGGATATTATCTTGTTTGATACTGGATTTTTAAGTTCCTAGCTATATTCTTGAGCTTTGCTCTGGGATGCAGTTAAGTTACTTGGAAACAGTTTGACCATTTCATGTATTGCTTTTAAGATTTGGGATGTGGGACCAGGCAGTACTCAATCCAAGGCTATCGGGTTAAAACCCCATTAAAACACAAGTCAACTCCCACTGTGGAGTTAAAACCTTTCTGAGCACTCTATCCAATGCCTCGTGAGTCATGATTTGTTTCCCCTTTGGCTGGTGGGAACAGACACTATTCCCAGCACTGTGTGAAAACTGGACACTCTTACCTTTATTCCTTTCAGATGTCATTTTCCTCAGCCCTGCTGCAATGATCAGTACTGAATTGAATACGTGTGATAGACTGTCTGCAGATTTCCAGTTTTCTCTCCTCTCCAGTTTTGCCAATGCTAGCTTTCTTGGTCTCTTGGAATCTCAGCTTCATCTTCTCAGTTCAGGTGTATTTCAGCCTCTGCCTGGGTTCCCTGCCCTGTGCTGTGGCCAGGAGCTCTCCAAAGGTGGTCAGCTGGGCAATCTCAGGGCTCCCCCGGTTTCTTTCCCATGTTACGGGGATTACTGTTCTTTGTTGCCTGATAGCAGTGTCTTGAAAATCTTTCTTTCATATATTTTGTGTATTTTGTTTGTTTGTTTGTTTGTTTTAGCAGGGAGGCTAAATCAGCCACTGTTATTCTATCTTGGTTGGAAGCAGAAGTCCTACGGGCAATGTTTTAATTGTTTTGCCTTTATTGTTTTATTTAATCTTTACAATTTTATGGAATAGGAACTATTATTATATCCAGTTTTTAGCAGTGAAAAGTGATGCCCACATACGTTAAGTAGTATTCCTCTTGACTCATACCTAATAAGTAGCAGAGTTCGTATTTGCTCCCTGTGACATATAATTCTAGAGTCTACAATATTTATGACCATTTTAGAGATGCTTCTAGATTAACTTCCATAAGAACGTTTTATAACAACCTTCATCATTGTTTCTAAAATGTTTTAATGTTATTACTGAAATTTGGGAAGAAATATTCTTGGTTTCCAAATTCCCACTGCAATGCTACAAATGATATTCCATTGATAATACTGACAGTGCTTTAAAGAAAGGGCTTTAGAACACTCATACCATTAGCGCTTCCTCATGTGTAATTATATGAAGTTTGACTCTTTTGATTTTCAAGTTCCTAAAGAGACTTTAGGCAGTGTTATATTTGGGTGAATATGTGAAAAAATGATCTGATAACTCAGGTTAAACAACAACAACCCCCTATATCACATATGAGGGGATAAAACAAAGCAGTCATTTTTTACTTTGCCAGATAGAATTATTTAAAATGAAATATGAACAATACAGTGAGAGCACTTCCAGCAGAGAGAACAGCCTATGCAAAGCCTAGAGCTGGTTGCTACAAGCAGCCTGTGAAGCTGGCACCCAAGATTCAGAGAAGGCGTGAGGATGTGGGAGCCAAGGGCTCTGGGGCAGTCATGCAGTGCTTGACAGGACAGGCTGTGGGCTGGTCTTTAGTCTACGGCAATGCATGGCCATAGAAGTTGAGGGGCACCTTGTAAACTGTGGCTTTTGAAATTCAATGAAATATGGTATATGCAGTCACATGTGAAGTACCAGCTGCTTTAAATACATCTCCTTACTTAATCTCAACCACAATCTTAAAGGAGGTAATGATCTCTTCATTTTGGATATGAAAAGATAAGCTAAGAGATGACAGTGATTTGAAACTGGTGGACTTTGGGTTTGGGTTTAGATCTATCCATTTTTTTCCTATTACTTCATGCTGTCTCTTGTAACACCTTTTTTATTTCTTTTCTTTTTTTTTTTTTTTTGGTGAGGAAGATTGGCCCTGGGCTAACATCTGTTACCAATCTTCCTCTTTCTGCTTGAGGAAGATTGTCCCTGAGCCAACATCTGTGCCTATCTTCCCCTATTTTGTATGTGGGATGCCCCCACAGCATGGCCTGATGAGTAGTACATAAGTCCACATCTGGGATCTGAACCCACAACCCTCAGTGGGAGATGCAGAGTGCGAGAACTTAGCCACTACACCACTGGGCTGGCCCCTCCTGTAAGACCTTTTTTATTTAAAGGGAGTGTGGGTACATATGATTTGGGAAACTAAACCTCCCATGTAAAGTTTTTTAATCACTTTAAAAATATTGAATTTTGAACCCCTAGCATTGAGACTGTGATCTCTCAATATTATTTCCTGACAAAAGAGACCAGAGTTTCTCAGAGGATTGGCTAATTCCAGGTCTGGGGCAAAAAGTGCACAAGACCAGAATGTCTTGTCATTCAAGAAATCAAGAACACTCTCAAAGTCTCCTGGCATTTTGTCAAAAAGACTCAGGAGCCAACCTGAAGAGGCTGTGGATGGAATAATTTGTAGATCATTAAGGATAATAACTGTAATAGACTGAAGCATATCAAATATTGCTCAGGCATCTTTCCCTGATACCCCAGGCTGAGACGGAAAGTCCTACCTGTTCTCTTAGCAAATTGAACTTCTTTCACAGCATCTCTTGCTGCCAGCAGCCCCAAATTAGCCCAAAGAACCTCTCCGGCTTATCTTTCATTGGATCCTACGTAGTCACTCGATGAATATTAGTTGAATAATAAATAAATGAACAGACAGAATAAAAAAATTATATACTGAAGTGGTTATACTGAGAGGAAGGGTTGAGTGGCTCTTACTCTTTTTCAGGGTCAAGTAATCATTGGATAGTATAAAGGAGAGACAGTCTTTTCTCTGAGGAAAAATTTACAACACAAACACAAGATTTCCTCTGTAATCACAGAAGATTCAGGATTCACTGTACTCTGTCTATATCATGAATCCACTAACTCTGTCTTCATAAAATGTGACTTAGTATGTGGCGGGAACTTTCCTATCTAATCAGGCTAACACAACATTTAAAAAAAATTATAGAAAGAGAAACAATGTTTGGAGCTGAATCACCTCTGGCACGATTAGAAAGCATATCATAAAATGTTATACTTTACCTTATGTAGTCCATAACTTTTATCACATTTTTATGCATGGTTTAAAACTTGGAGTTTATTTATGTAATCAAAAAAACCAATTATCTAGTGTCTTTATTTTTTGCAATAAGATTTACTGCAATTAAGCCTAAATTTAAAATTTGAATGATTGTCCAGAAAGTTTTAGCAAGTACAGTTTCAGAGAAGTTTTTTTTAAGCCACAAAATGATCACATCTTATGTACATTTGTAGCCAACTTCTCAACCCACACTTAGAAAAAGGGTGTGGTGTGATCCAATAAGCAAAACATATTCATTCAGTCAAAATACACCTCATTCCTATTTTTTTCTCCTACATCTTGCTCAGCTTTTTTTCCCTTTTCTTTTGCATCCTATGGTTTATTGCTTAATTTTAATCTTGAAATTTCAGCTATGTCTGACAGATGAGACTTTCCATGTGCAAAATTGGAAGCGTATGTCATTGCCAGGTTTGTACTCACAGAACTTTATCTAAATACTGGTTGCTGTTAACTGCTATAGAACCGACTTCAGAGAGAATGTACTTGTACTCACATCCAAAAGACTCAAAGTAAGACAACTGTATAAAGCCAGATGACCCTTCGGGTGTCTACACCACACCCCAGCAGCCGAGGCCTCTTGGGTTTACATTTCATTTACATCAAAGGCACATCAAAAAACATAACCACGTTCTCTGGAGGAGATAGTTGTCCTTTGATAATTGCGTGTGTGATGTGTTTTGAAGCCCCCTGGCCTCATATCCTTGGCTGTTATAAAGATAACTTAGGATTTTAATGTGAATATATGTAAGAAAAATTGTATTAGAAAAGTATAGAAAGTAATAAAAAATTACGTTAGAATATTGTAATTTTTCCCATTAAAGCTGGTAAGTGCTTTGGAGTGGCCCTTACTCCAAGCAGGGGAAACACCACTTCTATAACTCTGATTTATTATGTAACAATAGACCTTGATCTGATCATTGTTCAGTTCACTTTTGTTTCTCTGTTACAGTGTCAACTTACAAAATTCCTGGGCAGATATACACTCAAGACTTACAATGTGTTGAAGGATAAAACTTAGGAGTGAGATGTGTCAGGATAGAAACTTTCAGTTGCTCATTTTTCCTGGGGAAGGGACTATTGAATTAGCAAAGCACACAACCAATTTCTAAGGTTGTTTTTGTTATTAGGGCTAAGGATGAAAACTGATGTGAGATATCTAAGCAGTAAGATATTTATTTAAATGACTATTTTCTTGTTCCCTTGTCTAATGATGGGTGTGAGCTGATGAACCTGATGATATCCCTGAGTTGGAGGTGAAGCCCTAGGCCTGCATCAGCCCTCAGTGTGTGGGTTTTTTTTTTTTTTTAGGAAGATTAGTCCTGAGCTAACTACTGCCAATCCTCCTCTTTTTGCTGGGGAAGACTGGCCCTGAGCTAACATCCATGCCCATCTTCCTCTACTTTGTACGTGGGACGCCTACCACAGTATGGCTTTTGCCAAGCTGTGCCATGTCCGCACCCAGGTTGGGGCTGGCGAAGCCGGGGCCACCAAGAGGCGGAACATGCGCGTTAACTGCTGCGCCACCAGGCCGGCCCCTAGCACGCGGATCTTATTTTCCCATCAAATATATAGCAGCCCAGCTGGCTTTCATCACTTGCATGGTGCTCTTTGACAGCCAGCAAGACAGTTTTCAGCCAGAAAGCAATCAGAAGTTTTTCTAATAACAACAACAACAGCAACAAAAAGCAAAAGGAGAATGTTCTATTGTTTCACTAACTGCTATAAATCAGGAACATTCCTGTGTCGTAAGCAGGATATAAAAAAAATATGCAATGATGCCCAGCCTGGCTCCCTAAGGGATGGTCTCTCATCACTGTACTACGGAACAAGGCCATAGGCAACCCAGTGACCTCGCACATAACTTAGATTTCTTTGGAACAGCCATTTCATTTGTAAACGTGAAAATGATGATGGCGTTATTTAGGATCTGAAGGGAATCTGAAGTTTTGAAAAAAGGAAAGGAAACAATTATAAATGGCAGATAAGAAGCTAAAGTGTTTTTTGTTGACTTCTTACTCCATTTCCAGCTGTGGGAGGTGGCCATACAATGTTGTTCCTCTTCATGTCTGATCCAGATGTGGTAAGAGGGGCAATGTGAGGCTGGGACGGGGGGACATCAGGTAGCTTCTGCTCTCTGTGCCTCCTTCTCTTTTTCTCCTTATTCTTGCATCCATGAAGTCTATATTCATGTCTCTTTATGATGTGGCCTCAGCCAACCATATTTGTGCTTCTAGGTTTTTTTCTTTTTCTTAAACAGAGGACATAAACACATGGATGAAGTACTTTCAGACCCCTTCATGGGTTTTTTTTACTGAAATCCAGATGAGGCTCATTTTCAGAAAGCTGAAATGATATTTAGTGTTAGGCCCTAACTCATAGTTTGATTTCCATTGTAACCATCCCACAATGTCCACCTTGGCCACCTCTCATAAGTCCTTTCTGCCAGAGGAGGTGGGTTTTCATCTTCTAAGTGGGCCCGGGAGTTTATTTTCCTTCCTCTGCCCCCAGCTCCCACTCCTTCATTCAGGCTCTTAAAGACAAACTTTGAATGTGATTGATGATGGCAGAGATTAGGAACATAAAGTCCAAGCGCTGAGTTGTTTATTTGTTTAAGAGAGTTGTTTTCTGGCTGTTTCTTTAGGCAGCCACATGCTCACTTGAAGACCTTATTCTGTTGTTGGCTGGAAGAATACTGTCCAAGAGAGTGCTTCTTATAAAGAGAAGCAGGGGTGAAGTTCACACTTCTACGTAATTCCTATGCATCTTTTGGATGATCTTTTATGGAGAGGGAGATGCATCTTTTGTGAGGTTTATATCAATTTCAGCAAATCTTCCAGAGGCTGGAATGTGACTGACTGCTGGGTTGAAACATGTAATTGGATCAGTGCAGGTTCTCACTGAAGCTGAAAGTAAGTGAAAATGTTTTCACTGTATGCTTATCATATTGCAAGATGTATTCAGAAAGGGAAAATCTAGAGCATTTAGAGCTTACATTTAAATTTTCTGTCTTAGTGAGCACTTCATTCCCCAGATCAGAAATGTGTAATTCCCCCCAAAAGACTTAAGGTAATTCTCCAGAGGGAGATTGCAGGTTAGTAAGTCCCAGCTGCTCTTTCCTCACGAAAGAAAGAAGTGAGACCAGCACTCTTCCTCTGAGAGGTGGCTCCGCAAATGCCAGTTGATTTCTGCTCTGGCTGTGCTGCCATCCTTGTAAGGCACACGCTGAAGTTGGGAAAGAACACAGCGGGCAAGGCCAAGGAAGTGGGTCAGCATTTCTCTCTGGAAGAGCGACCTTTGTGCTGGATGAGTAACACACATTTCACTAGTGGTGCTGGAAGGCAGAGAAGTTCACAGTGACTTTAGCTAGATTTCCACAAGCGTGACTAGGTTCAGGTCACTGCCTGTATTATTTATTTAGCTCCAGTACAAATGGAGTTTATATAATATGTGTTTGAATTTAATGCATCCAAATTTGAAACGAACAGGATTTCACTTAAAGTTTTCTTCAGTTCACTGCCCCCGTTTGCCTCATTCTGAGTTGCTCTTGGTTGACTTTGTTGAGTGGAATGGCTGTGCAGGATGCTAAGCGCTGCCCTGGGGAACAGGTATTCCTTCTAAGTCAGAAGTCTCCTTCATTCAGAGGCTCGAGGCCCTGGAAATAGCACCTCTGCACTTCACAACTTCCTGGCCATGTTAGGGTAACATTTTCATGAAAAAGGGAATAACGTTCTCGCCATTATTTTAATTTTTTTTTCATGTTCAACATGAAAATTATATTAGTTTTAGTTTTCTCTTTACAAAATGATCCTTTCAGTTTGCCTTCATTGAAAGTGTGTTACACTTAGAAATAAAGTGATTTCTCATCATGTCATCTTTCTCTTTAGGAGAGGAACTGTGGAATTTTTCAATTATTTGCTTAGGCAACTTTAAATCTTTACTCTTCTCCTTATGTCTTCCACATAATGCTGACAAACTACAGGGGGAAAAAACCATTACATTTCTGAGGTTTTCTTCCCTACCATTTAAAAATTTTAGGATTGTTATTCTTCATGGGTTGATTGGCAAATAGTTCTTTAAAATTATAACATTTACTTCCTGTTTTCAAAGGTTATCTGAAATCAGCTACTCAAATAGAGACTAGCTGCAAAACACGGTTCTTAAAGTAGACTGTGCGGGGGCCGTGGTGACAGTTCTGTCCCAGGGCAGGTGTTGTGGCTTGTGTGTGCAGACCACAGCAGGTCCCGGCTTGCACAGATGCCCACGCCCATGACCATGGGTCCTGGCCCCACCTCGACTTTGTGTCCCTAGTATGCAGTTCTGAAGTCTGCAGGCCACTCCACCCCATGAGGTCCAGGGTTTTCCTGGATGGTGGGTGATCGCACTACTTCCTTTACACTGCTGTCTTATCCTAGTACAAAGAAAGAGAAAAAATTTGTGTGTTTCTTTTGACATGATCTTTCCTTGGGCTGGAGGTATTCATAAGTATTCCCTCCACGTTGCCTTTTCTGTGGGAGCCTTCCAATTGTGTGACTGTATCACGTTTCCTTTGTAATGGCGAGGGCACATTTTGTTTTCACTGAGGCTCCTCATATAACAGCCTCAGTGATGGCTCCAAATAATAGCTAAATTAGTTCGTTTTGCTGACAATGCCAGAGACTTGGGAAAAAAAGAAGCTGCAATACAGAGTGGATACTTGAGCATATGGTTCTGTGAGCAAGAATGAGTAAATGAAATTGTTGTATATTAATCTCTCTTAATAGCCAAAAGCTGACATGCCTGTCAGGTTACTTTCCTTTCTTCAACACTAAGAACTCTAATGTGATAGTGACTTTAATGGTCCAATCATCAGTCTCCTTTCATTTGACCACAGAGCTGCTGGTCACGTTGCTTGTCAGCAGTGTCAGCATGTAGACATCCTGACAAGTGACCAGCATTATAGACAGTCTGTGAGCAGATGGAAATTCATCTGCTGTGGGTGGCTGTGGCTGCTTCTTTCTGGCTTGTCCCTAAAGCTCTGCTGCTTTACTTCAAGGAAAAAGTGTGCCCAGACTGTGCCTGTGGCAGGCTCTTTATGCAAGATACCATCTTCCTTCCCATCACTAAAATCAGGTACTCAGCCAGCCTCAGTGCTTGCTGGTGCCTTTGTGTTTCGTAGTGATGGTGTGTTTACTGAGACACGTCACTTCAGTTAGCTACTTATCATCTGCTTGGACTCCTTCCTCTAGAAGAATGTTGTTGAATAAGGTAATTAAGTCTGCATTTGTATATGTCCCACATGGCTGTGTGTTCTCATGATGAGCCATCAACACTGGGGTTTCTTATCTGACTTTGAGAAATGGCGTTTGCTGGAGAATGTTAGCTGTGGTCACGCTACATGGTCCCGCGTGGCTGTGCTACTGTGGTGAGAACTGACCAGCCACCGACTAGGCCCTTTGGGTGCTGAGGGACCTGATAAATTGGCTCACTGGTGCAACCTTCACTTATTTTCATGATCTTGGAATCTATCAATGAATTTTTTTGTGTACAATCTTTACTTCCTACTCCTGATTCATTGTTGGCTGAAAGTTTTGGGCCATGAGGCTGCCACCAATAAACTCACACCTGTATTCTGATGGCTGGGCACCAAAGCTGGTTGCATCCTGCATGAGTGATGGAAGCTCTTTTTCGATAGCAATGCTCTGCATTCCATCTGCAGATGTGGACGTCTAGTGACCTGAGTTATGATGAGGATCTGGCTTCTACTATGTGCCCGTCCAGTAAGAGGATGCATTTCCTTTTGTTTGTCTCTTCACCTGCAGGCCATACATGCTGTGTCACAGATCAGCAGCTCAGCATGACTTTGTACACAGACATATAATTTCTGGGCAGTTTGCATAGAAGGGTTAGGAAATCCTTGTCATTCCTCATCACTATTAAGCAATCCATTTCCCTGGAAACCTACTTATGTTGGACCAGATAAGCTGTCAGCACTCTGAGTGGCCTTTCACTATGTGCACATGTACACTGCCTCTTCCCCTGTTTACTTAGAATCTGCCTAACGGTCAGATTCTGTCAGACCTAGCAGGTTCATGGTTGTCTCCAATCTGCCAGTCAGTTCTCCCTCAGGTATATTACTGAAAGAAATAATTATAAGAAAATGCTAGGGGCTGTGCAGATTGACTAACTCCAATAGCCAAAAGTGAAAAAAAAGTCTGTGCATTTTAGAGCACTGCACTGTGTGATGTGACATGCCATGGGAGAGGCTTCATTGCTTGGCCCCTGGGGCTGGCTTTCTTCTGACAGATAGAGATGGAGAGCAATTAGAGTCTGAAAGTATAAGCAAGCCAATCTGTTGTGTTTACACAGAGAGGTTCCCCCGAAGTGAGGCAGAAGCAGAGACACAAGTAATGAGCACACATGTTTGGAAAGAGTATAAGGTACTTATAAACATTATAGTGGTGTCGCTATAGTTAAAGGTCTGGAAGCATTTCCATTATAAACTCTCACTGTCAGGAGTTTAAAACTCTGCTGTAAAAATTCCAGGCTGCAACTTGGCATCCTAGGCTGTGCCTGGGAACAAAACTTTCATCCTTGACCTCAAGCAGGTTTCTCCCAGAGTTCCCATGCAGCCCTGCTTATGTTTCTTCCTCTCTGATCCTTGTTTGCATCTACAAGGGGAACAGAGAGGCAGGTCTAGAGCCTATATGGTAGGGTAAGGTTCCTTGGTATTGCAAAGGGGAAGTCCGAGGACAGGAACCCACATAATTTCATTGACCTCTTCACTGGGCATGAAGCTTGGTCTGCATGAGATGCTCTCTCAGCTGTTGTTAGTGCCTCTGTGATTACAATGACTAAGGTCCAGAAATGACTGGACATGCCAATAAGGTTAGGAAAATGCAAATAAAATAAAAATACTGATATCTGAAAGCCAAACATTTTGCATAGCTCATTTCCTTAGGGTCCATCAATGATGTGTAAGGGAATCTCTGCAAGGCTGCTGTCCCAAGGGACTATGCTCACCAAAGAAAGCACTATGCTTTATCTTTGATCCATAAAGGGAAGGGTCAAAATAAAATTGATTAGCAAATTCAGGACAGGGTTATGTGAAGATAATTAAAATCCCAGTAGAGAGTTTCCAGAATTAATCTGAAAAGAATCTTAGGCTAACAAAACAACTTTTGAGAGAAAATTTTGTTTCTCTTATTTGATGATAGCAGCATGTGGGGAATTTAATCAACAAACACTCTGTCTTTGATGAAAATTAGCCTAAACTAAAGACATATCTGACCTTGAGCATAGCCGTCAGCATCCAGTGACCAGGCACATTCTGTCAGAGGCAGGGCTCACTTTGCTCCTCAGGTGATGGCATGGACTGCTGCAATTATATAGTTATGGGCCGCACCTCTGGACCTCGCCTGTGGTGAGCTTTCTGTTGCAATCTCATCTCACTTAGTTCTAACAACTTCTGCTTTTTTATCATTAAATTATCCCTGGTTTTGTTATGTTCCTGTAGCAACTACAGATGAATGTCTTTTCCTTGAGTATCAACTGTCATGAGCTCTGTCACCAGAAACATCCTGAATAGTTAAGGAAGAAGAAAGATTCGTAAGACAATACATCAGGAAGCTTAACAGAGCCTAGAAAATGTGCCAAGAGGTTTGTAGAGTTTAGAACTTTTAAAAAGAAAGACCATGATGAATTGAAGGCCATGCCAAACCTGGACAGATGCTTTGTTGCTAGCTGAGAATTCCTTCTGTGCATTCATTTGCCATCATAAGTGGTCAAGAGCAAATCTGAAATTTAAGAAAAACATCTTTTTCACTTCTCAGTCATGGAATTGTATTTAATCTTTAACGTCACTCTCAGAATCACCATATGATTTCTACAGTAGTAGAATCAATCTTTATCAAAGTGAAAATTACTAGCAATCACCATTCGCTATTTATTCAGTTTTTGCAAAAACAGGGCTTAACTGAGATATGGTAGACTGACTTAACTCTGTAAGAAAGAAATTCACTATTAATACTGACACTTCAATCTTAGCGGAGCCCATAGTATAAAAAAGTAAGAAACAGAAAGGAAAAGTGCTTGAGTCACATGCGGCAGAGCCTGGATCTTCAGGCTTCCTCTCCAATGCCTTGGCTTCACTTCAGATCCTGGGAAACACTGAGTGAGGAATAGAGATTCTGTTCTAATCTCAGTTTTACCTTTCTCCCAGGGGCTTGGGGGAGGGAGGGCGGGGGGCATATAAACCAGGCTAAATTCAAATCATCAGCGGTAAAACTCAAAGTTCTTTCTGGGGCAGAGTGGAATAGTCATACAGATTAGAATATTTTAAAAGAAAATTAAGTGCATTCAAATGTGCTTCTTAGATTATCAGGTACAATGCTTTCTGGAGCTATGAGTTGCTGATTAATCATATGTATTGTTTTGTTTTGGACACAAAGTGAAAAATCTGTCGCAGTCTCAGATGGCCTGGCAAGCCCTTTCTCCTCCAACTGCTGCTTTCTCTACCATTGTGGATGCTTTCTTGCCCTTCTTCTCTCTTTTCTTCATCCCTTCTCATCATTATTCTAAGGACCCATAGGCAGCAAGACACACAACACATTTTACTTATTACTTACAAGAGAGGATAACAAGCAGATAAACAAGAAGATGACAACACCTTGCCAGGGTGCGCACAGGGCTTTGGGCCTTTACAGTTTGCACATTGTTTTCTCCCACAATGTTATTGGCCTGGGACTTGAAGAGACCTAATATTGTGCAAAACCTGGACAATTTGCATTGATTTGCAGCACACAAATGGAAATATCCAATTACTATATTTATTTTATAACTAGTTGAGACATTTTTTTCCCATTCTTAAAGAATTTTCTTAGAGTGACATTTGAAATCTATTATTTCATCTTTGTGTTGAAAATTTGTATTAGTTCCTTGCAGCCAATAATAATTTTCTCCCAAATTAAACACAACACACATACACATTACTCAGTAGAGCAGTCACAGAACATATATAGATCCTTTTATGAGCCGAAAGATTAACAAAGCTTTCCAATAATACCTCAATTGATTTCTTCTTCTATTGAAGTTGTTAGTAAGACTGCTTTACTTCAGGCACTATCTGCTTCTTTTTCTATCTGGTTTTAATCCTGAAGTCCCCCAGGGCCTCAGGCCATCAATAGTGGGGAAGATCCATTTATGACTGTTTTTTAATGCATTTTCCCCCCATGGTAAATAGCCAAGTTGAGGACAGGTTGGCTAGTTTTATCAATGGGTGAAGTTTTAGTACTTGTACATCTGTGGATAGTCATGAGTAATAATTTCTCTCTAGATGGAATTCTATCTACCAGAAGGGAGAGCCCTCTTGCTTTCAAGTAGAACTGACTGACTTTGGGACCTGACGAGATTCCACACTTTTCACACAAAAGCTGGCAGGGTGAGGAGAGGGTAGGTTGAGGCATCCCTGTGCTTGACCAGAGGGGCCTCATGGGTATCAAATTCCACAGTGTTTTCTTTTAAATATCAATAATTCTTACTTCTACTACATAATACCTTCATGTTTTAATAGAAAATTGACACGTGTTCTGAAATAAAGCAACTCTCTTGTTCCAGGAACATATGCCCTGCTTATCCCGAGCCCTCACAAGATTCCCAAGGAGTGCATCACCTCCCTGAGACCCCAGGCTCGTAAAATGGTGGTCCACTCCCCAGCTGGACAGGTGCAGCTCCAGTGCTGTTCCTGGAAGTTTCTCTTCATGAAACTCTGCTGTTCTGCTTCCATATAGTGTGGCCTGACCCTGGTCACCCACCAGCACCAACTGCAGCACCCATGCTGTTGTCCTCAGGAGCTTGCCGTTACACACGTCCTGGTGTTAACTGTCTACCTGTCTCTCCACCTAATGCGGGCACCCCTAGGCAGTAGTTATGCATCTACTTGTGTTAGTTTTATGGATGTCTCTCTCTGTCACTGTAACATGTGGTCCTTACAGGCAGTGGTCCTGTCTTCCCCTTAATACTTTGTAGTCACTGTCATTTACAAGATGCAGTGCATATTTGTCATGCAGGTCAAGAGAGGGACTTCTGGGTGATAGAGGACAGAAGAGCTGCATCCATTGTCAGTACTGGGGGAGATGGACCTGGTAGCCTGGGTTCAGGGGCCCATGCCCTGAGGAGTCCTCAGTTGTACAGCCTTTGCCACCATCCTTGGCATACCCTGCAAGGAACAAAGGGGGATCTTGGCTGTGTTGTATCGACATTGTATGAGACACCTGTAAGGAGAACTGGCAGTGGACTTTGAGCTTCATTTTCTCTTTTCCTCAAACTCAGTCTTGGTTTTCTTGGATCCAGACCGAAGAAATGAAGAAGCTTGGTTGGTTTGGCTGCATCTCTAGGAAGAAATAGTCAACATCCTGCTATATAAAATTATACAATACATACTTTAATTTTCACATATAAAATTTAAATTAAGCAATTTATGAACTCTATGAATCAGAGTTGAGGTTAATGATTGAATATTGCCAAAATATTCTATCAGGAATATTTAATAATATCATTGCTTTAGCACTTTTTTTGGGGGGGGACTTTATTATCTCACTTTTACATTAGAAAATTGAGCCTTTTCCTGGGTGGGAATTGCCTAATTAATCTCTTTGCTCAGAATGGTGCCTGGCATATAGTTGGTTGCTCAAGAAGGTTTGTTAAACAAAGATAAACTTTTTCATCACTGTTGTTTGATCCTGATGTACTATAAGAATTGAAAGTTTGTTTCCCTTGAAGTCTGCTTCTTTGTAGTACCATAACTAAATATATTTCTCCAAGTGGAAGACCTCTTTGTAATCTTTTTAGTCCCTGCCTCCTGGAATAGGATTCCAGTATTGATCTTCAAAATTTATGAATGATGTATAAAAACAGGAGAAGATTATAAGAGAAAATCATAAGGTAATTTGAATATTGGAATGTTCAATATTCCAATATTGAGGTTGAGGAGTCATCTTAACCTAAAGAAGAAAAGGCTAAAGTTGCTTTCAGACATATTGATGGCAAAGTAATTTATATTTTTACAGAAAACAAATTAAAAGAGATAGAAGAACTCATAAAAAATTAAAACAGATTGTTTAAAAAATGTAGTGGCTTTTTCGACCGTGGAAATTAAAAACAAAATGATATGCAATAGATTGTCTTCATAGTGAGTCTTTTCTGAGGTCTGCTGCAATACTGGTATTTTAAGACAGTTTTCAGTTAAATGTTTTCTCCAAAAGAACAAGCATAGTTTTCCTATATTAGGGTCACAGAGAAGATCATAAGTACATGATGGTTTGAAGAAATAACTATTGTTACATTAGTAAAAATGGAAAAGTACACTTTTCTTATAAAAATCATAAAAGTTGGAAAATGGTCATGTACGTGTTAGCTGAGAAGAGAAGCTGATCTGCAGGGCTCACTTCCTTCCATTGGTGTTGTTTTCTACAGATACAGAGACTAATACTTCCCACAATGCCACTCCTTTGCTATCAGGGCTGGAAATGTTAATAGTCCAGGACAGAAAAGAGATGGTGCCCTATTTATTGATTTCTCCCCATCATCAATTGGCCAGTGGCCAGAAGGCAGCCCTGGAAAACTAACAATAAAATGGGAAATGGTCTGTGGCAAATACTCCCCTTCAATGCCTTGCTCTTAGAACAACACTGGTCAGGTTTAAGATGGAGATACACAAAGGAATAATGTGTATGATCTAAAATTTGAGTTTGTCCAAGGAATGCCATAAAAATAAATTCTTGTTTTTCCCACATTTTAAAAATTTAAAACAAAATTTAAAACAAAATAACTACCTGAAAATATATGAAAATCATCCATGATTTCAACATCCCATAAAATTTTCTTTTTTAAAAAACTTTCTTTAATGTCAAATATTATATTCTAAAGACAAAAAGATAACAAAAAAGCTCAAAATTGGAGAAAGATTGCATAAACATGTGCCATTCAATATATGATGGATGTGGAATGTTTAGGATAAGACGCAGTGGTGTCCTGTGTCAACTTCAACTCATCATTATGTGGGGGCAATCCTAAGCGGCATACTATATGGAGTCTGTGAGAAGGGTCAGTACTGAAGTATATAAAATTAGCACAAATGTGCAGTATCATCATCATTAAACTTTTGTCTATCCTAAACTTTCTTTCATTATGATGTTTATGATCATTAAATTATCAATGTACTTACTCAAGCTCTGAAACCTTCCTCAGAGCCCTCACATTTTTGGGTGTGTGTGAATACTGATGCGTGTTTGCATTCTTTTGTCCATCTGACGAAAAAATTACATCCTAGACTAATATTCAGTGGCTAGGGTACTTTTCTGTGTAATTTATTTTTTCTGAGTTGAAAGCTTCTTTGCCTTCTTAAATATATCAGAGATATTAAATATATATTATATATTTAAATATATATATAAAATACAACTTCTTACAGAGTGGGTACACAGATATTTTTTTTCCTACTCATAGACATTAGAATCTACTTAGTGTTCTAAAATTTTACACAATACTAATTATTAACTATTATCATATACACAATGAGAAAAGTAATTAATGTCTTGGCTACTAATATACTTTACAAAGGAAGCATTTCTTGACATTTTTCAGAGCAGTAGAATACATTTTCCAACTCTCAGCCTCCTGCCTACATGTTTTATAGTCTATGAATAGTAAAAAAGAAGAAATGAAAAACAGGTTGATTAGCTTGCACTCTTGCTGGCTGACTGCCTGTGCTTTTAGCTGTTTCTCTGAAATTTTGATTGAACTAATCCTGTAATTTAATCTATATAACTGAAAGCTGGTAGAAAATCCATAAAAATTATTTATTAAAATTGTTAAAAGTGACAGAGATGTTGGATTCACGTGTCCTTTATCCTTAAGTTTTTAGAAAACCTTTCAACTTTCCAACATCCCCACGTGGAAGAATAACCCACCAAGATGCTTCCTTCTTCAGATTCCACCCTCAGCCTGGAAGGATTGGAGCTTCTACTTCAGAACCTGTCATGAGTTCATCCCATTTTCTCATCCAACAGAGTCCTGGAATCTCGGCTCCCTCATGGTTATATCTGAAGATGCAGGTTTTCAACTGTTCCCATTTTTAGTAAGAATACTTGTTTTTCTTCTTGCATGTTTAGAAAGTATGATCAAATTAGACTTGATTTATCTGTCAAATCTTAATCTGGGTCAAACAGAGGATTTGAATATGGAAACAGATTTATGATTTGGAGCATGTGAGCTTGGTCTTGGTTATTCCACTGGAAGAGTTAGAAGTTCTCTGTTGTGAGGAAGGCCTAGGGAACAGGTTATAAGCCAAGACACTGAATGGAAGGAGAAGAAGTAGCTAAGAGCAGAAAAAGAAAAACCTTCTGTAAAGTCTAGACTTAAAACAAGGCAGTGACTTAAAAAATTATATTTTATTTGTATGAAATTTTATACTCAAATTTATTAATCAATAGAACATCAGGTATTCTTAATGCCAAGAAAGACGAAAATATTGGGTTTTTTGGAACAGATTTTCTGATTCCTTAATATGTGTTTCCCATGCTCTAGAGAATCTGAGTATAGTGTTTCTTAACTTTTTTAAAAAACATGTGGTGGTAATAAAATAATGTCTCAATGTTAGAGGCCAGGGCCCAATTTTTGCAGGACCTGGGCATCTGTGGAGACTTGAAGATGATGCAGAGGGAGAGCTGGAGGCTCGCTTATAACCACTTTCATTTTTAGCCCCTAAATTAGAAGGCCTACTGGGAAAAATAAATATAGTCTTCTTGCAAAACTTCAACATGCCTGTGTCTACACGCACCACAAGATCAGAAAATTACTATTATCTTGATCAGTGCAAACTTGCTAGGGCTGAGACACCTGGGATGGGCTCTGGTTTCTAAAACCACTAGTTCTAGGTGCTAATGGGATAGAAGTGGCATAAGAAATGATGCTATTCCTTCAACTGTATCATGCAATGTTATTAGCATTATTTGATACAATCAGATTATTTTGGTCCCACCTACATCCATATATTTTGATTAGTTTTCCTTGGTAATTTCATGATTATTTCTTAACATATCCAAAAACTTACTCTTCCTTCATGCCATGCTCTTAATGGTTCTGATTTGGTAACCTTTTTTATTTTAGCTAGATCATGGATATTTCAATAATTTTAAATAAGTTTTTAGGAGCCCAGATGCCATTCAGATCAAAAATTTTAAGTGCTCATAAAAATCTGAAATTGTAATAACACTAAATCCCCATACTCAGAGGAAAACAGTTTACATTTTTGCAGCACTTGAGTGAACTTTCTCAGGCATTTCTGCCTGGATTGTCTGTTCAGCCTTCTAGTATATTAATTTAGCTTTGGAAGAAAAGGCCTAAGTTAGGTTTAAATATCACATTCAAAACATTGTGAGTATAAGAAATATGACCCCAGGGCCCAAAATCACCAATGAAAAGAAATTGTACTTATTGTGTAAACACTGGCCCTTGGGCAAGGAGGTGATTGGTTTTGGTGCAAAGGGAACCTCTATCCTGTTAATGAAGGGAAGTGAAGCCTCTTCCACAAGAGGAAGGGAGACTGTGGGTAATATGTTTTTGCCTACTAATTTAGGAATAGATGACTGGTTTCATAGTTGGACCTTTTTTTGTTACTATATGAAGAAATTTTAAGTTTTTGCTTAGAATCACACATCAGGAACATTTTAGAGATGTCATTCTTTTTTTTGTTTGGTGAGGAAGATTTGTTCTGAGCTAACATCTGCTGCCAATCCTCCTCTTTTTTTGCTTGAGGAAGATTAGCCCTGAGCTAACATCTGTGCCAGTTCTCCATTTTTTGTATGTGGGATGCCTCCACAGCATGGCTGATGTGTGTAGTAGGTCTGTGCCAGGGATCTGAACCGGCAAACCCAGGCTGCCAATGCAGAGTGCTTGGAACTTTATTTGGCCACAGGGCCGGCCCATCATTCATTTATTTATTCAACAAATAATGATCTCTGTTTAACTCTCCAGTCTCATCTTTTGCTGTCCTTTTGAACTAGTCTTCAGAATTAATAGTGAGCTACCGACAATTCTTGGTGCCAGTTGTCTAATATGTAATCCTTTATCTTTGCTGCTACTTTTGCCTCCCTGCAAAGCTTTCCCTTCAGTCTTTCCCTAGCAGACTAGCCAGTCCATCATGTCTAAACTTGGAAGCTATTTCCTTTGGGCCTTTCCTGACCCTTCAATCCTGCATCAGTTTTCCCTTTCATGAGCTCCCAAACACCTTGTACTCACCCCTAAAACATGGATGGCAGCTACAGGATGTGGGCTAGCTACAAAGAAAGCCCTCCACTATGACTGTGCCACCTCTTGTGACTGCACAGCTCTTCTCCAGCCTACATTAGTTGTTCCACTGTGTTATGCCTGAGGGTCATTCCTATGCACACTTCCAGCATTCATAGGAATGCTTTTCTGCCAGCTGTTTACAAACCAATGACAGCAATGGATTGACACTCTATATAGGAAATGTATAGTTGATTACAGTCATGAGTTTATACATAGCTTAGAATTTAGAATTAATATTCAAATTTGTTGAAAATTATTGAGGAAAACAAGTGCAGTGTTTTCAGTCAGATGGATGCTGTAGGGAAGTAGTAGAATTGAACTCTTTTAATAGGCTTGGCAGTGATCTCTGGTATCAAGCCACTAGGCAGAGTAATTCCCCAATTTTAAGACATTAAAAATGCAGGTGACATTTTGGTAAGGTCAGTAAATCGTATTCATTGACTCCCCTGAGTCTCCTGGTTCTAGGATGTTCTAAAAGGAAATACAGGTTAAATGGAGCCCAATGAATGCAGAAAGAGGGCAGCAATTGAGACACACAGGATTTCATTTCTGAGCCCCAGTGACTGTTGATGCTCTTTGCCAGCTGTCTTAAGCTTGTTGTGCAGCCTCTTCTCCAACTACCGCAGCGCTTCTTTGCGTTACCAGGAGTCAGTGCAGTAATATAAAGTGAACGAACTCTGAGTCCTCAGAGGATGAAAAGCTATAAAAATTCAAGGTATTGCTAATAATTACGTGGCCTAATGTTACATCAAGACAATATAGCTGTCTCTCAGTATTTATTTTCAGGGAATTAATACATTATCTTAAATTAAAGATATGAAGAAAAGATAGAGCACCCAAACACACGTTTCTGGGGAGTGATTCATAAAGAGTATAATGTGTCTGGAGAAAAACTCACTGTCTCATACAAATAGTTTTCCATGTAGGCTCAATTATTTTACATAATTACCTTTCTTATTGAGGTCTGTGAATAAATCCAGCTCTTTCTCTTTATTAATTAGTGATCTGAAGTTAAAATGAGTGGATACTTTTTAGACATGTGTGTACTATTTTGTGCTTCTTCCGCTTCATTCGTCCCTCAAAGTCAAAGTCCTTGAACAGATGTTACTCAGACTTTTCCAAAATGTAAATAAGTGACCCCTGGAGAAAGGGAAAATTATAGCATGGAAAGATTTTAGGAGAAAATACTTTGTTTTTCAGAAAATTATACATGAAGGAAAATAAGATAAATGGGAGTTATGATGAAAATATTTATGCAACTTTAATTATAACATTTTCTTCCTAGTAGTACTGTAATAATGCTGCTTTAACCTTTCGCAAATCCTGCTTTTGAAATTTTGGTCATCAGAAACTACAGTATGTGCTCATTTGTTTCTGACTTGAAACTCTGCTTTATTTTGTATTAAAAGATTTAAAAAGTCTCTTTCTTATTAACCTATTCCTGTTTCTATGACTACATAAGTTGTTTTTTAAAAAGTATCAGTATTTCTGAAAGTCATACAGTATTTTCAATTGCACACCTAGGGAACAATTATGATTATTGTTTCAAGAGATGATTTGAAGCTTAAAATACCTTAATATTTGCCCGTAGATTTTAAAATCTATTAATTCACTAAAAGACTTATATTTTTATATCCTCAATCCTGAACATGCAATTTTAACCTTCAGTCAGAACTATATACTCTATAACTTACCAATGAACTTTCTTCTGTGTGAGAATTTCACCTGTGGAAACACAACAGCTTGTGGAAAATTGTGAAGGAAATAGGAATACAGAAAGACAAGTCATAGTCAGGGAACATTTGACTAATTTATAACAAAATGATTTAGATGACCTGCATCTAAACTTGCATCTGTCCTGCATACTACCACTGAAAGTCAAGGCATAAAGAAACCAAGATGTTGAGGTCTAATTAAGAAACAGGAATTCAGAAGAACTAGTTCCTAAAAATAGGGCTTGATAACATATGTGTTGTTTATCTTCTGGGACAATTATAAAGTATGTGCTAGGGAGATAAAGTTAGAGGGATAGTAGGGAAGTAAAAGTAAGTGGCAGATAGGGGCTGGCCCCGTGGCCGAGTGGTTAAGGTCACGCGCTCCGCTGCAGGCGGCCCAGTGTTTCGTTAGTTCGAATCCTGGGCGCGGACATGGCACTGCTCGTCAGACCACGCTGAGGTGGCGTCCCACATGCCACAACTAGAAGAACCCACAAGGAAGAATGCACAACTATGTACGGGGGGGCTTTGGGGAGAAAAAGGAAAAAATAAAATCTTTAAAAAAAAAAAAAAAGTAAGTGGCAGATATACAAGAAAGGGAGGAACTAGCACAAATAAGAAAAATGAACAAACCCAGTTTTAGATCAGGCTAATTGTTCTAGGTCTCATTGACCTTGGCGATACTCACAGGGCCATGTTTTATATAGATGAACTGCGTTCAATTTCTCCTGCATCTTGGGAACATGGAAACGTTTCTCCTAGATGCTTTATCACTGCGTTCTTTATATTCCTCAAAGTTTTATTATATCAATAGATGTTTCTTGATATGTTTATTTGAATTTATCTTGACACTGTATTTTTCATTATTAAAAAAATACATTTGTCATTTTTGCCTGCACTTTTGAACCTCTGGCCTCTGGTGTGAAGCTGAAGCTTTCCTGACACGTCCCCAACCCCACTATATTTTACAAGTAGAATAACATAATTAATTGTATTTATGAGACACATGAAGTCATCCTCATCAAATATCATTATTAAACATGATAGAGCACCTTGAGGTCATTTTATTGGCGGATTCTTATCTAGAGAGGTCATCCTGATGGGTTAGTCCACATCTGTACCAGGCAAGCACTGCAAGTGACATCATTTTCCTGACCTCATTTTCCTGTTTCTTATTTAGAGTTTTATTAATTTAGAAAAATACACTCAGATGGAGTTAAAGATAAACCAAGGAGATAGAAATATATTTTGCTTAGAACTTTTCTCAGGTAGTTACAGATGAGAGATTAGACAGCTCTTCAGCATGTTCTAGTGCCCATAGGCACTTTGGACCACCAGCTATGCTGCCCCTGGAGCTGTAGGTGACATCATTTTCAGTGTGTAAGAGATCCTACTTACTTAACTTTCATGCTGTACATGATGATAGCACTTTGTCTCACAGTAAATTATTCGAGATGCAACATATATTTTTAGATGAGCTTAGACTACTGCTTATATTATCTTTAAGATCTTTGACATAAGGAAAGGGATTAGTAAAGATTCATTGAGCTGCAAGTAAGGGAAAACTCTAACAATAAAGGAATTTGTGATCTCACAAAAAAGAAGTCCAGAAAAAAAACAGTTTTAAGGTTGGTTGACTCAACAGTTCCTGGGTGTCTTGCGAACCAGGTTTATTTCATTCTTCCCAGGTTATAGAATATAAAGTTTTAAAGATCACATGCCCAGTAGGAATCCAGATTCAATTTCCAGAATGTTTTTAAGGTCTTAATTGAAATGTGTTAATGGGATCTGGGGTTCAACTTTTTCATATAATGTACTGTTCTTAAATTGAGCTCCAGGAGAAAGGTTACAATAATCTGCTTTATCAGTCACTGAAGTTTGGAGACAGCTCTAGCTCTGTCTTTTCATGAGCAGTACCTTTTATCCTAAGAGCTTTCATGCAATTGGGCATTAAGCATTCTTCCCCACATGACAGTATGGGGCTATCCTTTCAAATGATTGTGGGGCTTTTAGAGCAACTCTAGAATAATCCTGAATTTTCTATAATAATTAGATTAATGAGTGGTTTCAAATTTTACTATTGAAAAAATACTAGAACTAGGCTAGATCACTGCTCTGGACACTCAGCAAACGTCTTGAGGTGTCAGTGGAAGTTCTAGGTTTCTTAGCACTCCAATTAAGATATGTATAGTGGTTGCCATGCTATGTGCCGAATGCTTTGATAATAATAGCAAAATCTTTACAATGGCATAGAACTTCAGAATTTAAATTACCTCAATAAACTTCTTTCATCCTTATAACAACCTCATGAAAGTTCTAGGACAGCTGTTATTACTCATTTTACAGATGAGAAAACTCAGGTTCCAAGAGTGAGTGACTTACGTGGGTTCATAGTAATCCAGAACTGGGATATGAGCCACGTCTTCCAGTACCTAGTCCAGAGTTTTTTTCCATTCTGCCATGCTACTGAGCCTAAAGTGGGCCGAGCTTATAGTTTCAGTGGTGGCTGGAGCCACTTGCACCAGCTCTAAAGAGTTTGATTGGGGCTCTCTCTCAATTTTGTGATCAGTGACTTGAGCTCTGGTGGGAGTATTTACACTACAGAAATGGGCAAATGCTCCAGACCAGGGATTCACTCTTTTGCCCCTCAAAAAACTTACTGTTAAACATTTACTAGCACGCTACTGGTTAAAACTAAATCTATATATGTTTGTTGGTACAGCTGGTTAAATACAAGTAAGCTGTTTCCTCTTTACTGACCCATATTTTTTAGCAGGTTGGGATTTAATAGGTGTATAGAAAATAAAATTTCCAATATTTCTAAATTTACCTCTCTTGGAGGTTGTTTGCAATTTCCACAAATGGGCACATAGATTGTGCACAAAGCATTCATCTTCATCAGTAGGTAGTATAATCATATGTTTTATTTAAAGAGCATATTTCCTCTGATCAGCTTCAAACCACCTTGGAATTTACTCTTGTGGTAAGTATTACTATCCTTTCCTTTTTTTCTTTTTAATTCTTTTTTTCATTGTTTTGAGGAAGATCAGCCCTGAGCTAAGATCCATGCACCTCTTCCTCTGCTTTTTTTATATGTGGGATGCTACCACAGCATGGCTTGATGAGTGGTGCCATGTCTGCACCTGGGATCCCAACCGGTAGAACCTGGGCTGCCAGGGCAGAACCAGCAAACTTAACTGCTGTGCCACCAGGCCGGCCCCATCCTTTCCTTTTTATAAAAAACAAACTGAAGCAACACAAATGTATTGAGTTTTTAATATTTAACATTTGTAGGCCAGTGAACAAAATGGAAATGTGATCTGATGGTTCTCATGGAGCAGGCGCTGGTTTGATCAGAATAAATGGAAGGCCTCTGGATTCACTGTCTGAATCTCTCTATCAGAGTTGAGAGTCCTCTATCCATTTGGGATGGCTACATAAAGTAGGTGACCATCAAACCTGCCCTCTGGGCCCCACTAGCTTAACACTTTATTGGAAATCCACACATATGTTGCTTATGTGGGTAAGGTGTCAATAGTCTTGAAACATGTGCTTTGGATCTGTTCAGCCAGTGCCACCCATTAGAACATCTGTGCAAATACTCAAGAGAGGTGAATTTTGGTGAGGGAGAGTTGGCAGGGATGCCTAGATGGAGAGCTGCGCATGGCAGCACAGTGGGCGTTGTCTGTAGCCCTAGAAACACAAGGGACCAGGAGAAGAGAATTAGGAAAGAATTGTGATAAGCGTTACTATCTATCCCTTTTTATAAATGATAAACTGAAGCAGCACAAATGTGCTGAGTTGAACCTTCATAGGCAGCTGAACTGAAGGAGGAATTCTGCGGCTCATGTCTCCCTCCTGCTGTCCGTGACTCTGCCGACATCCATGAACTCCCTGTGCGCAGAGGCTGCACCTTATTCACCTTTATATCTTGATTTCTTAGCATTGAATTTGACCCACTGTGATACCAATAATAATTAGTATTATTAGTCCTAATAATATTAGTGACAGGAACAACAGCATTATTGATAGCCTGCTATACGCCAAGCACCATCCTGAATTGTTTTACAAGCGTGACCTCATTTTATTGTCACAACCACCCTGGGAATTAGGCCTTATTATCCCTGTTTTGTGGATTAGGAAACAGAGGTTCTAAGAGGATATGAAACTTGCTCAACATTGAGCAATTATTAATTGATGGAGTCAGCCTCACACCCAGGTCTACCTGATTCACTAATTAGGGAATGGGAGTTCTACATAAATGCATAGTTTTTGCCCTGGAAATATACTCTTTGGATGTCTTTGAGTAACTCTTCCTTTCTCAGTTCTTACCTGAATGTATATGCTTCATTTTTGCAGACTGCCCATTTATGACTCTTTTTGCCTTGAAGACGGATCTTGACACAAAGAATGAGACAGAGTCCAGAATGCCTACTCTTCAAAACCACCTGACTGAAGGAAGCATCAGGGGCAGACACCAGAAGAAAGTGAGGGTCTCTTCCTACACTTAAGGTCACCAGTAATGCCAAAGTGGTGACATCCAGGGTCGATTGATCACTTCCCTCCACTTTTACGCTACTTTTGACTACATCTACTACTCCCTATTTCCTACTTCTGGAAAAATCCCTCCTTCCTGAGGCTTCAGAGTCGAGCAGAATGCCTAATGTATTGGCTTTGAAGTCAGAGTGACGCAATCCCCACTCTACCACCTATTGTTAGTGGGATACTGGATACCTTTCCTACACTGAGCCTCAATGTCCCCACTGCAGTGCAAGAAATCCGGAGGACTTGCTGCAAGGATTACATGAAGTGATTATCCTGAAGTGCTTAGCACAGTGCCTGGTATACGTTATAGTATTAGGTACCACTTACCCCTTCCCTGCACCAGGGACTACATGGACCAGGGTCAATCGTCAAATGAGAAACAAGATACATTGTAGTCTGAGCTGGCACCCTAACCCTAACTTCTCCTACTGCAGAGGTATGTTGGGGTCATCCTTAGTCTCTCACCCCCATTCTGAGACAGCAGGACCCCAGTCACATCAAAGAAGCAGAGAGATGAGTGACAGCATTTCCTTGTGAAACCTGAGACCTCACTTGCAATATCCTGAGCAGGATATCTTCTTCAAGTTTATGGCCAAGTCCTAGGCCTGACATTCAGCATCTATGTTTCTGTCTTCCCAACTACAACTCCTGGCTGGCCAGGTAGGGGGCAGGGGGAAGATGTCTTATTTATTTCCAATGACATACAATAGGCATTCAATAAATATTAGTTACTTCTTCGAAGGCAGGGATCAGCAAACTTTTTCTCTAAAGGGTCAGATAGTAAATATTTAGGCTTTGCAGGCCATACTGTCTCTGTAACAACAACTGTACTCAACTCTGCAATTACATTCCAAAAGCAGCCATAGACACACATAAACACGTGAGCATGGCTATGTTCCAGTAGAATTTAATTTACAAAAACGGGTGGTAGGCCAGACTGGGTGCAGAGGCTATGGTTTCCTATTCCTGCTTTAAGGGTTGCACAGACCTCACACGTTTTAAATTCAGTACCATAAGCAAATTTTCATACCGCGTGTTTTCTAAACATAAAGCTTTCAAGCAACTATGCTTTCCCTGGTGGCAGGCCCAGCATATCATTCATTCATTCATTTACTCCATGATATTGAACCCTCCTATGGCGAAGCACTTTTCTAGGTGCAAAAAAAGAAACAATCACAGAAATGTAACTTCATTTTCATTATTGGTCTTGAGAAACTTGTCCACAGGAGTATGTTGCTCATTATTTCACTTCAGTTGTCTCTTCTGTCTTCCAGATATTTATGGAACAGCGTTTAAGCTGTACCTTGCCTACTTGGCATCATCTATATCTTGTTTCAGTTTGGCATGATCTCAGTGATTCCTCTCACTGCAGCTTTGTCTCTGTTTTTGGACCATGCTATTGGCTTTCTTAGGCAATGCCCCTCTGGATTGGCACTAGAGCCAGGGACGGGACCGTGTACCTCTTCACTGCCCCTTTGGGTTGATCTTCCAGTCTGAGCTCGTGGGAAGAAGCTGGACATTAAGTGTGTTGGTGTATCCCTGGTCTCTCCTCCAAAAAAGCAAAGGATATGTGTGTGTGTGTGCAAATTAAAAAAGATAATGAAAACGTTAGGAGAAAAATATCTATTTAAGCAACAGTTTAAATCATGAGGGTTATACCATCATTACATGTTTAGATGAGAATATAATTTAAATGGACAAACATGGACAATATTTTTTGATTCACAATGATACTGGAATGGGGGTATCTAAATCGTTTTTGAGCACTAGCATTTTGGTAAATTGTCTTTTGGTAATTATCTCCAAAGAAATTTATTTCTTAATTGGAGCTATTTCTTTCTATAAACACAAAATATCATTTATTGCCTCCTTTGGGAAAATATTTAAGCAAATAGATCTCCTTTAGATTGGCTAGAATTTTCATACACACAGAGAAAATCTAATACAGATACTTAGCCAGTGATGGACTGGTAAATGTTTAGCAACCAGCTCCCAATAAAAAAAAAAACATGTGCATATAATACACACATAACTTTATTATCAACCATCCTGGTATAAAGATACATTGCACACAATTTACAAATAATAATAAAATACACATTACTCTCTATTATAAATTCCATTTGATTCTCAAAGAATGCTTTTGTTGATTTTTGCTGAAATCTCCTATCTGTAGCCAACCTAGCACTGCAGCAGATGTACAAATGTGATTCTGACATGACTATGGGTTGATATTTTCATAATTATGCTAGCGAGTAAGGAGAAAGTAAACAATGAAGATGGATGTTGGAATTTGACGTGCTTTCAGTGAGGTAAGTGACTTCTTTGCTAAATCAGATAATAGGTTTTGTACACTGGAAGAATATTTCCTCATTTTGGAGCCCTACTTCATAATGTAACAGCTATATACACAACACACTTTTAAATTTAATCTGCATTATAAACATTTTCTTCCTCATTTTTTTAAGCCCATGCAGTCAACAAAGCAATAAATCAAGCCCTGGTTGGTGATGTTTGCTGATTTCTGTGGCAATAATACCCCTACCATGGCCCATCTCGTGCTACCAATGGGATAGACAGAACATGGAGTTAGGACTAGTTGCATGTCAGCTCACCATCATGTCGTACTTCCACCACACCAACATGATTAAGAGCACAGGACATGGTAAAATGGGATAAAATGTTTAGGAATTGATGAACTGTGAGTTATTACTTTTGCATTTAATATAATTTATGAAGTTGTAAGTTTATATAATTTAATATTTAAAACGGTAAAGGTTAACAAACAGGTAAAAAAACTTCTAAAAATTTGACAAGTGTTTCTTGTGGAGCTACTATGAGCTTGTTCAGCACACCACTGCTGTTGGCAAAACATGTATTTTCCACTTGTTAATTACCCAATTGAGTTTGGTGAATGGCTCACCAATTAAAATTAAATATAAGTATAGTTTTAGAAAAAGCCTTTTAAGAAGTTGTAATATTTTACTTGAAGAACATGTTGACAGTGGCTCCTAACAAGATCAGTTACTTGATTCCTTTTCATGGAATTACCTTTGAAACTCATAATGTATGTGGTGACTTTTTTTGACATATATCAAAATAGGTGTACATATTGCAATAGTGAGACAATTAATTGACCTAATTATTAATAGTAGATATTGTGGGTTGTATATTGACAGTGAACATGGCATTACACAAAAAGTAGATTGTAAATTCCATGGGTATGGGGACTGGGCCCTTCTAAATTCTTGTAAAATAACACGTATTATTCTTGGTAATTTGTATCTAAAATTATTATAGTCTATCATTATGATAAAGTGTCATCCGGATTCAAACCAGTTAACACAGGTAAAACCAACCACGAGGTTAATAATAAAAAGTAGACCTTGGACTCAAGTAGTGATTATTGAGTAAATTCCAGTCAATGGATAAATACAGATATGAAGACAGTACAAAAAACATTACCTTAGTGTGAATCTTTGAGGCTGTAGGCTACTTTTCAAGTTTTCTAGGGGATTTTGTAATTATTCAAGTGAAATTCAAGTGTAGTTATTCAAGTGTAATTATTCAAGTGAAATTCAAGTGAAGTGAACAAAATAGTTCTTTCAATATGCACTTTTTTTTTGTTATGCTCCCTTATAAAGCATTTGCTACTTAATTATGAATTAGATGACCACTTGGGTCTGTGTGTAAAAGCCCTAGTGCATGGCACTGCTGGTCTGCATATATATGTGAGACTGTCCAAATGACAGGAAGTAAAGACTGGATAAACAAATAGTGTCTGAAGGGGATGTACTCCAGTAGCTGTTGCTGGAGGATAGACAAAGGAGAATCCCAATGCTGGGGCAGAGATTTCCCCACAAACTGGGCCAGGCCCTTCCCAAACTCCTTCTGGGACCAGGCCAGGTATTGGGGCCATGGGAGCTATCGTCATGCTGGGAAGCAGCCCTTCAGTCTCTAATGGAGCAGTGACAGGGAAGCATAGCTGCTCTGCAACCTGGCCACGTCCACTCATTTGTGCAACTGTCTTCCACAGTCAGATTTAAATATTTACAGGACTTTTTTTCAAACAAAGATAAATAATTTTCTCCCTACTTAAATTACTTTTTTCTCTAGGTGATCTATGTATATTTATAAAATTGACTTTAAGCTTCACCAGTAGGGTGGAATGTACTGCTTAGATTTTCTCTGGGCTGGTTAGACTGTTAGGAAGAGCTAGGACCCCAGTAGCTGTGCCAGAAACAGAATTCCCTTTAACCTGGACTGAGCAGGAACCACAGTTCTGTATTCAAGGTGTTGTCACTCATACTTTTTGATCCCATTCCTCAAAGACATAGGTAGACAATATGTATAATAAACACAATTAATGAATTCATGGGAAGACTGGGCCCAACCCTCCTTGGCATTGTTAAACCTGCAGCTTCAGTCACTGTGAAAAGCTTGATTGCTCAGTTCCCATGCTGTAAATGGGGTTCCCAGACTGACTCTACCATAGTGATTCCTGTAGGTTCCTTTAATTGATCTGTATATAGAGAGAATATACATTCCAGTTATTGCAATAGGAAGAGAAACTTGGAAACTTTTGTAGGAACAAGATCCAGTTCCAGAAGAATGACTCCTGGAAAACGATCCTGATTGCTAACCTCTTCAAACCCACCTCCCTTCTAGCCAGAAACAAAACACACCACAAAAACAAATAAAATAATCACACACAAGTATTGGCACCAGGATACATGCAGGGTCACCACACCCTTGCAGTATCCATTTCACAGGGCAGTTGCCACATTTCAACAAATTTCATTCAATGACTGTGGTTTTTAAGTGAGACCAGTAAAAAGGAAGTTTGATTATTTAAACTCAGGCCCAACATAGAATTAACCAAGCCTTCCTATGGAAAACAACATAAACTTATAGAAATGTCTAAGGGAACCAAAACATACCAGAGAAAATGTTTTTAAGAAATGATATAATATTAATGACAATACAAATAATAGCTAACACTAGATACTGTTCTAAGTACATACCACACTAATATAAATAACTCTTTTACTCCTCAAAACCACCATCACAAATTAACACCGTCTTCCCCAAGCCAGGGACCTGAGGGTCTGTAACCACAGGGAGGATGCCACGCATGCTTGCTGTGCTCAGTATGATGTGGCAGAGAAAGGGTCTTCGAGATGCAGCATCTGACAGCCTCAGTGGCCTTCTCCTTATAACAGAGGAATAGGGCCCATTCACCTCACAAGTGCAGGAAGAGGATTGAGGAGAAAATTATCTTCCAGACAGAGTTTGTGGTGTGAGCAAAGGCTTCACGTTCTACAAGGCTGCAGAGGGAATGCTGGGAGCTGTCATTCCACATGCTTGCTTTTTTAAAAAATTGTGATAAGAATAGATAACGTGAGATCTACCCTCTTAACAAATTTTTAAGTGTACAGTACATATTGTTAACCATAAGTACAACGTTGTACAGCAGATTTCTGGAACTTATTCGTCTTGCACAACTGAAACTTTATACCCATTGAACACTCCTCATTTCCCCTTCCTCCAAACCCTGGCAACCACCTGTCTACTTTCTCTATGAGTTTGACGACTTTAGACACATCAAATAAGTGGAATTATGCAGTATGTGACTGGCCTATTTCACTTAGCTTAGTGTCCTCAAAGTTTGTCTATGTTGTTGCATATGCCAGGAGCATCTTTTCCAAGGCTGAAAAATATTCCACTGTATGGAACTTCTTTATCTGTTGATGAATATTAGATCATTTCCGCAAGTAAAAATAGAATTACGATATGATCCAGAAATCTGAGTATTTATGCAAAAGAACTGATATCAGGATCTTGAAGAGGTACCTGTATTCCCATGTTCTTTGCAGCATATCCACACACTTTTGCCTGTGTATTTTGGGAGGGGAGGAGATTAGTTTCTTTAGTGTCTTGCAAAGTGCTCAGCCACAAGAACTGCCACAAATAGCTTGGTGTGGGTGTCCTTTCAAAGCATTAGGCCAGAGGTTTGACATACAAAAGAATGTTTTAAAGCCAAGTGCACTCTGCCAGGGTTTTAGAGCTGCGGTTTTAGGGAAGGATTAGCGTCTTCACTACTCAAAGGCACCTCAGGTGTCTGGGCTTCACCTGGGGCCGTGAGCCTGCAGGACAGTGTCAGGAGCCAGAGATAAGCATCCATTCCAGCTCTTGGTTAGGACTGCCTTGATCAAATGCTCCTGCATTGTAAAAATTAGCAATAGGAAAATGAGATGTTAGCATTCTCTGTAGGGCTTTCTTCTCCTGAAGAGGTGGATGACATGATGGCATTCTGCAGAAGAATAAGATGCATAAGGTAGAATATCTTCCTGAGTTTACCTGGTCTTAGATTCTTTTCTTTCATTATTCTTTTTCTCTTTCTTGGAAGCTTGATTTTCATAGAGATGAGAAATTTATTCTCTTGCCTTCGGAATATTATTTCCATTTGGCAGCTCCAAAAGAAAAGAAGTGATGGGTTTGATGCTTAAACATTGCTTAGACTTTATTATCTGGAGATTTTTCCTTCCAGCACTTCTTCCTAAGTTCTTGAGTATATGAACCCCCGATGCTTTGACTAGGAACTGGAATAGACCTTACAAAGGGTTTGCTTGGGTATAAAAATCTTTGGGGCTCATGAAAGGAGCAGAGAAATCCTCATGCAATCCCCCACAGAGCAGAAGCCACTGTGTGTGAGAAGTCAGTAAGGAGAAAATAGGCTGAAGGAGTAAGGAGAAAAGTGGGCTTGTGCACACTCTGAAAACTAGATGTAAAGAAGAGTGTGGGCCAGCACTGCCCTCCTGGCCACAGAGGAGGCTCAGAATGGTTCAGGTCTTCCCCAGGTGCTACTAGGAAGTGAGTTCACACTGTGACTTACCGTTGGACCTTGGGCTTCACGGCAATCAGAGCTGCCCGTTAACCTGGGAAGAACTGACTGAATATAAAAACGAGAAACATTACCATAAATTGCAAAAGCCTCTTTTAAAGAGCTGCTGCAGAGAAGCCATTGTATGAGACCTCAGCTCTCACTTGGCTAGGATCCAGGGAAGGCCTTGAACATTAGGTCAGCCCCTTCTCCACAGCTCTCTTTCTCTTATCTTCATATATTAGGGTGGTGATGGTAGAGAGGACTGTGGTCCACAGAGTGTGGAGAGTGAAGACCAGGGCTACAGGTAGGGAAGAGGAGGTTGCACCTTCTGGCTGGCAGTTTGACTGGACCCTGGGACTCAGGGTGGGGTGGGGATGGAGTGGGGTGGGTCAAGGCATGCCAGGGTCCTGATGGTGGTTGTGGGACTGCAAGTGGGTGATGGCTGTCTCCTGGCTCCTCCAGAGTCGTGTGTCTGGGTCTATGATTACTGGAGGCAACTAGTGGCAGGCCCAGTCTTGCTTGTGTACTTAGCTCTGTGGGTAATGACAGTGCCTCCAAATGTGCGGATGCCCTTCTCAGGATGTAGAGCTCCACAGGAGAAGGTAAGCAGGTGTGTGAGCCTGCTGAATGTGCTTCCTCTTGACCCTGGGGCCCCAGGGTGCATAGGGCCGCTCTCAGGTTCCATTTCAAAACTTCTAAGTAACAGCAGGTGTTTGTCATTAGAACACCACTCTGAAGATGTATAAAACAAAATTAACACCGAATCCTGGATATCCTATATTTATCTGTCCCTGAGAGAATATCCTTGGGTTTATTTATGATTTGAGTATCTCATAAGAAAAGCAATATAAAATAATAATGTGTTAATGTCTTATAAAAACAAACCTATTCAATACAATTTATTAAAAACATGATTCTATATAAATATCTTTGTACTTGGAGATCATAGCTTCATTAGTTTTTTGAGCCTATCCTTTGGCATTCCAGTGTGATACAGAATCTAAGTGGCTTTGGTAGTGTGACTCGGATGCTCTGACTCCCGAATCCTGTAGGAGCCAGAAGCGGCAAGCCAAATGGCCTATGACAGACTGAGACTACAAAATCAGACCACATAATACCTTTTCTTCCACATGTACTTTTTATGCTGAAATTTAGATCACTTGAGCTCCCTTATGAGTTCTTAACCAATGGGAGTATGGATACAACCTCTTTCGATATAATTGCTTTTCTTTAATCATATTTAATTTTGTGTATTATAACGTTATTCTGAGAAGGCAGTTTATAGGCCTCATAGAAGCAAAAGCAGTGCGTGCACAAAGATAGGTAAGAACCCTGGCCAGGGTGCTCTCCATAAGTGTCACCAAACACCACCATCCCTTTGTTTACTGCCTCCTCTCAACCTCCACCTACTCCCCATCCCAGAAAACCTCAGTTCTGATAGCTGGCCCCACAAAGGAGACATGCTCCCTCACTTCAACCCACTCTGAGAATGGCCTCTTCCTACAAAGATCGACAGTGGAAAATATTCCTTTCTGCTAAAGGAATCCTGCGTCCTGCACGGGAGCATGGGTTGGCCTTTGGTCTTAAAGAGCAGTTGTATGATTATTTGGGTCCTGCTTCTTGGGGGCTGAGCACTCCAGCCTTTAAGAATAGTGCCAGTTGGACCCACATACCAAGTCTGGATGGGCTGTGTCGATTGTTGGAACATCTTTTTCAGTCTCTTTTCATCAAGGTCTTAAAAAATCTGTAGCTCAATGTCACCCATTGCTATATTGCTGCCTGTGGAAGCTAAAGCTACCCTGCTTTTGCTTTAGTGTTTTTCCTGTTGAAAGTGAAGAGAAAAATGTAGAATATGGTATTTGTTCAGAAGAAACATGTCAGGGAAATCAAGTACTGACTTTGTAGGGTGGCATTAGCGATTTGAGCTTTTCTCTGCACACAGGGCATCAACCTACTAAAGACAGTGGCATCGTCCCACCCACAACCCTGTCCCTGGGCTCCCAGCTATGCCATGGGACATAGACCGTGACCGGGTGAGAGAGGGAGGCCACTTTTCTAGGAGGTATTTGCAAATGTAGACCTAAGACTCACCTAGTTCCATTAGTTCATCTTCCATTTGTGATTCCAGGTCTGAGGTCGTTGGTTCACAAAGCTGTTTTGTGCAGAAGTTGAGGGTGCTGGGCCTGAAGACGGCAAGCTGTGGGTCAGAGCTCTTCTGTGCTATTTATTTGCTAAATTACCTGTTACTTGGCCCCAGTTTCCTTATCTGTTAAATGGAGTAGTAACAGAACCTTCCCTCATTTGATTCTCAGTCCTACACCCACAAGCGAGCTGCGAGGACTGAGAGCTGCCTGGGCCCCACTTTCATCTACAGGACCAACCTTTGATTTACATGGTCTCCACTGTCTCCACTCAACCTGACCTCCCAGGATGGCACTTAGTGATTTCTTGGTATTTTATTGCTTTAGTGTTAAAATATATGTTTAAGTGCTATCTCCAGATTCTTTTCAGATGTGTAAAATTCTTTCTGTTCTTAGTAAAGAGCCATGATTGACCTTCCTCTGCTTCAGCTGGTACAAAGCCAGCCATGCCAATGTGCTCATTGCTACTTCTTGTAGTTAATATTTCGACTGTTATTTATAATGTTTCTACTGTGTGCTTATTTTTTTTTTTAATCGTATACTTCCAGAGCCCTTCTGAGTTCTGTGGGTCTTTCTGGAGTTCATATTCCTCCTCCTGAGCTAAAAAGCAAGTTCTTTAACTTCATTCCTAGCTAGATTTTTCTTTCCGTTTCTACATGGAAAAAAGAAGAGCAATGCATTGAACCTGGGAAATCCTTCACCAAAAAGGACTTTTTAACAACATGCTGCTGTGGAGGGGCATCCTGTAGGACCTTAGCACTTTTCACCTCCTCCTTCCACTCCTTCAGAAGTCTCCACATGATGGCAGATCTTTGCTCTGTTCAGAGTCTGTACTAGCAGGAATGGAGTGTTGTTTCCCTCATTGTTATGGCAGTTTTTCTACTTTTTTATTTTTAAACTGAGAACCCTTCACACTGCAATTTTTCTGGGAGATATTCTTTCTATGGTTTGGTGGAAGTGAGATGAAAAGCCAGAGTGAAATGTGATTCAGGAACAAGGTGGCAGAAATCTTTTCAAGAGGAGTATTTCCTTAGAGCTCTCTCCTTCTTTCCAGGTCTCTTGTTTCCAGGCAGCTTGCTTATTAGAGACAGGGATGTGTATGTGTGTTTGCATGCACTTATGCACATGCATGCATAGGAAACAAAGAAACTAAAGCCTTAAGGGATTCCACTTCCAGGAAATCTCCTTGCTATGGTTGATGCAGAGAAAAACTAACCCCTGATTGTCTCTCAACTTAAAAATTATTTCAGTTTATAGAAGTCTAAACATTCAGCAGTTTTGTGGTGATAATGATGCAGTCACTTTTTTTTTTTTTTTTTTAGTTCTTTGAACTTTTTAAAGCCCTTTGTGTTTTCCTAACTGTTACTCATAGGGCTGGGATAGGAAAAATGCAGGCAGGCCTGTGCCTGCTTCTGAGTACTCAAGTTTGAGCAATAGTATACCACACAAATTCAGCTAGTTATATATATATTTTTTCCTGGTGGTGGCAGCAAGAATTTGGATGGGTTTCTGGGTACATCTTGTTCTCCAGTCAAATGAATGATTTGCTTTCAGCTTTGTAAGTTTGAAATGAGTTCCTGACACAGGCTGTGTGTCCTGATGGGAGCTGCTTGTCTGCGTGAAAACAGCCAGTGGGACACAGGGCTCCAGGAAACCCAGATCACTCAGTTCTAACCAGGCCCAGCTGCTGCCTCATCTACCTGAGACCTGTAGCAGGAATGGCTGTTACTGCCATGTTGACCCCTTTCTCCCTCCAGATGTCTCAAGTCCACTTTGGGCTCTGATGTCTTAGGACATGTGGTGGGATGCTCCTGGCAGGAGCTGCTATTGCTTTTGAAGTGTCCTTGTGGCTGGGCCCGGTGGGCAAATGGCCAAGAGATGCTATCTTTATAACATCTGCTGTCATCTTTGCTGTGTGGGAACTAATGGCTGTGTTTGAATAATTAGGCCTTTGCACCACAGCACAACAGAAGCACTCATTGCTCCATTAAAACAAACATAATTATTGTAGTGCACACATTCAAGGCCCCTTTCATCCTTTCAGAACCTGCAGCATTTGGGAAGGTCTGCATGCTGGAGTGCTTTCTCAGGTCCTGTGAAATCAGGCCCCTTCTGGATGAGGGCCTCTTTTGGGGTAGAGAGCGCATGTCAGAGAAGTTGGTCTTTGTATCTCTATTCGTGTTTCATAACACTTTAGTCAGACCTCTGTTTCAGCATTTATCCACTCTTCTATTTGGGTGCATGTAAATTTTATTTATCCTACTAAGCTGCAGGATCACTCTGGGCCAGCATTGCAATCTTGCCCATATTAATTTCTCTTATGAAGACTTTGGGGCTGAAGTCTCCTGGCCTCTCTGTGCCTCAGTTTATTCATCCATTAATCATAACATCTACCCCATCCACTTCCAGGACGGTCACAAAGATTAAATGAAGTCATGGATATAAAAGTGATTTGCAAAGTACAAAAAGACCACACAAATAATAAAAATCCTGCAGTTACCCAGGTTAGCACATAGATACTATTTAACCAGCACTGCCAACCATTTGACTCAGTATGTGGTTCTTGAACAAATACTTCCGAGAAATAGGTTTTTTTTTTTCATGGGTGACCAGGATAACTCTAAAAAATGGCAGTCCTGTTTACTAGAATCTCTGACCTTTAGCTTCCTGGGAGATGTTTCCTTTTATATCAGTGATTAGTGTATTCTTTTTATCAACCAACTGATAAATATTTATGGAACACCTATAGCATGGTAGATACTGTGCTGGTTGATGCTGAAATATGAATACGTGTTGGGGTAGTGGTAGTCTCTCTGGTATCTTAAATCTACAAAACTGTACCAAATTGGTGATAAGGACAAGGATGGCATCAAGGACCCAAAAGACAGGATAGGAATTCTTGCATACCTCTGTCATTTTCAATTTTTGTTTTTTATTAATGAATCTAGGGTAAGAGGTGTGCCATGGAAGTAGAGTTTGACGTACACCTTCAAGGATGAATAGACTCCTAGTTGGCAGAGGAAGGAAGGATGGACTCATAATGTAATTCACCGAGAGTACTGGGGTGAATAATATTTTGAAATTTCCCCTAAGATACTCAACTACCTACTGTTTTCTTATGTGGCTGTGCACCCCACAGTACATGTGCTGAGTGTTCATGTCAACTGTCAATTGTAGAAAAACCCAAGATTAACCTGAGACAGACAGAAGTCTTCAAGAAGCTGGTGGTTGCATTGCACTGTGGGCAAAAGGGGAAATGGAAAGTAAACTTCTTCACCTATGTCAGCTCCTGAATGAAGAAGTATTTTGTTCTCTCATTTGGAATTTTAAGCCTGTAGAGAAAGACCTGAATAGGTTTGGACATATTGGATCTTAACAATACTCCTAGGATGCTCTAACTTTCCAAGGATCCAGAAAACTTTCTCTCCTCTGCAAATCCTTCAGCTTTACAGACCCTGACCAGGCTGTTTATAGAATTTTTACACAAGGTGAGAGATTAACAGTCATTTATTGACATGGTATTGCATATGAATAAGGTATATTTTGCCCCTTGATGAGCTTATCTTTTGTAGACTATAAAGATACACTGACAGGAAATTGTATTATAAAAGGCTGAATACAGCAATGGGGTGACAAGAGGATGTATTAACATCTCACCAAGGGCCACCAGAGAGAGTTTCTTGAAAGAGGCAAGGCCAGAAGCAAGTCTGGTGCATGAGGAGGAGTTACCCAGATGAAGAAAAGGGACAAGGAATGCTGGGGAAAGAGAAGAAAATAAGGTCAATGCAAGTTGATAATTTGGAAGAAAATATAGGGATTAAGGTAGTGGAGGTGTTTATGACATGGAAGATGAAATGAGACTGGAGACTGAGAGGTAGAAATTTAGGAGGCTATGTTCAAAGTTTAAAATAATCAGATGAAAACTTTGGAGGAGAATGTTCCAGTGATGAGCAGGCCTGTGCTGTGGCATGCTTGTTGAGAGGGTTAGGTACCATGAGGCTAGTATAGAATGGATTATCTACATAGACATTTGTCATTCACAAGGGTAGAAGATCTGAATTCTGGGAATGTTTGGGGGAAATTTTAGAGTCCTCTAGAGCCTATGAGTTCAGTTTGAGAACACTCTTCATATATCCATCATTTTAATGGGGAATTATTATATGCCAGACAAGGGCACTGAGGTGAATTATAATCCTGGTCTCAGTGAAATCAAAGTTGATAAATGAGTGCAATGCTATCTGATGGTGTAAGAGAGGTCTGGACAATGGGCTTAGGGGCCAGACTGCTTGACAGGGACCAGCAAGGTTTATAGTGGAGGT
The DNA here is from genome assembly GCF_041296235.1 of Equus asinus. Taxonomy (NCBI): domain Eukaryota; kingdom Metazoa; phylum Chordata; class Mammalia; order Perissodactyla; family Equidae; genus Equus; species Equus asinus. The sequence continues at coordinate 34,727,761 of NC_091801.1, read as the reverse complement.
GAAATTTGATGTGAAGAGAGAGTAGGAGTTTTTCAGGCGAGAGAGGGTAGAAGGAAGGCTGTTTCTGAAAAAGGTGTGGAGGTGTGAGAGGACGTGGGCAGGCCAGGTATGTGAGCATCATGGCAAAAGTGACTTGGAGAAACTCCAGAAGTCCACTGTCTTGTTAAAGTGTTCTAGTGTGTGCTGAGAATCTGGGCAACCTTTCAGAAGCATCAAATTGCTGTAACACCTTCTCCTAACTGGCACAGACATTGTCCATTTCTAAGAATGTAACATATACTTGCTAAGGAAGGAAGATTTTTCTCAGTCAGGGTAACTTTTACCATGTAGTTTATTATTCTGTTGACCTGCACATTCACTAATTTTAAAAGTTAAGATTTTGTGGCTAGCCATGTGTTAAAAACCTATGAGTTCTGAAACTCTCAACATTTTAATTTTACCCAGGGCCTGAAGATCAACAGAATGATCATCCTAAAGGAATCCTTCAGTTACCCAGCCCTGCAGGGGCTCATCTTAGGAATAATAAAATATTTTATAGTTTAATTTTTACGTTTCACAATGATGTTAGTTTCTTAAAGAGTGTCATAGCTTGTTTTAGTTTTATCAATAGAATAATCTTTATTTAAGTCAAAACAACCTTACTATACACTTCAATTGGAGTCTATTTAATTTTGCTCCATTTTTGGAGATCTATTCCATGTAAGAAACTTACATGTGTACGAGTTCAAGTAAAGGCATTGAACCGCTCTTACTCTTCTCTAGGCAAAGAAATATTTATCCTAGTAACTTTTCCAGGTGTACAGGTGTCCCTGGGTAACTCCTTTTTGTTCTCTAAGGGGCTGTTTTCAATTTTGTTTGGTGACCAAAATGAACAGGATGTCACTGAGGCCCTTGAAATATTGGGTAGAATAAAAACATTGACTCCTGCTCTTGATTTCATACACAGGCCATCGGGGCTGCCCTGGACTGTGGAAAACTCAGTCAGCCCCTCCCTGTATACTGTTGACTACACGATGGTGTCAGTTCAGATAGTTTTACTGCAGATATCTTTGCTGCAAGCATTTTCACCACATAACTAGTTGGCCATAAGACAATTTTGCCACAAAAAATAAAATTACTGGTTGACTGTTTTTGGTTTTCATTGTCAGTTTGGTTTCATTTCTTCATTCAAAGTTCTCACAGTTACTCGCATTTTCAAGTAACATAAATCTTAGCTAGCCCTTATAATGGTCAATACAGTGACAAGTAGACGTGGTAGTCTTAAAACAGTTAGCATTTCTTCCAGTTATTGATGGCTTTATCAAGCCAACAGGTAAGGATGATTTGCCCCAACAGTTGCTTTCTTACTCTGAAACGCACTACATTGGAGGAGAAAAGAGGGCCCAGAGTTGGACCTACATTTCCCATAGAACAAAGAAAAGTGCTTAGTTAGGTACAATCCACAAACAAAAATAAAATCATTTTTTTGCACAGTATCACCATGAATCTACATGCACACAGTTTAAATGTTTTCAAATATTTTGTATTTTGCTATAAAGTCTTTTTAATTTTGTTATTCATTTTTTCATGTTTCATTATGTCTTTTTTAATTAATGCCCCTCTTTAATTTTTCATGATTTTATCTTTTATGGCAAAGTTGCCTTATGGCCAATAAGTTATGTGGCAAAGATGTCTGTGTGGAAACTACTGGACAGGAGTGGTATCATATCAACTTTCTCAAAAAACAACACTACCATGAGCACACAAACTCTGTTGAGACTCAATGAGAAAAAGAGGTTTTCCAATAATGCATGCCTTGAGATGGAGTCATGCACTCACTCAGGAAATATTTATTGAGTGCTTACTGCACGCAAGGTCAGAGAAGTCAATAGTGAATAAGATTGGCAAGGTCTGTGCATCCATGGATTTACATTCTGGCAGAAAGAAAAAACTCATGAAACAAATAAATAGAAAATTAAAAAAAAAAAAAAGCAGATAGATAGTGACAGCAGGGGGATGTGAGACTTTGAGTGGTAACCGCATCTTGTGGGAGGCCACGCCCCAGGCTCCCCTCTGTGGACTTAGATCATAAGCCCTGTCTTCCCTGTAATAGTACTGAGGTGGTTTAATAGACTAAACCACAATGATGTTGTTGTTGAATTTTACATTTATCTTCTAAAGCTTTGATAGCTTAGCTTAGTACAGAGTCTCCCATTTTCTCATGAAATTACGGACAGAAATATTAGACACTAAGGATCAAAGTCTTTTGGAGAATGTAGAGGGTTAGATTCAAATGCGTGGATCCCAGTCTAAGTTTTTGATGGCACCCAGATATCAGGAGAGAGGGGAGTCCTCCCAGAGGGGCCGAGAGGTCCTTTAACACAGAACTACTGAGTACTGACAGTGTGTATGAGACCCCGTTGGTTCCTGGGATGTGCCAAGACAATCTGGGTAGCATTTTTAAGTCCTGGGGCTTTCGAGCACTGAGTTGAGACTAGCTTAACTAGTCACTCTGCCCAAGGATGGCTGAAGGTGGAGGGAAAAAGATGCCCAGTGTGGAGGACAGGAGGGCAGTGCTGAATTGGGGCCAACAAACTCCATGTGTCCATGACGGCCTCTGGAGACAGGAGAGCCCTCTCAGGGGGTCAAGGGGCTGTGTGGGGTTGGTGGGCCCATCCCCACCACTTCCGCTCCCCTTGCAGAGTCTCAGTCTCCTAGGACTGCACCTCACTTCTGGAGCTGCCTGTGTGTGTCATCAAAGCCGCCAAAACTGGAGACTCCACCAAACCACTCCCTCCCTCTCATCCCCTCCCACTGCAAACCATAATCTTGCAGGCAGACAATGAAGATAGGACAACTATTCAGAAAAACGCGTGGCTTTGGAGACTCAGGACATGTCCCAACTGCACCTGCAGGTTTTCTTTTCCTGGGGCTGACGGGCACTGGCTGCGTTGCACCTGCCGCAGGCCAGCTCCTTGCCTTTCAGTCACATACCTCGTGCTGGGTGTGCAGGCCCTGGCCTGCTCCACATCCTGCTCTGCCCGGGAAGAGATCTCCTCCACTCCACTGACTTCACAACAGACTCTGCAAAGGGAGGCTATCACTCTTACATCCGCCATTTGATTGTCTATAATAACATGGCTATGAAAAGAGAGAGACAAACACCACACTTTTTACCTCTCCCTCCCTGCCACAGGCCATGGTGAGACCTCGGCTGTCTTCATTCAGTCTGTTGGTTGTGAATTCTTTTCCTTATTATGGTTTTCAAGAAGCAAACTGATCTGACATATACGGGTTCAAGCTGTGTATAAACCAGTGGGTGATCTTGGGAGAGAGAGAAAACCAATCATTCATGGAAACAGGGATTTGTTAAGATTAGAAGGCCCTTTTAAGGAGGTGGCTAGTTGTTCTTTTCTATCAGAATCAACACATAAGCTTCTTGTAAAACCAAATGCTATTTGTTACTGGACCCTGAAAATCTGAATAATTTTCTTCCAGCTCTGAGAGACATCTACAGGATGGATTTGTTCAGAAAGACAAGGAGAGATACATTAAGAAATAAGTAGCAGTATGATCCCATTAGCAATGTTCATGGATGAGAGAAGGAGTGGTACATTTTTCTGCTAATGCACAGATGGTCCCACTCCTTCGAGCTCTATTAACTGTCTCTCTGACTCATTAATGAGGATTTGACTTGATAGTTTTCAATAATATTACTTTTGTGATTTGTTACTCAGTGCTGGAACAATGAGAAGATTTTGCTATTAATGATTAAGCACGCACTACTTTTTTGATCAAAACAGTGATTGACGTACTCAAAAGATTCTCCAATGACAGGAATTTAAAAGTCTTGTTTCCTTCTTTACTGGAATTTTTCACCCAGGCATATGTATTTCCTTCAAACTCCATTTTGTGTAGGACTGGGAGAAAACTATTGCCAGGTGATTGGCAGTGGAGACTGTTAGTGGGTGTTGGTGGCACAGAGAGGGGAGGTTGTGAAAGTGTGCTTCAGGCAAAGGGGAGAAAGAAGAGCCCATATTTTACCTATTTATTTAAATGTCCTTTTGCCTGACACCCCCTCAGGCAGGGTACTCTGTGTATGTGTGTGGCTGGGCCACATAATAGGGGCAGTGTAGGCTGAACAGGCAGGGGGAGGTGAAGATCAACAAGAGGATGTGTGTCTTGGGGGAGGAATATTTTCTTGAGGGATTAAATCTCGGCATGAGTACAAAGCAAGCCACAAATTACTAAGGATGAGGGCCATGCTGTTCAGCACCCAAAGGATGTCAGTGATGGCGTGAAGATATAATGACATACCAAGGGGATTTCTGGTACATCTTCACACTCCCATGTTGCTCCTGATGTTTCTGTACATGTGCCTCTGTATGTGAATGGACACATGAGTGAAAGGCAACTAGGGAGACTTCATCCATTTGATGTACATAGTGAGGTAAAATTTCTTTTAAATATTTGATTTACTAGCAGGCCCTCAAAAGCACATCAGTTCTACTCCTTCCTAGTCAATAAGTCCATGATCTACTCAACTCTCCAGGACTGCTGCTTACTTAGGCCATCTTCTCATAATCCAATAAAGAAATAATGTATCCTATTGCTGGACTCACAGTCTATCAAGATGTTCTTCCTTATTATGGCTTACCAAATTATTTCTGGCTCCAATAAAGACCATTTCCTTTTTCTTTTTAAATTTCTTTGAGTATGGGTAAAATTAGGTTAGGATTTGGATTAAAACAACTCCCATTTTTTTTTGTTGTTCTTTTAGGACTCAGTGCAATTAAATCAAACCTTAGTTTTCATTTCTCCAGGTCAAATAAGTGATTTCTTTTTGCAATGTGTGATGTGATTGTAAAGTCTTTACTACGTTGAGGGCCATGCTTGGTTGGTTTCCAGGCCATCTAGAGCTGAACTCCTCACATATACCTATGTGTCACTGTAAGATCTAGTGAATTGAGAGTTCTAATTCAGCATGACTGGGGGCCTGAGACTCTGTATTCTAGCCAGCTTCCCCTGAACTGTTGGTGCTCTCAGACAGTGCCATCAGTACACCAAAATTTACCTTCCAGAGAGAAGGGAACTGCCTTGGATGAGTACATGCTCTCACTTCCACTGAAACATGGACTATACTCTTGGACCCCTACAGTGGCCTTCATTCCATTCTGAGGTCAAGGTGCTCACTCCATGCTTACTTCCCCCAGCTACTTGTTATTTATGTCATAACCAGAGGGAAAAGGTGAGCCTGAAAGCATGTAGTCCAATCCTAAGAGCTCTTTATCATCCTACTCTACCCTCAGATTTGTCAGGCTTGGCCATGGGCCACAAGAATGGGATGCACAGGGACACTACTGTGAGCAAGGCAGCCCTTTCCTGCTCCCCATAGAGCCTGAAGTCTTGATTTGTTTATTATTCCTGGAGCCTGTGCTCAGCTACTTCCCCCTTCATATCCATCAGAAGTGGTGTTTTCCTAAAGAGAAGGTAAACACAGCTCTTTATTTTGCTGTACGACACACCTGGCCATCTCGAGACAAGGGTGAAGTTCATGCTCTTCTTCCTCTTTCTCAGCATTTAATTTTTCCCCTCTTGCCTCTTCTCTTTTTTCTTTTTCTTTACTTTCCCTATCTACCTCCCTCTTTCCCTCACATTTATCTAGCTTGATGTTATCCATGAAACGACAGCTATATGAGCTTCTATACGGGCTCCTATAGTGATTACTATTGTGGGTCATATCATATCAGCACTTACTTCAACTGTTTATATTTTTCGAGGTTATGTGTTCTTCCCAGTGGAGAAAATTAAGGAACCAACTTAGTATGACCATGTAGAGTCTGTGTGGCCTAGCTGACTCAGAGTTTACTCTTCCATCCTCTCGGCAGTCGGCATGTGCCAGCTTACTCTCCTGTGCCTGCTGCCTTCATAAATGGGCAGAGTGCTGCTCCTGCAGACTGGCGTAAGGATGCAGTGCTCAGGGGCAGCCTTTGGGCTGAAGGTTGCATTCAAAGACCCAGAGGCCTATCTGTTACCTGTGATCCCAAGACTGTGTCCAGCTCTCCTTTATTATCTGAGCCCACATGGTTTCTATTTTCCCATAGTCTTCTGTGTAGGGACTAGAAATAGTCAACAATGAAAGAGAGGTCATCTCCTTCATGTAGGAGCAGAAGATCATGTGCACACATCTGGAGGCTTCATAGGCAAGACATGCAAGTAAGTGCAAAAACAGGTGGAGCTGAGGAGTGAAGACAGAAATTGGAGAGGAGAAAGTCCCACTGGGTGTAAGTGTGAGTTCATGTATGTGTGTGTACACATACTCACATGCACAAATACACAACCATAGCTTAAATTAAGCCCAGATAACAAAACACTCTAAAACTCACATAGCAATGGATTACAATTTGGTGGTTAATAACAGGTCTAAGAAAGGATTCTTTCGAAGTAACTTGCGCACTTCTAGGACACTATTTTTATAAGGAGAAAGCCGCTGGATGCTCAACCAACAGGGATTCCAAGTTGACCAAGAGTCAGCATCCTATGAAAGTAAACTATTGCATTCCTAGCTGAGCATTTTTGCAGGGAAGATATTTTTGCCGCATATAATGAGGACTCTCTTAATCACCTCACAGCAGCTGAACTGCTCCTGCCTTGGCTCCTTCTGGGCATGCCCATTTAGGACATAGATCCTGGAGGAATTCCAGTCCTGTTGAGGAGCTGCAGCAGGCTGGAAGTCAGGGGCACTTATGAATGCCATTTGAATGCTGTAGGGATGACCCAAGGAGCAACCAATATCACAGCTATTCTTGAGGATGTGACACTGAATGAGAAGACAGGTTCAAAGTCCCTGAAATGCAGCCAAAGCATACAAATATTTGCATGATAAGTCATCTGCATGTGATAGTGGTAAGAGCTAACATTTACTAAGAATCTACTACTATGTGCCAGGCACCACTCTAACTGCTTTCTATCTAGGCACTTACTCAAGTCTTCACAACCCCATGTGGCAGATACTCTGAGGGCTGCACATGGCAGTTGTTAAAGTGAGGCATGCAGAGTGGTCAAGGCACCTGTCTGGGGCCACGCTGCAGACAGTGAGAGCAGTAATCCTGTCCTGCCTGGTTGCAGAGCTCACCCCTAACCCTAACTGTGCTGCCCCTCTGGGCATATACAAAGGCTTCTAGGTGGTGCTGTGTGTCCAGATGGGTTCTGAAGGAGGGCACCCCATCTCCTGGCAAGGTGCTTAGGAGTTCTTGCCTAGTGGCCTTACCAGAACGTGTGTTTGCTCGTTTGGGGGATGCAGTTGTGGGTGCTGGCGGTTGGGCAAATCTCAGGTCTTGGGGCCCTCCAGCTCAGAAAGGCAGCAGCAGCCTTGCTGGGGTGGGGGTGGGGGCGGTGCTACACCTACTCACCAGGAGCTAGGAGACAGAGGACTTCCGCTACCTCTGGTTTCATGCACTCAAGGAGCAAAAAGACTCAATTCTCTCTCTCTCTTATTCTGGGTCCTGGGGTCCATTCTTTAATTGTTCTATATTCTGATTCTGTACTATAACTATTCACACCCCCATACCTCCACAAAGCAGGACTCTCCCTTTCAGCATTTGAAGGGATTTGATATTCTTGCATTCTTCCTCACAAAGCAACAGGTCCTGACAGGGCATGTGGTTGGAGCAGCTGCCTGCATGCCTCAGGTGGACTGAGGCAGGCCAAGAATGAGAGGGGGAGGCACGGGGTGGCCAGAATCCAGTCACCTGAGAAAGGAGGAATTCAATGCGGAATAATCCCTCACCCTCTTCACATAGGTGCATCTCTCCCCACCCCACCCAGATGCTGTCTGCCCTCCAGGAGCTCCATAGACCTGGATGTCAGAGGAGATCCAAGCAAATGTGCAGAGCCTCTCCCCAGCATGTAGCTTCACAGGACATCTGGGATCTGGTGATAAGCTTGGGTCTGCCCTGCCTCCTCTTGTACTGGCCTCCTCTGCCCAGCCCTCCCTCAACCCCTCCAGCTGCCCCTCCATACCTCCTCACCTCCTCGCCCTCTGGATTCTCTCCAGATGGAGTCTCTGGGGTGTGCCATGACCTGCCCTGCTCTTTGGGGTACTGTTTTGAAAGAACTAGATTGTTTCTTGCTGTCTTCTCTAATTTTTTTGGAGCTTTCTTCATGCCCAGCACTTTCTTTTCTGGCTCAGTAGATCTTTTCTCTGGTTCAACATCAAGCCATAGAACAATTCCTCACCCTTATGTCCATTACTCCTCTACTTTGATCATAGTCATTGCTATAGCAACTACTAAAACCTTGAATTAAATTTCTAAAACCATAAAATACGCTAAATAAAATATAAAAGTATTTCCCACATCCTGTCCTCCCACTCCCAGTCTCTGACAGTCTTTTCTGAATGGGATGGGAGTTCCGTTTGACCAAGTGTTGGGAGCTTACAGAAGACACACGGCTCCACTTCTCTCTCATTTCCAGCTGAACAAAACAGTTTCCTATTTGCAAACTGCCTCTCATTACAGATCATGAGAGGCGCCAAGAGGTCCTTTAACAAAGAACTACTGAGTACTGACAGTGTGTATGAGACCCCGTTGGTTCCTGGGATGTGCCAAGACAATCTGGGTAGCATTTTTAAGTCCTGGGGCTTTCGAGCACTGAGTTGGGATGCATAGCTATTCACTCTGCCCAAGAATGGATGAAGGTGGAGGGAAAAAGATGCCCAGTGTGGAGGACAGGAGGGCAGTGCTGAATTGGGGCCAACAAACTCCATGTGTCCATGACGGCCTCTGGAGACAGGAGAGCCCTCTCAGGGGGTCAAGGGGCTGTGTGGGGTTGGTGGGCCCATCCCCACCACTTCCGCTCCCCTTGCAGAGTCTCAGTCTCCTAGGACTGCACCTCACTTCTGGAGCTGCCTGTGTGTGTCATCAAAGCCGCCAAAACTGGAGACTCCACCAAACCACTCCCTCCCTCTCATCCCCTCCCACTGCAAACCATAATCTTGCAGGCAGACAATGAAGATAGGACAACTATTCAGAAAAACGCGTGGCTTTGGAGACTCAGGACATGTCCCAACTGCACCTGCAGGTTTTCTTTTCCTGGGGCTGACGGGCACTGGCTGCGTTGCACCTGCCGCAGGCCAGCTCCTTGCCTTTCAGTCACATACCTCATGCTGGGTGTGCAGGCCCTGGCCTGCTCCACATCCTGCTCTGCCCGGGAAGAGATCTCCTCCACTCCACTGACTTCTCAATAGACTCTGCAAAGGGAGGCTGTCACTCTTACATCTGCCATTTGATTGTCTGTAATAATATGAAAACAGGGAAAAAAGCTCTGTCGCCCCTTAACTTCCCACTTACTTCTCTGTTTTAAAAAAAATTCATGCCATGCAAACTTTTGCCCCTACTCAGTTAATCTTTTTCTTTTCTCCTCTCCTCCTCCTTTTCCTTCTTCTTCTTTTTTACAAGACAACAGCAATTCTGGTCTCTAAATTTTGAGCTTCTTGTAGGTAGGGACAATGCCATTTTTTGCATATCCTTTTGACGTCTATATATGTTCTGCAGATAGTGGATGTCATAGCATGCACAGATCATGTATAAATTCAAACAGGATGACTCTCAGGGTCCTTGGAAATAAGGAGGGTGCACTCGCTTCCTAGTTAATGACTGAGTATAATTCCTAGGGCTGCGGTGTTCTTTTCTGTATTTACATGAATCAAAGTACAGCACCAAGTAATATTTAGACATTCAAAGAGGCAAGCAGCATGCTTTCACTTGGTCAAATTTACACTATCCAATTTAAGAACACAGCAAGTCGACCAAGCTATGAATTTGGCTAGTTGGAGCTCATATAACTTGGATAGAAGTTAATGTTTACTCAATGGGATTTTAGACTTCTGTGCTTTCATACAAACCATGTATCCTGTTAATTTCTCTTTAATATTTTAGCATCTTAGAGCCAGCACAGCAGACACATTAAGACTTGAATGTGGTTGGGCAGGACCATAGTTATTAGTAGAATGGCGCCGATTACTTCAGAATTAGTGGTATCTTGATGGGAGAAGAGAGAAATTAAAGAACTCCAAAGTGTCTGTTAAATGGAATAAACTACCATGTGCATGTCTGTGAGTTTGTGGTGAGGGAGATCTGTGTGTGTGTACGTGCGTGTGTTAATAGGAGGGGTAACTTCAGTAATACTAACTCCAAGAGTCTAATATTTAGGAAAATTCTAGTAATGTTTACATTGGGGTTTTATCATAGTTTCATGAGATTCATTTCTCTGAATACATTAGATTATTAAAGATATTTTTAGAGATATCCTCCAACTTCCTTTGACTGGCTAAGTAACGTAAACAATATAGCACATTTGGTCACAAGGAAGGACCCAGAAGCCAAGGTTTTTCAATTCTAGGGTGTTGATGTTCTTATTTAATCCTTACATATGAGCTCCTATTAAGAACCCAAGCACACTCCAAGATAGGGCACACACTTCACTGTCTAACACACACATATATTAATCTGTGTATTTATATTATACTTTACAGTTCACAAAATGGTATCATAGACATTATCTCATTCAATTCTTACAAAAACCCTGTGAGATGGAGGCAAAGAGAGTATGTATTATTCCCATTTTACATGAACTGTGATTTGTGGAATAATTTAAAGCCTATGAACACGGTGACTATATGTACTGCTTTGCCTGAGACAACCCCAGACTATGTCGCACTGATGTAATTATTAGCATTTTCTTCTACTCTCAATATCATCCCAGTTTGGAAACTATGGTTTCCACCAATCTATAAATCACTTTTCACTTATATCAAACTTCAAAGTTCATGTGATTTGTGCAAGGCCATGTGATATTTTGTGAAAATAAGAGGCAGTCAGAGTGAGAACATGGTTAGGGGCTTGGGCAGCAAATCCAAGCTACCCCTTTGCTAGTTGTGCATCCTTGGGCTAGTTACTGGCACCTAGTAAGTGCTATATCATAATATCTTGTGTTTGCCGCTTGATCACATGGCCTCTTATCACTGGCATCTCCTTCTTCTCCACACAGAAGTCTTTCTCTGACACTGCCTAAGATGGCCCAAAGAAACATTCCTTGTCCTTCTCCATTTGAGGAGTCCAGGCTTTTTCCCTTCTCCCTGAAGGACTTCTGCCATTCTCCTCACAAACTGTCAGCAGTTTCAGCCTCTCCTCTCTCCTTCCATGGTCACGTGAAGATCATCTCACTTCTCCTGCCCCCATGCTGACCCTGGAGCCACAGAGTCTGACAGCCTAGCCACCATTCGTGAACATCTGGACTCTTGGCAAGACAAGGTCCCAGCTGAACATCCAGATTCCTGTTGGTATGGATGGATACCTTTACATCCAAACTGGAAACATTAACTAAAGAAATAAAATTCCAAGGTGTTTCAGATGAAAAGAGTGCCCTGGAGAGAGTTATCAATGGTGTCACTCACATACGTATCAATTACCTAGCACCACCAGGTAGTCTTCAAGGGGCTATCTGAATATTTTTCAGGAAGCTGGAGCTCTCAATTACTCCAGGCTTCAGGGAGTATGGATGGCAAGAAGAACAGATATTGCTTCAGAGAAAGGTCTTTAACATTAGCACTAGATGAGGTCTGAATCTTGGCTTTGCTCTTTAACAGTTTGGGACATTGAGGAATTTCCTCAGTCTGTAGGATGAAAATGGTAAGTAATGCTTACATTTACGTCTTAGGATAGTTGTGAGAAATGAGCCAGATAATGAAGGTAGTGTTTAGCATAATACCTTGAACAAAAGTGTTCCCTGGATTTTTGAATAATGTATTGTTGAGATTATGGGGATTATTTTATTCCACTTTCTGACTCTACCATATTTCTGAAGGATTCACTAAGAAGATTTGACTGAATAGTTTTAATTAATCTTCTGGACTGCCCTGTGCTTTGGGGCTAATTGCTCCGACCAGGAGGTAGTGACTGAATGCCATTTGCAGAGAGAATCTGTAAATTCTTCTGCTTCCCTGTATGCTATTTTCCATCTTCAGGCTCACTGTTGTCCCTTGGTCCACATGAAGACTTTGGAGATGGGGACAGGAGACAGGAAGGTGCACCTCAGGTTAGGGGGAGGATGGCCTGCATTTCGCCCAATTTATTCAAATACCGTTTAAGTTGACAAGCCTCTCATGCAGCGAACTCTGAGTGAGTCAGGCTGGGACCACATAATAGGGGCAGTGTGGAGCTGAAGAGGCAGGAGGGAGGTAAAAATAAACAAGAGGATGTGTGTCTTAGGGGGAGGAATATTTTCCTGATGGATTAGGTAGGAGACATGAGGTACACATAAAGCCACAAATTACCAGTGATGGAACTGTGAGCAGTGAATTGCTGTGCAGAGTAACGGCACTCTGATAAGACATTTCCAATGGAGAAGAATGCTGTTTCACTCAGGATATTTCATGGTTAGACTTCCTTCCTTTTCTGCTCTCCCTGTGAAACTGAGCAAGTTTCCTTGAGATACATATATCTCATGAGAAAGGGGCTTTGATTTACTTTGGTATATATTTGGGTTGGCTCCTCCTTCAGTGGTAACTGAGACTGGAAAACACTTCAAGAGGTCATCTTCTTCACTCTAACAGAGAGGGTGGTCACTAAACCAGAAAAGACAAATAGATTACCTCTGCCTCATTTTGAAATATTACCAACCAATCCTCACAATTTGATGAATTGTGGTTAACACATGTATGGGTTAAATTTCTATTTTATTATGTATCTATTACAGTCTCTCCATGTCAAATGCAATTCCCACCCTTTCTTGGCCACATTTGGTGAGAATTAACCATCAGCTCTGGATGACTGTGGGAGAGTTAGGGGATGATTCTGTGAGGAAACGGACACAATTAGATAAAATGCTGTCAGGAAAAATGGACAATCTAAGGAGCAGCTCAGAGGAACATTTTCCAGACATGGCCGTCTTTATAGTTTCAAAGTGTATTTGACTTTGAAACTATATTCTCTTCAACAATATCCATTAATTAAAAATGATATAAGGTTTTTTTCTGGGGGTAGAGAAGGGCAGGAGAGGGACTGTCACAGTAAATCCAAGCAGTGATAGGTGGTGACAGAGCCATCGCATGGCATAGAGTCCTCATTCTACTTTATGAAGGAGGCAATGGCAGGGCAACTGACTTAGAATATATTAACCCCCATGGCTTAGCACAAAGTGAGAACTTAGTGAATATTTTGGATGATTTTATGATGCGAGCAATTTCAGGCTTGGCTTCTTACAAGTGCAATCTTGTACCCAAAGATATTCACATGTTAAGAATGCAGGACTACCAGTTTTCAGTGGTAGTTTTTAAATCCTGTAGTTAAAAAAAGGACTTGATTGTTTCCCAAACAGAATCTCTCCATGCTGCTTGCAGGGCAATGCTCACCTCTCCCAGAGGGGCCCAGAGGCTTTCTGCATGCTGGAAGGAGAAGGCGAAGCCAATTCTTTGAGGAGCCAGTGAGAGGGAGGCTATGCTCAATCTTCCAAATTATACCTGCTCATCTGTAGTCCTAACCCAGCTGCCCCAAAGGCAGGCAGAAACAGGGCTGAGCACAGTTGGCTGTACTCAGAGGGAGGAAGAGTCAGGGCGAGCCTGGCAGCGGGGAGCTGAGGCCTAGAGCAGCTACTGAGCTCAGAGTAAGAGGGAGGAAAATTCTTCCTCAAAGGTACTCAGATGACCTTGCTATTAAGTTGAGTGAATTTTTAGTGTTAAAATCATTCATGAGTTGCTACAGTAGTGAAATTAAGAGACTCCGGAAATCTAGATATAGCAGCAGAAGGAAATGATTTGGGCAGATTAGGAGGAGGAGCAGCAGAGGGGGTGTGTTCTATAATATAGGGGAAGCTCTTGAACAGAGCTCACAAGTCCTTATGTTCATGTACAGACATTATCTTAAGTTTCACAAAAAATATTCAGAATTTTTTCAAAACAGATCTTTTAGTTTTAAATAACATCAAGTAACAAACAGTTATTCACACGGAAGTCAATTTTTACTCAACCTACAATAAAAAGTTTAGATACAACTGTATAAGATTAATTCTTTAAATGACAAATTAAAACCATGGTCAATTATGGTCCATGATATTGGCAAAGAAGTCAAAGGAAGGGGCACCACAGGGAAGGGAAGTCAGCGTTCTCATGCATCAGACACAGTAGGCCTTCCCAGAGGGTAATCTGGCAACATATGCTGGAATTCTCAAAATTATGCAGGCCTCTAACCCAACATTCCTACTTTTACAAACTTACATGTAAGCAAGCAAGCAATGATGCATGTGAAAAGATTTATCCACAAGGAGGGTTCATTTTGGGAATTGCTTATAACAGCAAAAATGTGAGAACAACAGAAATGCCAATGGCGGGGAAGTGGTTTAATGGTCTGTCATGATGGAACACCACATAGCCATTACAAGTCAGGCTGTAGACAAATATTCCATGACCTGAGAAAATGTTCTTGAGAGAGTGGTACATAAAAAAGCTGCTTACAATAGAGCATTTTCAGTGTAATCAACTAAAAAATATAGGGATACTCTGTGCATAAATATAGGTATATTTACAAGTGCATTAAGCCTGAAAGAATCTATACCAGAATATTAATGAATATTTTAATTTTATTTTTTAATTTCCTAAACTTCTGAAATATTCTTCAGTGAACCTCTATTATTTTGTAATGAGAAAAACAAAATTTAAAAAATCAAAAGCATTGTATGTTGCATTATTTATACTTATTCAAGATAGAAAAATTGTGTCAAAGTCCATCTATGTAAGAATCTAAAATTTTAAGAAAATATTTGGATGTAAAACATCCTTTATTTCATGGAATTGCTTACTCCCTTTATTTGTAACAGTCCATTTTTTTTTACATATATGTACTCTTTTGTTTGAACTTAATAATATGTTTCTAGTAACAAAAGGGATTTTAAGCAGCCTTTCAATGTTTCCATATGGACAGAAGAGATGTCTGAGTACAACCACTCTTAGCTGCTTGCATGTGTTTACTAAGGAGGTAAATAGGAGCTCAGAGGAACATAACTAGGCCTTCTCTTTCTCACACTTCCATCCTATGCCCAGAGGCACCTGCTCGATAGTGGGAAGCAGAGGGGAAGGCAGGTCTATCTTCATGAGCTAATAGCCGGTGGAGCACAGTGTGATAGATCCCTATAAGGAGGGAACAATGGCAATCCCAGATTGGGGGAGTGGGTGCCACTGAGGTGCATCCAGGTGGGGGCATGGGGATGAAGAGTGGGATTGAGGTGGAGAGACAGAGGGAGCCAGAACAGAGAGGGGTCTCTCCAACCAACTGCAATGGGAGAAGGCAACTGAGATGACTCCAGAGATAAACTGAAAGCTGTACCCGTGTGTTATCCATTAAACCCCATAAACAGCAATTTCCTCTTCTGCTCACCGAGAATTTAGACTTCCTCTGCTCACTGAGAGTTTAGACTGATCTTGTGGTACTTTGTGCTTTTCAATCCACAGTATTTATTGAAGGCCCACTCTGTGCAGAGGACAGTACTAACTGCCATGACAAACAGACAGATGGGTATGCTGAGACCCCTGTCTTCAGATCTTTCAAGTCTAGACACACGGTGATGGCAAAGTCTCAAACAATAATATAGATCATATTAAAACAGGTTCCATGTTTCTTTCATCTCTCTGAATCCCCCTCAATGCCTAGCAGAAAGGTGTTTAAATGCTAAATGCCCACTTCATTATTCTTTTGAGGGCATCTTAATTATTTATTGCTCCAAAGGAAATTCAGGAGTTTCAATGATTGTTAAACATAAAACCCAACATCTTTCTGACATGAATATTTGCCCTAATAATTCATGATTTTATAATCTTTCTATTCATTCCATTAATACAAACATTTTTATGACAGCTATGTGCTTCAATAGTTTACATGATAAAATATCTCTAGCAATGCTAACTTGTCTTGCCAAACCCAACAGCATCTAATAAGGAACTTCTTGTCTTCCATCTATTTTACTTGTATCTTATACTAAAGTTGAATGATATATATAAGTGAACCCCATCCCCTAACCCTAAACACTCCCAAACATTTAACACCATCTTTCTGAGCTAAGTAGAAAAAATACACAATTCGTGTACGCCTCCTTATTTACTCACTTGAGACAACACAGACACTTAGGTATTCACATATCATTGAATTCATTTGGATCTTTGAATACTTGGGTTTCAAATTCCATCCGGCTCTGTAAAATAAAAGTGCTCAAATTAGTACAGACTTCCAAAAAAAGGAATAACAAAGCAAACTCTTAATATTCAAAGAGACACAAGATAACTGAAGAAGGGTAGGAATCAAGAACTTGTGATGCTCATGCATTTTTCACTCACAGACAGGGATAGTTCTGACTATATTCCAAACACAATGTTGGTCTGAGTGGACAAAGATGAGCAAGACCATGTGACCCAGCTCTCCAGGAGCCTCCAGCCCAGTGGTAGAAACTGGAGAGCTTAATTCACTGCAATGAGGGCTGCAATAGGGTAAGCACACAGTGGATTTGGGGAGTCCAGAAGGACTAATTATGTCAGAGCCAGGCTGCAGTGGGCAGCAGAGATGCTTCCTGAAGCAGGAGAAGCTGGACTGAGAGCCGGAGTTAGGGAAGAGAAGAGGTTCAGTAAGACAAGAACCCAAGAGCTGAACCCTTGGGATTTATTAACAAGGTGGGGTGGGGGTGGGGGAGCGACCACTGAAAGAGCAGTTTCAGAGGTGAACAGGAAGAAGCAATGGTAGTGTAGGTCACAAATATGAACAATTCTTTCAAGATACTTAGCTGTCTTGAAAAAGAAAGTCATTGGATAGGAAATAGAAATAGGTGTGGAATTACCTTAAGTTTTCTCCTTTTCTTTCCTTCCTTCCTTTCTTTTCCTGTTCTTCCTCCCTCCCTCCCTCCCTCCCTTATTTCTCTCTCTTTCTCTCTCCCCTTTTTCTCTCTTTCTTCCTTCTGTTCTGTTTTTCAGATAGGACAGGTTTCAACCTGTTTAAATTCTGATAGGAAAGTTTTAGTAGTGAGAGAAAAGGTTGAAGATAGAGGGCAAAGATAAAGGCAAATGATGAATCAGTTCCTGAGCAGATGGGAGGAGAGACATCCAGAACTCTCCATCAGGCACTTCTGAGATCTAGCCACCTAGCTGTCCTTCCATCCATCCATCCATCTATCCATCCATCCACTCAACATTTACTAGGCACCTACGATGTGCTATACAAGGTATATGGGGATATGGCAGAAAAAAAGACCAACTTCCTGCCCTCAGGGTGCTTACATCTTTGTGTTGAGAAAGACAATAAGTAAATATATTCTATGTAGTGATAAGAACAATGAAGAAAAAAGAAGCAGGGTTAGGGGATCGGGGGGAGGAGTAATTAAGATGGTCAATGGCATCTGAGCAGAGACTGAATGAAGTGAGCATCTGAGGCATGTGAATGTCTAGGGAAGGGACGTTCTAGACCAAGGCTACAGTAAGTGTAAAGGTACCTAGGGAGGAACAGTGAGGCAGCTGGGGTAGCTCCAGGGGCAAGAGAAATGGGAGATAGTAGGAGATGTGGTTGGACAGAGACAAAGGGGCCACCGTACAGACTTCAGAACCCACTGGAGGGCTTTGAGTAAGCAGAGGGGCGTGATAGCATTTATGTTTTTTTAAATATACTAGATACTGTGGAGAATAGTCATTAGAGTGACAACAGTGGAAGCAAGAAAGCTAATGATCTAGGCTAGGTGACAGATGATGACAGCTTGATTTAGGTTGGTGGCCAATGGACATGTGGAGAAGAGGCTACATTTAAAGATATATTTTGAAGGAGTAGCTAATAGTGTTATAAGACACAAATTAGGAATGACTGCTAGGTTTTTGATTGAACAACTGAGTGTACGGGGCTGTCATTTTTTGAAATAGGAAACACTGGGTGAAGGGCAAGTTTTGGGGGAAAACCAAGAGTTTATTACCTTTTGGACATGTTGAATAGGCAGCTGGAGATACAGACTAGAGATTGGGGGTGGGTATATGGTGATATTTATACATCACATCACTACACCTGCTTAAAATCTTCCAATGAATCCTCATTACGTTCAAGACAAAATCAAAGCCCCATGATCCAAAGGACTTGGCCCTTCTGTGCTTCTCCAACCTCATCATCAGTTTCATACACACCAAACACTCTTCCAATACAGATTCATTTGTATCTCTTGCTCTCTCTCTCTCTCTCTTTCTCTCATGCATATGTCATTCCCTTTGTTTAGACTGTTCTTATCCATTTTGACCTGGCTGACTATTATGTCCTTAAAAACCTAAGTAAGCCTTCCCTGTCCTACCAGCCATTCCATACGCTGGTTTAGTTGCTCTCTTCTTGATTACACCACCACACTCTATACATATTACTATGGACCTAGCACCAGGGTACCCAGAGTACTCCATAATTGGTGAGTGTACTTGGGCAAGTTGCCTAAACTCTCTGAGCTTCTCTGAAGTTCCTCACCTACAAAATGAGGATAATAATACTACCTACTTCATAGGGCTGTTAGGGGGATTAAATGAGGCAATATGGCTTAGTGCTTATGACACTGCCTAGCATAGATGAAGCATTGTACAAGTCATTAACTATTATTATAGTAATATTTATCACCCTGTTGTGTAATTATTTTCCTGTTGGCTTTTCCCAGGAAAATATTAGCCCTTGAGTGCAGTCATTGAGCCTTTCATCCGTGTTTCTGGCACACATTAAGCTTCAATAATTGTTTCTTACATGAATGAATAAGTTAATGAATGAAAAGAAACAGCACTGGGCTACAATAGTACTATGAAATGAACCACCAGGTTCTTCTTCAGTGGGCTTTCTCTATTTAGAAGCTATTCTCGGGGCCAGCCCGGTGGCACAGCGGTTAAGTTCGCACGTTCCGCTTCTCAGTGGCCGGGGGTTCGCTGGTTCAGATCCCGGGTGTGGACATGGCACTGCTTGGCACGCCATGCTGTGGTAGGCATCCCACATATAAAGTAGAGGAAGATGGGCAGAATGTTAGCTCAGGGCCATGCTTCCTCAACAAAAAGAGGAGGATTGGCAGTAGTTAGCTCAGGGCTAATCTTCCTCAAAAAAAATAAATAAACAAAAAATAAATAAAATAAAATACACTTAAAAAAAAAAAAGAAGCTGTTCTCTGTGGGTGAATGTGAGTCATCTGACCCATAACTCACCAAACCAAGTAGTCCTGGGTTGTTGATCCTACATTATATTTTGGTCACTGTTCAGTGAAAGTACTATCATTACCTTTGGATCAGGTAGACATGGTCCAAAAGCTTCCAGTAGAAGAGTCTCTTCTCTCACAGCTTGTTCATAGTCTGCGAAAGACAGCTTCCCATCATGGTCATGGTCCTAGGAGGTGACCAGTCATATGTCAGTCAACATGTAAAATACTTAGTGCAAATACGTACTGTCTTTTTCATGGTCAAATGTTAATAGAAGAAAGGTGTTAGCAAACAAGAGACTAAATAGTGAAACTGAAAAGAACTTTTAACATTGTAATAAAAGAGCACAATGGAGGTGTTTTATTTCACCAAGCAGGAAACTGACAGTTACAATAATTTGAATTTTCTATGCCATATCTTGCCTGCAAATTTCAATATAAAACTCTAAATTACCCATATTTACCATCTTCTTAAGTGTTATTTCAACCAAATCTTTAATTCCTTCATCAGGGTCTTCTTCAGATGGCTGTTTGAGAAGGCTGTTCTTCAACATGTGGAACATTTCCTCCTTTGAAATGAATCCATCACCATTCAAATCAAACACTTCAAAGCAATCTTTTAAAAAAATAACCAATTATGAATGTGATACCATCACTAGGGTAACATTTGCTCTGATAAAGTTTTCAAGGCCAAGGTCTACCTTGTTGATGCTCTTATCAACCCCACAGGCCTTAGTGCAATCTAATATCCATAGTAAATGCTTAATGTATACCTATTGAATATATTCACCAATCCTTAGAAAAAGTCTCTTTACGCTCAGCTATGAAAAAGCATGCCAAAGAATAATACTTGAACATTTTCACCTTGAAACTCTTGGAAAACTGATTGAAATATGACTCTTGAACAGAGTTCGTTGGAATTAATTAAAAATCAGAACATTTGAATCAATTTTCTCTGCTTTTATGGCTACAATGCAAGTAATGAAATATGTAAAATACTTAATACCTTAGTATGTAAATGTATATGCGTATAATTAGCATGTGTAATTTATGCCTATGCAGTCTTGCTTGGCATGAATTACTTCTCAGAATCTCTTGATTTTCCTTTTCATTAATTTTTTTCAACCCTTATCATTGACTTGAATTTGCTCTACAAAAGAGGCTAATGAGGATTCAAACCAACCAACCAACAGACAAATCTACTTCCTTGGTGGTGTTAGAGAACACTGATTTAAATTCTTTAGATATGTTAATCATAATATACAAGCCAATAGGGTAAATTGAAACCTTACATTTCATTTTTTCTTCCAAAGTTCCTCGAAGAAACAGTGATAATCCATAAATCCACTCTGATACGTTTACACAACCATCGTTGTCTTTATCAAATCCTCGGAATACTAAAAAGAGAGAAGTAAAATACAACACTTGTGCTGCATTTTTACTTTGAGTAATATATCTACATTGATACTATTCACTTTTAAAATTTAGACAAAACTTTCGGATCATATAGTCCAACATTCTCATTTGACAAAGGAGGAAACTAAAATAGTGTAACACTGAAAAGCTTTTATTTAAACTTACACATTTTCCCTTCATATTTTGTGGGAACAAAGTAAATTCTGAGACTCTAAATATATTAATCAATAAATATTAAAAAATATATTGGTATATTAAATTTATATTAATATAAAATTTTATATTTTTCTCATTCAAGAAAAGTAATGCTATTACATGATAGACGGGATGATATCTTAATTTTTATTGAAATAAATAAAAATATTTTGGGTTTTCTGATATAAAGTAAGGGAAACCTAGTTATTCAAGCTGACTTTGTCCTCTTCTTAAATACAAAATATGAATATATATTTATATAAAATATAAATTTATATAAATATAAAAATTAAATTTTTATATTCAAGTGAAATTGGGACTACAGAACATTAAGCTTCCTATCAAGAATATGTCCAAACTCCAAACTTTTTTTTTGAGTCATGGCTGGATTTGGCCCATTTGAATATTGTATTTCTTCTTACCTCTGTCCATAATCATGTCATCTGTCATTCCAAATGTCACGTGCAGGATGTTTCGAAATGCATTACGATCTAGTCCAATGACCACACCTTGCCGCTCTGTTACATCTCCCACCAAGGTATAGAAAAGGTTTATAAGACATTTCACTTCAAATTTATCAACTGTGAAAGAGTAAAAGTAAGATATAACAAAAACACATTTTAATCTTTAATTTCCAACTTAAATTTTGCAGTAATGAATTTATAGACAAACAACAGCAAAGCCATCAAATATGTAGTTTTCAACAGAATACCCTGTTTTGAGACACATGATCCTTAAGTCAATAGAGGATGGCCACTACAGAGGACTCTCCACTAAAATGAGAGAAACAGCCTTCCCTTAAACAGGAGCTGAATATTAAACACATGTAAGTTGAGTCACATTTAGGAAAAAAAGAAGATAATATTAGCCAAGTTACCTGAATAATGATTATGGAGTCAGGTCTTAAACTTTACCAGGCAGTAGAAGTATGATTCAAAGTAAGCATGGTAATGTTCAAGAATGGTAACTTTTTTCCCAGCATTTTGATTATAGGTATTCATGAAATTTACAACTTAACTTTTCCTTGGGAATAGATACAGGCTTCTGAAAACCAGGCAAAAATTTCATTTCACATTAGCCTTAGTTAATTCATAACCCAGATTTTGGAAATGAGAATCACCTATTTTCCAACAAAGAAGTGTTTAGGCATATTACAGCACCCATTATGGTTCTTAACTATTCAGTAGTACTCTGGAGGAAGGAAATCTTTACTTATAGGATATACACACACATGCATACTTGCCCATACACATAATTGCATAAAGGGTGATGTTTTAAATACTTGAGCTAATTATTTGTGTTCCAATCCACATCTGAGGTTTGTAGGTGGAAGCATTATTGACTGGCATTAAAAACATAAAAGTAAGTTTAAATATGAAGTATAGATGGAAGATTGGGAAGATATTATTTCAAAACAAGACAAAATTATGGCTGCGTACTTTTAAAAACAAGGACAAAACCTGTGTGCATATAAAAGAAGACAGCATAAGAACAAAGAAATCACAACTAATCCTACAGATCAGGACAGGCTTGAGTGTGATTTCCGGTTTTGGGTACCACAATTTAAGAGGAACACTGAAAATTCTAGAAATTAAATGATTAGTAAATAAATTGATTAAATAGTAGAAAGGAATATAACAGTTATAATTTTAAAAATAGTAGTTCCTGTAGAAAATGGTATGTCAATTTCTCAAAAATTTAAATATAGGAACACTATGTGATCCAGTGATTCCACTTCTGGGTATACACACACCCAGAAGAAGTGAAAGCAGGGACTCAAGATACTTGTATGACATTGTTCATAGCAACATTATTCACAGTAGCCAAAAGGTTAAAGCAACCCAAGTTTCCATCGATGGACGAAGGGATAAACAAAGTGTGGTATATGCATACAAGGGAATATTATTCAGCCTTAAAAAGGAAGGAAATTTTGACACATGGTAGAACATGGATGAACCCTGAAGACATTATGCTGAGTGAAATAAGTCAGACAAAAAGGGGCAAATATTGTTTGATTTCACTTACATGAAAGTAGAACGGTGGCTGCCAGGGGCTTGGGGAAGAGGGAAAAGAGGAGTTACTGTTTACTGGGTACAGAGTTCCAGCTGAAAAGGATGGATGAAAAAGTTCTGGAGATGGATGGTGGTAATGGTTGCACAATAAAATGTTTGTACTTAATGCCACAGAGCTGTACACTTAAAATGGTAAGTTTTGTGTTCTATATATTTAACCACACACACACAAAAAAACTCTAAAAAGAAAACGAGCTGTTAGTAATTGGGGAAAAATGTCTGCATGAAAAACGGTGCACTCTGTTCATATATATGAGATGCTAGCAGTGGAGATGTTGATAAGCCATTTTTCCATCTCAGCTGAAATAAAAAGTAAAGAATATTAGATTAATTTATTATCTGAAAGATCATAGATCAGCCATAAGAAAACTTTTTTTGCTGAAATGTTTCTTAAATTCTAGAGTACAATACTAAATGAAATCAAGAGAAATTCAAGAATGGATTTTCATCTTCTTGGATTGGTCTAAGTGTGTTCTGTGGACCATATCTGCAGAATGGTGGGTTAACTAGACAATCACTTAAGATACTTTCTTCTTCTCCGAAAAAAAAAAAAATTCTACAAAATTTATCGATTTCATCCTGGTGGGTTTATCATCTGACAACTAAAGGGAAATCTGACATTACAGGAAAGGTCCTCTGTTTAAAGAAATTTAAAATTATAATGTCCATGACTTGTAACTATTTCTATAGAATTCAACTTGTAATCATCAAGGTTTTTAAGGCTCACTCTAAAAATTTTATGTAAGGACAAAAATCAAAAGAGTTGACTGTTTTTCCTGACACATTTTCACTTATCTTTTAATGCATTCACTTTTTGATTATTCACAGAATGTCTGCTTGCAATATGTTGCTAACTAACTGAACAGGGACTAAATAAAATTCAGCATTGTGTATAGCAGTTATTGTATTGTTTATTCAAAATTTTAACTAGATATTTTAAGAAGATCTGGTCTTTTCCCAGAAATGGTAGTATCTTTGATTTTTTTTTAAGGATTGGCACCTGGGCTAACGACTGTTGCCAATCTTTTTTTGTTTTTCCTGCTTTATCTCCCCAAACCCCCCTGTACACAGTTGTATATGTTAGTTGCAGGTCCTTCTAGTTGTGGGATGTGGGACGCCACCTCAGTGTGGCCTGACGAGCAGCGCCATGTCCGTGCCCAGGATCCAAACCCTGGGCAGCCACAGCAGAGTGCACGAACTTAACCACTCAGCCACGTAGCCAGCCCCGTGGAAGTATCTTAAGAAAAATAACAACAGAACAAAATTCTCATCAGATTATAATAACCATAATAATACCTTAAATTATAGGATGCCTTTTTTCTAAGAAGTTTAAGATGCTATACACATCATAACTTTTATTTACAGCATTTCCTACCACTCACTACATTAGATACTAAAGATGATTAGAAGGCACCAGATCCAATAATCTCTAGAACTACCTTAAAACATGTTTGTTCCTCCTTCTTTGCTCAATGTGGATATTCCAGGAAATAGGGCTTCTCCTATCTCCTGAAGTAGCCAGTGGTTTTGCAATCAGCACATAACTTAAAAGCTTGCTCATCAGACAACATCTTCCTCATCTAAACCATATCCATAGCTTCCTTGCCCAAGTACAATTCTGTTTTTCAGTCTGAATACAATCCTAAAGTTAACTATTAAATTCTAGGACTGCCTTTTAGGGTGTGCGATTGGAGCAGATAGCTTTAATAAGTGCTGATCTTGTCGTCTGCAAAGTCTCCTTTACCTTGCAACCCCACAAGCAATCGGAAAGTGGAAGTCTAGAGTGGGGAAGATTCTCCACCATGTGTTTAGCTTTGCTGAGGTCTTTGGTTTCCAAACAAATCTCTTTGCTCTGAGATACAGGTTTCTGTGCCACTTCAACTCATCTTTCCTAAGGACACTCAGCCATTGATAACCATTTTCCTTATGGATCTCTTGCTAAGTTTCCAGAACTTGGACTCTGCCAGTTTATTTGATCTGAAAAGAGCTAGAAAGCAGGTGTATTTGGTTGTGCTACTTTTCTTGAGTCTGGTGGATTTTAGTACTTATTTTACACCTGTGTCTGAGGCTAAAACCACTTGTGTCTCGTAGGTGTAGAAATCACGTTTCTATAATGGAAAAGTAAGTTACACAGAGGGTTTAAGAAGCAACTGCCTGCGTGGGAGTGCGGTACTAGATGCCTGGATATTGGTCCTTGGGATCATGGGAGGGCTTGGTGCCTGCCCCGGGGCACTAACCCCCGAGAATTCCTTCCAGACTTTTCTTGAAGGCGTGGGTGTGGACGGAACTCCAGCAGCACACAGACTCGGGAGGCGGGAAGCAGACTGCGACCGGACATTAGGACCCGGCAGGACACGAGACCTGACCGAGTCTCCGCTCGTCCAGCACTTGATTCTTACTTACAGTGCTTGCAATTTTTAGTTAAGGTTTCCGTCAACTTCTGCAGCTTCTTGCGATTCATGCCTGGCGCTCAGGGAATCAGGCAGCGGCCGGCGACTAGGGGCGCGCAGAGATCCGGACCATCACGAGCCGTGGGCCAGAGCAGCCGGGCCGGGTCTCCACCGCGAGCGCGGGGTCCCTAACACTGAGCGGCCATGGCAACGCCTCCGCGGGCCGCCGATTGGCTTCCGGGCGCCCGCGGGGTGCGTACGTGGCCCTAACACAAGGCGTGGCCATGGCAACGACTGGGCCGGCCGCCTATTGGCTCCTGGGGTGGGGGTGCGAGGTCCCCACTTGGCAGTCCGGCCTAAGCTCCTTACAGTCTGTGTTCTGATTGCTGATGTCGGAGTTTTGATTTTCAGTGGTTTCTGTCTTTTGGGCTCACAGCCCCTTGGGTGGACTGCACCGTGAATCATTAAGATATAAAAGTATGTTGTGCACGCTGTGTGAGGGATGTTACACCAGCGAGCCTTAAGCTTCAGGGAGATCTGGGGGAACTTGGAGGAGCTTCAAGCATTAGCAGGTGTGTTATCCAGACGATTATTTTACGGGGTGCAGGAAGGTGAGGAGCTTGACCTTTGGGCTGAGCCACTCTTGGTCCTTTTGCTGTGATGCCAGGAGGGAGTCTGGAACAAGATATCTTCAAGTTTTGGGTGATGTTATACTGAGAGGAAGAGGAACTTGGATTAGTTCTTTTCTCCCTCCCCCCGCATACATTCTTGGGAGTGGGAGTGGAGGCTGTCAGTGGAATCTTGGAAAAGACACGGGCAATGTTGAAGCTAGTTAAAGAGGCAGCCTCCCAAATAGGGACAGGCTGACAACTACCATTTGGCAAGCCCAATCTTGCTTTTCTGGAAAATATCCCAGAAAAATTGATTCTTTAGTTATTTGAAAGATGGGTTCTGCGACAGCAAACAAAGGATAGTGTTTACATGTTTAATGTGGGACGACTTTCTGCTCTTTTTAAACACAGATGGGGCACCATATTTGAGTTGAGACAGCAATAAAATGGGTTAGCTCAGCCAAGAGCACAAAACCTACAGTATTCTTCATGTCCACGTTTTATTTCAGAGAGGAAAATACCTTTGAATACAAATTATTTTATAGTATACATACTGCCATCATTAGACTGAAGGCAGGAAAATTCTGCCAACCATGAGTAACAATCCAAAATGAAAGACTTCCAGTGTTGAGGTCTCTGATTTTCTCCCTTATTTCATTTGTCAAATGAAAGGTTGGATGCTGTTTGAAACCAGAGTCAAGGGTGCTTGGTGAAGACAGGGACTGTATTATCCTAACGCAAATTCTCTGAGTACAGATAACCAATATGAAACGATAGTGATTATGAGTTTGCAACAGTTCTCTGGTTAAATAGTATTCCCATATGCCCTCTTGTCTAGCAGCTGTGACATTTCTAATGAGATTACAGAGAACAAATGAGAAGGACTGGATCTGTTCTAATTACACTCACCTGTAAAACCCTAGTGGCTTTTGTTATGTTACAGAGTTGTGGCAAATGTTTAATTCATAGAGACTGTTGCTGTGCTCATTCCAAAAGAGAAGAAGCTGAAAGAGCAGTTGTCATTAGTTACCAAGAGTAGCCATGGGCCCCAAGTGTCTCACACAGGTAGGTTTGTCAAGAACCACATCGTATGTGTTCTGAATGGATGCCCTGCTGGCGTGTCTTGGGGAGCACATTGATGGGTGTGTCCAGGCATCTCTGCAGACATCATACACAGGGAACTTGTTGGGGAGCACCTATAGGTGAGCTAATCAGTTCTTCACAAACTTCAGGCCTAGGATCCATCAGCTGTGTCCCCTTATGGTGGAAAAAATGATGTAAGGATAATACTACACAAGACTCAAATCTGTTCTACAAGGCAAAAATTCCTTAACTTGATAAGAAAACTTTGTGAGGTGCCCTCCTCCTGTTCTTCTCTCTCCCCGAGTTCTTTTTTCCCTCTATTCTTTTAGCAAAACATTTCCAAATGCATTGCTATGTGAAACGCTCTTCTCTAAGACAGTGGGCAGCAGAGTTGACCTTACAAAAGTTCTTGCAAAGCTTTCTCAGGGAAAACAAGGTATTTATTAGGGACATGTTTTGTCAACATACCGGTAAACTTTAAGTTGTTCATTACATTCTTGTGAGTTTTTGAACTTAATATTTCTAGACTTTAGAAACTAACTGTAGGCCTGACAGAGTCAGCTAATCATGTTTCAAGGCAAATTGAGATTTCTATTTGTAGTTTTTAGTCATTTGTGTTGAGCAGAGACAGGATTGCTTTCCCCAGGGCTTTTTCAGAGTAAGTCAAACCTGAACGGTTACGTCATATCAAATCAATCAATAATAGAATAATAAAAAACTGCATTTAATTTGTTCTATATACAGTTTTTACTGTGCATGAAATGATCATAGAACTTTCCAAAATTCAAGCAATTTTGTGATGGATGCTTTTGTAAATACAAAAGTACCTTAAAGTGATTATTAATGCTATAAATACTTCCTTTAATTTTATATGCAAAATAATCTTCCCTTTG
This sequence comes from Equus asinus, assembly GCF_041296235.1. Lineage (NCBI taxonomy): Eukaryota > Metazoa > Chordata > Mammalia > Perissodactyla > Equidae > Equus > Equus asinus. The sequence goes on along the minus strand of NC_091801.1, from coordinate 34,699,898 downwards.
ACTCACAATTTATTGGAATTTTGCCATGATAAATAGCTTGGACCTTGAATTAATGAAAGTGTTTTACTTAATATGGACCTTTTATGATGCAGGCATTTGGAAGCTGTTTAGGAAATGATATCATAGAATTGATTTCCAAGTATATTACAAATCTATTATGAAGTTATTTTAATAAAAGGCAAATATAAAGGTTAGTTATTTACATAATTTAAATTCAATTTTATCATTTTTATTTTGTAGAGATAGAGATGAGAAATTTGGAGGTGATTTTAGCCAACCATTTGGGTGGTTGAATCTTGAGGGCTCTCTCTTACCACTTTCCCCTGTGCTGCTACACTGTGGTGACAAGCTGCTTTCAGTACCTCCAGCCAACCAGCTGTCTGCCCCAGGACTTCTGCATATTCTTCATCTCACCCCAAAGGCAGCTCTTCAGACAGGTTTTGACTTGCCTATGTAGAGTGAATCCGTCCCTACACATCCTCATTCTCTGCCCCAGGACCATTGCCTTTCTAGGACTTGTCACAATAAGTGATTACTTTCTTTCTCTAATTTCTCCTCCCTACTAGACTGTCAATTACATGTTGTCTCTCTTTCTCTCTTCCTAGATATATATGTCTATTTTTGTCTCTGTATCTAACATCTATCTGTCTATACCTCTGAAGGTTGACCACACAGTTCATGTTCTATCGTCTGTGTTAAGGGAGAGAAGTAGGAGAGTTCACCTGAGCAGGTATGAGCCCTGAATTCCCCTGCAGCACCCAATCTGGGAGGGCCCTTCTGAACATACAGCAGGGCCTTTGAAGGAGGCTGAGTGGGAAAGAATACCTTTTCCCAAAATATGTGCTCAATGTTCACTGGTGTTACTACATTTCTAGATGATTTTTCTTAAACCGTAACCAAGTGACTGAAGGGTAAGGCAAATGCCTAAGGTTTACTAAGGATAGGATTCTTATATCTTACATGTAATTTACAAGGTTATAAATTAAGATGTGGCATGTGGTAAGTAATTATTGCAACTTCAATAATGTCAGCACGTTGAATAGGGAAGCTGCTCCTCCAGGCCTTGCAGAGCCAACCAAGAAATCTGGTAGAACCTTCCAGGCTCCTCCCACTGAATACTGGGTCATGGGCACCCCTGGCTAAGTCATGGCAAACCGTGCTATCTGCATAACTACAGGGACAGTAGCGCTTGCCGCTTTCCAGGGGAGTCTGGAGTGCCACATAGCACTCTGGTACTGATTGTGGCCCTCTGCAGCTGTCACACGCCTCCTACATCAAACAGGACCAGGCTTATCCTCTCATACCAGGCCGGAGGCCACTGCCTGGACCTCTGAGCCAATGCTGACCAGAAAATGACCTGTACCCATCTGAATATTTGAGACCAGGCTCTCATAACCACATTCCCCACCTCCATCATTCTTGATTACTTAGAGAAAAAGGAAGCTCCCAGAATTGCCTGTCTCCAAGTAGTCTCACCCCCTTATTAGACTTTATTTCTTAGCCTAGATGTCTCTAACACCTTTCAACTGCTCTCAACAAATCCCTCCTCAATTGCGAACCTTTACCTTACGTGACCCATCTTTGCACAGAGCCTTCTCTCCACCTTTCTTGTCTGAAACCTGCCTCTCCCGTGAAGACATTGCTTCTTCTGTAGCTATTCCCAAAGAAAGGCTACCTTTTTTCTCATACCTGTTTATTCACAGCCAGAAGGAAGTCAAAATCCTGTTGACCTCACATTATCTTTTTGTCATTGTCTTAACTTCTATCCTTTCTTCTCATTTACCTTCTCAGAAAGTGTTGGCCGTGCTCACTGCCTACACAGCTGCACCTCCCATTTTAACTGTCCTCTTTGCTGCATTAGCCTGCTTTCTTCCATCTCATGCTTATTCAAGCCACCCAAAGGGTTGCCAGAGTGATTTAGCTAAAACACAAATCCAACTATGTCTTACTTCTGCTTAATATTGAGATGCCTTCTCAGTGCCTGTAAAATAATGTCCAAACCCAGTAGCACAGTTTCCACTTTTCTCCAAGACCTGACCTCTCCCTGGTTTGTAAGCCTCTTCTCTGACCAGCTTCTGTGTATTTAATGGCTGGAATTCCAGCAGCCATCTTAGACCATGAGGTTCACTGGGGACTTGGAGCCACTCAGAGTGGAGGGGTAAACTAGAAGGGGCTGTGTCCCTTACATTGTGGGCACTCCTGGACAGCAATGTGAAATAAGCTTCTATCTCATTTATCCCGTTGATATTTGGGGGTTTTCAATTACTTTCGGTTATACCTAATCCTACAAACACAAGCTTTAAAATGAGAAAATTGGATTTCACTTTCTTTAAGGGTCCTTCATGTTTGTGATTCTGGAAAACAAAACTAAAGTCGATATCCATCTACACACAGCCTCTTCAATGGGTTGAACCTTATGGAAATGTTAGAAATTAACCATGTTTGACTTACAAAAAACTGCGGTCACGTATCAATCTACAGTGTCATGATACTTTTTTATATTTTCTCGGTATTTCAAATTATCTAAGCAAAGCCATGTTTCCATCTGCAAACTCAAAGTGGCTACATTATCCTTTAGGCGTTCGAATTCTCTGTGATTCTTGTTCTAGATTTATGACATGCCATAGGAAGGAACTTTGGATATTTTTCTTCTAACTTGTCTCGTATATTGGCAGAGAATATACCAAGTGGCTGTCCCAGGACAGGCTGTACCTGGAGCAGGTGCTGCTCTGTTCTCACTGCTTGGAGACGACTGTCAGAGAAAACCCTGGTGATGTATTTTCTGGCATTTCATTAAAATTGCAATTGCCAGGATGGTCTGGTGGCATAGTGGTTAAGTTTGCATCCTCCACTTTGATGGCCTGGTGTTCGCGAGTTCGGATCCTAGGCAGACCTACACACTACTCATCAGCCATGCTGTGGCAGTGTCCTACATACAAAATAGAGGAAGATTGGCACAGATATTAGCTCAGGGCCAATCTTCCTTACCAAAAAAATAAATAAATAAATAACAATTGCCAACCGAGCCACTCAGAGCACACTTTGTTTAGCACTTAAGAAATGTAACTATATTTTAAAAATATCCTTTCTCCTCTGATCTAATCTTTAACAGGGGGTTAAATTTAGTAGCATCAAAGGGACATTGTCTTTGTAATACTAGAAACACAGGCAAATAAAGAAGGGAAATTCCATATTCAAAATTGTAGAAAGGGTTCAGCAACATGGTTATCCTGTGTTTTGTGTGTGGTAACATTGGTTTATAACATTGTGTAAATTTCAGGTGTGCATTGCTATATATTTCGATTTCTCTGTAGATTACCTCATGTTCACCACCCAAAGACTAATTACAATCTAACACCACGCACATGTGTCTAATCAGCCCTTTCACTCTCCTCCCTCCCCTCTTTCCCTCTGGTAACCACCAATCCAATCTCTGTTTCTATGTATGTGTTTGTCATTTTTGTTATCTTCTACTTAGGAGTGAGATCATACGGTATTTAACTTTCTCCCTCTGACTTATTTCACTGAGCATAATACCTTCAAGGTCCATCCGTGTTGTCACAAATGGCTGGATTTCATCATTTCTTATGGCTGAGTAGTATTCCAGTGTGTAAATATGCCCCATTTTTTTTTATCCATTTGTCCCTGGATGGGCACTTAGGTTACTTCCACATCTTGGTTATTGTGAATAATGCTGTGATGAACATAGTTGTGCATGTATCTTTATGCATTCGTGTTTTTGTGTTCTTTGGGTAAGTACCCAGCAGTGGAATAGCTAGATCATATGGTACATCTATTCTTAACTTTTTGAGGAATCTCCATATTATTTCCATAGTGGCTGCACCAGTTTGCACTCCCACCAGCAGTGTATGAAGGTTCTCTTCTCTCCACATCCTCTCCAACACTTATTGTTTCCTGTCTTCCTAATTATAGCCATTCAGATGGGAGTGAGTGGATATCTCATTGTAGTTTTGATTTGCATTTCCCTAATAATTGACGATATTGAACATCTTTTCATGTGCCTCTCAGCCATCTGTATATCTCCTTTAGAGAAATGTATGTTTAGATCTTTTGCCCATTTTTTCATAGGGTTGTTAGTTTTTTTTGTTGTTGAGATGTATGAGTTCTTTATATATTTTGGATATTAACCCCTTATCTGATATATTCTTTGCACATGTCTTCTCCCAATTGTTAGGTTGTCTTTTTGTTTTGTTGATGGTTTCCTTTGCTATGCAGAAGCTTTTCAGTTTAATGTAGACTCATTTGTTTATTTTTTCTCTTGTTTCCCTGGCCTAGTCAGACATAGTACTTGAAAATATGCTGCTAAGACTGATGTTGAAGAGTGTACTGCCTATGTTTTCTTCTAGAAGTTTAATAGTTCCAAGTCTTATATTCAAGTCTTTAATACATTTGAGTTAATTTTTGTGTAGGTGTAAGATAATGGTCTACTTTCATTCTTTTGCATGTGGCTGTCCAGTTTTCCAACACCGTTTATTGAAGAGACTTTCCTTTCTCCATTGTATGTTCTTGGCTCCCTTGTTGAAACTTAGCTGTCCATAGATGTGTGGATTTATTTCTGGGCTCTCGGTTCTGTTCCATTGATCTGTGTGACTATTTTTGTGCCAGTGCCATGCTGTTTTGGTTACTATAGATTTGTAGTATATTTTGAAATCAGAGAGTGTGATACCTCCAGCTATGTTCATTTCTCAGGAATCCTTTGACTATTCGGGGTCTTTTGTTGTTCCATAGAAATTTTAGGATTTTTTGGTCTATTTCTGTGAAAAATGTTGTTGAAACTTTGATAGAGATTGCATTGAATTTGTATGTTGCTTGAGGAAGTATGGACATTTTAACTATGTTAATTCTTCCAATCCAAGACCATGGAATATCTTTCGATTTCTTTGTATCTTCAATTTCTTTCAACAATGTTGTATAGTTTTCAGTGTAGAGATCTTTCACCTCCTTGGTTAAGTTTATTCCTAGATATTTTATTCTTTTTGTTGCAGTTGTAAATTGGATTATATTCTTAATTTTTCTTTCTGCTACTTCGTTGTTAGTGTATAGAAACACAACTGATTTTTGTATGTTGATTTTGTATCCTACAACTTTACCATATTTATTTATTATTTCTAAAAGTTTTTTAGTGGATTCTTTAGGGTTTTCTATATATAAGATCATGTCATCTGCAAATAGTGACAGTTTCACTTCTTCCTTTCCAATTTGGCTCCTTTTTATTTCTTTTTCTTGCCTGATTGCTCTGGCTAAGACTGCCAATACTATGTTAAATAAGAGCAATGAAAGTGGGCATCCTTGTCTGGTTTCTGTTCTTAGAGGGATAGCTTTCAGTTTTTCTCCATTGAGAATTATATTAACTGTGGGTTTGTCATATATGGCCTTTATTATGTTGAGGTACTTTTCTTCTATACCCATTTTATTTAGAGTTTTTATCATAAATGGATGCTGTAACTTCTCAAATGCTTTCTCTGCATCTATTGAGATGATCATGTGATTTGCATTCTTCATTTTGTTAATGTGGTGTATCACGTTGATTGATTTGTGGATGTTGAATCATCCCTGCATCCGTGGAATAAATCCCACTTGATCATGGTGTGTGATCTTTTTAATGTATTGTTGTATTTGATTTGCTAGTATTTTGTTGAGGATGTTTGCATTGATGTTCATTAGTGATATTGGCCTGTAATTTTCTTTTTTTGTGTGGTCCTTGTCTGGTTTTGGTATCAGGGTTATGTTGGCTTTGTAGAATGAGTTAGGAATCTTCCCCTCCTCTTCCATTTTGTGGAACAGTTTGAGAAGGATAGGTATTACTCTTCTTTGAATGTTTGGTAGAATTCATCAGGGAAGCCATCTGGTCCTGGACTTTTCTTTTGGGGGAGGTTTTTGATTATTGTTTCAGTCTCCTTACTGGTGATTGGTCTATTCAAATTCTCTATTTCTTCTTTATTCAGTTTTGGAAGGTTCTATGATTCTAAGAATTTATCCATTTCTTCTAGATTATCCAATTTGTTGGCATATAACTTTTCATAGTATTTGCTTATAATCTTTTGTATTTCTGAGTTATCCATTGTAATTTCTCATCTTTCATTTCTGATTTTATTTATTTGAGCCTTCTCTCTTTTTTCCTTGTGAGTCTAGCTAAAGGTTTGTCAATTTTGTTTATCTTTTCAAAGAATAAGCCCTTGGTTTCATTGAGTTTTTCCTATTTTTTTTCAGTCTCTATTTCATTTATTTCTGCTTTGATTTTTATTATTTCCTTCCTTCTGCTGATTTTGGGCTTTGTTTGTTCTTCTTTTTCCAGTTCCTTTAGGTGCACTATTAGATTGTTTATGTGGTATTTTTCTTATTTGTTGAGGTAAGCCTGAAACTTCTCTCTTAGAACCACTTTTGCTGTATTCCATAGCTTTTGACATGTCGTATTTTCATTTTCATTTGTCTCCAGGTACTTTTTGATATCTCTTTCGGTTTCTTCATTGACCCAATCATTGTTCAGTAGCATTTTGTTTAATGTCCACCTATTTGTGGCTTTTCAGGTTTTCTTCCTGTGATTGATTTCTAGTTTCATACTGTTGTGGTCAGAAAAGATGTTTGGTATTATTTCAGTCTTCTTAAATTTATTGAGACTTGTTTTGTGGCCTAATATGTGATCAGTCCTGGAGAATGTTCCATGTGTATTTGAAAAGAAAGTGTATTCTGGGGATGGAATGTTCTGTATATATTCACTAAGTCCATCTAGTCTAATGTGTCGTTTAAGGCCAATGTTTCCTTATTGGTCTGCTGTTTGGATGATATCTATTCATTGGTGTACGTGGAGTGTCCAAGTTCCCTCCTGTTATTGTTTTACTGTCTATTTCTCCTTTTATGTCTGTTAATAATTGCTTTGTATATGTAGGTGCTCCTATTTTGGATGCATAGATATTTACAAGTGTTATATCCTCTTGTTGGATTGTTCCCTTTATCATTATATAGTCCCCTTCTTTGTTTCTTGTGTTCTTTTTAGATTGGCTCCTGAGCTAACATCTGTTGCCAGTCCTTTTTTTCCCTTCTTCTCCCCAAAGGCCCCCTGTACATAATTGTATATTCTAGTTGTGAGTGTCTCAGATTGTGCTATGCGGATGCCACCTCACCATGGCCTGACGAGCAGTGCCATGGCCATTCCTGGAATCTGAACCAGTGAAACCCCAAGCTGCCAAAGCAGCGCGCGCAAACTTAACCACTCAGCCATGGGACTGGCCCTGTTTCTTGTTTTTAAAGTCTATTTTGTCCAATATAAGTATTTCTACCCCAGCTTTCTTTTCTTTGCCATTTGCATGGAGTATCTTTTTCCATTCCTTTACTTTCAGTTTGTGAGTGATTTTAGATCGGAAGTATATCTCTTGTATGCAGCATATATGTGGGTCGTTTTCTTTAACCAATTGACCACCCTATGCCCTTTGATTTGAGGAGGCAGTCCATTGAAATTTAAAGTAGCTATTGATAAATATGTACTTATTGCCATTTTGTTACTTTTTTCTGGATGTTTTTGTAGTTCTTTGTTCCTTTCTTTTTCTCTTGCTCCCTTCCCTTGTGGTTTGATGCCTTTATTTAGTGTTATGCTTGAGTTCCTTTCTCTTAATTATTTGTGTATTTATTATAGGTTTTTGGTTTGTATTACCGTGAAATTCATGTATAATAATCTACGTATATAGCGATCTATATTGAGTTGATAGTCTCTTTAGTTGGACCTATTTCTCTAAGCTCTACTCTTTTGCTCCCCTGCTCCCACATTTTATGTTTTTTATATCACATCTAACCTCTTTTTGTTTGTGTGTGTATCTACTACCCTCTTATCATTGAAATACGTAATTTTAGTACTTTTACCTTTTGACCTCCATATTATCTTCATAGGTGTTTGATCTGCTACCTTTACTGTATTTTTGCTTGTATCAGTGATTTTATTGCTTTTTTTGATAATTTTTTTTGAAGAAGATTAGCCCTGAGTTAACTATTGCCAATCCTCCTCTTTCTTTGCTGTGATAATTTTCTTATTCATATTTGTGGTCTTCTCTTTCTCACTTAAATAAGTCCCTTTAACATTTCTTGTAAGACTGGTTTCTTGGCAGTAGACTCCTTTAGTTTTTGTGTGTCTGGGAAACTCTTTCTCTCTCCTTCCATTCTGAAGGATAACCTTACTAGGTAGTGTATTCTTGGCTGTAGGTTTTTCCTTTCAGCACTTTAAACATATTGTATCACTCCCTTCTAGCCTTTAAGGTTTCTGCTGAGAAGTCATCTGATAACCTTATTGGGTTTCCTTTGTATGTTGCCTTTCTCTTGTGGCTTTTAGGATTCCTTCTTTATCTTTAATTCTTGATATTTTAATTATAATGTGTCTTGGTGTGGGCTTCTCAGGGTTTGTCTTGTTTGGTGCTCTCTGTGCTTCCTGTAGCTGGATATCTGTTTCCTTCCTTAGCTTAGGAACTTTTTCAGCTATTATTTCTTCAAAAGGATTCTCTGTCCCTATGTCTTTCTCGTCTCCTTCTGGGCCATCTATAATACAAATGTTAGTGTGCTTGATGTTGTCCCAGAGTTCCCTGAGACTGTTCTCTTTCTCTTTAATTCTTTTTTCTTTTATCTGTTCAGCTTGAGTGATTTCCTCTAGTCTTTTGTCCACCTCACTGATCTGTTCTTTTGTGTCATCTAATCTGTTATTGAGTCCCTGTAGTGAAGTTTTCATTTGTAGTATTGAATTGGTTCTTCTTTATATTTTCCAATTCTTTGTTGATGTTCTCACTGTGTTCATCCATTCTTCTCCCAGGATCAGTGAGCCTCCTTATGACTTTTTGTTTGAACTCTTTGTCAGGTAGATTGTTTATTTGTTTCGTTTAGTTCTTTTTCTGGGGTTTTGTCCTGTTCCCTTGCTTGGAACATACTCCTTTGCCTCCTCCTTTTGCCTCTTTCTCTGTGCTTATATCTGTGTATTGGGTGGGTCAGCTATGTCTCCTGATGTTGGAGACGTGGACTTACATAAGAGATGCCTTTTCAGTCACAACAGTGTGCCGCTCTCTCGTCACCAGTTCCAAATGTTCCAGGAGTGATCCCTGTGTGGGCTTCATGTGTCCTTCTGTTGTGGAAGGGTTTCTTTTGTTGTAGGTGCCCTGGGAGTCTAGGCAATCCCCCTGGCCAGCTAGTTGTTGTGCTACAGCTGTGTGTGGCTGCTGTGGACCCTTCAGTCACTTTATCGGATTTGGAGAGCCCCAGTACAGTTGTCTGCAAGGGCTAGTAGCACATTCCTGCTACAGTTTTTCTGTTAAGTGAGTAGGCCCCCAGTGTGGCTGGCAGCTAGGCTCAAGGGCTTACAACTGATGTAGGCTTCCAGCCTACAAGGCTGTTGTCAACTCTCTCAGGATTGCAGCTGAGTGGGGCTGGCCCCAGGCACTGGAACACTCAATTGTTTCAGGCTTTGGAAGGCAGGGCCGATCCCCTATGTGGCCATTTCTCAAATAGAAGCACAGGCCTCTGCTGCTGATAAACCTCATGGTCCACAGGTCCACACACACCATCAACACAGTCCTGGCCCATGCACATATCCCGACCCCCTGGAGCATACCCACTTGCCCCACTCCAGGGGCCCTCACATTCCACCAATGCCCCACCCACTCCACCAGCTCTTCATGCACACCCTGCCCCGCAGATGCTTGCCCCCTCACCGGCCTACAGAGGATCCAGGCGCCCAGTCTATGCATGCTGGAAAGTTGCCTGAGGGCTTGCTGTTGGATGGGGCCAGTTCCTAGGCAGCCTGCCCTGGCCAAGCTGTATTAAATTGGGACTCTATTGGGTGGAGCAGACGCTGGGCTAACAGGCCTGGGTGGAGAGCTTCAATGGCATCTGCCAGCATCTGTATCAGCATTCCCATAGTAGGTCACAATAATGGTTGCCACAAATGTCTCAGTCCCTGGAGAGGTCTCACCTCTTACCAAGATGCACCCAGAGCCCATCTGGTGAGTCTCTTTTCACCAAAGGACTGTGCACCTTCCTTTCTGGTGAATTTAGGCTGCTTCTTTTGAAACAGGTAAGTTTGTGTGTGGGCCGTTTAAGAGCTCACTTTTTTTCCACTTATGTGCAATAGGTTTTCTAGGGTTGTTCCCCGTTGTAGTTAGTAGCTAGCAAAGCCAGATATTATGCCACTCCTCTCAGTTGTGCTAAATCTGAAGGATCCTTATGGCAGTAACGTTCCCCTACTCAGATCCCCTGCTCCTCCAGGAAAGGCTGCGTAACTTAGGATTGCTCCTGGCTGGCTAAGAAGTGCCACAGCTTGTGAAGGTGGCTTTTTTCTGTCCAGAAAGGAATTTCTGCCTCTTCTGCCTCAGTCAGGACTGTCCCTTCTTGTGGGGGTTCTTTTTATCCAGTTTTCAGTTCTCTCTCAGGGGTAATTGTTCCAAGAATAGTTGTAACTTGGTTGTGTTCATGGGAGGAGGTGAGTTTAGAATTTGCCTACACCTCCATCTTGACGCCAACTTCTCGTTGTCCCTTTATTTATGGATATGCCTTTACTCTTTTTCAGGGAGAAAGACTTTTTTTTATGATGGGATCAGATTCCATGTGGTGCACTTGTTGAATTCATTCATTTAGCCAATATTTTGAGTGCCCACTGTGTGCCCAGTGCATCAAATTATGTACTCATGAATTATCCTGGTTCCTACCTCCTGGCTTTTGACCATCTCTGTTGTAAAATCACATGGTAAACTGGTATGTGTGCTAGTGCCAGCAGACCATACTCTGTGCTGTGTGGTGCCATAAGAAATTCAGCTCTGGGACATGCTAGTCCAGGCAATGCTTCCTAAAATCTAGAGTAAGGGTGAGCTCAGTTTGTTCACTCATTTAAATCTAGTGGTGAGATAAGATATGACCTGTATTAATATAAAATAATGGGCTCTCTTCAGAAGTGAGAAGAACAGACAGGTGACAGGTCCTAGCAATCCTTTCCAGAGATGCACTGGTAGGATGTTGCAATTAATTTTTGAGGGAGCAGGCCTGGGACGTAAGTACATGCCTTTAGCTTGACTCATACTGTCATTGTTCTCTCTCATCATCTTAAAGGCAGGTGGTAATGGTCAACATTTGGAGAGGATAACAGAAGAGGGGTGTATACTTATATGCTAATCACTTGCTCATTCGTTTATTCAGTCAGTCATTCAATAACTATGTATTGAGCCCTTTACCATGAACAAAGCAACAACTGGGACATGGAGATATGATACTAATCAGGCAGATATGGTCCCCATCAGGACAATTGTCACTTAGTGAAAAGACAGATTTTTGTTGTTGGTAGCATCATCAAGTCAATTCTAGCTCCTAGTGACCCTGTGTACAGCACAACCCTGTGTACAGCGGAACCCTGCCTGGTCTTTGGGCCATCCTCTCACCTTCTGGTGCTGTATCAGACAATGCTCAAGTGCTATTTATAGGGTTTTCTTGGCCAGTTTTTTCAGCAGTGCATGGCAAGTCCCCCTTTTTAGATGTCTTAGTCTGGAAGCTCCACTGAAAACTGTCCACCATGGGTGACCCTTCTAGTATTTCAAGTAATGGTGTCACAGCTTTCAGCATCACAGCAACATGCAGTTCTCACAGTATGACAACTGACAGAGGGGTGATGTGGTTCCCTGACCAAGAAACGAACCTAGGCTGCAGTGGTAAGAGCACTGAATCTTAACCACTAGACAGCTAGGGCTGGCTGAAAAGACAGGTGCTGATTAAATTATTTTAAAAAATAGATAATGGGCTGGCCTGGTGACATAACGGTTAAGTTCACGCCCTCCACTTTGGCAGCCTGGGGTTCACAGTTTCAGATCCCGGGTGTGGAACTACATACTGTTTATGAAGCCATGCTGTGGCAGCATCCCACATACGAAATAGAGGAAGATTGGTGCATGTGTTAGCTCAGGGCCACTCTTTCTCAAGCAAAAAGAGGAAGATTGGCAACAGATGTTAGCTCAGGGCCAGTCTTCCTTGCCAAAAATAAAAAACCCAGAAAACAAACAAAAAAATACTGCATGCTGTACAAGGTATTGTGAAGGAAAAATGCAAGCAATTCTGAATGAGGGATTGGTGAGAGGCTGTGGTTACTTTTTATTAAAATAAAATTGAGCTAGCAAGAATGACATAGTGACCAAAATACAGCCGCCATCAGTTTAGTGTTTTGCAACCACATAGATCTAAATCTAATGTCTGCCTTGTTATTAACTAGCTGAATGATCTTGGTAACTTGCAAACCTTTCCATGCTCATTTTCCACGCTGGAAAGTGACCAAAGAAATAGTGCCCAACTTGTAAGGCAGCTGGGAAGATAAACTGCAGTGATGACTTTGAGGCATTTAGCCCAGTCTGGCTCAAGTAGGCTGCCCTGAATGCCTATTAGTTAACTTTTATCTTGATCAGTGGTAGTGGGCTGTCTGTGAGGACAACATTATGGTCCCCAAGATTCACACAACAATCCCTGGGACTGTGAATATGTTACTTTAGATGGCAAAAGAAGCATTGCAGATGTCATTAAGGTTACTAATCAGTTGACTCTAAAAGAGGGAGAGTATCCTGGATTATCCAGGTGGGTCTAGTATAATCACAAGAGCCCTTAAAAGCAGAGAGGAAGATAGAGGGTAAAGCAGAGAAATTCAAAGCACAAGGACTGTGTATACCATTTCTGGCTTGAAGGTGGAGGGGGCTACATGTCAGGGAAATGAGAACCTCAGTCTTACAACATGAGGAAATTAATTCTACCAACGACCTGAATGAGCCTGGAAGTAGATTCTCCCCAAGAGCCTCCAGATGGCTGACACTTTCATTTTGACCTGTGAGATGCAGAACACAGAACCCAGTCAAGCCTGCCAGAACTTTGTGAGTCTATTTTAAGCTGCTAAATTTGTAGTAATTTATAACATAACAATAGAAAATAAATACACTATCATTTTCAAATTTATTTAACTTCAACTTGCATTATAATAACAATAAACATCCAAATCCCAAAGAAATATTTAAAAGTTTTATTGAGATATACTTTACATAAAATAAAGATCACCAATTGTAGGTATATAATTTGATGCGTTTTGAAATGCATCCATTCCTGTGACTGTCTGCAATGACCATGCTATAGAATGCTCCCCTCTCACCTGCTCCTCTCCCCTACCACCCTGGCAACCACTGATCTGCATGATATCCCTTTGTTTTTTCTAAAGTGTACTATAAATCGCATCTTATGGTTTTGAATCTGGCTGCTTTCACTGAGCATAAATGCTTTTGAGATTCATTCATGCTGTTGCATATATCAGTTGTTTATTTTACTGCTGAGCAGTGTTTCATTGTATGGATGCACCACCTTCATCAGGGCTCACCATTGGTGATGTGAGCACTGTTTCTAGTTTTTGGCTATTACTAATAAAGCTGCTATGGACATTCAAGTGTGAATCTGTGAGATTATATGTATTTATTTCTCTTGGGTAAATACCTAGGCGAGGGATTGCTGGGTCATATGATAAGTATAGATTCAACTATATGAGGAACTACTAACTGATTTTCATCATGGCCATACCATTTTGCATTCAAACCAGAAATATATAAGACTTCCATTTGCTCCCAATCCTCACCAACCTGGTATTGCCAGTCTTCTTAATTTTGGTCATTCTACTGGGTATGTAGTGATATCTCATTGTGGTTTAAATTTGTATTTCTCTATTAACTGGTGGATTGTATATCTTTTTAATATTGGGTTGTAAGTATTCTTCATATATTATGGATGGAATACCTTTATCAGATACAAGTCTGTGACTTTCATTCTCTTAGTTAGTAGTGGCTTTTTAGAAGCAAAAGTTTTAAATTTTGATAAAGTCCAATTTATCAAATTTTAATTTTATGGCTCATGCTTTTGTGTCCTGTCTAAAAGTTTTTGCCTAACACAAAGCCACAAAGATTTTTTTCTTTATTTTTTACATGATCAATGGTTTTATCTTTTACATTTAGCTCTCTGGTTCTTTCAGATAATTTTTGTATATGTGTGAGATAAGGGTTAATGTTCATTGTTTTTCATAAGGATATTCAATTTAGATAAAAGACTACCCATTTTCCATTGAATTACCTTGGCATTTCTGTCAAATTGTTATATGTTTGGGTTTAGTTTTGAACTCTATTCCATTCCATTGATCACTATATCTATCCTTACATCAATATCAGACTGTGCTGATTTCTGTAATTTTATAGCGAGTCTTCAAATCAGATAGTAAGTTTTTAACTGTTCTTTTACAAAATTGTTTTGATTAACAACCTTTTCATTTCATATGAATTTTAGAATCAGTTTGTTAATTTCCGAAAAAAAAATCCTGGTGAGATTTTGATTGGGATTTCATCACACCTATAAAGCAATTTGGGTGGAATTGACATCTTAACAGTATTGATTTTTCTGATCCATAGACGTGATATATCTCTCTATTTACTTAGGTCTTCATTAGTTTCTCTTAGCATTGTTTTGAGGTTTTAAGCATGCACGTCAGAGCATGTTTTGTTACATGTATTCATAAGTATTTTTGATGCTAATATGAATGCAATGTTTAATATTGCAATTGTTCTTTGATAGTACATAAAATGTATTTGATATTTGTGTATATTGATCTTGTATCCTGGAATCATGCTAAACTCATGTTTACTTCTATTAGATATTTTTTCGTAGATTACTTAAGATTTTCTACATGGATGATCATGTCTACAAATAAAGGCAGTTTTCTTTCTTCTTTCCCAATCTGTATGCTTTTTTTTTCTTTATCTTCCTTCAATGGTGAAATATTGGGCACATTCCCTCCAACACAGGGAACAAAGCAAGAATTTCTGTTTTTACCACTTTCAGTGTAATGCTGAAGAGAAGTGGTAAAAGTAGAAGTCCTTGCTTTGTTTCCTATGTTGGAGGGAACATACCTGATATTTCACCATTAAATATGATGTAAGCTATATCATATTAGGAAGTTGTCTTCTATTCCAAATTTCCTGAGAGTTTTCATCATCAATGAGTTGTTGAATTTTTTATTGCTCATCCACCATTGCAGAAGTGGCACAAGTATCTATGAGATGAGAGCCACATATCACAGAAAATGTCAACAGATTTGGAATGCTTGTCTTTTAGTAGAAGAAATGATTCACAACTCATTATGAAATTTGACAGCTTTTGTGTACTCTGCCATGCTTTAATCAATAAACATCAGTGTGGCATAAAAGTGTTTATAATCACTCCCCCTCTCATTATGAATTATTGTTAAGGTTTGATAACATTTTAAAGCTCTGGTTTTTTTTATTATGTTTACTACATTACTAACTTTGTTCACTTTGAATTTAATCTCCTTACTGAAGTACATTGCCTACGAATTATGCAATAGATTGATTTTATGTCTGGTGCTATCTCTATAGCCTTACTCAGTAGATTTTTTTGTTTTTTCATTCTGATAAAAGTTTTTTGATAAAATGTTGTTTTTATTTTTTACTTCCTTTTGTGTTAGAATATCCTTTCTTTGGCATATCTATTCTTTAAAGGCTCACAAAATTTTTCTCTTGAAACAAAATTGATCAATACCATAAACTTAGACATGTTAGAAGTATATCATGACAGTTTGAAACACTTTTAATTTTCCTCCTAGTCACGTGGAGAGACTGCACTTCTCAGCTCCTTTGCATTAAGATGCAACAATATAACTGGGTCCTGGTCAATGGGACATGGGCAGTAATGAAAGGAGCTGCATCCAGACTCCATCTCTCTTGATCTTCTGCTTGGTTCCCCCTCTGTGCACGTGCTGGTATGAGCCTGGGTCTCCACAGTTAATCCTTAGAGGACAGACACTCAATAAAATGTCCTGTTCAAGAGGACTTTCAGTGGACATTGAATGCATAAGAAATAGATCTTCATTGCTTTACAACATTGGGATTTTTGAGGTTGCGTGTTACAAATAGCCCATCTTGACTAATACATATCTTTATAGCAAAATGGTATTAGCAAATCTCCCAACTGCGTAACAGGATTCACTCCATCTTTTAATGCTTTAAATAAACTTACTGTTTTATATACATCTTATGATAGTGTTTGGTGAAGAATGAATGATTTATATATTGTTGACATATTTGTTTCTGTATATTACTTCAACATTTTTTTACAGTAGAAAGAACAAGTGTTTTCTCAAAGCTATTTGGCATTTTTTTCTTTTAACATTAAGCAAGAGATTGCAGGCAAGACTTACACATATTTCTCATTAAGTTAATTAAAATTTGTAAAGTACTATGTTGACTATTCATAGCTTTAAATATCTTTTAAAAATTGTAGATAATTTCTCCATATTTTGCATACTTATTTTTATTTCTCTTACTGAGCGTGCTATCATTAGTTTATATTTTAAATCACAGTACACACTAAGTTCAAGTTTCCTCTTCAATGATTCATTTGTAATCTCATAACTCATATGATCTAACTAATAAATTTGTATTCCCTTTTGGCCAGCTTCTTACAAATCTAACTAGATCATTGCTGACTGTACTTCATCATATTGTGGATGAGAAAGCTCGATGGGCGAGGAAGAAGGGGCAGCACTGCCTTTCTCTTGTTGGCTTGTACCTTCTGTATTGTTATCACCCTCAACTTGGGGTGTTTGTGAAGGAATGGTTTTAACCTACTTGTCCTTTTTCTTAGGTCTAATTTAGTAAAACCAGATAATGTAATTCATAAATCCACTTAAACAGGCATATGTTAACAGCAACACCCATGACATTCTAAAAGCAAGTAAATAAATGAAGGGGCCAATGTCATCTCCCCTACTTTCTCAGAATTCTGGTATTAGGATACTCACATGACGATTCTATGTTATTGACATTATTTTGAGAGCCTGCCTTAAAATATACTTCATAACAACAAGGAAGAAAAACCTCATTCTAATTTAATAACTCACAGTGGGCACATTCTTCTTGGTGATTTGTGAGATCTATTGCTGCGTGTGTTTGTTCATCATGATACTCTGTAGAGGTCTCACCCCTGAGCACATACCCTTGTGTCCTACTTCAAACAGAAAATAGAGGTCATCCTACCCTGAGCAATTCCGTGTACCCTTCCTTCCTGTCAAAGGGAAAGAAGTGTTTTCTCTCTGACAAGAAAAATAATCTTAATAATGTTTACAAAAAGCACATCAAACGCCCTTCAGCTTTTTAGCTTATATTCAAGTTTACTTTTCAATGATGTCCTTGAAAATTTGAAAATCAGTTTTCTATTTTTTTCCATTTCTATTGTTTTTGAGCATCTCCCTGCCTTGAACTGTATTGTATTCTGTTAGATGATATCATGTCCTGTGTGCTAAAGAGATTTCATGTTAAACAATAAAATGTCCCAACTAGAGCTTTAGTTATACTGACATCATTTGACATGTCAAAGTTTGGTTTGAATTTGTAGAAAATTAGTTTCCTACAATTTTCTGGCTGTTTGTCGTCTAGTCTTTAGGCCTTGGTGGCAGTTCAGCCTCAAGATCAGCTAGACCTTCCCTTTTTCTTTTACATGCCACACTGAGCTTTGCAATGAACAGAAATAGCGTGACTGGTCTTCTGTTTTCTTTAGCTGCACTTGAGGAGTTAGAGCCAAGAGACTCTTTACTTTAATAAAATATCTATTTTACACCGTTGACCTTACGTTGTTAGGGAGAGCTTATGAGGAATCAAATGCATTTTTATTCTTCTTCGTTCATCCCTAGTGAAATCAGTTCCTGACTGAGGTCAAGTTTTTCCTTTGGCAAATCTGAGTCTCTTATTAAAGGTCTGATTGCATACACATGACTTCAAGAGTAATAGTAGGCAAGAGGTCAAGGTACAAAGGCTGATGTTGTTTCTGCTTCTTTTCCCCAAAGTATCCAGCATGTGGGAAATTGTATCAACTGACTATGTGACAGTGAAACTTCACAATCGATGTGTCTTTTTGGATTCCCCTGAAGCAGAACCATTTAATTCAGACCTGGGGATCTATGAAACAAAGTGTGACTAATACTGATGTTAGAGGACATGGTTAATAAGACAACTGCTATCAATGATTTAAGGGAGAAGGGCTAAATCATTTACTAATTGTTTTATTTTATAATAATAGCACTGTTTTATAATCACTATGGCATTAACTGATTGGTTTTCTGCAGATAGTGATGATGCATTCGAGAACCTGGCTGTTGTGGCTGGGAATGTGGGTGTTGCCAGACTTAGGAATGTTATGGGACTGGCAAGTACTTGGGAAATTAGAGGAGACCAGTAAATCTGAGTAGAAAGAGACAGAGTCAGTTTAAGGTCCACTTGGGAGCAATCAGTGGCTGATCAGTGAAAAGGTTCTTGGTGATTGGTTCGTGCTGCAGTAAATTCACTGGTAAATCTGTAGTTTCAAATTCAATCTAAAAACTTAAAAATTGTCTTTTTTGAGTGGTTAGAGAACCTTGCATGTAAACAAAAACTGAGCCAGTGTTGCAGAGCCTTTTATGTTGATTAAATTCTAATGTGTTTCTTGTTCTGGATTTCAAGTCTTTAAATGTCTTTGTTTCAGAGTCTTTTGTTTGGATTGTTGATGTCTATTGTACACATATTAAAACTTACTTTATCAATATATGTGTATATATCAATGTAACCAGGTAATAGATAATCAAATCATTCCTTATTTAGGTTAAAAAATGGCTCATTTCAATGTTTCCTTTTTACAAGTAAAGCTCTGGATAATGCAACACAAAGGGTGACTGACTTATAAAAGTCCTTTATGATACTGGGGCAGCAGTACACAGCTAAGGTTCTCCCATTCCCTGCTTTGAGCTTTGCATAAGATCTTCTGTAAGGCTTTGTTTTAAAAATAATGCCAGTTCTCTTGGTAGAGTTATGAATTTCATATAAACAAATATATTTTGAAGCATTTTCAAGGTTATTCTCTTAAAAGTTCCTGAAAAATAGTTAATTAATGAGAACCTCAAAGGGCAGTCTAAACTTCCATGAAGGGAGTCACCACTCCAGCTGGCTCTGGTAAGGCCTCGCCATTTCCGTTTCAAAACAGGACCATGGAGTTTGGTTCAAGGTACACAGTGGATTGAGCATAGCTGGTCCTCCCCATTCCTGTGCCTCCTCTGATTTATTGGGCCATCTTTTGGACAGAACTACTTGAATGTATTCCCTGTTCCTTTTTTCTCTGAGGCTCACAGACTTCTAAGCAAGTCTGGCCTGTGCGAGTGCATCAAATAAATATAGTGCCTGTGTTTACATTTACAGCAACACCACAAAGAAAATAAACTGTAAAATAATCCAAATATTACCTCTAAGATGGTCATGAAATGCACTACATTTATTTTTCTCCTTACCACCAAGTAGTAAGAGGTATGACTGCCATATCAGAGGAGAATTTTCTAATTCAGAGAAGTGCAGATTTCCTAAAGACCAAAATTGCCCTAAGCTGGTTGCTTGGTACCTCTCTTTGTCTGGTTCAGATCACATCTAACATTTCTGCGGCCTTCTAGCCTCCAGTCTGCTTTCATATTCGCTATTTAACTTCATCCTCAACAACCCTCTGAGAGTATTTCCTGATTTTCTAGGTTATTCCCCTAGAAATAATGATGATCAGATGATCATCAGATGATCATCTGAATGATCAGAATGGTTAGTTGATTAGTGTACAAACCAGCCAACCAGAGGCAGAGTTGGACTTGAACCAGGAATGGTGGCTCCACATCCATTGTATGCTCTCCAGCATTATAGCTCTCTCTGTCAATCTGATTTCCTGCTTAACGCAAGATTAGATGCTTGTA
Organism: Equus asinus; assembly: GCF_041296235.1. Lineage (NCBI taxonomy): Eukaryota > Metazoa > Chordata > Mammalia > Perissodactyla > Equidae > Equus > Equus asinus. The sequence continues at coordinate 34,680,085 of NC_091801.1, read as the reverse complement.
TTCTCTTCTGACTTTCAGCTAGCCCTTGGTATGTGGCTGTGGATACTACCAGCTAATCCATATGTCTCTCAGCTAAGCCTGAGAGTGGTGCAGAAAAAGTGGTGCGTGCATATAATTTGTTTCTCCTTTTTTGTTAGTTCCAATGTTAGTTATTTTGGTACAAGTTCCTTAAGAGCAGTTCCTGGGAAAGCTGTCCATTACTGATGGAATGGTTGCCAAGTCTATTGCTAGTACTCAAAGTCTCTTCTTTACCTCCCCATGGTAATAGACTTGTAGCTGGGCAAAAGGCTGCCCAGACAGACCCTGGCCTCAGCCTCCTATGTGGGTATGAATGGCTTCACGAGATTTGTGCCAACTTGAGGTCTGTGACTTAAGATACCCAAGTGGGTTCACTTTTTGCTGCTTGTGAGTTTGGCTGGAGAGGTTTCCTGCCACCCAGACTCAAGTATGCAGGGGATGCAATGGAGAATTCAGATGGAGGAATTCAAGTCTCTGAAAGTTCTCGTGGAACAGAACCACTTGCCATCCTGGAGAGCTCACCTCAGATCTGAGAGAAATAACTGCTTATATGTTTTAAGCCACTGGATTGTTATTGGATCTCTTTGTTACAGCAGCCAAGCTTACACAAGCTAATGGAGCATACTGTGCTAGGTAGTGTTTTAGGACCAAACCAATGAAAACTGCCCTCGTGGGGCTCTCTTTCCACTGCAAGAGACAGAAGCAAACAACCCAAATAGTTAAATATGTACTATGTTAGATAGGGATGTGCCACATGGGTCAAGGGGGTAAGGGAGGGAGGTAAAAGTGTCAGGGGAAAGGGTTGCAAATTCAGTTATGGAGTCAGGGAAGGCTCACTGGAAAAGAGACTTTTGATTGGACACTTAAAGAATGTGAGAGAGCTAGCCATGCAGAAGGCATTTTGGGGGAAAGCACTGCAGGGAGAGGGAGTCTAGTGCAAAGGCCCTGAGTTAGAACTGAGCCTCGCGTGCTTGAGAAACTGCGAGGAGGCCATCGTGCCTGAAGAGAGTTGTATCAGCTATCTGTTTCTGTGGAACAAATCACCCCAAATCTTAGAGGCTTAAAACCAGTCAATTGTTATCTCTTGATTCTGTGGGTCAGCAGTCTGGGCACAGCTCAGCTGGACAGTCCTTCTACTGATCTTATGGGTACCAATGGCTCAACAGGAGCCAGACGATCTGAGATGGTTTGCTCTGGCGCTGGTGTTGACTGTTGGCCAGATCTCTCTCACCAGGTGGCCTCTCCCTTTCAAGGAAGCTAGCTCAGACTTCTTTACACAGACATCACCAGCAGCAACCTGAGTAGGTGCTTCCAGCCCTCTAGAGCCATGCCTCCCAAGTCCCCCAGCCTTTCTTTTGCCACTTTCTACTTATCGTAGCAAGTCCCAAGGCCAACACAGACTCAAGGGGTGGAGAAGTAAGTTGTACCTCTTATTGGGAAAAGTGGACAAGTCACACTGCAAGGGACATTTTGGAGGGGTTGGAGGAGTCACTGTGGCCATCTTACAGACTTTCTACTTTAAGAGGAAATGAGGACTGCAAGGTTAAAAGTAACTGGGGCCCCATCATGTGGGTCTTGTGGGTTCTAGTGACTTTGTCAAGATACACTTCAGCTTTTAGCTAACTATATTAGGAAATCTCCAAAAATTATAGGAACTAGATTGCCTGAGTGATTATTATTTAACAGGAAACTATCTGACTAGTAGCCAGGCAGAATACTATCACTACTACTACTGCTAAATATATAACCCATAGTTAGGGATTACTGGTACTGGGCTAAGACCTTTGATTTAGTATGTCACTGAATTCAGAACATCACTGTCTGAGGATACCAGTGCTCAGAGAGGTTAAGTGACATTCCCAAGATGGCACATACGGCAGAGCTGGGATTTCTACCCTTGCCCATCAGATGATGGAGTTGACTTTAGCCTTCCACGGGGACCCTCTGTGGCCAAGAGATCCTAGCATGGCCCAGAGCTACCAGAAGATGTGAAGTCAGAGGTATTGCCCTGGGAATACTTTCCAGTTGCCCTCTTTTCATGGTTTGGTCAGGGAGAAAGGAACTACTAAAAATAACTGGGAGAAAGATTCTAGAGGAACAGCCAGAGAGGGAGTTCCCTGGAGTTTTTACTAATATGGACTTTCTTGGTCTCGAGGAAGTACTTTGTTTCAAAAATAGCCAGTGCTTTTCCAAAAGGAGACTTGGAGCTGTTAGCTATTCATCTCCTGCCTCAGATGCATTGCTCTTGCAGGCTTGGAGGAGGGGGGCCACCATCCCAGAGTCTGCAGGAGGCAGACACCCACCGCCTCTGGAACTGCCAGGACAGGGCTTCCTCATTCCTGCTGGTGCCCAGACATTTATGCCTGGGGGTGGAGAGAAGGGACAGAGATCAGCAGGAAGGGAGGGTTTTCCCCTCTTCCTTTCCTTAAGTTGGAACAGTTTGTGTTGAACAAGCATCTGAAAACACAGCCGAGGTGACTGGACAAATTGGTTAAGGATAAAGATTTGTCCTAAGAACAAATTTTGAGCTTGAGGAATTGGAATTTACCAGCATTTATAGTCAGGGAGGCTTGTTGTAACAGGTAAAACGTTAGAGGTAGAGGGTGGAAACCAGAAAGGTGGTAATGAAAAATCTACATCTTGTTTTTGAGAATAAGCTAAAGTTCTTAAGTATTTACTATATGCTAGACACTGTTCTTCGCATTTTCTGTGTATTAAAGCATCTAACCTCATGTGAACCCTGTGACATAGGCAATGTTATTATCTCTGTTCTACATTTGAGGAAACAGGCTCAGGTTAAATCAGTTGCTTAATGTTGCAAGCAAATGGATGGGCTCCAGTTTCCTTTCTAAATAGACTGTTGATTGTTGCTGTGCCACATGTGTGTGCTTGTATGTGTGCATGTGTGCATATGTGCTCACATACACTTGCATGCATGCATATGTGTGTGAATGTATGCACGTGTGTGTGATGTTTTTGTCAGGCATACATTTGCTTGCATAGCTCCCATCCAAATTTAACTAACTTTCCCACCCTTAGAGGCCATCTGTCCTTTGACACTGGTGCTTCTTCTCCACCTGCAGTCCCTGGAAAGCTATTTCCCTTGGAAGATGCACATGGACAGCATTTTTTGGGTAAAGAGAATGTTCTGTTTCCACATGCCTCACTGCTGTGTGTTTTCAGCAGACTTGGCTATGCTTTGATTTGATCTCCAGGTCCGATTCTAAGTCTGCTTTATCGACTGCTTTGACTTCTTGGCTCAGGGGCGGATTTAGTTTGTGTTATTATAGGCATTATACAGCAGACTTCTTTCTGCAAAGAGAAGTTAAAAGTGAAGAGTAGAATCTAGGTATCTGAGAAATAAACATATATTTGTGCACATGAGGACATATAAGCATACTTACTTTGAATGCTTTAACACACTTTATATTGTGTTTTAGACTTGACCTCACTTGGTAGGAAGAAATCATCTTTTCTTTTCTATAAAGTCTACTTTTTCAGATATTAATATAGCTTTTCCTCTTCTATTTTAATTAATGTTTGTATGATATGTCTTTTTCTTTTACTTACCTATAGCATCGCATTTTAAATAATTTTCTTGTACGCAGTGTATAATTAGTGATTTTTTTTAAGTCACTCTGCCAATCTCTTTTAAGTCATGCATTTAGATCATTTAAATTTAATGTAATTATTGAATTAAGGCTTAGGTTTGCCTTTGTTTTGGTTTATTCTTAATTTCTCTGTTTTCCCTTTTCTGCCTTCCTATAGGTTACTTAAACCTAGTTTTAGAATTCGAATTTGAGTGTATCTCTTTATATCCCCTTTTAGTGACATGTATATGTAACTTATCATGGTCTATTAGTATAGACATCTTACCAATTTGAGTAAAGCAGAACGTGTGCCTCCCTTTATATTCCTTTTTCCTCCCTCACTAAAAATAGAATTGTCTTAAATATTTCCTCTTCTTACATTTAAAGCCATATCAGGAAGTCTTAACAATTTTTGCTTAAGCTGTCAAATATAATTTGGAGAACTCAATGAGAGAAGGAGAACTTATTGTATTTTCCATACTTTACTCTTTCTTCCTTCCTCCTGCTCTCATTCTCCTCTCCTTCTGAGATTCTGATGACACAAATGTTAGCTCTTTCATTATAATCTCGTAGGTGCCTCTATAGGCTGGGAAGGTTTAAAGTCTGGAGTCCCCACTCAACCTCTTCTGGCATGGGTAGGGATGGGGCAGTAGTGTGTTTCTGTGTTGTTTGAATGGAATAGAGTGGTTATTGTCTAAAAGTATTCTGTCTTGCTAGGTTATCCCATCTCTTGTCCTTATTTGCCATTTCCGGTTTTCCAAATTATTCTGCTTCAAGTCTGGGATATCGGAAGCAGAAAGAAAATGCAGGGAATTCACCACCATGTTGTTTCTCAGGTTCTGAGTCTCTGGCCAGTCTGCCTTCATCTTTCCACCTTTCAGAGTCTTCTTATATTTATTTGGTATGTAATGCTGATTGATTTTAGCGGTACTTAGTGGGAGAAATAGGAAAAAGTACGTACATCTAATGCATCGTCCTAAAAGCAGAAGTGGCATTTTAACATCCCAGCCTCCCTGCAGCCACACCAGGTCTGAACAAGGGAGGTTTTCTTTCCCTATGTCTGAAGTCAAAGAAGGACCCTGAAGCCATCCCCGCGCAGCTCACCACTGCTGGCCACCCCTTCTGCCCCTGTCCACTGTTCCTTTCATGGTAGGAATCGGTCTTTGGTTTTGGTTTTTGATTGTTTGGTTTAGTTTGTTGTTTTTTAAACAAGGATCATGGCATTTCTGAGAGGCAAGGACTTAAGGATTTTCCCAATTTTAGAGAGAATTCCCAATTTTCTGAGTGAAGCAGAGAGGCATTATATAAATAACTTAAGTCAAGCAAGCTATCCTAAATAAATAGGTTTAATTAATAATTCAGCCCAACTCCCCTAAATAAGTTACATAAATAATACATAAATAAACAAATATAAAGTGAACAAAAATGTTAAATACTTCAACCAAGCTGCCCTAGGTCTCGAGTTATGCACTCAGTTGATCAATACACGTTAGTGAGCATCACAGTTACTGCACCTGGCACTGAGCCACCTTTGCTGCCTCTTTTATTTTTATCTGGGCATTCAAGGGCTTGTATAAAAGTACTTTATTATTCACTGAAATATTACCAGTAAACAGCCTATATTATTATTCAAAGGAGAAAAGTCATTTAATAATAAGAAGCCCCCCTCACCTCCAACGTAGGCTTGCCTTCTGATATGCAGGTAAGAGGAACGTTCCAGCATATTTGATACAGTCTTATTACAAAAAATCAGTGACCCTGTCTTCAAAGTGTATGTGAACAAGATTAGGAAAAGAATTCAATTTAACAAAGATGTTTTTGATACTCAAGGTGTTAGGCTCTGTAGAGGAGAATTTTTAACTTTTAGACAAGAATCAATGCGTCCCTCAGGTTACCAGAATAAAGTCCCCAAATGGGTTAACAATTATTGAGTGCATATAAGTGTCCCCAGGCCCCTTGTGCTCAGGGAAGTGTAGGTGCCTCTCAGAGAGAAGAGCCCCCATCTCAGCTCTTCCTCCTAGCTCATCAGGTCAGCAGGCAGAATAGGTCCCCTTGGAAATGACAGCCTCTCCGTTACTTACATTTTACACTCTATGATGCTACCACTGGTTCATCACAAATAGGAACAGGCATGGGGTTCAGGCTGGACTCATGCTTCCTCCTCTGGATCTTTCTTTCCCAGTGACCTGTTTCTTAGGGCTACACAGGGCATCAGAATTCCTACAAATAAATGGTTCCCAGGTCTCACTGGAGACAGAATCACATCTGGAGCTTTTAAGAAAGGCACTTCCCAGGGAGGCTTCCCAAACATGTTTATGAATCAGACTCTCCTAGGTCAGGACTTGGGGGACTTTATTTTTCAAAAGTTCCCCAGATGATTCTGATGAGCCAAGGGAAAGTCTGGAGCCATAGGTCTCGCTTGATTCCATTGTCTTTCAGATAACTACCAACAAAACCTACAAGCAGAAACTCAGACTCCAGACTCCCAGTCCAGTGCTCTTTTCACTGTGACCCTATCCCTGTCCCTCACAGCACACATCCTAAAATGGGCTGGTGATCATATCCCAGAGATTTCTCATGTGAAGAGGGGGATGGAGGTGTTTTATTTACAAGCCACAAGGTATTTAAAGATGTAAGCATGTAGCCATGTTCAAAGCCCACAACTTCATAAGCAATGTACATTTTGTGACACAAGTATACAGGTCTGAAAACCATAACAAGGTTCCTGGGAGGATCGATTTAAATCTGAAGTTAAGATGTCCTCTTCAGGTAGAGCCTTGGTCAGCTGCAGAGAGCAGGGTCACTCAGCCTGGCCACTCAGATCAGACCCTGAGGAGAGGAGAAGGTGTGAAATGTGGCGTGAGAACAGCCCTCCCAGAGCCATCAACATGACTTTTGAGTTATGCTTTCCAAAGCTAACTCATTCTCAAGAAAAGTAGGTGCTGTCAGGTCAGTTTTTATCTGTGTCTACTGCCCAGTAGAAAGATCCAGGGGAAAGTTTGCTTTAAAAAGACCGAGCTGAATTTCCCAGTCAGGGATGGGAGTGAAAGCTTCTTTCTTTCTTTCTTTCTTTTTTTCTGGGATCTGTGGAAGAATCTCCAGAGCACAGATCTTTATCCAAGCAAGAAAAAGAGGATGTGTGCCACGGCCGCCCTGGCCGTTCTCAAGCACAGGGCTGTGGGCTTGGGCCAGGAGCAGGAATTCCCCACACAGACACAGAGTCTGCTGCCCGAGACAGGAGCGGCGGCTCCACAGAAAGCCACTCTGTTTCCTGCCACCAAGTAACGCTCACACAACACACACGTACAACCACAGAAAAAGGAGTATTTGAAAGGAGTGTTTTTTTTCCCTAGAATACACAGTGCTCTTATTTCCTTAGGGGTGCAGTAAAAATTTGCCATGAATAGATTGCCAAATGCAGCTAAGAATCAGTAGGGATATTTATCTCCACAGGCTGAGGTTGTTGGGTCGGGTCGCTGGGACAAACTTTGAATACTTCAATAAATCATAATGAAAGATTAAAATAAGAAAGCATTTGCTGAACATGTCTGGAAGGAGGCTTTTATGCTGCTATTTTTTCCCTACCAACTGCTGCTCAGAGACTTCACTGGGCTGTTTAAATCCAATAGAAAATGTGTATTTGTTTGAGGTGGGAGGCAAAAAAAAAAAACAGTTCATGCATGAAGCCTTGGCTTGCATGGGTTTTTGAGGTCAAAGAAAATTCACGTGGTAGATCTAAGTGCATGTGTTATGTTAAGTATAAACAACAACAATAAAAATAAAAGTATATATCCCCAGGTTATGTGAATTCCTAACAAAATGGCCTATCGAAATGTATCATTTATTTTCCATTTCACCAAAATGTAAGAATCAAATTCCTTTAAAATCTGTGAAAAAAAAGCCATCAATCATTTAAAAAATTATGAAATATCTTTGTGAGCACTATTGGACAACTATGGACTTTAAAGAACTTGTGGCTATCAGAGTACACAAGGAGACACAGCTCTGGGCCCCAGTTCACTTTTTTGTAAATAAGAATTCCATATTTGTTTAGAGCAGGAAGTGGAACAAAGTAAGAGAAAGACTTCCTTTCTAGCTCAGAAGCCGTCCCTTTCTGAAGTTTGACCTAACCTTCCCCGAACGCCCAGCGTAACGTCCACCTCTGTGAGAGAGCCTGTGTCTGCAGCCCCAGGGCTGGCCGCCTGCTCTGAACCCAGGAGCATCAGACAGGTCAGTGCTGCTGCTCTTCTCTCTGTTGACAGCCTGTCTCACTCAGAACTGTAAGCTCGCCCAGGGCAGTAATCACACCTTAGGCTTCTGTTAGGGGTTGAATTGTGTTCCCTAAAAATTTGTATGGTGAAATACTAAACTCAGTACCTCGGAAGGTGATTGTATTTTCAGATATTGTCTTTAAAGAGGTAACTAAAGTAAAATGAGGTCATTGGGGTGGGCCCTAACACATTATGAATGTTGTCCTTATAAGAAGAGGAGATTAGGACACAGACATACAGAAAGGGAAGACCATGTGAAGATTCAGGGAGAAGGTGGCATTTACAAGCCAAGAAGAGCGGCCTCAGGAGAAACCAACCCTAACAACACTTTTATCTCAGACTTCTAGCCTACAGAATTGTGAGAAAATAAATGTTTGCTGTTTGAGCCACCCAGTCTGTGGTACTTTATGATGGCAGCCCTGGCAAACTCATATAGCTTTTTATGCTCCATGGCACATAGCTTTGAGCCTTAATCAAAGAAGGAGCTCAAAACTTGTTTGTTTTTGTATCAGTTTGCTATACATAATATATAATAACATAAATATATCTAACAGCATATGTATTATATATGCTACATGTCAGATTATATAAATTAGTGAATGAATATATGTTATAAGTAATATATAATACATAATATAATACATTAATATATTAAAATATATATAATACATTATATTCTATATGATACATAGAGAATAATATATATTATATAATACTATATGTATTATATAATGCTAAATATTATATACACAGAATTAATGTGTGAATAAAGTTGCTGTTTTATTGAAACTACAAAAATTTAGTGAGTTCTAGAAACTTGGTATAAGTAAGATGCCTGTAAAAAAATTTAAAGTAAAAATCATAAAAATCTAGCAGACCGGGGCTGGCCCCGTGGCCGAGTGGTTAAGTTCGCGCGCTGCGCTGCAGGCGGCCCAGTGTTTCGTCGGTTCGAATCCTGGGCGCGGACATGGCACTGCTCGTCGGACCACGCTGAGGCGGCGTCCCACATGCCACAACTAGAGGAACCCACAACGAAGAATACACAACTATGTACCGGGGGGCTTTGGGGAGAAAAAGGAAAAAAATAAAATCTTTAAAAAAAAAAAAAAATCTAGCAGACCCCCACTGGACTTCTGCTTCTAGAAAGGTGTAATAGACAAGTTTTTTTCCTTTTCCTCCTGCTAAGTACAAATAAAAATGATAAACAGTATATATAACACAAACATAAGAAGACTCTTAAAGGTAGAGACAAATTAGACAGCTAGAGAACTCAGCACTCAAGGAAAAATGGTGGTGAATTCCTTGGGTTTTCTTTTTGCCTTATATATCCCAGGCACGGAGCTGAAGAACGTGGCAACCCAGAAGTGTTAACATGCACAAACCAAAAACGCCCCAAGAAAAGCCTACTGTCTCTAGCCAAAGGACCAGGAAAGGGCAGCCTAATAATAGAGAAAACTTTTAGAAAATAACTGCTCTGCTCTTGCAAACACCAGAAAATAACTGTGGCCCCAGTCCAACTCCGCTAGCAAAGGCTGAGTGTGGGGGCTAATCCCCATTCTCTCCAAGCTGGAATACGATGCCCCAGTGCCCTGCCAGGATATTGTCACAAAGGGCTAAGTAGTGGGCTGAGAATTGCATCTTCAGTAGGGGTACTGAGAGCCCCCACCCAGTGTCAGAGTACGGACATTCCAATGATAACAAGGAATCCCTCCCATTCCCCACTGCAGGAGGCCTAGTAGAGAGTCAGGACTTTCACTACCCTCAGATGCAGTGTCAGTGTAGGCCACATGGGGAGCAGTAACAAGGTACTGCTCATGATCCCAGCCAGAGTGGTGTCAGTGGAGGTCTAGTGCAGAACCACTCCCAACCAGCAGCAGTAAGGAGCCCATCTTCTCTCAGGTGCCAATGAAGGCCAAGTGGAGAACCTAGACTTCTATCCTCACCTGGTAGAAACAAGACAAATGCTCCTTTCCCCTGCTGGTGCGGTATCAGAGGAAGTCAGCTAAAACAGAAGGTGAAAATCCAGATTCTCATAACATAATATCTAAAATGTCCAAATTTCAGTTGAAATCACTCATTATACCAAGAATCAGGAAAATATCAACCTGAATGAAAAATCAGACATTCAACAGACACCAAACCCAAGATGCCTAAGATGTAAGAATTATCTCACAAAGATTTTAAAGCAGCCATCGTAAACACGCTTCAGTGAGCAGCTATAAAACATACTTGAAACAAATGAAAGAACAAAAAGTCTCGGCAAATAGAAGCTATAAAGTAAAACAAAAGGGAAATTTTAGAACAGAAAAATATAACTGAAACTTTAAAAAATACTCAGTATATGGACCCAATGACAAAATGAAGAAGATGGAGGGAAAATCAGTGAACTGGATGATAGAACAACAGAAATAACTCAATCTGAATAGTCCAAAGAAAAGATAGAAGAAAAAGAAAGATGAACAAATTCTCAGGAACTTGTAAGTCTATAAAAAATAATCTAACAGTCATGGCATGAGTCTCTGAAAGAAAAGACAAAGAAAGTGAGTCTGAAAAACTTTTCAATGAAATAATGGCTGAAAAATCTCCAAGTTTGGTAAAAAACATAATTCTACAGATTCAAGAAGCTAAGCAAAGTCCATACAGGATAAACTTAAAGAAATACATACCAGGAAACCTCATAGTCACACTACTAAAATGTAGGACAAAGAAAAAAAATTGAAAATAGCAGGAGGGAAAGAATTTTTTTTCTCTAGGGGAAAAACAATTTGAATGAGAGTGAAGTTCTCTCCAGAAATTAGAGAATCTACAATATTTTTTAAGTGGTAAAAGACAAGAACTATCAGCCCAGAATCATATACACATAAAGTACCCTTCAAGAATGAAGGGAATTCAAGACATTCTAAGATGAAGAAAAAAGAATGACTTTGCTGCCAGCAAAGCTAATCTAAAAGAATGGCTAAATGGAGTTCTCTAAACAGAAAGGAAATGCTAAAAGAAGGAAACTTGGAACATCAAGAACTAAGAAAGAACAATGGAAAGAGTAAAAATATGTGTCTACATCTTCCTTCTCCTATTGAGTTTTCCAAATTACACTTGATGGTTGAAACAAGAATTATAACACTTTGATGTGACTCTAAAAGTATGTAGAGAAAATATTTAAGACAATTATACTTTAAGCAAGGTTATAAATGGGCTCTAAAGAAAGGTAAAGTTTCTAAACTGTACTCAAACTGGAAAATATTGACATTAGTAGATTGTGATTTAAAAAGAAGCTATAGAAAGAGATACATTCAAAAACACAGAGATAAATCAAAATGGAACTAAACAAAAAAGTTCAACTAACCCAGAGAAAGCCAGGGAAAAAGACACAGAGAAATGAAAACCAGGAATAAAGAGACAATAAAACTGAAATAGCAATCTTAAGCCTTAACAATTCAATAATTACACTAAATTAAAGGTCTAAATACATCACTTAAAAACAAAGATTGGCTAAGTGGATTCAAAATCATGACACAACTGTATATTGTCTACAAGAAACATTAAAATGTGATGCTATAGGTAAGTAAAAGATATATCATACAAACATTAATTAAAAGAGAAGAGGAAAAGCTATATTAATATCTGATAAAGTAGACTTTAGAGCAAAGAAAATTACCAGAGACAGAGAGGAATCGTGAATAAAGATGAAAGGGTAGGGCCACCAAGAAGACATAGCAATCTCAAATGTGTATGCAGCAAACAACAGGGCTGTACGATATGTGAAGCAAATCTGATCAAATGGAAAAGAGAAATAGCAAACCCACAACTGTATTTGGAGACTTAAACCCCTCTCTCTGCACTTGATAGAACAACTAGACAGAAAACCACAAGAATATGGAAGAACTCAGCAACACCATCAACCAACAGGATCTAGTCAACATATCAAGAGAGACAATATCCTGAGTCAGAAAACAAAACCAACAAATTTAAAAGAATTGAAATCATGCAGAATGTGTTTGTTGCCTACAATGGAATCAAACTAGAAATCAAAAATGGAAACAGATCTGAAAACACTTGGAAACTAACCAATGCACTTGTAAATATTCCATGGGTCAAAGAGGAAGTCTTTGGAGAAATAAAAAATACATTGAACTGAATGAAAATGAAATACCACATATAAAAATTTGTGGGACATGGCTAAAGTAGTGCTGGGAGGGACACTGATAGCACTAAATGCTTATACTAGAAAAGGGGAAGATTTTCAAGCCAATGATCCAAGTTTCCACCTCGAGAAGATAGAAAAGTAACACAAAGCAAGCAGAAGGAAGGAGAAATAATAGAAAAGAACATAAATCAATGAAATTAAAAGCACAAAGACAGAGAAAATCAATGAAACAGAAAGTTTTTTATTTGAAAAGATCAACAAAACTGACAAACCTCCATCGAGACCTACAAAGAAAAAAAAATGGAGAGGATACAAATTACCAAAGCAGGAATGAAATGGAATATTACTCAAAATAATAATAAAGGAGTGAAGTGGACAACTCTATACACATAAATGTGGCAATTTAGTTGAAATGGACCAATTCCTTGAAAAGCACTAACTACTGCAACTTACCTATTATGACTTGTATAATTTGAATAGCCTTTTAACTGTTAAGGAAATTGAATTTGTAACTAAAAGCATCCCCAAAAGGGAATTTCCAGGTACTGGTGGTTTTTATTATGAATTATACAAAACCTTTATAGAAGAATTAACACCAATTGTACTGTATACTCTCTCTTCCGGACAATTGAAGAGGAAAAAAATTCTTCCAGATTCATTATGCTAAAATAAAAAACAGACAAAACAGTACAACAAAAGAAAACTGTAGACCAATATCCTTCATGAATACAGACTCAAAAATCCTTAATAAAACTGTAGTAAATAAGATCAGAATTAGATAAAATGAATTATATACCATCACCTAGTGTAGAGGCACGAGTGATTCCATTTCCAAAATCAATCAAATTTATACACCACATTAACAGGCAAAAGAAGTAAACTCACATGATCATATTAATTGATGCAGAAAAAGCATCTGACAAGATTTCACACCCATTCAGGATAAAAACTCTCAGAAAAAGAAGAATATAGCAAAACTTCATTAATTTCGAAAAGAATATCTACAAGAATTCTATAGCTAACACTATACTTGTGATAAAAGATAGATTGCTTTCCCCTAAGATGGGGAACAAGGTAAGAATCTCCACTCTAATCACTCTAATTCAACATAGCACTGGAAGGTCTTGGTGCTGAAATAAGGAAAGAAAGGAAAATAAAGGACAGATAGATTGGAAAGGAAAAAATATAACTGTCCCTATTTGCAGATTATATGATTGTCTACTTATAAAATCTCAAGGAATCTACAAAAAAACCTCTTAGAAATAAGTGAATTCAACATACAAAATCAACTATGTTTCTTTATAATAACAATGACCATGTGGACGACAAAATTATAAATTTAAGACTACTTACAAACAAAGTATGTGCTGTGTACTAAAACCTATAAAACTCTTATAAGAAAAAGCAAAGATCTAAATAAATGGAGAGACATACCTGTCATGAATCATAAGATTCAACATAGTAAAGGTGCCAATTATCCCCAAATTTATGTACAAGTTTATCACACTTCCTACCAAAATCCCAGCAAGATTTGTTTCTAGAGACAAACAGATTATTTTAAAATGTATATAGAAAGACAAAATAAACATACTAGCTAAAATAATTTTATTACTCTCAAAACTCAGCAGTAAAAAAACCCAAAAATATTTTATTAGAAAATGGGTAGAACAGGTGAACAGAAATTTTACTGAATAGGGTAGGTAGATGGTAAGCAAGCACATGAAAAGATGTTCTTAACATTACCAGCCATCAGAGGAAGGCAAATTAAAACCATAAGGAGATATATCACTATGTATCTGTTAGAAGGATTATTTTACTTATTTTATTTATTTGTTTATTTTCGGATGTACATCATAATATATTTTGAATTCTGTGTTTTCAAGTTCTTTGGATAAATACTCAGCAGTGGGATAGCTGAATCATATGGTAGATCTATCCTTAATACTGCTTTCCATAGTGGTTGCACCAGTTTGCACTCCCACCAGCAGTGAACAAGGGTTCCCTTCTCTCTACTTCCTCTCCAAAATTTGTTGTTTCCTGTCTTGTTAATTATAGCCATTCTGACCGGAGTGAGGTGATACCTCATTGTAGTTTTGATTTGCATTTCCCTGATAGCTAATGATGTTGAGCATCTTTTCATATGCCTGTTGGCCATCTGAATATCTTCTTTGGAGAAATCTCTGTTCAGATCTTTTGCCCATTTTTGAATTGGATTGTTTGTTTTATTGTTGTTGAGCTGTGTAAGTTCTTTGTATATTTTGGATATTAACCCCTTATCTGATATATGGTTTGCAAATATCTTTCCCAATTGTTAGGTTGTCTTTTCATTTTGTTGATGGTTTCCTTTGCTGTGCAGAAGCTTTTTAGTTTGATTTAGTCCCATTTGTTCACTTTTTCTTTTGTTTCCCTTGCTTGGTCAGACATGGGACTTGAAAATATGCTCCTCACACCGATGTCAAAGAGTGCACTGCCTATGTTTTCTTCCAGAAGTTTCATGGTTTCGGGTCTTACATTCAAGTCTTTAATCCATTTTGAGTTGATTTTTGTGCATGGTGTAAGACAATGGTCTACTTTCATTCTTTTGCATGTGGCTGTCCAGTTCTCCCAACACCATTTATTGAAGAGACTCTCCTTTTTCCATTGTATGCTCTTAGCTCCCTTGTCGAATATTACCTGTCCATAAATGTGTGGGTTTACTTCTTGGCTCTCAATTCTGTTCCATTGATCTGTGTGTCTGCTTTTGTGGCAGTACCATACTGTTTTGGTTACTATGGCTTTGTAGTATATTTTGAAATCAGGGAGTGTGATACCTCCAACTTTGTTCTTTTTTCTCAGGAATCCTTTGGCTATTCGGGGTCTTTTGTTGTTCCATATAAATTTTAGGATCCTTTGTTCTGTTTCTGTGAGAAATGTTGGAACCTTGATAGGGATTGCGTTCAATCTATAGATTGCTTTAGGAAGTATGGACATTTTAACAATGTTAATTCTTCCAATCCAAGAGCACAGAATATCTTTCCATTTCTTTGTGTCTTCTCCGATTTCTTTCAACAATGTTTTATAGTTTTCGGTGTACAGACCTTTCACCTCTTTGGTTAAGTTTATTCCTAGGTATTTTATTCTTTTTGTTGCAATTGTAAATGGGATTGTATTCTCAATTTCTCTTTCTGCTACTTCGTTGTTACTGTATAGAAACACAACCGATTTTTGTACGTTGATTTTGTATCCCACGACTTGGCTGTACTCCTTTACTGTTTCTAAAAGATTTTTAGTGGAATCTTTAGGGTTTTCTAGATATAAAATCATGTCGTCTACAAAGAGTAACAGTTTCACTTCTTCTTTTCCACTGTGGATCCCTTTTATTTCTTTTTCTTGCCTGATTGCTCTGGCTAGGACTTCCAATAGTATGTTAAATAAGAGTGGTGACAGTGGGCATCCTTGTCTGGTTCCTGTTCTTAAAGGGATAGCTTTCAGTTTTTCTCCATTGAGAATGATATTTGCTGTGGGTTTGTCATATATGGCCTTTATTATATTGAGATATTTTCCTTCTATACCCATTTCATTTAGAGTTTTTATCATAAATGGATGCTGTAACTTCTCAAATGCTTTCTCTGCATCTATTGAGATGATCATGTGATTTTTATTCTTCATTTTGTTAATGTGGTGTATCACGTTGATTGATTTGCAGATGATGAACCATCCCTGCATCCCTGGAATGAAACCCACTTGATCATGATGTATGATCTTTTTAATGTATTGGTGTATTCGATTTGCTAGTATTTTGTTGAGGATTTTTTCATCAATGTTTATCAGTGATATTGGCCTGTAATTTTCTTTGTTGTGTTGTCCCTGTCTGGTTTCAGTATCAGGATAATGTTGGCTTCATAGAATGAGTTAGGAAGCCTCCCCTCCTCTTCAATTTTTTGGTGGAGTTTGACTAGGATAGGTATTAAGTCTTCTTTGAATGTTTGGTAGAATTCACCAGGGAAGCCATCTGGTCCTGGACTTTTATTTTTTGGGAGGTTTTTTATTGCTGTTTTGATCTCCTTACTGGTGATTGGTCTATTCAAATTTTCTACTTCTTCTTGGTCTGGTTATGGAAGGCTGTATATTTCTAAGAATTTATCCATTTCTGCTAGATTATCCAATTTGTTGGCGTATAGCTTTTCATAGTATTCTCTTATTATCTTTTGTATTTCTGCAGTGTCCATTGTAATCTCTCCTCTTTCATTTCTGATTTTATTTATTTGAGCCCTCCCTCTTTTTTTCTTGGTGAGTCTAGCTAAGGGTTTGTCAATTTTGTTTATCTTTTCGAAGAACCAGCTCTTGGTTTCATTAATTTTTTTTATTGTTTTTGTAGTCTCTATTTCATTTACTTCTGTTCTGATTTTTATTATTTCCTTCCTTCTGATAACTTTGGACTTTGTTTGTTGTTCTTTTTCCAGTACCTTTAGATGCACTTTTAGATTGTCTATTTTGGATTATTTCTTCTTTGTTGAGATAGGCCTGAATTGCTATAAACTTCCCTCTTAGAACCACTGTTGCTGTATCCCACAGATTTTGGCATGTTGTGTTTTCATTTTCATTTGTCTCCAGGAAGTTTTTGATTTCTTCTTTGATTTATTCATTGACCCAATCATTGTTCAGTAGCATTTTGTTCAATCTCCACATCTTTGTGGCTTTTCTGGTTTTCTTTCCGTAGTTGATTTCCAATTTCATGCTTTTGTGCTCAGAAAAGATGCATGGTATTATTTCGATCTTAAATTTGTTGAGACTTGTTTTGTGGCCTAATATGTGATCTATCCTGGAGAATGTTCCATGGGCATTTGAAAAGAATGTGTATTCTGTGGTTTTTGGATGGAATGTTCTGTATATATCCACTAAGTCCATCTGGTCTAATGTGTCCTTTAAGTCCAGCATTTCCTTATTGATCTTCTGTTTCGATGATCTATCCATTGGTGTAAGTGGAGTGTTAAAGTCTCCTACTAGTATTGTGTTACTATCTATTTCTCCATTTATGTCTGTTAATAGTCACTTTATATATTTAGTTGCTCCTATGTTGGGTGCATAGATATTTACAAGTGTTATATTTTCTTGTTGGATTTTTCCCTTTATCATTATGTAGTGCCTGCCTTTTCTCTTGTATACAATTTTTGTTTTAAAGTCTGTTTTGTCTGATTATAAGTATTGCTACCCCCGCTTTCTTTTCTTTGCCATTTGCATGGAATATCTTTTTCCATCCTTTCACTTTCAGCTTGTGAGTGTCTGTAGGTCTGAAGTGTGTCTCTTGTATGCAGCATATACGTGGATCTTGTTTTTTATCCAATTGGCCACCCTACGGCATTTGATCGGAGCATTTAGTCCATTGAAGTTTAAAGTAGCTATTGATAAATATGTATTTATTGCCATTTTGTTACTTTTTTTCTGGGTGTTTTAGTAGTTCTTCTCAGTTCCTTTCTTTTTCTCTTGCTCTCTTCCCTCTTGGTTTGATGGCCACCTTTAGTAGCATGTTTGATTTCTTTTGTCTTACTTTTTTTCTTGCTTGTTATAGATTTCTGATTTGTCATCACCATGAGGATCCTATTTAATATACTATGCATATAACAGTCTATATTGATTTGATAGACTCTTTACCTCTTTCTAAAAACTCTACTTTTTCACTCCCCTCCTCTCACATTATGTTTTTCAAATCATATATAGTCTCTTGTTAGTGTGTGTCTATCCATTACCCTCTTATCATTGAAATAGGTGATTTTAGTGCATCTGTCTTTTAACCTTCATATTATCTTCACAGGTAGTTGACCTGCTGCCTTTACTATATTTTTACCTTACAAGTGGTTCTTTTGCCTGTTTTTTTGTTGTTGTTTTGTTTTGTTGATAATTTTTTTATCTCTATTTGTGGTCATTGCTTTCCCACTTAAACAAGTCCCTTCAGCATTTCTTGCAGAACTGGTTTCTTAGTGATAAACTCCTTTAATTTTTGCTTGTCTGGGAAGCACTTTATCTCCCCTTCCATTCTGAATGACAACCTTGATGGATAGAGTATCCTTGGCTGTAGGTTTTTTCCTTTTAGCACTTTAAATACATCATGCCATTCTCTTCTCGCCTGTAGGGTCTCGGCTGAGAAGTCCACTGATAGCCTGATGGGCTTCCCTTTATATGTCACTTGTGGCCTTTCTCTTGCTGCTTTTAGGATTCTCTATTTGTCTTTAATTTTTGACATTTTGATTATAATATGTCTTGGTGTGGGCCTCTTTGGGCTTCTCTTGTTTGGAGCTCTCTGTACTTCCTGAACTTGGATGTCTGTTTCCTTCCTCAGGTGAGGAAAATTTTCCTCTATCATTTCAACAAATGAATTTTCTGCCCCTTTGTCTCTCTCTTCTCCTTCTAGGACACCTATATTCTGAATGTTAGCACGCTTGATATTGTCCCAGAGTTCCCTTACACTGTCTTCATTCTGTCTAATTCTTTTTTCTCTTTTCTGTTCTGATTGGGTGATTTCCTGTAGTCTTTCATCTAGCTCGCTGATCCGTTCTTCTGCTTCTTGTACTCTGCTATTGAGTCCCTCTAGTGAATTTCTCATTTCCAGTATTGTATTGTTCATTTCTGATTGTTTTTTTTATATCTTCTAGTTCTTTGCTGATCTGCTCACTGTGTTCACCCATTCTTCTCCCCATTTCTGTGAGCATCCTCATGATATTTTGTTTGAACTCTTTGTTGAGTAGGTCACTAGTTTCTGTTTCATTTAGGCCTTTTTCTGGTGTTTTGTAGTGTTCCCTTGCTTGGAAAGTATTCCTTTGTCTCCTCATTAAGCCTCTTTCTCTGTGCTTATTTCTGCGTATTAGGTGAGTTGGCTATGTCTCCTGATCTTGGAGAAGTGGCCTTATGTATGAGATGCCTTATAAGGCCCAGCAGTGTGCTTCCCTATTGTCACCAGTCCAGAAGAACCAGGAGTCCCCTTTGTGAGCTGCTTCTGTCCTTCTGGTGTGGCAACGTTGCTCCCACTATAGGTTCCCAGGGAATCTAATCTTTCCTTCCCTGGCCAGTTGTTTGTAAATCCAGTTTGGGGAAATTCAGCACTGTTTGCTACAAAGTCTGTCAGCACACTCCTATTGCAATTTTCCTCTTAATTGGGTTGGTACCCGTATAGCTGGTTGCTAGTCTCAGGGGTGTACAGTTGTGATAGGCGTCAGGCCTACAAGGCTGTTGTCAGTTCTCTTAGGAGTGTAGCTGAGTGGGGCTGGCCCTAGGCACACACTCAGTTGTTTCAGGCTTTGGAAAGTGGGGCTGATCCTTTTTATGGCTATTTTTGAGGCACAGGTCTTCTGCTGCTGATAAGCCTCACCCCCCACAGGACCACATACACTGTCAACACAGTCCTGGTCCTTGCACACTTCTCAACCCCCTGGAGCGTACCCCGAAGCTGTACTGCAGGGGCCCCTACTTCTCCACCAATGCCCCCCACAGTTCACCTGGTCCTCACACAGGCCCTGCCCCACAGAATCAGATACCCTTGCCTGCCTGTAGAGGATCAAGGCACCCAGTCCCTAGGGCAGGTTGCCTGCGCTGGCTGAACTGGATGAAATCTGTGCTCTAGTGGGCGTGGCAGACCCCTGGGCTAATAGGCCAAGGGATGAACCTCAGTAGCACCCACCAGCGTCCGGGTCAGCACACCTAGATCAACTCAGAACAATGGCTCCCACCAATGACTCAGTCTCGGGAGAGGTCCCTCCTCTCACCAAGATGCCCCCAGAGCCCACCAGGTGAGTCTCGTTTCACCAAAGGACTTTTAGCCTTCTCTCTGGTGATTTTAGGTTGCTGCAATGAGTGAGTTTGTGTGTGGGCCCTTTGAGACCCGGTTCTTTTCGGCTTTTGGCCAATAGCTTTTCTGGGGGTGTCCTCACTGCAGTTAATAGCCAGCAGAGCCAGACAGTAAGACCCCCGTCTCAGCTGGGCTGAGTTTGAAGGATGCTTATAGCAGTATCGCCCATGCTCCGGACCTCACTCCTCCAGGGAGGGCTGCATACCTTAGGGTGGCTCCTGCCTGGCCAGCTGAGAAGCTCTGCTGCTCCCAAAGGTGGCTTTTTTCCTCTCTAGCAGAAAATACTGCCGCTTCTGCCTTCCTCAGGACTGTCCCTTGTCGTGGGGGTTCTTTCTATCCAGTTTTCAGTTTTCAATCCAGGGTAATTTTTCCAAAAATTGTTGTAACTTGGTTGTGTTTGTGGCAGGAGGTGAGTTCAATGTCTGCTCACACCGCCACCTTGACAAGATTCCCCTGGAATTAGAAAGGTTAAAATAAAAAATAATGACAATACCAAATGCTGTCAAGGATGCAGAGAAACAGAGTTATTTATATATCGCAGGTAAAAATGTAAAATGGCACATCTATTCTTTCAAACAATTGGTCAGTTTCTCAGGAAAACTAGATATGCAACTACTCTACAATTGAGCAATTGCTATCCTGGGCATATATCCAAGAAAAATTAAACTTTATGTTCACACAAAAATCTGTACACAAATATTCACAGCAGCTTTCATAGCCAAAAACTAGAAACAGCCTGGATGTCTTTCAACTCTTGAATAGCTAACAAACTTTGGTACATCCATACCATGGAATTGTATTCAGCAATAAAAAGGAATGAATTATTGATACAAGCAACAACCTGCATGAATATCTAGAGAAATACGCTGAGTGAAGAAAAAGCCAATCCCAAAGGTTACACATTGTATGTTTCCTTCATATAACATTCTTGAAATGACAAGATTGCAGTGATGGAGAAAAATTAGTACTTGCTAGGAGTTAAGGATGGGAACAGGAGGGAGGGATGTGGGCCAATTAGAGAAATGCAACAGGAGGGAAATTTGTGGTGATGGAAATGTTCTGTATGTTAACTGTATCACTGTCAATATCCTAGTTGTTACATTGTACTATGGTTTTGCAAGATGTTACCATTAGAGGTACTAGCTAAAAGTATATAGATCTCTCAGTATTTTTTCTCATAACTGCTTGTGAATCTACACTTATTTTGAGACAAATATTTTCATTTAACTGAAAAAACGGTATTCTAACCAGGTGTAAATCCTTCAAACTCTGCTTTATGGAGAATGCCTGGAACTCACCTGCCCCATGCTGCAGGAATCATTGCTAAGGATAGCTGCCTCTTGCAGTGGGGGACAGTATCAGCCTCCCTATTACTGTGATGGCTTAATAGTGTTAAGGGTCTTTAGCAATGGAAGTTCTCAGAGTTGAGAACTATTTGTTTTGATACTTTTGGAACCTGAGGATGGGAGAGAATGGGAAGCAGTTCTATAAAAACCTGACTTAACTGTGCTTCAGATACTCTCTCTGAGTTGATTCCATTCTATTGAATGAAGTTTTCATAGACCTTAAAACAGTGTGACTGTCTTCCCTCTACATCCACTCCCCACACTAATATTTATATGTTTTTGGAGCCATTTAGGGTGCTTTTGACTGCAAGTTAATAGAACCCTTGATTCAATCCTCATACAGTAAGAATTTCAGAGGTAAGGTACACAGACACTGCAGATACATATCAAGATCCAGATTCTTTCCTTCTCTCTGCTCTGTCTTTCTTAGCATTCATATGACAGCATTCACCCTCAGTTGTCAAATCCAGGCACAACTCCCAGAGGGAGACAAGGGATGATGCATCTTTCCCTTGGTCTTTCTCTTAAGAGATAAACTCCTGTTTCCAGAAGCTATCCCGCATCTACACCTAGCAAATTTTCCCTCATTATCTTTTTGGCCAAAATCGGGTCGCATGCCCATTCCTGACTAGGCCAACTCCCCCAAGGCAGGTGGGTGGTGCGTGAAGGGAGGTGGATGTCTGAAATGTCACCTTCGAGGGAAGACAAGTGAGGTGTTTGATGCTGACAAGGCACTGTTCCCTGCTATGCACGAGGCACATGTCAAGTGTTTCACATTTGGTCCTACAGCAACTTTATGGAGTGAGTATATTGAATACCCAATTTGGAGAATAGAATTAGTTTCACAGTGGTTAACTCATACAACCTCATTGAGCTGATAAGTGGCAGGGCTTGGATCTGAAGAGATTTTAAAGACAAAAATGTGTTCATTCTTAAAAAAAGGCCTCACTTTTGACAGTGGTTATTTTGTGGATTTGCACTGTCTAAACTTTTTTTATTAATTAATTTGTTAATTATTTTTTTATAGAAAAGGTGAGACTTTCATCCGATGTTCTGGATGTTGGTGGATGGCATTCAAATGCCTGGCAGAGTTCTGGGACTGCTCAGCCACTTTCAAATCTGGGGTTCATCCTTTTGATTGTGAATAGTCAAGGCAGAATTGACACAGATATAGAGGGAGTCTGGAAATGAACATTGCTCACTGGCCAAAGCTACCCATTTCAACAAATGCTGTGCTTACTTTACATTTCCCTTATGGGTGCCAAACTAGTATTGTGTTCAGTTCCATCTATTGATCATTCATTGTCTTTGAGGTTTATGCATGGGGCACTGGCCATCCATGGATTCCTCCACAAAAGTTCCTTCTTGGGTTCATAGCTAGCTATTTATAACTGTGGTCACAGATTTCTCAAGTATTCTAAGCTATAGGACCTCTTTCTCTAAGAGAGAAAGAAAACTTGAAAGCATAGGAAAGATGGAAAAATTCATTTCCTGATACTGGCATTGCACTTTATTCCAACCAGTATCCCAAGCATTCCCTGTTTTAAAGATCTCCAGGGAGCTACTTGTTGGTTTGTTTGTACATGGTAGATAGTAGGCACTCAATAAATGTTTGTTGGCCAGCCTTTGGTGGACCTGGCATTTCTCTTATAGCACCTGGGTATCATGAGGATTCAGAAGTGTAGATATTACAGATTAATGATCATTTAAAAGCCACAAAATCCAAAGTGAACCCAGTTTTTTCTTATTCTCTGCAAAGCAGTTTTGGTTTGTCCTCAGCATTTGTTATAGGAAAGGGTTTGGATCAAGCCATATTTTATCTGTAATTCTTTGTAATCTTAGGTTTGCAGGCAGTGACTCCAATCCCTGTGGGCATCTCTGCCAGTCTAAACAGTGCTGATTGTATATGTAAAACATGCATCAAAGTTTAAAAAACAAGAGAAGCAGGAGAGATAGTTTAAATTCTCATGAATATTTAAATACAGTTAAGTTTTTAAAAAATAAATATAATGTGTGTTAAGGATCCACCTTAGCTAAGTTACATAAGTGTGTGTGTGTGCATGCTTTTGTGCCTGTATGTGAGGAAGTGGTGGAAGGGGATAGCCTGGGAGACTATACTCGGATTCAATCACCATTCTGTATGACTGTTCATTAAAATATTATAGCACTACCCATAGGGTGAATACTTACATAAATTTCACAGTTGTTCTTTTCTGAAAGTTTTCATACAAGGAAAAGTTGTTTAAGGCTAAGCCAGTTTGCTCAGCAATATTACGTATTTATTTAATTTTATTTATTTTTTATTTCATAGCTCATGGGACCTTAGGCATTAGGACTAGCTCATAAGAAGGCTCACTGTGTTTCTCTGAATTTATTTTACAGTGGGAGAAAATTTTCAATAAATTATGGACTCTGAAATGTATAGGTTGCTTATGAACACTGAATAGTATTTTCACTATGCCTGGATGCTTCTTACATCAAAACTTGTTTCTCATTTCAAAACTCCAGGTCAGGCAATATTCTTGATGCTATCACCTTTTTCACTCTTCTCCCTCTCCACCTTAGGGAACAAATGGTTGCCTTTTATCCTTTGCTCTATTAGTTCTTATCAACACCCTAATTATTTAAATGAGAATTCCCAGTCTTATCAGGAAGGAACTTGTGAGAGGATAATTCTTAAGGCACGCCAAAGAGAAGACAAAATAAACACTTCAGAGTTGTGGCCTAAAACTAATTTTATACAAAGAAACGTTTCTGTTCAAATAACAGGAAAAAGTATATGTATGTTTTTTTCAAAGACACTTGAATGTTTTTAAGATTTGCAAAATAATTTTTAATTAATCTAGAAAATGCCAGTAGTTCCATTTTACAAATAGAGAATACGATTGATGTGGTATTATGTAACTTGTATAAGGTCAAACATGAAACTAGTGTTTTAGCCCTTAAGAGACTACCATCTATAAATATACCTACGCTTATTGGACTTCTTCACAGGTTCCATTTCTTGGGATCATGACTTCCTTATCTTTGCTACCTGCTATGTAAAATAGCAATTCCTTAATTTTGTCTTAAGAATTGTCATTTCTACTGTAGGAGCATTAAATGAAAAATACCTGCATATTGAACTCATAATGCAGAATTAAATGCCTGAGTAACCTGTGCTTCAGATCCCATCAAAATCCAGGCAACAGGCGTCTGACAAAGGCACCCTAGAGGCACCCACCCACTCTCTGCAACACACAAGAATGTATCTTCAGGTTCAGCCTGGTCAGTGGCTTTCACTCTTGTATTTGTTTTGCCTGTTTTTCTGTTGTGACACAAACGAATGTCTGATTTATGTCTGAATCACCTGTGAAGACTAGTGAAGACTAACGTGTTATCCAGCCAGGTGTAATTTTACCCTTTTCTTTTCTGCTCAAGTAAACACCAACGCACAGGAGTGATTTTACTATGGGGAGAATTGAATCCTTTCCAATTTACAAACCTTGGTAATTTACTACTAGTTAGCAAATAACATTTGGCACTCCTCACAGACCAGGTGATAGGCGGTGACCCCTGGTAGCTCTGCCTTGACTGGTTACATGGAGTCAGAGCCCCTGAAGGAAGGCAGAATGCCAGTGGTAGTGGGCAGAGGTCAGAGGTGTACTTGGAGACACAGGGGCTTCTGCAAACTCTCCATGCTCACTCCTGGCTGAGCCACCTTGGGAAGATTGCTGAAGCCTTCTGAGCCTCAGTTTCCTCACCTGTAAAGTGAGGAAGCTATTCATCCCTACCTCATCAGACTCTTGTGACTATTCAGTGAAATAACCAGGACAAAGCATTTAACACAGTACCTGGAATAGAATGAATAATTGATACACATTAGCTCCTTTATTACATAGATGTTATTTGCTTACCTTCCCGAAGAAATGTCTTCAGTAAGTGATATTATATTCCTGAGAGATCATACACTTTCAAGTTCTAAATGTTTTCAAACTTCTCAGCAGCAAGATTTCCTTTATTGCCAAACAAAATCATTACAAAATGAAAAGTGTGAAATTTAAAGACCATTCTATAACAATGTATGCCATTATTCAGTAGTGTTTAAAAGATGATATCATTTTAACAGTGTTTTAAAATATCTTTCTATATAGAGAAAAGTCAGTTTTTTCCAGAAGTTTTTATAGGATCCATAACTAATGTGTTTCTTCCTGCCATAGCTTTCATACCACGAGTATATAACATTTTTGTCAACTTATTGATATGTTTTTAAAATTAGCATAAATTCTTAAAATTATTTCTTCTGTTGTACATGTCAAAAGTTTAGCAAAATAATTTGTATTCATGTTTTATTGTGCCTGAATTTGTATAAAAATTCCAGAAAAGAGATATCTGTATATCTGTGTTCTTTTGAACTGTAAAGATGTGACATAAACTTAAACTTCAAACTAACTCAACGGATATTTTAATTTTTTGGATTATTCAATACTCTAACTGTATTTATATAGCAGTCTGATCCATTATCATACTCATTACAATATCCATAGTGGAAGCTTTATAACTGAGTCATTTCTTTCTTAAGGACTATGCAACAAATTACTGTGAACAATTCTACAAACATATTTTAATGAAGTTTGAATTTGCATACATTTTCAATAATATAAGCCATTAATTCTTTGCACATAAAAAAAGTTTCCCCAATATATTTTACTTCAAAATACCCCAGGCAGGAACCCTAGAACTATTTTGCAAAATTGCATTTTACAAATTACTTTGAAGACTTAGGTATTTCTCCTCCCATCTTTGGATATGTTTTGCCATCGTTTCTTGCCACTGACTTGGCTGGAAGGCCACTATCTGTTGTGCCATTTCACATCTTGTGACTGTTGTCCACAGAGGTTAATGAATCAGTTCATGCAACACAGTTAATTTCATATCAAGCCAATCAATAGCATCAGATCCACTTTTGCAATTTCTCTTAAACATCTTATGTTTAACCAGTAATTTATTACTAGTTTTAAAGGAATTATTTTGAGCCTCAAATTTACAGTAAATTTCATGAATATAATATAGGCAAAATGCAAAGTTTACATTAAGCATTGAAAGTGCCTTTAATTCAATCTTCATTTACTTTTGAATGTTGTATGCAGACTGGTCATTACATAGACCACTAGTAGGTGAGAACACCCCTGGGGGGATTTCACAACCGAAAGCAGCAGTGTAGGGACACAAGTTCTTAATGCCTGGATGTTCTTCATGGTGGGCAAGTGGTGTGGGGGAGCTGAGGTGGGCAGGAGATTGAGGGCAGACCAGGTTCTTTAGGGAAATCCACCAGAGAAAAAATGCAGTTAAAATTGTAACTAGACTTGAGTAGATCAATTTGTTACAACATGTCAACTGAGAAAGGCAATGGGTTCCATTGGAATAAGCAAGGACTGGGGAATCAGATGGAGGTTCAAATTCTGACTCTATTACTTCTGAATGCAAGGTAATGTTTATATTATTATAATGCAGTTTTAGTTGGTGGGTTGCATTTACCAGCCCATTCCAAATTTACAGGGTTTGGAATATTAAATAAAGGCTGATATTCAAAAAAATGCATGAATTTGGAGTGGCTTATTAGTAAACAGAATTTTCTATTTTATTAATAATATAAAGTCTTTAAACATAATAGCTTCTTATAGGTACTTTGTCTTAAAACAAGCATTTAAGATGTTTGAATTTTGTGGGTTATTTTCTTTCCATTTTAAGACTTGAGTTTATCATAGAAACATAATTTAGAAATGTGATTGCCAGGGGCTGAGGGGTGGAGGCAGTAGGGAGAGGTTGGTAAAAGGGTACAAACTTTCAGCTCTAAGATGAATAAATTCTGAGGATCTACTGATATTATGGTGACTACAGTTGATGACACTGTATTGTATGATTGAAATTTGCTAAGAGAGTAGAACTTAAACGTTCTTACCAAAAAAAAAAAAAAGCAAAGCTAAAAATGTGAAGTGATGGATGTGCTAATTAACTATACGGGGGGAATCCTTTCACAAAGTATGTGTATATCAAATCACCGTAATGTACACTTTAAATATCTTATAATTTTATTTGTCAATTATACCTCAATAAAACTGGAAGAAAAAAAGCTGCAAGTTTAAACATCAAAAGAGAGATGAGCAATATTGAAACTCCTTCAAAGAATCAATATCATAGACGAAATCAGCACTTTACAGAATGGCTTAAAATATGAGGCATCTCTTTTAATTATTCTAAAAATTGTATTCCTTATTGTATTTTCTGTTTCTTTCAAAGTTTTGTCCTCTGTGGACAGAGAAAAGTAACAAACAATAGGGACTAGACCAGAGTTGGAGTCCCGGCCAGAGAAGGCCTTTCCTAAACCATACTCCCATCCTCAACGCTGACAGGGAACTTCTGTTCCTTTGCCACTTCCTCCACCTGCTTTCTTTTTTCAAGCTCTATGTTAAATTCCTTTAATCACATGTCCTTTCTTCTCCAATTCAACAAGTTCCCACCATTTATTACCTGCTGCACTTCATTTTCTATTGACCTTTGTCTCCTGGACTCAGAAACAAGAGTATAGAAAATAGCAGAAAGAGCAGATAAGTTATTTTGCCATCTTTTATTTAAAAAAAAAAAACCTCAAAACATAATCTACTCTCTTGTACCTTAAAAGTTTATTTACAACGCCATCAGTTAATATAAATGAATTTATGTAATTTTAATTAATTAATAGGTTGTTCAACACAGTCCCTCTCGATGGCAAATGTAGTTATGGGAGATTGCTCGAGGAAATAGTCATAGTTTATCTTTAACATACTATGTAATGTTCTTTTGGTAACAGCTAAGTAATTGCCACTGGGCATGGAATCCTTTGGCAGTGTCTAAATGCCTGTGCACTCAGATATACATTTTCTACTCTGCAGCCGAAGAAATATTGGAAAATTCACTTTTAATTTTGGGGGGACTACGAAATGGAAATTTATGTATAACTGGTCCTCTTATTCAACTACAAAGGGCGTGGATCACTATTTTGTAACGGTCTATTTGTTGGGTCCAGAATCCAGTCTCTGGTGAAGGAAACATAAAATAAAAGCCATCATGCATAACCATAGAGTTGATGTGTTTATTTTTGTGTAATACAATCAGTTTAACCAGAATTTTGAACCATTTTCTAAAATGTGACCACTATTTACTTCTCCTCAAGTCTTAACTTTAGGAACTATGTTTCTTATCCAGCTGGTAGTTTTATAGACTGGAAGATTTGGTGAGTTGTCATAGATTTCTTTGGAATCCTCTCCCATGTCACTCAGACCTTTACTAACTGGTTCATTTATTCAGGTACACTTTGTGTACCTAATAAGTATGCATCTGTCACCAGAAGCCAGGAAGGGGCTCCCAACTCTGTCAGTGCAGTGGTGGGAATGCCACGTTCTCTACAATCTCCATCACTATCCCCAGAACAGTTTCTCTTGCACCAGGAAGGAGTCTTCTTTGCATTTCCTCAATCCTGTAATGAACTCCATGAGCTTTGTGAATGTGTAGTCATCACAGTTGCTTGCACAGTCCAAATCAGTAAGACTCTCCAAGGCCACGCCTTAAACCCGGTACTGGCACCTCTGTGTCTGGCACAAACTCCAGAAGTTTTCTTTCCAATGCCTGGAATCCCTGACCAGCCCACAGCTCTCCACAGTGCCCCTGTGCTAAAGACTTTGAGCTGGCACAGCCTCCCCTAAGCCATGCTCTGCCTGGCAGCAGACTGGTGGTCTCATTGCCCTGTGGACATACCTCCTACAGCCAAAGTCTTCGTTAAAGAGTGTGGTCTACCACATAAAGCTGCTCACATAAAGGATGCAAGGAGCATCACCCTGACCATCTGAGCAGGCAGAGTTATGAGTCATTTGGTCCATTGGTCTCTTTTCTTAAAATTAAAATACCCATTTGGAATAATCAGATAGCATGCTTTCTTGCTGGGATTAGATCCAGTAAGGTGGTGGATAGTATAGAGTTTTGATTTTCAAGGACTGATGAAGAAAGATGGGAGCTGAAAAGTCTGGGCTGTTTGGGAGCGGACAGCTCCAGGTGCTGGCGACCCTAAGGGCTAGGCTCCAACTGCCTGAGTGTGGAAGGAGCTGCCCCCTTTCTGAGGCATGAACAAAGAGGCCAGTGAATCCAGTGAGATGGCTCTGAAGATAAATGTGACAACTTTGTGATGTTTCTCTAGATCTTGTGGTGACAATTCTCAGGGTCTTGTGCTTTATGTCCAAGTCTATTCACTTCCTCAGAGGCTCAGAGGCGCCCCCTTGCTCCCTCCCCCACCCCCACCAGCTGCCAGGTAAATTTCTTGAGATATAGCAGGAACTCAATAAATGTTTCCATTTGTGAACTGCATTGAACTAAAGCCCTTCCTAAGCCATGATGTTTGTCCTTCAAAAGCCAAACAGGAAGAGAACGTATGGCATGAATAGAATGCAGCACTGCTCCATGGAGACTGTGGAATCTAAAGGATTTGCCAACATGAGGGTTAAAGCATTAGCTAAATAGGAAATGTACAGTTAAAGGTTTGCCTATCGAGTTCTTTTACAGTGGGGAAGCAAATTTATTTCATATTCGTGATTTCTCATTTCACTGTCCGTAGATGTTTCTTCCACAATGATATGATCATAGTAATATTTTCCTAGCACATCAGTATCTGGAGTGAAATTGTACACAGTATTACATGTTGACTTATGCATTCAATTCCAAATTTTCATTTGACAAACTTCTGCTTCTAAAAAGACTATTCTTTGGCCAAAAGGGTCAGATAATCTCTGAAACACCATGTTTTCTGCCTTAATAAGAGTCAATTGGTCTTTAGGATGATGCAAGAGAAATTAATGAAGTCTTTACTTTTTTCAAGGATATAGATGACATATTTAGGACTCAGAAGTCTTCAACAACTCAATGTCTTGGCAGCTGTTTGTATCTTAAACCTGCATAGACCCCGCCTTGCTTTTCATGCCACGACTCTTCTAAGTCACTGTTACTGTTGACCATCATCCTGCTTCGTAATTGCTCTGCTAGTTTTAAAGCAACATCCTCTTTGGAAATATGCAGCTGAAAATGTAAAAGTCAGAGGAAATTGTGCAGAAGAGAAAGCAGTGGATTTGGATTGTCCTAAGTAAAACGGCATACTCCTTTGATGAGACTGTCCAATGTTATAACTGTAACATAGACAAAGACCATGAGCCCTGGATTAAAGATATGAACTGTGTATTCTGAGTCTAATAGTTAACAGTCAATCTAAATTTAGATTCTTGGCCAATGGGCCAACAACTCCATGTGTGAGTATAGTATTGCCGGTACGTTATCCTGTATTTCAAGAGGCAGGTGTGTATGAATTATTCTCACTTGCAGATACTATGAAATGAGTTTTCTTCTTGTTGGAGATTAGAAAAGAGGCAGATATTCTCTCCTTGTCACAGAACGATGCTGCCAAGTTGTGACTTTTAGATTAAGACCCAGTAGAATTAACAGACACTAAATGAATGGAACTGAAAGATTTCATTCTGGCCTTTTTACCACTTGAGCAATTAAGACAAATTTTTTTCTTTAAAATTATTAACAACAATCCACTAACTTCATGGAAGCTCAACCACTCATAGGTTTTCTGGTGGTGTAAGAAAACATATGCATCATATTCCTTCCTCAGTGTTATCTCATTTCCGGGGGCTTTTTTTTCCTTCCAAAGGTGACTTCAGAGTGACCCAAGCAAAGATGTTTGCACTTTTCTACATCATCTGTATTGTGTCCTCCAGCTCCGTAGCCCTGTAATGCATTGTAACTCACTTTCAAATGTAATACATTGTAATTTTCACCCTAATTCAAATTTTATGAGACTTTTGCAGTCTTACTTTATTATTTCTCTGATATTTCCAGTATTTCTCAAATGCATACTCTTAGGAAAAAAACCCATTCATACTTTTGAATGAATACTCTCAGAAAAAAAGCACGCATGTAACTTTTCTCATTTACTATCACTGTGTTATGTTCTTTACTCCAAACAGAGCCCTTATCCACTAGAATATCTTCCCTTTTTCCTCTAGAGAGAAAACCTGAAAATCTGCACGCCGGAATAAAGTAGACTAGGAAACTTGGGGCTAAACATTTAAGTGAGAGTCGTCAGTAAAAATAGTTCCATGGAGAGTCTCTCAAAGCTCTTTTTACCTTGTTGAAGAGAATCATTTCTTTCAGTCAGTAAGGCAGACTTTCTTCAAAGTTCCTCATAACTTTTCTAGACAAGAAAATTGATTCAATAGCTATAGAAGGGAGCTCATGTAAAGGACTTCATTTTGGAGAACATCAATCAAGGATTTACTCAACATAGATCTTGGGCTCCAGTGATATGGTGGAAACCACCATGAAAACTTGATTCATCCAATGTGATGGTCACTTTTTCTATCTACCTGTCATCCATCAATGTGTTTGCTCTATTAAATTTGTTCTATATTATTTTTCATTACTTTTGCATGGTTCCAGCAAGTACTGAGGAAGATTTAACAAGCTTTATGTAAAGTAGGTACAGGGATCCTAACAAACTTGTTGCTTATGCCTAATTACATTGACTATCGCTTCTTGGACCTTGTTAGACTGGACACTTGGCTGAAGCCAAAAAAGGACACAAACACGATGAAGCCATGACGATGACCGAGGGACCAAGACCATCCCCTGGAATCTGTCAGCAACCACAGTACAAATGGAAGTCTGAGCTGACTTTTAGGCCTGCTACCATTTGACATCCACAGAACCACTGAACATGGGCTGAGAGAAAAGTGTGATCAAACATTTATTTTGCTTTTTTCCCCAGTGGTTTTTCTTCTCTTTTAGCTTTGTGGATTTAATTCAAGGGAAGCATGTGTAAAAGTTTTGTGAGGTAATTGATTATACAATATGCCAAATAGATAATATATTCTTTTTCTTATTAAAGCTCTTGCATCTCTTATATAGACTTTCATTGAAAATTCAACACAGTATAATAATTACTTTTTAAGAACCTACAACGAATGCATCTAAAACTATATAGTTATATATGTATATATGCATATATAGTTAACATATGCATACATATAATTTCAAAGAAGAAAAGCTTACTAATCACATTTGTAAATTGAAGACAGTGAAAGAAAGTCATTTAGCTAAATTATCAAAGACTGTCTGGCTCACAATATGGAGACCACTTAAGAAGTATTTATTGAGTGAATAAATATAATCGTCTGTGGGGATGAGCATTTCTGTTCTCAACTGAAATTATTCTATGGTGTTTATTTGATAATGTAGGAAGGCTTTTATACTAGAATAAACTTTTAAAGGGTATATTTGCGTAAAGAAAAAACATTGTATTTATTAAAGTGATTTTCAAGGGTCTGGAATTTCACAGTATCTCACGGGATAAAAAATAAGAGACTATTACTCAAGAAATATGCCCAACACTCTCTAAGTTATGCATTTATTGAACAGCTTCTTTTTTTATATTAAAACAAAACAAAGCAAAAAACACTTTTAACAAAAGAAAGCTGAAAAACAAATAGAAAAAAGAACTTATCTATTACTTAATAAACTATTTCTGTGCATTCATTTTAGAGTTCTTTCACTAAGATTTGACTGGATATGACAAAAAATTAGAAAGAAGTAATTCAACTGGCTTCCTAGGGTAATGATTAAAAATATGATACTTTTATTGGAATCTAAAGATTTTGTGTAAAAGGAATCTAAAATGTGAATTAAAAGGTTTGACATTGGAGTCATATCTGGCAAAGTGCTTAGTGTCTTTGAGCATGAATTAAATATTTCCTGAATGAATGAATGAAGGAATGGCCACATTGCTCTGCTTCATTCCATTCACAAACTCCATGACGGGCTGTTGCAAGGCCACTGCATCTTAGTGTGCAGCACACGATTCATCCACAGTGCACTTCTGAAACCTAGCAGTCATCTTTGATACTTGCATCCTCACACTCTGTACTCAATATACCACCTTTTAAATTCCTCCAGCATCTTCCTCTCCCCAATCACCTAGCTGTGGTCAAGAGCTCCTATGATGCTTTCATGGGACACTTTGCATTTCTTTCATAGCACAGACCATATTTTGTGATGCTATACTGATTTTTATGTTATTTGAATAATGCCATTTTACTAGAGTAAGTTCCATGAAGGCAGGGGTGTTTTGCTGATTGCTGTATCTCTAGCACTTAGCACAGTGCTAAGGAACATAGATTGTGCTAAACATATTTTTAAAAGTGAATGAATAAATAAGATCACTGTAACATTTATGGTTAACTTACAGTGGCCCTTGACTCTTACCTCTTCAGGCCCCTTATAGAGCTGCCTCAGCTGTAAAAACTGCCTGGGGGGTTCCTAAAGCCTCCAGTCTCCACAGACAGCCCTGTGCCTACCCATGTCTGCTGCGTCCTCATTGACTGACATGCCTTCTCCCCGTGGTTGCAGGAGGGCACCTCAACCTTTTGCTATCTCTAGGACTATGGTGAAAAGGCAAGGCTGGTGCCAAGTACAGTGCTACCTGAAGATCTTGAAGCTGCAACTGCTCATGCAGGGCTTCCTCTCACCATTGTACACACAGCCTGTGCCTACTTGAGCCCAGGAAGGAAGTCTCCTTGCAAACTACTTCTTCAGTGGTTAGATGTCAACCCAATCCCACAGTTGTCCTCATCCTCTTTTATTTATCCATTATTAGGACAAAATAATAATAGTAAAAATGCTTCCTTCGACTATGACAAAAAATCCCATATTGATGTCAGTGCCTGTAAGCAAACCTCCAGAAAGCCTACCCATCATTCACACCATTTCTGTAAATCATCCCATAAATGACAATCTCAGACTGAATCTCTATGTAGGCTCAGATACAACATGCTGTAACACCATCAAGATAGGAAAAAAATCTCACCATAATTATCAATGTTAACTCTACTCCTTTGACATTCTCTGATAAGCATTGAATTATATAGTTGAAACCAAGCATCAGCTGAAGAAGCTCTGCATAGTTCCCTGTTTACTGTGCAGTAAATGCCATTAATGTAGTTCTACTATGAATTGTAATGTATTTATGGCTTAGTCCTGAGAGCTCCTTGTAAAAGCAATGCAGTGAGGAGGAAAGACAAAGTTAGAACTGCATCCGCTGGAATCCTGACTCCATCACCTTCGAGTACTGACTCCTTAGAAACAGTACTTAGAACACGCCCTTCATTTCTTACCAAGTAGTAAAGTTAATCACTATCTTGCTTAGCTATTGTGAGGATTCAATCCTGTTGCAAAGGTAAAGCATACAGCACATAGTAGGACCTCAGTGCTCCATGACAAGATCAGTGATCAGTCTTCTTTTCCTTAATTAATATTTTGTGAAAATTTATGCATCTTCTTTCTCAAATCTTGCTTGAGCTCTGTGTCTTCCTTTCTATTTTATTTATATGACCAACTTAAATATCACTCAATTTCCTAAGTCAAGTTAGGAAACATAATTTATTGTATGAAAGAAAGCTACTTTCTTGGAGTCCTAAATTATATGCCTCCATATGCCAATGCTATTCAACATACATGGAATAGATATAGACAATATCAGATAAGCACCATATAAAATGTTCAAAATACTGTCTGCTTTTAAAATTCAGGACCTCCTCTCAAAGCCAATACAAGTATGCTACCTGAGGCTGGCAGTGAGCCTTATCATTGTCTCATCTCATAAACCAGCTCTTATCAGGGCTAACCTGAGGAGAAAACCCAGAGTCTTGGAGAAAGTGATATTTCTGAAGAATTTTATCCATTTTCTCCAATCCCCAACACTCCCTAGCATAGGAACTGTTGAGATGAGAGGACAGCATGACATCATTTTGTGTAGGAGAAGACATATAGACTTATTTAAAGGTTTATTCTAGAGAACAAATAGGTATTTCTCAGTGGCTTTTGAAGTGACCTGAACTTACTTTACTTTAAAAGACTATGTGAATTAAAGCAAAAAAAAAAAAAATGGGAAGAAACTGAACGTCTATGAAGAGACTGGATAAACCACTTGTATAGCTATACAATGGACTATTAGTTAGAAATAAAAAGAAGTGAACTATAGACAAATGAAACATTGTAGATGGATCTCAAAACATCATGCTGAGGGAGAGAAGTCAGACTCTAAAGATTATATACTTTGTGATTCCATTATATGAAGTTCAAAAACAGGAAAACTTAATATGTGGTGATAGAAGTCAGAAAAGTGGTTACCTCTGCGTGGGTAGGTGGTGTCTAGGAAGGGGCTTGAGAGAACTTTCGAGGGCAACAACATTTTGTGTCTTGATTAGAGTGGTGGTTTCTCAGGTGTATACATTTATCAAAGCTTCAATTTTTATTCTTATAATCCGTGCATTCCACCGTAAGTACATTTTACCTCAATAAAATAAAAATATGATGTTAGAAGTCTAAATTTGCTAAATTAATCTTTAGTGTTTGCTTTATTAGGAATCAGAGAGAGCAAAGAATTTCAGGGAAGCCTGAGAAACCAACACCAAGGGACAAGAGGTACAGAACTGCGGAAGGATGCTCTCCTAGAGGACAGGGCTCTATTTCTCTTCTTTTTGCCCAGTCTCCTCCTGCCTGCCTTTACTGACTCATTCTAATTCTCTAGCCTGTTCATGAGGTTTGGATTGGAGGTGAATCACCATTAAAGGAGGCAAATCGAATGTCAGACTGATTTCCTTTATTTTCTCCTTTCTATTTTGGTGACTAGGGAAAGGCCTGGAAATGGTGATAACCATTTTAACAGGGTTAAAAGCAGAGGCCAGGGGATGTTACCATTTTTTTTTCTTTAGACTTCATTAGATTTTGAAACTGTCGGATTTTATAGTTTTCCTATCTGGACTGGTATGTACATTCCACGTGCTTTCACGGCCCCAAGCTACTCCTTTTGCTCAAAATTCCTTATCTATCGTGCTTTCTCTTAAAAAAAAAAAGTGCTATTTCTCTAAAGCCTATTTTGTTTTCTAAATAGAACTCAGAATAGCAGGTTTGTCAAATCCACTTAATCTGAAAGCAAAGATTTGTGTCTGTTTTATTCACTACTTTACCCCTAGTACCTACAACAGAGCCTAATACATAGAAGATGATCAACTACTTCCCTCATTAACTCACTCATTCATTCATTAATAAATCTTCATTACATATTCACTACGTGTGGGTTGAGCAATATCTATACACGCCATCCATACCTTCATGGACCTAGCTTCCCAGGCAGAGTTCACTGTTCCTCCTTCATATTCACATAGCACAGGCATTCCTAGGTTACCCGTATGTGTGTATTCTCCCTTTGTAGAATCTCAGCTTTCCGAGAGTAGTATGAGATGATTAATTTTTATTGGAAAAGCATAATGCGTCGCATACTGTAAACATTCAACAAATTTTCATAGCAGGAAAGAAGGAAGGCAGGAAGGAAGGCAGGAAGGAGAACTGGACTCAGCAGAAGCCAATAATACTGACTTTTAGAAAAGTTCTGGTGTCCTGTCCTGTGTATAAGAAGGGGTGTGAGTGTGTGTTGGGGGCGTGGTAGGCCCTCTTTTGCATCCTTTAGGGATAGCACTTTGCTCTTTTGAGAGGGTGGGATTCAGCAGCCCATATCACTTTCACCTGGGAGAGTGGCATGGTGGCCATCTCCCAGGGCAGCTGGGTCACTCTGCCCTGTTTGGGGAACATGGGAGTTGACTGAGCTGGGACTTAGCAGGAGGGTGGGCTCTTTTACCTGAAGCATGCCAGTAGGTCTGATGTGGCTTTGGGCATTCTCAGGAGGTATAGGGGCCAATTTCAGTGCTCCTCAGGGGACATTGACAGACTTGTTGGTAACCCCATGAGCCTGGTGTGGGTAAACTTTGCCCAGAAGTCCATGCCAACTGTGTACATAGCCTTGTAATCATCTTGGCATCTCATGGGTGGGGAGAAAGGCAGTGTGGACCACCAGCCACTTTCTAGGCAGGATAGGGAGCAGTGGTGAGGACTGACTAGGTAAGAAAGAGGTTAGCAGATACTTGGTGACAAGCTAAGTTAATATCTCATGAGATGCCAATGAAACTGTTTTGGAAAAAATAGCAATTTTTGAAGAAGCTTTGACCACTCTTTTATCTAGTCCATTAGATGAAATGATATAAAAGAGGGCTATTTGCCCATTTTTGACTTACCAAAATAGTAATTTCACGTACTTCACTCTAATCTTTATTTTTCAGGGTTAAAATAGCTCAGGGAATACCTGATCTGTTTCAAGGTTTAAGGTATAAAAGTCTCTTTACAAGAAGGAAAGAAAGAGAGAGAGAGAAAGAAAGAGACAATTGTGAAAACAAAAGTGAGCTTTTTTCTTTGTTTTCATGTGATTTGAAGAGAGTTGTAAGCACGAAGCAGGAAACATTTATGATGGATAAGTTAAAACGGGCTCGAAGAATTTTGAGTGCATGTGAGTCTCCTCCCCTCTTTCTTGCTCTCCTTCCCAGCACTTCAGCAGTCGGTCTTTATACATAAATTGCTTCTATTCCATTCCTAAACTGTTTCCTTCAGTCTCAGTGATCACCATGGCACAGAGACTGGGAGTGGTCAGAACAGAGAGGCTCAGCCAGGAAAAGTCTCTTAGTCACTGAGGGTGAGTGAAGCCTGGAGTGTGCCCGGCGTGTTCACTTGACTGATTTCCAAGGCAAAGGTAGGCAGCTGCATGACAGACAGGCCTGGTCACAGCAGGTTACGATGAACTGTGTCATCCCAGCACAGCGGGCAATTTCCTTTTTGAGTCACTTTTCAGCTCAGAGTGAATCATGCTCCACCCTCCTTTTTGCAGCCTTTTATGCTTGTAGGCTCTGTGGCCTGAGTGGGAGGCAGACAGTTTTCTCTCCCTTGAGAGCATTTCAGCAAGAAACCTCCTAAGAATGTAGTCTGCCTCCGTGAGCAGGGGTCTTCAGGAGAATGCCCTGTCTCTGAGTAAGGTGACTCCATCCAGGCGCAGGGTGGTCAGCTGACACCCTTCCAGACTCGGGCTTGGAGATGCGGGGCATGGAAAACCAGAGGCCCAGCAAGGCCATTTGCTACAGGGGGACTCACTTTCCTTTTCTGTTTGAGTTTTGCTCTTGACTTAAAAAAATCAGAAGCTTGTGTCCTGAGCTTTTGTGAGAGGCAAGATTTTAGTGTCATCACACCCCCTGGGGCCTTGGCTTTGTGCTCTGTCATCAGAAAAGTAAGTTGTTCCTAAAATCCCTGGTCAATGGATTTGACCACAGGAGTTTCTGAAGTCTTTTCCACTTTCTCGCAATTTTGAAAAGAACACGCTTACCCAGAATCAGGCTTTGAGTTCTTGTTGTTGTTGTTTGCAGCTTCCTTTCTTTTGTTATCTTTCTTCCATTTTTTAACCTCTAGACACTGGTCAAAAATTAAATTACTATTTATACAACACAATTAAAGACAAGAATGTGAGCAATGGACCCTGGAACACAGAGTTCTTTGTGTGATTCTTGTTCTCTGGGAAGGAAGGAGACCGAGGGTGGGTGTGAGGAGGTGAAGGAAGGCAGTCCTTACTCATCCTGCACTGTGTGCAGAGGCCCACGGAGCTCCCAGATGGAGTGGGGCCTCTGTGGCTCAGCTCCTGCAGCAGGCCTTCCGGAACTGAGCCTTGTTGGGAGCAGAAATGCTGAAACCTCAAGCCTGAGAAAAGGCTATGACTAATCACTGGATTTAAAACCTGGTGCATGTACCTTGTTTTCAGGCCAGTTCAAGTGCTCTGGGGTTTCCCTGGGGAGGAGTCAATGCTGAAAAGGAAGCATTTTCCTGTTCTCATTCCCCTTGCTTTCTCCTCACAGTCACTTCCAGTTGTGCCTAGAGACAGGCAGCGCTCCTGTACAGTTTCCCACTGGCCACTTTCTGGAGGGAGCACAGAGTCGACAGAGAACATGGTCTTCGAAGCCAGTATCCGTCTTTCCTCCTACTGGGGTGAGATTCTTTTGGGTCTTGAGGATTTTTCAGTTTTTAAGACTCTTCAATTTAAGCAAGTAACTTCAAAAAGGATTAATATTCCTACTTCAGAAAGGGTTATGTGCACTAGAGAGCGGAGGGCTGCAGCCAGTGGAGGAGCAAGGGAGCATGTGAACTGAAGTTGAGGTGGAAAAGCCCAGTGGATTTCAGTGACTCCTGTCCACCCATGTGCTCTGCCAAATCTGGTTTCCACATAGTGTCCAGAATTAGCTTAAGCAGATCCCTCTCTTGCTCAGACTTCTTCAAAAGACTTTCCATTCCAAACAACCAAGTCTTGACCCATTAGATTGGTGGCCAAGGTGTCCATGATCTGCCTTCACTCTACTTTTATGAACTATAGCTTGATGCACCCCTTTTCCCACTGCATACCTGGGCTCCAACCTTCTCTTTGCTGTGTCCAGGATGCAGCCTGCAATTCTGTGCCTCTTTTCCTTTGCTCACTTTGTCCTTTTAGCCTATGACTTTCTTTCTGGTTATTTCCATTCCCCTTCTCCTTTTCCAATTATTGAAATCTTAACCATTTTTCAAAGATCATCTATTTCACAAAATTGTCTCCAGTCGCTTAAGTCATTATAAATCTCACATTTATTTTATTCTCACATGACACCTGGTTTTGCCATGATTAAAATATCTTTTAACCACAATTATTTGAGGGTGGGCCGTGGTGTATTCACCTTCTCAACTGCACTGAGCACAGTGCCTGGAACATTAAAATAACTCAGTAAATGAGCATCAAGGTGTTGGTCAAGTCTGAAATACTCCCACGGACTGACCCCCAGAAAAGACCAGATTTTAGTTGTTGAACAAGCAGCTCAGAGGCAAAATGGACCTTAGGGTGCTGAGAGAGAGGGTCATGTGTGGCTGCAAAACATCTTCTTCCCAGCTGGAGGTGGAGGGCTTGGCACCAGGGAAATAAAAGGACACAGACGTGAGTCCATACACAATTGTCTTGCACTGCTTTGTGGAAAATGAAGAAGGTGCAGCCATCATCCAGATGATATTCAGTGCACTAGCATTGGAGAAAGCCTGTTTAGGGACCTCATGCATGGCCCAGGGATGCCACTTCACTAATCCAGCGTTTACTTTAGTTTTAGAATAACAGAATCTTAGAGTTGGGAGGTACTGGGAGATTATCTTGTTCATACTCCTGACCAATGCAAAGATCTCTTCATCTCATTCATTCCTCAGAGGTTCATTCTGTGATCTTTGCAGTCCTGCCCCTTCCAGGGAGTGTCCCATATACATGCCTGTGCCCCTCTCACCTCACCAGCTCTCACACACTGGGGCCTCGCAAAGAATGTGAGGGGAACTTTCATAGGTGAAAACATATGGAAGGCACGAAGGGAGTTGAGCAACTTGGCAGAGACGCTCTAACACCATCCCTGTTCCAGTCAGCACACTTGTTCTTAAGGAATGACTAAAATTCTGGGAACCGTCCATTAAGACTCAAACATGACTGAAAAATGAAAGCAATCTCAGCAATAAATTTCTGTCATCATTCTATGAAAAAATTTGGATCTTGCAATTTGCTTATAAAGAGCCTTGGATTGATAGTTTTTAATCAAACTGGAGTTTAGCATATACTGTTATGCATCAGGAGTGGGTTAAGCAAATGTGAGGACATTTAGAATGTAAAGAATTAATTCATGAGGGTTTCATGGCTGATTGAGGTGTTTCTCACACAGAAGAGGGTTGATGAAGAAAGATCTTCACACTGGGAGGGTGAAGCCAACTCATCCTAAAGCTATATTTGTCTATTGGCCTTAAAAACAGATCCATCACTCAGATATATCCAACTCATCCAAAAATAATAATGATAATGGTGTTTTTTTAAAAAAAATGTAATAATATCCTTTGGAAGTAAATATACACGTTGAGATGTGCTCTTAATGGAGTTTTCAGAAAATTTAAATGAGACATTTTTCGTATCTTCTTGTCCTAGGAGGCCTGAGCACTGTTTATAATTCCTTACAGAGGGAGAAGGAAGATTGTGTGATTAACTTTTGGACTATGGAATCCTTGTTGTATCTCTCCTACTTCCTAGGACCAGACATCAGAGCAGCCACTTTTTGCATCTGTGGCTTCTTGCAAAGTCTTTCATTGGAGCCTTTCAGCCTGGCTATTAATTGCTACCTTAATCAGGTCATCAAGAACTCTCAGGATAAAGCTCAAGATAAAAAAGAAAACATCAAAGCTAAGCACACACTCACACACTACAAGTCACAGGGTGTGAACACACATGCACACACATACTCACGGGTATGTGCACGAATACTAAGCCTCCTTGATTGATTTTGAAATGCTGCAGGCAGAGGTGCATTTGTATGGGGAGGCACAAATGTTGAGCTGAATGGCACCTGCTGTGATCTCTGATCTGCCATTTGTCTCAAAAGGGCCAAAGAGATAGAGGCCTGACTCCATGAAATTTGGAGGACCCTAAACAGCAGGGGCACCCTGGTGAAACAAAGGGCCACCTGACATATGTGAGGGCTGCGTTTTGTCAACTAGGTATCACGTTACAGCCACAGCATGACAGACAAATGCCAAGCCAGATGAGGAGATATGATCTGCTCAACCTGACGCATCTGTATCAGGATCATGTGATGGGAGCAGATGCTGATTCAGTATGGATGCAGGTGCAGAAGAAAGCCTAGACATTGAAGCAAAGTGCTACAAAAGTCCAGAGCCTCCAGGGAAGGCTCACTTTTCTAAGTTATTGATCCAAACTTTTGTGTGGCATAAATCATTGTCTATGCAGTACTGCGTTGAGGTTTTCTGGTAGAGAAAGCCTGAGAGGATCTTTGACATCTGGAAACTAAAGTCCACTATAGGAGCACTAGTCTTTCTTTCTATTTTCCTTATAATGTGGACCTGCAGTTTCTCCATTTATGGCTGCTATGTTCACCCTTGATATAGGACTATCTTTATGCTGCTAGCTGTACCTGGAAGGGTCATAAGGGGAGACTGCCTCAGTTAGGCAGGGCTGGTGAGCTTGTTACTCCTTGTCCATGTCACTATCACAGGAAACTTGATTTTGCTTATGAAGGAAGCCCATGCCTGTGTCACACAAGGGGTTTAATGCTCTACCCTTATCCTTGAGAGTGCTCACTGTCAACGGTACTGAATAATTCTTGAGATGTGAGTTCAAAAACTTCCTGGTCATTTCTCTAGTTGCTTTTATTAAAACATTATTTGTTTAGCATCTTCTGTCTTCTAGTCATTGTGTCATGTGCTTAGATGAAATGGCTTGCATCAGCATAATAAAAAATGTTAATGCAATTACTAAAGATAATGAAGCTATTTGCTCCCCAGGTAAATATGGGCCTCTGTCCTAGAAAACAGAAGCTGCTTGTAAACTTCCAAAGATGATATTTCTAAAATATGTTGGCGTCTGGTTTCCAATGGGAGCACTAGTATTTCTCCTTCTATCTCTCCTTGTCCTTCTTCTTCTCTTTCTTCTTCTTCTTTTTTCTTATGATTATTGTTTTTGTTTCCTTCTCTTAGAACTTGCCCCATCCTTCTATTTTGAATATTCCTTGGCTTATGTAAAGACTGAGTTCAGAGGCATGAAATTGGTCAAAGCTTTTCCTTCTTTGATCTTCCTGAAGACATGCTTTTAAGTATTGTTTAATTTTTAATTGAAAATTTTTTTGAGATGATTGTAAATTCACAAGTAGTTTATCTTTTACCCATTCCCTCTATCGTAATGTTTTGCAAATTATAGTTTTGCAATATCACAACCAGGATAATGACATTGATACAGTCCACCATTCTTATTCACAGTTCTCCAGTTTTACTTCTACTCATTTGTGTGTATGTGTGTGTAT
Source organism: Equus asinus (assembly GCF_041296235.1). NCBI lineage: Eukaryota > Metazoa > Chordata > Mammalia > Perissodactyla > Equidae > Equus > Equus asinus. The sequence goes on along the minus strand of NC_091801.1, from coordinate 34,637,055 downwards.
TTAGGTTTACAAAGTTTTATCTTCTCTGTAGCTTTGTGTATCTACCACACTGTCAAGATACTGAGCAATTCCATTACTACAAGATCCCTCCTCTTGCCCCTCTTTTTTATTAATAGACTTTATTTTTTAGAACAGTTTTAGATTTACAAAAAAATTAAGCAAAGTGTTCCCAGACACTTCCCTCACTTCCCACATACAGTTTCCTCTATTACTAGCATCTTATGTTAGTTTTGTTCCTTTGTCATGAATTAATGAACCAATATTGATAAATTATTATTAAAAAAAGTCCATAATATATTCAGATTTCCTGAGTTTTTACCTAATGTCCATTTTCTGGTTCAGGACCCCATCTAAGATACCACATTACATTTAGTGGTCATATCTTCTTAGACTCAACTTGGCTGTGACAGTTTCTCAGACTTCCCTTGTTTTTGATGACTTTGAAAGTTTTGAGAAGTATTGGTCAAATAGTTTTGTATGATGCTGCTCTATTGGCATTTGACTAATGTTTTTTTCATGATTGGACTGATGTTATAGGTTTGGAGAGGAAGATCAAAAGTAAAGTGTCATTTCGTCACATTATAGCAAGGGTACATACTGTCAACATGATTTATAATTGTTTACATTGACCTTGATCATCTGGCTGAGATTGTGTTTATCAGACACTACTCATTCTCAACATTGTATTGGAATTACTAGCTAATACAATAAAACAACAAAAGAAAATAAAAGGTAAACAGATTTGGAGGAAAATATAAAACTAAGTTCAGAGATGACATGATTGTTTATGTAGAAAATCTGAAATAATCTACCAAAAAAAAAACCCTCCTGAAATTAAGTGATTATCTGAAGGTTGCAGAATATAAGGTTAACATACAAATATAATTCACTTTCCTATATACCAGCAATGAACAATTGGAATTTGAAATTAAAAACATAATATCATTTATACTGGTTCCTAAAAAAAATAAATACTTAGGTATAAGTCTAACAAAATATGTATGAGATCCATATGAGTAAAACTACAAAACTCTGAAGAAATCAAAGAAAACTTAAATAAATGGAGAAATACTCCATGCTCATGAATAAAATGTTGTCATATTGTGACAATATTGTCAATATGTCAGTTCTTTTCAATTTGGTATATAAATCCAATGCAATCCCAATCACAATCCCACTAAGTTATTTTGTGGATATTGACAAGCTGATTCTAAAGTTTATATGGAGAAAAAAAAGACCCAGAATATCTAACTCATTATTGAAGAAGAATGAAGTCTGAAGATGGACACTATCCCATTTCCAGACTTATTATACAGCTACAGCAATCAGAACAGTTTGTATGGGTGAAAGAATAGACAAATAGATCAATGGAAGCAAATAGAAAGTCCCAAAATAGATCCACACAGTCAATTAATATCTGACAAAGGACCAAAGGCAATATAATGGAAAAAAGATAGTTTTTTCAATAAATAGTGTTGAAACAACTGGACATCAACATGCACAAAAATGAATCTAGACATGGACTTTCCAACTGTCACAAAAATTAAAATTGATCATAGACCTACATGTAAACTGCAAAACTCTAAGACTTAGAAGATAACATAGGAGAAAATCTAAGCCACCTTGGATTTGGTGATGACTTTTTAGATAACTATACCAAAGGTACAATCCCTGAAAGAAATGATTGATAAGTTGCACATCATTAAAATTAAAAACTTTAGGTCCATGAAGGACACTGTCAAGAGAATGAAAATATTTCTTAAGAGAATGAGAGTATATACAGGTGGAAAGTAACACGAAAAGATGTTCAACATCGTATGTCATAAGGGAATTGCAAATTAAAACAATGACATACCACTACACACCTATTAGAATGGTGAAAATCCAAAACCCTGACAACATCAAATGCTGACAAGGATGTGAAGCAAGAGGAACTCCCATTCATTGCTGGTGGGAATGCAAAATGGTACAGCCACTTTGGAAGAAAGTTTGGAGGTTTCTTAGAAAATTAAACATAGTTTTACTACATAATCCAGCTATCATCCTTCTTGGTATTTACCCAAAGGAGTTGAAAACTTATGTTCACACAAAAACCTGCACGTAGATGTTTATTGCAGCTTTATTCATAATTGCCAAAATTTGTAAGCAAACAAGATATCTTTCAGTAGATGAATGAATAAATAAACTGTGGTACATCCAAGCAATGGAATATTATTCAGCACTAAAAATAAAAAAGCTATCAAGCCATGAAAAGACACAAAGGAACCTTAAATTCATATCACTAAGTGAAAGAAGCCAATCTGAAAAGATTACATACTGTAACATTCCAACTATATGACATTCTGGAAAAGGCAAAAATATGTAGACAATAAAAAGAATAGTGATTACCAGGGGTTAGAGGGAGAGAAGGATGAATAGGTGGAGCACAGAGAATTTTTAGGGAAGTGAAACTATACTGTATGATCCTACAACGGTGGATACATGTCATTATATGTTTGTCCAAACCCATAGAACGTTCAACACCAAGAGTGAACCCAAATGTAAACTATAGACTTTCAGTGATAATGATGTATCAATGTAGTTTCATCAGTTGTAACAAATGTACCACTATGGTGCAGGATGTTGATAATGGAGAAGGCTGTGCACGTGCAGGGGCAGAAGATGTATGAGAAATCTTCTCAATTTTTCTGTGAACCTAAAATTGCTCTAAAAAATGTCTATTTAAAAAAATCAGTTTAGCATATTTGTATGCATCCATGGAGTGTCTCTTGGGGTGGTTAGTCTCAGGCTGTGGGACAAATAGGCTGGCTTGTTGTGGTGGTCCTCCCGCTGATTATGCCCGCTGTTCCAGGTCTCCCCTGGGGAGAGGAGTCTCAGGCTTGCTGGTGTAAAGAGGCTTCCCTGGCCTGGTGCTTGCTGCGATGGGATCCCCTTGCCTGTAGGGGCTAGATGAGGTTGTGGCAGAGTACCAGTGGGTCCCCGACTCCGGTATCTCTGAGTAGAGGGAGTCTCAGGTCTACAGTAGAAAGCTGCCTCCTCTGGATGTGGTGGTGCTGCCTGATGTGTTGGAGGAATGGGCCTGCCAGTGCCGTCCTCTGTTGTAAGGTGAGGGTTGAGAAGCCTGGGCCTGTGCTACCTTCTTCTGCTCTGGGGGAAGGGACTGTGGACATCTTGCTGGGGAGCTTTTCATTAAGTCTCAAGTTCCCAAACCTGTTCACCTTTCCCTTACTAACTTTCACTGTTTTCCTTTGGTAATTTCCAAGGTTTATAGTTGTGTTTAGTCAGAGTACAGAGGGAAATGGGTCTATGCCATCCTGTTGGGACTGGAAATTTATTTCTCTAAGTTTTGATCACATAAATACAAAGTAGATGGTAAGGAAAATTTGTTTGAGTACTGTATATTCTTTATGATGAGGTATTTGAAAATGTACATACTAATTTCCTTCATTATTCCAACATATGTTGGGCTCCATAGGACTTTATTCATCTGTGAGATTAAGTTTGAAAGATGAGTGGAAAAGAAATGTCATGAGCTTAATGAGGTGACTGGATTATTTCTCTTGTCCAAAATTGTGTCAGAAACAATACTGCTTTATTTGACCAAAAGGCTGCTTTGTGTGTGAGTGGAAAGAAGAGAAATGTTTGGGAGCAGAGTGGAGAAGGGACGCAGGACAGTGATGGAGGTTCAAGAGTTTTCCAGACTCACCACTGCAGAGCCTCCCAGGAATATGCCTTATATCTGACACTGGTCACACCCATGCGTGAAACCTGACAGAAATTGTGAGCTTGCAGACTGAGGTAGCAAGGTAAGCCCCAACTCTGATAATAAAGGTTACTGCAGGGCAGGGCAAGGATCCTTACCATTTGTTTGGCCCTTCATAATTCAAAGTCACAGTAATGTTTAGTCAAACTTAATGAGAGTTTTCTAAGCTTGTAATAAAATTATACTCATTGTTCCTATCCTCACACATTTTATATTGCATAAAATTAGCTTTAAATAACCTTTAAAAATTTAAATTAGCTTTAAATAGCCTTAAAAAAACCCTTATTGTGAAATACAAGACACGAAAACATACATAGATAGGACACGAACGCATGGTATAGTGAGTTATTTCAATGTGATCACATCATGTTCACCACCCGGGTCTAGCAGCACCAAAATCCCTGTGCCCTCCCATCTTGACTCCCTCTGCTGAAGGACCCTCCCTTCTGAGTGGTGTGGATCTCCCATCCTATTCCTTTGAGTCATTCTAAAACATTAGCACACTTTTAAACACTTCATTTAATTTGTTTTTGAACTTTATATAAATGAAGTCCTGTAACGTGTATTTTGTCTGACTTTTTTTTTTTTACTAAACACTGTGTTGTTTATCCATGTTTTATAACTGATCTAAATTTAGCTCAGATATAAAAAGAGCACACTCATCAATAGATTGATAAGATATGAGGAAGAATAAATATAAAAGAATAACAAGACATATAATTGTTTTAAAGATGGTGTAAATACCAAGGGAACAAAAACTTAGGAAAAATGTTAGAGATCTTAAACAAGTACATGAATTAAAAAATGGTTTATGAATTACCACTTTCTATGTGTCTACCAGAGTCAGATTGTATTTCTTTCAATTCCATAATGTCCTCATGGGTTTGTGTCATTATCCCCACTTTTCAGAGCAGAAGAAGGAGACTTAGAGAAGCCAGGTCTCCTGCTCAAGGTCAGCAGTTATGTAGCTCAGGTTCACACTTCAAAGCCCTGTTCTTACATACATATATTATTATGGAGATGTCCTCAAAGAATCAGAGAGAACTAAAAAGATAGATCTCCCAGAGGTCAGTGGGAAATGCTGATGATTGGTAAACAGAAAATAAAACTCACTAATTCCTATGTTTATTCAATCTTTCCCATCAAACCAAATCATTTTGGACAGAAACAATAAAACAAATATTAAGAGGAAATCCAAGCACAAGGAAATCATAAGAGAAAATTCTACTTGATAAGAGTTTAAGCCTCTCTGCCAAAATAAATCATATACCCACATGGACAAAACTTTCATATATTTGTTGAATGAATGGGTGACTAGGATCACTGATCCGTGGTGGGTAATTGTGGAAACAAGTAGAGCGAGGAAGGCCAGAAAATGGATGCATATGGAATGTGGGAAGTGAATTTCCAGTGTCCTTGCTGGGAAAGAATTCTACCAATTATAGATTGGAAACTCTGCTGTAGAATTTAAACAAGAGTTTAGGAATAATTTCTAAACATTTGAAAAGGAAACAGTGATCCTCAAAGTCACCATGGATTTACTAATAACACGTTGTACAGACTAGCCTAATTTCATTTTTTGTCAGTGTTGCCAGCTGGTAAATAGATTCGAATTACAACAAGGCATCTGACAAGAGGTCTTCTGTTATCCTTATGGAAGGGTGGTAAGATGTGAGTTGAAGAATGTGGGAGCCAAAGAGTGATGAATGAGACGAAGTTCACCTTAGACGGCAATTTCCAAAGAGAGCTCATGCCTGCTCTCAGCTTGGTCCTGGCCCCCCATTTCCTTAAAGATTTGGAGGAAGGAGTGGAAGGAAAATGTATCAAGTTACTGGGTGATGAGAAGCTGGGTGGGTAATGAACACTATGGATAGCAGGATAAGGATAGCAAACATCTCAAGTATCTAGAGTCATTTAATGATTAAAGCTTAATAGAGATTAATATAATACTTTAAATTTGGTTAAAAGTAAAAAGAAATAACAGAACCAATTTTTCAAATATATTAATAGGGACCCAAGCCTAGCTTCAACTCTTGGGTGGTTGAGTGAACATTAAATATCAATTTTACCGCCCTCTATATTACTTCTGTAAGTCCAAGTACTATCTGCTCATCAAAAATTGATTTTAAATGCCTCTCACATTATAAAACTTTTCATGTCCTCCTGGTCAGATGCAATATGTCTGTGATCTGTTCTCTCATAAGACACAATCTCTAGTTATCCTGGCATTTACCATTTTCTTCCTAATATGTTGTAGATTTATAAATGTCTTATGAGATCGCTACAACACTGCACCTGGTTTGAGGTCTTGACTTTCATTTCGTACATCTCTCTATTCTCGGGAAAGTAGTTGATCAATAAGTAGCCCTTAAATGAATGTTACTGTATGAATGTCACAGAGGGGTAATGTGATCTTGGGTCAAATTAATATTAATACAGTGTCCAGACATGGTCCATGCAGGTGAGTGAAAGAGGCCACTGGGAAATGGAGGTGGTTCTAGGTTAGAATCAGTTGAAATCACCTCATAAGAGGAATAGTAGAAAGAACCAGAGGATTTGTTTGCTGTTGTTTTTATTTTGTTTTGTTTTGTTTGGGCTGTAAAATAGATGACTTAGGAACAGAAAAGAGTGCGATCGAATTTGATCTCTATCTTAACTGTTTGAAGAACTTTCATGTGAAGAATGGGTTTGCCTTGCTCTGATATGCCCTAGTGGGCAAACCAAGTGGAAAACATATACACATAGAATTTAGTTTGACAAGAAAGAATTTTCCAACAATTAGGAATGAATCAAGGATAGAACATGGTGTCTCAATAAGCCGCGAGTCACTTTCATTAGACATTTTCAAAAAGTTGGAATAACATCTTTAGATGGTATTATTGAGGAAATTGGATTAAGGCTTATCATAAAACAAGGGCATATGATATTGCAATAATTTTGGCTGTACACGATGCAGTTAACAGGGATAGAAGAGGTAAAAAAGAACTACAGAGTATTCAACAATTGGTTCTCTGCAGATTAACTCTCAGACTAACAACATTGAGAAAAGACATATAATTAATAAATGAAATTATTTTAAGTCATTTACTAGGAAGTGGGATTGAACTTAAAAAGTTCATAAGTTTATTTGTTAATATTTTTTAAGATGTGAGCTTTGGTATTCTGTGATTTTATCCTCCTAGGGTGGTCAAAATTGCATCCTTAGATCAGAGAATGGACACTAGAACTTCCGAGCCTGTAGCACTGAACTCAGGTATGACCTGGTGCCATCTCACAGGTAACAAAATAACCATACCTTGAGATAGCAAGTGCCCTCTGCTGCACTTAAGCTTAAACCAATAGGGGAAATAAAACCTACTAGACAACTGGTACTCTCCACTAACAAGTACTCAAAGATGAAGTCAGTAGGACATTTTCATGCCAGCAGTTATAACAAATTATCTGTGGCTCCTCTAGAAAATTTTCATTTGCTTGTCTGCTTTTAGGAGTCCTCAAGGCTAGCTGTGTTGAATCTTCTTTCAATAGGTTTACTTCCTTTTGCAACATGGATTTTCTGTAGCAATCCACTTGCCTTCTCTGAGAACATGGCTTCCATATGGTGAGGGATCAGTCTGCTATTGCTGCTGGACACCAGGCCGATGGCTTGAACCCTCCTTACCACCTGTGGTCATGGTGGAAATTCCAACCTGCAACACTTGTTCCATATGACCTCACCCCTTTCATTTTATCAGTTTCAGTGAGTAGCATTATAATATTTACTCTCAGCTTTCTTCAAATGTGACTAATAGAAACAAACCATATGTATCTTTGGTTAAAAATGACAGAAATCAAACTGACTCTAAATAAAAAGAAATCTAAAGACTTCCCCTTCTGGGGAGATGGATTATATATGTTTTATCTTATTCTTTCTACTAAGTACAACTAAAAAACCCCTGGCCATTATATGTAAAATATCCATAAGAAGACTCTGAAAGGTGGAAAGAAGGCAGCATACCAGCTAGAGATCTTGGAACCCAGGCAATACATGGTGGTGAGTTCCCTGGGTTTTCTTTTTGCCCCATATATCACAGACTTGGAGCTGAAGAAGCCAATAATCCAGAGATACCAAATGTCAAAGAAAAAGCCAAAGGACAAGAAAGGGACAGTTTATTAATACATAAAAATCTTTAGACAATAATCACTAAACTGAAGCCAAATACCACAGGTAAGCAGCAGCCCCATTCCCACCCACTCCAGCACATGCTGAGTATAGAGCCTAGACTGCCATCTCATAGGCTGTGATGAGGTGCCTCTCGCTTGCTTAGCACTGGCCAAGGTGGTGTCAGAGAAGGCCAAATGGGAGCTGGCACTTTCATGCCCACTAGCAGGTAATGACCCCCCAACTCCACCTCAGGGCCATTGGAGACCATGTGGGGACCGTGAACTTCCAACCCCACCCTGTAGTAATGAGGGGCCTTCCTCCTCTGCTCAGGGTGGTGACAGAGAAGGTCTAGTGGAGACTCAGGACTTCAACCACTACTCAGCAGTACAGAGGCCACCAACCATTCACTCCCACATTGTATTCATGGAGGCCATATGGAGAAGAGTAATGAGGCACTCCTACCTCTCTCAGGCAGGGGAGTGTCAGTGGAGGCTTGGTGGGGAGCCAGAAATCCCATCTACACCCAGCAGTAATGAGAGGTCCCTCCTCAACTGCCTAAGGTGGTCAAGTGGGGAACCTGGACTTCATTCTGACTAGGCAGGGAAGATGATATCCCCGCCTTCACCCATCAGGGCAGTACAAAAGGAAGCAGTTGAAAGAGAAGATATAAATAAATCCAGAACCCCATAATATAAAATGCAAACTGTCCACATTTCAATTGAAAATTGCTCATGATACTGCAAACGAGGAAGACCTCAACTTAAAAAAAATCATAAATGCTAGTAATAACAGATGTTAGAATTATCCAAAAGAGATTTTAAGTAGCCATGATGAAACTTCTTCAGTGAGCAATTCCAAACATGCTTGAAACCAATGAAAAAGCAGAAAGTCTCAGAAAAGAAATAGAAAGTCTCAACAAAGCAGATATAAAGAAGAAGCAAATAGACACTGTATACCTAAAAATTACAATGACTGAGATGGATGGTGTCAAGAGCAGAAAGGAAGACACAGAGGAAAGCATCACCAAACTTGAAGATAGAATAACAGGAATTACCTAATCTAAACAAAGGAGAGAAGATGGACTGAAAAAAATATGAACATAACCTAAGGGACATGTAGGACTACAATAAAATATCTGACATTTATGTTGTCTGAGTCCCAGAAGGAGAGGAAAAAAAAGGTGAGGGTAAAAATTACTCAATTTGAAAATTTTTCATATTTGGAAAAAACATTAACCCACAGATTCAAGAAGGTGAGCATACCCAAAAGAGAATAAACCCAGGTAAATCTATATACCAAGACATCTAAAACTCAAACTTTTAAAAAATAAAGACAAAAAATAAGCATGAAAGTAGCAAAAGAGAAATGACTCCTGACCTATTGGGGATACACAATTCAAATGACTGCAGATATCTCACCAGAAAATATAGAGGCCGGAAGCAAATGGCACAGCATTTTTTTTTTAAGTAAACAATTTTTAAAACATTTTTAGGTTCACAGCAAAATTGAGCAGAAGGTAAAGAGAGTTTATGCACACTGCCTATCCCTGCACGTGTGCAACCCCATCCACTATCAACAATCCCCATCAGAGTAGTATTTTTGTTACAATCAATGAACCTACATTGACACATCATAATCACTTAGAGCCCAAAATTTACATTACAGTTCACGCTTGATGTTGTACATTCTATGGGTTTGGATGAATGTACAATAATATACATCCACCATTGTAATATCATACAGTATTTTCACTGCCCTAAAAATCCTGTGTGCTCCCCCTTTTCATCCCTCCCTCCCCACAATCCCTAACAACCACCGATCTTTTTACTGTCTCCATAGTTTTGCCTTTTTCCAGAATGTCATATAGTTGGAATCATATAGTAAGTAGCCTTTCATATTGGCTTCTTTCCTCCATGTCTTGTCATGACTTGATAGCTCCTTTCTTTTTAGTACTTAATAATATTCCATTGTCTGGATGTACCAGATTATTTATCCATTCACCTATTGTAGGATATCTTGATTCCTTCTAAGTTTCGGCAATTATGAATAAAGCTGTTATAAACATCTTTGTGCAGAGTTTTGTGTGGACATAACTTCTTAAATCATTTGAGTATATCTCAAGGAGCACTATTGCTGGATTGTATGGTAAGAGTATGTTTAGTTTTGTAACAAACCTCCAAACTGCCGTCCAAAGTGACTGTACAATTTTGCATTTCCACCAGCAATGAAAATGAGTTCCTGTTGCTCCATACGCCCCCCCACCCCCAACATTTGGCATCGGCAGTGTTTTTGATTTGCAAGTTTTTTTTTTTTTTTGAGGTAGATTAGCCCTGAGCTAACTGCTGCCAATCCTCCTCTTTTTGCTGAGGAAGACTGGCCCTTAGCTAACATCCATGCCCATCTTCCTCTACTTTATATGTGGGATGCCTACCACAGCATGGCTTGTCAAGCCCATGCCCACGTCCGCACCAAATTTGCAAGTTTTTAATGATGGATGTTATTGAACATCTTTTCATACGCTCATTTGCCATCTGTATATCTTCTTTGGCGAGGTGTCTGTTTAGATCTTATGCCAATTTTATTTTCTGATACCAGATCTTTTTATTGTGGTAAAATACACGTAACATAAAATTTACCATTGTAATCATTATTAAGTGTACAGTGGTATTAAATTTTGCACATTATTGTGCAACTATCACCACCATCCATCCCACTAATCCTTTTCATCTTGTGAAACCAAAACTCTATACCCTTTAAACAATAACTCCCCATTCTCCCCCACCCCCAGCCCCTGGAAACTATCATTATATTTCTATTTTTATGATTTTGACTACTCTAAGTATCTAATGTAAGTAGAAAAATCAGTATTTGTCTTTTTGTGACTGGTTTACTTCATTTAGCATAATGTCTTCAAGGTTCTTTGTTTTATTGTTTTAGGTCTTATATTTAGGTCCTCGATCCATTTTGAGTTAATTTTTGTATACGGTTTTAGGTGAGGGTCTAAATTCATTCTTATGCCTGTGGATATCTAGTTTTCCCCAGCATCATTTGTTGAAAAGACTTTTTGCCCATTGAATAGTCCCGGCACCTTTGACAAAAATCACTTGACCATATATGTGAGGATTTATTTCTTGGTTCTCTTTTGTATTCCATTGGTCAATATGTCTGTCTTTATGCAAATACTGCACTTATGATTAATGTAGCTTTGTAGTAAGTTTTGAAAGAATGAAATGTTAAGCCCTCCAGTTTTCTGCATTTTCAAGATTATTCTGACTCTTTGGGGTACCTTGAGATTTCATAGGAATTTTAGGATGAATTTTTCTATTTCTGCAAAAAACATCATTGGGATTATTTTTTAATTTTTTTTGGTGAGGAAGATTGGCCCTGAGCTAACATTTGTTGCCAATCTTCCTCTTTTTGCTTGAGGAAGATTGTCATTGAGCTAACATCGGTGCCAGTCTTCCTTTATTTTGTATGTGGGACACTGCCACAGTATGGCTTGATGACTGGTGTGTAGGTCCACACCCAGGATTGGAACCTGTGATCCCTGGGCTGCCAAAGCAGAGTGCGTGAACTTAACCCTACACCACCAAGCCAGCCTCCATCATTAGGATTTTTATAGAGATTGCATTGAATCTATAGATAGTTTTGGGTAGTACTGACATTTAATAATATTAAGTCTTCCAATCTATAAACATGGAATGTGTTTCTATTTATATATATCTTATTGAATTTCTTTCAGCAGTGTTTTGTAGTTTTTACTGTATAAGTCTTTAATCTCCTTGGTTGGGTTAATTCCTAAATATTTTATTCTTTTTGATGCTATTGTAAATGGAACTGTTTTTGTAATTTCCTTTTCAGATTGTTCATTGTTCATGTATAGAAATATAACTGATTTTAGTGTGTTGACTTTGTATCCTGGTACTTTGCTGAATTCATTTATTAGTTCTAACAGTGTTTTTGTGGAATCTTTAAGATTTTCTACATGTAAGATCCCATTTGCAGACAGAGATAATTTTACTTCTTCCTTTCAAATTTGAATGCCTTTTATTTATTTTACTTGCCTAGTTGCTCTGGCTGTAACTTCTACTACTATGTTGAATAGAAGTGGTGAAAGCAGGCATCCTTGCCTCATTCCTGATCTTAGAGGGAAATCTTTCAGTATCTCACCATTCAATATGTTTTCTGTGGGTTTTTTATATATGGCTCTTATTATATTTGGTAAGTTCCTTCTAGTCCTAGTTTGTTAGGTGTTTTCATCATGAAAGGATGGTAAATTTTGTCAAATGCTTTTTATGCATCAATTGAGATGACCATGAGGTTTTTCTCCCTTCATTTTGTCGATGTGGTGTATTATGTAAATTGATTTTCATATGTCAGGAATAAATCTCACTTAGTCATGGTGTATAATCCTTTTGATATGCTGCTGAAATCTGTTTGTTGGTGTTTTGTTGAGGATTTTTGCTTCAATGTTCATAAGGGATTTTGTTCCATAGTTTTCTTTTCTTGTAGTATCTTTGTCTGGCTTTGGTATCAGGGTAACTCTGGCTTCATAAAATGAATTAGAAAGTGTTCCCTCCTTTTCAATTTTTTTAGAAAAGTTTGTGAAGGATTGGTGTTAGCTCTTCTTTAAACGTTTGGTAGAATTTACCAGTGAAGCCATCAAGTCCAGGGCTTTTCGTTGTTGGAGTATTTTTGATTACTGATTTAATCTCCTTACTAGTTATAGATATATTCAGATTTTCTATTTCTTCAATATTTAGTCTTGGCAGGTTTTGTGTTTCTAGGAATTTGTCCATTTCATTTAAGTTATCCAATTTATTGACGTTTAATTTTTCACGGTACTATCATGATCCTTTTTATTTCTGTAGAATCTGTAGTAATGTCCCCACTTTGACTTTTGATTTTAGTAATTAGAGGCTCCTTTCTTTTTTTCTTTATCTTGCTAAAAATTTGTCAATTTTGATAATCTTTTCAAAGAATTAAATTTTGGTTTCATTGATTTTCTCTATTTTCTGTTTCATTTATCTCTACTCTATTATCTCCTTCTTTTGGCTATCTTTAGGTTTAGTTTGTTCTTCTTTTACTAGTTCCTTAAGTTGTAAAGTTATGCTGTTGATCAGAGATCTGTCTTGTTTTTTCTTTTCCGGGGGGAGGGGAGGAATATTGGCCTTCAGCTAACACTTGTTGCCAGTCTTCCTCTATTTTGTATGTGGGACACTGCCATGGCATGCCTTGATGTAGGTCCACACCTAGGATCCAAGCCTTTGAACCCCGGGCTGCTGACGCGGAATGCATGAATTTAACAACTATGTGACTGGGCTGGCTCCTCTTTCTTGTTTTTTAATGTAAATATTTATAGATATAGATTCCTTCTTAACACCACTTTCTCTGCATCCATAGGTTTGATATGTTGTGTTCTTGTTTTCATTTGTCTCTAAGTATTTTCTAATTTCCCTTGTGATTTCTTCTTTGATCCATTGGTTGTTTAAAACTTGTCATTTAATTTCCACAATTGTGTGAAATTTCCAATTTTCTTTTTGTTTTTGATTTATAATTTTATCCTATTGTGGTTAGAGAAGATACTTTGTGTGGTATCTATCTTTTTAAATCTTTTGAGATTTAAAACTTGTGAGCTAACACATGGTTTATCTTGGAAAACATCCCGTGTGCACTTGAGAAGAATGTATATTCTGTTGTTGCTGGGTAGAATGTTCTGTGTATATCTATTATATATAGTTGCTTTATTGTTTTGTTTAAGTCCTCTCTTTCCTTACTCATCTCCTGTCTGGTTGTTCTGTCCATTATTGTGAGTGGGATATTAAAGTCTCCAACTATTATTGTAGAACTATCTATTGCTCCCTTCAGTTTTATCAGTTTTTGCTTCATATACTTTGCTGGTCTGTTGTTAGGGACATGAATGTTTATAATTGTTATATCTTCTTGTAGCATTGAACTTTTTATTAATGTATAATATCCTTTTTTCTCTCTTTTAAACTTAAAGTGTAATTTGTCTGCTATCAGTATAGCTACGCCTACTCTTTTTTGACTACTACTTGCATGGAAGACTTTGGATCTCAAGTGAACCTCCTATGCACAGTACATATTTGGATCATGTATTTTCATCCATTCTGCCAATCTCTGTCTTTTTATTGTAGAGTTTAATCCATTTACATTTAAAATAATTACTTATAAGGAGAGACTTACTTCTGTCATTGTGCTATTTGATTTCTATATGTCTTATAGCTTTTTTGTAGCTCATTTTCTGCATTACTATCTTCCTTTGTGTTTAGTTGATTTTTTGTAATGAAATGTTTAAATTCCATTCTTAGTTTGTTTTGTATATATTCTATAGCTATTTTATTTGTGATTACCAAGGTGATTACTTTTAACATACTAAAGTTTTAACACACTAATTTGAATTTATACCAGCTTAAGTTCAATAACATACAAAACATCCACATGCAAACAAATGACTCTAGACACAGACTTTATACCCATCACAAAAATTAACTCACAGTGGATCATAATAGCAAAGACATGGAAAGAACCTAAGTGCCCATCAGTGGATTAATGGATAAAGAAGATGTTATATACACACACACACACAGGAATATTATTCAGCCATGAGAAAGAAGCAAATCCTATTTGCAACAATATGCATGGAACTTGAGGGCATTTTGGTAAGTGAAATAAGTCAGGTAGAGAAAGACAAATACTGTGTGATATCACCTATATGTAGAATATGAAAAAAACCAAACTCATAGTGTCTAAAATGCTGGGGGTGAGGTAAAGGGGAGATGTTGGTCAAAGAGTACTAACTTCCAGTTTTAAGATGAATAAGTTCATGGAATCTAATGTACAGCATGGTGATTATAGTTAATAATGCTGTGGTAGATACTTGAAAGTTGTTAAGAGAGTAAATCTTAAATGTTCTCACCACAGAAAAGAACTGGTAGTTATGTGATATGATGGAGGTGTTAACTAACACTATGGTGATAATCATTTTGTAATATATAACTGCATCAAATTAACACATTTTACACCTTAAACTTACACAATATTGTATGTCAATGATGTCTCAATAAAGCTGGAGAAAGAAACACATATTCAGAAGGAGTAACACTAGAAGAGCATGTTTTCAAAAGACCTATTCTAATGAATGGCTATAGGAAATTCTCTAAACCAAAAGGATATTAAGGGGAAGGAAAGCCGGGATATCAGGAAGAAAGATAGAGCATGGTAAGAGCAAAAGTATGGTTAAATACAATAGACTTTTCTTCTCATCTTGAGTTTTCTAAATTATGTTTGATGATTGAAGAAGAAATTTTACTGCTGTTTTATGTGATTCTAAATTTACATAGAGTAAACATGTAACACAATTATACTGTAAATGTGGGAGTGTAAATAGAAGTAAAGTGAGGTAAGGCTTTTGCACACCAGGGAACTGGTAGAATAATGATGCCAGTAAATTCTGATGTTATACTATACAATACCTAGAACAACCACTACTAAGTTATATAAAGAGATGGACACAAAAACACTAAAGATAAAGAAAATGTATTCCTAAAAAATGTTCAAGCAACTCACAGGAAGTCAAGAAAAAGAAAACAGATGAACAGACTGTTATGGACCGAATGTTTGTGTCCCTCCAAAATTCATATGTTGAGATCTAATCCCCAGTGTGATGGTATTTGGAAGTGGGGCCTTTGGGAGGAAATGAAGTCATGTTGTTGGAGCCCTCATGATGGAATTAGCCTTCTTACAAGAAGAGGTCAGAGAGCTCACTCACTGTCTTTCTGCCTTGTAAGGATAAAAGAGATGTTGGCACTCTGCAAACTGAAAGAGGGTCCTCGCTGGAATACAACCATGCTAGCAACCTGATTTTGGCCTTCCAGACTTCTGAAGTGTGAAAAGTAAACAAACAAAAAACCCAAATAAATAAATAAAAATAAATTTCTGTAAAATTATAAATAAATAAATTACTATTTCTAAATAATAAATCATCCACCTAGTCAATGGTGCTCTGTGCTAGCAACCTGAACTTACTAAGACACAGACAATCAACAGCAACAGCAAGAAGCCAGAGAGAACAAACAGAAAACAAAAAATGCAATGTCAGAGTTAAGCTCTACGAACAGTAATTTCATTATAGGTAATTGGTCTAAATACACAAAAGACAGAAATTGTCAAGGTAGATTAAATAACACAATCAAAATATATATCATATATAAGAAACCTACTTCAAATATAACAATATAGGTAGGTTGTAAGTAAAGTAATAGTAAAGATATATCATGCAAATATTTATCAAAGGAATTAGGAAGTGGTTATATTAATATTAGACAAATGAGACTTTAGAGCAAAGGAAATTACCAGAGGTAGAGAGAATCATTGCATAATGACAAAAGAGTCAATCTACCAGGAAGACATATCAATTCTAAATGTGTATTCACCAAGCAATGGAGATGCAAAAAAATGTGAAGCAAAAACTGATAGACTTGAAAGGAGAAATAGGCAAATCCATAATTATAACTTGAGATTTCAATAACCCTTTCCAAATAGTTGATAGAACAAGCAGATAGAAAAATCATCATGATATAGAAGAATTCAAAATCACTCTCAACCACCAGGCTGTAATTAACATTTATGGAATACTCCATCCAACAGCAGTAGAATGTCCATGTTTTTTTCAAGCACCCACAGAACATTTACCAAGATAGAGCATATCCTGCTGGGAGGCAAGGGGAGACTGCAAGAAATATAAAAGAACTGAAATGATACAAAGTATGTTCTATGACCATAATGGAATAAAAAAAGAAACCAATAACAAAAAGAAAACAGGGAAATATTCAAGCACTTCAAAGCTAAACAGCACACTTCTATATAATCCATAGGTGTCAAAAGAAGTCTCAAAGGAAATAAAAAATACATTGAACTGGGTAAAAATGAAAGTACAACATATCACAATTTGTGGGACTCAGTTAAAGGAGTGGTGACAGGGAAATTTATAGCACTAAATGCTTACATTAGAAAAGTCTCAAATTAATAATCTAAGATCTTATCTCAATAAACTAAAAAAAGAAGAGCAAAATAAAGTGAAAGCAAAGAGAAGGAACGATATAATAGAGGTAAGAGCAGAAATCAAGGAATTTGAAACAAAACTACAATATGAAATGAATAAAAATCTAGCTCTTTGAAAATATCAATGAATTCAACAAATTTCTAGCAAGATTGACAAAGAAAAAAGACAGAAGACACAAATTACTGATACTGACATTCATTCCTGAGAATGAAACAGGGGATGTTACTGTGGATCCTGCAGTCATCAGAAGATAATAAGAGGATGCTTCAAATAACTCTACACCACAATTTTGACAACTTAGATGAAACAGACCAATTTCTTCAAAAGCACAAACTCTCAAGGGATGTGAAATAGACGCTTTGAATAGTCCTATGACAACCAATAAAATTCAATTTGTACTTAAATACCTCCCAAAATATTAAATCTCTAGGCCCAGTGGTTTCACTTGAGAATTCTACTAAAAATTCTACCAAGAGAATTAACATGAGTTCTATACATTCTCTTCCTGAAAATAGAAGAATGAACACTTTCCAATTCATTTTATGAAGTTAGTGATACCCTGATACAAAAACAGACAAACGCACTACAAAAACAGAAAACTATAGACCAATACACTCGAGAAAATATTATTCTGTTTACTCTAAATATAAGGAATTTGATTCTCAGAGGATTTGCTAATATTTGTCAAACATGAATTCATGACCTCTGAATTGTGTTGACTAACAACCACCTTCCCTCTACTATCCGTTGTGAGGATTTTCTTTCTTAGTTCCTCATTGGTCTCTTTTCTCTAAACATTCTTCTATCTACTGAATATGAATCCCGGCATTACTACTTTATTAGAGAAATGTGGGCAAGTCACTTATTTTCCAGAGCTTGAGTTTCCTTGTCTGTTTAGTGCGAGTAGTGATGGTACTAATCTCATGAGGCTGTTGTGAAAATTAAATACACAACTGCATACAAGGTGCTCGGTATAGTGCCTGGGGAGAGTGCTGCCAAGTCATCATCATCATCATCATCATCACCAGTTTTTATTAGTCTCCAAGTTGACATTTTCTAGGAGTAACTCTGTTGTTTATTAGTGAATCTGTCTACTCAAATTCATTCCTCAGTAGGACTGAATAGTTTGTCACTTGGGTAGATTTTTTTTGATGGTATAGAGAAAAACTTTCAGATGATAAATGTAGCTATGGCCTGAAGAATCCATCTGGAACTTTAGGGTTTCGTGAATTAACAAGGCATGTGGGCACATTTTTGCGTTAGTAGTCTGGAGCAGATTCTCCCACAAAGTATTCCCATGGAACTTGACTTTTAAACATTTGACTGGCCTGGAGTTAATGTGGCATGTGGAAAAGCAAGAAGAATGTGGAGGAAAGAGGAGGAAGGGAAGGAGGCAGAGGGGAAGGAAATGCGAGACAAATGTGCATGTAAAACCTTAGAGAGAGTTCATACAATTTGGGATAAAATCAGATAAAGTTGGAGAGACCTAAAATACAAATTAGAGTTTGAATTCAGGCATAGAACTCACACAATTCAAGCTAAAAACATTTGTTGATTGCAATAAAATGACCCTGGCCTGCTGGAAAGGATCAATTTGGCTGTCTCAAGCTTTCATTCAGTTAATGAATCTGTCTTTGCTTTAAACGTTCTAGCTTTCTTTATTTTCACTTATTATAAAATCCTTCAAATCATGATTACTTGCACAAATGTCTTGGGTTTAATCGAGCCATATTATTTAACCTTGTTTATTATCTTTAATAGTATCAGATGGAATGCTTTCTCATTGCTACTTTAGATAAGTAGGAAATACAACTGTTGGGGCCTTTTAATTTCATAGAATGATATATTTCTGTGTTTGGGTGGTGCGGTACAGCAGAAAGAGCCCTGGGAGATGCAGCTCTGCATATCTTGGGGCGAGTCAGTTCACTTTCCTGAGACTCAGAGTCTCAATGCTGAAAAGGAGATGGGACAACTGTCCTGCCTACACCACAAGTTCTGAGTTTTTCAGATGTCATCAAATGGGACAATACATGAAAAATACTTTGTAAATTGAGAGTTTACAGTGTTGTTCAGCTCATTAGATATAGACAATAATGAGCAGTAGTGAAATACTTTTTGACATTTGTTTTCAATTTTGCCATAGTATTGCTAATAATTGCACTGTATGTTTTTTCTTGTTGAAGAGAACTGAAACCATTTTTTCTTCTATATGTGTCTAGGCGTAAGTCTATTTTTATTAAAAAAATAGACATGAACATTGGACTTAGTTTTCTTTATATATTTAGTGTGTTTAGGTAATTTTGAGCTCTGGTTTTGCATCTTTAGAAACTGATATTGATTTTTCAGGCTAGCATTCTTTTGATTCCAAGTATTTGTATAAGGTATTTTATCGTACTACTTCAATCATGTTGAAACTGCACATGTGTGTGTATGTGGCCATGGTGTGTACACACACATGTATTAAAGAATTCTTTGAATTTCATGGGTTGCTACCAGGACTCAGGGCCCAGACTACATAAGGTCTATATTATCCTGGCCATTTGGACTGCTGGCTCTGACAATACAAAGATTGACTTTTAAAAAGAGAAAAGATATGTGGTCCCCTTTACTCAAAATGTGTTGAATATTGTTACTGGACAAGGGATAAATGGAAATGGATTTCAGGACTTATTTACTTTCAGAGTCTGTCTAGAAAAAGAGATGTTTAGGACGTGTTTTAGTTAAGTTAAATCAGCCTCACTCCCAAAACAGACACATGCATATTTTTATCCTTCTAGCAAAGTTTTGTATGCTATAAGACTTCTTATCAAATAACTCATATTTCCAGACTTTATAATTATTCATTTGTGCCACTACGATGGATTCGATTCCTACAACAGATTGCTTGTTCATTGTAAGGTTGGGTCAGTATGGCTTGATGAAGAATTGAAACGACTCTGTTTTTTAATCAATAAAGGAACAGGCGTCAAGGAGAATGTTGATTCATGATGTCATTGCAATTTTAGGTAGCTGTCCTCCTAAAATGCCATTAATAACTTCAAAGGTACAGTATGCTGTTTGATGACAATGACATTCTTACTTCCATTAAAAAAACTTCCTTATTATAGAATTGTCATAGTATTGCCATTTGTTGTTATTATTGAAATATGAGGAGAAACAAAATTGGAAGCAATATTTCTTCTTTTATATTTTGAAGAGAAAAGGTGATATTAAATTGTAGAGTAGCACTAGTGTTGGAGTTGAAAGAACCATATTGAAGATTTCCCTTCCCCATCTACTGTGTGAGCTTGTGCAAGTTACCTGACTCCATAAATTTCAAATAATGGTGACTAGAACACGTGATAGGGTTGCTATGAGGACTGAAATAGAGATGTGGCAGCCTGTTTGATGATATTACTGACCTTCATGTTTCAGCATTTTTACCTAATTCATGGGCAGTTTTACCTGATTTTATTCCAGATTTTCAAAGATTTTTAATTTTCATTTTAAGTGTTGCTTGCATATTCTTGACCTTTTCAGCTTAACCATGCATTTAATTGCTATCTTATTGGAAACAGAAAAGTCAGCTAGGGAATGGTAAAGTGTATTGGTCAAACAGTTTAGAGACTGACTTTCTACTGCATTACTCTGGGAGAGTTTCGTATTTTCTCAAGACACGTAATACTTCCATTTTATAGACTATTAAAAAGAAAAAGTGTGCTTCCTACTCAGCTAGTTTCATTTATTCTCTTGTGTAGGCTTATGGTTTATGGCCATGTAGAGTTGTCCATCATTTTTCTGTGAATGTTCACAGGTGGAAATTGAGATTTTGTCAGCATTCAGGGGAAATTCATCAGGCCCATCAAGGGATGAGGAGCAGGTGGGGAAGATGAGGATCTGATATCTTATATTTTTATAGAAGAATATAATATCTCATGGTGCATAACAATACATATCCATCCTGGAATGAATTTAAATATTATTATTTGTAGAAAAGAGGAAAAATAATTGTGGCAAGTTCATAATGTTTCCCCGTTTACTAGACAAAAATGAGATTCCTGCATTGGCAGGATTATGGTTTATTTTTCCCTTTAACTCTATTCTAAGGGAATAATGAAGAATGTAGAATGTTCTTTCACATTCCATCAGTCAAGTTGTAAGAGGAGTTTTCTTCCTTCTCTAGTGCCATTTCCATAGAGATGGTGCAAGGAGAAATTCTAACCAGTCAGTTGCCAGTTTGAAAAAGTTGAACAAGTTAAACAGTTTATGGAGAGTGGTAGGCCTCCCTGAAACAGCTTCTAAATGAATGTATTAACAGTAAACCTCCTACACCTAGAACCATATGTGGCACACCTTGGCAGCTGATATATATTTGTTCCATGGATGAGCATATATTTACTGAGTGTTAAATATCAAGACTGGTGCTAGATGTTGGGGATGCAAAGATGAAGGAGACTTGGTCCCTTTCTGTTTCTTCAAGGAATGAAAGCCAATCAGAGTGAAATAGAAATATGGGGGTGATGCCATGCTAATCATCTCCAGAACCTTATACACTTATTAGAAATGTGGCACTAAAGTGATTTGTTTGAGAGTGTAACTGCTGAACAGTGGTTTGAGATCTTCAAATTTTACATCCTCAAACCCTTAGCACAGCCAAATGAGGTTGCGGCAGATGTTGATTGGCCAATTTAGCCCCACCCACACGCTCTTCTCCTTAGATACCTTCCCTGAGTAAAGTTTCCAAGAAAACATGTAGCTTTCTGAGGAAAATAGAGCAAAGTTGGCCACCTGGGCCACAACCCCTCCCCATTCCCCATAGCCCCTTTACTTGATTAGACAAGAAGTGGTGCCTGGAGGTGCTGAAGCCACTGTGGTACCATAGGAAAAAGGTCAATGTGCTACTGATAGTAGAGTGGAGAAGACAGGGAGTGATGGCATTGTTGGACAAGCCCTGGCCAGCTTGAGCCCAGCCGCTTTCTGGGAGAATAAGTTCATGTTTGTGCAGGCTTCCCGGATATTCTCTTCCTTGCAGCTAAACATATTCCTAAAGGACACAAAGTTCCTGTATAATCTGGTCCTTGCCTTCTTGTTCATTCCATACTTACTGCTCTCCAACCTGCTACATGAGGCTGTGCAGGGTGCCATTCCCAATGTAGACAATGTGGGTTGCACAGAGCCCCTACCAAATGGTGCCAGGTAGTCCCGACAACCACACTTCCCTTTGTTCTGTGCTTGTTTCCAGGCCCATCTCTGGATCTTTACAATGCTCCTCTGTCTGCTTGGAATATTTTCTTTCTTCTACCTCACCCCTGGCCCCCACTCACCACTTCCTGGCCTGGCCAACTCCTCATCCTCCAAATGAGGATGTTTAAATGTCACTGTCCGGGGAAGTCTTTTACAGCTCTCCCCATGGCCAAGTGAGGACCCTCTGGTTTATATGCTCACAACATCCTTTATTTTTCTTCAAAACACTCATCCTAGCTGTAAGCAGATAATTATTTGGGTCATTAGAAAGTGATTTTTTTTTTCCTGCTTGATTGCGAGAGACCAGGCCCATGTATTTTTGTATGCTGTTTGTGCCAGCACCTAGCAAAGTGCATGGCAGGTGGTAGGAACTTAATAAATGCTTGTTGAATGAATACGCAAAAGAAGGAGCAGATTAACCCATTTTTCATGAACTAGTTATATATTTCTTAAATTCAGATGACTGTTATGTAGACCTAAGAGTAGGAAGCCACAATGACTCATTAACTGCTAGTATGGAGTTCTTAATCTGCCCACCAACAACGGGCAGCTGACCTCAGCGGGAGGCCAGCAGCCTGGGCATGTCCAGACAGTGGGGCTCTGGCCAACAGGCAAGGATGGGACGAGCACTGGCCAAAGAAGTTTCATCAATGCAATCGAGGAAGTGGGAGGCTCCCTGAAGCCACACCATGGAACTGTCACTTCTGAGAAAGCTGTATCTTAGCTCTCATGTGCTGCCATTGCTCCCCAGCTCTGACCCCTTCCTTCTTTCCCTGCTTCCTTTCTGAAGACAAGTGACAGTCCCTTCACAACTGGGGATGGCTTGTCTAATCCAACAACTTGGAGAGGAGGGCGCCAGGGCTGCTCAAAGCTGACAAAGATGATTTACTACCACAGCATCATTTGTTTTAATCTTTGGGGGAAAATGGGAGCTGATGAGACATAAAGAAACATTATTTCCCGAAGGTAGATTCCATTTCTTTAACCATTTATAAGTCTCAAAAAATAAATTATGACTATTTTGGGATTGATATTACATTTCAATGACTTTTCCAGCTGTGGCTCTGTTGCATACATTCTGGAGCATTCTTTCATCGGGCTGAAAGCCTGCTGCTCACACATAGCAGTGGTGATAGAGTCAGTAGGTAGTTGTTCCTGTGTGCGACTCCGACACGTTGCTACATTCACACGCTGGGCAAGTGTCAGGGTTCACTGCATGGGGTGGGAGGAAAGCCAGCCACTTTCCTTTTGTCCTTGTGATTGATCAAGTTTGGCTTTTGTGAGCCCATAAAAAGCTAGGCAGTGGGGTGACTTTGGCCTCAGTGCTAATGTGAGCAACTGTTGGCAGGTGCTCTCACTTCTGAGAAATATTCTGCTCTCTTAACATGTAGGGGTGATTTCCTAAGGCTCTGTCTGGGTTATGAAGTGCCTGTCCTGGGCCGCGGTGAGAGATGGGTGACTGCCAGCGTCCAAGCATGCCTATGGGGAACCATGGCATGTCCCCTACTTCTCCATGTGCATTAGCCATGAGGAAAGCATGAAGATAAAATTATATGTTAACTTTTTGTTAAAAGATACCAAAGAGTATAGTTATTGATTATATTTTTTTTACTACAGTATAGAAAAATCACTTAGCATTATCATATCAGCTAATTCAAAGTTATCTTACATTTTCTGCTCTAAATTGCATTGGAAATGGAAAATCTCCTGAAATTGATGAATTTTACTTTAAAATAATCATATCCCTCTTATTTAATCCCTTTCACTTAACTCTGTCTCTTCCCTCTCGTACTGTTCTTTATACCTCCACGTATCATAGCCTCTTTCTTCTTCTACTCCTTCCCATTCCTTTCTCTGCAAAGCATCAAACGTTCTCCTTCCATCCTCAGACACACAAACAGGGAATTCTCCTAGGCAGCTTCTGAGTGAACGTAGAAGTCCCAGACCCTCCTTTGGAAACTCTGAGGGTTGTGGTGTGCACAGGCAGGTCTATGTCAAAAAAACTCTAAAAGTTCTACATTTTCTCGTATTCTCACAGGACGTTAAATATCACACAGTTTTGAATTTGGGTTTGAGCCACAGCCTTGACATTAGAGGTTATACACTGTGACAAAGGGGAAAAAACTCCATTGTGAACACACTAGGGACTTCTAAGCAGATGGAGCAAACAGCTGACTGGAAGTTCAAGACTGAAGCAGGTGGCAGGATTCTCCAAACACCACCAAATCCCCGTGTCAGGCAGCACAGTGAGAGCAGCAGCGGGAGTGGGGGCTGGAGCGGGCATGTGCCAGGACGGCTGGAGTCCAGGGAGGAAAGTCACTTTCAGTGGAGTTTGGCCAGGGTGGATGACTGCCAGACAGTGAGGGAGATGACTCAGCCCTGAAAACCATCCTGGTCATGATTTAGTGGGAGAGGAGGGAACAGAAGGGGCAGTCAGGAACCAACAGGTGGGCTGGCCCACAAGAAAGGGTCACAGACTCACAGCAGGTGGCAGAGCATATGGAGGAGAAATATGGACGTGGGCAGGTGGGCAGGGAACCAGCCGGGGGACCTGGGAGTATAGGACATGCAGGCTGGAGCCTTTGATCCTCTCTGACTGCAGTTGCTCTTCCCAGCCTGTGAAGGCCAGAGGTGCCAAAGTGTAACTTGTTCTTTTAGGTTATTGATCTGTTTTTAAAAGAAATGGCTTGGGATGACTGCAACAATATTCATTTTTAAGTTAATAGTTTAGGACTTCTTTCTCTTTTTGTGATTTTCAAAGTGCCAAGGGGAACTGAAGAGGACCAAAATATTCCAAAGAATTTTAGCAGAACGGTATTGTAAAAGATAAGATGAACAGAATGAAACGCTTCTTTTAGCATTCAATGAGATGGTGGTGGTACAGAGATAAAAAGTGTAAAGTCAGGTGAAAAGAGCTGGGATGGAGCCAGAAGACCTGAAAGTGATCCAGCTCTGCACTGGCATACCGCTGGAGCAGGTAAGTAACCCGCCCCAAGTCTGGTTCCCAGATCTGTACCTGGGGACAATGCTGACTGCACACGGTTGTGGGGCTGAAGGGGTCAATCTGGGAAAGAGAAGAACTGCTTGAAATAAGTGGGGCACTGTCCTCAATGAGCAGTAGTTAGGGCAGGGCTGGGGCGTGGACTTTGGACCCACACAGCCTTGAGCTGTGTTCCTGGCTCCCTCCCAGTAGTGTTTCCACAACCAAGTTCGTGCTTTACTTGCAGAGTGAGTCTAAAAGTGAATTCTAGCTTTTGCACAGTGCTTATAATTTGCAGTGTGTTTCTTCATTCCTGTTCTTATTGCATCTTTGTACTAACTT
Organism: Equus asinus; assembly: GCF_041296235.1. Taxonomy (NCBI): domain Eukaryota; kingdom Metazoa; phylum Chordata; class Mammalia; order Perissodactyla; family Equidae; genus Equus; species Equus asinus. The sequence goes on along the minus strand of NC_091801.1, from coordinate 34,611,521 downwards.
TGCGACAGAAGAACGACTGATATTATTAGAGGCACTTTCCAAATGCAGAACCTTGGCTCAGAGACAACAAATACCTGATGTCGAGACTGCTGGTGATGTGTCTCACATCAGAGACTCTGAGTCCAGGACTAGTACCCTTACCTCTGCCTCACAGATAACTGTCCACTTTAGTGCAGTGGCCCTTGAGGCTTTTCTCAGCCCCTCTGCTTGCTTTGTGGTAGCATCATGGAGTAGTACACTGGGATGGAGGAACCACAGGACAAGTATGGTAAGAAAGTTGGAACTGGGAGTCGGGAGGAGAAAGGGGTCAGCAGGGAGGGATGGGATTGGGGTGAGGGGTAGGGAAGGAAGGAACCAAAATTTGCCAAAAGTCTGTGTCCTCTTCTTTTACATATCATTTATTTAATCCCACAAAGTCCTGTGAGGTCTGTATTATTCCAGTTTTACAGATGTGGAAACTGAGGACTGTCATACAGTTTGGGGCAGAGCTGGGATTCCAACTTCTGGCCTCCCTGTTCAAAGGATGCTATGGATACTCCAGGCTGAAGTGGAAGGAGGTCAGTTTTCAAAGGAAGAATTGTACCTGTGTGAATAGCAGAGTCTGAGTCAGGGATGTCAGAAATAGCAGCAACCAACCAGAGACTTCATGAGGAGCTCTGGACAGAGACCCAGCTGTGTAGGCACTGTGAAGTGAAGGAAGTGACCACAGTTTGAGGGCTGAGCTGAAGTAGGCTGATATTCCCAGGCCCCAGTGGAGAGGAACACTGACTCTATTAGTAAAGGTCTCTGGAAGAGAGTCTTCCTGAGGAATCTTGGCAGATTATCTCCATCTTAGGCCATCCTTTCAAATTCAAGTTTGTATTTTAAAAGAAAGCAGAGGAATCTCCTCCAAAATATAACCTTAAAGGCGATTGGCCTCTTTAAGCAGTATCCTTTTGATATTTTCTGTACACTGAATCTGTTTTGTATTTACTTGAACTTGTGGTGATGAATTAGTTAAATAAAGCAGAGGAGCATCCATTTTTTTCTTTTCTTTTTTTGCATAATGCAGGAGTTTATATTCAGGAACTAGTACTTGAACCCATGCAGTTATGGATGACTTTCTCCAAATAATTATACTTAGTTTTGTGGAATATTGAAGAACGAAGGAGAAAGACAGAAATAGAGACTCAACTTTTGAAAATTCATGAATCCAAATACATGTGAAATCTTGAAGTGTTTTTTGCACTGTGATTTAGACCTCAAGGTGTCACTTCTGTCATTGAACCCTACTGAAGGTGTTATAAAGCTTCTTTTCTTTCCTCTGTTGCTCCTGACTTGTCTCTTTTTTGCTTTTTCTGTCTTCTACCAGGATCATTCTTTTTGAAAAACCATCTTTCCACTTAAGACTCCTTATCAATAAAGCTGTGGAAGGAGGTTAGATGGAATTAATCCTAGTTTGTGTTTTGAAGGTTTCTACACTTTTCTGTTACTTTTCCTGTTCTAGATCCCATTTTCCTAAACTCTCTCTCTCTCTCTCTCTCTCTCTCTCTCTCTCTGTCTGCCCCCTGGGTCTGCTAAGCTTCAGTTTTTTCAAGAGTTCCTGCTTGTTTTCTAGGTCTTACAAAGCATGATGATAGAATGTTCAAAAGAGAATTCAAAGAGAAATATTCTGGTAAAAAGGAGGCAATTATTAGAAGAAATATCTAAAAATCTACCCTAAGAAAGGTATGATAATTGCGCTATAGGAGAAGACAAAATGCCTTAAGGTTTTGCCATGATGCAAATGGATGTATCTAGTCTGAGAGTCTTCTTTGATTCCTTTTAGGTCATCTATTCAACCTTGCACAGAAGTGGAAGGAGGAGGACTTAGACTTGGTTGACATTCTTATTTGTTTCTACCATCACCTCCATATCCATCTTTAATTATAAGAATAAAATTTAAGTAGGAAAGTATATTAAGTAATGTTCCTTGTGGGGAAAAAAATCTTACTTTTGATTTTTCATATATTTTCCAGAAGCTTAATTATGAGGAGTGCTAGCTCTTCAAGAAAAAAACTTAGAAAATATTTTAAATAAAATTAGTTTGCTTCCAAAGCCCCAGATGGAAGAGGTACCCACTACCTGCCTGTAGCACCAATGTCAGCTTATCTCTAATTACCTTACCTACTTCAGGTGTTTGTCTAAGAATGCTGCAGTCTCAGAGCTCAGCTGGGAGCAACCCTATGAGTGGAGAAGCATTGACAGACCAAGTTTAAAAATCTGGCTCCACTTTATTGATCAATGAATTTAAAATAGGTCAGGATTTCCTGGTGACTTACATCAGGGTTTAAACAGTATTTCGCATACCAGGTGGAAGATGTGGTCTATAATAATTTCTTTGGGCACACTGGCTGTGACTGGGTGACTCCAGGGTGGCAGTTGGCTGTTATTTATTTATTCTGCAGAGATACATGTGTCTCAATCTGAAGAGCAGCTCAGAGAAGTTGGTAGAATCCCATTGTCAGAAACAAAGCAAAGCAAAAAAGTGGAATAAGACCAACATTCAGTAAGCATGGTATGACAACACCTGGAAGTGAAGATCAAATTTTGTACCTGCACATCAGCCTTATTATTTGAACTTCATATTGGAGCTGGAAGCCAAGAGTTCTAAACCTATTCCTAGATATAGACAAGCTTCGTGTGCAACATGACCAGACAACTGAACTGATGATGAATAGTGTAAAGCTGCATCTCCTCCCACAGGTTGGGGATGGTGGCAACGTCCAGATAAAGGACATATATCCTGAGAGAAGGCATGTTGTCATCACTGATCACAGAGGGTCTAGGTTGGACAACTGATCTCCTAAGTGACTCCTCAGCAATTATGACACAGTGATTTCCTGGGTCAATCTTGATTTCAGAAATGTTCAAAATAAATGTGTCACACACAAACTCTCCACACACGATGGAGAAAACACTGTTCTGCCCGAGTGTGGCTCACTGATCCAGGGGCACCTACCTGGGGAATGATGAAGCCATCCTGAGATGTGCTTATGTGGGCAGCCTCCCAGCAGAACAACACCTTCTCAGATGCAGGTCATCATATTCATTCCCTTTCTAAGAATTTTGGCTGAGGAAGGAGCTTTTGGTTTAGGTAGCAAATACAAGCAAAGATGTCAATAACACCTTGCTTTGAAGGATGCCTCATGTTTTAACAAGTGATCTCAAGTCTATCTGACCCACATGGCCACTCTAAGTCATGAGGAGAACAGTGCTGCATGACTTTACATGGGTCAGGCAGGAACATGCATTTATTACAAGGCAATACATAAGAAAAAATTAGAAGATGGAAACTATGGGGAAAACAGTGGATATGTCAACATGAAGGGAAATTTTGATTTTGCATCCTCCAGTGACTCAAGAGTTGTGGCATAAGTAAACTGGGAGACTAGCCCTAGGTAAAGCCTATACTGAGGAAAATTATCACCCCTCATCCTTTCTAAAATCAAAGATGTACCAGCTGGGGCTCAGAGTAGTGCTGTAGCAAGTACCTGGCCAGGTGTGACTAGACCAGTATCATGGCCTGGAAGGTGGTATGCATTTTCACCAGGTCTCACTGACTTTTCCCATCCAAGATTGGGCTTTAAAATATATTTTTACATAATATGATCCAATCACTATCTTGTTAAAGTTATATAGCACTGAAGAATAACATAGGCTACAAGATTGATAGCATGGAATTGAAAAAAATGCATATATATTTGTAACTCTATTAATAGTTTGCTGGGATTTTTACTCATAACAAGAATGTGAGTTTCATGGGGTTTCAAGAGTAAATCTAGGGCTAGTCTGAACAAGAGACTGAACTCATGGGAAACTAGGTTTTCTTGATAACCAGAAATATTGAAACTTGGATTTTGGATTAGTTATCTGAATCTTTTGAAAAATTATCACTTTGGTTCCCCATCTGAAAATAGGAGCAAAATCATGTTTCTACCTTCCTCTTGAGGGTGTAAGTCAACTAAACAAAATGAAGTGAGGAAAGCTCTTTGCATTTCTTGGGAAGAGAGTGCTAAGGAGTGACTGCTTACTAAATACTCAGTTCTGAGTGGAGCCCAGATTTCACAGGCTTACTTAGCTGCCATGCATCTGCCTTCCTAGCAGTACACACTGGAAACGAGATGAGCTAGTGGCACTCAGATTTATGATCTGGAGACTTGAGTTTTAATTCTGTCTCTTGAGGGCTGCAGACACATCTTTGTCTTGTCTCCTAATTTCCTTTATGTTTAAGAGAAGAAGATCACTATTCACTTCCTTAAAGGAAATTGGTGACCTATACCAGAAATGTAGTCAAAGTGATATAGTAGGGTTCTTATTTTGTGGCATCCTTATGCGATGTTCAAGTATTCCAGAAAATCTCTTTTTATCTCTGATTCGATGACTTGTTAATGCTAAACTTGTTAAAATGTGGTTTTACTTCCAGAATTTAAATGTAGTTAAGGTACTTAATATCTCTTAACTACTGTTTATAACAACCATCTTTTCCTCTTCTTGTCCTTTTACTTCCACCAATATCTAGGAATGGCAAAGCATAATTAGAATGAAAAGTGATGCTTGGTTTAAACTCAGGCAGGAGAGGAGGAGGAAATGAAAAGAAATAGAACATGGAAAAGATATAGGAATAACAGAAACACCATTCTTTACATCACTTGACAGTTTTGGACACTGACTTACTCAGTTTGTAAGTTCTTAGACGATTTACAATGAATAAAAGGAGATACAGAATTTTGATGATTTGCCAAAGGACGCACAGTTACCCAATGCTTGAACAGGGTTTGAATGCAAGACCAAGGGATTCAAGCCCATGCTCTTAGTAGAGGGAAAGAAGGGCGAAAGAGTAGACTCATGGCCTCTATAGCAGCTGTAGGAGAAAAGCTGTAGATGGAGAAGATGGCTGGAGGTGAGATAAGGAAGAGGACAGACCAAGATGGGCAACCAAGATGTGTTCTGTAAAACTAATTCTTCATAGAAACATGCCTTTTGTGCCTTCAATACAATCATTCACTTTATTGGGTTTCATTCAAAGGGTCTAGCAGATTCAAGGTGCTGTCTGCAATTTCTAGACATTTGCACTGGTTTTGTGATTTTCTACTTTTAAAGGAATTTATTTCTGTGCCACAGAGTCTATATAAGAATAATTTATTCCAAAATACTTGCAACGTGCCCAAGACATTTATCTTTGCATCCTAGAATTGGCTTTCCTATCTTAGAGATAAGTATATTGAGGAAAAAAAGGAAAATCCAACTGATTTTAGATTTTAGAGTGGATGTTTGGAAGGACTTCAAGGTATGTAACACCCATGAGGGTTTTGATGGTTTGTTTATTTGCTTTTCAGTCTTTTATTTTCATACATATGTATATATTTACAAAAGTATATACAAATTATTTACTAATCTGATTTTTTTCTATGTATATTTTGGATGTGTTTCCAAGGAAATACAGCACATCAATATCTTTTTTTGTTTTTTTATTGACTTTTTTTTAGAGCAGTTAAGGTTCACAGCAAAATTGAGAAGAAAATATAGAGATTTTCCATATATTCCCTGACCCCACACATGGGTAGCCTCCCCCATTATCAACATCCCCCACCAGATAGTACCCGTGTTACAATTGATGAACTACATTGACACATTATAATCACACAAAGTCCATAGTTTACGTTGTGGTTCACTCTTGGTATTGTACATTCTATGGATTTGGACAAATGTATAATGACATGGATCTATCACTATAATATCATACAGAGTAGTTTCATCACCCTAAAAATCCTCTGCTTTCCCTATTCATTCCTTACCACCCTCCCAAACCCTGGCTATCACTGATCTTCTTACTATCTCCATAGTTTCTCTTTTCCAGAATGTCATATAGCTGGAATCATACATCATATAGACTTTCCAGATTGGTTTCTTTCACTTAGTAATATGCATTTAAGGTTCCTCCACGTCTTGTCATGGCTTGATAGCTCATTTCTTTTTAGCACTGAATTATATTCCATCATCTGGATGTGCCACAGTTTACCCACTCACCTACTGACGGATATCTTGATTGCTTTCAAGTTTTGGCAATTATGAATAAAGCTTCTATAAATAATCCTGGACAGGTTTTTTGTGGACAAATGCTTTTAACTTATTTGGGTAAATACCAAGGAGCATGATTGCTGTATTGCATGGTAAGATTATGTTTAGTTTTGTAAGAAACTAGCAAACTGTCTTCCAAAGTGGCTATACCATTTTTCATTTCCATCAGCGATGAAAGTGAGTTCCTGTTACTTCACATCCTCATCAGCATTTGGTGTTGTCTGTGTTTTGAATTTTGGCCATTCTAATAGCCATGTAGTGGTATCTCATTATTGGTTTTAATTTGCGATTCCTTAATGACATATGATGAACATCTTTTCATAAACTCGTTTGCCATCTGTATATCTTTTTTGGTAAGGTATTTGTTAAGGTCTTTGGCTCACTTCTTTAATTGAGTTGTTACTTTTGTTATTGTTGAGTTTTAAGAGTTCTTTATATATTTGGATAACAATCTTTTACAAATATTTTCTCCCAGTCTGTGGTTTATCTTCTTATCATCTTGACATTGTCTTTGCGCAGAAGAAGTTTTTAATTTTAATGAAGTTCAGATTATCCATTACTGTTTTCATGGATCTTGCCTTTGGTGTTGCATCTAAAAAGTCATTGTCATACCCTAGGTCATCTAGATTTTTTCTATGTTATCTTCTAGGAGTTTTGCAGTTTTGTGTTTTGCATTTGGGTCTATAGTTCATTTTGAGTTAATTTTTGCAAATTATTTACAGTCTGTGTCTAGAGTAATTTTTTTGGTATGTGGAAGTCCTGTTGTTCCAACACCATTTGTTGAAAAGATTATCTTTTCTCCATTATGTTGCCTTTGTTCTTTTGTCAAAAAATAGTTGACTATATTTATGTGGGTCTATTTCTGGGCTCTCTATTCTATTCCATTGATTTATTTGTCTATATTTTGCTAATACCACACTGTCTTGATTACTGCAGCTTTCTAGTAAGTCTTTTTCTTTTTCTTTGCTGAGAAAGATTTTCCCTGAGCTAACATATGCTGCCAGTTTTCCTCTTTTTTATGTGAGCTGCTGCCACAGCATGGCCACTGACAGAAAAGTAGTGTAGGTCCGTGCCTGGGAACCAAACCTAGGCTGCTGAAGCAGAACACACTGAACTTAACCACTAGGCCAATGGGGCTGGTCCTATACTAAGTCTTGAAATTGGGTAGTATCCGTCTTCCAACTTTGTTCTCCTTCAATATTGTGTTGGCTATTCTAGATCTTTTGTCTCTCCATATAAACTTTAGAATCAGTTTGTCAATATCCACAAAATAACTTGCTGGGAGATTTATTGGAATTACATTGAATCTATAGATTAAGTTGGGAAGAACAGATGTCTTGAGAATATTGAGTCTTCTTATCCATGAACATGGAATATCTCTCCATTTATTTAGTTATTCTTTGATTTCATTCATCAGAGTTTTGTAGTTTTCCTCATATAGATCTTATACATGTTTTGTTAGATTTGTACTTAAGAATTTAATCTTTTAGAACCTAATGTAAATGATATTGTGTTTTTAATTTTAAATATTCAATTATTCATTGCTAGTATATAGGAAAGTGATTGACTTTTGTATATTAACCTTGTATCCTGCAACCTTGCTGTAATCACTTATTAGTTCCAGTTTTTCTATTTTTTAGATTTTCTACACAGATGATCATGTCATCTGTGAACAAAGACAGTTTTATTTCTTCCTTTCCACTCTGTATTTTATTTCCCCCCACTCCTTAGATGGGACAGAATGGCCAGAGCAGTCTGGAGTTGATATTTCTCTTCCCCAGGTCAATTAGGCTCTGATAATACCCCAGCAGGTTAGGCTCTGGTTCACTAGTTCCCCTGAGGGCAGGCCTTGTTAAGAATAACAGAGTGCTCTGCATATCTCAAAATGGTTCCTTTTCCCCCCTCCCTCTGCCAGAAGCACAAGGGAATTTTTCTCTGCTATTTACTGTGGGAATCTGGTTGAGCTCCTGGAGGTAAATCTCACAATATTATGCTCCCCCTCCCCTCACCTCAACCCCCTGACTGGGACTACCTGGAGTTTCTCTCTCTCAGACTTGCCCTAACCGAGACCCTCCAATAATTCATCAATTATGGCTCAGGTCTTTGCACCCAAGCTTTGGTTCCTGCAGTGGCTTCTGTTTGTGAGACTCTGTTCTGGTAAACTATGGCTCCCTGTGTTAGCCTGTCTGACTCTCCAGTCTCTGGGGCAGTGTTTTGTCCCATGTCCTCCCCTCTCTCATGTATCCAAGAATAATGGCTGATTTTTCCTTCTGTTCAGGTTTTTACTTGTTGTTAGAATGGAGAGGTGACTTCCAAGCTCCTTACATGGGGAACCAGAAACTGAAAGTTCCATGAGAGATTTTTACATTAATTCCTACAGGTAGTTAATTTCCTGGACTATAGACAAGTGATGTTCTCTTTCCCCAGAATTTCTAGATATATGTTGAATGTAGGAGGGTACTTTTACCACAAAATTGTGATAACAAATTTAGTTAACAAAATACTACACCCGCATATTCATTCATTCATCAAATAAGGCTTCTAAGTGCCAGGCACCATTCTAGATTCTGGAATAATAGTGAGCAAGAGAAACAAAACTTTCCACCCTCACAGAGCTGCCATTCTACTGGGAGACAAACAATAATGACAGCAAATAAGAAAATACATAGTATATTAGATGGTGATACATGCTATGAAGAAAACTGAAGCTAAGAGAGAAAAATGTGTTGGAGGTAGGGGGTTGCTATTAGAGAGGTTGGCCAGGAAGACTCACTGAAAAGGTGACATTTAAGTAAAGACCTGTGGAAAGTGAGAGAGGTAGCCATGAGAGTGTTTGGGTATGGGATGTCAGGTACAAAAGCCCTGAGGCAGAAACATGCCTGAGTTTTGAAGTACGTTATGCCTGGAGCAGTGAGGGGAGTTTGGGGTTGGAAGGAGATGAGGCAGAAAAAGGCACAAGGCTCACATCATGGGAGGCCTTGGGAGTGATTGTAAGGGCTTGGATGTCTACTCTGTGTAAAATGAGATGCAAGTGGAGAATTCTGTGAAGATAAATGTCATTATGTAGCACTTTTTTACATTTTAAGAATTTTAATATTTTTTGAAACTTGTTTTCTGGATTAGTTTTAGATTTACAGAAAAATTACAAACTAAAGTATAGGGAGTTCCCAAAACCTGTTCTCCCAACTACCCTTAATGTTAACATATTACATACATATGGTATGTTTTTAAAACTAAGAAATCAGTATTGATACAATATGATTAACCAAACTATGGACTTTATCTGAATTTCACTAGTTATTCCAACGATGTCTCTTTTTCTATTCTGGCATCAATCCAGAATAACACATTGCATTCAGTGACACATGGTTTTAACAGGATCGCTCAAGCTGCTCCTTTGAGAGCAGACTGAAGGGAGGTAAGTTTGGATGGAAGGAGACTATTTATGGGGCTATAGAACTAATATCAACAAAGATAATGTTGGCTTGGACTGCAGTGGAAGCCTTGAAGGTGGTAGGAATTGGAAGGATCCTGGGTAAATGTTGAGGATGAAGATGAAGTTGTCAGAGGTGTAAGATGTAGAGAGGAGTCAAAGATGGCCCCATAGATTTTGGTCTGAACAATTAGAAGAGAGGTGCTGCCGGTAAACATAGATGAAGAAGACTCTGAGAGGAGCAGGTTTACAAAGCCTACCAGGTATACAGTTTGGGATGAGCTTCCTGTTAAACATTTGTTCTGGGTTAGGCTGCATATAGAGACAGAACTTTGGGTAAAGTCAGGCTTCAAATAGCCATTAGGTTTACACAGACCCATTAAGATCATGTCCCTTCCTTAGATTTGCATACTGTATTATTTAAGATGATTTTTACCATCAAGTGGTAGGGCATCTTCACTCAAACTGGCTTAAACATAAGAAATATACCTCACATAGCTGAACTCCAGGACTGAGTGCCGTCATCAAGCGTAGGGTCTTTTTGTTTTGCATGCTCTGCTGTCCTCAGTGTCTGCTGTAGGACCTAGCAGAGCTTGTTGATTTTGGTTAGAGTGGCAGAATGACTACTGGTGGCAGTGTGGGCTGCATCCTTTTTCTTCACTTTAGAGTGGGGATGGGGAGGGAGTAATCTGTCCCCATGGCATTGTGTCAAAGCCAACTTGAGTCAGGGGCCCATGGGGCATTGACTTCAGAGAAGTGCCCTGTGCTTACTGGCTTGGACCACGGGTTCTCAATCAGGCAATTCTGCCCCCAGGGTACATTTGGCGATGTTTGGAGACATTTAGGGTTGTCACAACTGGTAGGGGGTGGGTGCTACCGGCAACTAGTATATTGAGGCCAAGGATGCTGCCAAATATCCTGCAGGGCACAGGACAGCCCCCTACCACAAAGGATTACCCTGCCAAAAATGTCAGTAGTGCCAAAATTGAGAAGGATTAACCTGAGATGAGGTGAGCCTCTTGGAGAAAAGATGGACACCTAAACAGACTATAAATTGTGTTTGAGAGAAAGAAGGGGGCGAACTTTGGCGTACACCCTGCTTCTCTCTTCAGGCTTTCCTGCTGCTACTGCACATGTTGATGTTAGTTCTTTGCAGATCCACAGGCGTGACCTTCACTGGGACTCCTCCTTCTTCCTACCATATGACTGGCCCCTGTACATGTCCCATGTCCGCTTATAAGGCAGTGGGAAAACTCCCTCAGATGCATCTGAGAGAAATTTGGCTATCTTCTCTTTGAAACTTCAAGTTCCTTTTAATTTCTACTCTGGAAAATGGAACAGAAAGAATATGATCTTCAGCATTAAGGATATCTGTGGAAGTCCCCAAATTGATTCTTTCTTAGTTAACAATCCAGTGGACACAACAATTCTCGAGGGTTACTTTTGATTCAACCCTAACTAAGTGTGAGTTCTCCAAAAATAGCAAACAATCATTGTTTATCTTGGTGCTCTAGTGCCTAGAAAAAAAATTTTTTATGCAATAGGAAGTTAGGTTGTTAAATTGACTTTTTCACTTCCTTGGTATCATTTAAAATATTTACATGGCAAGACTTTTTTTCATATTTCACCTATAGTGTTTTATTTTTGGAGTGATACTGTAAGCCAGACTTGCACATTGATGGACACATAGTAGGGACTTATGAGTGACTGTTGACTGAAGGCCAAATGCCAGCTCTGATGAAAGCACCTATCTGGCCTGAGTTGCCTGAACTCCGGGTCTTCACATTATTCTTCAAAAATTAATTCATATTCAGGACCATATGTTCTTCTTTGCTTTATTTTGTTTTTGTTTTTACTTTCTCATTCTTAGCTTTATTTTCTGCTTTACTGCAGGGACAGCTATTCTACCCATCCAAAATAGAGGGAAAGTATTGATTAAACATTTCTACCCTGGTCCTTCCTAAAGCAATTTGAATTTATGTGCTTTTGTCTCATATTCAGCTGAAGTCATTTTCCATTGATGCTATTCTCCTCTTAACTTAAAAAGAGAAACCCGGGGCTGGCCATTGGGGTAAAGGTTAAGTTCATGTGTTTGGCCTGGGGTTCCCCCATTCAGATCCAGGGTGTGGACCTATACACCACCTATCAAGCCATGCTGTGGCAGGCGTCCCACGTATAAAGTAGAGGAAGATGGGCACGGATGTTAGCTCAGGGAAAATCTTCCTCATTAAAAAGAGGAGGACTGGTGGCAGATGTTAGCTGAGGGCTAATCTTCCCCCAAAAAAAAATTACAAAAAAGAGACACCCAACAGTCCATGCCTCTTTGGACACTAGACACTCTATTCCTTCTTCCCACATCCAAAAATATTGAACAAATCGTCTCCAAGGTTAAGAGAAATAAAGTGATGGAAACAACTCGATTTTGGAGAATCTGAGTTTACATGAATGATACAAAGAAAAGTACTAGACTTCAACATTTCTTTTTTTCAAGATTTTATGATTCTTTCCTCTTTCATTTCTTAATTCTTACCACATCACTTACTATCATATAATAATAACCTTCCTCATAGAAATGAAATTCTATATTCAGTTCAGTCAAAACTCCCAAATCAGTTGTAAATGCGGATATAGTCCAAATTGTAATAGATGCAAAAAGATAATTAGAATGCAAAGGATAATGTCTCAAAGACAGAAAAGAAGAATGCAAAAGGACACAGTGGGCAAGAAGAAAAGACTTGGAGACTTTATGCAGAACTCTGTGTTTTATTATCAAATCCTGGATTTCTGAGACCTGGAGGAAAACTGTTTTTCAGAGATTTATGGATCTCTCTCTTTCTCTCTCCTTCTTTTATTTTCTTATAAAACAAGAATTAAAAAGGACTTGAAATGACACTTTCTTTAAACATTTGTATTTGTTAACTTGGATTTGAAAAAGAAGTACTAACTGAACAAAAATTGGACGGCATCTTGTAACAGGTGGGAGAGACCATAAAAGAAAAGGGGGATGTGCAAAGGCAATTTGATAGTGGGCAGCAGTGTGGAGCCCCTTTGGGAAAGAAACAAGGAGGAATTGTTTAAAATCCCAAGAAAAAAAAAAACTATGTGCATCTCAGGGTTCTCAGGACAAGTATTTTCATTAGCTTTTTTATACAAAAATATTCTCCTCTCACTTGATTTCATTTCCATCACTGTTTTTGTTCAAAGTTGGAAAAACCAAAACCCAGCGTTTCTAAGTGTAGAGAAATGGAGCAGGATTGTAACTCTGGATCCTGAGATACTGAAATTGACTTTTTTCTTCCTTTAACTGTCAAGAAGACCACTGACACATAATTAGGATTTGGTAGGTTCCCATGAGCCTGACGGGGCATCAGAGCCACACAGAAGGGATCTTTCTCACTCAAAATATCAGACTCACATGATCACTCGATTGTGGAAATTCTTTGAGAGGCTTTTATTTAATAACTATAATAACAATTTAAAATGCAATAGCGATGGAATATTTATCTAAAGAACTCATTTAAATGTATGCTAAATTAATTACATTAAACTTAAAATTGTGAGTGCAGATTTTTATGTAAAATTCCAGTGCTAGGAATTTTGTGTTGATAGTGGATAGATACAAAGAAAAATGACATAATTTCTCCCAGTGAAGTAAGCTGAGTTCCAACCAAAGGAGACAGGCACAAATGCAGGTAGTGATCCATGAAAGGAGGAAGAGAAAGGAGTGAGTGCTTTGGACACAGGATGTAGGCAGTCTTAGGACTGAAGATGAGACTATTGGTGTTCTATGGACAGAGTCACTTCTTTCCAGCTTACTCATCTGAAAAAACATCCTCAACCTGAAGGCAGGGTGTATCATGGGTAAAGTCTATTTTTAAACTTAGGCCCTAAGGTAGGGTGGCATCCTTCCAGATATGGACACAAGCAGCTGTCTGGGCTACTTTTAAATTTCCTTCCAATGTGTTGTCCTCTTAGGGCCAGGAAAATAAAGCAATCAAAATTCCTGGAAATGAAAATTTTGCCATTGAGTTGAATGAGAAATCTATTTAAACATTGTGATTTTCCTCAATAATGAAGATACTAAGTGATAATAAATATCTTTCCATTGCATATACCAGTGGGAAATTAATTGATCAGGATTGATACAATAAACAAGCAATTGAGGAGAATGTTTGAGCAGAAATTTAGCAGTCAAGCCTCAAACTGAAGAACTGTTTCCACTAGACCGTGGTCTGTTCTGTGCAAACATCGTAGACTTTTGCATATTTTGATTGATAAAATATGCTGAATGAGATACTTTCAGATTTGCATAAACCAAACATATTATAAAAATAAAGTTTTGGGGAGTTTTAAAATTATCTTTATGACTAATAATAGGAAAGGGAAAATGGTGGTTGAAAGGAAAAACTCTCATTTACCTGCTGATTTGTTTTGTTTGACTTGAAATATTTCCTTAATATTATCTATAAGATGTTAGAAAATATCTATGTCCAGTTTAATTTGAAGTTATTCAAGTGTTCTTTTTTAGTTTTCATGAAAATCTGTGTATGTAGAAAAATGCATTATAATAAAAAGGAACCATATGAATCACATCAGTTTGCTGTCTCCATGTCAACTATTTCTCACCTTACTTTTATTAACTGTAAGATTAAAGGTGAGGAGCAACCAAATGCTGGGCAGGTTTTTAAACAAGTGAGTCAAAAACTCCCAAAGGGAGACTCCACTTGAGGTTCTTCTTCAACTGAGACCTTTGCTGTCCTCTTCTAACCAACATCCTCCCCTGGTTCTTAGAACATCACATGTCCAAATTAGAACCATTGACAATGTTCTGAAAGCTTGAGAGCTCTTGACTCTGAGTGTTTCTCTGAAAAGCAATACACAGCCCCCTTCCAGAAAGACCCATAATAACTTAGGACAAAACTTAACCCAAAGAGGGACCTCTCTGCCTCTTGACCAGGTTAGACACTGCTAGGGAGCCTTATCCAGTTCTGATACAAAAAAGTGAGATAATTGAGGACAGCCCCTTTTGACTAAGCATTTAGTCCCTGTTATCCAAGGTCATCCACCAAAAGGCAACTACTTCCTCAAGGATGTTGCATACTTCCCTATCTTTGGTTCCTCCTACTCTGGGATCACCTCTCACAAGGTTTTCTACATGTGGTCTATAATCTCATTTCATTAGAGTAACTAATCTGTTTTTCCTTTAATTGAACATTTTTATAGAGATGATTCTAGATTTAAATCTAGTTGTGAAAAATAGTACAGAGAGATCCTTTCCTCACTTTGCCCATTTTTCCCTAATGTTAACATTTTGGAAAACTATAGTATTTTATCACAACCAGGATATTGACACTGATGAAATCCACCATCTTACTCAGATTTCCATGGCTTTACTTATATTCATTGTGTATGTGTGCATTTAGTTCTATACATTCTAATTACTAGCATAGTTTCCTGGATCCGCCATCACAGTGAGGAATTGCACAGCTCCAACATGCTCTCTTCTGTTGCTCTTGTATAACCCTGAATAACACCTATCTCCCTCCTGCACCCTCTACCTCTGCACCTAAACCCTGGTAACAAGTAATCTGTCTTCCATTTCTAAAATTTTTAAATGTCATTAAAATCAAATATAAAAAATGACTTGTTTAACCATTCACCTTTTGAAGGAGAGCTGGACTCTTTTCAGCTTTTGGCTGTTGAGAATAATACTGCTATGAACATTTATGAACAGGTTTTATGTAGACATAAGTTTTCATTTCTCTTGGATAAATGCCCAAGTGTAAAGTTGCTGGGTTGTATGATAGTTGAATGTTTGGTTTTATAGAAACTACCAAACTGTTTTCCAAAGTGGCTGTACCATTTCACATTCCACTAGCAATGTATGAATGATATGGTTTCTTTGCAACCTCATCAGGATTTGGTGTTGTCACTGTTTTTTATTTCAGCCATTTTGATAGATGATATCTTATTATGTTTTAATTTTCATTTCCCTGAGGGCTAATGTTGTGATTATTTACCACCTGTATATATTCTTCTTCTTCTTTTTTTTTGAGGAAGATTAGCCCTGAGCTAACTGCTGTCAATCCTCCTCTTTTTGCTGAGGAAGACCGGCCCTGAGCTAATATCTGTGCCTATCTTCCTCTACTTTATATGTGGGACACCTACCACAGCATGGCTTGCCAAGTGGTGCCATGTCCGCACCCGGGATCCGGGACGGGAGAACCCCAGGCTGCCGGGAAGTAGAACGTGTGAAATTAACTGCTGCACCACTGGGCTGGCCCCCACCATCTGTATTTATTCTTCAGTGAAATGTCTGTTCACATCTTTTACCCATTGTTTAATTGGATTGTTTGTTTCTACCATTGCTTTCTGAGAGTTTTTCTATTCTAGATACTAGTCCTTTGTTGGGTACGTGTAAGTATTTTCTACCAGTCTTTAGCTTGTCATTTTATTCTCTTCATATGGGCTTTCATAAAACAAAAGCTTTCAATTTTGATGTGGTCCAATTTATCAATTTCTCCTTTATGGATCATGCTTTTGTGCTAATCCCATCTTGACTAGACTAAATCTCAAAGATTTTCTCCTCACAGTTTTATACTTCTACGTTTACATTTAACCCCATTATCCATTTTGAGCTAATTTTTGTATAAGGTGTGAGCTTTACATCAAGGTTCTCATTTTTTTGCATATGGCTGTCCAATTTCTCCAGCACCACTTGTTGAAAGAGCTGTATTTCTGCTATTGCACCTTTGTCAATAAATTCAGCATATTTGTGTGGGTCTGCTTTTTTGTTTCCTACTCTGTTCCATTGGTCTACATCTCTATCCCTCTGCCAATACAACCCTGTCTTGATTACCATAGCTATATAGTAAGGCTTAATATTTGGAAAAGTGATTTCTCTCACTTTATTCTTTAGTGTTAAGATTGTTTTACCACTTCAATAGCCTGTGCCCTTCTATACAAATTTTAGAATAAGCTTATCCATGTTGACAAAAATCCTTCCTGGGATTTGGATAGAAATTACATGGAATTACATCGAACATATACATCTATGTTTGTTAGTATATGTATTTATATTTATGTAATATTTATATGGTATATTATTATATAAATCATATAAATATTTATATATATTCATTTGTTTATATGTATATATAACTTTAGGGATAATTGACATCCCATTACTATTTTGAATCTTTCAATCTATGAATGTGGTATGTCTCACTATTTGACTAGGTGTTCTTTGATTTCTTTCACCAGCATTTTGCAATTTTCTGCATACAGATTCTGTATGTATTCCATTAGGTGCATACCTAAATATTTCATTTTCTTTGTGTTTTTAATTTTGGTTTTCATATGTCCATTGTTATTGTATAGAAATGTGATTGATTTTTATGTGTTGGTCTTGTATTCTGTGACCTTCTTGAACTCACTTTTTAGTTCTAGGAGGATATTTTTGTGTGTAAATTCTCTGGGATTCTCTATGTAGACAATCATATCATCTCCAAATAAGTACAGTGTTATTTCTTCTTTCTCAGTCTATATAATTTTTATTTCTTTTTCTTGCCTTATTGCAGTGGCTAGAAATTCCAGTGTTGAGTAAGAGTGGTGAGAACAGACAACCTTGTCTTGTTTCTTATCTTGAGTCGAAAGGATTCAAGTTTTTCACTGTTATATATGATGTTAACTACAGGCTTTTTTTTCTAAATGCTCTTTATCAAACTGAAGTAATTAACCTGTCTTTCTAACTTATTGAGAATTTTTATTGTAAATGGAATCAGATTTTGTCAAATGCTTTTTCTTCATTAATTGATATACTAATCTAGTTTTTCTTTTTCTTCTTGATAGGGTGAATTGCATTGAATGATTTTCAAATGTTGAACCAGTCTTGCATACGTGGAATACATCCCAGTTGGTTATGATGTATAATTGTTTTTATACTTTTTTGGATTTGGTTTGCTAATATTTTATTGAAGATTTTTTTCATCTAAGCACATAAGACATATTAGTCTGTAGTTTCTTATTTTGTAATCTTTGATATCAGGTTAATATTGGTGTTTTAAGATGAGTTGGATAGTGTTTCCCCCTCATTTATTTTCTGGAGGAAATCATGTAAAAATGGTATTAATTCTTCTTTAAATATTTGATAGACTTTCCAGTTAGACCACCTGGGTCTGAAGATTTCTTTTTGGGGGGTTTTATTTTTATGAATTCAGTTTCTTTAACGGTTACAGGGTGATTCGGATTGTCTAGGTTGAATTTTAGCAGTTTGCAGTTTTATTCCAATTTTTAAGGAATTGTTCCATTTCTTCTAACTTGTAGAATTTATGATCTTGTTGTAGTATTCACTTACCATCTTTTTAATTGAGGTCAGATCTTTATGATATATTTTATTTCATTCTTTATGTTAGCGATTTGTGTGTTCTCTATTTTTGTCAGTCTTGCTAGAGAGTTATAATTTTACTGATGTTTTTCATAGAACCAGCTTTTTTTCCACTAATTTTCTCTGTAGTTCTCCTATTTTAAATTTCATTGTTTGATGATTTATCTTTATCATTTCTTTCCTTATAATCACTATGGGTTTATTGTACTCTTCTTTTCTTTATCCTTGAAGTAGGAACTTAGGTTATTGATTTGAGACCTTTCTTCATTTCTAATGTAAGTATTTAGTGCTATAAATTTCCCTCTCTAAGAACTACTTTAGTTGCGTCTCACATATTTTGATATGTTGGTTTTTTTCATTGATTTCTATGTAATTCTTATTTCATTTGAGCATGCATCTTTGATCCATGCAAATTTTGGAACTGTGTCTTTTAATTTCCAAACGTTTGGAGATGTTCCTCTTATTTTTCTGTTATTGGTTACTACTTTGATTCTATTATTGACAGAAACACATTCTGTATCATTTCAATTCTTTTAATTTATTGAGGTTTGTATTATAACCCAGATTATGATCTATTTTGGTCAATGTTTTATAGGATCTTGAAAAAAAGGTATATCTTGCTGTTGTTGAGTGAAGTATTCTATAAACGTCAATTAGATCATAGTGATTGATTGAATTTTTCAGATCTTCTATAGTCTTGCAGTTTTCTACCTAGTAGTTCTGCTGGTTGTTAAGAGGGGAGTTTTGAAGTCTCCACCTATAGCTGTGGATTTCTTCATTTTTCCTTTCAGCTGTATCAGTTTTTGTATCTCTGTGATTGAATGAGAAGAGAATTTCTTCTAAGCAGCATATAATTGGGACTTGTGTTTTTATGCACTCTGATGATCTTTTGTCTTTCAGTTGCTGTATTAGATCTTTTACATTTATGGTGCTTATTGACATGATAGCACATAAATTTGCCATTCTCTTTTTTGTTTTCTCTTTATTTCTGTTGGTTCATCTTCCTTTGCTTATTTTTTCTTGTCTTCCTATGGAATACTTAAAATATTTTTTTGGGATTCCATATTGATTTGTTTATAGTGTTTTGGATATTATCTCTTTGTATAGTTTTAATATTCATTGCTCTGGTTATAACTATACGCCTATGTGACTTATACCAGTTTACTGGTATCAGCAATTTACCACTTCAAGTGAAGTGTGGAAAACTCAATTCCACATCTTTTATAAGCTATCCAATTTGTCTCTTCACTTTCATATGTAATCCACTGCCTACTTCAGATTTTGTCAACTCTTCCTGGGACTAAAATCATGTGCCATATAATGACATTTTGGTCAATCTTGGACCACATATTCAACAGTGGTCCTGTTAGATTAGTACCATATAGCCTAGGTGTGTAGTACCTTGTGCCATCTAGGTTTGTGTAAGTACTGCAGAGGAAGAAGAAATTTTTCTCTACCCTTCTAGGTTCTTCTGCCTGGCCTAAGAATTAAATTGACATGAAAAAGATTAACAGGAAAAAAACAAAGAAAAGTTTAATAACATGTGTACATGGGAGAAACCCAGGAAAATCAAGTAACTTGCCAAAATGGCTGAAGTTCTCACCTTAAACCCCATCCTCAGCTAAAGACAAAAGATGTTGGGGATGGGGGGATTCAGGGACTTCAAAGGGAAGGAAGGCAATTCACAGGTATATGAAAAGGAGTAAATGTTTGGGAAACAAATGTGTGGGCACACAGAAACAGAAGAACATGGTGGGAGCCCAACAACTGGACTTTTCTAGGTTCCTCCCTGTGTGCCACCTAGTTCATGTTATGTTAAGACGATAGCTTTCTCCCTGAGATGTGTCGTTTTTTCATTCTGAATTCTTTTAGGCAACTAAGGGAGGGGTAATAAGAAAAACTTTCTGATTTATTTTCTTAAAAATAACTAGCCTAAAGCAATCCTTATGTTAAGGAGTAACAAATTTTGTTCCCCTTCAGTATACTCTATAATGTTTGCACGAAGAGAAAATTGCCTGAGACACATTTCTCAGAAGTATCCCCATCGTTAAATGACACGACTGTATAGTAACAGCTGCAAAACTGAGCTCCCTCCCTTCATATTTTAGCCCCTTGGTCTGTCCTCCTCACTGAGCCACACTAATCTAGGACCTTCGCATGCTTTCTGCTGAGACATCAGATGAGCCCCTCTAGGCTCACTGCCTTGGGATTGCCTCTCACTTCTTCCTCACTTGTACACCTGGTTGCTTGGAGTCCCCCACATACCACTGTCTGTTTCACTTTAATGCTTTGCTTGTTCTGTTTCCTCTGCCTAATTCGTTTATTCTTTACCTTTTTTCCCTGGCTAATTTTAACTCACCCTTACAAGCTGAGTTAGGCATGACCTCTCCAGAGATGCCTTTCATAATTCCTCAGGATTGGTAAGGTGCCATTTTTCCGGGCTTTCCCAATGTCTTACCCATTTTTCTGTTTCTGAGCTGTATTTATGTGGCTGTCTCCCCTAAGGCTGGCGCCACATCAGTCATCCCCATCATTGCAATTGCTACACTCTCTTACAATTAATTGCCTGTTTACTCACTTATTTACTCAGTTAGATTATAAACTTTCTGAAGGCAGAACTTATGATTTATTTATTCCTGTATCCCCAGAACCCTTTAAACATTAGACATTTAATCTTTGTTGAATGGCTAACTGAATTAATTTCACCTCTCATTCATTTTTTTCTTCCTTTTCAGATTTCTAATGTCTTTTCCTGTTTTTTTCTTTTCTTTTTTGAATTGGAAATTAATATCTTTTATTTCCGTGTTACTGAATAAGGAATTCAAAACAAGAGTGAGATATAATGTATTTTGCAAGCCTTTTTCCTATAGGAACTTGATTCAGGAAATATATTCTGTAAATATATACTTTCCTTACACACAATGAACAGTGTTTACATAGTTCAAATAGGAATTCTGATGCAAAAGAGGAAGTACCTCAGGACAATGGACTCCAAGTGAAAATGGAATCTGTGAGGATCTAAATCTGTGCGTCAGAGTCAGCCACTGGGCATGATTTAAGTCCATTTACTCAGTAATACTCCCTGAGTACCTTCACACAGTGGAGTTCAGAAAGAAAAGATACATTTCTTTGTTTAATGACACTTTTAATGACTAAGTTGACTCTAAGCAAGTTTCACAGTCATATTCTTCCAATATATATAAAGTCAGGTTAATTTCTCACCACTTCACATAAATTATGCCCAGTGGTCTAATAGGCTAGTTCTTACTAAAGATAGCTAAGAAAAGCAATAAAAGAAAATAGGTTCCTCTCACTCATAATAAGCTTAAATGATAAACTTAAGTTGCCTTTTTTCCCCCCTCAGGTTAGTCAAAGAACAATGATTTGAATTTCCTCTGCCATGTCACTTAAATATTCCCTGTATCGATGAAAATATTCTGGAAAATCACTATAACAAATCATTTTGGGCACTTGTAGATGGTTTGTATCAATACAATCAAGAAGTTGATTGGTAAACTTTGAGATAAGATACTGGCCAAAAGTTTGAGATCAAATCCATCTCCTGTAGAAGTTTATCATCATCAGCTTTTATGACTCTCCATGTCTGTGCTGATACCCTGATATCGTGCCACATGTAGGAGTTGCAATTTGAGTGGATAGGGGAGCCCTGAAGAAGGCTGTAGTAAGAAGGACTTGGGCTCTGGACTCCTGTAGACCCCCAGACAGATCTAGGTTCTATAACTTGACATGAAGTGACTTTGGGCCATCGGTGACTTCACCCAACCCTGTCCTCTTATCTATAAGTTGCATATAACAAAACTCGACTCTCATGTATATCCTAAACATTAAAAAGGACAGCTTATCCCAAGTTGCTGGCACAGGTTTGGACTCAGGACCTATTGGTTTCTGTCCTACCTGTGCTCTACCCCAGGATTTCAATGCTGTGAGGATCTGTCTCTTGGAAAGAAGCATTTGTGTTCACTGTCGGCTTCAAGGGGGGAGGCGGAGAATAGGCTCTTCCCTCATGAGTTTTATAGCTATGTTGGCACCTTAGTCCCACCCCTAGACCAGAGGAGGGAGAGGGGCAGCCCCCACACCACCCCATGAACACCCCACACAAGGGTCTCTCTGGATGTTTACGGCTCTGCCTTGAATGTGAAGAGGCTCCCAGGGTAGGGACACACAAATACAGAAGAAACAGAGAGTTTGGGAACACAGCATCTCTGCTTGGCACAGAAGCCAAGTGTACTGATATCTGACGGAAATCTTGACTCAACCAAAAGTGGTATTTAAAATATTTGGCTATTACTTTTATATTAGTCACACACACACACACACTGTTATTTGTAGAACAAGGCTTATTACTTTTCAATATCCTAACCTGGGGTGCATATGGAGAGAGAATGGATAGCCAATTATCAGGAGAGGTGAGGAGGGGCATTAGTGAGAGAGGAATTAGAGAACTTGAGAACATTGGGGAGAGACAAGAAATGAGTAAGAGGCACACCCTGGGCAGATATTAAAAGGGCGTGAGGAAACAGTGAAGGTGTGAAGGGGAGGATCAGAATCACCACCAGTGCTACCTAGATGGCAGCAAACAGCTCGCTTTTACACTAGATTAGGTAGAATTTCTATGCTTCCTTCGTGTTCCATCCTGCCGCATGAACATTCTCCTGGTCTGCTGAGGTGGTAGGGTGGCTCTTGAATGCCACACTGTACTCAGAAGGACACATCTTGTGTTAATTTAAGCTCAGAGCAGTTAGAGAAGAAAGGGGGTTCTGCTCTACACAGGTGTCTCAGGGTTGTCCTGGGGTCTGCATTGTTCAGAGGCCATGTCCTTTGACCATGCTAACCCCTCATCTCTGGAGAAAGGTGGGATGGAAATGAGGACCTGAGCTGTATTTTTCTAACAATAAGTGGGAAGCTGTGTTCCTGGCTCTCATTTGAGAGTGTTGTTGTTGGAACTTGCTCTCTCACTGAAGTGTGCTGTGTAACGTGACACAACATGGATTCCAACCCTCGTGCATGGGTTCACTGTGCTTTCTTCTCAGAGCCAAGAATGTGCCACATAAAACAAAACAGCTTTTAAATAGGCATTAAAAACCCTTATAGCTTTCTGCCTCATTGCCCAAAGGCAGAAGAGCCATCAGTGGTTTTAACCTGGACCTCGACAAGCCTTGGATTTTAATGTTATAGTTGTCCACTTGATGTAATGAGGATGGTAAAGTCCAGGTCAGAGAGTTCTGAGTTCTCTCAAGGAGGACAGGGCTGGAATATCACACACAGTGCCTTTGGTTGACCAGTGTGATTACCCCTAAATAAACAAAGTTGCCTGGAGAGGAAGTGAAGTGTGACCAACACAGGTGTTGGTCTCAGCTCTTCTTCTAGTGAGCTTTGTTGCTGTGGCTGGTTCATGGAAGTTTTTTGGGCCTCAGTTTCTTCTTTTGCACACCTGGGTGGGTTAGACGACACACCCCCTAATGTTCCTCAGGTATCAAGTCTCCATGTTTCCCAGGTGTGATTCTGGCCATCACTCTCCTGCTTACTATGGGTAAGCAAGCAGATTCTGGAAGTTACTTTTGCATACGCAGGCACTAAAACAGTAGGCATTGGGCAATGCATCCTGCAGAGCCTTGGGAATGCCTTCTCTCAGTGTGAGTGGGATTAACAGAGCCAGGATCTCTTCCTGGTTGGGGAAAGCCCTTGAATATGTTTGTGTACCATGCAAGAAGTAGGCAGTCTTTTCTCCTACTGCTGTTTGTCTGGTTGAATATTTCTCATGAAAATGAAACAGTATTATATAGATTTCTACAGAAATGGCTTCCTCTCCATCTTCTCCTCTCCAAACAGCATTCCATTATTTTCCTCTTTAAAAGGATGAACACTTAAACCCAGGAGTTACTGAAACCTCTATCACCTTTGTTTTTTGGAACTGTTGAAAATTCTGCTGAAAGACTATAATTCAATCCTAATTCTAAAAAAAAAATAACAATAAATTTGGCTTTGCCTGCATCACATTTAAGGAAATTGCTTATGCTTTTTTTCTACTAAATTTTTTTCCATTAAATTTTCTATTAGATTTAAATGATTAACAATAAGTAAAGCCGCTGGGTTTTATATAGTCTTTAAAGTGTGACGGAGGGCTTTTTTTTCCTAGTCACTTGAGCGTAGGTATTATCATGAAACATCTGACATTATCTTGCCATCAAACAAAAAATGAGCAATAGTGTTCAAGCCAGTATAGTTACAAGACTTTGAAAAATTTAAGATTCAGAATGAGGAGGGAATAGTTACAGAGTACTTTCTGCAGAGAGTTCCGCATGCTGATGATCTTATACTGAGGGTAAAATTTGTGGAATATGATGTTTACTGTAGGCATGTCAGGCACACAGGGTGGGAGAGGCCTCCATTCAAGTCACTGAACATTGACTGAGCACCTGCTGTACGCTGCATGTGATGGTTGGCTATGAGGACACCACAGACAGTGTCTTCTTTTTCAGGGATGGTTCATTTCTTCTTGGGGACATCATACCTCAGATGACAACAATGGAAGATTTTGTATAATCAGACACTGGAGTATAAACTCATCCATTTATTCCATATTTATTTAGCACCTACTATGCACTAGGCAACTATAATTCCATATTGTTACACTGAATGTACTTTAAAATTCAGGGAGGTTTTGATTAGTTGGCAAACCTGAGAGTGTTTGTTGAATTATATGAAAAGGAAGAGTTGTCTGATCTTATCTGTCCCCCTGACAATATCTATCATGCCAACATCCCAAACCTTCTCATTGTCACTGGGTGTCCACAGCACTATAGCCTGGTAGACTCACCCACTTGTCCCTAGTAGATGTCTGCCAGCCTTGTACTGCTATGTCGTGTGCCTGTCCCATCTCTTCTAACCATTCAGAGAGGAAGCATGAGGGTGAATAATTGTGAAAGAGAGCAAAACAGAGGCTGCACTGAGAGTGATAGTTGTTTGGAAGAAATGGGGATGGCTCTGAGAAGTGAATTTCCTAGTTATGTAATAGTTTGATGAGAGGGAATGGGAGAATGCCAAGCAGAGGGGAAAGAGAGCAGAGACTAAAAGTCGGTAAGTGGGCAAGAGTATTTGAAAGGCGGGAAAGGAACATGTGTTTACATTGATCACTTACAATGAACACAGACACTGTTTCCACAGTGCAGGAAGGCCGGTCAATGAAACAGTATCTACTCTATCTAATCTAATAGCATTTTCTTCCAAACTTTTGCAGTGCCTCAGTTTATTCCATGCTGTGGTGATGTGCCAGGCAGGATATTATAAATTATGCCTTGAAAGCAAACTTTATGAAAATCTCAAGGGCATAAAACAGCAGAGTTTATTTGTTACAAAGACTAAGTGTCCAGGGCAGATCAGCAAGGTGGTCAGGCCATTTCTGTCACACGGTGACAGTGGGTCCACGTGGAAATGTGCATGCATATTTAGGAAACTACCAATTTAAGGTAAGGGGTGGAACGAAGACCTTCCAGCTCCTGCTTTCATTTTCATAATGAGATAGAAAACTGCAGATTGTAGATTTAAATCCAGTTATTATCCCATAAACCTGTCTTAGTTTTTTTACAAATGAAATACTTCATTTCAAAAATTATACTCAACATTACATTAAAGACTGCATAGTGATAAATAGATTATTGTCAGCTTCCAGTGAATTCTATAGAGTGGTATGGCCTTGGAGGCTGGAGCGGGGTTGGGGGGGCACATTTACTTTGCTAATCTTAAAAATCTTTTACATTAGGAATTTATACCCACCTTATATGAATTATTTGAATGTTCTATGTTAGACATATCCACTTGGTATTCTGTAGATGCTTAGAGACTACAAACAAACCAGAATTTTGTGGGACTTATCTCTTTCTTCCATTTTGCAGTTTGAAGAATTTTGCAAAAACATAATTTAAAAGTACAAGAAACAGGTGATCCCTTCCTAGCATTCTTAAAATGATGCTGCTCCAGGAAATGTAGGATTCCACTAATTACACAGGAATTCTGGCAGCATTTGTGGTATTTTTCATATTTTTGGACTTAGAGGGAATTCCTAACAATTTTCTAACCCATTGATTATTTGCATCCTGCTATTTAGGAAATCAGTCCTACGAGAACACTGCTGTTGGCTAATGGCATAACAGAGAGCAAGTGTAACATTTGTACAGTAGAGTGTTTGCCTTTATTGTTAATATTCATCATATCCAGTGGTTCAGTTCTCAGATTTTTCCTTGCCCCAGTGTTCACAGTCCCACCTGTTCCTTTGGAAGCAAGCGTCCTTGCTGAGAAGCACTCCCCCTGGCATATGTGATACAGTCCACCTGGCCTTCCCTTCTTGCACTGCACTCTCCGAGGTAATTGACCTTGTAAGCCACAACAAGAAAAAGCCTGAACAAACCAGCAGGCATGCTTGCAGGTCATGGCACCAACCCTGATACATACTTTTAAATGATGCCCTGCCACAGGGTTCTCAGAATGGAATGCAGCCAAATAACTCTTAATTCATATAATTTAAACAGCAGCCTAAATGACTAACTGCAAAGGGCAAAATATAGCAGAGGTATTAAGAAAATAATCTAAACTGAGTTGCAAAATCAAATGAAATCGCACTTCCTGTGTGATTGAAATTAGCTGACTTTGAAAGGATGAGCCTCATCGTTACTCTGCTTTAATGAGCATTTGCATGGCTCTGGGACCAGAAAGATAAGTATGCTCGGTACACAGAGGAAGTGAGAGCTTCCCAAAGCTTCCTGGGCCTTGAGCAGTAGATGCAAACGTGCATCTTCCTCCAGGGAATTACCAGCTACCCATTGTGATCTGCCCAACTTGTTTTCCTGATCAATGGCACTAACATATCTTACAAATATTTTTTAAAACATTTTAGTGGAACTTTAGTAGATTAAGTCATTTTTGTGTTTTTAAAAGATAATAAGCAGAAGGAGATTCAAAGAAAAGGATACTCATTCATTCATTCAACTGATATATGCTGGGGGACAATTTTGTATTTAATATTGGATTGTTGTTACTGATAGAGAGAAGAAAGAGACCACACTGTGTCCTCAGGATGCCCACAGCTTGGGCAGACGTGCAGAGATGAAACTGGAAGATTGAACATTGTGTCTGCATCCTGCGCTTTGCAGATTCGTGTTCCTGTATGCTATTGAAGGACTTATATTTTCCTGAAATGGGCTTCCCTCTCCTGATCTTGAGGGTTTCTGGATATTCTTGGTGTGTCCCATGTGCTGGGACATGCTTTCTTCTCCCCTGATCTGGCCTCCTGTGCCCACCATACCCACCATATCACAGCACTGCTGCTCTGCTGGGCCCCAAGGCAGTGGGAATGCCAGGCCCCCAAAGTGCTTAGGTGGGTAATGTGGACTCTGAGGCACCCAGGTTTTTTCTCAAAATGAAGTGGGGTGAGTCCTGACCTCTGCACTCCAGAGCCATCCCTTGGGTCCTCGTTTATCACCTCACAGAGTTGTCTTCTCATAAACCAGATTTGAGCATTTGTGTGGCTCCATAGGCAGGAAAAGAATAAAAGTAAAGATGCTAGTGAGGAGGCTGAGAAGGACAGCTAATGTTTCCTGAGCTCTTACTAGCTGCCCCGGCTGTTAACTTCTAACCCTCTCACCATCCCAACATCAGATAGGCAGCACAGGCAAGCTGTGCACAGCAAAGGCAGGTGCACTGGTTCATGCCAGGGACTCAACCAGCAGAGACAGAGCTGTGAGACCCTAGAAGTTGTGCCACCGTCAGGAGATTTACACCCAATCCTCATTCTACATCCCCCTCCTCCCTACCCTGCTGGGTTCCCTGTTGGCTACACCCAAAGCTGGTGGGCACAAATGTGACAGAGAGCAGGGTAGGGGTTGGGGACTGGGTTTCCAAATCCAACCAGAAGAAATACAGAATGGATTTCAAGGCCAACCAGAAGACGTCAGACACAAACCCTGTAAAGCAGGTGCTCTCCCAGCACCTCATCCTCAATTTGATAGGAAAGTGAAATTTTCTAGGCAAGCAATGGAACCAGAAAAGAAGCTTCCTGATTTTAGAGGCAAAGTATTTTAGAGCCACTGGCCTAGAATTCAAATCACACACCCTATTCTGAGCAGTCACCCCTCTCCTCTAGACACCATTCCTAGTTACTAGCCAAGCTTTTCTGCCCCATTCTTTCCTCTCTTAGGATGCAGTGTTCCCCTGAAGGATCCCATATTTCTCATGGAAGTAGACATCTGGTAGGCCTGCAGTGCCCAGACATGTGTGTTGGCATCTCTGGGTGAACACACCTGGTCCCTCCCCTGGAGATGCTCAAACTCCATGAGAATCACAGGGCAGAGTCATGGAGAAATGGACCCAAAATATGCCTAACGTAAAACTGAGCTAAAGTGTTAAGGTTGAGTAAAAATCCCTCCTCCTTTGCCCACAGTTACCTCCACCACCCCCACCCCCTGGCCCTGCTCAGTGTCACATTAGTCTCTCCAAAACAAAAATCTGGCCTTGTCTATCCCTTGGTTAAAACTCCCTATGGCTCCTCAAACTCCCAGCAGAGCAGGCACTGCACATAGGACCTGACTTGCCTGTCTCCTCAGTTGCCTCTCCTGGGAGCATCATACAGTGCCATACAGGGCCTGCTCTCTAGCCATGCTGAACCACTTTTATTTTCTAGAAAGTGCCATATCCCTCCACACCTTCGTGTTTGTGTTCGTCTCTGCCTGAGATGTCCATCTTCACCACAGTCAAAGACCACATATGCATCCTTCGAGATTCAGCTCCAACATCAGCCCTTCTGCAGATCTCCCTTGCTCCTCTTTAAGCAAGTTAAGACTTTCCCCTTCTATGCTCTCCAAAGCTTGCACTAGCATCATCACAGCCACCAGTATAGTACTGTAGTGTATTTATTCTTCACCTGTGCTCCCTCAGCCAGCCAGGAGGGTAGGGACTCTGTTCATTTTTACCTTCAATAATCAGCATGTGCTCAAATATTAAAGACAGGAAAAATACTTACATTTAATCATTAAATATTGACACTTACTAGTTAACCCAGAATGCATAGTTTTTAAACTTCAAACCTATAGAGGACCTGAAATAGATATTTTCCAAAGAAGACAATACAAATGGCCAACAGGTAGATGAAAAAGGTGTCCGACATCACTAATCATCAGGGAAATGCAAATCAAAACCACAATGAGATATCACCTCACACCTGTTAGAATGGCTATTAGAAAAAGACAAGAGATAATAAGTGTTGGAAAGAATGTGGAGAAAAGAGAATGCTCGTTCATAGTTGGTGGGATTGTAAATTGGTGCAGTCACTATGGGAAACAGTATGGAGTTTCCTCAAAAAATTAAAAATAGAGCTACCATATGATCCAGCAATGCCACTTCTGGATGTATATCCAAAGGAAATGAAATCACTATCTCAAAGAGATATCTATATCCCCATGTTGATTGCATTATTTACAAAAGCTAAGCTATGGAAACAACTAATAAATATTTGCAAAAGTGAAAGTAATTATTTTTATAAAAACATAACTTTTACACAGAACTTATTTTATGAGCTATAAAATGAGTTCACAACAGAAAATGAAATCAATGATTTAGTGATCTTTCAGTGCCGTAATATATCTAAACAATCTGCTCCTTTTTACTTACTGAAAAAGAAGAAAGCCTAGCTCCAAGGTTTGTTTCAGTCATGGAGAGTAAGAACTGTCTCAGCTGAGAAGTGGAAGACTGTGAGTAGAACAGAAATTGGAGGGGGGCAGGGGCAGGATCAGGAGTTTGGTTTGGGTTATGTTAAGTTTGTGTTATCTGTAGACACTGTTGTGGGTTGAATTATGTACCCCCGGAAATTCACATGTTGAAGTCCTAATCCCCATACCTCAAAACGTGGCCTTATTTGGAAACAGAGTCACTGTAGATATAATTAGTTGATGAGATCATGGTGGAGTATGGAGTATGGTGGGCCCCTAATCCAGTATCACTGGAGTGCTTATAAAAGGAGAACATTTGGATATGGACATGCATGCAAGGAGAATGCCATGTGAAGAGGAATGCAGGCATCAGGTGCTGCTTCTACATACCAAGGAATGAAAGATTGCCAGTGAACCACCAGAAACTAGGGGAGAAGCATGGAACAGATCGTTTCTCAGAATCCTTAGGAAAAACCAAGCCTGCTAACATCTTGATTTCTGGCTCCAGAATTGTGAGACAATAAATTTCTGTTGTTTGAGCCACTCAGTCTGTGGTACTTTGTTATGGCAGCCCTGGCAAACTAATACAGCATCCAAGTGGAGACTGTAAGTAGATGTTAGAGTCAGGAATTTTGGAGAGTAGACTGGGCTGGAGATAAAAATGTGAGATTCGCTGATGGATAGGTGGCATTTAAAACCATGAGGCCAGATGAGATCACTGGAAGAGAGCATCTATGGAGCAGAGCAAAGCGCAGAGGTGTGACTCCTAAGCTTTGCAACCCAGCAAACGAAGACCCCGTGAGGCAGCAGGGAAACTGGGGCTCCCTAACCTGGGGAATAAGTGATCAGGCTTGTCTTCCTCCAGGTGACCCCAGAAGCTAGAGCAATGTCTGATACGTGGGAGACCTTCAGTGAATAGTTGCCAAATTAGTCAATGGCTGTGTTATCCTGTGAATTATGCTGTTGGAATGGCAACTTTTGTTATTTGGTTACTAGCTCTGTTTTATATAGCAGCATAAACTTAAAAGTGTTGATTTTAAAGCAAGTATTTATGATTTATAGCAAGATAACTGATTATTCACACATTCCTGAAGATCAATAGACTTAACAAGAGCTGGTTTTTTAATAAGCCTGCATTCAAGGTTGGGAAATCCAAATGGTACAAACCATTGTATAGGGAAACTTGCTCATCACTGCCCAGTGGCCACTCAGCTGGGATGGATCCAACAAAGGCAGCCAATACCATTGACCCATGCCTGTTTGTGTCTCCAGCAATACTTTGTGCATATAGTAGACACACACACAAGTGCACACACACACTCAGTATTTCACTTTCCTTTCTTTAAACACAGATGAGCATCCTACGCACACTGCTATGCACCTTGTTTTTTCCTCTTTTTCTGTTTTACTCTATTTCTTGGAGTTTCTCCCATCTCTGTACATAAAGGGTTTCACCCCCTACCATTGCCTGCAAAGTATTCCATTTTCTGGATATAACACAATTTATTTAAACATTCCTTCATGATGGGCATTTAGGTTATTTCCAGTCTTTTGTTACCACAACCAGTGTTTCCACGAGTAACCTTGGCATATTCCATTTCCCATGTGTACAAATGTATTTGTAAAATACACTTCTAAAAGTGGAATCTCTGGGTCAATGGATATGTTAGTTGTAATTGGAACTGATTTTGCCAAATTGCCCTCCAGACACTTGGGCCAGTTCACATTCTCACCAACAAGTGCTTGTTCCTGGACACCTTGCCAAAATTGTGTTCTCTCCAAAATTTTGGTCTGTGTTTTAATCTAAGTGAAAAATTGAATTTTCAAGTAGCTTTTATTTGCATTTTTCTCAGCATGAAATTGAGAACTGTTTCATATGCTTAAGAACCATTTGAGTTTCGTCTTTTGTCAACTGTTATATCCTATACTCATTTTTCCATTAGTTTATAGGATCTCTTCATACATGTCAGGAAAATAGGTCTTTTCTTTATG
Source organism: Equus asinus (assembly GCF_041296235.1). Classification (NCBI taxonomy): domain Eukaryota; kingdom Metazoa; phylum Chordata; class Mammalia; order Perissodactyla; family Equidae; genus Equus; species Equus asinus. The sequence continues at coordinate 34,579,894 of NC_091801.1, read as the reverse complement.
GAATGAATTTCAAAGGTATTTTTTCTAGCTTCTCCTTTGCCTTTTGTTTTCACTTATGATGGTTTTTGACATTGATACTTTATTTTTATGCAATAAAATTATTAATCCTTTTTTTATGGCTTCTGAATTTGTTTCTTTGCTATAAAGGCCTTTGCTTCTCTGGAATTATAAAATAATTATCTTAATCTTTTTCACTATACTTTTAAATTTTTACTTTTTACTTATATGATTGGTTTATTTTATGCTGTTGATGTGAATCCAGTGTTTTTTTTTCCCAGATGGCTATCCATTTGTCCCAATGTCAATCACTGAATAGTCATTATTTCTTTTTTTAATTTTTATTTTTTTTCGGATGTACATCATATTTCAAATTCTGGATACATTACATCATGTTCACCACCTGAACACTAATTATAGGGAATCCCCTCACATGTGACCCTAATCACCCCTTTTGCCCTCCTCCCTCTCCCCTTCCCCAATGGTAACCACTAGTCCAATCTCCAATGCTATGTATTTTTTTTTGTCGTTTTTATCTTCTAGTTATGAGTGAGATCATATGGTATTTGACTTTCTCCCTCTGATTTATTTCACTCAGCATGATACCCTCAAGGTCCATCCATGTTGTCACAAATGGCTGGATTTCGTCATTTCTTATGGCTGAGTAGTAGTCCATCGTGTACAAATACTACATCTTCTTTATCCATTCGTCCCTTGATGGGCACCTAGGTTGCTTCCAAATCTAGGCTATTGTGTATAATGCCACAATGAACATAGGGGTGCACGTATCTTTATGCCTTTGTGTTCTCAAGTTCTTTGGATAAATACCCAGCAGTGGAATAGCTGGATCATATGGGAGATCTATCCTTAATTTTCTGAGGATACTCCAAACTGCTTTCCATAGTGGCTGCACCAGTTTGCACTGCCACCAGCAGTGAACAAGGGTTCCCTTCTCTCCACACCCTCTCCAACATTTGTTGTTTCCTGTCTTGTTAATTATAGCCATTCTGACTGGAGTGAGGTGATACCTCATTGTAGTTTTGATTTGCATTTCCCTGATAGCTAACGATCTTGAGCATCTTTTCATATGCCTGTTGGCCATCTGAATATCTTCTTTGGAGAAGTCTCTGTTCAGATCTTTTGCCCATTTTCTAATTGGATTGTTGTTTTTTTTGTTGTTGAGCTGTATGAGTTCTTTGTATATTTTGGATATTAACCCCTTATCTGATATATGGTTTGCAAATATCTTCTCCCAATTGTTAGATTGTCTTTTCGTTTTGTTGATGGTTTCCTTTGCTGTGCAGAAACTTTTTAGTTTGATGTAGTCCCATTTGTTCATTTTTTCTCTTGTTTCCCTTGCCTGGTCAGACATGGGACTTGAAAATATCCTGCTCAGACCAATGTCATAGAGCATACTGCCTATGTTTTCCTCTAGAAGTCTCGTGGTTTCGGGTCTTACATTCAAGTCTTTAATCCATTTTGAGTTGATTTTTGTGCATGGTGTAAGGGAATGGTCTACTTTCATTCTTTTGCATGTGGCTGTCCAGTTTTCCCAACACCGTTTATTGAAGAGACTCTCCTTTCTCCATCATATGCTCTTGGCTCCCTTGTCGAATATTAGCTGTCCATAAACGTGTGGGTTTACATCTGGGCTCTCAATTTTGTTCCATTGATCTGTGTGTTTTTGTGCCAGTACCATGCTGTTTTGGTTACTATGGCTTTGTAGTATAATTTGAAATTGGGGAGTGTGATACCTCCAGCTTTGTTCTTTTTTCTCAGGAATCCTTTGGCTATTCGGGGTCTTTTGTTGTTCCATATAAATTTTAGGGTTCTTTGTTCTATTTCTGTAAAAAATTGTTGTTGGAACTTTGATAGGGATTACGTTCAATCTATAGATTGCTTTAGGAAGTATGGACATTTTAACAATGATGTTAATTCTTCCAATCCAAGAGCACAGAATATCTTTCCATTTCTTTGTGTCCTCTTCGATTTCTTTCAACAATGTTTTATAGTTTTTGGTGTACAGATCTTTCACTTCTTTCATTAATTTTATTCCTAGGTATTTTATTCTTTTTGTTGCAATTGTAAATGGGACTGTATTCTTAATTTCTCTTTCTGCTACTTCGTTGTTAGTGTATAGAAACACAACGGATTTTTGTACATTGATTTTGTATCCCGCAACTTGACTGTATTCCTTTATTATTTCTAAAAGTTTTTTAGTGGACTCCTTAGGGTTTTCTAAATATAAAATCATGTCATCTGCAAAGAGTAACAGTTTCACTTCTTCTTTTCCAATGTGGATCCCTTTTATTTCTTTTTCTTGCCTGATTGTTCTGGCTAGGACTTCCAATAGTATGTTAAATAAGAGTGGTGACAGTGGGCATCCTTGTCTGGTTCCTGTTCTTAGAGGGATAGCTTTCAGTTTTTCTCCATTGAGAATGATATTTGCTGTGGGTTTGTCATATATGGCCTTTATTATGTTGAGGTATTTTCCTTCTATACCCAATTTATTTAGAGTTTTTATCATAAATAGATGCTGTATCTTGTCAAATGCTTTCTCTGCATCTATTGAGATGATCATGTGATTTTTATTCTTCATTTTGTTAATGTGGTGTATCACGTTGATAGATTTGCGGATGTCGAAACATCCCTGCATCCCCAGAATGAAACCCACTTGATCATGATGTATGATCTTTTTAATGTATTGGTGTATTCGATTTGCTAGTATTTTGTTGAGGATTTTTTCATCAATGTTTATCAGTGATATTGGCCTGTAATTTTCTTTGTTGTGTTGTCCCTGTCTGGTTTCAGTATCAGGATAATGTTGGCTTCATAGAATGAGTTAGGAAGCCTCCCCTCCTCTTCAATTTTTTGGTGGAGTTTGACTAGGATAGGTATTAAGTCTTCTTTGAATGTTTGGTAGAATTCACCAGGGAAGCCATCTGGTCCTGGACTTTTATTTTTTGGGAGGTTTTTTATTGCTGTTTTGATCTCCTTACTGGTGATTGGTCTATTCAAATTTTCTACTTCTTCTTGGTCTGGTTATGGAAGGCTGTATATTTCTAAGAATTTATCCATTTCTGCTAGATTATCCAATTTGTTGGCGTATAGCTTTTCATAGTATTCTCTTATTATCTTTTGTATTTCTGCAGTGTCCATTGTAATCTCTCCTCTTTCATTTCTGATTTTATTTATTTGAGCCCTCCCTCTTTTTTTCTTGGTGAGTCTAGCTAAGGGTTTGTCAATTTTGTTTATCTTTTCGAAGAACCAGCTCTTGGTTTCATTAATTTTTTCTATTGTTTTTTTTAGTCTCTATTTCGTTTATTTCTGCTCTGATTTTTATTATTTCCTTCCTTCTGCTGATTTAGGGCGTTGTTTGTTCTTCTTTTCCCAGTACCTTTAGGTGTACTTTTAGATTGTCTATTTGGGACTTTTCTTCTTTGTTGAGGTAGACCTGAATTGCTATAAACTTCCCTCGTACACCCGCTTTTGCTGTATCCCACAGGTTTTGGCATGTCGTGTTTTCATTTTAATTTGTCTCCAGGAATTTTTTTGTTTCTCCTTTGATTTCTTCATTGACCCAATCATTGTTCAGTAGCATTTTGTTCAATCTCCACATCTTTGTGGCTTTTCTGGTTTTCTTTCTGTAGTTGATTTCCAGTTTCATACCTTTGTGGTCAGGAAAGATGCATGGTAATATTTTGATCATCTTAAATATATTGAGGCTTGTTTTGTGGCCTAATATGTGATCAATCCTGGAGAATGTTCCATGGGCATTTGAAAAGAATGTGTATTCCGTGGTTTTTGGATGGAATGTTCTGTATATATCTACTAAGTCCATCTGGTCTAATGTGTCCTTTAAGGCGAGTGTTTCCTTATTGATCTTCTGTTTGGATGATCTATCCATTGGTGTAAGTGGAGTGTTAAAGTCCCCTACTATTATTGTGTTACTGTCTATTTCTCCTCTTATGTCTGTTAATAATTGCTTTATATATTTAGGTGCTCCTATGTTGGGTGCGTAGATATTTACAAGTGTTATATTTTCTTGTTGGATTGTTCCCTTTATCATTATGTAGGGCCCGTCTTTGTCTCTTATTACAGTTTTTGATTTAAAGTCTATTTTGTCTGATATAAGTATTGCTACCCCCGCTTTCTTTTCTTTGCCATTTGCATGGAATATCTTTTTCCATCCTTTCACTTTCAGTTTGTGAGTGTCTTTAAGTCTGAAGTGTGTCTCTTGTATGCAGCATATACATGAGTCTTATTTTTTTATCCAGTTGGCCACCCTATGGCATTTGATTGGAGCATTTAATCCATTGACATTTAAAGTAGCTATTGATAAATATGTATTTATTGCCATTTTGTCACTTTTTCTTTTTCTTTTTGCATGTTTTAGTAGTTCTTCTCAGTTCCTTTCTTCTTCTCTTGCTCTCTTCACTTGCGGTTTGATGGCTAACTTTAGTAATATGTTTGATTTCTTTTGTCTTACTTTTTTTCCTGCTTGATATAGGTTTCTGGTTTGTGGTTACCATGAGGATCCTATTTAATATACTATGCGTATAACAGTCTATATTGAGTAGACAGACTATTTAACTTGACCTCTTTCTAAAAGCTCTACTTTTTCACTCCCCTCCTCCCACATTATATGTTTTTCACATCATATATAGTCTTTTGTTTAGTGTGTGTATATCCATTCCCCTCTTATCATTGAAATAGGTAATTTTAATACATTTGTCATTTAAACTTCATATTACCTTCACAGGTAGTTGATCTGCTGCCTTTACTATACTTTGACCTTACAAGTGATTTTATTGCCTGTTTTTTCTTGTTGTTGTTTTGGGATTTTTTGATAATTTTTTTCTTTTATCTCTATTTGTGGTCATTACTTTCCCACTTAAATAAGTCCCTTCAGCATTTCTTGCAGAACTGGTTTCTTAGTGATAAACTCCTTTAATTTTTGCTTGTCTGGGAAGCTCTTTATCTCTCCTTCCATTTTGAATGACAGCCTTGATGGATAGAGTATTCTTGATTGTAGGTCTTTTCCTTTTAGCACTTCAAATATGTCATGCCATTCTCTTCTTGCCTGTAGGGTCTCGGCTGAGAAGTCTGCTGACAGCCTGATGGGCTTCCCTTTATATGTCACTTGTGGCCTTTCTCTTGCTGCTTTTAGGATTCTCTCTTTGTCTTTAATTTTTGACATTTTGATTATAATATGTCTTGGTGTGGGCCTCTTTGGGCTTCTCTTGTTTGGAGCTCTCTGTACTTCCTGAACTTGGATGTCTGTTTCCTTCCTCAGGTGAGGAAAATTTTCCTCTATTATTTCAACAAATGAATTTTCTGCCCCTTTGTCTCTCTCTTCTCCTTCTGGGACCCCTATAATCCGAATGTTAGCACGCTTGATATTGTCCCAGAGTTCCCTTACACTGTTCTCATTCTGTCTAATTCTTTTTTCTCTTTTCTGTTCTGCTTGGGTGATTTCCTCTAATCTTTCGTCTAGCTTGCTGATCCGTTCTTCTGCTTCTTGTACTCTGCTATTGAGTCCCTCTAGTGAATTTCTCATTTCCAGTATTGTATTCTTCATTTCTGATTGGTTCTTTTTTATATCTTCCAATTCTTTGCTGATGTGCTCACTGTGTTCATCCATTCTTCTCTGCATATCTGTGAGCATCCTCATGATATTTTGTTTGAATTCTTTGTCGAGTAGGTCACTAGTTTCTGTTTCACTTAGTCCTTTTTCTGGTGTTTTGTAGTGTTCCCTTGCTTGGAAAGTATTCCTTTGCCTCCTCATTATGCCTCTTTCTCTCTGCTATTTTCTTTGTACTAGGTGAGTTGGCTATGTCTCCTGATCTTGGAGAAGTGGCCTTATGTATGAGATGTCTTATGAGGCCCAACAGTGTGCTTCCCTCTCGTCACCAGTCCATAAGAACCAGGAGTGACCCCTTTGTGGGCTACTTGTGTTCTTCTGCTGTGGCAGGGTTGCTCCCACTGCAGGTACCCAGGGAGTCTGATCTTTCCTTCCCTGGCCAGCTGTTTGTAAATCCGGTTTGGAGAGGCCTCAACATTGTTGGCTACAAAGTCTATTAGCACACTCTTATTGCAAGTGTCCTCTTAATTGGGTTGGTACCCAGTGTAGCTGGTTGCTTGGCTCAGGGGCATATAGTTGTGATAGGCCTGAGGTCAACAAGACTGATGTCAGTTCTCTTAGGAGTCCAGCGGAGTGGAGCTAGCCCTTGGCATGGAGGCACTCAGTTGTTTCAGGCTTTGGAAGGTGGGGCTGATGCTTTTTATGGCTATTTGTGAAGCACAAGTCTTCTGAGGCTGATAAGTCTCACCCCCTCCCCCCCCACTGGACCACATACACTGTCAACACAGTCCTGGTCCATGCACACTTCTCAACCTCCTGGAGCGTACCCCGCCACTACACTTCAGAGGCCCCCATCTCTGCCCCAAGGCCCCCCCACAGTTCACCTGGTCCTCACACAAGCCCTGCCCCTCAGAGGCAGACACCCTTGCCTGCCTGTAGAGGATCAAGGCACTCAGTCAATGCAGGCTGAAAAGTAGCCTGAGGGCTTGCTGTTAGGTGGGGCCCGTCCCTAGGGCGGGTTGCCTGCCTTGGCTGAACTGGATTAAATCTGTGCTCTAGTGGGTGTGGCAGACCCCTGGGCTAACAGCCCAAGGGATGCACCTCAATGGCCCCCACCCATGTCCATATCAGCACACCTGGACCAGCTCAGAACAACGGCCCCCACCAATGTCTCAGTCTCAGGAGAGGATCGTCCTCTCACCGTGATGCCCCCAGAGCCCACCAGGTGAGTCCCGCTCCACCAAAGGACAGTCAGCCCTCTCTCTGGTGATTCCAGGTCACTGCAATGAGTGAGTCTGTGCGTGGGCCCCCCAAGACCCAGATCCCTTCGGCTTTCGGCTGATAGCCCCTCTGGGGTGTCCTCGCTGCAGTCAACAGCCAGCAAAGCCAGATAGCAAGACCCCCATCCCAGCTGGGCCGAGTCCGAAGGATGGATACAGCAGCACTGCCCCTGCTCCGGACCCCACTCCTCCAGGGAGGGCTGCGCCTCGCCAGCTGAGAAGCTCCGCTGCTCCCAAAGGTGGCTTTTTTCTTCTCCGGCCGAAGTCACTGCCTCTTCTGCTCTCGCCAGGACCGTCCCTTGTCGTGGGGGTTCCTCTCATTCAGTTTTCAGCTTTCAATCTGGGGTGATTCCCCCCAAAATTGCTGCAACCCGGTTGTGTTTATGGGAGGAGGCGAGCCCAACATCTGCTCACAGTGCCATCTTGACGAGAACTCTGAATAGTCATTACTTTTCTTCTTCAATATCAAATAATTCCTTTATTACACATAATACTCACAAATACATTTGAGTCTACACCAGAATGTTTTATTCTATTCCATTGCTCTGTTTGTTTGCTCTTGTATCAGACCACATTAATTTTAATTATCATGGATTTATAGTATGCTAATTTCCTCGAAGCATTGTTACCCTCTTTTTTCTCTTTCTTTTCCAGAATTTTTCCTGATATTCTTGTTCTTTTGGTGTTTCAATAAATTAATCTAATTTAAAAATATCTCATCCTGTTTTTAATGAGAGTATGTTAAATTTTAGATTTACTTAGAATGGATAGCTTCATAGAAACAATCATTTCATGCATATGCATGTTGCAAACGTTCTCTGTAGATTTGTTTTAGTCTTGAAGAAGTAATTATAATCTTTATGTTTTAGAATGCTCTGTAGTTTCCTGAAATTTAAATACATTTAAATAAAATATTAAAAATGTTTTATTTGTGCTTGTTGTGATTTCTCATGCATTTCTCTGTGTAGGGATACCAGAAATATTATGAAGTGTTTTTATAATCATTGTTGGTGTAAGGATCTCCATAATGTGACTGAGATTTATATCCAGTGTATCAGTAGAGATGACTAACATCTTATGAAATACTATTTTTTGCACATAAGTCTCATTCTTCAGGAAAATCCATTAAAATGTCAATAAACTAGGATCAAATTACAGTACAAAAGTGTTTACACATCCTAGGGCTTAGTGAATTTCCCAAGATCATCTCAAAATAGTATATGTGTTTATAAATAAAAGTTTTACTATAGTGGAACAATGGGGACAAGAGCAGAACTTCATTGAGGACAGTGTAAAATATTTTTTCTTTGGTATAAATTCTGTTTTACAGTTTCTGATAATGGATAATTAAATATAGGAGTCTGTTTCTGAGCACATCAGGCCTGTATGGTTCCCCTTGGAAAGATGTTATAAAATTTCTTCTAATTAGTCTAACAAAATATTTGTTGTCATTTCATCCATTTGAATGTGGCATTTTTAGGAGCCATTAGAGAACTATGGCTAATTTAGCATGTTAATTCCTTCTTACTACTGAAAAAAGTTGTCTTGTGTTTTAAAACATCAACAAAACATTTAACAATATACAAGGCTAATTAATTATTGAGAATCAACATGTTTCCACAAGGCAGTGAGTGAATAAGGTGTAGCTGGACTTTTATTTTAACATTACCAACTCTTATTTGCAGACAAGCCCCTTAACTGAGTTGGTCTTCATTCAATTTGTAAACCATGATGCGGTAGGAAAAATAGATACATGGTCCACCTGCTTAGTGGGACAAATGGGGGTAAAGTTGGGCGTGGCCAAAAGTGAGGAGAAGAGGCATCTGAGAACTTTGTCAAAAACAAAGCAGACATAATAGAGACTCAAATTAGTGAACACAGAATTTGAGTAAAAATTTGATGTGGATGTGGAAAAAAATATTTCATTTGCCACAGACTGTGGTGTCTATAATGAAAGGAAACTAAAATAGTCAAAAGTTTATTCAAGTCAAAAGTAAAGGCTGATGTGCCTGGATTCAAATGCGTTCTTCACTGGGTAAGAGTTCCAACCTCTCTGCAGGTTCTGCTTTGTTGTAAGATCCGATGGAGAATGTGGTCAAGATTTGAGATATCCTTCAAACGTTGCCCTTAATCAATAATATATTATGGGATATTTGGGAGAAGTTGAAAGAGAAGGAATGGAGATCGCAATATTTTAAATGCATAAAAATCTATATGTAATAAATTCACTGATGGGTTTTAATTATCTGCCTCCTCTGATCAAGGAAGCAATTCGTCAATCCCTTAGTAGCTCATTAATGCAATAAGAAATCTAAACTTGACATTGCAGAGAATAAAAGAATTTTTTAAAGGAAACACAGGTATTATGCTTTTTTTCAACACTGGATTTACTTGCTAATATATTGTTTAAAATCTATATCTATCTATGGGAGAGATTGGTCTGTAAATTTCCCTTGCAATAATATGCTTGCTGGGTTTTGGTATGAAATTTATGCTAGTCTCATAAAATGAATTGATTGCTAGTCTCTATTTTCTATTCTTTAGAAAAATTTGTGTAAAAGTCAATGTTATTTCTCTCAAATTTTTGGAACAAATTACTAAGTAGAATAGTCATGCAGCCTCAACATAGGCACCATTTAGTTCTTTAAACTGAGGTTATTTGCTTAATTTCTCTGTGCCTCTGTCTCTATGTCTGTAAAGAGGATTTTATACCTTCTCGAATTATCTTTCAGACTCATTGTGGAGACAACAAGTTCTTCTTGCTTTACATTTCATGTGTAAGCAAGTAAAGTGCCATGGAAATATATCATAAACATCTTTATAAGTCCTAACACTGTTTTGTGTAAGAAGGCCAGTTAGTGGAGAAGACTAGACAGCAGGGGTCAGAAAGTCCAACAGAAGTGTAAGGAGGTAAATGCATCCTCAGAGGGAGGTAAATAGAAGTCATGAAAGAGATCCTTTGCACTATCAAGGTGAGGGACGCTACGAACTTTCCCACCAAGGAGTGGATCCGCTTTCCCCCACCATGTTGCCTGGTGTGAAGCCAGGGAACACCATCCCTTCCCTATCTTCCACGTCTATCAGCAAGCACCTATGACATATGGGAAAATATCTGGGATAGGACCTTGGTAGTCCACATTTCAAGATGTACATGAGAATACTTAGACTAAAATTGAACTTTTTTTTAAGAGGAGACTTAAGTTACAAAAATGAAGGAGTGAAGAAGAGGTTTACTCAGCCAACCACAGATTGCTTTCTTTCTGTGCCCCAGAAAATCATAAGAGATTTTTATTCATGAGGGAACCTCTAATAACTACCTTGATCTCAGTAGATCAGTGTCTTTCCAGTGCATGGAGCAGAAGCTGTGGATGCCCTGTCCGTGTCTTCTTAGCCTAAGTCTGGGCTTGCTCTAGAGAGCAGGCAGTTGTCTACACTTGGCCAGGACAGCCTAAAGGAGAGTAGCACCAAGGGAATGCTCAACAAATTAGAAAAGGGAGTCTGTGAATAAATACTTCAGCCTTCTTTCCCCTCAAAGAGATAACACCGAATTGTCTTCTCAGGTCTGCACTGATTGAGCCTAGTGTCCCTTGGGAGTCACTCTTTGTTAATTCTTTTATTGACTTTCTTCTTTATTGTCTCGATTTCCCACTTCTTCAACGTATTTTTTGAGATCACATCCCAAGTAAACTACATGCATATAAATCCTTGTTTCAGTGTCTACTTCTGGGGGATCCCAAACTAAGATAGTGCATTTGACATATTGTCAACTGTCAGCCGCCAGCAGAGTAGTACCATCTTTTATACTGGGACAAGAGAAGGCTCTGTTTTAACATGTTTGCCCCGTATTTCATATTTTCTCTTTGCTCCATTGTGACTTAAAAGAAATGTTGGTTGACTTGGGTGAAGCATTGGTGCTCTATTAAAGGATGTTTAGATTGAGTCTAGATTTAATTTTAGTTTGAGTGCTCCATCTTTAAACAAAATAGCAGCTGAAAAATTTCCAAATGGATTGTTTTCAATAATTTATAAACTACATTCTACAAATGTAGTTTGCAAAAGGAATTTTCTACACAGACAGAGGTCTCTTTGGTTGCCTTGAATGAAGCATGTAGTTCACTAAGACACAATATAATATAAGATCCATAAAATTGAAGTTCCCACATGTTTCCATGCAAATAGCTGTCATTTTCACCCACTGGCTGTGATTCAGCCTGAGACTAATTATTCCAAAAAGTGTGTGCTGGAGTAAAAAGACTGAGGGGAGTATGTCAGAAATCTTTATTTATTCATCCAGTTATTCGTTTATTCATAGAATATTTATTGAACATCAAGTGTATTAAAGGCATTTGCTTTACTCAAATTGTGGGGAAGACTATGTGACATAATTATGAGGACTTAGCTGGTTTGAATTATGTTCTTTGCTTTGTTTCGTTTTGGCCTTATTTTCTGATCCACTATTAAGTCAAACTGGAGGAATGATAACCCTGTAATTAGTCTCTGGACTAGAGAAAGGAAGAAGCCCATAAGTCAGTGGGAGGGTGTGAAAAATGAAGCTTGGGGTCTGAGTAAACCTTCGCTATGAGGGCAGTCCCCTTTCCCTGTTGAGTTGTGTGTGTGTGTGTGTGTGTGTGTATGTGTGTATGTTTGTGTGTGTGTGTGTGTGTGTATGTGTGTATGTTTGTGTGTGTATGTATGCATGGTGTGTTTCCGTTTTAGGATAGAGAGACAAAAAGAATGATCTACAATTTTTCATTGAGTTTGGGACTGGAGCTGAAAGGATGAGGTTTAGAGTCCAAAATGGGAAAGAGAAGGAGTGAAAGCTGGAATATGTGAGGCTTTTGTCCTGGAGGGTGCAGAGCTGCTCCAGCTGCACTGGGAGCCCCACTGCTCTTCAGGATTAGAGTCTCACTTTAGTTTCTCTTTTTCTAAGAGAGCTGTTGTCCCACATTATGAAGCATTACAGGACAGGTTGGGAGGCGATCAAAGTTCCATTCCAGATTTTTTCTCTCCCTTCAAGAAATTTCCTTACTGTGTGTCTTTGGAGAGGGGTGGATGTGTGAAGAGCCATAGCTGGAAGATCTCCCTATGCATGTGAGATGTGATCTGAAGCCAGGTGGATCTAAAAGCAGGCATTTCGCCCACCTGACTGTATGTGTGGATGTGATTCTGTTGCAAGAGGGAATTTACACTGACCTCTAAGATCCCTCTGCATGGAGTGATGTCTGGAGAGGTTTTTTTTTTTGTGATTTTGGATGCTAAAAATTGCAGAGACTAGTTTCTACTCCACCTCTCACAAAAATACAGACCCTTATGGCACTTTGTGGATCTCCTGCTTTTCTTTTCATTCTGCCATTTTTTCTCCCTTATTTATTTTTTACATATTTGCATTATATAATTTTGCATACCACTTTGTTGCCTTTTAAGAATAGAATATAATTGAATTAATATATTCAAATAGCATTTAGGGAAGCTTTAAATTGCATAAAACCCAGCACACTAGCAAACAGCTTTAAATTGTAACAGAGGAGAGTAAAGTTAAACATTAAGAAGAATGTACTGACTATTAAGATTATTAAATAGCTTGCCAGGGAATGTTGCGAAGTCTCTTTCTCTGGATATTTTTATGGTAGTCTACTCTCTGATGCAGTTTGGTTGGAGTCCTGTTTGTAGAGAGAAGGATATGTTCCATTTTTTCCCCAAATGAAAGAATTAGAAACTCAAATCACTGGGTTTCTTTCCTTTCCTTTGAAAGGATCAGCAGCTGCCAACTCTGAGGTTAAGGGGAGGAATAAAAAAAATTCTGCCCAATCCTTGCAGATAAATTATCACAAAGAGGGAAACTCCTCTGCCTAACTTATGGCTACACTTGTAAAAGCAGTAAGATACTTATTTAGATAATTAAAGCCAAGTCCATTCCTCTTACAATTGCTCCAGTTTCCTCTTAGTCAAGTGGCCTGGAGCTCACTTTGGATGGGCTGACACTGCTGGGACATACATGCACAGCTGCTCTTCAAGTTCTGGCACCAGACTGGACTGGGGGAGGCAGCCCAACTATATCACAGTGCAACAATATATTCCATGAGATAAGTTGTGCTATGATACAGTAACCAATTGCTGGCCCAAAGTGCAGTGCTGGGAAATAGCAGTTTATAGTCAGACTGGCTACACACCGGTTGAAGTTCAGTAGGGGCTCTGCTTATTTTTGTTGCTCAGAAACCAGGATGATGGAGCTATCATCTTCTTGAAAGTTGCCAGCTGAGGGTCAGAGGGAGGGAGAACTCTGGAAAGTCTTGCATTAGCAATTACATGTTTGGCTAGAAAGTGATACATATCAATTCCACTCATGACTCATAGGGTAGAACAATTATATGGTCTCATCCATCCAATAGAGTTTCAGAAGTACAATCCTACGAGGGGAAAGAACTAAAAATAATTAAGAACAGGGGCTGTCCTGATGGTGTTAAGTTCAGCCTGCTCTGCTTTGGTGACCCGGGTTCACAGGTTCAGATCCCAGGTGCAGACCTATACCACTCATCAAGTCATACTGTGGTGGTGTCCCATATAAAAAATAGAGGAAGATTGGCACAGATGTTATCTCAGGGATACATTTCCTCAATCAAAAAGAGGAAGATTGGCAACAGGTGTTACTTCAGGGATAATCTCACAAAAAAAAAAATATGAGGACAGCACTAATTATTAGAGATTAAGCATCTATTACTCTCTCTCAATCTCTCTCTCTCTCTTCATTTTGTGGACTGTAAAATTGTGCAAAATTGTTGGGCACTTGTTCCATGAGTATGCACACTACAGAATATGTGTCCTTCCTGACTTCAGGAAAGATTGTAAATATCTGTTGATAATGTAGAGTGCTGAGAGCCTCAAGATCATTTATTTGAGGAACAAGATATGATTTACAATATGAATTGGACACTAGCAATATAGGTAGGAATGTTAAAAATCTTATTCCTGTATATTTTTCCTTTCAAAGATCAATAAGGAAGTCTTACGGTTCTAAGGAAGAGAACCATTTTGGCTTTCACTGACTTAATAAAATCACTTGATTCCTTTTTTAGTGCTAAGCTAGTCAACATGCCAAGAAGGGGTAATTAACTGAACCATGAGATAGAAACGGAAAGAATAGACGTTTGTTCTAATCAAATGTTACGCAAATCTAAACTGTGTGATGGCCACCAGGCGGGCATGATGTATCTTGCTGAGTTGGCTACAAGGAACAAGTTGTAGGTTAGCTGGAGAATGTTGTAGCATCCATATTCTGAAAAACTACAAGTACTTTAAAGATTTCATTCTTTGGCTGTGTATGTAGCTGCAGTATTGTTAAACTTGGAATGGAAAATAAACCCTAATCACATAAGTATGTAAGTACGAGTTATTTGGGTCCAAACATACTGTCATGTGTTTATTTGGTGTTTTAAATCAGTGTGTGTGTGTGTGTATGTGTGTACTTATTCTGTGTTATTCTCTATAGTGTTCCATTTCCTCTGGGAGGGACTCTTTCCTTGGGAATGGTCTAAGAAGCTAATACTCCCATTGCCCTCCTTCTGAAAAGGCCATCTCATCATCTGATGTTTAAACAGTGATCAGTACAGACCTGAGTTCCTTCACTTGAGAACATGTGACGGGTTTAATTTTCTTACCCTTCCTCAGAGAACTACTGCTACAAAGCGTAAAAGTGGTGAGTCCAGTATCAGTATAATTTTCCCTCTCTGGTTCACACTCACAGAACACAGAATCCTTTGTTTAACTCAGTTAAATAAGCATTTTGGGGGGATATCAGCTATAGGTCCTGTATTTACTGTTAAGGAGAGTAAAACTTATAGTTCTTGTCCGCAAAGAGCTTAGTCTATCTTGAGAAAGATGATATTTGTGTGTTACTATGTAAGAAAACTTAGAGCATATTTAACTTATTGTTAAAGTAGTTAGGCATTCTGACTCCTCACAAATAACAAGTAAGACCTGGAAAAGGCATGATTAGTTGGAGTAACACCACAGCAGGATAAATATATGTTGGGGGATCTTTCAAGCACTTGTAACTCACTTCCAATCCATATGCTGGACAATTGGTTTTCATAGTGCAATTGTAAAACTAGCCGTGAGCTGTATTGTTTTACCTATCTTGGTCCTAGGATCTGAGTTTGCATAACAACCTTAGGCAATTTTGATTTTTTTTTTAGTTTTCACTTTCTGCATGTTCTGTAGACTGCTTGTTTTATGCAGTTATGTACCTTCTCAAAGTAATGATTTTATATTGATTGCACTAACCCAAATGTTGCACTAATCAACCCAAGCTTTTGCAAACTTATGGGTATGGCCTAAAATAGTTTCAGTGAATAAATTTTGCTTTATAAAGAGTATGTCTAGGTTTTCCTTTTCAGTATTTTCTTTAAAATGTGCAGACTTGGTATCCAGTGTTTCCTACACAGGATTAACATCCTGAAGTCACACAGGAGGTGTAGTCTGAGGAAGATGTATTAGAATGAGGCATCTTAATTTTGGTATTGTAGCCACACTTGGCTCTGGGTAAGTCAATATTATCTTGGCAGAATGTTTTGAGAGGACCCCACGTTTCTGCCATAGCCAACTGCAGTGTTTGTTTCAGGAAACAGTGCCTTGCTTCTAACAATCCCTTTCCAAAATATCTTTTAGTGTTTGGCGTGCAGTTATTACTGACTCAGGGATCTAATGGGAAAGTTGTAACCGACCCAGGTTGAGTCCCAAATTGAACTGAGACATATTTCAGCATCAGGCTCCTTACATGAAAAGTCAGAAGATGAAGCACCATGTATGTGGATAGAAGCTTAAAAGCCAAGATCTGGTGGCCTCCTTCCAATGGGCTCTCAGAGACTCAGGAGAACAGCAGGAATTACAAAACTGGGGTCAGAAACCTCCTGGTCTCAATCCATGCCTAGTCTATTAACTTGGCTTTGCTCTGTGATGATGACATTTCAAGCCCCTCTCACAGTATTCAGCTTTTCAGTTGCTGGACATAACAAATAGATTCCGTCCTTTATTAGCCGTGAAACTTTAAACAAAATTTTAGCCCCATCTATGCCTCCATGTCGTTTTCTGAAAAATGGTCAAGATAATAGCATCTACCTGATAAGATGGGAAATACATAAAATACTCAATAAGG
Organism: Equus asinus; assembly: GCF_041296235.1. Taxonomy (NCBI): domain Eukaryota; kingdom Metazoa; phylum Chordata; class Mammalia; order Perissodactyla; family Equidae; genus Equus; species Equus asinus. The sequence goes on along the minus strand of NC_091801.1, from coordinate 34,563,882 downwards.
GCTAGTTATTATTCTAGGAAGAAATGTTATATGATAACTGATACTGGATTGCAAACACATTCAATTGTAATTCACGTTACAATTAATTATGGCCTATTCCAAAGTCCACTCTGCACTGGTGATCTTTAGATCTTGTAATAGTCATATTGAAGTTCAAACTCGCATTTATGTTTTTAAAAATAGTTCATATTGATGGGACAGCATACAATAGCTTTCACATTATTAGATTGTTTTACTTGATTTAATCATCGGATTTCCAAACTACGTATAATATATACACTTATATAAATCTTACATTCTATCAGTCTGAAATGTAAATGTCTAGTCTGAGGTAACTCAGAGAGATTTGCACATGAACTAACCTAAAATTCAATTGCATTAAAAGATAAGATATACTAGTTGGAACTAATACTAACACTGCACCTATAGTTAGCACGTTACTGATATTAACTATACTAATACAAAATTTAATCGGAGAGTTAAAAGATAAAAGTTAATATGAACACTTTGACACAGGAGATTATTTTTTCTCCTGGAGTTATGAAGATCTAGATTGATTTCTTTATATAGAAACAATCTTAACTCCTTTCAGGAATGGAAATTGCTAAATAAAAGTAAGAGTTGAAAAGTACGAGAATATGGTTTAAAATGGCAGTCTAGGCACATGCTTTTACTTCCAATTCCTCCTTAGATCCCACCATACTGACAACAGAGGAAAGGAAAAAGGAGTAAAGTCTTACTACATAAGATAGTAGGGGAGGTCAGGGCATGGGGCTTGGGGCAGATAAGCTCACCTATAAACAAGATATCTCTATAAATTTCCCAGGATGGGAAATGAGTGGGAGTGGGAAGGCAGAACAGCCTCACAATATCCTCTAACAGGGCTGGAGAGCCCCAGGGCTTCAAGTCAGCAGGTGCACAGAGGGTGAAGACCCAGGTGATGGGGGAGGAAACAGAGGGTCAACACGTGAGATTCTTGCACTGATGACATTCCCTAGCTCTTGTCATAGGAAACATTGTTTTCAAGGCCACTGCCATTGCCATTTGTTTATTGTTGTGGATATGTATATGACATCAAATTCTTGCCCTTTTTTAATATATTTCTTTCACAGAGACAATAAACCTTAGCGATGATGTCTAGTTTTAATGATAGAAAGACTTCAGGGCAAAATGGAATCACTGAGAGAAAAATAGAAAGGTGATGTTAAAAATGTTTTCTCATTAGAATACAGATCAAGTGTGATGGCAGATTAGACATACATCCTCCCTTAAGAAGTCAGTTGAGAATGACTTTCAGCAGTATTAGGAAATAAAACAAAGGAAGAGAAAGACATGATAAGTAGATTCATCCCTCCTGGGATGGGTCTTCAAGTACAGAGCATCTTGAAGAGCCTGAGTTTCAAGCTTGGGAAGTATCTTACAAGACTAAAGTAGGAGGAAGGTAGCTTTAGAAAGGAAGTCCTCAGTAAAGAAGGGAACTTGATGAAATAGGAAGTATGATTTGAGCTTAGAAAAGCATGCAGCTCTAATAATGTCAAATAATGCAAATACAAAAAAGGCAATCAGAATTTTGGATAAAGAAAATCTGTATGAGAAAGTTATTGCTCAAATATGGAGCAAACTAAAATGTGGAATGTTCAAGAAAGTAAAACCATCTTAGAAGAGAGAATCCATTTGCTCTTGGGGACAGCAAACACATAATTTGGGTTGTCCAGATTAAGACACTGGATTCAGAGGAAGAATTTCTGGTCTACCAATTGACTTAGTGAGAAGTATTTATACAATCATAATACTGTAAATGCTTTATTGGTTTTCACTCTTTTGAGCCAACTCATGGACAAAGTCGTGGAGACTAACTTGTGCTACAGAATGTGTGTAAAGGAAAGCTTTAGTGGGCACACTGTGGGTAGGAGAAAGGTAAGGACATTCACATTTATACTCACCCAAAGTTTGGGGGAAAAGGCCAATAGTTGGTGAAAAAAGTAAATAGACTTTTAAATACATGTAATAAGTAGAAGAACTAAAATGCACATTTTAAAACTGAGGGGAAGGAGGTGGGAGTATAAGTGAGCCAAAATCTCATGTCTTGCAGGGAAGTCAGTGACTATTGTCTAAAGCTATACATCAAGAATAGATGCATGCATTTATTATCTAGATTTGTGGAAGTAACCATCAGGAGAAATAAAAAATAACAACCGTAGGAAACATTTAAAATAGTTTGCTTTAACAATGAGACGAGGAGGAAAAGTTTGGACGGAAGTCTATTTTTCTTTATAAGTCTTTTTTGTACTATTTGATTTATTACATGTGCATATATTATTTTGATAGTAATTTTGAAATAAAATTAATTTAAAAGAACTGTTTTCTCACTTAAGTACTGTGTGACCTAGGGAAAGTTACTTAACTTCCCTGTGCCTCAGTTTTTCCACTTGTAATCTGGAGATAAAAGTAATACCTACCTCACATGGTTGAGTTAAGAATAGCACCTACCTCTCAAGAACAGTGCTTGGTATATAAGCACTCGATCAATATTAGCTTCCATTAATAGTATCAGCTCCATCTTGATGTAGGTAAGTTGGCTAATGGGAAACTCTACCTCATTTGAGTAATTTCAGTGCTTTCAGAAACCCTTAGAGAAGCTAAATTTGTCAATAAAGAAATTGACTTGTTTGTGCCAAGTTTTCACATAGAAGAAGATCAAAAATAACCTCTCTCTCTCTCTCTCTATCGACTTTTCTCTCTGTTCATCCTCAGGCTGGAAGTGAGGTGGCCGCAGTGGTCACATATTCATTTCTTGTCACAACCGTGTTTAAGGAGGGAGTGAAGTGATGGCTCTGTTTTAAGAGAAGGAAAACTTTTCCTGGAAGTTCTCAACCAACAGCACGTGGGCCAGTTTTCAACCCACTCACTGAGGCTGGGAGACCAGGCAGCTTCCTGGTTTCCATGGGAATGAGCTGGACATTGATACAAGGATCATGTCCTGAAGGTGGATGCTGGGTATCCTATACCTGGTGATGACCTAAGGAAACTACAAACAGAGGGAAAGGGCTCATGAAAACTAAAATAAGAAAGTCTGAGGCAGCGATAGCATTGTAATAAGCCAGGAACCAATGTGGAAATAATCAGACAAGGCCATGGCATAGGAGTGATCTCCCTTCCTTTTATGACATGTCTGATACCAGGAACTATAGATCCATTATATTCCCACTGGTAAACTGTTTCAGAGATAGAGTAACATACAGCAAAGCCTCCCAACTTTAGTCTTGTTATTACTATGGTTGGCCATGGCATATGTGGAAAAAATATTACGTGACATGCTGGGATAAATGGGTAATGCTGCTCAGGACTAGTACCAGCTGACTCTGTGGTCATGCCAGGACTTCAAGACAGGTGCCATGGAAGCATCTCCCTTCCAACTGGTAAATGGCAATAGAGAGAGCAATTGAACTGGGTTTTGAACATAAATGTTCTGCCATCTAGATTCAGATCTCAGTTGGACCACTCTGTCTGCAGAGCTCCCAATGGGTGTGTGAATGTTTCTATCCTTATAAGGATAGGATTTCTTGGATTTTCCATATGCTTCTCTTCCTTTCAGAGAGATCCTGGAAGTTTCCATGATGATTCTGTTACTGAAGGGGAAATATAAGTAACGACCCTGTAAATACATCCTAGTACAGATCTATCTATGCCTCAAAATTTTCTTACTGAAGGATATATTTTGCTCCAGTAAATAGTATGATTTTAGCTCAAACTCAAGGTTCTAAATACTAGCTATCCAACCATTTTCAGCTATCAACAGAGATCACAGAAGTTTTAAAATTAGGCATTGTGACAAGTGTTTTCTGTTATCTATAGATCTCAACTCCCATGGGCACATCCAGTGGAGTTGTTTTTGGATGGCCATTATGAAGTAAAACAACAGAGTCCATAAGAGGATGTGGATTAAGAGAAATAGGCTTATTTCTGGCAGTCTCCAGGCTTATGTCCAAGACTGAGTGTAGTGCCTGGGTAAGGATTTTGTGTTATAACTCCTACACATTGATTCTTGTAATGACGAAAATCTACTATGGGGATAAAATCAGTATGGAACATATAAAGCGGATTTCAGAAAACCCAATTCCTCCATCTTTAAATAAGTATTCCAACCTAATTGTGAATGTGTGTTTCAAAGATGGAGTCTCTGTTTTGACAGTCTCCCAATTATGGGGTGGGATCCTCTACTGCATAGAAAAGACATTAGATTAGTGAGTGATATTTTTTCTTGCTCTATTTTATTTCCTCTAACTCTTTTCTCTCATGGAGACGCTGACCAGGATATAAATGGTATTTTATGATGGGAAATAACAAAAGCCAAGGTTATCTCTCTCTGCTGAAATATCACAAAAACAATGGCAATGTGGAGAATTTTCAAAGCAGTGCTTTGAGGGGAAACAACTGAGGGTCTGTGTGTGTGTGCAGCAGAATGTGTAACTGCTGATGGGGATTTCCAGCCCAGAAGACCTAATAGTGATGCCCTCCTGACAGACTCTGGGCTGATCTAGAGCCAAAGGGCATCTATGTGATGAGACTGCCCATCCGGCTGCACAGAGCTCTCTCTCCTCTGTAACCACCTCCTGACTCTCCCCTCTGTCACTCTCTCCACTTTTTTCTTGGAAAGCTTTGAATATGGAGCAATTTTCTTTTAATGAAATTTCCCCCAGACCTTTCCCTCTTCTAGTCCCTGAATAGTTGCCTGATGCAAAGACAACGGCTCGAGAGCCACATGACCTGGGCTTTCTCCCTGGACACCTGCTTGGCACCTTTGCACTGTTAACCTTCAGCGTCAGGATTTTTTTTTAGTAGTTTGGTGTTATGTAAATATTAATTAGCATTTTGATAGCCACTCCAAAAGGGGGAGGGTGGTTTCACCAGCAGAGAGCATTCATATTTGGTAAAACCTTTGAAAGGAAAAAATAGCATAAAGGTGAATGATTTAAATTCCTTATGTGTAATAATATAAGGTGTTTGGAAACAATTTCATAGAGAATTTTCTTTCTTTTTAAAAATCATTTTGATAGTCTAGTAGAAAAGTTACTATCTTAAGAGAATTCATTATGTTTTTCATATCATGGACTAGTTTTGGTAAAATAAGATGTATGTTAGTATTTTTGAATAGCTCAGCAAGTGGGAGGCATGACAGGGTTGTTAAAAGCACAGGATACAGAACTGCATGGATTTGAGTTCAGTTCCTGAGTCAGTTGCTTACATCTTGTGTGAATGTGGCCAAGTTACTTAATCTCCTTACGTCTCAGTTTCTTCATTCCTAAATGGGATGATAACAGATTCTACCTTGCTAGATTTTAGGAAATTAAATGAGATAATATCTATAAATTGTTAAGCACAGATGTTGACACCTCATATGCCTGAATAAATGTGAGGTAATGTTAATAAAACATTTTATTTTCCTACCATGTCAATAATAGCCTATATGTCCATGGCAATGCTTCATAATGAGTCTTCCATTCTTTGTCCCTGGAGCAAGTTAATAAGGCGCTACTCATCTTTCCCTTTAATCTCTTGCCATGCCAAACTCCAGCATCGAAAATCTGGGATGTTTTCCATTGATTTCTGATAGTCTAGGATGAAAAATAAAAAGGAAAGTGTGTAGGTATGAAAAAGGGAAGGCGTATCTGGATTTAGGGTCATGAACAAAAATGACCCACCCCTATCAGAAGTAAGCTGTATGATCCAACAACTTAAAACTTCTCTGAGCTTTAATTTCCTCATCTGCAAAATTTGAGGATAAGACCTATCTTTCCAAATAAAAGAAATAACATGCACAAAAGCAGTCAAAATTATAGTTAAAGCATAGTACATTTTTAATAAAAATCTCTCCCATCCATCTATTCATCCATGTATCATTCATGAATCCAGCCATGCATTCATTAATTGACTTCTACAATATTTAAGAAACATAAGGGAGTGGGGAGGAGGGCTATACTCTGTCATTAACACCTCTACCTTTCACACTTTGCCTACAACAAATCAGAGACTTAAGCAGACTGGGAAGACCTGTCAGAGAGCAAAGAAATAAAAGAGAGAGGTATTAGTAATTGTGATAGACAGAATAATGGTCGCCAAAGATGTCCACATCCTGATCCCCAGAACCTGTGAATATATTGCCCTACATGGCAAAAAGGGACTTTAAAATGTGACTAAGATTAAGTATCTTGATATGGAGAATTTTTTCTGGTTTACCCTGGTGAGCCCAATCTAATCAGGTGAGCCTTTAAAAGCAGAGAGCTTTCCCGAACTGTGGTCAGAGAGAAAGATGGGAAAATGGAAAAAGAGGCAGGAGGAATTTGAAGCATGCAAGGGACTTGACTCACCACTGCTGACTTTGAAGATGGAGGAAGTGGCCATGAGCCAAAATGAGGTGGTCTCTGAAACTGGGAATGACAGGAAACAGATTCTCCCCTTGAGCTTCCAGAAGCAACCAGCCCTGCCAACACCTGGATTTTAGCCCAGTAAGACTCTTGTTGGACTTCTGATCTCCAAAATTGTAAGATAAAAAGTTTGTCTTGTTTTGAACCCCTATTTTGTGGTACTGTGTTCTGGCAGCAATAGAAAGCAAATACAGTAACTGAAGGGCAGTGGGTTCAGACACAGAGAGGAGCATTAGATCCCAGGGATCAGAGTGGGTATTGGGACTAGATGGAGCTCATGGGCATGCGAAGAAAATGCAGGCTGAATGCAGCCATCCTAGACTGACCACACATAGCTCCTTTCAGAATTAGGGGCACAGTTTGCAAATGTGTGCACTAAATAAAAGTCTGTGAGATTTGGCCAAACACATGTGGTAGGTGTGTGAGACAGGCTGAGAGGGTGGTCATAGAAGAAGCAGGGAAGGAGCAAAAGGAAGTGAATGGAATTGGCAGAACACGCAATGCTTGATATCATGATGGAGATGCAGCACGACCATGCTAAGGAGCCATACAAGATTAAAGCAAGGGCTATCACTCCAATCAAAGTGAATGTCTGAATACCTAGATTGACATGAGATGTATTGGGGGTGTTGTAATTTACTGTATTGAAGAGGCCTTTAAATAACATGTATCTACTTATAACTATGTTTTTAAAAGTCCTGTTGATAATAATAACCTTTAATTTATCCCAGAGCCAGATCATGTGTGTGGTTTAAGAAGGCTAATAATTTGGTAACCATTGAAATTGGTATGCTTTAAACATATATTTATCATTTACCAGTAGGGATAGGAAGAAACTGAATTTTTTACTAATAAATAAAAAATTGTATTAGGGGCCAGTCTGGTAGCGTTGTGGTTAAGTTCGTGTGCTCTGCTTCGGCAGCCTCAGGTTCGCAGGTTCAGATCCCTGGTGCAGACCTACACACCGCTCATCAAACTATGCTGTGGTGGTATCCCACATACAAGACAGAAGAAGATTGGCACAGATGTTAGCTCAGCAGCAATCTTTCTCAAGCAAAAAAAAAAAATGTATTAACCAAAAAATATTTGTGGAGCATCTAGTTATGCTAAATACTATGTGCTGTGAACTAGAGGCACTGAGGGAGCAACACAGTCTGTAGAAACAGATCCACTGGCCAAAGCAGTCACTATCAGAAATCTATAATATGTATGCCATATCTGTATGTACATTTCCAGTATGGCCACATGGTCCCCACCGTAATGCTCCTCCTACCCTTCCAATCAGCCACTTCCCACAGTCCATCTTTGAGGTGTCTGGGGACTTCTGCTCCTATTCCTGCCATGTGGGAACTAAGAGGGGGGAAGCTAACTACCTCCTGCTGTCCTTCCTTCCACCTTACTGTGCCTCATTGCATTTTGAGTGTGACTTTTGTGTGTGTGTGTGTGTGTGAAAGGGTGGTGGGCAGCCTGACAGGCAGCATGTTTTCCAGAGCCCCAAACATCAGGTAGAAAGGTGCTCTTGCTCTCAGTTGCTCTCCCTTCAGTTATCTGAAAGTTATCCCATGCTGACCCTTCTGCAAGGCCAAAGCCTAGACAAGGGAGATGGAAACTCCCTGCCTCCCGTGACAGGCCCAATTTCTTCCTCCTACCTTGGCCAGCAGGCCTAGTAGCTGAGAAACGTAACTGAGATGTTTATTGTCTTTACTCAATGAAATGAACACAATGATCTGAGTCTCCCTGACGTTATTCTCATTTTCTTTTTAAACCAGCATGTGGATTACTAGCTTTTCCACTGAAAACTTCAGGCCTGGTAATTTCCTCACCCTTGACGTCAGTGGGGTCCTCAGGTGGAGTTCTTGAGATACTCTAGGAATGTGGGACACATTCACCTACTTTCAGGTTTATTGTCCTGCTGCAAAGTCCTGTTGTGTTTGCCACAGGTTGCGTATGAGCTACATTCAACTTTCTCTGCATTCCTGATGACCAACTTAAGCCTCTTCCCCTTACCCACCAGACCCCTGCCCTCTTGGGGGATGGGGTGACTTGAACAGCTGACAAAGAAAAGGTCAGGAATGTCAAAATGCAAAAGACAAAGGAGCCGCCCAGGTGGCACAGTGGTTAAGTTTGCACGGTCCTCTTTGGCGGCCCGGGGTTCACCGGTTCGGATCCTGGGTGTGGACATGGCAATGCTTGGCAAGCCATGCTGTAGCAGATGTCCCGCATATAACGTAGAGGAAGATGGGCATGGATGTTAGCTCTGGGCCAGTCTTCTTCAACAAAAAGAGGAGGATTAGCAGCATATGTTAGCTCAGGGCTAATCTTCCTAAAAAGAAAAAAATGCAAAAGAAAGAAGCATGGCAATTCTGAGTCTCAGTTTCTTCTTCTGTAAAACGAAGGAATATTGGGAGGATAAGAGATGAGTGGTGATCTGGCCATCTTGGTGTGATGGACATGAGATTCTGTAAGAATCTGTAGCTACTGGTGGGTAACATGTATGTATGAACCTGTGTAGAAAAATGGTGCTGGGGAGAAATTTCCACCAAAGGTGGGCAATATTTCATTACCAGGAGATACTGACATTGCATCTTCTGATCCCACATGCAAAGTTCCCAGATTATTTTCAGTCTAATTAAAAGATCCAATTTTTTGGAAGATATAGGGTAGTCTCAACTTCCAGAGTCTATTTGATGAGATTTTGGGTTCTTTAAAAATCCCACTCCATTAGGTGTGAATAACAGTTGGCTGAAGGGTAGACTCTCTTTATGATTTGATAACATTTTTCTATAGAAACTCTAGTGTAATATGCCCCAAGGAGGTTTAAATAATCTGTGAACTTGAGAGAAGAGTGGATCTCTGCTTCAGGATGTACTTCTTAAACTCATGCGACCCAGGTGTTTCTACCAAATGGAGATAAAATTTACTAGCTCTTGGTGGGGCCTGAGACTCGTGATAGTGATGCTGCTCGTCCACGGGCCCCGCAGTGAGTAGAGGCTGAAATGCTGGTGGGGATTTGAAGTGTGGGGTATACCAGCAATGCCCTGCTGCTGGTCCATGGCACCCCTGTGATTGGACTGGGGAAGCATACACTGGAGGGCATTCCAGGCGATGCCTGGCTGCTGTTACTGACCCCCTTGTGAATGGTGGGCAGTGCTGCGTGTGGTGTTTGGGAACCCATATGATGTTCCTGCTACTTAGGCTTATGGAGAGCAGTGTGAGGTGCCCCAGGAGGAGCCAGCATGCTGGTTCACAGCCTCAGTGAGCAGAGAAGGTGTAGAGCACAAAGCTGGATCCAAAGTGGTGTCAGTGCTGCTGCACTATGGACCACAGTGTGATCAGTGGGTGTAAGTATAGGGTTTCCCAGAAGAAGTCCATTCTGCTTTTCATTGACCACACTGAGCTTTGAGAGAGCAGAGCCCATCTCTCTCCTGGGCATTCTGTGAGGCCTGTGCAATATCTCCATGGCCCGTGCTGGGAAGAGTGGGGGTTTACAGCACTGGGCTTAGTGTCCTCAGTGATGCCCAAGTCCTTGCAAAGCAATCATGCCGAGGGGCGGGGCGTGGTGCAGAGTGTAGAGGTTCTTAGCAGCTGACCCACTGTGGGTAAGGGCAGAGAGCATAATACTGGCAGCCTTCCAGGGGTCTTTGCTGCTTTTCCACAGAGCCTACCATGAGGACCAGGTCTTAGAGTGCTGTGATGGTTAATATTGTGTGCCAACTTGACAAGCCCATGGTAGGCAGATATTTGGTCAAACAACAGTCTAGATGTTGCTTTGAAGATATTTTTTAAATGTGATTAACACTTAACATCAGTAGACTTTGAGTAAAATAGATTGCCCTCCATAATGTAGGTGGGCTCATCCAATCTGTTGAGGGCCTTAATGACTAATGTCTTCCAAGGAAGATGGAATTCTGCTCAAGACCACCTTCAGACTGGAGCAGCAATATCAGCTCTTCCCTGGATCTCCAGGCTTCTGGCCTGCTCTGCAGAATTGGGATTAATAGCCCCAACAATGACATGAGCCAATTCCTTACAGTATATCTGCCTCTCTCTGCATGTAAACATCTATTGGATATTTCTCTGGAGAACACTGACAAGCAAGTGTGGTGCTGGGCAACCTCAGTGATGCCCATGCAGCTTTCCCACAGACACCCCATGAGGAGTGTTCTGAGGAGCAGAGATGCATGTGGGTGAGCATCTTCCCTCTCCCTGGATCACAGAATGAAACTGGAGATTGGAGTGCAGCATGGGAAACCCAGGGGCTGCCACAGTGCTGCTCCATGGACCCCACTGTGAGTGGTGGATGTGGAGAGAATATTGTGAAATCTCAAAGGATACCCATGGTGATCTGTTACAGAACCATGTGATTTATCTCTGTAGGGGGCACAGTGTGGGGTCTCCAGGATGTGGGTACTATTGTATATGGGGTATAGTGTAGGGTCCCCATGGGCATCGATGCCGTTCATCAACAAACTGCCCTGAAAGGAATTGGGGTAGAGGTCACAGATTCCAGTATCCCAAAGATGCATGTGGTGCTGGCCTATGGGTCACACTGTGAGTCCCAGCTGTAGAGCACAGGGTTGTGTCAGCACAAGATATCTGTTACCAATTTCCGTGGACCACCCTGTGTGGTTGGGGTCACAGCACAATTTTTGGTATCCAGATGGTGTTGATGCTGCTTATTCATGAACTATACTGTGAGTTTGGGGGTATATAGCATAGTGGGGTGCCCCACGCAATGCTGTGCTAAACTCAGGGACCGCATGATGAAGATGTGTGGAGTCCATGGCGTGTGTTCCAGGTGACATGGAGGCTGCTTTCCAAAGTGCTCACTGTGCCTGGTGGCTGTGCAGTTCTCAGAGTGAATATTTTGGGTGGTACCCATACTGCTGACCCACAGACCACTATCAAAATGTTTGGTTTACAATGCAGTATCATGTATCTCCGGAGATACCTTCTTGCTTTTCCACGAACCACCCTATGATTAGTGGGGTATAGAGCACAGGGTTGAGTGTCCCAGGTAGTGTCGTGCTCTACTGCTCCACAGACCACATTGGGAATGGCTGTGGACCACATCTCAGTGTTGGGTATTCAGGTGTTGCTTGTACTGCTGCTCCATGCACCACAGTCTGATTCACATAATGTCCTGCGTGTCCTGGAATGCATTTCTGCATTGTTATTCCCATAGCCCTGCCTGAATTGCTCAACTCAACTCTGCTGTAATTGTGTTTCAGTACAACCAAATGCCATCCTTCTTGTGCATTGCAAGATGAATTTGTGACCGATAAAAATGTTCACAATGTTTGACCACTGAAATTGACCCCCTTGGAAGAACTTAGAATGTTCAAACTGCTTTGGAATTACCACCCCCTTCATGAGTATCTTGGCTGGATAAACAGCAGGAGAAGAGGAGAGAGAAGGTGAATTCCAAAGTTCTGAAGAATGAGAAGATATTTGTAACCTTTCTTAATGTATTTTGAAGATCCTCACAGAGTTTGGTTCATGTTGTTCTTCTTTACACACTCTTGGAGAACTAAGAAACCCTGGTTCTAAGAAGAAGGGTCCCACAGGCCTCTGCCCCTTTCTGTCCAAGCGTTTGCAGTTCCCTGTAGGAGACAAAGAAAAGGACTCCTGCTTGCAGAGAAGATGTCATGAAAGATAAATCTGTCTCCCAGCAAAATGTTTTCTTCATGAGCACACATGTCTCATGGCATTTTCCTGTTAGCCTCACACTAGTGTTTGTGAATCTTTGAGAAGGGTGTTTTGGCACTTTGCAAAAGATTTAATGGGCCCCTCTGAAGTCTGTGTCTTCATATGATGTTCTTCATTGTGCCTCCCACGCGGGTGACTGCAGTCAAGTCAGGTCTAATGCCTGCCTCTTACTAACACTCGTAAAATGGATATAAATCCCTTGCTGTCTGCTTAGCCTGCTGTAAGTGGTGATAGAGAAGCAGGGCTGGGAAGAATTCTGGTGGATCCTTGGGCTGTTGGAGCTAAAGGAGGATAAAGTGTCCAGTATGAGAAAGACTCGTGCTCAGGCCAATTCAACCTCATCCCAAGGAACACATTCAGAACAGCAGGAAAGTCCTTCTCCTTAGATGGCAGAAAGCATGGATTGCCAACAGTGAAACAGCTGCTCAGAACAGTTCCTAATAATATTTCAATAGCTGACTTTGGACTTGAATTTGTTAAAGGAGGAATGAAAGGTTTCCTCTTGGAGACTTTTGAGAGGTTCACAGCAAGTGGAAATTCCCATGGGAAGCATCTGTGCAGAAGGACAGAGGGCGGAGGAGTTAGTATGATGTCTCAAGGCCTGGGGAACAAAACATGGGGTAAGGGAAGCACGTGGGGCTGCATGAGTGCTTGGACAAGGCCTTGATTTCTTCCACAAACTCCCAGAGAAATTCACGCCACCCCAGGGCATGCAACCAGTACCAGAGGTTTCTAGGGCCACTCCGACAGGGCTGGGGTTCACCTCCATTCCACCACTGTGAAACCTGTCTTCAGTTTTTGCCCCCAATCATATAAGGGTTTTTTGAGGGGCAGAAGCCTGATATCTGTGTAGGGCCAGTACTCCCTCGGGAGTCATGCTGCATTGAGGGAAGGAGGCAGGCACTGGGCACTAGCTGTCCCCCAGTGACAGGAACATCCCTATCTGGCTGACACTGTACCCCTGGATGGCTAGAACTGTGCTTACAATCCCTGCTCAGTGACATCTCTTTTGACATCCCAATTAGCCCCTGCAATGTTTAAAAAGAGTGGTAAGAATGGACTTTCTTTCCCCCAGGCTCTGCGTCTGCCAAGGGAAACAGCATTTGACATTTTACCAGCATAATGATTTGTTCAAGAAATAGCTGAGAAAAAAATGAAAGTGAGGGCCACAGTGAAGTTCATGAGAAGGGTACACTGAGAGTAGGTGCGGGGAAGGCATGGGGTCTGCATACAGCCTGGGAGTGGCATGGTCCAGAGGGCTTTGCTGACCTGAGGGTATGAAAGATTGGTGGTTCTGTGGAGTCCCCAACACCATCAGGACACCACCCCATTGCAGAGGCCTCCCCTCTGCCTGCTGGGACAGCAATGGCAGTAGCTCACCCTGAGGACAGGTGCTCAGGGAGGGTGCCTTCTTCTCTCATTCCTGCTCCACTTGCTTTTAGTGGGGTATCTACATCCAGCCCTCCACCAGCTTTCTTTCTCTCCTCCTCTGCACAAGTCATGGCACCTTTGGGAAATTCAAATGGGGCTGTGCAAAGTCTATATCTATACACATGCATGTATAGTGTGTGAGGGTGTGTATGTGTACTTGTGTACATATATGCATATATGTAGGCATGTGTCTATATAAATATATATATATATATATTTTGCCCACATACTGTTATATAAGAGAGTGAACTCTGCAGTTGACACACTCAAGGAGAGAGGCGAGCAGCAGAATTATAGTCCTGTAGGTGACATTCAGTGGCTGTGAAGAAGGAGGGTCCCAGAAAAGGAGACAGACCTTCTGTCAGAGGAGCCAGTTGTGATGGGAGGAGTAGGGCTGCATTCCACCCCTGCAGGTGCCAACTTCCTTCCTTCTGCTCCACGGGCCAAACTCCAGTCATGACTACACACACCCTTTCCACTTGGGTAGATCAGGCTGGACAGGTGACTACTGTTCTCTGTTCCTGCTCTTACAGGTGTCTGCATTCCTGAGAGCGTTGTCACCACAGCAGCGCTTGCTGCAGGCTGCACATTTGTCTGGGCTCTGGGTGGGGGTGGATGGCCTGCACTGCTCGAAAAATGTCTTCTAGGTCTGAATTAGAGCTCAAAATAGCCCTGCTGGCTGCCCAGCTTCACAGGGAAGGACTGGGTACTGAGGGTGTAGGCTCAGCCTCATATTACATTTCTGTGCGAGTCAGAGTTAGGGAATGAAAAGATGGAGATTTGGGTGATTTCTATTGAAAAGGTCCAAAGTTTGTCCCCCCATAGGTTCTGGTGACACTTTAAAAAAAAATTTCAGATGCTATTAGCACAGAAAACCAATTATATTTCATGGAAATCTGTTAGAGTTTCAGTAAACTATGTGTGCATGATTTCTATCAAGTGTGCCTGTCTCCTAGAAGTCAGAAGCCCCAAGAGGGCCGGCCATTGGGTAGCGCTGGCTTTAATAGACCCTTGCAGCACTCTTCCATGGTATTTGAGTGTCGGTATGCCAATATGAACATTTCTAGGTTATATTGCATTCATCCTAGAAGTGAGGAATTGTAGAGGCTAAACCCTTTGCTAATAGTGGGATCTACCCAATTAACTTGAGTTCTAGTTCAAGCTTTGCTGCTACTGAGCTCTGTGTCCTTGGGCAAGCTGCTCATTGTTTGTTAGTGGAGGAGGGTATTTTACTGATGGTCCTCACGTTTGTGATGCTGCATCCACCTGTGTCAATTTCAGGCTCAGCATCCGCCACATAATGGTGCTCTGTGAATGTGAACTCTCCTCCTTTCCCTCACCCAGAGACTTCTATCTATAAGAAGATGTTGTCCACACTGCCCATGATAGCAATGCAACTTTAGTTATCATTGCATCCAAGACAGGTTTAAAAGAGGACCTCAGTTACTTAGGCGGAGAAACTAATAACAAAGAGAATGGTGTGAAAAAGGAAGATTGGGAAATAAATGAGAGGTCTAAAAAATAGAGAATAATTTCTTTTATCAGAGGGTACTGTACCATAAATTAATTTGATAAATGAGCGATAACAAACCAATTCCTCAGACAGCCAGGTTGTTTTTATTGTCACAAAAAACATGATGTTACTTTCTATAAATCCATCAGGAGGTATTATATTAGATGCACATTTCTCAAAAGAATGACATGGATGCCTTTCAAATGGCTATGAGAGAAATATCTAACTGCCCAGGCATTCCAGGCTATGCACCACTGACCCACCTGTCCTTCCTGCCTTCTAGCCCACCTCTCACCTCCCTGAACCCTCTGAGCCTCCCTCTACACTTGGGCTCTGACAGAGGTCTGTCTCCTTTTCTGGGACCCTCCTTCTTCACAGCCACTGAATGTTACCTACAGGACTATAATCTCCTGTTCTAACATTGATGCCATTCCACCTGTTTAGAAAGCCCTGCTCTGTTACTCCCACGGAATCTGAGCCTTAGGGCTCCATCTTTTCCACTCTGCTTTGTTCTACTCTATGGAATCCTCTCCCAGTATATCTTGCAGGTTGATCACCTCCCTCTTAACCATTCTGTGATGTTTTTAAAAATAGACTTCATTTTTTAGAGCAGTTTTAGCTTCACATAAAAATTGAGAGGAAGATGCAGAGATCACCCATATACCTCCTGTCTTCCCATGCACAGCCTCCCCCATTGTCAACATTCCCCTAGATGTACCAAAGCCATACATTTGTTAGAATCCATGAACCTAGACTGACACATCACAGTCACCAGAGTCCACAGTTTACCTCCAGGGTCATTCTTGGTGATGGACATTCTATGTTTTGGACACATGTATGTTGACGTGGATCCACTATGTGAGATTGTTTTTAACCCCAAGTGTTCCTGATATCCTTCCTGCCTACTTACTCTGTTTGACAAGTTGTAAAGCATTATGAGCCTGTTGTGATCTCCTTTCCATCATCATTGGTTTACTGATTAAGTCATGCATAGTTAGAACACCATTGCTTGGGCTGCGCTTCAGAGCGGGATCTGTCCACTTCAGGGCACCCTCAATTGTCATCTCTGGCAATCATCAAGAAGTGTTTGTAAACTTGATTTTACTCTATTCATGTGCCTACCTCTACTTCACATCTCCTCTTTGATGTTTCTCCCAGTTTTGTTACTCTTGGGCCATACAGATTTTAATCCTATTTCTTGCCCTTTTAGATTATATAGATGAACTCTCCAATATGGTGGCTACTAGTGATAGGTGGCTATTTAATTTTAAATAAATTAAATTTGAATTAAATTAAAATTTAGTTCCTCAGTGGGACTAGCTACTGAAATTTCATGTGCTCAATAGCCACATGTGGCTAATAGCCATCATATAGGTCAGCACTGATCACAGAACATTCCTATCATCCAAAAAAGTTCTATTGGACAGCATTGTTGTATATTTAAAGGTCAATATATACTGTGATCTTTTAAAAGTAGAAAACAGATCAAAGTTTCCACATTCATTGCCCTAGACAATGCATTTTAATGTAGTCACTTTCTTTTTTAATGTTACATAGTCAATAGATTGCCTTATAGCAAATTTTTTCTGGCTAGAGAATGAGCCATTCAATTTTGGGAGCATTTTCATATTATTATTTATCAAATCAAATGAAGAGTGTTATAACCTAAATGATGTTTATGTATTAAGTTCATACTTTGGAACAGATGAAAGTTCTCCCCTAAAAAATGGAAGACCAAATAAGAGCAGAGGTCATGGGCAGTATCTCTTGTTTTTAGGTTGGAGAAGAATGTTCTAGACATGTTTATTATCAATTTGTAATTATTTGACTTCTGCTTTAACAGAGGAGTAGAAAGTTGCCCCCTTTTGAAGGAAGATGTAATTCACTTCAAGTTTAAAACTGCACCAAACAGAAACAGCTGTGTCCATATGTTACTTAACAATTATTTTCTAAATAGTAACACTAAAATTAAACTTTGTGTTAGAAAGAAACTCACAGATGATTGAGGACACTGTGGGCTTCCTCGTTGCCAAAATGCCTTTACTTTGATTCTACAAGAGCCCACTGAGGTGGGGAATGGGAGTATATTGGTCAAATTGCCACTGGGTTACTTATTTATTTTTTTTTCTGAGGAAGATTTGCCCTGAACTAACATCTGTTGCCAATCTTCCTCTATTTTGTATGTGGGTCACTGCCACAGCGTGGCCACTGACAAGTGATGGAGGTGTATGCCCAGAAACTGAGGAACCCGGGCTGCCAAAGTGGAGTTCACCAAACTTAACTACTTAGGCCATGGGACCAGCCCGCCACTGGGTTATTTAATGAGTAACAGATTACAGCTGTTGGTGTGGAGCGATGTATCAGCACTAACAAGTACTCTTATTGGTCTTAGTTTCAGCCTGCCATAATTTCCCTTCTTACAGTGGGGAAAAAAAATCAACAAATTTCTAAAAACTAGCTTGCATTCTCTTCACATTTGACATTTTAAGAGTTAGGAGATTGGAGTCATCTTTTGTATTTTTTTCTTGAATAAAATTAACGTTAATTTCCTCAGACTTTGTAGTGGATCTACTGCTTGTAAGAATCAACTGGCTTTAGGAAAAACTGTTAAATTTGCTCAGATAGAATGGATTCTTAATCTTCATCAATTTAACTGAAGTTTTCAAAATACTTTCCCCCTACATCTTATATGAACAAGCAGCTTTTAGTTTAGCATAAAAATGCACATGACACGATGTCCTTCTACCCCATGACCCCGACACGATGTCTATCTTTCACATCAGCAGCTCCCACAGCCATCTTTATTTTCTGTAGTTAGATAGAAGTTTGTGAGGTCCAACAGATCTGGAGGTTAGGCCACATGTGGCTGCTTGACGGGTGATCATTTGTAGGATGTACAGGGAAAGATCTCCACGTGAATACTCAAGTCTAGCTCCTTTTTTTTGTTTGTTTGTTTTAATTTACCAGTAAGGGGACTTTGTATTTCCAGACATATTTAAGCCTATTTTCTCTATTCCTCCCTAATAAACATACAGAAAATATGCTTAACCTGTGAAATATGTAAGTTGGCTCCTCCTACTGTTTTCAAATCAGCATCAAGCAACTGGTTTTTCAGTCTAAAAGTAAGGAGGGAAATAGAGTCATGGAGAACTAGTTTCATGCTAAAACAAATAAGAATTAGCAAAGAAAATATACCCATAACACCTAGCTCCTTTAGGACAGGACTTTCTTTAACCTTGCTGAAACAAAATGGTTATTTATTCAGTTTTAATCACAGGGATTTTGCAGCTTATGAACACATTGTGATCTGAAAGTTAATTTGTGAGTTGGTTGTTCAAGAGTCAGAATTCATTTCGTTATAGACATGTTATTGACTGTGGCTGTATTCCCAGGTTAGCTCACACAATCCTGTTGAAGTCACGGTATGTCAGGATTATATTCCCAGTTGTAGTCCAGTGACCCAGATTCTAGTGAGCGCACAGTCCTCTGACCTCCAAAGCCAGAAGTGGGCAGAGAGATGAGAAAGGAGGTGGGGAACCAGACGGAAGTTCTGGAAGCCAGGCAACTCTCTAAGCATTATTAGAACCAGGTCCTGGAAGTAGCCAAGTGAGAAGGTGGGAAAGGGTAGGGCCTCATGATGGGGCTCTGCTGGTGGCAGTGACTTTGGGGGTGGGAGGGCCAGCTGTGGGGCATCTATCTGTAGTGAATGGGAAAGGTCTTGGCTGCAGGAGTGGCCCTGAACAGAAAGCAATGTGGAGGTTGGTTACAGACCAGGATGGGGGTTGGGAGAAGGGATGCAGGTAGAACTGCAGTGATGTTTGAATGTTCTGGTCCTTTCTAAGTCGAATATCCCGCAGCTGAGCCCTTTCATATCAATGTTGATTTTCTCCGCTGAACCATGGTGGACTGGGATCAACAATTTTTACATTGTAGGATCCTGGGATGCCCTAAATACGAGGATGTTTTATTCCTACCCTTACTAGGTGTGTGTGAAATATTTTTGGACAAATAAGAGTCTCAATTTCTTCATTCATAAACTAGAGATAATACTTGTTCTTTGCTGCATACCTCGCAGGAATCTTGTGAAGATGTAAAAAAATAAATTTTAAAATATTTAAAATAATATATGTAGCTTATGCTAAAGCCAATATATTTAAAGAGATAATATATATAATTTAGGTAATAAATATGAGAGTCCTAGTTAACTAATTGCTTTGCAAATTATTTATATCTGCAAAATTAGTTCTCATGATGTTCCAAATTACCAAAAATGGGATACATATGATTCAGATGGTCCATATATTTTAATAGAGAATTTTGCTTTAACTGTCGATTCCAAAGTGCGTATCTGACATGTATAAAAATGTGTACAGAGACGATACAGAAGCAAGAGAGCAAGAGCAAATTGCTGGAATAACTTTCAGTATTTAAGGAATGCAAAGAGGATTCTGATCTGCACTTGTCTCTTAATTAGGAAGAGTTGAAACGCATGCTGTGAACACTTGGCCAAGGTCTCTACCAGAGCTACAGAAATCCCGAGCGGAAGCGTGAACGTGTGGACATGAAACTGCCTGGGTCCACCCTCAAGCCCACTCTCCACCCCTCCCGGTGTTCTCGTAGCCCCCAGCCTTGCCAGCGACTGGCGGAGGATACCGACGGCTGGCCGCGCCTCCATCTCTCCAGGGTGAGCCATGTGACACGGGGCAGGCTCTCAGCGCGCGGTTCACCGGAAGGTCCCGGCACAGCCCGGGCATGTCAGCGGAGGATCGGCAGGCAGTGCAGAGACTTGTCATCGGCAGCCCAGGCGGAGGTCCGCTCTGAAAGGCTTTGTTTCCCTGCTCGCCCAGTGGGCATCCTGCCTCACCAAGCGCCTACCCGAGGCCGGGCCGCGAGAGGCGCGGGGCACGGAGGCATGTGCAGGGAGGAAAACAGGTATGAGCCTTCAAGTCTGGGCAGGGCGCCCCATTAGTCATGTCGTCGTGAAGTGGGCAGCACCCGCCGTTCTGTTAGTCAGAGCAACAGGTAAATAAAGAACTTAGTGTCTAAGGGGCTTTTGCCCCGAGTGGTGAGCTGTGTCATTCTGTTTCCAAAACAAATGCTCCCGCAGCTCTTCTTAAATGATTTCCTTACGTGAAGTGAGCACTTGAGGCAGAGTGTTGAGACAGGTCGGCTGTGGCATCTACTGCCAAACAGCCAAAGGCCCAGGCTCCTGCGGGCACAGGGAACCCTCCAAAGGCCCTTCCTCTCTCCTCCCTCCTTTCCTTCACCTGCCCCAACTGCCCTACAAAGAGCATCCTTCTGAAGCAGGGCTTGGGCAATGTGGTGGATGCAGGAATCATACATTGTTTTGTTTTTTTCTCCCCACAAGATTTGGAAAGGGTTAGAGAGAAAAGAGGAAAAATGAGCTTGTTTGTTAGAAAATTAAAGCAAAATCCTTGTCAGATGTAAACGTTCAAGCATATTTTAACACTGTTGCTAGAAGAGTTCTATTATAGTGATTATTCCTGGTCACACTGTAATTTATTAGATTCCTATGTGATAACCATAGGACATTGATTGGACATGTGTAGAAATGACACTGTGTACTTTATTGCACATAACTTTCTTTGCAGTGAATGCTTTTGGTTCTTCTAGGTAATAGTGGAAAAGATGCCATGTCTGAAAATTTCCATGAAGCTCCTTGAGACCGTGGGGCACTGAGAGGGAGCTCCATGAGACAAGCATTTGAGCTCCTGTAAGCCTGACACTCTTGTCAAACTTCCCACAATAGACAGAGACTGGGAGGGATCATAAACTGCAGGCTTGTCGGAGAAGGAAATCCTAAGGTTCAGACTATTATGATGAAGCAGGAATCTATGTCAGGGAGCAGACCATGGTCTTACCTCAGAAACGTTTAGTTTCTCACAGGGGCAAATGAGAAGGCAGTGTTTGCAAATGTCAGCTGACACTTTTGCCATATCTCAATCTTTTTAGAGCAGCAAGTGTGAACTGATGGACAGGACGTGACAGCTGAATGCATTTACAAATTTGCTTACTTTTTATTGCTTCCTTTATTACTATTGTTTTCTGGATAAAATCTTTCCACACTGAAGAGAGGGAAGGCATTACTAAGCTCATAGAGAGAAACACCCACGGTTGACTTCAGTTTGAATTTGCTTCATCTAGTAGACCTGATTTCCTTCTTTTTTCTTGTAGCTTATAGTCCCTGTCTAATCAGAGATCCTTGTGGAGGTGGGGAAGCAACCTCTCTCTTCTGTGATACATGTTTGATGAGGGTAATACAATGCAGGAAAGGATGCCATTTCCCTTATGCTCCACATGCTTTCGTAAGATTTTCTTTCTTTTTTTTTTTGATTTTATAAACTATTACATACTCATTGTCTATAATAAATGTGCTTAAAAATAATGGTAATATATACTAATAATTCTGCCACCCACCTCTCACTGTTTTGCCATATTTCTGGGACTCTACCCCGCCTTCTCCTTAGTGACTGAGAGATCTTTGAAATGTGCATGGCTTCAGTACCATCTCTATGCAGATAATTCCTTAACTTTCATTTTCAGTTTTGCTGCTGCTTCCTGCCATAATCCCCTATCTTCTTAGCTGCAATTTTACATCTCCCTGGGCATGGCCATTTTCAATTTTAATTTCTTTTTTTCTTTTGTTTTGGTGAGGAAGATTGGCCCTGAGCCAACGTCTGTTGCCAATCTTCCTCTTTTTGTTAGAGGAAGATTGTTGCTGAGCTAACAGCTGCACCAGTCTTCCTCTATTTTATGTGGGATGCTGCCACAGCATGGCTCAATGAGTGGTGCTAGGTCTGCACCCAGGATCTGAACCTGTGAACCCCAAGCGGCCAAAGTGGAGCAAGTGAACTTAACCACTACGCCACCTGGCCAGCCCCTTCAGTTTTAATTTCTAAATGTCCAAGACTGAGTTCCAGGCCTTCTGGTCCAGACAAGACAGTATTTACTCATTTTTTCTCATGTCCACAAGTTCAACTACAAACTCTGGAAACAACACAAAGATGGTCACAGGAGGACTCTAAAGTGGAAAGAGGGAAGCACACTGGTCTGGGATTCAGGAAGGAGTGGCACAGTGCAGGCTTAGGGCCCCATCCAACAGAAGGTGGCCCAGGTGTGCCCATTCCTCCCTGGATGACACAAGGTCAGCCCACAGAACCTACAGGGGTGTTGGTGCAGAGGTTTGCTGACACCAAGAGGCCAGGGAATGGGTTGTCCTTCCCACTGAGGATGCCAACACACGCTCTTTATCCCTAGAGGATAAAGAATCCTTGGAGACCCCCTTTCCCTTCCTAGAGGCACTGTGGGGCCAGGAAGATCCACTAAAACTGGTTCTCAGGCCCAGAAGTGCTCTTCAAGCCCAAGAGCAGAAATTCCTTCTACCATCTGAAGATGCCAGGCAACTGGGCAGCCAGGGACCAGCAGATTCAGCCACAACAAGCAGCCACTCACCCAGGGAATGCTCTCTGCCAGGCTGAACCTGAGACTTCTCTTCTCTCCTTAGGGACAAGGGACAGCCAGGTAGCAACAGGGGGCTATCTTGTTACAGTAAGCACTGGCCTAGAAAATGTTTTGTTTTGCCCGAGAAGGTCTGAGACGCCCTTCTCCTTCAGAGGGCCAGTGCTTCCTGGTCTTGGGGGCTCCTCTTGCACCCTCAGCCAGCATCATCAGGGATCACCCTCAGCAGGGATCACCAGCAGTGGAGCACCAGTGGCCCCAAACAAACCAACCAGACCAAAATAATATCGCAAGGACTCTGAACTTAAATTGTCATTGGAGCCATTGCCCACAAAATTACTTAGGACCTGCCAGTTGTCCTAGACAGGCTGACTGCTTGTTAAAATGGAGGATTGGAATAGGACCCAGAGACTCCTAATATAACAGGCAAAAAATCCAGGATACAAACAAAATTCACCCATCATGCAAAGAACCAAGAAAAATCACAAACTGAATGACAAAAGATGATTAATAGATCCCAACACAGAGCTGAACCAGATGTTGGGATTAGCTGACAAGAGTTTTAAAGTAGCCGTCATAAAAATGCTTTACCATGTAATTTCAAATTCTTTTGAAATAAATGAAAAATAGAAATAAAAATTATAGAAGCAAAGGAAGGAAGTTATAAGAAGAACCAATGGAATTATAAAGCTGAAAAATACAACAAAAATAAAAACACATTGGATGAGCTCAATAGCAGCAAGGAGAAGACAGAGGATAGAATCACTGAACTTAACCACAGATCAATAGTATTTGCCCAGTCTGAACAAAGGACAGAAAATAAATAGAAAAGAAAATGGAGAGAATCTCAGAAACCCCAGAGAAAATAGCAAAAGCTCCAAGATCCGTGTTGTCAGAATCCCAGAAGGAGAAGAGAAAAGGGCTTGGGTTGAAAGAGTTTCAAAGAAATAAAGGATGCAAACTTCCTAAATGTGAAAGATTTACAAAGAGCTGAGCCAATCTCAAGTTGGACGAACCTGTGGAAATCCATGCCAAGAGACATCATAATCAAATGTCTGAAAACTAAAGCCAGAGAAAAACTGTTGTTAGCAGCCGGAAGGAAGCACCGTTTGAATGACAGCAGATTTCTTATCTGAAAAGTGGAGGCCAGAAAGAAAAAGCGCAACCTTTCATAAGTGCTGAAGTAAGAGAACGGTACACTAGAAATTCTGTATCTGGCAAAACATCTTTCAGGAATGAAGGCGGGAAAAAGAAGAAAACTAAGAGCACTTGTTACTAGCAAACTAGCCCTTAGAGAATGAGGACCGGAACTTCTCTAAACAGGAGGAAAATGACATTAACGAATCCTAAGAACTTTAGAAAGAAAAGAAGAACTGTCCAATGGATACAAATAGCGGTAAATATAGTAGATTCTTCTTCTTATGATTTACTTAAATGATATGTGATGATTGAAGCAAAATTTATGAAACAATCTGATATGATGTTCACAATATGTTGAAGAAAAACCTAAGAGAATTGTGAATAAAGTTGAGTAAAAGATGACTAAAAGATGAAAAGGTGAGTAAAGAGATCTAAAAGGATGTATGGTTTCTATACTTCACTATAATTGGTAAAACATTGATACCAGCAGGCTGTGATAACTTAGGTATGCATACTGTAATACTTACAGCAACCACTAAGAAAAACATACAAAACAATGTCGTAACAATCACTATAAAGAAATCAAGATGGAATTAGTAAATTAAGCTTCATAATATGCAGTTACTATAAGTCCCACCAATTGCACTGCCAGGCATTTATCTCACAGAAATAAAACTTATGTTCACACAAAATCTGTACTTGAATGTTCATAACAACTTTTTTTGTAATAGCTCCAAACAGAAAACAACCCAGAAGTCCTTCAATGGGTGAATGATTAAACAAACTATGGTATATCTGTACCATGGAATACTACTCAACAATAAAAGAGAATGAACTTCTGATACGTGAAACAACTTGGATGAGTCTCCAGGGAATTATGGTGAGTGAAAAAACTAATTCAACAGATTACATACTGTACAATTCTATTCCTAAGACATTCTTGAAATGGCAAATTCATGGAGTTGGAGAACAGATTAGTGATTTCTCTGGGCCAGGGATAGTGTCAGCAAGGGAAGGAGGTGGAGTGTACGGATAAAACAGCAACGGGGAGGAGGGGTTCTTGTAGTGATGGAACATCTGTGTCACAACCATATCAATGTCAATATCCTGGTTGTGATATAGTATTATAGTTTTGCAAGGTGTTCCCATTGAAAGGAACTGGGCAAAATGCACGAGGCCTATCTTTATTATTTTTATAACTGCATGTGAATCTACAGTTAGGTAAAATATTTTAAAAAGCTAGGCCAAAATTTAACCCTAATTTAATAAGATGAAGGAACCAAAAGGTTCTAACACCAGGGAACGTCTGGCTAACATTTTTATCTTTTGTTTAAATTGGAATGCTTGTGTTAATTTTCATGATGGTGATATATAGCGACAAATTAAGATTGCTTGATTGCTGTTTAGAAAACTGCCTTTTGTTTATAGTTTTTTATATTAATACCTCATCTCCTTGGGCAATATGCCACATGAAAATTATACCCACAAGGTGACAATACTTAGAACAAGAATAGAAACAGCTAAATAAATCAAATTATAATAAGGGTGATTGGTAGAATAAAAATTGGTGTTTGAATTCCTTTTTTACTTCAGAAACACTTTAAATAAGATAGGAAATTTGAACTAATTTGATATGAAAAATATGTATCTTTTCAGTAAGATCTGTGTTTTTTAAAGTAAGAGAAGGCTTTCATTTGAAGGTTTTTTTTTTTTTTTTTTTTTTTTTTTTGCCCCATGACATTTAATTGAAAGCATAATAAACACTGTGTGGCAACCACACACTGTTAAATGTGCAATTTCGTTAAGCAATATGTGGGAGAAGCATTTGGCTAGTTGACAATAAACTGAGGTAACATTCAGGATACTTTTGTTTATAAACAGAAACAGAGCACTTAAAATGATGGTGTTTGATAGCATTTGAGACTGAAGCTTAGCTATATTCATTCTTTCGACTTGGTTGTCATTTCTTGGTTTATGGAGATGGCTTTGTTGGTAAGCACAGGGAGGTGGTCAAGAGTAATTGTACCAGATGTCACAAGATTTCCAGGCCTGCTGCTGAGCAGACAGGGGTGCAGCTAACACTCAAACACCAACATTTCAGTGCTCGTGTAAATAATCTGAACCACACACATGTCTTAGCAGACTTTTTTCCAGCTAGCTCAAAAATCGTTTTGAAGACCATTGCTACACTGATTTAAAAGAATAAACTTGATATATCAGCTAAATGGATTTTCATTCTAAATAGAACAGCTAGCATATTAATCCAACTTCTTGCAGGTAAAAAAATTAGTGACTCCTATTCTTAATGTAGTATCCCAAGAGACCTCAAATACACAAGGAGAACAATTCATAATGAATTGTATATAAATCCAACTTGGCAAGTCTTATTACATTAACTAGGACAGTACCAAAGGATCTTAAACTTAAATTTAATAGCCAAGATTTAAAAACAGAAAAAAAAGATACATAGCACAAATGCTTGCAGCATAGTATAAATATTATTGTTAAAAAATAAATTAAGATTTTTCCTCTTTATCTTTATCCCAAATGCATTACCTTTGGCCCAAATTGTCAAACCTTTGAAAATGATAAATAAGCTAAAAATAACAGTAATTGGAGTGTTCTGTAATTATATGCGTCAAAGGAATTTTGTTCCTTGAGTTTTTAGTATACATTGACTTTGAAAGAAAGGAGAAGGATCACCCTAAGAAGCAATTTTTTTCAAGTTCAGATGCAACTTGCCTATCAGCTTTTCTATTAGGGATTAGTTCTCAATATTTTTTTAGAAGAAAAAAATTTAACTTTTTAAGATAAAGAATATTTTTAACTACTTAAGCCCACTCTATGAGTTTTCATCACTGTACCTTCTCCAAATCGACTATTTCATATTATTATATGAGGTGAAATAGGCAGTAACAACATGCAGGTGTTTGGACATGTTCCTTATGTTTGTTAATCCATCTCAGTATTATAATGCCAGCTAGAGAGGAACCTAATGACAGAGAACTAGACGCTTTGTCAGTAGTCACTTGCTACTGCTAGAATTTGGAAAGCAGCTGTCTGTTTTGAAACTATAGCTTAATAATTAGAATCAACATGGGTCCCACGACCAGCTTTTTTTTTTTTTTTTTTTTTTTTGAGGAAGATTAGCCCTGAGCTAACTACTGCCAATCCTCCTCATTTTTGCTGAAGAAGTCTGGCCCTGAGCTAACATCTGTGCCCATCTTCCTCTACTTTATATGTGGGATGCCTACCACAGCATGGCGTGCCAAGTGGTGCCACATCCGCACCAGGGATCCGAACCGGCGAACCCCGGGACGCCGAGAAGCGGAACGTGCAAACTTAACCGCTGCACCACCGGACCGGCCCCCCAAGACCAGCTTTTGATATTTGCCATTGGGTACACAATTATTTTACACATAAAGCATTCATCTTGTGCCCTGGCTTTGGGATCTATGAGGACATGTGGGAGGGCCAGTCCCCACCACCGCACGTTCGCAGCACAGTTGACAAAGACAGCCCATTGAGGATGTATCTCCACACAATTGGATCTTGAAGAGGATGGGAAAATTGTCAAAACTCCCGTAAGTTACAAGGAATGCTGCTTTTCCTTTTAATCTACCTACCTATTCTTCAAAAGTTAGACCAGAATGGATCCTGAAACCTCCCAGGTCCCCGGGGCCCATCAGGAGGCAAGCACTTGTGGCTGAGGCTGGGATAAGACCACAGGGAGGCTCAGAGCCTGGGGGGCTGGGGTCGGCATGCCTCTCTGAAAGCACTTTCAGTGATTTTTACAACTTTGTAGAGGTCAAAGAAATCATGACTACCAACAGTTTGGGGTTCTCACACTACCAAACTTTGATCCCTGTTTTAAGTAAAAACAGAGCAGAGAGCAATATAATTCCCATTCCCTCACTCTTACAATGAGGCAGCCCCATGTCAGCATTAACATTATTGCATTTAATCTTAACAAAGTCTTATGAATTAAATGTTATAATTCTCTTTTTTCAGTTTTGAGGAAACCAAGGCTCAGAGGTAAGTAACTGGCCTAAGGTACATGGTGAGTAAACGACAAAGATTTCTACCCAGCTCTGCCTCAAAATTCTAGTTCTTAGCACTCTGCCCTACTGGCTCCAATAAAGAAGACCATGCGACGCAGATGGCTTAGGGAACAGCCAGTGGAGGAGATGAGCAAAACACAAATAACCACTGTGCAGGCATTCACCTTTGTTCTAAGGAGGCCAGCCTCTCAGCAGGGAAGACTAGGTCTTTATCTTTTTAATTTTAATTTTATTTTTATTGAACCAAAACCAGATGGCACAAAACTCGCATTTGCAGCATAGTGCCTGGAAGTCAGGCAAATTCTTATTCCCTAGGATCTTACCCACAGGTGAAGACTACCTGGGATGTCTTCTCTTTAATTCAGTCCCTGGACACATTCCCACCTGGCCTGATCTCATATCCTTTAAAGTGCTGTGGATGTGGATATGGCCTGGACTGCTCTTGCGGTTCTCACCAAATTTGATTTTCATTATGCTTATTCTATGCTTTTCTAACTCAAGACATCAGTGTTAGAGTCCAAGAGAGCTAGGGTTGGAACTAAGTTCTGTCATTTACTTGCTGTGTGACTTTGGGAAAGTTAGTTAAATACTTAAAATCTTGATGTTCTCATGTAAAGTGGGCATAATGGTATTACCCACTTTCTTGGATTGTTGTAAGGATTAAATCTTGGACCGTTGTAAGTTTGAAATCAAGTACTGAACACAGAACTGGTACATAGTAAGCTCTCAACAACAGCTTTTTGTAACTTTTATTAATGATAATATATGTTAATATTAGTGATTTTATTTCATAGCCTGTTCTGTTCAAAGCCAGTCTAGTTTAAGACCTATCTGCATCTATTCCATTTAGTAAGTAAACAAAAATAAACCTGAATCATATTAAGTATCTCATTAAAGCATGGTATCACACATGAAAATTATTAATATAACTAATTCTTGTTTTCTTTCATATCTTCAACAAATATTAGTTTGAGCACTCTTGTGTAACCACTATTCTATTCTCTGTAGATATAGCCATACCTCTTGGAACTCACAATTTTTTATTTAGATAGGAACGTCAAAAATTAAATTAAAGATTTAAATTTTAAATACATACTTTTTTTTTGGCTATCAGTTTCAGACAATGTGCTTGAAAATGGGCCTTAGAATAGTCTGTTTAACAACTAAGTTTTTAATATTTTAACCCACAGAAAATCTTATAATTATTTATTTAGAATATCCTACATTTCCACATAAACTATTCCAGATAAACTATAAAACTATTCCAGATAAACAATAAAACTAAAAATAGAATTAATATTTGATGTGTTTCTCTCAGACAAGGGAGCCTTGAAAGTGTGGGTTTTCAAAGGGGAATTATGCTTCCCCCAAATAAAATCAGAGTTGTGTGACTCAAGAAGAATATGGATGTTGGGGACAGCCTGCATTCACTGCTGCAATATTAGGAAGTAACCAAGCCAGATGCTGAAGGACAAGATAGACCTAGATGATAAGTTGGTGAGCACAACAGGAAGGTTACATACTATATGAATCAATGCTTACAGGATTCTTGAAATGACAAAATTATAGAGATGGAGGACTCTGTGTGTTTTTGCTTCATGAATTTGAGGCTCTAATGTTTGGTGCATATACATTTTGGATCATTGTATGACTCAGTGAATTGGTCCTTTTAGCAGCATATTTGTTTCCTAATGAAAAATAAGATTTTGCATCATAAATTCCCACAAACTGGTTGGCTTCTTTCATGCTTCTGGAAGTTAGAAGTCTGAAATCAAAGTGTTGGCAGGGCCACGTCCCTCTGAAAGCTCTCAGAAAGAGTCCTTCCCCACTTCCCTACTAGCTTTTAGTGGTTGCCAGTAATACTTCCAGTGGTTGCCAGTGGTTGGAGTTCCTTGACTTGTGCATTCATTACTCCAATCTCTGCCTCTGCTGTTGCATGATGTTCTTCCTGTGTGTCTATCTGTGTCCAAATTTCCCTCTTCTCGTAAGGACAAGTTATATTGTACTAAATTCTACCTAATCTGGAAAGACAGCATCTTAACTTGATTACATATGCAAAGACCATATTTCCAAATAAGGACACGTCACAGTCACTGGGCATTAGGACTTGAACACATCTTTTTGGGGGTCACAATTCAACCTACAAAAAGCAGTATATCATACCCCTCTTTGCCTCTAGTAATTTTCTTTTTCCCTCAAGTATACGTAGTTAGATGTTAAGATAGCCATTCCTGGTTTTTTCCTTTTATTATTAATGTTACATGGCATATCTTTTCCCATCTTTTAACTTCTAACTGCCTGTGTCATTGTAATTGAAGTAAATTTCTTCTTTTTTTTAGCTTACAACAGTAAAGTTTTATTTATCACTCATAGGACATATTGACTGTGGGCTGGCTTTGGCATTGCTCCATATATCTTCTTCATTCTGAGCTCTAGACTGCTAATAAGGCCATGTTGTTATCTGGAGTAGAGAAAGGGACAGAACTGGAAACAGCAATCGTTCTCAGAGTTTCTGCTAGGAATGGGACACACCACTTCTACTCATATTTCATTAGCCAAGTCTTGTATCCAAACAGGAACAAGGGTTTATTTCTCATTCGTGTTCGTGTTGGCTGCAGATAAGCTGTGGCTCTGCTCCTCATGTCTTCTTCATTCTGGGACCCAGGCTGAAGGAGAAGCCCCTATCTGAGACTAGCAGCACACCACTGCTGCCTTTGGTTGTTGCTCTCAAGCTGAAATCATGTGGAAACGAGAGCTTCACATCTCTCTCCCCTGGATATTTGCATCCAGATTCTTGGGATAATTCCAGATTTCCCAAGAAAATGATGAAGACAGTTTCCCCATGCGATGTTTATATGTACCACCTAAGTAGCTGTGTTGTAAGCTCTTTTGTACTCTCTGGGCCTGGCCAGGGTTTAAAGCAGACTTTTTCCTTAATAGAGAGCTTTGATGGGTGTTCTGGAGAATCCTTCTGTATATATCTCTCCCCTGCTGTCCCCTTGCTGTGAACAGACACATCTCTGTTTTGGTGGGTGGGTTAATCTTTCGGTAGCACTGCAGGAATCTGGTGGTCCCTCTCAAGGTTTTCCCTGCTGAGTTCCCCTTAGCCTTGCAGGCAGACTTATCGCTCAGGAATGAAGATGGCCCAGACTAGCTCCCTTCCTTGTAAAGCCTTCATCCGCTCAGCAGAAAACACTCAGGCAGCCCTTGCTCTAGTACATTCTGGGAACATGAGGTGAATTTCTTATAGACAGCTTATTGTTGGATGATTTTTTTGTATCCTTTCTTGCCAATTTCTGTCTCTTGATTGGTATATTTAAGACAGTTGAAGTTATCATTGCTATGCTAGGGCTGAAGTGTGCCATTGTATTGTTTGTTTTCTGTTTCCTCTTTCTCATTCCTTAGTTTCTACTTTCTTGCCTTTTTGTGGGTTACATGAACACCTTTAAGATTCCATTTTGATTTATTTATAGTGTTTTTGAGTATATCACATCTTATGTTTTAATTAATGGTTACTTTAGGTATTACCATATGCATAATATATCATGTCTACTGGTATCTATCTTTTAGGGCTCCAAGTGTAGAAAGTGTACTTCTATTTACTTCGCATTCGTCACCCTCTCCACTTTCAAAAAACAACTGCCTGAAATATTTCTTCTGTATACGCATTTAGCACCACATTAGATGGTGTTATATATTTTGTTTTAACCATCAAATATGATTTAGGAAATTCATCAGAAGGAGAGCCTGTTATATTTACCCCTATTTTTACTCATTCCAATGGTTTTCTTTCCTTTCTGTTTTTTTTTTCCTGAGGACGATTCACCCTGAGCTAACATCTGTTGCCAATCTTCCTCATTTTTTTTTTGCTTGAGGAAGATTAGCCCGAACTAACATCTGTGCCTATCTTCCTCTATTTTGTATGTGGGATGCCACCACAGTATGGCTGACCAGTGGCATAGGTCCACACCTGGGATCCGAACCTGCAAACCCAGGCCACCAAAGTGGTGTGTGCCAAACTTACCCACTGCACCATGGGGCCAGCCCATTCTTTCCATTCTGAAGTTATGAGCAGTCTGATATTTCTTTATTGTTTAGAGAACTTCCTTTATCTGTTATTCAAGAGTCAGTTTGCTAGCAGCAGTTGCTCTTGCTTTTCCTTTGTTAGAGAATGCCTTTATTTCCCCTTCATTCTTGAAGGATGTTTTCACTGCATATGGAATTCATGGTTCACATTTCTTTTCTTTTTCTCCAACAGTTAAAAAATGATGTATCAATTTCTTCTGGCCTCCAGAGATTTGGATAAGAAATTTGCCATCATTCAAATTGGTGTTTTTCTATAAGTATAAGCCATTTCTCTGGCCCCTAACAACATTTTTTCTTTGCCTTTAGTTTTCAGACATTTGATTATGATGTGTATTGGCGTAGATTTCCATGGGTTCATACAATTTGAGGTTAGCTCAGCTTTTTGAAAATGTAGGTATATGTCTTTCACCTTTCACATTTGGAAAGTTTGTATCCATTATTTCTTTGAAACTCTTTCAACCCAAGCCCTTTTCTCTTCTCCTTCTGGGCTTCTGACAACATGGATCTTGGAGCTTTTGCTATTTTCACTGGGGTTTCTGAGATTCTCTCCATTTTCTTTTCTATTTATTTTCTGTCCTTTGTTCAGACTGGGCAAATACTGTTGATCTGTGGTTAAGTTCAGTGATTCTATCCTCTGTCTTCTCCTTGCTGCTATTGAGCTCATCCAATGTGTTTTTATTTTTGTTGTATTTTTCAGCTTTATAATTCCATTGGTTCTTCTTATAACTTCCTTCCTTTGCTTCTATAATTTTTATTTCTATTTTTCATTTATTTCAAAAGAATTTGAAATTACATGGTAAAGCATTTTTATAACGGCTACTTTAAAACTCTTGTCAGCTAATCCCAACATCTGGTTCAGCTCTGTGTTGGGATCTATTAATCATCTTTTGTCATTCAGTTTGTGATTTTTCTTGGTTCTTTGCATGATGGGTGAATTTTGTTTGTATCCTGGATTTTTTGCCTGTTATATTAGGAGTCTCTGGGTCCTATTCCAATCCTCCATTTTAACAAGCAGTCAGCCTGTCTAGGACAACTGGCAGGTCCTAAGTAATTTTGTGGGCAATGGCTCCAATGACAATTTAAGTTCAGAGTCCTTGCAATATTATTTTGGTCTGGTTGGTTTGTTTGGGGCCACTGGTGCTCCACTGCTGGTGATCCCTGCTGAGGGTGATCCCTGATGATGCTGGCTGAGGGTGCAGGAGGAGCCC
This sequence comes from Equus asinus, assembly GCF_041296235.1. Lineage (NCBI taxonomy): Eukaryota > Metazoa > Chordata > Mammalia > Perissodactyla > Equidae > Equus > Equus asinus. The sequence goes on along the minus strand of NC_091801.1, from coordinate 34,530,830 downwards.
CCAAGACCAGGAAACCTGGAGCCTCTGGATGGGAAAGGCGTCTCAGGCCCTCAGGCTGACACTAGGGGGAGGTGGATGAGTTACATCAATCATCCACCTCAGACCACTTCTTTAAGTGCCTGGGTGGGAGTCCAGGCTCAGCTGGCTGCTGGACTCTTTTGACACTACTGTGGTAGGGAATGGGAGATCAGCTGTCTGCTCAGTTCTGCTGACACTACACCAGCTGGGGAGTTGGAGCACCAGAGGGCAGGAGGGGATGTGGAAGTTCAAATCCTCTTTTGGGTGACTGAAAATGTAGAGATGGTGTTGGCATGTGGTTCTCTATTTGTGCTTGCCTGCAGTGGAGAACATACTACTAAAAAGGTTTTCTGTTGTTAGGCACCCTCTTCCTGGTTCATTGGCCAAGAGAAACAGACTTTTCTTGGAATTCTTTTTGTGCTGCTGGTGGTTCTGGATTGGAGATTTCTATAGCACTCTATCTAAAATATGAGAGAGGTAATAAGAAAATCCAGAGGACTCCCTGCCATATTGTTTCTCAAGTACTGAGCTCTCTGGTCTGTCTTCCTTCTTCTTTTCACCTTTTGAGTGTTCATATGCTTGTTTTTTTGTATTATGGCCAAGATATTTTACATATAGAAGGGAGGGCCTGGTAGGAACAGGGCTACTCTACCCTGGAATAACTGAAGGTCACCCCTGGGCCTATTTTGTGAGTCCTGTTTTACTCTTCATAACTGACTATTCTCATATACTATTGCGATGTCATTCAATCAGGTAAACCATGCAATGATACTCAACTCTGGAAGATTTTGCAGTTATGTCAAATCTATAGTTGAATAAGGGAGTGGAATGGGGAAGCCATTTGTCCAACTGTCTTTATGTGGGTAAAGTACATGCTTCCTCTTTGCAAAGTGCCAATTGAAGGTGAGATTTCATAAGCCAAGGTAAGCAAAACCCCAACCACAGAATGAAAAGCTCATGCAAACCAAGACTGTAATAGTTTTATGGACAAGTTGCAGCTGGAAAAGTGCTAGGTAGGATCAAGATAAACAGGAAAAAGGGACTTTAGGGTTGGGAATTACCTAATATTGAAGATGACCAAATTTTGTTGAATTGAGTAAAAGGAAAATTTCATATTCTCCCCTTTGGTATTGTCTAACTGAACACAGCAGCTCTAAGTCCTTTAGGCCTTAGCAAGAACGAGAGAGACATTTACATGTGATCCATCTTATAATTACACATTGCAGTGCTGTGACGCACATGGAAAAAAGTAAAATAACTGAACACATAGAGCTAGTATCCTTAATCTAGCTGCTACCTCTTTCTCATAGTCACTAGTCAATAGTCCTCTCTAGGTTGAGTGCTTTTAATCTCACAGGAATTCCCCATAGTGTGAGAATCAGCCATGGGCAGCCCATATTTCTCTCTCTATGAGGAAAACTAAAGGAGAAAGAAGACTGCGATGTGGTAACAAAATGATGCACATCAGGTTTGTTGAGAGCATTCTCACCCTGCTTCAACTTTCCAGAAATTTTTCCTATTAAAGTCTTCAGATTTAGCACAGCCTAAGAACAGCCTAAGCCTGCTATTCTAAAGGAGTGTTAGGCATGAATAACCTGGACATGGTAGTTTAAACCAAGCTCAAGCTTTTATCATGAAACAATATCACCTCTACTTAAAGTTTGATTTTTCATATTGTTTTATATATGTCTGAAAGGATGCTAACCTTATATTTGCTTTTGGTAGCATTTAAACGTCTATTAAACTTCAAAACACCATACAAGCAAGTAACCAAGAACATTTTTATAACATTATCAATATAGCTGTAATCTATTTAGAATTTATTGTAGTTTAGCAGCTCAACACATAACCTCCTTGGAAAGTCCTTTCCTGAAGAGCCTGTGTAAGTCAGCTTCACACACAGTTCATCAGCACAGTTTCTTATTTAATTTCTTCCTAGCACTAATCATCACAATCTAAATTTATCTATTTATTTTTGTCTTTACATTTCTAATGTGTGGTTCTACAACTAGGATCTTAGTTCCATGAGTGTAGCAATGTCATTTATCTTTTACTGCCTTGTCACTGTGCCTCAATCAGTGCCTAACATACATGAGAACCTCAGTAATAATTGTTGAATTAATCAATCAATCAATTCACCAATGTATTCTGTAAGGGTAAGCATTGCTACCCTATTCAATAGATTAAGATATTGAAACTCTCAGAGGTGTAAAGTGGACATTTTGATGGCTTTGATCATCATTAGAAGGGGTTATGACCGCGCCAAGACAAGGGAGGCTGGAGGACACTAAAGACAGGTGTGTTTTCTGTGGCTTAGGTTTCTTACATATAAGTGTTGAGTAATAAGCATTTGCATTTTTGTGTTAAATGTTAAATGTTTCCCCTTGCTCCTCATCACCACCCTCTGATTACTGTCCCTCTTATTACTCTCAAAGCTCTAAGCTTTGAACTTTACCGCCAAATTATTCTATTTCCTGTCTAATCCTGATTTCAGCCAGCTACAGACTCTCTGGTCATGCACCTGGAATTCCTCAAGATTTTACCCCCTAGCTTATTGTTATTCTTTCTAACACCACAGTGATGATTACATCATTACTGCCTGTTTCAGAATCCATACAGAGGATGACTCAGATATTCTGGCTTCTCAGCTCCTGCAGTGATCTTGTTTCAACTCTTAATCTGCTTCTGACACTCATATCTAGATCCAGGTCTCATCCACACCTCCCATTATCTCAGGTTCAAGCATCCTACTCTCCATCTATGTGTTCAATCTTTCTAGCACATGCTGCCTAAGAATCCCTATTCTGGTCACTCTTTGACCCAACTAGGATCTAAAATCCATTGGCCCTACTGTCTTTCACTTTAACCCACCTTCCTAATGTTCTCTCCGCCTTCCATGACTAGCTTAAATTCCGTAATCCACATTATAATTCCTCCTTTTATCCTCTGTTAATCCTCTTGCTTTTCTTTCCCATCTTCAGACTCTTTTGGCTAAACCCTAAGCCTGGTTGTATCCAGCTCTACCTACTCTGTGCCTGTGCCTGAGCACCTGAGTATGGCAAGAGACAAACACACAATCAACAACTTCAGGTGGGATTTACTGACTAGAAATCATATCACGTTTCTCTAGATGAGTATTTTACACCTTTTACTCTTTCTTCAAATTTTTAATACCTCATTCTCAGCTGATAACTTTATTTTCTATTTCACTGAGAAAAGCAAACTTTGATTTGCTTCCACCACTATATCTACCAGTCTGCCTACATCTGTGTCCACATTCCCTCGGTGTTCTCTTGTTACTATGGATGAATGCGCCTACATAATAATAACCCCTCTACGTGTGCACTAGATCCTGTTCCTTCTCACACACTCAATAAAACAATTCCAAAAAATATCTCCTTCTCCTGTATCTTCAAATCTTCTTCGTTACTTTATTAAACACATTAGAAGCATGTTGTAATACCTCCCATCTTAAAAAAACAAAATCAGTCAACCCTCCCTTGACCTCACATTACCCTTTAGATCCTGTTTAGCTCCCTTTTTCTGTTCTTTAAAGATAAGTCTGCGACAGAGTTGTCTGTGTTCATTATCTTCAATTTCTCTCCTCCTGTGTCCTGTTTTGATTACTCCAATCTAAGCAGCCCTTGTCTGGGTCATCAATAAACTCCACTTGGCAAAATCTAATAGTTAAGTCTCAATTCCCATCTTTGCAAGCCTAGCAGTGACATTTGACACAGGTGATCATTGCCTCTACTTGAGACTCATTCTTCCCTTAGTTTTCTGGAAAATACTTGTGACAGACTATGTTCTCCAAATATGCCCACAGCAACATTTCCCATCTTATAGGTTTTTTTATAATGTGACCTTGACATTCTTTCTATTGAGAAGTGAGGGTCTATGTTCCCTCCCTGTGAATCTGGGAAAGCTCAAGGTTGTTCTCACCATGGCATATGATTGAAGTGGCACTAAGTGACTTTTTAAGATAGATCATAAATGGCCATGCAGCTGTATGCTAGCCACTGGAAAAATAGAGGAAAAAAATGTGAAGATGTGTGCATTGCCCCCAGAGTGCTCCCTTATAGATTGTTTCTGTATACTTACCCTCCCAGAGATAAAACTATTATTATTACTACTCTAGAAATTACCATTCTGTTTTCTCTTCAAATTAAACATGGATTGGACTTTTAACATGTACTCAGAATCAAATACTTTGCTGCTATGTTGCTTTTTTATTGATGTCATGGACATAAGCTCTAGATGAGGAACCAAGCAAAACTATATTCCAAGCATATACTGCAGACAAGTCTTTGTAAATGAAGCCCTTTTCTCTTTTACTCTCCTCCTCACTCATTTTCCATCTCCTCTTCTCTTCTTTTGCCCACTTTTTCAATCTTTATAGTCAATTCTGTGCCCTCCCACCCTTGATCTGAATACTGATGCAAATATGTCTTTCTTTCTTATTCTTTATACCTCTGCCTTCTATGCTCTTTTCCATTTACTCTTTAATCTTAAATACTCGCTAGTTGCCTGCCAGGGACTCAGACCTATACCAGATACTTAGAAACAAATTAATGTGTAATTTGGTCATTTTCTTCAAAGAGTTTGTAATCTAGTCTCAGAAAAAAGGTGAATATAGATAAGGTAACTGAAGGACATTGGATCTCTCCTTCATCTTTCTCCTCCAGATTCTTCACTCTCAACTAGCATACCAAGCAAACTATAAACTGCATCCAATTGAAAGCAAGAGTCAGAAATTCTAAAGTGTCCTGGTGGTATAACAAAAGCATCACAAAGCACATTGGACTACCAAAGTTTTGTCAGGATAGAGTCTCAGTGAGAAGCAGATTTTTAGTTAGCAGGGAGTATGGAGACAGGAAACTGGCTCATCATGGGAAATTGTACGTTTACTTAAAATCTATGTTTCTGGAGGAATTGTTCTTATTATTCATGGATTCTGAAGTTGTGAATTTGTCTATTCTAAAATTTATTTGTGAGCCCAAAATCCATACTCGTGGTGCTTTCATAGTCATTTGGGAAGGTTTAGTGAGTAGCGAAACTTTAAGTTGACTGACAGTTCCCACCTGAGGTCAAATAAGGCAATGTTTTGCCTTCTTGATCACACTCTCATAATGTAAATGTGTTCTTTTCATAGCCTATTTAGTGCCACATTTTTTTATTATTATTTAAGTGAGGTCGTAATAGTTTATAACATTGTGAAATTTCAGTTGTACATTATCATTTGTCAGTCACCATATATATGTCCTTTATCCCTTTATCCCTTATGCCCACTCCCCAATTCCTTTCCTCTCTGGTGATGACTGTTCTCTGTGTCCATGTGTTTATCTTCCACATATGAGTGAAATCATGTGATATTTGTCTTTCTCCATCTGGCTTATTTCGCTTAGCATAGTACCCTCAAGGTCCATCTGTGTTGTCGTAAATGGGACAATTTTGTCTTTTTTATGGCTGAGTAGTATTCCATTGTGTATATATACCACATCTTCTTTACCCACTCATCAGTCGATGGGCACTTGTGTTGCTTCCACATCTTGGCTATTGTGAATAATGCTGCAGTAAACACAGAGATACGTAAGTCTCTTTAAATTGTTGATTTCAAATTCTTTGGATAAATACCCAGTAGTGGGATAGCTGGATCATATGATATTTGTATTTTTAATTTTTTGAGAAATCTCCATACTAATTTCCATAGTGGCTGCAGCAGTTTGCATTCCCACTAGCAGTGTGTGAGGGTTTCCTTTTCTCTACGTCATCTCCAACATTCATTAGTTTTTATCTTGGTGCTTATAGCCACTCTAACAGGTGTAAGGTAATATCTCATCATAGTTTTGATTTTCAATTCCCTAATGATTAGTGATGTTGAACATCTTTTCATGTGCCTGTTGGCCACCTGTATAATATTTTCTTTGGAAAAATGTCTGTTGATATCCTCTGCCCATTTTTTTTTTATCAGGTTGTTTGGTGTTTTTGTTGTTGAGTTAGATGCGTTCTTTATATATTTTGTAGATTAACCTCTTGTTGGATATGTGATTTGCAAATATTTTCTCCCAGTTGGTAGGTGGTATTTTTGTTTTGTTCCTGGTTTCCTTTACCTTGTGGAAGCTCTTTAGTCTGATGAAGTCCCATTTGTTTATTCTTTCTTTTGTTTCTCTTGCCTGAGTACATAGGCCATTTGAAAAGATGCTTCTAAGACCAATGTCAAAGAGTGTACTGCCTATATTTTCTTCAAGGAGTTTTATAGTTTCACTTCTTACCTTGAAATCTTTAATCCATTTTGAGTTAATTTTTGTGTATGGTGCAAGATAATGATCTATGTTCATTCTTTCACATGCTGCTGTCCAGTTTTCCCAATGCCATTTATTAAAGAGACTTTCCTTTCTCCATTTTATGTTCTTGGCTCCTTTATTGAAGATTAGCTGTCTGTAGATGTGTGGTTTAATTTCTGGGCTTTCAATTCTGTTCCATTGATCTGTGTGCCTGTTTTTGTACCAGTACCATGCTGTTTTGATTACTATAGCTTTGTAGTATATTTTGAAGTCAGGGATTGTGACGCCTTCAGCTTTGTTCTTTTTTCTCGGAATTGCTTTAGCTATTCAGGGTCTTTTGTTGCCCATATGAATTTTAGGATTCTTTATTCTATTTCTGTTAAGAACATCATTGGAATTCTGATTGGGATTGCATTGAATCTGTAGATTGCTTTAGGTAATTCAGACATTTTAGCTATGTTTATTTTTCCAATCCATGTGCATGGAAAATCTTTCCATTTCTTTATGTCATCATCGATTTCTTTCAATAGTGTCTTATAGTTCCCATTGTATAGGTCTTTCATCTCTTTGGTTAAATTTATTCCTAAGTAATTTTTTCTTTTTGTTGCAATCATAAATGGGATTTCATTCTTGAGTTCTCTTTCTGTTAGTTCACTATTACAGTATAAAAATGCAACTGATTATTGTAAGTTGATTTTGTACCCTGCAACTTTGCTGTAGATGTTGATTATTTCTAATAGTTTTCCAATGGACTCTGTAGGGTTTTCTATATATAGAATCATGTCTGCAAACAGCAAGAGTTTCACCTCTTCCTTGCATATTTGGATACCTTTTATTTCTTTTTCTTGCCTAATTGCTCTGGCCAAAACCTCCAGTACTATGTTGAATAAGAGTGGCGAGAGTGGGCACCCTTGTTTTGTTCCTGTTCTCAGAGAGATGGCTTTCAGTTTTTCACCATTAAGTACGATATTGGCTGTGGGTTTGTCAAAAATAGTCTTTTCTTATGTTGGCGTACTTTCCTTCTACACCCATTTTATTGAGAGTGTTTATCATAAATGGAAGTTGGATCTTCTCAAATGCTTTCTCTCCATCTATTGAGATGGCCATGTGGTTTTTATTCCTCATTTTGTTAATGTGGTATATCACATTGATTGATTTGTGGATGTTGAACCATCCCTGTGTCCCTGGAATAAATCCCACTTGATCATAGTGTATGATCCTTTTAATGTATTGCTGCATTCGGTTTGCCAATATTTTGTTGAGGATTTTTGTGTTCATCAGTGACATTGGCCTGTAATTTTCCTGCTTTGTGTTGTCTGTCTAGCTTTGGGATCAGCTTGATTTTGGCCTCATAGAATGAATTAGGAAGTGTTCCATCTTGTTCAGTTTTTTGGAATAGTTTGAAAAGGATAGGTTTTAAATCTTCTTTGAGTGTTTGGTAAGATTCTCCAGAGAAGCCATCTGGTGCTGGACTTTTATTTTTTGGGAGGTTTTTGATTACTATTTCAATCTCTTTACTTGTGCTTGGTCTATTCAGATTCTCTATTTCTTCTTGATTCAGTTTTGGGGGGTTGTATGAGTCTAAGAATTTATCCTTTTCACCTAGATAGTCTAATTTGTTGGCATATAGTTTTTCATAGTATTCTCTAATAGTCCTTTGTATTTCTATGGTATCCATTGCAATCTCTCCTCTCTCATTTCTAATTTTATTTATTTGAGGCTTCTCTCTTTTTTTTTTTAGTGAGTCTGGCTAAGGGTTTGTCAATTCTGTTAATCTTCTCAAAGAACCAGCTCTTAGTTTCATTGATCCTTTCTACTGTTTTTTTGGTTTCTATTTCATTTATTTCTGCTCTAATTTTTATTATTTCCCTCCTTCTGCTGACTTTGGCCGTCGTTTATTCTTCGTTTTTAGTTCTGTTAAGTGCAGTTTAAGATTGCTTATTTGAGATTTTTCTTGTTTCTTGTGGTAGGCCTGTGTTGCTGTGCATTTCCCTCTTAGGACTGCTTTTGCTGCATCCCATATGAGTTGGTATGATGTATTTTCAATTTCATTTGTCTCCAGATAGTTTTTTGAATTTTCCTTTAATTTCTTCATTGATCCATTGGTTGTTCAGTAGCATGTTCTTTAGTCTCCACATATCTGTGATTTTCCCAGCTTTTTTCTTATGGTTGATTTCTAGTTTCATAGCATAATGGTCAGGAAAGATGCTTGATATGATTTTAATCTTCTTAAATTTATTGAGGCTTGCCTTGTTTCCCAATATATGGTCTATCTTTAAGAATGTTGCATGTGCACTTGAGAAGAATGTGTATTCTACTTTTTTTGGATAGAGTGTTCTATATATATCTATTAAGTCCATCTGGTCTAGTTTTTCATTTAATTCCACTATTTCTTTGTTGACTTTCTGTCTGCATGGTCTATCCATTGATGTAAGTGGGGTGTTGAGGTTCCCTACTATTATTATGTTGCTGTTAATTTCTCCTGTTATGTCTGTTAATAGTTGCTTTATGTACTTTGGTGCTCCCGTGTTTGGTGCATATATATTCATAAGTGTTATGTCCTGTTGATGGAGTGTCCATTTTATCATTATATACTGCCCCCTTTGTCTCTCATTGCCTCTTTTATCTTGAAATCTACTTTATCTGATATAAGTATGGCAACACCTACTTTCTTTTGTTTGTCATTTTTTTGGAGTAACTTCTTCCATCACTTCACTTTGAAACTCTGTTTGTCTTTAGAGCTGAGATGCATTTCCTGGAGGCAGCATAGTATTGTTGGGTCTTGTTTTTCAATCCATCCCAGCACTCTGTGTCTTTTGATTGGAGAATTCAATCTGTTTACACAAAGTGATTATTGATATATGAGGGCTTAGTACTGCCATTTTATCACTTATTTTCCATTGTTCTGTATTTCCCTTCTTTCTTGTCCTGTGTATTTCCCACTCCCAATTCAGTTTGGTGATTCTCTATGATGGTTTTCTAAGTTTTATCTTTGTTTATCATTTGTGTCTCTGTTCTGATTTTTTGTTTAGTGGTTACTGTAAGGTTTGTGTAAAAGATCTCATAGATGAGATAGTCCGTTTTCTGATAGCCTCTTATCTCATTAGTCTAAGTAGGTTCCATCCCTTTTCTCTTCCCCATCTAATTTATTGTTGTCACAACTTATTCCATTTTGTGTTTTGTGTTTGTGGTTAAAATGAAGTGATTATAGTTATTTTTGATGCTTTCCTTCCCTTTATCTTTAATGTTATAATTAAGTGTTTGCTAACCTGTTCTGATAGAGACCTGCAATTTTCTGATTTTGTCTGTCTGTTTATCTCCTTGCCCAAGGCTTTGTAAACCCTTCCTTTTTTTTCAGATATGAGGGCCTTCTTGGTATTTCTGTGTTGGGGGGATCTTGTGGTGATGAACTCCCTCAACTTTTGTTTATCTGGTGAAGTTTTTATTTCTCCATTGTATTTGAAGCATAGTTTCACTGGATAGACTCTTCTTGGCTGAAAGTTTTTGTCTTTCAGTATTTTGAATATATCATTCTATTCTCTCCTAGGCTGTAAGGTTTCTGCTGAGAAATCTGCTGAAAGCCTGATAGGGGTTCTTTTGTGGGTTATTTTATTCTGCCTTGCTGCCCTTAATATTTTTTCTTTGCCATTTTCTTTTACTGGGTTTACTAATATATGCATTGGAGAAAGTCTTTTTACCTTGATGTAATTAGGAGTTCTATTAGCTTCATTTAACTGTAACTCCAGCTTCTTCCCCAGCTTTCAGAAGTTCTCAGCTATTATTTCTTTGAACAAGCTCTCTGCTCCTTTTTACCTCTCCTCTCCCTCTTGAATACCTATAATCCTTATGTTGCATTTCCTAATTGAGTTGGATATTTCTTGGAGAATTTCTTCATTTCTTTTTAGTCTTAGTTCTCTCCACCTGTCCACCTGAAGCATTTCTATACTTCTGTCCTTTAAATTACTAATTCTGTCCTCTATAATATCAGCTCAGTTTTTTAATGATTCCAGATTTTTTTTGTCTCATTCATTGTGTTCTTCATCTCCAACGTTTCTGATTGCTTACTTTTATAGTTTCAATTGCTTTTGTGAAGGATTCTCTCTGCTCATTAATTTTATTCCTGAGTTCACTGAACAGTTTTTCTGAGTTTTCTTATAACTTGTTGAGTTTCTTTATGATAATTATTTTGAATTCTCTGTCATTTTGATTGTAAATTTCTGTGATGTCATAACTGGTTTCTGGATACTTGTCATTTTCCCTCTAGTCTGGAGTGTGAATATATTTCTTCATGCTGTTTCATGGGGTGGACTTTTGCCATTGCATAGTGGTAGTATTTGGTTGCAGATCCCAGCTGCCACCACTTGCAGGGGTGGGAAGCAGAAGCTATGTTTTCTGAGCCCGCCATGACCCTTGGCAGTTGTGCCTGTCTGTTGGAAGCTGTGCCAATAGGGATCTCTGCATCTGCTTGCCACTGCTTCACACATGTAGGCACAGGAGCTCTGTCAGGGATCTCCTGCCCAGCTGCTGTGCAAGGCAGGATGATGGGGAGAGGGCACCTTTTTTCCTGCCCATACTCCCTCTCTGTACTCACCAGCTGCCTGCCTTGGCTGCTTGACTTGGTTAGGGCACCCCCATGGTTGCTTAGCTGCCTCAGTATGAAGCATTGCCATGGGCTGGGAGGCAACTCCAAGAGTGAAAGTCTTCCCTCAAAGGGCGGCCTTTTCCACATTCTCCTCTCAAAGTCATGCACCAGTCACTGTGTGAGGTCCTGTGCCTTAGATTGCTGCTGTTGGGGAGGGAGAGTAGGTCGCTTACCTCCTTCCACTGCCTCCTGGGGGGTCCAGCACCCTCATGCAGACGAATGGCTGCATGGGTCTCTTGGACATCTATTGTGTTGTGTGGATGTTGTCTGTTGGTTTATGAACATGCTTTTCATCATATCTTAGGGGGCAAAGCCTAGAGGAATAGCTCACTCCACCATAATGCTGACATCGCTCTCCCTCCATTTTTTGCACTTTTGCGTTTTCTCTGCTGGAGATTTCGATGTGTAAAATGGCCCCCAAGCATAGTGCTGAAGTGCTGTCTAGTGTCCCCAAGTGCAGGACAGTTGTGAAGTGCCTTATAGAGAAAATATATGTGTTAAATAAGCTTCATATAGTCATGATTTATAGTGCTGTGGGCCAAGAGTTTAATGTTAATAAATCAACAATATATATTAGATAAGGTGTCTAAACAGAAACACACATGAAACAAAGTTATATATTGATTGCTTAACAGAATATTGTGACCAGAGACTCACAGGATCCTAACCCTGTATTTCCCCTGGAAGCAATGATTCATTATTCACTATTTCAGTGTTCACAGTGCCTTTATAGAACACAACTACTATGAATAACAAGAACTGATTCTCAATCTCTATCTCTCTCTTTCTCTGTGTCTGTATATATATATATAGTCTCTCTCTATATATATTCTATATATTCTTCAAGCTAGGGCTCTAAGTCCAGTTTATAACAAATTTTTTTTGATGTGCACTGTGCTGAGCATTCATGGTCTAATCATGGACACCATGAGGTAGGTCACTTTTAAAATTTAGTTTGAAGCTTAGCAGTGTCTTTAATTACCCATATAAGTGGTAGTGCTGAACTTCAAACTAAGTTCTGTCTAATTACAAATTATAAGCACTTTCTTCATCCTTTTTAGGTTTTTTCATCAACTAATACTTTGGATAACTAATACTTTAATTAAGTCAGTTTTTAATGTCCATAAGCAAAGCACAGATTATAGGTAGAATTGGGATGCCTATTTCCTGGTCTTTTAAATCTAGTTCAACTTCCCCAGGGGAATGCATAAGAGTTAGTCTTACATGTGTGCCTATGGATCAAATGTTTCCTTGGATGTCCTTCTAACTTTCCTGAGTGATCCATACCCCACTTCGCCTCCTGACTCTTTGATTATACAATTTTTACCTCTGTTCCCATTGTCTTCTCAAATGTTTCCCTTGAGTCTGCTTTCCCCTTGAGAATTTCACTGTGGATTGAAAGTCCTCATGTGCCACTTCTAACTGGGGGTGCCCCTTAGTGTTGCTGCACCCAGAGCTCTGGTTTGGGGCATCCGTGTACTCCCAGACCCTGCCCTTCAGTTCCTTCTTGACCTGCCAGTCCTACCTTTTTATCTGCCTCTTAATTTCTCTCCAGCTTCTCTAGCTCATCCTAATGTGAATTTCTTCACCAATTCACAAACAATTCAGAAAGCAATGTTACCTTGGATGGTGAATGAAAAAAAGAGACTTTATAAAATACTCATTAAAAAGTGGTGATATTTCTCTATTTCCTGCATAGTTCATTGAGCACACCATCATGATCTATAATTTATGTGCCTGGTAGTTGTCACTGGTACAAAGTTGTTAGTTTGAAAGTCCCTAGAAAACAGTGTTTCATTTGGTTTATCATTATCCTAGAAACATTTATGCTATCAAATAATAGGCCTCTGCATTCTAAAAAATTGCCATAATGCGTCCATGGCCAATGCTTGAAAATTACTTTCAGAATTCCTCCAGTAATTTTATTGATTAACCTCACAGCATTTGTGATGCACATTTGCATTAATCATTTGATCACAAAACTGAGAAATGACCTGCCTCAGTGAAGATTCAATATTGCCTCTGTTCTTCATGTAACCTTTTCCACCAGAAATGTAGTGTATACCTGTGTGGATGAGTGAAATACATCCAGGCTTTTCCTGTAAGCACTTGTCTCTCACAGGTGGAAGTATGAACAATAAATCAAGTTTTTGGAAAGGGTTGGATCTGTGTTTACACCAAATGTATAATTACTAGTACAGAAGCACTTCAAGTGCATTCCTTACTTAAGAGTATTTTACTCCCACTTGTTTGCTGCCAAATAGAGATTTCAGTTGCTGAAGGAACGATGCTGACGAGGCTCATGGATTCATATAACATTACAAAGTGAGTCATGAGTAGTCACATGTTTTATGGGCTAAAGGTTTCCTAGAAAAATATACTTTGCCTTCCTCTCATCAGAAGGTAAGAAGAGCACAGCAGTGTTGTAGGATAAGATATGCTCAGCTCTGCAGCATGTGCAGACCTTTCCAGTGCCCTGAGCTTGCCTGGGGCCTGATGAGGAGAGTCAAGTGACCCATCCAACATCACATGCAGCATCATGTGCCAGGTTCTCTGAGTGCATGATCTGTTTGTGCAGAGAGAACGTTGACCTTTTAAGTGTAAGGATTCTTGCAGAGAACTGCAATGTTATGCAGTGAATGGTGTAGTCTTCCAGTGTCTTGAGTAATACAGAATGACTTCCACAAGTTCTCAATTTCCAACTCCTGGAATCGTCTTTCTGGGAAAGCTTATTTATTTGAATGACCTTATTTGCCATCCTGTTTGTAAGTTGTCACCCTAATTTCCCCTTCCCCAATGTCATGTACTTCAACAATTGAAATCTTTTGCAATGGTATGAAAGCATTCAGCATATAGGTAATGTTTATTATTGGCATAGAAAAGATTCCTCTGCTCTTCCTGAAGGTGAGAACAATTGATTTTACATCCTCCAGCATATAGATCGCCTGAGAGATGAAGAAAATGTTACTATTCAGCATAAATGCCATTAAAAATAGTAGTAGTAATGATAACAATACTTTGTATTGTGTGCAAGTCACTTTATATACATCTCTAATTCTTATAATAATTCTGCAAAAATAGTAATTTTTATGCTTATTATAGAAATTTGGAAATGAAGTTTCAGGGAGATTTACTTCATTTGTTTGATAGCTAATGAGTATTTAAAACTGAAATTTAGGCGCTGGCCCCGTGGCATAGTGGTTAAGTTCGGTGCAGTCCAGTTCAGTCGTCTGGGTTCATGGATTCAGATCCTGGGTGCAGACCTACACCTCTCATCAGCCATGCTGTGGTAGCAAACCACATACAAAATGGAGGAGGATTGGCATGGATGTTAGCTCAAGGCTAATTTTCCTCAAGCAAAAAAAAAGAGAATGATTGGCAATAGATGTTAGCTCAGGGCAAAACTTCCTCAGAAAAGAACAAAACAAAAACTTGGAATTCAAATCCATGCAGTTCTGACTCTCTTAACTTACCACTGTTCGATATCCAAATTAGCTCCTTCGTTCCCTTCTTTCTTCTTGTCTCCTTCCTTCCTTTCCATAAAATCAATCGAAGAATTTATATTGAATTGCTAATGTGATCCAAACACCATGCCAGACTCTAGAGATAAAAGAGATGAATACAATTTCACTTTATCTCTCAATAAATTCCCACTCTAGTAGAGGACATAGACATGAAAAATAATAATTTCATTAAAATATACAAGCATAAAGTACAGTGATGGCCTAAAGAGGATCAAAGATGAACAAAAGATCACCCTGAGGAGGATGCCAGTGGGGAATGCCTACCAGGAGAAGCACCTGCATGTGCACAGGATGAAGCCAGGGGACAGAGTGGGAGGATGACTGATGGTGCAGCATAGCACAAGCCAGGAGGAGTGGTGGGACTGGCAGACAGACAGTAACTCAAGCCTAGGCCCAGAGTTAGAAGGGCTGGGTGTGCTCTCCTTGCTGTGTGACTTGAGGCAAGACATTTTCCTTCTTGTTCTTCAATCTCTTCTGTCAAAATGGGGGTCTAAATAACAGTGCCCATCTATTATGGTTGACACGAAGATTAAGTGAGCTAATATTTGTGATTCACTTAGAAGAGTGCCAGACACACAGCATTTCATATGGTGAGCTTTGAATAAAAACCTTGGCTATGCATGGTGAAGACAAGTTATAGAGGCTTTGTGGGCCAGGCAAATGTACTCAGACTTGGACCTGGATAAAAGGGAAGCCACTGAAAGGTTTTCTCTAGTAGAGTAATGAGATTAGCTTTGCTTTTGAGAAGATCTCTGTGGTAGCAGTGTGGAGAGGCCTTGGAGAGCAAAGATGTGGGTGGCAGGGAGGTTGGTTAGGCTAGCCCTTCCCAGTGCTCACTTGGGTAGACTACATTATTTAATTGATGCTCTCCTCTTTTTGTAAATGCCTAAGTTTCCCAAAATGGTCAATTTAAAGGAGCAGCAATCATTTGGATATGTAAACTTAAATATAGTCTCATTACCACAGTCACATCTCATACTAATGTGGTTTTATGTATTTCTTTGAAAATTTAGTGAAGAAAGCTTGCCATAAGATATCATCTGCCCTATTAGAAACTTCTTGGGGACTTCAGAGTTTAGCAGAGGATTCAATTGCATCCACACTGAGAAGCTAGAAAATTAAGTTATAAAAACTCTTTTTTAGTGATAAATTTCAATGGAAAAAATATATTCATGGAATAAAATTTTGTTTCTTAAGTAAATTACTCTCAAATTAGGCTCCTGGCTCTAGTGGGTCTGCCAGCCATGAGTAGCTCCACATTTTTCTTTCAATAGAGACCACTTGGGAAAAAAGATTGGTGTTACCTACAAAAGCTCCGAAATTTGTCTCCTTGGCATATATACCCAACAGGAATGCGTACATGTGGCACTGAGAGATTTGTTCAAGGATATTCATAGCAACATTATTCCTAATTGGACATAATTCAAATGTTCTTTACAGCAAAATGGATATGTATTTTGTGGTACTAGCATGCAGTGAGTTCTAAAAAGCTCTGAAATAGAATGAACAATAGCTACATTCAGCAATAGGATGAATCATAAACTTAATGTTGAAATAAAGAGGCCAGACACAAGAGAATATATACAGTGTGAGTCTAAAATTAAAAAAAAAAAAACAGTGGAGGACTGACCCCATGGCCGAGTGGTTAAGTTTGTGTGCTCCGCTTTGGCACCCCAGGGTTTCGCCGGTTCAGAGCCTGGGCATGGACATGGCACCACTCATCAAGCCATGCTGAGGCGGCATCCCACATGTCACAACTAGAAGGACCCACAACAAAAAATATACAGGTACACACCGGGGGGCTTTGGGGGGAAAAAAAGGGGGAAAATGGTGGAACAAACTGTTGTTATAAATATGCATTGCAGTTAATTTTGGTGAGAAGGGAGGTCATAATGATTGGGAAAATTACAACAGATGTTTCTGGGCTCCTAGCACCATACTGGTTCTTGATCTAGGCAGTGGTCACATAAGTTTTCACTCTGCTCCTCTCATTCTGTCTCACACACATGCGCACACGCTGTCTCCCTATGTCCCCAACGCCATGTTCTGTGCCATCTCCATCTCCTTCTCCATCTCCATATCCAATCCATATCCATGTCTATCTGTACCATATGTCCTTCTCCATCTCCATATCTATATCTATACCTAGATCTATATCTACACCTGTATCTTTATGTTTTCACTCGTCTGTACTTTATTTCAACATGGCTGTTTAAAAGGCAATAGTCTAGTTTTTTATCAATATTTTTTAAGATTGTGAAAATAAAACCTGTATATAAAATGTTAGACTTAGAAAATTAGAAAAAATTAGTCATAACTATTGAGCTAAAAGAATATTTTAAATTATAGTACAATATAAATTGTCTAGAATAGTCATAATGTACTGTAATTTATACTAGAACTTTAGAATTGTAGCAATACAGCATTAAACGATCATCTCTTTTATTTCTTAGGCAACATTCTTTAAGCAGAAAGAAAATACAGTAAACTGCTGGTGAATCTATAAAATTTTAAGTAAATGGACTAAAAAATGTGAAAACTTTCATTGCTCTGAGCTGAGTCATACTGAACTCTTTCAATGTATGAAAGTCCTAAATGATATGTTAATATAGAGATCTATGATGTATATACTGTGATAACAAGGTCAAGGGTTTGTGCTGTTAAAGTAATAATTACATCAGTGATGCATGCTTATCGGCAAATTCGGGCCTAGCCTTATGTAGTTTGTGATCTAAGCCTAGGTAATCATGTCTAGAAAGGATAAGAGAGTATATATTTTGTGTAGCCAGTTTTACATGTGCATGCGCACACACACACACACGCACACGAATATAATCTCCAAATAAATGCATACATGATTTAAACACGAACATTTGTCAAGGCACACAAAGATTTCGGCTGTGAAACAGATAATAAACCCATAAAGTTTCCATCCAATCCAGGTTTGAAAAATATATGCTTCACTGTAAAGACTGTTTGTCTCCTAAACAGATTTGGTTTTTTTGAGATTCCTCAGAGCTCCATGTCCTGGACCACAGTTGGCATTATCGATCTTTTTTATAGCCATTCTTATGGGTGGTTAATAGTGTCTCATTGAATGGTTAATTTTGTTTGTTTTTGTGTTTTTATCTTTTAAATATTTATTGTGGAAATTTTCAAACACACGAAAGTAGAGAGAACAGTATAGTGAACCTGATCTTCCCAACATGTAGCTTCAACAATTTTCAGTACATTGCCCATTTTGTTTCATGTATGTGCCCACCTACTTGCCCCCCGCTTCCCCTGACCAGGTTATTATGAAGAGTATCACAGACATCAGGACTGTCATTCTTTAGCTGTGGCATACTATGTACTATGCAGGTGCCGGAGGCTGTGTTTTTATGTTATTTTCTAAATAATCCAACGTATGTTCTTTGCAAATTCTCCAATATGAACAATTTCAGATCTATGTCCGTTATAGGAAAATAAAAATCACAGAATTTTAGAAACCTCCAAAAATATTGATTTCTTAAAACTTTTTTTCACATTAATAGAAAATCTTTTTAGATTTTTTTGGTAACTTGATAGTTAAATTCAGAATGTCGTTTGTAATGGTGTCTACTCATAGTTGTTATATTTTTAAAGCTTCCTTCTTTTTCTAGGATAAAAGTAAATCATGAACATTGTACAGCCTGCAAATTAATTTTAAAATTACCTATGGGGGGATGGGTCCCTTTGGAAATATCCAGTGTCAGCTTTTATGATGTTTGTTTTCAGTTTTTTCTTTGAGTACATTTTACATAGTTAAGGTTCTGATATTTTTGGAAACTTGGATAATATCCAAGTCTTTCCTTTTAAAAGAAAAATGTGAGCAACCATGGTTTGCAGACCCCCCCCACCCAGGGGCCAGGAACCTAACTACTTAAAAAACTAATTTGAGAGTAATTTACTTCGGAAACTAAATTTTTATGCTATAAATGTATCTTTCAAGTCAAAATTTCACTGTGACAGAGAAGTTTTTATAACTGATAAAATATATTTTTGGATTACAATCAAAAGTGAAATATCTAGAAGTGTTCTAGAACTCACATTTCCTAGAGATCAACGAAGCCCATTTTGTAAAACACTAGAGTATCTGACAATTCGTAATCATAGATAGTCAAATTTTATTTCAGCCCTGAATTTGACGTCCATCTCAAGTAAACTCTTGTTCAAAAGGATAACGCGTAGCAAAATGAAGCAGTAAAATAAGAGTTGACCTGTTCTGGGGGCAAAGGGAGAGTCAAGAACGATTTCCAGGTGATGATGCCTGAGCTGAGTGTGGAGGTGAATTGGGTAAGACAGGAGAGAGGTAAGAGGTGAGCCCAGAGCACCTGTATTGCAGGGGAAGATATCCTGCACATTTCTCTAAACAATCGGGAGCTGTTGACAATCTTTAAGAAGAGTTTAGTGGCATGATTAAAGTCGTGGGCCTCTTTGTAATAGTCATTAGGAAGCTTTTACTAGAATGGAAAGATCTCTCCTAGCAGTCTCCAATGATGTTACCTCTCTTCCTGTCTGGCCCTGGTCTGTTCGATTCAGTCAGACAAGTCTTAGGGCATCAGATCTGCTGTTGTCCATTAGGCATTAATTAGATATACACAACTTACAGATGGGCAGGTCTGCATGTGGGAACAGAGCAGACAGCTACTCCTCTGGCCTTCTCTCAGATGGCTGGTTTCCCACGGAAGCTTAGAGCAGTGTGTTCCGGCTCTTTTTCTGAATGTGTGCTCCCTTTGGTAAAGATCACAGCTTTACACCCAGCCAGATGCTGCCGCCACCTCCAAGAGCCCTGCTTTCTTCTCCCTGTCATGGGACACCAAGAGCTTTACTTTTGATAATTTAAGAGAAACAAATATTGTAAGTATGTGCCTATAAAATTATAGCATTCAATATGTTTTTCCAGATGAAATATGCAAACCAGAAGAGAGGGAGGTCCCTGGACATGTGGCCCAATTTAGCGTCTAATCTTGAGGAAAGGAGATCCAAGGGGAGGCATTGTCATGGGGCATCCTCCAACTCTCCACGGGGCTTGCAAGTAGCCCTTCCAAGCTCCTGCCACATGGGGAGGCAGGGGGTGTTACACAGGGAGTAGGGCTCTGGCTCTGTTACCTCTTGTCTCTCCTAGCCCTATGACGTGGCAAGTGATTTAGTCTGTGCTCAGTTGTCCCTCTGTATAATGGAAATAATAACAGCTCCACCTCTAGGATTTTCATAAGGATAAAATAAGTTATTTTGTTAAATTGTTTTGAACACTATTTGACCATCAGTACCTTTGTTATTTCTTTATTGTGATGTAGCCACTAGGCACATATTTGTTGAATAAGTGCTTGTTGAATAGATGAATAAGTGAGTAAATGAATGAAAAACATGGTGCTGAAGACATATTTTGCTTATGGCTTACTTTATGGTCTGTACAGGCTGGCACACTTTATTAATACATGGCACATATATAGACATACACACTCACCCCACACACAGTCTCTCACACATGTATACACTCACACACTCTCATATACATGCCCACATACACACACTCTTATACATACACCAAACACGCATGCCCTGCTAGAAGCAATTCAATCAATCACTCTAGGGGATAAAAGAACATTTTGCCTCATTCTGACCACTGTTATTCGCTTTCCTGTGCCTTTGTTCCTGAGTTCATCAGGGAGATGCACCAAACACTATTTATTCACTATAAAAAGTGCCTGGGAACAAGACCACACATGGTATTCGTGCAGGATCAATTCGAAGAGTTCTGAGGTTTGTAGAGACTGGTTTCGATCATGTAAATCTGGAGCGTGTGCATTTGGGGTGGAGTGGGGTAAGATTTGATTATTATACTTAAAATTTGTGATTGAGTAAATCGAGACCCACCTGTGTTGAATGTCCTGCTGGCGCTGGGTGGTGATGTGCTGCTTCCCAGCTACAGCCCCTGAAGTTATCGTGCTTGTGAGCCAGTGGGGAGGTAAGCACACAATAACACAGGTGTTTTGGTGTAAACTCAGAGAAACAAAAGCTTCCAATGGTCCTGAGGAGAGTGACGACCACTGCATGAGGCTGGGGAGACAGACAGGGAGGTGGTCAGAGCAGATCTTTTCCCTTTGAGGCAGGTTACTGTATCACTTCTAAATTAAGTGTATGACTATATTTGGTAATGTAAAATGTAGCACTGGAGAATAAGCAATTTACTTTATGCAAACAGATTACCATATGACATATACATGTAGGGCCTTTCTTTTTGGAGCTTTGGGCCCAGCAAGAGAGCTTGCCTGTCACTGTTAGATATGTTGCTGGAGCCAGGTTCCTTCATCTTTCATGGAGACAAAAACTCTAGTTGAACACTACATTTCTAATAATTTTCAAGATTGTTTGCCTCTGGAGACTTTAAAAAAATCCTGTTAGATCCTCTGGGGCATTTGATGTAAAAATGCTGTAATTAGAATCAGTAGCATGGCTTCATTCTATCCATGGGTGGCTCTCCTAAAGAGAGTGAAAGAAGACCCTGGAAAACAACGTGGTCATTGTAAGCAGGACCTCCTTCAGGGCCCTCTGGGATGGCACACTGGGAGAGGATTACTGTTGGTCACGGAATGGGTAATTTCATTGGTTCCACTTGCCAGCCACACTGGCACATTCTGGTCAGTCATGTTCCAGTCGGCAGGCCTTGGAAGCTAAGAACTCCTTTTCTCTACCTCCCCACCAGCATTTGTTATCTCTTATCTTTTTGATGATGGCCATTCTAACAGTGGGAATGTAAATTGGTGTGGGCAACTGTGGAAAACAGTATGGAGGCTCCTCAAAAAATTAGAAATAAAACTAGCATATGATCCATCAATTCTACTTCTGGGAATATATTCAAAGGAAACAAAACACTAATTTGAAAAGATATCTGCAGCTCCATGTTCATAGCAGCATTATTTATAATAGCCAAGATGTGGAAGGAACCTAACTGTCCACTGATGGATGAATGAATAAAGAAGATGTGGTATATATACAAAATAGAATATTATTCAGCCATAAAAAAACAAATCCTACCATATGCAGCAACATGAATGGAACTTAAAGGCATTACGCTAAGTGAAATGTCTTAAAAAAGAAATCAAAAAGCACCAAACTCAGAAAAAAAGATCAGACTTGTGGTTACCAGACGCAGAGGGTGGGGCAAGGGGCAATTGGAGGAAGGGGGTCAAAAGGTACAAACTTCCAGTTATAAGATAAACAGGTACTAGGGATGTAGTGTACAGCATGATGACTGTAGCTAATGCTATGTGATCTAATATAGATATGATATATAAGAAAGTTGTTAAGAGAGTAAATCCTGACTTTTCATCACAAGGAGAAAATTTTTTTCCTTTTTTCTTTTCTTCTTTCTTCTCTTTTTATTGTATGTATATGAGAAGATGGATGTTAACTGAACCTATTGTGGTAAACATTTCACAATATGTGTAAATCAGATCATCATGCTGTATGCCCTAAAACTTACACAGTGGTGTATGTCAATTATTTCTCAATAAAACTGGGGAAAAAAAGAAGAGCTCTTGTGTCCTAAAGCTCTGCAGGCAACACGTGGTGCTAAAATTGCAGCAATCTTGGAGACGCTGAAGGTGCGACTACCCCTCAATTTCCACACCACCAACCGTAGAGCATGCAGAGGAAAGGAAAGCTGCTTTCCTGACAGTTTCAGATCATCAGTGTTGAGAAGAAACAAGGCAGCCATAATACAAAGTACAGGTTCAAACTAGATTGCAGAATCAAGGCCAGATTGCAGAATCAATCTGGAGACTTGGATGTTACTATCAGAGAAATTCTTTTGCAAAGAGGTATCATGTGAAGAATCATTTAATGTTTGCAAATGTATTGACCTTTTATAATTCCATCACCTTTTTCTTGCTTTTTTTCAATGGAGATGTTTTAAGCTACTTGTTCATTGAGATGTATAACTCAAAATTAAATGAAAAAGATAAGGTATAAGGTCAGATCAACTATCATTTGGTATCTGTGTATAAAAGAAGATCATTACTAAATATTAATCTTTTGAGTATTTATATTGAAAAAATGTACACTATGAAGAAAAAAGGTAGCCATGAATTGGATAATTTTTCCCATTAGGTGAATGTTATGTTAAATTTAGGGTGAAAATGTCAGGATGGACATGGAGGTCTGTTTTTATAGAAAACGAAGGTATAGCAACACCGCCTTTTTAATTATTTGCAGAAATTCAGAAATTCACTTGTTATGTTATATTGAGCTTTGACAGTATTATTGCTTTGGGGGCGTTATGACTTAATCCATGTCACATGTGACTCCATGTAGGAAAATGACGTGTGAAAACAGCTTACTGAATCACTGGGTGTAGCTCTGTGCAGTTTCCTATTATCAGTGTTTTATGGAGAGCTCACTCAAAATGATAGATGAAATAGAGGACAACCTCCAAACCTCTAATGCCTGGTGGAAATTATACTAGTCGAAAACTTCAGGAAATTACTGAAGATTTTCAGAATTAAAATGTAGATAGGAGGAAAGAATATGGTGATGATAGTAGATTGATATCTTAAGTTACATTGTGACGATGATGGCAAAACCTCCCGTGAAGGACGTCTTTTTATTTGCGTTTACAAGTAGGATTTTAGCATGTTTATCTCTGGCTCAGATATTTTTTTTTTTTAGAGAGTGAAAAAATGTTTCTCAAGTGAATCCAAATATTCACCAGTCTATTTCTAGTTCTAAAATGTTATCGAATTTCTTATAAATACATATATATATACTTAAATTACTTTATTTTTTTTATCTTTTTCCTTCTAAAAAATAAACCCTTATGGGAAAAAGAAGAGGTTAATTAAGGCTTCTCCATGCGCGTCTGAGGAAAAGATTTGGTGCATAATTCCTTTTCCTTTCAGAGTTTCCCAGAGGCGGTTTTCTCATCCTCTAGGCTGTGTGGGAGGGCAGCCTGGCCTTCAGGCTCACATCCTCCCTCCAGGTTTGTACTATGCAGGGCAGGAGCCAGGAGACCACAGGCAGGTGTCGGGCTCACTCCCTGTCTTTGGTGGTGTCCCAAACTCCACAAGGTACAGAGGTCCAGGAAAAAATGTGAAATCAGCCACCCAAGTTGAATGGAAAATTTCAGGATGTTAGAAAATATGGGGACAGCTGATGGCTGAGGTCATGGCTTAGAATGATTTTTCAGTTTACCTGTTTACTCAAACCATTTTACCCATTCCTTAGCAAAAAAGAAAAAAAAAGGAAAAGGACACCTCACAGGAAAGAAGAAAAAAAAGCAATTAATCTATTTTGGCAGGCAGAATGAGTATAGCTTTGTTTATATTCCTAGATTTAGCACAATCTGTATGAGCTATCTACATGATAAAACTCTCTAGAGGTTTTTTTTTCACCCTTTGTTCTTTGTGTTATTTTTCAGAAATCATTTAAAAATCATTTAAGTGTAGGGGCCAGCCCCGTGGCCAAGTGGTTAAGTTTGTGTGCTCCGCTTTGGTGGCCCAGGGTTTCACTGGTTCGGATCCTAGGTGCGGACGTGGCACCGCTCGTCAGGCCACACTGAGGCGGCGTCCCACATACCACAACTAGAAGGACCCACAACTAAAATATACAACTATGTATGGCGGCAATTGGGGAGAAAAAGCAGAAAGAAAAACAAAGAAGATTGGCAACAGTTGTTAGCTCAGGTACCAATCTTTTAAAAAACAAATCATTTAAGTGGACATTTACAAGGATGTTGAAGGCGAGCCATAATATACCCAGAAATACACTAATGGGTGAATATTTATATTCCTTTGAGAAATATTCTTTTTCCAGAGCGGAAGAGACACCCCTTATTTGGTTGATATGCTTTGTTGCTATGCCTTATGGTGTTCAAAGAGGTTGCTGAGGAATTCCGGAAGAAATGGAAGAATGTCAGGAGAGGCTCTCCATTGGATTCTTGTTCTACGTAGAAAGAAAAAGAGAGAGGATATGATGTTTACTCTGATGGACTTCACTATTGGAAACTTGACCCAACATATGGTGGTCCCTATGTTCTTTACATTCTCCACTTTCCTCATAGGGGCTCCCTGAGTTCCTCCCATTCCTTTCCACTGTACAAGTCCCTGCTCAGGGCCCTTCTCCCTGCAAAAAGTAATTGAATAGGTCAGGTGGATGTTCTCCCCAGGGGGCTTCCCCCAATGAGTGTGTTTTGGGAGCACCTTGGGAAATGCGAGGGGCTGGCAGTCTACAGAATATATGGCAGAGTCTGTGACCTAAACGTTCCATATGATGTTGAGTTCTTTAGTGTAAAAGCTTCCTGGAATCTTCTGATATGTTAAAGTAAACTTTGAAACTTCAAGAAGAAGATAAGGTATACAACATGTGACAGTCTCTGACCAGAGGCGTCTTTGAGAAGCGTCTGAAAGACTCATTTTCTGGAGCACAGTTTGAGAACCAGACACTGGTTTTCAATGAGCTCAATGAACTCCTTGGAGGATCAGGCCTGTTTTAAGAAGAGTCTTTCTTGCTTGCTTCTTTTACATATCTAGTTCTTCAATGATTAAGCTTTTCTTTGAAGAAAATTTTCCTTGACCAATAAACGAAAAAAAGAAAAAAGGATTCTAGAAATATTTGTGGATGCTCAAGACTGAACCTCAGTGTCAGCTATTTTTTTCCCCTGGCTTTGCTACTCCTCAGATTTTTTTAATGGTATTTTTGGAATGAAACCACATATTCAAACTTGAGTATGAAATCCAAGAGCCAAAAATGTCTGAAATTTTTCCCACAAGTGCGTTAGAACCACGAGCAAATGAAAGGACTCCCTCTTAGTGGGAGATCACTGAGGTAACTGGACAGAAGGTAAGAAAAATGAAAGTAATTCTGTTGATTCATGTATAAATTCCCCATGTAGTTCATTAGCTGGACACTCTTAACTGAACACCAGGCTGTCCTGGGCAGAGGCCATAAATCACTGAATCCACTGCAATGGCTGCCTGCAGGATAAGGGAGCTGCATGCTAGAAGCTTGCTCCAGTTAGACAGACTTCTACAATAATGCATCGTGGTCTCTTGATAAGGGGGACACAGTAAAAGTTGTGATTTTTAATCACAGGCCAAGAAGACAAACAATCAAGTGTAAAATTAGAAAAGATGATTTTTGAACATCAACCTGAAACTTCGTGTTTTCCTGCATTATCCTAGGTTTCCAGGCCAAATCCATGCATTGTTAGGCGTAAGGCCAAATTACTTAAATTCAGTACAAGGAAAATCAATAAAGGCTGATAAATGTGCCTGTTTAGGGTCTCGTGGCTGCACAGGACCTTCATGTCTATAACCTGAGTTCTCCCAGGAGCCCCCTCACTGGGACGAAGCAAGCATATTTGAAGGGTAGTTAAGGAAACTCCTGGTAGAATGCTATACAATCCATTTCTAACCTCTACTTTTTTCTTTTACATTTTTAAAAATTTTTAGTTATATACTCTATAACTTATTCTGGACAAAAATCTTCTCATCAGGCTGTGGGATAAATTCAAAATGAGTAGGAGAAATGACAGCTTATCCTTATTTCAACGTGGAAATGTGGCTTCTCCAGATGTTTCTAATGTTCCAAATAGGCATTTTCAAAACTGAACATTGTATCAAGGCTGCCAGTCTACAGGACTCTAAACAGTGATGGTGCTTCTGTATTTCCCCTCCCCACCCCCACCAGAAAAGTAGAGAGTGACTTTGACTTGAGGTAAAACAGAATTTTTCTTCCTCGATATAGTGACCAATGACAGTTAGACACAGACACTAAGCCTTATTTGTAGAACTGTTACGGGTATGAAAGAGTCTTAATCCAGAGCATCAAGTGGTGGGTGAATCATTCTGAAGGCTGGTTTCCAAGACCACAAGAAATCAGCGAGGCGATCTTTAAGAAACATCAAGAGCATATACCACATCATAAGAAAATCCCATATATGTCCTCCTCCCCACATATAGGAGAGAGAAAGAAAAAAGAGATGGCAAGAGAGAGAAGGAGAGAGTGAAACAGAAAGACAAAGAAGTCTCACCATGTTGGAAATATGGCTTTTGTTAGAGTTGTCGTTGTTGTTTTAATCCTGCCCTGAGCTCTTCTGTGGGGGAGACGTGGAAACAGTGGCCAGAGCATGAGAATTTGAAAAATGCATTAATGTAGTGACGGTTTGCTCAACTGCTGCATGGGGAAAGTTATTTGATTATTCATAGATGTACGTCTGTGCTTTGCATTGTTTCAGCTTTAAGGTGTTTTATAACAACTTTAAGTGTTTGCAATGAGAAGTTAAGTTATTCCACAATTGACTAGATCATGTCTATTTAGCAACAAAATATTCATTCCATAAAAATTTTCTGCTCATCTCTTAGGTCCCAGGAATATGCAGGTCATTGGGAGATAAAAATATGATCCCAGTCTCTACCCTAAAGGAATTCACAGTCTAATGAGGAGACAGGCACATAGGCAAACAACGGTAACGTAAATTACATATGATGTGCAGTAGCAATGTAGATAAGACGCCCCATATCAGTCTGGGAAAGTCAAGGGAGGCTTTCCAGAGGAGGCGGCAGTTGGACGGAGAGGCCAAGAATATGTAGGAATTAAGCAGATGAATAAAAACTGGAATGGGCTCTAGAGGCATTTGGCACAGGATAAACATGATTTTAGGTTTTCTAGAAAACTATAAATTATTCAGTTTTTTCTGGAGAGTGCAAAAATATAAAATAAAATCATTTATTGAGGAATCAACAAAAGCTTATGGTTTTGAGTAATATCTTAACATGTACAGAAGTTGCCTTTACTATCAAGTGCTAAGAAAATATTTTTGTTTAAATTACTTTATTTTGCTGTATTAGAGAAAGAATGACAAAACTCTGTTTTGGAACTTCTCTGCCATCTTATATCCTGGTTGAAAGAGTAAAGCGGGATATTTCCATGAAAGCACTGCAAAGACATGACTGTTTATCCAATAACCTTGTTTCCTTTGGAGTTGAGCCAGTGGATCAGAAATTCTCTCATATTAATTTTTCCTCATTAATTAAAGACTCAGCCTAGAGCCACAACCATATCAGATATTCCTACTTAGAGAGGTCCCGGTTTGGATTAGAATCATTTGAATAGGCGATTTCTGAATTTTCTAAGATCCATTGATCCTCTAGTACAGCTTCTCCCATCCTTTGTCCATGTGCTGGGGCATGAAAGGCTCACTGGGTAACAAATTATTCAATATGGTTGATGAATTGGCTATAGTGTTTTTTGTGGTAGAAAAGTCAGTTCCCTGGGTTCCCCTTATGTATATTTAGAAAAATGTTCATGATCCAAATGCATTGAGCAAAACACCAGAAATATCAGCTCTTAACTTCTTAATGGTTTTCTAAGTGTTTACTTATCACTCAATAAAATATAATCTTGTGACCAGTAGTATAAGAAGCTCTTTTGCCAATAAGAAACAATATTGAAGTTTTGATATGATTTACTGCATTTTTCTTTTATCTGATGCCCTCCATAGATTAAGTTGGAGTTTGGATCCCACTCTTTGGTGGGATCCATGGTTGATCATGTGGAGGCTAGGCTAATCCTTATCTAAAAGCCCAGTAATTGTTTCATTTTTTTACTTGTTATGGGAAAGAGAGTAAAACAAGGTACCTTAATAAGTATTGGTCACATTTTTCTCTTTCCTTCTGAAAATGGTAAGGATTGGTAGTTTGGTGTTTCACCCGATTAAGTGGATTAACTTACAGGAAAGAGACAAAGCAGACACCAAGGGGCATTAGATGTCAAACTCTAAGTGGTTTTGCTGCCAATATTCACCTCAGTGGCACTTCTGAAGGGTACAGTTGACTTTGGGAAGGTTAGAGTAAATGATGTGGTCCATAGGTGACATGTAGACCATTCTCAGGGAAGCAAGTACCTCTTAGTGAAGAGGTGGAGGCCAGCCCCTATCCTTGCCTTCACTTGGCTTGCGTTTTCTTGAACCTAAATAAATAATGGCTTTCTGATCCTTGTGGAGGGCCCCTGGAGTTGTATATCAGCACGCATGACAGCCAAGCACTTATTTCACTTTCAACGCAAAGGTCAATATGTTTTAGTAACTTATTGTCTTTGTATAGTATCCAGTCACTGGTGAGAATTTTGACGGCAGAATTTGTTGGTGTCAATGGCAATTGTTTATATGAAAAAAATACGTGAAAATCTATTTCTAATCTTCCTTTTCAACTCTGCTCCAAAATATTTTTCTTCTGCATATTGTTTTAATCCTTCTGATTGAATAAAAATTTCTTTTGTTTTTAAAATGACTTTACCTTTGATATACACCCAGATAATAGGTCAAATACATGGGGACAGAACATAGCATTATGAGTTAAACTATTGGCAGAGAATGGAAGGTAAACAAAGTGTTCTGCCCTTTGATTTTTAAAATATTATTTCTTTTCTGCTTTCAGAAGTAATTTATGCTTACATATAAGTGTGCACATTATATAAATGTGTTGTGTAGAAGATGCAACTTTTCAAAGGTCTTGCCAACCTCACTGGATGATGAACTTTTTGTATCTTTATGTTGTTTGTAAATCTGAGAAACATCATTCTGACTTTTTCTGCTTTTTGCATTAAGCAAAATGCTTATTGCATGCTGTCTATATACTTTAATCCATAATTATAGCATGGTTGATTCTTGGATCATACATCTTAGGTGATTTTATATTAAATAGTGACAAGGAGGAGGTGAGAGAGACTGATGGAGGAAGGCAGAATGCCTCTTTCTAATAGACAAGGATAAAATAATACTTTCATTAGATAAAAAGTACATTTTTGGCTTTCTTCTGAGTATTGGTATGTATAGATTGAAAACCAGGTTCAACTCTGAGAAAAAATATATGTATTGAACTTCACTGTGTGTGATACTGTGGCATGTGCTTGTCATAGATTCATGCAGTATTTTTACCTCCATCCATCCAGACTCAGGAATTATCTTCACTGTAGAGATGATGAGACTGAGCACAGGTCATCCACCTTGTAATATGTGTCATAAAACAACAACTTGCATACAGGTCAGTCTGATTACAGAGCCCTGCTCTTCCTGCTACACTCTGTGTTCATACAACAAGACCAGAATGGCCTGGATTAGAATGTGGCTGCATTGATCAGTTCTTTTTAAAAAATAGTATTATAAATGTTTTTATAGCCCACTATTATTTCAAATGGCCCAACAGCAATTTCTGTAAGACAAATGAAAATGCAGCCCCTTTCTTGTTTAAGATTTGAAATTGAAAGAGAGTAGCTGCCTTTAAAATCAATCAGAACACCTCTGTGGAAAATTACCTGGGCTGTTTCATGGTTGGCAAGAGCAGAGGAGGGAGCTGGCGTCCCCTGAAGAGGCACACATCCAGCCCCAGGGCGGGCCAGCACCCACTGGCAACGGCTCAGCCCTGGAGCTGTCAAGATTTTCCGAAATTGTAAAAATCTGAAAGTTACATTTTAGAATCATCGTTTCTTCTAATTCTTTTTTATTGCCCTTTTATTGCCTCAGGAAAGCAGTAACACAAAAGATCCTTTTACATCTTTTGATTTAAAATGCAGAATCCAAGAGGGGCTTGCCTGGCTATGTTCATGGGGGAGAATTTGTAGCTGATCAGTGTTCATCCTACCAGTAAAAGCCCAATTATGGCAAATAAGTTCATTCATTTTATCTTATAAACTCAAGAAAAATACTCAAAAATCCTAATATATGAAAGAAATGCCTGGATTCTCACCCTATTTAATTTTATAAAGAAATCATTATAGCTATGCAAGCTATAATTTCTTTCTCTTTCATTATGTAAAATAGTTTTCATTGTGCAGAGAAGCTCCCACTCCATACCTCTTTTGCCCTTCCATATTTTATAGTATATCTTTTCAGCCTAATTTCAACCTCTTTCAAAGCCACTGTGCTATAAACTATTTTTAAAACGAATTTATAAAGAATTTGGGATCATTCACGAAAAAGTTTGTGCTCTTTTCTTTTTAATTTTTTCACTAAGATGTCTTGTTCAATACTTCATTTCATTGAGTGCCTAATACAGTGATTGATTGGCAAATGTAGGATGCAATGAATAATAATGAGAAAGAGAAGGGATTCTAACCTTGTGTACTGTGATTTACATCACGTCATTCACTAGGACAGCTGAGCCTCAGCTCCCTGCCCCTAACCTCCCATCGCCATGTGACTCTCTCCTTCTCAGAGTGTGGTCTCCAGACCAGCTGTATCAGCCTCAGCTGGGAGCATGTTAGAAACGCAAATTCTTAAGTCCACTAAAAACTTTCTATTTCAGAAATTCTGGAGGTGGGACTCAGCAATTTGTGTTTTCACCAACCCTCTAGCTGATTCTGATGCTCTCTGCAGTTTGAGAGCCACTGATGCAACCCTGTCTTTGCACCAGTGTTTTCTTTTCCCCTCACCCATGGCCTCTGGAATCTCCCTTCTCCTTGCTGGTGGCGACAAGACTGCTTCCATCCACCACCCACCTAATCCTTAATGCTGGAGAGGGAGGGGCTAGGCTTCTCTATTTCAGCTTGTCTTCAGAACACTAGAAGGCTGGAAGAGTCTTTAGTCCCTGCTGGGCTAAGGCAGATCCAGGACATAGTCCTCCTTCCTGCTGCAGGAGATGGGGAAGGGGGACCTTTAGTCACTAACTTCAGTGGGGAACCACTGGTACTCAGAAGAATGTCTTTATCCACAAGTACATATAATTTGTCATTGTAACCAGTGTTTAAGAACAAACCCCAAAGCTCATACTGGACAAGCACAATTGGGAGAAGGGCAGAAACTTGCAGCTACTACAGGTGCTCTCGCTGCCCACCACACGGTACTCTGACCTACTCTCAGCTGAGGATAGACCTCCTAGGAAACATACAGGTGGTTGCCGTGTCCAAATACAGCGTTGTCAGATTAAGCAAGACTGGGCTAACTGGACCTGACAGATGGCCACATCGACAAGGAAGTCCGCACTACTCCAATGTTAACACGTAGAAATAGATGCTGAAGGGGTGATTTATGTCTTTTTGTACTGTATTGCCCCCAAAGATCTTAGGTTGTTTCTTGCTGATTACTTTGGTTATTTCCTGCTGTACTCCCTCCATTATAATCAAACTTTTACTTCATTTAAATTTTTTAGGCTCAGGACTTGGTGATCATTTTGTTTTGTCTTAACAAACATGGCGTTAAAATAAGCTCAGTCTATAAAATGAGAAAATACACTATGATCAGTATATTGTCAATAATATGAAATCTCTTCACCAAATTGTATTGTAAAATAAGAAATAGAGCCGTCCTTCATTTTATATATCTATATAATTATATAAGTTATTTATTCAGTAATATACTTTTGAAGTAAAATGATATGCAGTTTAGTTATCTATTATCCATTTATTGTATTTTGGATAAGTTTAGGTATTATGAAATAAAAACATTTAAAAGACAGAGAAGAGTTACTTGTCATCAATTCAGAGGAAATAATTTTCTCCTGAGAATGACTATTTGCAATTTTACATGAATATTCATAAACAATAAATTATTAAAGTGACACAAGTAAAATTAACCAGAGAATCAGAGGAAAAAATACATCAAATAACTTCTACTTGACAAAATGTCAAACATTTTAAAAAGATAATAGTACAGGAAAAGCCTAAGCAGCTTGCTCGGCCAAGGTGGCCATGAACATTCCTGAGAGAAGCCCAGGAGCTGTTGCGGTAGGAACCTACCTGACACCAACGGGGGAAGCTACCTGATCCTGACGGCTGACCAGCGGGCTGGAACCAAAGGCCTCTCACAGTGACACCCCTGCCACGGTCAGCCTCACCAATGTGGGTAGTCCTTGCAGCTTGGAGTAAAATTGCATTTAGAAGCTTCTCTGTAGAAAGCAGAAAGCCTGGCCTGTTTGGTGTGAGTGGACTGGAAAGAGCCAGTATACATTTCTGGGCCCCAAAAAGGTAGATGAGGATTGGGCAAGACTGGAAACATAATCAGAAAATTAGAGCAGAAATCTGAAAACCAAAGTGTGGCTATGTCATATTTTTGCGTAGATCAGGGATCCTGGCATTGGGTGGCTTGTGAGGGAGCAGAGAGTTCAGGAGAAAAGAAAGCTGGCTTTGGTGGACATCTGTGTAGTGATGTCTCCCACTGCCCCTGACCTCAGCTAGGCAAACTTGGAGTGCAGGAATATTCCAGACCCCACCTTCTGGTGAATCCAGTCTGCTCCTATCCTGCTGCCCATCTTGACATTTTGGCTTTCATTAGATGAGGAACTGAACTTGGGTGGAGAAGGAGGCATGGGGCTAGGAGCTGAGCTCGCGGTTAAAGCTTGGCTACTTGGAGTGAGTACAAGGATCAGCAATATGACACCTGGACACCTGGATATGGACACCACCTGGGAGCAGGTTAGACATGAAAACTCTCAGGCACCATCCCAAACCCACCAAGCCAAGATGTCAACAAGACCCACAGGTGATCCTGTGCACACTGAGAGTTGACAAACAGGACCTCAGAGCCTGCAGGTGAGTGAGATTGTGTGTGACTGAAGGTGATAGCCTCTTATTGTCCTTCCTGCCAAATCTAAATAAAAGTATTAACACACAATACAGGAGAATTTCAAACCTCTATATATCAATGGATATATAAGCAGAAGTTGAATATAATTACCATTTATTTTCTTTGTTAAGAGAGTGTATCACTATTTTATTCAATCCAAGTCTCTCCTTCCCACTTCTTAGAATCAACTACTGCTGCCTCCTAACTCTGTAACAGGAGAACTATAGTAACTGATGCTCCCTACCTGGGAGGGGGCAGAGTCCAGCCCCAAAATAAACTTGTGGAGAAAGCCATCCATCCTTCTCTACCATCCTGACGGCTGAAATGGATGAATGACAGGCCTGCCTCCTGGCCATGGTCTATGAAAACTACTTAGTGATAATTCAAAAGGTCTCACAACTATCTCTACAAATTTCCAAAAGAACTGGCTGGATGGATTAAACTGATTGTTATAACCAGAGGAGCTTAATTAAATGAAGTAGTGTACACAATATATAACCATACCCGTCTTTTATTCACAGCAGCTCTCCCACTACTGCTATAAATACCTCACCAGCCCCTTTGGAGTTTGTAGACATGGATATGCTGCCATTTCCTCTGCGAATCTCTCATTGTTTGGGGGTCTGGCCAAGTGCCACAACGGAAAAGTTGCCCTGCTTGTTGCTTTTCTACGTGTGTGCTTTCCACAAAGTGATTATTACTTCCTGGAGGGCTAAGGGGCTAAATCGAACTTTGGCCATAGATTTACTCCTGTGGTTGTAGATTATACACATTTACTACTGAAAATTAAACGAGAGAATTTTTTTTCCCTCTGCGTGTGTCCATCTCAGGTAAAGGGAATGCTTTTGTTTTTATCTGCTTCTGATGAAAAGAAAAGAGTGATAGAAAAGTCATCTTATTTGAGAATTTTTACTTCCCTAGATGACAGAACACTTGTTTTCAATTTTCCTCAAAATATTTCCCATATCTAAACTAGGTACAACTTCTTGGATGTGGGTCTTAGCCAGGAAGCCTTAGACTTTTCTAAGTTATAATTGCCTCATTACCCCAGAGTGTCCACATTTTAGTGGTGAAAGAAAGGACTGTTTAGCTTGGAAGACTGTTTTAGTCTGGAAGATAAAAGCCAAGAGAGGAGTGTGGGTGTGCGAGGAAGAAACAGTGGCCTTCAGAAGATGAAGTGTTAATGTTCAGAGGACGGAGACCAGCTGCTTTTCCTCTCCACTGAAACCAGACCAGAGGAAATGGACTCACATGCACCAGAATGTAAGGGAGCTGTAAGAGAGCCTGTCATGACAAGGAGGGCTGACACTAGAGGACGGAGAGCCAATAGGATTTCTAGAAAGAAACTGAGCAATGGCTCTGTAGATTGTTACATGTTGTTTTATAATTGCTGAATTATAATAGTTCCTAATACATCCTTGAAATATTTAATTTCAGGGCACATTGTCATTTCTCCTTTCCAACAGATTTCTACTAGGTGCCTACAAGATATAAAATCACTGTGCTGAGCGTAAGTCAGCAGTCTCCTTGTTCTCATGGTGGAGTGGAGAAAACAGGGTCTTCGGAGCCAGAAGAATCTGAGTTTGGATTTAAGTTTAACAACTTACCACTTTTGTTACCTTGACTCCATTATTCAAACTCTCTGAGTTTAATACCCTTATCTATAAAATACCAACTTCATAGAGAAATTGTAGCCATTTAAGATGATGTATGTAAGTTTCCTAGTACAAAATGGGTACATATTAAGCATTTAATAATAACACTGGGTACTCGATATTATGATCTACAAGGCCTATTAATGCAAGGGACTGTTGAGTACTTAATTATGATAATGAGATCTATTCCTATTTTACATCTTAAGAAACTGAGGCACTGAGGGGTTAAGTAAGTTGCATAAGGACATAAAGCCAATAAGTAAATTGTGAGGCAGAGATTCAGTGAACACATATGTTGGCTTTAAAAGTTGGTGCTCTTCCTATTATACCACCCAGTCTCATATTGTATGAAACAAATTAAGGACACTGAGAATGCTTATTAGCATATGTACCTTATATTAAAATCCACAGTTTTTAAAGCTCAGGTTCTCAGAATGTCTATCAAACCTGGTCCACGTGTACTATATTTGTCCCTTCTACACTATTTTGAGTATCCAATCTATTGGGGAGGAGGCTATCATCACTAAGTCGGGAGATGTACCTGTAAATATGCTTGGAAGAGCTCTCAAAAATTACCAAACCTCTTTGCAATAAATGGGAAATATGTTGAATTTATTTTAGATCTGCAGGCTGTTTTTCACCAATTTCTATTTTATCCATGTATTCATTCAACAAACGTTTGTTGATGTCTGTGTTCCAGATGATGTGCTGAGTACTGGGATTTTATCTTTTAAGGATGCTCTGTCTAGTGAAAAAGAAAAGTATCAACAAGCTATTGCTATATAGTAAAATAAGTACTACATTATAAATGACATGAAGCTCCCAGAAAGAGCAAATTTGGAAAAGTATTTCAAAGTAAGTGGCATTTAAGCCAGGTGTTATGTATTGCAGGAAATCAGACTCTAGGCAAAGACCTTGGTAAAAATGCTAAAAATTCTTAAAAATTACTAAGCTGTATTTATAGAAAATCTTGATTATCTGTTGTACCATAATTCAAGCTCATGTTACCTAAATGAAAGTAAGATATTTTAATCATGAATGAAGTTTGAATGGTGAGGGCATATTCGGAATATATCGTAAAAATATTGCTGCTAATTCTTCAGTAAGAAATTAAATCAATGAACAAATTTTTCCTTTTAGAAAATTATCTGTTTAGGTTTTGGACACCAAGAAATGACTTGTCTCTAGACCTATAAATGAGGGAAGGAAATGTAGGTAGATATGGTTCCTGGGATAGCCAACCAGATCACTTTGAGAATGCTTGATTCACTCACATTTGCCCTTGAAAGATATTTCTACGTCTTAGCTGGTGTGCAAACTTTTAGGCAATCATTTCTATACCACATACTCTAACTAAAGTTGTCTTTTTTCTAACTTAAGAATGCTCCAGTCAGTCTATCAGCCATTTCTTTTACATTTATAAATTGCTGCTCCAAATTATTTTACTTTTGAGATATATTTCCCAAAATATCAAAAAATTAAATGTAGAATGTTAAATTGAAGGGTTTCATTTTCAGTCAAATGCACACCCCTTTTATATGTTAGCTAAAAATTTAAATGTAACATACAGTGGAATGTGTGTGAACATTATTGGTATTTTAGGTCATTTGCTAATGGCCTGTAACTAGTACCTTTGAGATATTAGTTCTGACTTTTATTTGTATCACAAAGACATTAGAAGGAAAATAATTCTGCAGGTTCTGAGCATACCAGAGAGAAGTGACTAACAATAGCAGAAACTATTCTTGTAATGTATTTGGAGTTTGGATTCAAATACAGAATTTGGTAATTGTTACAGTGCCTATAATGGTTAACAGTTTTTTTAACTGTTGTGATGGTTTACATATCAGTTAATACACATGCTTTTGGTAAGTATGTGCCTATATATGGAGTGGCTGATCATGCTACATTTTATTAAGCACATATTGGGTTTGGGTGGAGCCTTGTTCAAAATACCATAAAGGGACATCTTAACTTTTTTTAGTTAGCTCTGCTCCTATGACACTATCACTTATTTATATCGCTAGATGTGGAGTTTACTTTGCATAGCTTAATTTTCAACTTGGGTCATTTATGATAAATCCATTTTTTCATGATTTTTTAAATGCAGATTTTCTATTTTTACTCAAAATGACATTTCTATTAAAAATCTTAAACTGTTCCAGTGGCCTATGTGATAATCACTCATGACAATGAGTGATTGTAATTTGATTTCATAAAGCCAACATAATAAAGTTATCATAAATAAAAAATTTTGAAAAGTATTTTTTTTTTTTTTGTGAGGAGGATTTGCCTTGAGCTAACATCTGTGCCAGTCTTCCTCTATTTTATGTAGGATGCCACCAGAGCATAGCTTGATGAGCAGTGCTAGGTCCATGCCTGGGATCCAAACCTGTGAACCCCAGGCCATCTGAGTGGAGTGTGCAAACTTAACCATTATGCCACCAGGTCAGCCCCCTGAAAAGTATTCTTGACTATTAATGATATAAATATTTTAGGCAATCAGAAAGTGTGATTTTTGTTAAAGGGATATACTAACAAACTACCATCACAATGTTGTCTTTCTGAATGTGACAGTATTATCTTAGGAGTAAACAAAAAATACTAACAGTTTATTATATTCTAACACATAAAATAACACTTGATATTCGTAATAAACACTATTCACTTTTTCTCTTATTAACAGAAGAAACAATTCTTGGTATAGCAGTTTGGTACTAATCATGAAGTAAGTAAAGTCTCAAAATAGTATACAAACAACAAATTTTAAATCAAAATGTTTATTGTAAAAAAGAAACTTGAAAATTGTTTTTTAAAAAAGAAACATTGATTTCACAAGTCTTAGTTGTTTGTAGGCCTTAGCTATAGACAACATCTCACTTTCATACAAAACTCATTCAATCATATAAAAATAAACACAAATTTACATTGACTCATCAACTATACAATTAATTAAAAAAGGCACTTGAAAGGGGCATTGTATGGATTGCATTTGTTGTATGAGTTTAGAAGAGTTTAAGTACATTACTGAGTTTCTAAGAATCCTTTCTTGCACTTATTCCCATCTTTAAATTAATTTTAGAAAATCATTAAAAATGCTTTAAAAAAGTAAGACATGGAGCATGCACCAGGAATGTTCAAAGCTAGTCTTTCCCTCTTCCCCCAAGGCACATACTGTTAATTGGCAACAAAAAACCCCACAAATACAAAAACCAAAAAAGCACATTTAATACATTCTCCTGTGTTTCGTTCTTGTTCTTTTTTTCTCTCTCTCCTTTAAAAATACAGTTTAAAGCATTACAGGTAATCAAAAAAGGCTTTAGTTCAACAATGGTGACCAGACATCAGACACGTAATGAAGTAAACTTGGAGTACTTTATAAGGCACCTGAGATAGTGTCTGGCAGTTTCTCTTCCTATAGGAAATTCTATTACAAAGCAATACTGTTCTTTTCAGTTGAAATGATTTGGCAACAATGTAAATCTTTGCATTCTTTCTTAGTAAGAAAAGATGCAATGTACTTTTCCCTTCATCTTTGAAGAGAAAGATCCTTGTCTTTTATCCTCTCAATCTAGCTGTCAGTAAATATATAGTAATTTTAAACTTCACATGGAAAGGATTAACTTTAAACACATGGATTTTGTGCTTTTGCAGCTTTTAGTGTGTGTGTGTCTATACATATTATTTGGTCAGTTAGCACAAGAGAAAATGCCTTTGGACTTTTATTTGTCATTTGGAGTTGGAGTGAAGAAATGCATTCTGTTCGAGTAAACATTGATTGCGTCATTCAGTGTGCTACACAGCAGCCAGATTCCTCATGTTTGTGCAGAAGAGACATTCTGGAGAAGGTTTTGGAGCAGTTTTTGCACTGGTATTTCTTTACATCAGAGTGGGTCTGCAGATGAGCCCTCAGATTTGACCTGTCTGCAAATGCTCTGTTGCAGTGAGGGCAAGAAAAAGGCTTCTCCCCTGGGGGTGAGGGTGGAGGGTGAGAAAGAAAGATAGTCAGTGTTTTTAGAGGAAACGTAAGGTCAGATAACGCTTATGAAGAACAATCACATTTTGCCAAAAGAATGAGAAGCAGCAAAACTGGATTAAAATTTCCCATAGTAGATACTTATTTTAATATCTGGCCCTTTAAGGTAAATTTGAGTATTGCATAAAAAAAAATCACACCAAGAATATTATTACTGCTGCCAGTCACGCAGAAATAATTCATGTAGTTCTAGGACTCTCACTTATTAAAGCTTTCTGCTTCAGCAGGTGCAGCTAATGTTGAGCTCCTCCCAGCATTTCCCAATATTTCCCTTTTCCCTCCTTCTGTATTATGACTAAGGCTGGATAAATGTCTTGACCCTCTGCAGGGTAATTTTGTGCTAGGAATAAAAAATTCAGCAGCAAAAAAAATAAAACAATGGAAAACAATTTCAGTTATAATTATCCAACCTGCAATAGGGTGATAGATACCACAGCAAGAATGTAACCAAGAGAAAACTTTAGGAAAACCCTTCATCTATCTATTGAATCAATTAAGATTAAGATAGCAACATTTGTATTTGCTGATTATTGGGAGCAGTTTCACAGAACACACATTCAAGTACATCTTTCCTGATTTTCTAACTGATCTTTGAGACCAAACCTTCTGAATCTACTTTCCAAAGTCTAAATGCTGTTTGCAGTCTCTGGAGCAGAGGTTGTTAACTAGCATTAGAGAACTTTGTGCTCTAATGACTTTTTGAGTCGGCAGGAAGTAGCTATAAATGATCATCCATCATTAAAAGCATTGTGTCACTACTTAATGCAAATCCGACAGCCAGCCCAGAGCTTCATTCTATCAGAGTAAGATTCCTGTCTACATTTTTCTCTTACCAGTGTGAGTTCTAATGTGTCCTTGAAGTAACCAGGGTCTGGAAAATGCCTTGCCACAGATCTTGCAGACACAAGGTAAGGTGTGGGTCCGAATGTGCATCTTAAGGGCGCCCAGGCTCACATATTCCTTGTCACAGTATTTACAGCTGAAAGATTTCCTAGACTGGGCGTCACAGTGCAGCTGCTTATGTTTGGCGAGCCCAGAAAAAGTTGAATAGGTCTTATTGCATAAATTGCACTGAAACTTTTCAGCTTCAATGGCATGGGGGTCTGAAAGCTTGGATTGTAGTCTTTCCTCTTCATCACTAATGGGGCTTTCTGAGCCACTGTGGTCCTTGGATGAGGTGTCAGATGGAGGAGGGGGACTCACTCGCCCCAAGGATGAGGGGTATCCAGGAAGAGGAGAGAGGCCATTGGGCAGTGGGGAGTGGAATGGAGCTGCCGTAGTCCACACAGTAATGGGGCTGTATGCTCCCGAGCTGAGGATCTCTGGTTGTGGGATGACAGGCATGGGGTAACTCTCATAGAGATATGGGGAAACAATCACTAGGAGAAAGGAAAGGAAAAGGAAGAAGATTAAGGTAAGAATAACTTCAAAAACACACTAAAAAGCTACTGGATAACACACCCAGGACTTTATAATGAAGAAGACAGACATTTAGGAAGACACAGGCATTGGTAAAACATTTCATTTCTACCCTTGCTGCTGCGTAGTTATCATACTTAATGCACATCGATGCCTCCTGCATACACAGAGTGACAGGAGCTATACCACACTCTGCAATCAGGGAGTGCAGCCAGGCGAATGCCTTCACAGTCCCCACCGAGGAGGACAAACCCATACATTATTTTTAAAGATACAGAAAAGCTGTTTTCCATTTTACGCATGGGGTATTTACAGATTTTATGACTGTGAGTACAAAGATATGCATAAATCAAGTTGCTTTCTAAAGGAAAGGAACCTCATTAGACGAAAAAAGCAGTAATTCAACATTTACTTGTTGTGTTACTCATCTTCCGTGTATTCATTATGCGTGTATATACAAGCTTTAGAAAATGAAGTTGCAAGAGTTGAATGAAATTTTCCTCATCAGTTAAGAGTTTAAAGTTTTGAATTAAAACTTACCCTAACGGTCAAAAGAATCTGAACTTTTAGAACACTGTTTAAAAGGAAAACAACTTAGTCTTTGGTTCTTTTGTAATAGTCTTTGAGTTGTAATATATATTTATATTTATAGATATATAGATATAATTTCCTTTACTTATTTATTATTATTATTATTATTATTATTATTATTATTATTTTTTACCTGTGTGTGTGTCCAGTTCGCTGTAGTTTGGCTTTTTGGAGGCGTTGAAATGCTTCTTGACCAGGAAAGAGCGCGGCATCTTGCCAGCGAGTCTGGCGGGCGCCCGGCGCGGATAACGGTCCGGCGGGAGGACGAGGCCAGTCCCTACAGCATCGCGGCCGCCGGGCTCGGGCTGGGGCCGCTCAGGTGCGGCGGGCGGACGGCCGGCGCCTCTGAAGTCGCCTGGCTCCTTTAGGAACTGAGGCTGTTTGGGCTGGGAGGGTTTTTTTCCTCTCTTTTGCAACAGGGATCCAATCACAGCTGAGAGGTTCGGATTTCAGCTCCTCCCTCTGGGACAGCTGTGAACAGAGGAAGAATCTGTTGTCAGACTAAATTATTCTGGTTCAAAATGGGCTGTTCTTCGGGATTTCAGTGGAGAGGAAAAAAAGTGCTTAAGTATTTTCCAGAGAGGTATTTTACTTCTTTAGCTGTGTCAGTCTATTCCTGCGCTCTGAGAGCTCTGTAAGTCCAAGGAACTGTGATTTCTAAAATGGGCCTGGCTTCCAGATGTCGAGAAAAGCAAACACAGTGGGACAAAATGTTCGCTGGAGGAAGGAAAGGTTGTCCTCCCAGAGCCCAGGTCAGCCCCTGGTGTTAATGAGAGCCGATATCTCTGGACGAGGCATTCGGAGAGCTTTTACTCATGCAGGGACCAAACAATTAACTCTTGGCTTTTGAAAAAGGAAGGTAGAAGCTGCGAAGACAAAAGCCCCTGTGAGCGCCAGGGCGCCCCCACCGTGGGGGGGCTTCCTGGGTCTGTAACCAGCCCGAGCCACATGATCTGAATGCTGGGAATGCTGCATGTCTTACAGACTCAGCAAAGCCTGAGGCCGCACTTCCTCGGAGAAATTAAGTAATCATGGCACCATATTAGCTATGGTGGCTTGAAAGACATGCTTTGTAACCCGTGAAAGACCTGCTCATGGGAAGAACTGGTAAACTGCAAAGATGAGGAGTGCTGCTCAGAGAGGGTGGGGGGACAGTAGGTAAACTGTCATTAGGAACCACAGAAAACTCTCTCACAAATACATTTGACAAGAGTTTTGATCTTTCCATGTATCACTATGTTTTTTTATGAAAAAAAAATGTATGGGTCTTTAGAAACAATTACTTCATTTCAAAAATGTATCTGCTTTTATATGTTGCTATTTCTTAAGTATAAAGTTGTCAAAATTCATCTCAGTAGTTTCCTGGATTGTGTTTTTAAAAAAAGAATGCTGTTATGAGTGCTGCTTAAAGTTTTAAGAAGCTAGTCTAGTAAGCAGCAAAAATAATTTGATTTTGTGTAAAGTATTAAATCTAAAAATACTCTAAGGTGACTAGTTTTAAAAGTAAAATTTCAACTATATTTTCAAGCATCTCTCTCCATTCCAGACTTTTCTCTCTCCCTTTTGCTCAAAGATTAAGGAAAGAACAAATTTGCAATGAGACCACCCTACTCTTGTTTCTAACAGGTGCTGGAAGAAAAAAGTGAAAAAGAAAATAACAGTGGTGAAGTCAAGACTTGTAAGAGGAAAGCACATTCTTGGGCTGCATAACTTCTTAATCTTGGGATGAGAAAACAGGAGAGTGTGCCTGGGTTTGGGGAGGGCAGGGGTGCTCACAGGTTTCCTGAGCTTATTTCAATGATTCCCTTTTCTTCCAACAGTCACTAATTTAAATGTCAGAGAAAGGAATTTAGGTGAATCTTATGTTAAAGGAACAGTATTTGTAGGAGATAGGAAAATATGAATATGCATTGGATTCCTCTACAAACT
This sequence comes from Equus asinus, assembly GCF_041296235.1. Classification (NCBI taxonomy): domain Eukaryota; kingdom Metazoa; phylum Chordata; class Mammalia; order Perissodactyla; family Equidae; genus Equus; species Equus asinus. The sequence continues at coordinate 34,488,155 of NC_091801.1, read as the reverse complement.
AAACAGTAGTATAATTCAGAGCAAGTTTTCTAAGCTTGCTACTTTTTGTGAGGGTTTGTTCAGATGGAGGCATCTGGTTTATCAGAGCAAGAGTCCTCCTTGCCCTTTCCACCCTACGTCCTGCAAAAGGCACATTTTGTTAGAGATATAATACAGTTGTGAAACACAACTTACCATGTGCTTTTAGTTCCTCCTTTTACTCTACACAGCGTCTATTCACAATAGTGAGGAGTGTTAGAGAACATTTTGGTATTTATTTGTTTATAGTTATAACACAAGATAACCTGTTAAAGTGTGTATTTTTAAAATTCATTTTAAAAAAGTTTAAAGTAACTAACTATGCTTGAAAAAACACTTGAATTTGAATTACAGGTGCGTAACTGAGCTGTCTCCCACCACATGTCCGAGGAGGGCTCATCACACATGACACAAATCAGAATCAGAACATGTTACTGCACCTACTGGGATGAGCCGATGGTGTTCAGGATCGAGTAGGAGGCATGTCATTACACAGGTCTGCGTGGTAACTAGTCACTGGTAGACCTGTGTGAGGTCTGGTCTGCTGTCAGGAGAGGGAGAGCCTGCGCGCTGACAGCGTGAGTCAGACTGCACAGGTGCTCCGCTCAGACGTAGCAGAGGGCATTTGGTGCCAGAACCATGTGGTAAAAATGGGAGAAGGGAAGTAAAGTCCCCATCCAAAAGCCGACTGCTGGGATTCTGCTAAGACAAGATGGAAGGCTCCTGTCCTGCAAGCCGGAGGGATCATATGAAGAGTGAGCTTTGGTCACTGACTAAAAGACTCTCTCTTGCCCAGGGACAGCAACCTTTGCTGAGGCATTGACACTAGGTTTAAAATGTTTCATCTGGGCAAAACAAATCCAAGTGGGTTTTGCTAATACAAGAAATTAGTCCTAGGTTGACATAATTAGGTGCATTGTAATAGTGAGAAATGGCACTTATCCTGAGATGTTACTGGGCACGCAGCCCAGCCAAGGTGAAGCTGGTGGGCACAGGTAATACACACAATAAGGAAGGCACAGGCTCAGGCCTTAGGCTCTTTATGGTTGAACACGGGGTAGAGAGAAGTGAGGAAAGGAGGGAAAGTACTGCCTGCCTGTGGGCAATTTCCAGGCTCAGTAACCCTGCCTCCCAAAAGAAACTGGGTTACGATGGGGGAAGTGGGGGTTACAAAATAATAACCCTCCCTCTGGTTGAGCCTCACTAGAGCGTCCTCTCCTTTACTTGCCTTCTGTGGGGTATGTGGGACATTAGAAGACCGTGTGATCGAATTCTGTAATTGTCATGAATTTTATTGGGATATGACTTGATTTGACTTATCTAACAATCTTTTATTTCTTCTGTTTTCTGAAGAAGCTGACAAGGATAATTTGTGGAAAACTTTGTAAATTAAAGGTCTGAGAACTTGTGGGAGGGCCAGCCCTTTCCCACAGATTCCTCTGCATCGGTGGGATTTCTCCTGGATGCAGTCTTTTTCATGAAACATATCTTCTTACCTTGCCAATAGGAAAATGAGTTAGCTCTATGAGGTTGGGGAATGCACCTCAGATTTGTTTACTTTGCACAGAGATTCATGTACATTTTTGTTATTTAGGCATGTAAAAAAAAGACAGTGCAGATACTGACTACAAAGTTTAGGAAATGGAGTAAATCTAGCACAAAAGAAGCCATGGCTTGGCAGAGGCAGAAAATCCCATCTGGTGCTATGCCATGCCACCTAAAGTAAATGACATCTCTTTCTATCTTTAGAGTGTGGCGTGATCCCCCTGGCATGGGTGGGGGAGAAATTAACTCCCTGGAATGATATGTTGTTATGAAATACCGTTCATTTGACTGTGATATTTAGATAATATTATAATGTATTACTTATTTTTTAACTATTTAGATAGTAACAAAATGTTTATTATATGTAACTTTGAAATTTGAATGACAAAGATGTGATGTCGTTTCATGGTTTTATATATGTTTGTATTTGTATTTCTAATTCATAACTTAATTCAGCCTCAGATAAAGTACACCAATCCCTAAAAGATAAATAAAAGTTTCCTGTTGGTACCTGGGTTTCTCTATCTATAAATTACGATTAATACTCTTCCCTTATTTCTTTTAGAATGATTTAGGGACAAATATTTCCCAATATAAAAGGAAAAATTAATAGGCTGAGCACAAGATTCTGTTTATATTTTCTGAGCTTCTTAACAAGAATAACCCCATTTCTCTGGGGATATGGATGGAACTCACATACACAATCAGCATACATAAGTGTATTTACTTGGTGATGTCAATAGAATCAAATGTGAACGTGTGTGTGTGCGTGTATGTCTGTGTGAATTGGGGTGAAGAATGATAGCAAAAAATGATGTCAGGATGTCCTTCTGCTGTTTAGGAATTTCCGTTATTTCTGTGTGTTCCCAGAACCACATTCAGCAGGCTAAGAGCCACTAGTGTTGTCTGTCTGTCTGGAGTTGGCTCTAGTGCTGTTAGCTCGATAAGTACCATCATATAGGATCAGTAAATATGAAAGATCAGTTCAAACAGAAAACCTTGTTTAACACGGAAACAACACTTTAATGAGATTTATTTTGTGTCAAATCACTTGTATTCAGACTCTTATTTCTGGTTTTGGTTTTATAGCTCATTTCCTTTGGGTGGTTATAATATGGTTAATATATCATGCAAGGTGAAAGATATTCATCTCTTGAATGTTCAATTTGTACCTGTGGAAAGTGTTGATGATCTTATCTGTAAGATGAGCAGAAAAGACTGCAGAAAATGTTGAATTTATCTGTATTTTATACAACGGCTCAAGGATATGTGGTTGCAAAGAGACATCTATTGGTCAACTTTGGAAGACATTGCTTTTTGTGTCCCTTCTTTTCTACAACTTTTTAGCAAGGTCTGCCACCTAGTGGAAAATGCATGATTTGATTAAATACTGAGAACATCAACCTCGCCTCATTTTGTAATTGCCCCATGTTCAGAACATTATTTAAATCTTGAATTTCTAATTTATTCTTAACTAAAAATGGCTTGTTTTTGTAGAAATACAAGTGATATTTATACAACAAATTATGTTGGCTTTATAAGATAGGTGAGTAAGGGAAATTTGTGATGTTCATCAATCTGTGCAGTCATGAATACAGACGTAAGCAAAAATAGTAGCATTATAATTAAAACATACTAAGCATCTCAAATGACTTATTCCCTATCTCCTCATAATGACCTACAAGGTAGAGGGGTTTTAAAGGCCAGGAACAAAGCCTGAGCTCGGTTTTCCAGGGCCATTCAGAATGAAAAAGATGGAGCCAGGATTTCGACTGGGTCTGTCTGCCTCCAGGGTTTATGCACTTCATTGCAAGGCTCTCCTGCACTACTGTGGTTTGCCAAGGTAAGCTAAAGATGCTTAATGTCATATGGTCTGTAGAGTAATGTGTAATGGTGCAAGCTATGTTCTTCAATATTTAATATGAGCTGGCCACTGCATTAAGCACTTCACACATGTTGTTTTAATTAACCCCCACAAAGTAGCTAATCCTGCAAGGTAGATATTATTATTCCTATTTACAGATCAGGAAATAAAAGCACAAATGAAATATCTTGGTCAAATCACTCTGCTAGTAAGGAATAGAGGTAGGATTTGAATCTGGTATGTTTAATTTCAAATCCTACTTATTTCACCACTCTATGATTTTCCATCATAGGATTGGATTAGACTCATGACCAACTGAAAACATGATCTCTTTGAAAATTTGCCTTCTTACTTTCTTCTGCCCTTCAGAGAATCTTTACACATGCAGTTTATAGTCTATAGTGTTTGGAGCTTGTTTGCACTTCCCATCCCACTCACCATTATCTCTGCTCTGTGTCTCTTGTTTTGTTTTGTTTTTTTTTTAAAGATTTTCACCTGAGCTAACATCTGTTGCCAATCTTCTATCTTCTTCTTCTCCCCAAAGCTCCCAGTACATAGTTGTATATCGTGGTTGCAGGTCCTTCCGGTTGTGCCATGTCTGCGTCCGCGATCTGAACCAGCAAAACCCTGGGCTGCCAAATTGGATTACATGAACTTAACCACTGAGCCATGGGGCCGGCCCTTCCTTGTTTTCTGAGTAGCACCAGAGTCATGGTTGCTTGATTGCAGACTTGACAGTTTACCTCCAGGAGCTGGTGTGACTTCTGGGAAGACATGGAATAAAATCCTAAGTGCTTAACTAGGTAGCTCTCATGGTCTTTTGGTCTGCCAAAAAAGGAGATAACCACTAATCATTAACTTGTATTCTATAAGAAGCACATGGTTTTTCAAAATTGGAAGTGATAATCTTCATTAATTCAGTCTTTAATGAAATTAAGTGGGAAAAAATAAGCCCATCGATAAAGAATCAACATTTCCAAATATAATGGAGGAGTTCTACAGTCTGGAAGTATCTCTCTCTTTCTCTCCATACGTGTGTGTGTGGGGGGAGGCTATGGATGTGTTCACATGTGTGGTATCCATGTGTGTGTATATGTGCATGTATGATGTGCTTGCCTTGCTCCCAGCATGAGCCTCCATTGGTTCATGTATGAGTGAGCATGTCTGGTAAATTTTGGCGTAGGTTGGTCTGCATTCATTTACAGAAGGACTTGAGACACTTCCTCTAAGAGAATAGGGAGTCAGGCCTACCAAGCCTGATCCTATAACAAACCCTGAGTATCCAAATAGGAGTGTTGCTTCTGAGTATAACACAGTGTCTATGGCTCCAGTATGTCTTTTTGGCTGAGTACCCTAAAATGCTGTGGAGAAGTGAACCTGAAATATGGATTTACTAAAATGCTGTGAGGCTTTAGAGGGTAGACAATATTGCTTTGGAATCTCTGTGGCAGAAGTGATTAAAAAAAAATTGGAGAGACTGGCTTGTGAGAGAACCTCCCTTGTCTTCCAATGGAACCCTATAAAGTGTTGATACTTGAAGAGGTCGCAGGCATCGGCCTTAGTGGCAGCCAGGCCAACAGATATTGGTAGTGCCAAGAGATATGTGGGGCCCAGTGGGAGTAGAGGTGTTGCCCAATGAGAAATGAGGGCTTGCCAGATAATCTGGTTCTCAGCAAAGTAACAAGAGTGCCTTGTAGGGAAGCAGTTCTTCCTAGCAAAAAAAAGGTGCCTAGAAACCATGGCAACACATATCAGAGAGACACCCGGGTAAAGGAGGAAGAACACTGTATATGCTACATAGAAACTGAATAGTTGCCTCGGAGCCCGTGAAGGATAGTTAGGATGACTTTCCAGGGTGCTCAGGTCCTAACTAAGTGGGAAGGAAAATGCGCTTGTCACTTAAATGCAAAGCAAGGACTAGTGAGGACAAGTGGCCAGTTTGCATGAGTGTGCTAAGATCACTGCCTGCATGGACCTATTACGCAGAAATGCCCTCACTTAGCACCTTGCCTCTTTCTTTCCCTCAGACATCTGGACACATCTACATGGACATCAAAAATGAAATCCTTTGAAACAGCAGACTGTGAAACTTTCCAAGACAATTTAGAGAAGTAAAGTCTAAATTACACCATGCTTATGATTATCTCCTTAATTTAGATCTGAGTTCTCCAACTTAGTGAAGTGTTTTCCAAAAGCACACCTCAGTCCTATCACTCAGAAAACACAAGGTCTGTGAGAGCTTCTCTGGCATCTGCAAGTACTTTGTTACTTTTCTCTGCTCCAGAGACGTTGGCCATCGTCAGCCAGTTATACCTTTTGCAACCCCCCAGAAAAGAGATCAAGAACCTGATCTGGCAGACCCTTGTGGCTATCTTGATTCACCAGTGATGAACTATTTTGCCTGGATAGAAGTGTCATTTCATGTGCTGTGATTTTTCAAAGTAGACCTTTTCTTAAATTGTACCATGGTGTTTAAAAAGAAGCACACATCCCCCACAGGTAGAGTGAGATTTTCTAAAAGTGCTCTTTGGCCTGCACTTAAAAACGAAAGTCTTATCTTAAAGCCAGTGTGATAATGGGAAATAAATATTGTGCTCAAGCATCCCCTCCTGAGCTTAAAAACCTGTCCTTGGATACAAACCTTTCGCTGGCACTAGAGGACAATTGGCCCCCATTGCCCAACTGACAAGTGAAGAAGCCGTCCAGTTAGCTGGCAAGCAGAAAAGTATTAAAATCTAACATTGAAGTCATTGTTAATCTAAGTCTGGCCAGCAGTTAGAGATGATTGGCTGATCACAGAAGTGTAAGCCCTTTTAGGAGCTGGGCTGGTGAGTTCCTTTGTCATTTTGTGTTCCCAGACGGGGATTCCTTCCTTCCCTCCCCAGCACAGCTTTACAAACCCAAACTCTATTGAGAGATAGAATTCATTATTCCACTTTCAAAGAGAAGCCTGAAGACACTATGAAATCATTTGAAAGTGATTATGGATGAAAGGGCATAATGAGAATAATCCTGAACCTTCAGGTTCTCTTGAATCTTTGGAATTACATTGACAATGAGTGAGTGACCATCCAGAACCAGTGATGGTACTTCAGAAAAGTGTCAAGGTAATTTGAGTCTGAGACAGAATAAAATCATAGAATGTTAGACTTGGGGATCTTAATGATCTAGTGCAACACTTTCCCTTTATTTAGGCAGCCAGAGAGGGCAAGAAGGCTTTGCTCAAGGGTGTGAACCTTCTTTGCATCACAGAGGATTAGATCTGAAATGTGCTGACTTCTAGCAAAAGGCACTAGCAGATAGCCTCCAGGGTGCCCTACAGCAGGCCACCTTTTATATGCAAATTTAATTGCTCAGCTTCTGCAAACACTCCTTGAACAACTTTAAAGAAATCAAAATACAAAGAAGGAATAGTTCTCTATTTCAAAACTCCTGTGAAATTAGTACCCTATCCTACTCTGCCCTCCTGCTCCCATGAAGTGGTCCAGTTTAATGCCTAAGAAGTTTATTATGGACACGGTATCAGCCCTGAAAATTTAATTTTGGTTTTCATTCTTATACTTCTGTGCCTGGTGCAGAACCATGTCAGAAGAGATGCCCACATGCTATGTTGAAAATTATTGAACAGCAGATGGTACGTAAAATGACAACTGCACTTCCACCTTAGGAGATATCATCCTACTTATGGAAAGAAAATAACAGAAAGTACAAGATGTCTTGGTTTCAATATTTCAGGCCAAAGTGCAAAGGAAGACTTTTAACCCACACAACCCCAAATGGAATATCCTTCAATATAAGAGAGAACTTGTAAAAAGGATGAAAGTGTTCAACTTGGTTTTCCTGACTCCCGGTTTTGAGTTTTCTTCTTATGGCTAACTGAAGAGTGAATTCCCCTTGGCTGTAAGTTATGAGTGAGTGAGATTTTGAAACAACTTGTTTCATCTAATGAGTAGATACCATGAATTCTGAACTCCAAATATATGAGTATGGTGGTGTTCCCAAAGATTGAGTTGCAAGTTCTTTAGTTCCTGACATCTACTACAAAGCCACCAAATAAACCTGTGACCTAATAGGAATAGTGAACTTGCCAAGCATCTGTGGGACAAGTCCTGTAAACAACTTGGGCACCCTCTTTGCCAAGTCCCTCCTGTGGAGACTGTTGGGATACCACTGTTGGGCACAAAACAACAGTCCTGACTTCTCCACATACAACAAAATTTCTCTCATTACTAAAGATGATAATGAAAATTTATCAAGTTGTGGTAAGGAAGAAAAAATGAAAGATCTTCACAGTAGCCGATATCTTTAAACATATAGGCTATGGCGAGGCAGCTTTGCATAGAGAGGACTGAGAGCCAAATTCTTCATGACATGAATCAAAGTGACACTTGTATCTATCAGAATAGAAACTTTATGCTGGAGGAAAATCACCCATAAGCCCCAGGGAAGTCACTGATTTAACACAATGATGTTGAAAATCAAGACTGCTCAGCACAGAAGGCATGGGTGGTGACAACAAGGATTAAGTGTTAGTGTGAAGTGGATCAGTGAGGCCTGTAAGGAAGGCTGCCAGAACACAGAACACAAAGGGAGCCCTTCCCTGGCTCTGCAGTTAATCTCTCTTCTGAGGACACCTGCTAGAAAGGTAGCTGAGCTAGAACACCTACAGATCTTACTCTCAAATGGCATGGAAATTGGGCAGCTGTAGAATGTCATAGATAAATTAACTTATTACTCAGTTGATTGTAGAAAACCAATTTGGAAGCTGCTCCTATGTATTGTATAATTATCTTTGAGATTAAGATTGAGCTGCTTTTTTTTTTCTTTGTACTCAGAATAGAAACGTTGGCTAATTCCACTAGCGGTGGGTCAATGGATTCCAAAGTGAATTAAAAAAAATAATAATCTCAAAACAGAGAAAGTGTTATGCTCTTCATCATCATCATCGTTTCCTCATAAGAGCACTTAAATTTATACATTTTCAGGATGTTTCACCAGATAAGCGTATAGTCAGTTCAGGTAGGTGAACGATTCAAATGAAGTATCAGCATCATTGCTCGAGCGTTTAGGGGAAAAAAGGAACATTTTTTATTTGGAAAGCACAACTAAAGATGATTTATTATAAATCCTTTGTTTAACATACAACTTATATTTTCTTAAACTGTATCAGCCTGCTTGTTTAAAAAGGGGTTAAATAAAAGCTCTTGAAGAGTAACTTTATAAAAAGGCTTTCCCTCTCAGTTTCCTCCCAACTCCTGCCTGGAGTCCTTAAGGGTGTCTCATCACTTATGCATCTTGGTGGCAGTGTTGATGTCTTTCTCCTCCTTTCCTGGCCCAGAGCTAGGCCTCCAGTAGCCACCATAGCTGCAGAACATGCTGTGCAAGTTGTCTAAGCCATTGCAAAACTTCCATGAGTTTCCTGAAGGGGGATATTCCCTCTGGCCTCATTTCCTATCTAAATGCAGACACATTTTGCTTAGACTTATGTGCATGCTCTGATGTGCTCCAGCCCTCAGCAGGGAGAGAATCTCTCACCCCAGACTTGTTCTCTTCTACTCTACACAGATTATTGAATACTGCAGCCACATGGCCTCAAGGTCTTACACAGCCTCACGCCTTTTACTTACACTTTATTTTAGCCTCCACACTGGGACCTAGGACTGAGAAAAGAGGTCATGGGGGCTTGCTGAGAGGACAATATAAATGACAAATACTGTGCTTAATGCAAAATAACCTTTCCCTTTTGACCCTGAACCAATTGTCTTCCGATTTGTGCCCATTGATTCTGTTTTCCCTGGAAGGCTACTTGGTCTTTTATGCAAATAAACACCTGATATGTGATCTCTCCTGGCCCAGCAGACATCTCCTAAAGGTTGAATGCAAGGATGATCATATAGATGATCATAACCTAGATTCTTGAGATAGAAATCTTGTTAAATACAGAATACGAAATTGAGAATTATGGCTAGTTGGTGACAGCAGCACCCAGAAGAGTAGACTTTCCCTCTGTCACATGCAAAAACACCATCAAGGATACTTCTGTTCCCTTCAGCTCTGGGATTACTGTGGTTTAAAAGCTATGGAGTGGTTTCTCCCTTCATTTTATCAATACTAGACATTCTGAAAGATAGTACAATTACCCACATAGCCATAAAGTCATACGTAGAGGGCACTGCTTATAGTTTCTCCTAACCAGGGACAATACATAGATTTTTATATAAATTAGGAAAAGAGGAAAGTGCTATGAGATGACTGAAAAAATGAAGGAGTGAAAATAGGGGTGAAGGTGTACTGTTTCAGTTTTAGGTAGAAGTAATTATTCTTCAAGTTGCTAGGATTCCCAATTCTTTCTTTCTTCCTTCCTTCCACCTTCCCTGTCCTTTTTTCTTTGTTTCTTTGTTTGTTTCTCTTTCTTTATTTCTTTCTTTTTTCTTCCTTCCTTCCTTCCTTCCTTTCTTTCTTCCTTTCTTCCTTTCTTCCTTCCTTCCTTTCTTCATACTTAAAAGTACTTGCATATGTGTGTGTGTATATATATATATATATATATATATATATATACGTTCTTAATAAACACTTATTGAGTGCCTACTTTGAGTCAAGAATTTCACTAACTATATTTATGAATCTGATTTAAATCTCATAACAACTCTCTAAGACAGGTATAATTTATTATCTTACAGCTGATAACATTGAGACCTAGAATTCATACACATGACAGTTGTTCTAAGTCTACTGGTTTTTTAAACTGGATATTAGCAGAACAACCCTTTATTAACCTCCAATTATTTGTAAATCAGACAATAACAACCCTCATGCAAATTGGGGTAATTGTGTTTGGTTAAAAATATAATAAAGAGTAGCATGTTGTAGTGTAAGTGCCCACTAAATTATGCAGTTTTAGAGTTCTGTAGTGATTGCAGACTTTGAAGTTTGACAGGTCTGTATTTGAATGATGACTAGTGTTATTTAGCAGCTGAATACCTCAGGCTAATGATTTAATTCCCATTTACTCAATGGTAAAATGAGAATATTGATGATTGTGTTCCAGAGTTGTTGTAAGGACTTCAGCTGATGCATGCAAAGTGCTAAATGTAGTACCCAGCATAGGGCCATAATAGAAAGAACTATCCTTCATTAAGTGCTTACTATGTGCTAGATACTGTGCTAAGCATTTTAACAGGTTTTATTTTATTTAATCCTCTCACAATCTCTTTAATGCAGTCCTGATAAAAATCAGCATCTTGCACATGAGTTACCCAAGTTCACAACCCTTAGGTCCTATAGACAAAAATCAAATCCCTTAGTCTGACTCTAGAAGCCACTATCTCATCTATTGCCCTAGTGCTTCCCCTACCATAAGACCTGCTAGCAGAGGAGTCGAATTAATTATAGCTCATATTGTTAGTGATCACATAATACAACACCCTTAAATAACATCATTTTTTGTAACAAAAACATTTTTAAAAGGAACTACACTGGCAATTTAAACATCCAACAGCAGCAATTTTATTTCAGAAAGGTGATTGTTGACCTTTTAGTGCCATGATTTTAAGGTGACCCTTAGTTACTTTCTGTTTTGTCTTGCTTTGAAGCATCTTAAGACAGGTTGCAGAAGAAGCAGTTCTGGGGCTTCTTTTATTTATTTTTTATTTTTTTCATAGTGGAAATTTATTTGTTTACTTATTTTTTTAATTGCAGTAACAGTGGATTATAACATTATATAGCTTTTGGATGTACATCATAATATATTTTGAATTCTGTGTAGATTACATCATGTTCACCACCCAAAAACTAATTATAGTCCATCCCCTCACATGTGAGCCTAATCACCCTTTTTGTCCTCCCCGTTTCCCTTGTGGTAACCACCAATCCAATCTCCAATGCTATGTGTTTGTCGTTGTTTTTATCTTCTACTTAGGAGTGAGATCATACGGTATTTGACTTTCTCCCTCTGACTTATTTCACTCAGCATAATACCCTCAAGGTCCATCCATGTTGTCACAAATAGCCGGGTTTAATAATTTCTTATGGCTGAGTAGTATTCCGTAATGTATAAATACTACATCTTCTTTATCCATTCATCCCTTGATGGGCATCTAGGTTGCTTCCAAGTCTTGGCTATTGTGTATAATGCTGCAATGAACATAGGGGTGCAAGTATCTTTATGACTTTGCGTTTTCAAGTCCTTTGGATAAATACCTAGCAGTGGGATAGCTGGATCATATGATAGATCTATTCTTAATTTTCTAAGGATACTCCATACTGCTTTCCATAGTGGCTGCACCAGTTCGCACTCCCACCAGCAGCGTACAATTGTTCCCTTCTGTCCATATCCTCTCCAACATTTGTTGTTTCCTGTCTTGTTAATTATAGGCATTCTGACTGGAGTTTTGCAGTTTTGATTTGCATTTCCCTGATAGCCAATGACGTTGAGCATCTTTTCATATGCTTGTTGGCCATCTGTATACAGTCAAGTCGCGAGATACAAATTCAAAGTACAAAAATCAGTTGCCTTTCTATACACTAACAATGAAGTAGCAGAAAGAGAAATTAAGAATACAATCCCATTTATAATTGCAAGAAAAATAGTAAAATACCTAGGAAAAAACTTAACCAAAGAGGTGAAAGATCTGTACATGGAAAACTATAAAACATTGTTGAAAGAAATCGAAGAAGACACAAAGAAATGGAAAGATATTCCATGCTCTTGGGTTGGAAGAATTAACATTGTTAAAATGTCCGTACTTCCTAAAGCAATCTATAGATTCAACACAATCCCTATCAAAGTTTCAACAACAGTTTTCACAGAAATAGAACAAAGAATCCTAAAATTTATATGGAACAACAAAAGACCCCGAATAGCCAAAAGATTCCCGAGAAAAAAGAACAAAGCTAGAGGTATCACACTCCCTGATTTCAAAATATACTAAGAAGCCATAGTAACCAAAACAGTATGGTACTGCCACAAAAATAGTCACACAGATCAATGGAACAGAATCGAGAGCCCAGAAGTAAACCCACACATTTATGGACAGCTAATGTTTGACAAGGGAGCCAAGAGCATACGATGGAGAAAGGAGAGTCTCTTCAATAAATGGTGTTGGGAAAACTGGACAGCCACATGCAAAAGAATGAAAGTAGACCATTCCCTTACACCATGCACAAAAATCAACTCAAAATGGATTAAAGACTTGAATGTAAGACCCAAAACCATGAAACTTCTAGAAGAAAACATAGGCAGCACACTCTTTGACATCAGTCTTAGCAGTATATTTTCAAGTACCGCATCTGACCAGGCAAGGGAAACAAAAGATAAAATGAACAAATGGGACTGCATCAAACTAAACAGCTTCTGCACAGCAAAGAAAACCATCAACAAAATGAAAAGACAACCTAACAATTGGGAGAAGATATTTGCAAACCATATATCAGATAAGGGGTTAATATCCAAAATATACAAAGAACTCATACATCTCAACAACAAAACACCCAACAACCCAATCAAAAATGGGCAAAAATCTGAACAGAGATTTCTCCAAAGAAGATATATGGGGCTTCTTTTAAACAACGTCCTGCCTCAACTCTTACTGCTATTGGTTCTCAGGTTGGTGTTATTTATTGCTCTACGGGAGGGCAGTGGATCTGAGCCAAGATAAGGTATTGAGACCTTCTGTCACTTCCCAGCCACAATTTAATAGTACAGTACACCCTTGTTACTACATGACTCATCCACAGATTTAGATACATTGCTGGTCAACCTAAGTCTTCCAAACATAACAAGGACACCTGCCAAAGCCTCACATAGCATGACTAGTGTATATAGTACATGTATTAGTTCTATTTCTTGGGACTAGAGTTATAAAGTATGAAGATGCAATAAGTCTGAGTGTGTTACTTGAGCAGAGTTTGTTACACTGTCATGGTTTAAATCATGGATCAAAGAGCATATGATTGGGGTAAATGGAGCAGGGGAGAAAGATTTAATTTTCCCTCTATTCTTACTTTCAATGACAGCTGCCTGGAATTTATATATTTTATACACAGAGGTGTATGGGAATTTAGAAAACTTGATTTATGAGGCCAGCCCCGTGGCCTAGTGGTTAAGTTCATTGTGCTCCGCTTTGGCAGCTCAGGTTTGCAGGTTTGGATCCTGGGTGCCAATCTATACCACTCATCAGCCATGCTGTGGTGCAACTCACATACATAAATAGAGGGAGACTGGCATGGATGTTAGCTCATGGTGAAACTTCCTCAAGCAAAAAAAAAAGAAAACTTGATTTATATATTAGTTCATTGGTTACCCCACCAATTTATTTGTGCATTTTTATTAAATGCTCAAGATGTCCAAGAACATGTCTTAGACACTGGGGAAACCATGGTGAGCAGAACATTCAGAGCCCTGATCTCATGGAGCTAACAGGTTAGGGGGGGGAAGGTTATTTATTGCCTCCCAAAATATGAACTACAGATTACAGCAATTGTAATGGGTAGAGGATGCTACAAAATGATTTAACTGGAAACCAGTCCTTCTTGGGAGTCAAGATACTTCTATGATGATGTGAACTGAACTGAATTTAGAGTGTTGAGTAGATACTAGCTAAGTGAAAGGAGGGGAAAGGGAGAAAGATATTCTAGGTAGAAGGAATAATACACGGAGGGGAACCTGAAGAACATCTGGAAACCAGAAGAGGTCCCTGTGTTAGGACAGAACGGAACAGAGGAAGGTGTTGCAAAATGAGGCTGAGGAGAGGCTGAGTCGCAGGCTATTTTTGGATATGCTAAAGATATCATCTTTATTTGAAGATAAACAGGAAGACATTGGAGCAAATTTTGTGTGTAAATATGTATGTTGACATTTCTTAAAAATATAAAATACTTTTTAGAAACAAGCCACCTTTCAAGCAGTCTAGCTTGATTAAAAATGAAAAGTAAAAGGTTTCATCCTTACTCTTCATCCAAATACAGTGCCATGTTTTTGGGAGCATCAGTATTTATTCTTTCTATATATTGTTGGAAGTTCTCTCCATGAGTCAAATAATATTCCTTGATTTATCAATGTTAAGCAGTATCCATTGGCTCCACGCCAGGAGATCTGGAACTGAAAGGGCAGGGGGTTGCTTTCCTTTCTTCCTCAACCACAAATTTTTGGTGTCAGATTTTAAATTTTCATTCTTTAGGTTTATTTTATAACTTTAAGTTAGAAACAAACACAATCTTGATTTCTGTAGTTCTATAGTAAAATGTAATAATAAGTAGAGTGACTCATCTCACTTTATTATTCAAAATTGTTTGAGCTATTCTAGGGCCTTTCCATTTAAATTTTAGAAAAAGCTCTTCTGTGTCTATCAAAAATCTTGCTGGAACTTTAAAAGGAACTGCACTGAACCTATAAATTAATTTGGGCAAAACTGACATCTTTACTATATTGAGACTTCCAATCTGTGAACATGCTGTGTATCTCTATTTATTAAGGTCTTCTTGTATTTGCTTTGACCCTGAAAATTAGACACAATTATTAATACTGTTTTATGAAATTAATTGTTATGTATATTTACCCAAATGTTTACAATTACTTTTGTGGTAATAATGAAGATCCCCCAAATGAGAAAAAAACCAAGGCTTTTTAGTCAGAGCTTGCTTAGCAAGGGAGTCAGCCACTATCACTTAGATTTGACCAATACTCAAAGGCAGGAAAGGGAGTGGGAAAGTTTCATGGTGAAAAAAGGAAGGTTCAAGTATTCTCTGATTGGGAGTTGTTGGAGGAAGCTGGAGGTAGGTTAACTAGAAGCAGGATATGTTGCATAATTGGTTTGAGGACCAAATTTGGCTTTCTCTATTTGGTCCTGAGTTGAAAGTTGGGGTGGGGAGTACAGAGTCTGCAAATAGGGTCTGGGCAAATTTCTGCAGAGGTTGTTTTTTGTTCTAGGAATGTTGCTGGGGAGATGGTGGGTCAGGATTCCAAAGGCATGTATGGTCCAGATATTGTCTGTTTGTATACTTACTCTCTCATTGTGTTCCCTAATTTTTCTTGTATCTTAGAACTTTCCTATGGAATCATTACTTTCTTTTTCTTTCTTCGACATTTTTATTGAGACTATGACAGTTTACAACCTTGTGATATTTCAGTTGTACATTATTGTTTGTCAGTCGTGTTGTAGGTGCATCACTTCACCCTACATCTTTAACTTCAACATATGAGTGGAGTCATACAGAGATTGTCTTTCTCTCTCTGGCTTATTTCACTTAACATGATACCCTCAAGGTCCATCCATGTTGTTGTGAATGGGACGATTGTAACCTTCTACATGGCTGAGTAGTATTCCATTGGATATATATACATCACATCTTCTTTATCCAACCATCAGTTGATGGGCATGTACGTTGTTTCCACTTCTTGGCTATTGTAAATAATGCTGCAATGAACATAGGGGTGCATGGGACTTTTAGATTTGCTGATTTCAAGTTCTTTGGGTAGATACCCAGCAGTGGGACGGCTGGGTGATATGGTATTTCTATTTTTAATTTTTTGAGGAATCTCCATACTGTTTTCCAGACTGGCTGCACCAGTTGGCATTCCTGCCAGCAGTGTATGAGGGTTCCCTTTTCTCCACAACCTCTCCAACATTTGTTACTTTTTGTTTTGGTTATTTTTGCCACGCTAATGGGTGTAAGGTGATATCTTAGTGTAGTTTTGATTTGCATTTCCCTGATGATCAGCGATGATGAACGTCTTTTCATGTGCCTATTGGCCATCCATATATCTTCTTTGGAGAAATGTCTGTTCATGTCTCCAGCCCATTGTTTCATCTGGTTGTTTGATGTTTTGCTGTTGAGTTGTGTGAGGTCTTTATATGTTATGGATATTAAGCCTTTGTCAGAGGTATGACTTGCAAATATTTTTTCCCAGTTAGTGGGTTGTTTTTTTGTTTCCATCCTGTTTTCCCTTGCCTTGAAGAAGCTCTTTAGTCTGATGAAGTCCCATTTGTTTATTATTTCTATTGTTTCCCCTGTCTGAGAAGACATGGTGTCCAAAAAGATCATTTTAATACTGACGTCAAAGAGTGTACTGCCTACATTTTCTTCTAGAAGCCTTATGGTTTCAGGTCTCACCTTTAGGTCTTTGATCCATTTTGAGTTTATTTTGGTGAATGGTGAGAAAGAATGGTCAATTTTCATTCTTTTACATGTGGCTTTCCAGTTTTCCCAGCACCATTTGTTGAAAAGACTTTCTTTTCTCCATTGTATGCCCTCAGCTTCTTTGTTGAAGATTAGCTGTCCATAGATGTGTGGTTTTATTTCTGAGCTTTCCATTCTGTTCCATTGATCTGTGCACCTGTTTTTGTACCAGTACCATGCTGTTTTGATTACTGTAGCTTTGTAGTATGTTTTGAAGTCAGGGATTGTGATGCCTCCCGTTTTGTTCTTTTTTCTCAGCATTGCTTTAGCAACTCGGGATCTTTTGTTGCCCCACATGAATTTTAGGATTCTTTGTTCTAATTCTGTAAAGAACGTCATTGGGATTCTGATTGGGATAGCGTTGAACCTGTAGATTGCTTTAGGTAGAATGGACATTTTAACCATGTTTCTTCTTCCAATCCATGTACATTGAACTTCTTCCCATCTCTTTATGTTGTCATCCATTTCTTTCAGAAAGGCCTTGTAATTTTCATTGTATAGGTCTTTCGCTTCCTTAGTTAAGTTCACCCCGAGGTATTTTATTCTTTTTGTAGCGATTGTGAGTGGTATTGTGTTCTTGAGTTCTTTTCCTGTTAGTTTGTTATTAGAATATAGAAATGCTACTGATTTATGCAAATTGAATTTACACCCTGCCACTTTGCTGTAGTTGTTGATTACTTCTAAAAGTTTTCCAATGGATTCTTTGGGGTTTCTGATATATAAGATCATGTCATCTGCAAACAGCGAGAGTTTCACTTCTTCCCTCCCTATTTGGATTCCTTTTATTCCTTTCTCTTGCCTGATTGCTCTGGCCAGGACCTCCAGTACTATGTTGAATAAGAGTGGTGACAGAGGGCATCCTTGTCTGGTTCCTGTTTTCAGGGGGATGGCACTCGTTTTTTTCCCATTGAGTATGATGTTGGCTGTGGGTTTGTCATAATATGGCCTTTGTTATGTTGAGGTAGTTCCCTTCTATGCCCATTTTGTTCAGGGATTTTATCATAAATGGCTGTTGGATGTTGTCAAATGCTTTCTCTGCAACTATTGAGATGATCATGTGGTTTTTATTCCTCAGTTTGTTGACGTGGTGTATCACGTTGATTGATTTGCGGATGTTGAACCATCCCTGTGTCCCTGTTACGAATCCCACTTGATCATGATGTATGATCTTTTTGATGAATTGCTGAATTCTGGTTGCCAAACTTTTGTTGAGAATTTTTGTGTCTATGTTCATCAGCAATATTGGCCTGTAGCTCTCCTTTTTCGTGCTGTCCTTGTCAGGCTTTGGTGTCAGGGTGATGTTGGCCTCGTCAAATGTGTTAGGAAGTGTTCCATCCTCCCTAATTTTTGGAATAGCTTGAAAAGGCTTGGTATTAAATCCTCTCTGAAAGTTTGGTAGAATTCCCCAGGGAGGGTGATTGTTGATGTATGAGGGCTTAATGCTGTCATTCTGTCACTCATTTTCCGGTTTTCCTGCATTTCTTTTGTTTCTCGTCATGTGTGTTTTGGTCTACCCATTGATTACTGCAGTTTCTTATGCGGTGCTTCTTAGATTTTTCCTTATTTATTTTTTGTGTCTCTGTTCTGCTTTTTAGTTCAGTGGCTGCCCTGAAGTTTGTATTCAGAATATGGTGCATAACATAGTCCATTTTCTGATGGGCTCTTATTTCCTTAGTCTAAACTGATTCAGTCCCTTTCCTCCTCCCCTCCTAAGTTATAATTCTCATCTCTTATTCCAACTTGTGTTGTGAATTTGTGGTTAAAGTGACAAGAATGTCTTTGTTTTTGGTGTTTTCCTTCCCTTTATCCTAATGCTATAGTTGAATATTTGCTATCCTATTCTGATTCTATCTGTCTCCCTACTCTTTGTTTTGTGACCCCTTTCTCCCTTTTTTTCTTTTTCCAGATATGAAGGTCTTCTTGAGGATTTCTTGTAGAGGGTGTCTGGTCACTACGAAGTCCCTTAGCTTTTGTTTGTCTGGGAAAGATTTAATTTCTCCCTCATATCTGAAGGATATCTTTGCTGGATAGAGTATTCTTGGCGGAAGATTTTTATCTTTTAAAGTTTTGAATATATCACTGCATTCTCTCCTAGCTTGTAAGGTTTCTGCAGAGAAATCTGCTGAAAGTCTGATAGGGGTTCCTTTGTAGGTTATTTTCTTCTGCCCTGCTGCCCTGAGCATTCTGTCTTTGTCATTCATTTTTGCCAGTTTTACTACCATATGCCCCGCAGTAGATCTTTTTACGTTGACAAATCTAGATCTGAAAGCTTCCTCCACATGCATTTCTCTCTCATTCCCTGGATTTGGGAAGTTATTTCTGCTATTATTTCTTTGAGCGTGCTTTCTCCTTCATTCTCTTCTCTTCACCATCTTGGATTCCTGTAATGCTTATGTTGCATTTCCTGACTGAGTCAGATATTTCTCAGAGACTTTCGTCATTCCTTTTCAGTCTCAGTTCTCTCTCCTCCTCTGTCTAGAGCAATTCAACATGTCTACCTTCGATTATGCTGACTCGCTCCTCTGTGATGTCCACACGAGCATTGAGGGAATCCGTATTTTGTTTTATCTCTTCCATTGTATCTTTCATCTCTAGTATTTCTGATTGATTCTTCTTTATAGTTTCAACCTCTTTTGTGAAGTAGCTCCTGAATTCGTTGAATTGTTTTTGTATATTCTCTTTTACCTCCTTGAGTTTTTTGACGATAGCTATTCTGAATTCATTGTCGTTTAGTTTACTTATTTCTGAGTCCTCAGGACATAATTCTGGATATTTATTGTTTTCCCTCTGGTCTGGAGTTTTGATGAATTGCCTGATGCTGGAAGTATGGGTTTTGCCCATTGTGAGATTATTCGGTTGCAGTTACAGCCTATTGCCACTGGATGGGGGTCGAGAGCTGTGTATTCTGAGCCCTCTTCCTTCTAGCCGAGTTGGCATGGCACAGGCTGGGGGCCGTTTTCTTTTGCTCACATTCCCCGGTTTCCCAATCAGCTCTTGCTCTCTGGTCTCCTGGAGTCTTGGCTTGATGAGGTCACCCTGCACGAAAGCTTTCACCCCATTAGAAGGCTTCCCTCTAGGCTGCAAGGGCGCTAGGGAGTCCTGGGTGATCCTGGGGACGTGTGACCCCTCCCCCACTCCTTCCCTCACGGGGCCTCATGGGACAGCTATCCCAGTCTTCAGGGGAGGGAACGAAGTTCTCTCGTACCCTGTTCCAGCTCCTCAAATGGGTGCTCCAGCCACTGCACCTTCCACCATTTGCATGCTGTGAGTCTCTGAGCATTCCTGTGCTATTTGGATATTTTCTGTTGGAGTATATTTGCTCTTTTTTGTTTTATGTTGGAGAGGAAAGAGTCCCAGGAAAGCTCACTGGGCCATGATGCTTATGTCACTCCTATTGTACTCTTGTTATCCACTTTTCTAATGTGACTTTAAAAAACGCAACTTTGTTCCTTTTGAAAATATGGTCCTCAGCTGAGAAATACACCTTGGTGATTTAAAGTATTGTAATCTGCATAGGCAACACATAGCTATCATATATATTAAAAGCAAGTCTGGATCCTATATAACATTTTCACATTCTAGAATTTGGCCTATTAAAGATTTCAGGCCAATTGAATTTTTGGCATTATTGTGTGCTTCTTTACCCGTGCTTCTTCTAGAGGATGGGATCCTTGAAAGCAGTAAAACTTTGTGAATCTTTCTCTGAATTTCATGTGCCAAACCTATGGCCTGACCTATCATGAATTTTTGTTAAGCAGAGTTGAGAGTGACTTTATATCACGATTTTGTGGTGCAGTAACAATTTAAGACAGTGAGACAAACATAGCATATAATCCACCAGTAATAGAATTTTTTTCAAATTTCAAATCTACGAGTTTCATAGATAACTAATTGTGCTCATTGTTGGTTCTTCCTAGAAGATATCCCTTATGAGAAAGCAAAAATATGTAATTTAGGCTCTTTTCCCATTCCAAAACTTACTTCACAGAAACATATACACCATTACAGCTTTAAAAAAGTCACCATTAATTGTTTATTTAATCAGTACTCTCTTACCTTTTTAAGTGTAGAAATAAACAAATTCTCTTGGTTAGAACTTTACTCAACTATAATATTCACAAATAGGATTCTATCTTGAGTCTTTAGTTTCATACTGCAAAGGCTTTTTCCAAAAGAAGCAAAATGGAGTTATATATGCCATACATCCTAGATAATTTAATAAAGTTTATGTTTTAAATATCTATGAATTTAGGAAGGAAAGTAAATGGATATATGGATAGATATAGATCCACAGATACAGAGATAGACAAAACTTTGTCTTTGGCTTCTAGCTTTATAAGTGACCCAAAAATGAAGTAAAGAATTTGATGAAATGACTCATTTTTTTCCTAAATGGTTTTTGATTGTTAATTCACTCCTATTTCTGTGTGATGCAATAGGATTCTATCCTACAGTTAACAGTTGCACCATCTATAACCCCCATTTTCCTTATATGAATAGAGGGTATAACCATCTCCAAGGGTTAAAATGAGAATTATGTTAGATATTATGGGTGGTGCTCATAGCAGAGCACCTATCATATGATATGTTATCAATAAATATTACCTGATATTTTTTATAGTCACGATTATAGGTATCCTTCAAGGATCTGTTAAAATGCCACTTGTCCCTTATTTTCATCAATTCCTGCCCTGCTTACATAGCTGTGATTTGTGGTGTTATCTCACTTGCAAATCTCTTTTCATTTGTTCCTAAATTCATTTATATATTAAGAAAAAAATAATTTAAACATCAACTCTCTGAGGCAGGATAACTCCCTAATCTCGGGAAGTACAGAGTTTATTTTGGGAAGTACAGAGAATAACAGAAGAGAGAAATTACAAATAATGTTTATCATCCTTATTTTAATTTTCCTGTATTTTCCAAATTTTCAACAGAATTTTAAATAAAATAAATATTTTCTCACCATGAGTTTTTTTTTTTTTTTAAGATTTTATTTTTTCCTTTTTCTCCCCAAAGCCCCCCAGTACATAGTTGTATACTTCTCGTTGTGGGTTCTTCCAGTTGTGGCATGTGGGACGCTGCCTCAGCGTGGTCTGATGAGCAGTGCCATGTCCGTGCCCAGGATTCAAACCAACGAAACACTGGGCCGCCTGCAGCGGAGCGCGCGAACTTAACCACTCGGCCACGGGGCCAGCCCCCTCTCACCATGAGTTTTTGACCCTATATACAAATATTCAAAGGTGCTTTTATTTACACATAACATTATTTTACTAAAAATTTTTAGAGTGACCAAATTTTATAATATAGGAAAATATATATAGTAGTTTTATAGAGACCTAATTTATATATCATACAGTTCATTCATTGAAAGTGTACCATTTAATGGTTTTCAGTATATTCACAGTGTTGTGCAACCATCACCATAGTCAATTTTAGAACACTGTCATCACCCAAAAAAGAAACTCTATTCTCACTAGCATTTACTCCTCATTTCCTCCTAACCCCTCCAGCCCAAGGTAACCACAAATTTACTCTGTCTTTAAATATTTTCCTGGACATCTTATACAAATAGACATTTCTTTCAATCCTATAATGAAATACCTATCCATTTATCAAGGGCTTTTATTTCCTTCAACAATTTTTTGTAGTTTTCAGAGTGAAAGTTTTATACAGGTTTTGTCAAATTTATTCCGAAGTTTTTTTTCTTTTTGATGTTAATGTAAATGAAGTTGTTTTCTTAATTTCATTTTCAAATGGTTCATTGACAGAATATAGAAATACAACTGATATTTGTATATGGATCTTATACCCTGCAAACCTGCTGAAGATGTTTATTAGTTCCTATTATCTTTAGTGGACTCCTTAGGATTTTTTATGAGCAAGATCATACCATCTCAAATAGAAATAGTTTTAATTCTTCCTTTCCAATTTTCATACCTTTTGTTGCATTTTCCTGCCTAATTTTCCTGGTTAGAACCTCCAGTCCAATGTTGAACAGAAGTGGTGAGAGTGGATGTCTTTGTATTGCTCTTGATCTTAGGGAAAAAACATTTAGTCTTTCATCATTAAATATGATGCTAGCTGTGGGTTTTTTCATTTTTTGTAAGATGTTGAGGAAAATCCCTTCCCTGCCTAGTTTGTGGCATGTTTTTGTCATAAGGTGTTGGACTTTGTCAGTGCTCTCCTTGCATCTATAAAGGCTCTGTTGGTAGGTGCACATATATTTATAACTCGTATGACTTCCCAATGGATTAAACACTTCTATCATAATAAAATTTCTCTCTTTATCTCCCATAACATTTCTTTTAAAGTCCATTTTATCTGATATTAATGTGGCTGCTCCAGCTTTCTTATGGGTGCTGTTTGCATCATGTGAGTTTTTTCTACCTGTTTAATTTCAACATATATGCATGTTTGAATCTAAAGTGTGTCTTCTATAGAGAACATGTAGTTAAACATTTTCTCATCGATTCTGGCAATCTCCACCTTTTGATTAGATTTTTTAATCCATTCATATTTAATGTTAGTACTAATATAGTTAGATATGTCCACCATTTTACTTTTGTGTTTTATGAGACCATAGCAAACTAGACCCAAGCTGAGGCTTGGAAAAGCACTTGTGTACCTAAACCTCCTCTTGTGGGACCCTGCCCTGTCATGGAATATACCTTGACTTGCCTGTTGGAGGGGTATGAGAGACACAAGCAGGAAAGCTGTCACTGCAGCCAAGATTATCCTACATCAATCGCTCACAAATGATCTGTGATGGCTGATGCACACATGAACCCACTCACAGAGTATTTTTAGTATCCTTTAATCAATAATAGACTCCCTTGAAGGGGATCAGAATATGCCACCCCAAAATATGCCTTTTGGCATAAGGATTATTTTGAGCTAATTATTTTGAGAAAGCAAGAGAAACTCTAAAAACAGAGCATAAGTTTTCTTTTGTAAGGGAAATTCCAATTATAAAGGAAATTTCCATTTATAAAAGGGTCTCCCTCTTCTGTACTAAGAAGGAAGAGGATGACTCTTAACAACTCTCGAATGGGAAGGCACAGACTTAAATCTATGTAACAAACTTGACTAAAAAATTCTTGTTTACCACAAATTTCCTGATCACCTGTCCATAACTTGCCTCCTGCTCCCCTACCAGAAGTCCAAAACTCCTTTTCCTTTGTCAGCCTAAGATGGTATGTAAACCCTCAAATTCTGGCTGCCTTGTTGAGCCATATTTTTTTTTTCTGTGTGAACTCCAATTTCTGTGTACATACATGATTAAAATTGTCTTTTTCTCTTAGTCTGTATTTTATCAGTTTGATTCACAGACCCCAGCTATTGAAACTAAGAGGGTAGAGAGAAAAGTTTTCTTCTACTACACCTTACACAAAGTATCCCCTACAGGTATCTACATATGAAAAGCTGTTTTTAAAATGGTGAAATGATTATTAAGCAATCAAGCTTAGTATCATTAATGAGACAAACATATGTTGTACCTCCTGATTTGATGCAGTTGGAAGATGAATCACCTTTGTAATATTCCTACCAAAAATGTTAATCTGAATCATCAGATGAATCTAGATTGTGGAACATTTTACAAACATTAAAAATATATCAATGCATAGATACCCATGTTCTGTTAAAATATCAGGATGGAATGAGGTATTTTAGAGCAATGATCAATTAAAATGTTGGTGGCACCAAATAAATCTTCTCAAGAGGACAAAATGTCTCAGGAAATAAGATTAATTGTATGGCTCTGCTTCCAAAGTCAGAATTAAAATTGAGAGAAGGAAAAACATGAAGCTAGAAAGTGGAGACATATAGCAAATTTAAAAAGTATGTCTAGGAAGTAACTGTGGGTGTGGTTATTGACATGTAGAGTTGATTGGAATCAAATATATCATACGCTACCCAAGTCTTTGAGAGTTTTGCTGTCTAAAGAAATCATTAGCCAAGACTAAAAGAGAATGTGACTATATAAGAATTAAAATAACCGTTGGTTCCTAGCCTTCTATGGGCAAGAAGTAGGCCTGGAAAGCTGCTCAGTCCCCAGGGAGGAAGTCTGTCCAATGTCCATTTCAGATGTAGCCAAGGAGCATATTGAAAAGGAAGACTTTCCCATGGTGAGGCCAAGACCATGGAGATCAAGGGGCTCTAGGAATAAAACAAAGCCTGGCCAAGGAACAATCTTAATCCCTGGTGAGGGGCCTTCAAAATGTCTGCCCCGTGAACATTTAGAATTGCTTTTGACCAGTGACCATTGTGTGTCCCTCATTCTCCCTTTTGTCAAATGAGATGAGTGCTTATTGTCATTTTTCCTGCCGCTATTCCACTATTTGTATCAGATATTTGAAGGGGCAGTTCATTGGTCTGCAGACCAAGAGAAAGGTCACACCCAGACCTGACTAGAGTCTCTCAGCCACTATCCAGAAAGCCTTGACTTTGATGTGATGCATGCCTTGGGATGTCCCTTAGGAAGAGATGAGAATATTTTGCCTTTGGGAGGGATAGTGAGTTGAATATGTAGTGACAGGACAGATTTATTAGTAATTAGTGCTATTTGCCAAATACGTTTGGCTTTCAGTCCTCAGGAAAAATGATAAGATTGAATTTCCTGCCCCTCTTTTGGTTGGGTGATATCATGTGACTAGTTCTATGGCCAAATGTTTGTGAGGGGCCCTGATGTGTGTCACTTCCAGACCAGAACATTTAATTACTCATGAAAGCCCCCTGGAGCTCTCAGTCCCCTTTCTCTTTGCCATGCAACTGGGACCCTGAAAGTCTATAAGGACTAAAGACATCCCCTACCCCACCTCACCCCCTGGCCTAGAGATAGTTCTTCAAAATGAGCATTTAACATAAGCAAAAGATAAACCTCTGTGTTTTAAGCTACTGATATTTAGTGGTTTTAAACTTTATTATTTTTTCTCACCACAGCTTGAGCTGGTCTATCCTGAATGATACATAAGTCCTCTGTTTCCAAGGACATTTTAGATGAGTAACGAGATAGACATGCCAGTGAATAGATGTTGTATGAGTCAGAGTGCCAACAGAAAATGGATTTCACCCCAAATGTTCCAATGAAGATACTTATAAGTAGGAAACTCACAGAGAAAATGTAGAGTAAAGGACCAAACAAGAGATGATGAGGCACACAGAGACTAGCAGAGCAGGAAGCTGTCACCATCCTCGGAGCTGAAGGGACAAGGGAAGAAACAGAAATACTGAAACCCAGTAGGATTTGGAACTCTGGAGAAGAGGCTGTCCCAAGACCCTCTTTCACAGCAGGAGGCATGATTGTGAAGCGAGAATGTAGAGGAAAAGAAACACCTGGATTTCTTTTTTTATTATTTAATTAATTTTTATTGAAGTAACATTGGTTTGTAACATTATATAAATGTCAGGTGTACATCATTATATTTCCATTTCTGTGTAGACTACATCATGTTCACCACCCAAACTCTAGTTTCCATCTCTCATCATACACTCTGTCCCCCTTTACCCCTTTTGCCCTTCCCCTCCCCCCTTCCCCTCTAGTAACCATCAATCTGTTCTCTGTATCTATGTGTTTGTTTGTTGTTGTTGTTTTTATCTTCCACATATGCATGGAATAATCCAGCATTTGGCTTTTACTTCTCCTGCTTGCCTATCTACTACCTCCTACCTGGTCAGCCAGAAGTCTGAGAAATGCATTCCACATGGGCTAGCCTTCTATGGTTCAGAGAAGATTGGAGAAAAGGTTGTGGGTGGGGAATGGGAAGGGATCAGTCAAAATGATATTGTGGGTGCTCTGATCAAAGATTTAAAGGTTATCAGGTAGGATGCTTTCAGAAAAGCAATGAATTCTGTTGAAGCAATTCTTAATTTTTTATTAATTTTTATGCTCATGAAGCACTTGTGTAGAGTAATAGCATTATCTTTGAAATGACTCCTAATAATAAACTCAGAAATATAATTGTTTAATTATTGATTGTCAGGCTAAATGTCTAAGCTAATTGAAAAAAGATAATTTAAGTATATTCCCAAGTCACTGATTCTTGAGAGTATTAAATTCTTTAAATAAAAAAAAAAGGAATCTGGTGGCCTAGTGGTTGGGTTCACACAGTCTGCATTGGTGGGCCAGGGTTCATGGGTTCAGATCCCAGGTACAGACCTACACACCACTCATCAAGCCATGCTGTGGCAGCATCCCACATACAAAAAATAAAGGAAGATTGGCACAGATGTTAGTTCAGGGACAATCTTCCTCACCAAAGGAAAAAAAATCTATTATTTTAGGTAAATAAGTTCAAAAGCCATACAAAAAATGATAGTGAAAATCAAAGTGTTTTCAGTCAATGCACTTAAACAGAAAAACCCTCCCTTAACTTATGTTACATGTTCACTTGCTGATTAACTTCACATCAGCCCTAGGAGATCCTGTTGGGCAATAGCATTATTGGTGCTTACACCAAAGAATCGCTGTTTTGATAGTTAGTAAGGTAATTTTAGTCTTTTTACTTTGGAAAGTTGTCTAAATTTTTTAATCACATGTGAAAATGATCTGCCAGGAGTCAAAATATTAAAATGAATTGTATTGTCACACGCAGTAAAGCAGATAAGCCACTATCACTAAACAGTCATAACTGAAGCTCCCTAGTTATTGTAGAATATTATATATTTCTTAAGAATTGGTGTTTAGACAAGTAACAAAGCAATTTATTATTTTTAAACTGCTTCTACAGAGTTATAAAATATATTAAGGATAATACGACACAGTTTTTGGAATTTTGCCTAATGCTAGGTTCCTATAGAAGGTACATAGTCATGAAAAGGTCATTATTCCCTTTCTCAAATAAGGAGTGAATGAGCCAGAGTGAGTGATTCTCTGTGTTTGCTTTGTTCTTCATATTCGCTCTTTCATGTTCATGCAGACAAGCTATAAAAAGCACATTTCTGTGGCACTCCTGTGACTGCAGGCATGGCCCTGGGGGATGTGAACTAAGGTGCATTGCTCCTGCTGTGGGGAATGGCTGTGTTGTTCATGGACTTTGTTATTCTTACTTATCCCTGAGATCAGTTGGAGCTGTTATTTTGTCCTCCTGAAATATCATTTCAGCCTGGCAAGGTACAGAGGCCTTGTGTAGACTCTTCCCTACCCTGGTTCCCAAAAGATTTCACTGCTCTCATATAACCCTCTTGTATTGCTGGGCTGAGAGCTGGCTCCAATGGAGCAGGCCCACAATTGGATACTACATCAGTCACACGGCAGGGTGGAGGCCTGAGCCAAACGTCCCCTGATGACAGAATGAGGTTATAAAGATATGGTCAAGTGTGTGCAGCCACAGGGGCCTTGAACATAGGATTCTAGAGGTGAATGACATGTTATTACTCATGAACTTATTCCCCTACCCCCAATGCAACTCCTTCTAGATTTGGTAGGACATGTCTGGTGATATAGAGAAGGGATGCCTAAGCCCAGCCTATCAATTTCAGGCTATGTTGGATGTACTTAAGATAGATGATCTCACAGACATTTGCATTGTTTAGGGATTTCAAATCTTCTTCTAAATCCTTTTGAGATTTCAAATGTTTGGTGACCAACAGATTACCCTCCTAGTTTCAGAAACAAGATTATGAAGAGAAATAAGAATGGTTAGGGGTAGGAAAATGATTTAAATGAGTCAGAGTAACAGATGAAGATAAGTTAGTCTGGTCCCCATATTAATTTTTTAGGGCTATGCAGAAGCATTTTCTTCCTCGATTTCCCCTTCTATTTAAATTCAGAATTTTTACCTCTCTAAAAAGGTATTTAAGGGGACAGCCCAATGGCACAGTGGTTAAGTTCACATGTTCCACTTTCACAGCCTTGGATTCACTGGTTCAGATCCCAGGTGCAGACCTATGCACCACTTGTCAAGCCATGCTGCGGTAGGTGTCCCACATATAAAGCAGAGGAAGATGGTCACAGATGTTAGCTCAGGACTAATCTTCCTCAAGGAAAAAAAAAGGTATTTAAACTCCTTTTCTTTGCATCTTCATGTTGTATTTCATGATCAATTATTCTTCTCAATTTGAAATAATTCTGCTTCAATTTCCCCTCTTCTTTCCAATTTTTGTTTTCCCTCCATTGTTTCATTGAATGTATTTTGAGAGCTATCATATAATATTTTGAGAGAGTTCTTTTTTATTTCCTGTCAACTAATTCCGAATGATCTACTTTCTTGACATTCAACCAATTTACATTTGCATTGCTCACCTTATAATTGCTCCATTTTTTTCATTTCATGTTCACCTTATGTTAATCCTCCTTAGTCTTTCCTGATCATATTGCAACCTGTATTTACTTGTCCCATATTAAAAGAAGGTGTCTCCTAAGGTTAAGTTTACTCAGATTTCCAGTTTTGTGATTTTAAGCTGTGACCTTTATTTTTAAACATGTGTGGATCCTAAATGTAATAGAAACGCTTGACACAGCTTACTAATATTAAATACACTGGTAAGAAAATAGGTTTAGTTTGTATTTAAAAGCTACACATGGGCAGAACTCCTGGAATGGAGAAGTGTGGACCTCAATAAATATGTTTACACATAAAAGCAACTAAAATACTAGATAATTTAACAAAATCAACTTTTACAGAACTCTGAAAATCAACCAAGTGCATACAACAATCTGAAGAGCATATATTCAAGAAAAACTACTGAACCTCAGAGAAGTGAGGATTATGGCATTTTAAGTTGCTCTATTTTCATTCCCCTCTACCTAATCCTTAGTAATCTTAAAAAAGAAGCAATAAAAGAATTCAAATACCACCATTTTGCACCCCTGAAAAATAAAGGATCTAGACATGGGCCAGGCCTGTGGCCTAGAGGTTAAGTTCATGCACTCTGCTTCAGTGGCCCAGAGTTTGCACGTTCAGATCCTGCGCATGGACCTATGCACCACTCATCAAGCCACACTGTGGCAGGATCCCACACACAAAATAGAGGAAGATTGGCAACAGATGTTAGCTCAGGGCCAGTCTTCCTCACCAAATAAATAAATAAATAAAGTATCTAGACAATGATCATAAATGGCTGCTAACATCGCAAAAAGAGAAACAACCAGACATTATATGCCTCCTGATGGAAGTCCTTGAAACCCTACATTAAATAGTCTTACCAAAAAACAAAAAATATATTAACTGCAATCTAATAAAACCTCTAGATCCAAAAACCAATTTACAGGAAATTCAGAGGACAGAGAAACATGCTAAACATCACCACAATTATGAAAATAGGAAATTCCAGACTGTGGGCAACTGTATAATACAAATGACCTGATTTTCTTCAATAAGTAAATACCAGAAAAAACAGAGAGGAGAAGAGGAAGGCCAATAGATTAAAAGATATTTAAGATTCAAATCACCCAGATGTCAAAGTTTTGGAAACAGGTAGACAGGTAGTGATGATGGTTGTACAACATTGTAAATGTAATTAATGTCACTGAATTGTATACTCAAAAATCATTAAAATCACAAATTTTATGTTATATAGATTTTACCACAATAAAAAAATTCTTTTAAAGAAAACAAAAATACTAGCAGCCCGGCAGCACAGGATGGAGCAGATCAGGTTTGGAGCTCCTCAAAAATCCCCATCCCCAACGTATTGCCGCTATTAGACCTGTCCAGAAGCTTCCTGGAAAAGCCACATTAACAGAGTGCTTTCATTGCTCCATCTGATTCACAGCTCTGCCCCTTTGAAAATCTTTATCCCAGGACAATTTTTGAAAATAATCAACTGCAGTTGTTTAACATGGTGGCTGCCTAAGGCTGTGATGTCAGTTTGGGAAAACAAGAGCAGAGCCAAAAATTTAAAAGGATGATCCAGGAAAGGAGATGTTCAAAGACTACTTTTAAAAGCTCAGACATATTCTTGGGATATAGAAGACCATGTGCCCATGCCAGTGAGACCTGAGGGGCAGTCACTTCTGGTGTGGTATTGGCATAAAAACAGATAACATTATCGATGGAACAGAATAGAGAGCCCAGAGATAAACTCATTCATATATGGTCAATTAATTTACAACAAAGGAGCTAAGAATATATACAATGAGGAAAGGACAGTTTCTTCAATAATGGTGCTAGGAAAGCATATGCAAAAGAATGAAACTGGACCCCTATTTATAGCATACACAAAAATCAACTCAAAATGGATAAAAGACTTGAATGTAAGACCTGAAACCACAAAACCTCTGGAATGAAACATAGGCTATATGCTCATTGACATCAGTCTTGGTGATGATATTTAGATCTAACTTCAAAAGCAAAGGCAACAAAAGCAAAAATACAAGTGGGAGTATGTTAAACTAAAAAGCTTCTGCACAGCAAGGAAATCATCAACAAAATGGAAAAATGACCTACTGAATGGGAGAAAATATTTGAAAATCATGTATCTGATAAGGGGATAATATCCAAAATATATAAAGAACCCATACAACTCAATAGCAAAAACCCAAACAATCCAGTTAAAAAACAGGCAAAGGATCTGAATAGGGATTTTTCCAAAGAAGACATACCAATGGCCAACAGGTACATGAAAATATGCTCGACATCACTAACCATCAGGGAAATGCAAATCAAAACCACAATGAGATGTTACCTCACGCCTGCCTGTTAGAATGACTATTATCAAAAAGACAAGAAATAGGGGCTGGCCCAGTGGCATAGTGGTTAAATTCACAGGTTCTTCTTTGGCAGCCCAGGGTTTGCCAGTTTGGATCCCAGGTGCAGACCTACACACCAATCATCATACCATGCTGTGGCAGGAGTCCCACATATAAAATAGAGGAAGATGAGTACAGATGTTAGCTTAGGGACAATCTTCCTCAGCAAAAAGAGGAGGATTGACAGTGGATGTTAGCTCCAGGCCAATCAAGAAATAATAAGTGTTGGCAAGGGAACCCTTGTGCACTGTTCATGGGAATGTAAATTGGTGCAGCCACTATGGAAAGCAGTACAGAGGTTCTTCAAAAAATTAAAAATAGAACTACCATATTATCCAGCAAATTCACTTCTGGATATTTATCTGAAGAAAACAAAAACACTACTTCAAAAAGATATATGCACCCCCATTTTCATTGCAGCATTATTTACAATAGCCAAGATATGGAAACAATTTAAGTGTCCATCAATGAATGAATGGATATGGAAAATGTAGTGTATATATATATATAGACTATGGAATACTATTCACCATAAAAAAACAACAAAAAAATTGCCATTTGTAACAACATGGATGGAACTTAAGGGCATTATGCTAAGCAAAATAAGTCAAATAGACAAAGACAAATACCATATGATCTCAGGTATATGTGGAATTTTAAAAACAAACAAGCAAACAAAAACAAGCTCATAGCTATAGAGAACAGATAGTGGTTGTCAGAGGCAGGGGGTTGGGGTGGGCAACGTGGGTGAAGAAGGTTAAAAGGTGCAAATGTCTAGTTATTAAAATAAATAAGCCATGAGCATATAATGTACAACATGATGGCTATAGTTAATAATAGTGTGGTGCATATTTGAAAGTTGCTACGAGACTAGATCTTAAAAGTATTCATCACAAGAAAAAAATTTTTGTAACTATGCATGGTGACAGATTTTAACTAGACTTATTGTGGTGGTCATTTTGCAATATATACAAATATTCAATTGTTATGTTCTACACCTGGAACTAATATAATTTTATATGTCATTATACCTGAATTTAAAAAACTGATTGAGTTAACAGATGGAAAACCCCTAGTAGAATGTCCAGTACATAGCAGGCACTCAATAAACAATGGTGGGACCTGGAGAAAAAAAAGTAGGTGAAATAAAGACTTTTACAAGAAACAAAGTCTGAAAGGGAATTCTTTGCCATCACACTTGCACTACAAGAAACGTTAAAGGAGTTCCTCAAGCAGGAGCTTGGTACCAGATGAAAGGAAAGTATAAATATGGGAGCAAATATAAAAGACAATTTTACCTCATTTTTTATCTCCTTAAAATATAATTGACAGTTAAAGGGAAAAAAACAATAATAATGTATTGTAAGCATATACAGAAATAAAAGTATGACAATTGAACAAAGGACAAGAGTAGAAAGCAAATATCAATATGGCAGATTAAAATTCAAATTATAAACTCAAAATTGTGTTGAATGTTCAAGGACTAAAAACCTGACCTGAAAAGTAGACCTTGGCAGATTGAATAAGAAAGCAAGAACTTCACTGATACCTTAAATATGAAGATGCATATAAGTTAAGAGAAAAGGATGTAAAAAGATAGATTAGGCAAATACCAATCAAAAGAAAGGGATAAAAAGGGACTTTCTAATGAGATAAAGGCATCAATTCACAATGAGTAAATAAAAATCCTAAATGTAGAATCTTATAATAGAGTTTCAAAATACATGAAGAAAAAAGTGGTAGAAGTTAAAGAAGACAGAGAGAAATCCATAATATCAGTGAAGACTCCAAAACTCTTCTTCCATAATTTGATAGAAAACATAACAGAAATTCACTAAGGATATAGAGGCTTGAACACTACAATCAACTCGCTTCACTCAGTTGACATTTATAGAATACTCCAGCCAACAATAGAAAAGTACAAATTATTTCCAAGTGCACGTGAAGACTCCTTCACAAAGAAAAATCATTTTAGATGATTGAAGCCTGACCATCAACTATTAAACTAGAAGTTCAAAAGGGAAACATATTCAGAAAAATCCCAAATATTAGGAAAATAAACATGAGAAAAAATAACCAATGGGTTACACAAGAAATCACAATGAAAATTAGAAAACATTTTGAGCTGAATGATAATGAATATACGTGAAATCAAAATGAGTAAGATGCAGCTACAACAGTACTGAGAGGTAAATTTAAAGCATTAAATGCTTATATTACATGAGAAGAAAGGTTTTACGCCAATAATATGTTTATAATTTAAGAAACTAGAAAAGGAAGATCAAATTTAACACAGAAGCAAAAGGAAATAATGTGTATTCTTTTATGAATTAGGGCAAAATAATGAATTTTTCAGGTAAAAAATATGTTTCATATTGCTAAGAAAGCTTAAAAATGAGCTATTTTACAATGCTCTTAAGAAGAAGAAAGAAGCATCATGGCAGAGTGAGCTTTCTCAGGACTCTCTCCCCAGAAAAAAAAAAAGGAGCAACCATACTCCAACAAAAAATATCCTAATAGCACAGGAATGCTCAGAGACTCACAGCATGCAAATGGTGGAGGGTGCAGTGGCTGGAGCACCCATTGGAAGAGCTGGAACAGGGTACGAGAGAACTTCGTTCCCTCCCCTGAAGACTGGGATAGCTGTCCCATGAGGCCCCGTGAGGGAAGGAGTGGGGGAGGGGTCACACGTCCCCAGGATCACCCAGGACTCCCTAGCGCCCTTGCAGCCTAGAGGGAAGCCTTCTAATGGGGTGAAAGCTTTCGTGCAGGGTGACCTCATCAAGCCAAGACTCCAGGAGACCAGAGAGCAAGAGCTGATTGGGAAACCGGGGAATGTGAGCAAAAGAAAACGGCCCCCAGCCTGTGCCATGCCAACTCGGCTAGAAGGAAGAGGGCTCAGAATACACAGCTCTCGACCCCCATCCAGTGGCAATAGGCTGTAACTGCAACCGAATAATCTCACAATGGGCAAAACCCATACTTCCAGCATCAGGCAATTCATCAAAACTCCAGACCAGAGGGAAAACAATAAATATCCAGAATTATGTCCTGAGGACTCAGAAATAAGTAAACTAAACGACAATGAATTCAGAATAGCTATCGTCAAAAAACTCAAGGAGGTAAAAGAGAATATACAAAAACAATTCAACGAATTCAGGAGCTACTTCACAAAAGAGGTTGAAACTATAAAGAAGAATCAATCAGAAATACTAGAGATGAAAGATACAATGGAAGAGATAAAACAAAATACGGATTCCCTCAATGCTCGTGTGGACATCACAGAGGAGCGAGTCAGCATAATCGAAGGTAGACATGTTGAATTGCTCTAGACAGAGGAGGAGAGAGAACTGAGACTGAAAAGGAATGACGAAAGTCTCTGAGAAATATCTGACTCAGTCAGGAAATGCAACATAAGCATTACAGGAATCCAAGATGGTGAAGAGAAGAGAATGAAGGAGAAAGCACGCTCAAAGAAATAATAGCAGAAATAACTTCCCAAATCCAGGGAATGAGAGAGAAATGCATGTGGAGGAAGCTTTCAGATCTAGATTTGTCAATGTAAAAAGATCTACTGCGGGGCATATGGTAGTAAAACTGGCAAAAATGAATGACAAAGACAGAATGCTCAGGGCAGCAGGGCAGAAGAAAATAACCTACAAAGGAACCCCTATCAGACTTTCAGCAGATTTCTCTGCAGAAACCTTACAAGCTAGGAGAGAATGCAGTGATATATTCAAAACTTTAAAAGATAAAAATCTTCCGCCAAGAATACTCTATCCAGCAAAGATATCCTTCAGATATGAGGGAGAAATTAAATCTTTCCCAGACAAACAAAAGCTAAGGGACTTCGTAGTGACCAGACACCCTCTACAAGAAATCCTCAAGAAGACCTTCATATCTGGAAAAAGAAAAAAAGGGAGAAAGGGGTCACAAAACAAAGAGTAGGGAGACAGATAGAATCAGAATAGGATAGCAAATATTCAACTATAGCATTAGGATAAAGGGAAGGAAAACACCAAAAACAAAGACATTCTTGTCACTTTAACCACAAATTCACAACACAAGTTGGAATAAGAGATGAGAATTATAACTT
Source organism: Equus asinus (assembly GCF_041296235.1). Taxonomy (NCBI): domain Eukaryota; kingdom Metazoa; phylum Chordata; class Mammalia; order Perissodactyla; family Equidae; genus Equus; species Equus asinus. The sequence goes on along the minus strand of NC_091801.1, from coordinate 34,452,764 downwards.
AGGAGGGGAGGAGGAAAGGGACTGAATCAGTTTAGACTAAGGAAATAAGAGCCCATCAGAAAATGGACTATGTTATGCACCATATTCTGAATACAAACTTCAGGGCAGCCACTGAACTAAAAAGCAGAACAGAGACACAAAAAATAAATAAGGAAAAATCTAAGAAGCACCGCATAAGAAACTGCAGTAATCAATGGGTAGACCAAAACACACATGACGAGAAACAAAAGAAATGCAGGAAAACCGGAAAATGAGTGACAGAATGACAGCATTAAGCCCTCATACATCAACAATCACCCTCCCTGGGGAATTCTACCAAACTTTCAGAGAGGATTTAATACCAAGCCTTTTCAAGCTATTCCAAAAATTAGGGAGGATGGAACACTTCCTAACACATTTGACGAGGCCAACATCACCCTGACACCAAAGCCTGACAAGGACAGCACGAAAAAGGAGAGCTACAGGCCAATATTGCTGATGAACATAGACACAAAAATTCTCAACAAAAGTTTGGCAACCAGAATTCAGCAATTCATCAAAAAGATCATACATCATGATCAAGTGGGATTCGTAACAGGGACACAGGGATGGTTCAACATCCGCAAATCAATCAACGTGATACACCACGTCAACAAACTGAGGAATAAAAACCACATGATCATCTCAATAGTTGCAGAGAAAGCATTTGACAACATCCAACAGCCATTTATGATAAAATCCCTGAACAAAATGGGCATAGAAGGGAACTACCTCAACATAACAAAGGCCATATTATGACAAACCCACAGCCAACATCATACTCAATGGGAAAAAAACGAGTGCCATCCCCCTGAAAACAGGAACCAGACAAGGATGCCCTCTGTCACCACTCTTATTCAACATAGTACTGGAGGTCCTGGCCAGAGCAATCAGGCAAGAGAAAGGAATAAAAGGAATCCAAATAGGGAGGGAAGAAGTGAAACTCTCGCTGTTTGCAGATGACATGATCTTATATATCAGAAACCCCAAAGAATCCATTGGAAAACTTTTAGAAGTAATCAACAACTACAGCAAAGTGGCAGGGTGTAAATTCAATTTGCATAAATCAGTAGCATTTCTATATTCTAATAACAAACTAACAGGAAAAGAACTCAAGAACACAATACCACTCACAATCGCTACAAAAAGAATAAAATACCTCGGGGTGAACTTAACTAAGGAAGCGAAAGACCTATACAATGAAAATTACAAGGCCTTTCTGAAAGAAATGGATGACAACATAAAGAGATGGGAAGAAGTTCAATGTACATGGATTGGAAGAAGAAACATGGTTAAAATGTCCATTCTACCTAAAGCAATCTACAGGTTCAACGCTATCCCAATCAGAATCCCAATGACGTTCTTTACAGAATTAGAACAAAGAATCCTAAAATTCATGTGGGGCAACAAAAGATCCCGAGTTGCTAAAGCAATGCTGAGAAAAAAGAACAAAACGGGAGGCATCACAATCCCTGACTTCAAAACATACTACAAAGCTACAGTAATCAAAACAGCATGGTACTGGTACAAAAACAGGTGCACAGATCAATGGAACAGAATGGAAAGCTCAGAAATAAAACCACACATCTATGGACAGCTAATCTTCAACAAAGAAGCTGAGGGCATACAATGGAGAAAAGAAAGTCTTTTCAACAAATGGTGCTGGGAAAACTGGAAAGCCACATGTAAAAGAATGAAAATTGACCATTCTTTCTCACCATTCACCAAAATAAACTCAAAATGGATCAAAGACCTAAAGGTGAGACCTGAAACCATAAGGCTTCTAGAAGAAAATGTAGGCAGTACACTCTTTGACGTCAGTATTAAAATGATCTTTTTGGACACCATGTCTTCTCAGACAAGGGAAACAATAGAAATAATAAACAAATGGGACTTCATCAGACTAAAGAGCTTCTTCAAGGCAAGGGAAAACAGGATGGAAACAAAAAAACAACCCACTAACTGGGAAAAAATATTTGCAAGTCATACCTCTGACAAAGGCTTAATATCCATAACATATAAAGACCTCACACAACTCAACAGCAAAACATCAAACAACCAGATGAAACAATGGGCTGGAGACATGAACAGACATTTCTCCAAAGAAGATATATGGATGGCCAATAGGCACATGAAAAGACGTTCATCATCGCTGATCATCAGGGAAATGCAAATCAAAACTACACTAAGATATCACCTTACACCCATTAGCGTGGCAAAAATAACCAAAACAAAAAGTAACAAATGTTGGAGAGGTTGTGGAGAAAAGGGAACCCTCATACACTGCTGGCAGGAATGCCAACTGGTGCAGCCAGTCTGGAAAACAGTATGGAGATTCCTCAAAAAATTAAAAATAGAAATACCATATCACCCAGCCGTCCCACTGCTGGGTATCTACCCAAAGAACTTGAAATCAGCAAATCTAAAAGTCCCATGCACCCCTATGTTCATTGCAGCATTATTTACAATAGCCAAGAAGTGGAAACAACGTACATGCCCATCAACTGATGGTTGGATAAAGAAGATGTGATGTATATATATCCAATGGAATACTACTCAGCCATATAGAAGGTTACAATCGTCCCATTCACAACAACATGGATGGACCTTGAGGGTATCATGTTAAGTGAAATAAGCCAGAGAGAGAAAGACAATCTCTGTATGACTCCACTCATATGTTGAAGTTAAAGATGTAGGCAAAGAGAACAGATTAGTGGCTACCAGGGGAAAGGGGGAGTGCGGGGGTGGGCACAAAGGGTGAAGTGATGCACCTACAACACGACTGACAAACAATAATGTACAACTGAAATATCACAAGTTTGTAAACTATCATACTCTCAATAAAAAGTTAAAGAAAAAAGAGTACAATAAAGCTACCCATCCAATGATGGGTAGCTTTCATCCAATGAAATCTGCTTTCATTGGATGAAAATATTATATGTCTGCTTGATCAAACCTTACCCCTTCCTGGACAATAGCCTCCAAGTTTTAGACATTCAAATTTGAAGTTTAGCAAAGTTAAAAATGACTGCATCTTAAGTCTTTGTGTTTGTTTCTCAGCAAATGTTTCATCTGTTAGAGCCAGTGTTCTAGTGAAGAATTTTAATCCACATATAAATTTGTCTTTGTCTTCAGTAAAAATAGATAAAGTGAGTCGTGATAAAATTTCTTGTGCTCTATTTTATAGGCAAAGTAGAACTTTTTTTGAAAAGTATACAAGACATGCCCCAAGAAGAAAGCCAGAAACAAACAAATAGTCACATAAGATGAAAAGAAAATCGGTGTCTTGACTGCCAAAAGGCAATATGAGGGGTTCCACAGACCATCTGTCCATGAAACAAACCTAAGTAGTGACAAATATAGGAAAAACACCTAAAGTCTCTGTACGTTGTCCTAAGGACATTCAGCAAATGGAGAAATTTATTCAAGAAAATCTACTAAATCTCAGTATGAAGAGTGAGAGAACATGGCACTTGAGCCCTGACCTACCCATTCCGCCCATCAGCTCAGAATGATAGAAGCTCTACTCCTGCCTTGTACAGCTAAGAACATGGGTCTCCCTCTCCTAAGAGTGGCTGAGAAATCAGGGGCTCCCTTCCTTCACATAGCTCCCACTCGTAAGGCAGAAACTCTATCCCAGGAGCAGAAGGATGAGAATACTTGCCCCCCCCCCACCTTCTCCACATTCTGCTCATAGGGTAGAGGTTCCACACCAGTAGAGACAAGCCAAGAAAAACTCAGGGAGAAGAGAGCCACTGTCCTGTGCCTCAGAGCAGTGGCTCAGAAGTTTTGTCCAGGAGGAGAGGCAGGCTGTGAGAACAGAGAGCACTGAGGTTCTCCCTAAGAGAACGAATTTAATTTGGAAAAATACATGTGGAAGCTCAAGCCTAGGGATGATGTTGAAAAGCATAGAGATTTTGGAGGCGAGCAATTAAGAGCAGGCTTGTAGCTCCATGAAAGCAACAGGCTAACCCATAGTCAGTCGGTTACCAGAGAGAACCAGGGAAAGAAATTTGTAAGAAAATCCTTCCTGGGGTTGGAACAAGCCTCAAAAACTGGCCTAAAACTTACTACTACAAAGAAGCTTGAATTTGATTGGATCCTACTGTGGAGAGGTTTATGCCCCAGGGCACTGTTGATAACAATAGAGCAACCAGCCAGCAGTTAGTGGAGGCTGACAACTAGTGTGATGGCCTCAGAGGCAGCCAATTTAACAAGGAGACTAGAGACAGTCAAAGAGAACCCCAATAAAAACACTGTCATTCCAAGCTGGCCATGCACATGTCCAAGGCTAGGCCTCCTGAGGACTGACCTCAGATCCTGCACACTGTGACAGAAATAAAAATCACTGAACAATCTAGCTAAGGCACTAACCAAATAATAAACCAGATAGCAAGGAGATAAATCAAATAAACAGGCCAAAAAAAAAAAAAAAAGCAGACAAAGACATCACAAGAAAAGAAAAGCTGCAGACCAGTATCTCTTATGAATATACAGTCATGTGTCACTTAACAATGGGGATATGGTCTGAGAAATATGTCTTTAGACAAATTCATTGTTGTGCAAACACATAGAGTGTACTTACACAAACCTAAATGGTATAACCCACTACACACCTAGCTATATGGTACTAATTTTATGGGACCGTTGTTGTACAGGCAGTCCATCATTGACCAAAACATTGTTATGTGGTGCATGACCGTAGATACAAAATCCTTAACAACCTAATAGGAAACCAGAATGTGTAAAAAGTATTATACATTCTGACACAGTGGGATTTGTCCCACAAATGCAAGGTAGTTTAACATTCAAAAATCAATTAATGTACTACACCATACCAAAGAATAGAGAACAAAAAACACACTATCATGGCAATTGGTGCCCAAAAAAGCATTTGACACGGTCCAACACCTTATTATGATAGAAACACAGTACAGATGAGGATAGGAGAGACCCTTCTGAAACTAAAAAAGGGTGACCCCACAGCTAACTTCATACTTACTGGTGAATGACTAAAAGCTTTCCCCCTAAGATCAAGAACAATATACACCCAAAAACCTGTTTTCTTAGTAAACATCCAAAGTGATTCTGTTGTAGCTCATCCATAGATCTGCATTTGGCAATCTCTGTAAGATGAGAGAAAAGTAGAATTTCTTACCTGATGTAATTAGAACTAGGAATTAGTGACTTATTAAAAGCACTGACTAAAAATGACATGCACATACCTCAACCTTGTAATAAACTTGCCTTAGTTTGGGTGAAAAGCACTGATCTTCTGTACACAGTTGAATACATTTTGAGAAACATATTTGCCCTGACAGAGGAGCCACTATCACACAAATTATCTTTTCCTGTTCTTAAGCTTCCTACAAGCGCAAGCAAATACAGTATTCTCTTTGTGCCTGGCTTCTTTGCTCAGCAAGTTTCTGGAGAGTTATCTATGCTATGGATTGTGTATATCAGCAGTCTGTTCCTTTTTATTGCTGTATAGTCTTCTGTCGTATGAATATACAAGAATTTGTTTATCCATCCATCTACTGGTGAATATTTAGGTTATTCCCATCTTTTTCTTACAAAAAACGTCAAGTTTAATAAAATATAGTTTTTATACAATAAATTTCCCTTTATGTGTTTTTTGTTGTTGTTGAGGAAGATTGGCCCTGAGCTAACACCTGTTGCCAATCTTCCTCTTTTTTTCTTGAGGAAGATTGTTCCTGAGCTAACATCCATGCCAATCTTCCTCTATTTTGCATGTGGGCTGCCACCACAGCATGGCTTGCTGAGTGGTGTGTAGGTCCACACCTGGGATCTGAACCCACAAACCCTGGGCCACCAAAGCAGAGCATGCAAACAACCACTATGCCACCTGGCTGGCCCCTAAATGCCCTCTTTAAATGCACAATTCTATAAGTCTTGACATTGTGTGTGTGTGTGTGTCTGTGTGTAAACTAGATAAAGAACAGTTGTACTTCCAGAACCTCAGAAAACTTCTTTATCTTGGTCCTCAGTCTATCCCAGCACCTCAGTGGGCAATCACTGTTTTGAATTCTACAACTATAGATTTTTTTTGCTTTTTCTCAGATTTCTTCTAACTGGAATCCTATAGTATCTGCTTAAGTGTGTGACTTCTTTTGCTCAGTATATTTTTTGAGATTCATCCATGTTCATTTCTATTTACTGCTGAGTAGCACTCTACTGTATGGACATACCACAAAATGTTCAGCTGTTAAGAGACATTTGGATTGTTTCCAGGTTGTGGCATTATAAATAAAGTTGCTGGGAACATTTGTGGACAAATATTTTTGTGGACATTTATGTTAGTTCTCTTGGAGAAATAGCTAGGCATGGCATTGCTGCATTGCTGCATTTCAGTGCGATGACAACATATGTTACTATATCTATAGATACAGAAAGGCAGGTGTAGGAGCTAATGTTATGAATATAGAATCAGATTATTAAATGAATCTTGACAAAGTGGAACAATAGACTGAAAATTATACGATGGAATTTTCTAGGTAAATAGGCTAAACTACACTTAAGCTGCTGCATGTGTTCAGAATACAGAATGCAAGTATTCCTTCCAGGACATGGGAAATCAGCAATAATTCTAAGGTGTTCATCTCTCTTTAGAACACTATTTACTGTCTTACATCCAATCGATGTGCAAAATTTTGGAAGGGAGCTTACCACATTAGAATACCTCTAGAAATGGATAAACAGGATGAAGTCGAGTGTGGAAGTCTTGTTGAAAGAACTGTGAAATTTACATGAAAAAATAGACGACAAATACTTTTGGTATATGTTTTCAAATCTTTAGGAATTATCAAATGAATAAAAGAATGAGCTTAAGTTGGTATAGATTTATAAACAACATTGGAAAAACTATGGAATAATAAAGGTTTAAAGTCAATGTAAAGAGTATGTTTTTAAGATTTTATTTTTTTCCTCTTTCTCCTCAAAGCCCCCTGGTACATAGTTGTATATTCTTCATTGTGGGTCCCTCTAGCTGCAGCATGTGGGACGCCACCTCAGCATGGCTTGATGAGCAGTGCCATGTCCGCACCCAGGATTCAAACCAACAAATCACCGGGCCACTTGCAGCGGAGCACGCGCACCTAAGCTCCCGGCCATGGGACCAGCCCCAAGAGTATATTTTTAATAGAATTTCCAGAGAGAGAGTAAAAGCAAGAGCATATTCTGGCTGTGTTGGTGGCAGATAATGTTTGCTATATTTCACAATCTTTATACCTGGGAAAACATCTCATGAGAGAAATTTCTTGTTAGCCTTGATGTTTTTCTAAATTGACTAAAAATATGTACCACTAAGTCATTCCCAAACTTATTCTTTCTCCATATACTGTTACCTGGTAGAAATGAGTCTCTGGAAAGAAGTGTTTTAATTTATTAATTAGTTTGAGGGAGAGAATTAAAATTGGCAGAGGAAGCATTGTGAGCAAATCGCTTTTTATATATCATTTAAGTTTTAGGACATTCTTCAAGTTGAATATTATTATTAATAATTCATGGATGAGGAAATTTAGCATACGAGATGTTAAGTAACTTCCCCAAGGTCACAAAGCAAAATCTGGACCCTCTCTAATCTGGTTTCACTCTTACCTTTCTCCACATCTTACTTTCCTAATATGCAGCAGTTGCAAATCAGTAGGAATGCCGTTAATGAGTCACATATTGAATCTGATTGTAATTTATTCCCAATCTACTAAACTCTCTCAGGGCTTAAACAATTTCCTAAGAGAAAGTTACACCCAGTCAGATGAAGGCATTTATGCATCTGTTTCTATAGTATATTAGATGACTCCCTTGTGACCTGAACCTGAGCACTTTCTCATTCATGTATTGAGCTTCCCTCCATAGAAAGGCTGCCGATGTGTATTTTAACTACAGAAATTTAGCAAAAAGAATCAATTCCAATCATATTTTCTTCCACAGTTAAGTTTCTTTGAGCTTATTTCAAACTTAAAAAATCTTTCTACAGGAATAAAGCTGTGTTACAAATGCAAATATTATACTCAAATAGGTGTTTTAGAATTCTGAAGAGAGTTAACACGACTTGATTTAGATTTAGTAAACTTAGCCCTTCCTATTGTTAGACCTAATCCCACTACATCATTGGCTTTGATAGTTGTTCAAGGAGTACTGAAAGAATAATTAATTCTTTGTACATATATCCCATTGAAAGGAATATGAAGACTGTTTAGAAAGAATGGGCTCCCCAAACTCTTTTCTGACTTAATTTTGGCTTATCAGCTAAATGCATGGTAGGGTTTAACTAAATTGCTAGTACTTGAGTTTTCCTCCTTGCCTTTTAAACTAATAAGTAAACCACTCAATGAGCTTCAGTTGCAAGTCATTTCTTCTGTGACTAAGGGTTGTCCCAAGTATTTAATATGAAATAATTGCTCCTTCAAAAAGAGCTGAACAGTAAAATTTTTTAAAATAACAATTTTTCCTTGTAAATTTTGGTTTACTTATTCCTTTATTTTGTTTTAATCTTTTGATGTATTAGGAAATTCTGAGTTAATTGATTCCCAATTAAGCAGTCCAGAGATAACATGTTTTCTGGGTCGATTGCTTTTTGTTTATTTATTGGATGCTTCATTAGAGGCTAAAAAAATACTAGCTTTTAAATACATCAACTAAGGTTTCCCCTAAAACTAATAGTTTTACTGGGGATTCTTAGAAAAGAAAAAAAATGTTACTGTCTATTATATTTATTAGATTTGTAAGTGATAAGCTGTTTTAAAAGTTTTTTTTTTAAAGATTTTACTTTTTTCCTTTTTCTCCCCAAAGCCCCCCGCTACATAGTTGTATATTCTTCATTGTGGGTCCTTCTAGTTGTGGCATATGGGATGCTGCCTCAGCGTGGTTTGGTGAGCAGTGCCATGTCCATGCCCAGGATTCGAACCAACGAAACACTGGGCCGCCTGCAGCGGAGTGCGAGAATTTAACCACTCGGCCACGGGGCCAGCCCCTGTTTTAAAAGTTTTTTTAAGAATTAATGTATTTTTCAAAAATCTGGAAAATGAATAGAAATAGACAAAATTGTTATATTGTTATTAGCACTGTAACAGAGCCTTTGCTAAAATTTCTTTGCATTAATTATCAAACTTCTTCCTATGCACATTTTATACATAGTTGTAATAATAACGTCCAGGCAAAACTGTGCTCTGCTCTTTTATTTAGCATAGCATTCTAAGGATTTTCCTATGTTATTAAATAATCCTCATGATTATGATCGTGAATAACTACATAATATTCCATCATATAGAAGCATCCTAATGTGTTTTAAAGTCTTCTATTTTTGGATATTTTGTTGTTTCCAAATGTTCACTGTTACAAATGATGCTATAATAAATATGTTCGGTGATATAATAAATATGTTTGATGATATAGAAAAGAATCTGGAAGTAAAATTATCACGTCAAGGGGTATAAACATTTTCATGGCTCATGATACAAATTGCCAAAATTCCAGATATCAAAATTGAGGCAGTTAGTGTTCAGATAAGCGGTATAGGAGCAAATCTGTGTAGCCACATCATCACGAACGTGGAACGGTCTTGTTTTTACTGCTGATGTTTCTTTAGTACATGAAAAATTGCCTATATCGTGGTTTAAATTTTTATTTATTGGATTCCCAGAAAGATTGAAGCCTTTTTTTTTGTTATATTAAATTACTGGGAATGACTTCTCACTAATAAAATGCCTGTTTATATCTTTTGCCCATCTATTAATTGAGTTCATCAACTCTTTTTTCTTTTCTTTTCTTTTTTTTTTTTAAAGAGTGGCCCTGAGCTAACATCTGTTGCCAATATTCCTCTTTTTTTCCCTCCCTTCTTCTCCCCAAACCCCCCCAGTACATAATTATATATTCTAGTTGCAGGTCCTTCTAGTTCTGCTACATGGGATGCCACCTCAGGTCCACACCCAGGATCCGAAGTGGCAAAACCCTGGGCCACCAAAGCAGAGTGGGTAAACTAAACCATGTCACCGCAGGGCTGGCCCCAATTTTTATTAACTTATATGAACTCCTTATAAAGAAAACACTAATACTTTTCATATAACATTTCCTCTAAAAGTTTTCCCAGGTTACTATACATATAGTTTTAGAATCTTTTTAAGATTTAGAAGATGGGCAGTGGGGTGGGTTTAATAACTAAAGATATATGTTTTGGACATTTTTCTGTTTGGATTCAAATCTTAATTCAATTTATGATAAGCTTTGTGACTTTAGGTGAGTTGCTCAATGATAAAAATAATGTAGCACAAATATAATGTAATGCTTAATTACCATGTGTATGAATTATGAGAAATGAGTAACTTAAAGCATTTAAGTTGTCCAAGGCCATCAGCTAGGGGTACAGTCAGGAATAGAACCCAGGGCTTATATTATTAAACACACGTATTGCTTCTATGATCATACATATCCTCATGGACGAAATTGAAATCATAAACTTCACCAGATTATAATAAGATGCACAAGGTAATATGTATGGGATTTTTAGGAAGTGACTGGCACATGGTAACTGCTCAAACAATGGCTTTGATTATATTATTTTTGTGTGCAGTTCAATGTTAGGAATATATGTATTTTTGATTTTCTCTATTGGTTCCAAAGAAGATTGGAAAGCCCTTAGTCCCAGATCTTTTGTTTTAGATTAGAATTAACTATGTAATCAAGCAAACCTTTACTGGATATCTACCCTGTAACACTTGCACGGAGTTCCCCCACTGCTTTGCGGATGCCCCTTCTTTAATTCTAAAGCTGGTGCCCATCTACTTCCTGTCCTGCACATTCCCTCCAAGCAGTTCCTGTGCCTCCAAGGACTTCATGGACTACCCACCTGGTGTTGGCTACAAGCCAGAATGTCCGCCCTGGTTTTCTACTCAGAGTTTCAGATACATGCATCCAACTTGCTAAGCATTCCTCAGACTAGCCATATCCCAGCCTGAATTTACCGTGTTGTCTTCTCCCCTAAATTTGCTTCCCCTTCAGTGCTCCTATTCCCCTGAAAGCATCACCCTGGTTTTTCAGTTAAGAAGCCTCACTGTGACTCTTCCTCTTCCTTGTTCTGCATTCAGTCACAAAACTGTGCATTTTAATTTCTGCACCCACATTTCCCTGTAACCATGGCTCCTGCCCTAGATTAGGCCAGTGTCAGCTCTGACTGAGATTGTCTAAAACATTTTAGCTTGTCTCCCTACTTCCAGTCTCCACCTCTTTTAATCCTTTCCTAGTAATATAATGGAAAATATCTTTCAAAATTCATGTGTGGTTGTTGCTTTTGCTTAATATGCTTCAAAGTTTTTCCTTAGCTCTCAGGGTGAAGCCCAAACATCTTAGCATGTTTGTAAGGACCTTTATGCTCCTGCCTCTGCTTATTTCTCAGACTCTTCATTCACTACTCCCAACTTTCATCTATGATACAGACATATAGACCAACTCTGGGAATAAACTCTTATTTTATCCTGCTCTCTCTTGCCTTTAGATTATTTCTCATGGTATTTTTCTACCTAGAACGTTCCTTCCATCTGTCCATTCCCTCCACTTCATTTCACCTGGCTAGTGTATGCGCCCTAATAAGTTTCAGCTCAGATATCCCTTCTGTGAGCTGTTCTTTCTTAGCCCATGTCTATGCTCTACTCATTTCCTCCCCTAACAACATCAGAGACCCCTTGGTGTCAGAAACAGTGCTGTATTCATCCTTGCATCCCAGTGCCTATTCAATGACTGGCACATAGTGTGGTCAGCATAAATGCTTCATGCATAAAGAATGATTTAATTGCTAAAGTGCAATACAAATTTTCTGATCTGGGTAGTACCCCAAGAGCCCTAATAATAAGAGTGTTCCTTATTTCTTTGTGAGTTGCTTCTTTCTACACTTTAAGCGTATCATTGTAAACTGATATTAACCAAAATGTTAAATGATAGATGCTAGTAGTAGCAGTTTCAAATGATAAATAGAAGGTATTTATCCCTTTTACTAAAGAAGTGAGAGAAGTGATTATCTATGGTGCCCAATTTATTCACTTTGAAGATCTAAAGTCTCACCCTTGTACAAGACCTGTGTCAGACATCATGAGGACAATCAACTAAGACAGGTCTCTTGCTTGGAGGCAGTCACTATCTAGTGAAAAAGTAGAAATGGAAGGAACCCTACAGGACAGACCTGAAGGTAATTTGCTGATATCATTTGTTTGGTAAGTGTGGATATAGATATAGATATCGATGTCAATATCGATATAGATATATTCATTCTCCATACCTCTTATTCTTTGAGTAACTCCCATATTGCTAAGTCAAGGAAATAGAAGTAATAAAAGTAGCTGTCTGTGCTAAACACATGAAAATCTCAACTTCCAAACTAGTTTCCATGGAAACCAAGCAAAGAATAAAAGAAGATGCATTATACATTCAACTTCTTTCAGGGAGAATGAAATAAATCCATAGTTTTGTATTTTATTTCAATTAGAACTCCTTTAATAGATATCTTGAATGTGAATAGCACTTGGGCCTGACATAAACTCTGAAATATGCTAAAATTTCTCCACTTATAAGTATCATTTGCTAAAATTATTCATTCACTTGACAATTATTTATTGAGTGCCTCCTATGTGTCAGTTTTTGAACGTATATCTCATGAGAACTGATGCTCAAAAAGAAGGAAGATAGAGGAACTGAGAGCTGATGATCACGTACTCTATGCTAGGAAAAGATCTGGGTGATCTGTGTGTACATCATCTCATTCTGTAAAATAAATGTTGTTATAAACATTTTGTAATGATTCTGTAAATGTCATGCATAATTTGAAGATGAGAAAGCTGAAACTGAGTTATAGTAAATTCTTGCCTAAGGTCATGTTTTTAGGATGATTTCAAATCCAGTCAGCCCATTCTTTAAGTACTTTCTCTTTCAATTGTTCTGTAATGCCTTTATCAAATTCAAAATGTGTGGATTAAATCTCCATCCATTTTGGTGGATGCAATCCATCATATGGATGAGTAGAATATATTGTACCTCTTAGTGATATGCTTTTCTTATTTTATAATTATATAAAGTACATAAAATTTTTCATACATGAAAATGTGTTAAATGGAAAATAAAAGTATATGAAATAAAAAAACTGTTTTTAAAATTATGTAATTTAAGAACAGTTCTTCCATGTCACATAATTTATTATTTTAACTTTACATGATTGATATGTTGATAAAAATATTCCAAGAAACATACTAAAGATTACTTTTAAGTATGTAATCAGCTTAAAAATTAAGAAATAAAAAGATATGTTAAAATTTGAAAACTTTGCTTACTGTAGAATAAATGTTCTGAAAGACTATCATTAACCTGGGAAAAAATTTTATTTTCCAGAGAATTTTGGGATTCTTGAATACCTACATCCAGGTTTATGAAAAGCAGACAATGCCCACCAGAGGGCAGTATGGATTTATAGTCAATTCAAATCTCTCGTAAAGATTTAGAGTTCTGAAAGTGATCCTCATTTATATGGGCTTCATTCCTCAAAACTACAGTAAAAAAGCATAACTTAGCAAACAGATCATTATTTTCTTAGAGGGATAAAAATTTAAATGTGGTTTCTAAACATACGTACGTAATTGTCTAGTAAGGAAAATAATATATTTACAAAAAGAAACTGAATAAAAACACACCATGGCCTATGGGGGTTTGTTGTGACTAGCCACCGTGTGCTATGGGGATTGAATGGAGAGAGGATCACATTCCCGAGGTGTGGTAAATTCAGGAAGAGTTTCATTGTGGAAGAGTAAATTTCTATTTTGAAACTACAGAAGTTACTAGGATTTCAGAAAATAGAAAAGGGATGAGGGAAAAAGGATGGTAGTCAAAGGAGATGACCTGTTACTCCTGATCTCGCCACCTCAACTGTTTTTGCTCATTCTATTCCATTCTAACATATTACATTGGGTTTATTGTTTATTGGCTCTTTCCTCCCCCCAGGAGCACAGGGAGCTTTCCTTTCTGTACTACTGCATCCTAAGTGTCTGGAACAAGTTTCACTTGTTCTCCTGCATTATCAGGTTTTCCCTCTTTATCTGATCACTCTCATCTTCATCAAAACTTGTGATTTCTCTCATCTCAAAAGAACTATCTTTTCCTTCCAGGTGCCACTCCATTTGTTTTCTTCACTTAATGGAAAAACTTCTGAGATGAGTTGTACATATTGATGGTCACCAATTTTTTTGTAAAACTCACTCCAGTTTGGCCTCTGGAAATTGTTCAATAATGACTCTACATCATTAAATTCAATCCGTAAGTCTCAGGCCCCATCTTGAGGTCCAGTAAGCAACATTTGGCATGGTGATTGCTCTCTCCTTCTTGAAACACTTTTTTCATTTGGCTCCCAGCATATCACACTTGCTTATTTTTTGGTTGGTTTGTTTTTATTTTAGGTTTTGTTTGGGGATTTTTATTTTATTTTATTTTTCTCCTTTTTCTTCCCCTCCCCTGCCCTCCTTCCCCTCCCTTACTTCCTCTTTTCTTCCCTTTTCTTCACTTCCCCTCCTCTCCTCCCCTTACCTTCACTTATCTTCCCTTTTCCTGCCCTCTCTTCCTCCAGCCTCTCTGTTCTCTCTCTGAGTCTCTTTTGCTGGGCCCTACCAATTTTCCTACCCTCAAAACCCTGCACTGCCTCTGGTCTTAGTCCTTGACTCTCTTTTCTGTTGCATCTATACTCACTCCAAAAGAGATTCACCCAGTCTCATGGCTTCAGTTGCCTCCTGCACACTGATGATTCCCAGATTTACATCTTCACTCTTGTTTTCTCCCTTGACTTCTAGAGTGTTTTATCCAACTGCTTTAGTGATACTTTCAATTGGATATCCTTATAGACATTGAAAATTTAACCTGCCTGTCCACACCTGGGAATCTGATACTGGTCCCCAAGTTTCCTCATCTCACATTTCTCTCTAACTCAGTTTAGTGAAAATTTCATCCAACCACTCTGGTACAAGTCACTATAATTTTCCACTGGGATTATTGCAACTGACCTCTAACTTCCCTTGCTTCCTCTCAACCAAGGTGATCCTGGTAAAGTGAAAAGTCTGATCAAAACTAAGTAGTGACTTCTGCCTCACTCAGAGGAGGCACTCAAATCTTTCTTTCATTTATAGGACCCTGTGCCATATGACTGCATTATTCATTCTTTCTGACCACTCTCCTCACTGCACACTCTGCTCAGCCCAATGACCAGCTGCTCCTTAAAAATGCTGCTCCTTCCAGCCTGAGGGCTCCTGCACATGCTATTCCTTCTGGAGAACGCTAGGGATTGATTCTCTTTCCCTCCAATATCCACACAGCTGTTCTACACAGACCAGACATTTCCTTCTGTTTTTTTTCTCCCTTGTCTGCCTCTCTTTGAGGACTTGCCTGGCTTGTCAATGACTCCACCCAGACACTTCTCTACCTTCTGGTCATTTAATTTCCAATTCACACTTGTCCACTTATTGCTAGTTTGCATATCATATTATATATTTCATCAATTTTAAATACGCATTTCTTCATGCTTTTCACAGTTCTGAAATCAGGATGCTCTTACAATCCATAGCATTTTAGCTAATCTGTTATAATTTAATTTTTCTTTTATTGTATCTTATAAAAGAGAGCACCTTAGCTTTAATGAAATAGAGTGTTTATCTTGGTATCAGTCTTTTTCCTTGAAAGAAGTTTTGCTATTTTGTTCTCTGATTTAATCCCCAACAACCAATCTAAGTCTTGACCTATTATAGGCAATCAATCCATCAATTATAGTAATATAATAAAATTTTTGAGAAAATAGTTAGTGTATCTTTTTAGGAAACTTTAGCTAGGAGAGAGAAAACTGAACCATGGTGACCACTAGAAGACTTTTCAATGGTCTAGCTTGGACCAACCGAGGCAGAAGAAATGGTAAGAAAGTGAGACACACTTGTAAAGTAGAATCAGCTGTATCGTGATTCCCCATGTACTGAAGAAAATGAGACAATGCAAGTTCTCAAAGATAACTTGAGATTTAAGTTGGGATAAGACTGTAGCAGCCTTCAGTAGATGGGAGATTTGTGAGGGGGGATATATTTTGAGAAAAAAGATAAATATATCAATTTTAGTTAAATGTAATTCAAGTTTCTAGCTAGATACTGCCTTTAAGATACTCGATACTCAGAGATGGAATTTAAGCTTTGTAATAGAAAAAAGGGCTGGAGAAAAACAAGCTTTAGTTGGCAATCAGCAGCAAAGTATCAAAAAAAAGCAATGCTGCATGCTTAGTCAGGGTTATGTGGGTCTCAAAGAACAGAAATGCACCTGTGTTAGTCTAAAGAGAAAAGGAATTTGTTGAAAGGATAAAAGGTAACCCAATAGAAAAGAAAGGCAGTCAGGCTTGAGGAACTGGATCCATGGAGTGAAACTAGAAAATGGAGATTTAGAAACAGAATACCTCCCTCCAGCTGCCTGGGGCCACTCTCCTTCTGTCTGGGCAGCCTGGCCTCTGCTTCCTGCTCCTTCCCCTTCAAGGTGGTTTCTTCCCTCCGTCTCTCTCACTCTCTCTCTCTTTCTCCCTCTCTTTTTTTCTCTCTCTCTCATCATCCATCTCAACTTTTCTCTGCCTCTATCTTCCTCCCAGTTAGTTTGCTTCTGTTTGTACATAGGAAATATTACGGCTGCTTTCAACCAGTTATACAGCTAAGTTTAAATAACAATTTCATGGCCACCAGTTGCTGTCTCAATTACAAATTCCTTAAATGAGAGAATCTGATTGGGTCAGGTAAAATCAAGATTCCATCTCTGGTTCTGTCTGTCATCTCTGGTTAGCCGTGGGGGTGGGTCAAATAGCATAACCACAGCACCGTGTCCAATCTCAGTAGAGGGGAGGTAGGCCACACTCCAGAGGAGATACCCCTCAGCACCTTAATTATCCATATTGGTTTGTTTTCATTACCATCACATACGTTGATAGTAAAACTTCAGACAGTGCAGAAGTTAATGTGATGAAAAATGAATGTCTCCTCCATGCCTGACCCTGGGCCTCACTTAGAGGGCTGAAGCCCAGACCAGGGTGACCGTGC
This sequence comes from Equus asinus, assembly GCF_041296235.1. Lineage (NCBI taxonomy): Eukaryota > Metazoa > Chordata > Mammalia > Perissodactyla > Equidae > Equus > Equus asinus. The sequence goes on along the minus strand of NC_091801.1, from coordinate 34,435,650 downwards.
CATGCTCCATGCCTGGCACACATGAGGAGCACATGGTTCTGTGGTTTATTTTTTCTCTCTCTACAATGTATTTCAGAAATCTTTTCATAGCAGTAAATATAATACAGAATTTCACTTTTTAATAGCTGTACAGAATTCAATTCTATGAGTATACCATAACTTACTTATCCAGGCTCTGACTGAGAGACGTGAAGGGTGGATTTTCTCTTTCCTTGTTTTCATTGTTTATTAGCTACATACATTGATTACATTGCTCTTACAAATTCCTGAACTTGGAATTGCTGGATCAAAGAGGATATACATTTAAGTATTTTGTGGTTATTGTTGTATTTCCCTCAAAAATAAAAAAAATAAATGTACATGAGAAAGTGTATTATTTCTACCTTGTTGTTAATACCGTATAATGTTAAACTTTTACAGCTTTGCTAGTGTGATAGTTAAATTTGATTTTTTTTTAAAATGTAAATGTCCTTAATGAGGAATGAGCTTTAACTCTTTTCATTTTTGAACACTGTCGTACTTTTGTCAGTGAGGACTAAATTAATGAGTATTTCTTTAGCATATAGCATATGATAACTAATATAACTGTTAAAATATATAATAAATACATAGTAAATTGGCTAAAATTATTTTTAATTGGTATTCTTTATGTGATACAGAGATTTATTTTTGAATTTTGTGTGGTCAAATTTATCCAAATTTTCTCTTATGATCTCTGGATTTTGTATTTTTCTTAGAAGGGATTACCAATATAACCAATGCTTATATTCAAACTACTGAATATTATAATCATTTAAAGTGCTATAGACTATATATATTAATGTATAATGTACTCCAGTTAGTAAGGGTTTCCACAGAAATCAGTAAAATGTTTAATTATTTTAAAATATAAGTTGGACTTAAACTAGCAGCCTAGCTACAGAAAACTACTTAATTAAGTATAAAAATCCTCACATCTTCTTAAAAATTAAAAGAAATATCTTTTAAAGAATAATTTTGAAGGTCTTAGTCTCTCTGAATATTCAAATAGAGGTATTTGGTCTAATGCTTCCTGTTTCCTTTTCTTCTTTCTTCCCATTTCTTTTTACTAAACAGAGACATCAGAGATCAAAAAAAATTTTGCTATAATTTTTCTACCAGGTGAAAAATATTTTCAATAAAGGCTTTTCAAGTTTTCTCCTTTACTTTCTCAGATTTATTTCTCCTCAACTTTATAAGAGCTTCAAGCGCTGATTTTTTTTTAATTGAACATTTCAAAGAACATGAGTGGAAAGTTTAAATGCAGATATTGGAACACAGATTTAAACATATTTTATGAAATGTATATATTCAAATAAAATAGCTTATATTGAAATTGGACACATTACAATACGGCACAAATTTCTGAAACTAAGTAATCATTCATTCCACAATTCATCTGGAATTACATTACTTAATAAAAGATGATTTAAACATATGTAGATGATAGGGATGATTTAAGCATATATTATATCTCCCAGAAAACATCAAATCTTTTTATTTCATTTATTTCTATTTTTTGAGGAAGATTAGCCTTGACCTAACATCCATGACCATTTTCCTCTACATTATATGTGGGATGCCTGCCACAGCATGGCTTGATAAGCGGTGCATAGGTCCGTTCACAGGATCCGGGCCCATGAAACTGGAGCTGCCAAAGTGGAGAGAGTGAACCTAACTGTTGTGTCAACAGGCCGGCCCCAACATTGAATCTTTTTAAAGATTTGTGTAGCTTTTGTCTGTTCTGTGTCAGATAAATGCTTTCCATTTGGAAAAGATTTTTTTTCTTGTTTTATAAATATTTTACTTAATAAATCTCCTTAAGTTTTCAGGAAATAAAACCAAAGAAAATAAAGGCTTTTGAACGATTTTTTGAAGAATTTTTTTGTTCAAATGTTCCACTGAGCTTTTTTTCTCTTCCCAAGGAAAAGATTATAGATATCTAACATTGTAAGTATTGGGAGAAAGAAATTCTTTAAAATTTTTCCTTCCTGTAGCAAGAAATTCAAGTGATTTAATTCTTCAGACAAACGAATATGACTACAAATTGAAAAGTCACTGGAGGACCAACCAAAGATGATATGTAATAAACACCCAGACTCTAAACTGCTGCTTACAGCATGATGCAGGAACCACCTGGGTTGCTTTCCAAAACATCATGTTTACCCCCAGGGCATCAGCAAGATGGTTGCTGTGATGCAGGAAGGAAGTGTGTATATATATACTTATTTTTATGCTATCTTAAGGTATTGGTTTTGTATACCTTTAATAATATATACAATCAGTGCAACACTGCATGTGTATAATTTTATGAATAATTTTATATATGTTGGGAGTATATGCTCAACATATTTCAGAGTTCTGTTTGGAGATCAGTGCTCTAAAAGATTGCTTTTTGTGTGATTCCAGATCAAATTACTGGGGATTTGAGTTGGAATTCTCTGTGTAATTAATGTAATATCTCATTTTGCATAGATGGCCTACATTTCAGGAGTAACCTTTGAATTTTGTTTCATCCTGATGTTAAAGGAATAAAATCACTCACTATACATTAATCTCTGGCTAACTTAAAGTTTTCCTTGAAGTTTAGTGTAACATTATGTGAAATAAAATGAAATCAAAAAGACCCCTGAGAACCATGTGGAGTGTGTGGCTAACTGGCACCTAAAAACAAAATGGAGTCAAATGGCCATGATGGGACTGGGATGCAGTCACATATTCTGTTCTCAGAAAACCACAGAATGCACTCTTAAACCTTGACTCTGCCAAAGTTCTGTGATTTTACTAAAGCCCCTAACTGCCAGCTGGACCTCACCAATAAAACTGTGACCTGCACCAGCCAATCAGGACTAAACTGGCTTGCATCCCTCACTTGCATATGTGGACCAGAGTGGGAACCTGGGCGGAAACATTTTCTATAAAAGCACTCCCTTTCTTTGCTCTCCCAGAGTGTACTCTTGGTTTGCTGCTGAAGGCCTCCTCTCCCTGGTCTGCAAACTGTGTGAGCAATAAAGCTTGCCTAACTAAATTCTTGTATTCCAGATATTTTTTTTGACAGTTATAACCACTGGATTCAAAGAACAAATTTTCTGAAGATAGTGTCCTTCCTTTTCAATGGAACCTGAATATCTGTGTAGTAGCATTGTAACTTGGATAGCAGCTGTCTCGAGGAGTTATTTGTAATGACTTGAGTTCATGACTTAGAAATTGTTTCAATGGCGGTATATGAAGGATTTAGGCTGCTCCCCTTTCATGAAGAAATGTGATAATCTAAGGAAATCACAGAAAGGACAGTACACTCAGAAACCTGTGCAACTAGGAAATTCTCACAATGCTACCAACTTCAGGAGCAAACACGTCTTGTGATACTATTGTGTCGTTTGATCAGACCACAGCAATCAGCTCTTTGCTGAACAGTAACCTTAAAGCCAGATTAACATACATTCCCTTTAATCCTGTCGTTAGAGGGGCCTTATCAGCTCCAGAGCTCCCTCCTTGGCATTCACCGGGACCCTTTTTCTCACTTCTATCCTTCCCTGTTTTGTGATTTGTGCTCTGACAGATACTTTCAGTTCCAGCTTCACCAGGTTCTGCAAAGCATTGTTACATTGTAGTCAGCACATGTAGAATCCCCTTCTTAGTTTAGATTGGATTCCTGCAGCAGCAGGCAGCCTGGTGTAGCAGAAAACCGGAAAGATTGGAGTGATAAATCTACAGTCTCATCTCAGCAATGCTGCAGTTTGTTACCTTGTGCAATAGTATTTTCCAGTGCAGTGCTGCTTAAATGTTAAGGAACTGGCTTTCAGAAAAGAAAAAGCCTTGATTTGTGGCATTTGCCAGTTCTGTGGTGTAAATACTCTTGCCCAGGTGAAGTCAGGCTGTGGAGACGATGTCACTGAGAGCTGAGATGGGAGGAGATGGCACAGAGGGGACACAGCTTCTCCAAGCTGAGAACTCAGCACCTTCCTCCAGACTAGGCAGGGTTTGAGTGGGTGATCTTCAAGTTCCTTTCTATCACCAGCAACTTTGGCAACAAGCTCAGGAATAATAGTCAAACTATTTGGCAGCTCCTGTGTCACACACTGACAACTTAGAACAGTTGCAAGCGGTGAACACTTGAATTCACCAAGGACCCTGGGGACCCTGAGCCACATGGGATTCCCTGGCAAGACCACTCTAATTAGAGTTCTTGGTGTCTTATGTATTCTTCTAAAATATGTATGCTTATAAAAACACTAATATATAATCTTCCTCCAGTTATTTTAAACAAAATGATGACATACCATACACCCTCTACAAAATCTTGCTTCTTTGGATGTCTTTGCTTATTAGTAAATACAGATGTTCCTTATTTTTTTTAACAAATGTATGATACTTTTAGTATTATGTAACTTAACCACAATTTACTTAAGCAATGCCTTATTGATGAATATGGGTTAATTTTTGATTTTCTGTTTATTTAAAATGTTGAAATGAATAAATTCATTCATATGTCAATTCATATTTTTGCAAGTATAAGTGGGTTAAATATCCAGAAGTAGGATTATTGGGGCAAAAAGAATACGCATTTACAATTGTGATATATAATTCTGGATTTCCTTCCACACGGGTTTCGCAAATGTCTGGCACACTAACAATGTCAAAGGTGCCTCTTAACAGTAGCGTGTATCATCAAACTTCAGACATCACGAATCTGGTGGATAAGAGACAGTATTTCAGTAGCTTTAATTAGAATTTTCCTACTGTGATTGAGAATCCTTTGGTTTAAGACACATTTGTATTTCTTGGTTTCTGAATTCTGTTTTTCATTTCCCTTTCTCTCTTTTTTTCCCTACTGAATTCTTGGTCTTTTTCTACAATAAAGTATATATCAAAGACATTAGTATTTTGTGATTGAATTTCAAATATATTTTCCCGCAGTTTGTCATCTGTCTTTTGGTTTTTCTTTGGTGATTTATGCCACACAAAATTTTTTATTTGATTTAGTAAAACATCAATTTATTTTTCTTTTATGGCTTACACATGTTGAGGCAGAGTTAGAAAGATCTTTCCTACTCAGAGATTATAAATAAATCTCTTTTTACAGAATGATTATTGTCCCATGACTATACATGTCTCTGCAGAACATATTCATTTAGTTTGCAACTGATCATCTCTGTGAGGTTGACTGGACATTTAGATACGTTGTATGGCATTCCCAAGCATTTGTTAAGGCCTGGGAGAAGAGGAGAATTCAAATTTTATATATGGTAGGCAGCATACAAAGAATATGTCATAGATAATAGCAATATCAGTAATAATTATATTTATGGCTAGCATTTATTGAGTCCTTACTCTATGCCAGACAGTGCCCTAAACTCTTCACATGATTTGCCTAATTAAATTCTCAAACAACCTTATTATTATTCCTCTTCACAGATGAGAAAACTGAGGCATAGACGTGCTGAATCATTGCCAAGGTCAAACAGCTTCTAAGTGGTGGGCCTTGAGCAAGATCCGGGTCTGTCTGGTCCCAAGAGACAGCATGCTGAGCTCTGCTCCCACTGCCTCACTGGAGAGTGAAACTTCCTCCCTGATTGGTCCTGTTAGGTCTCCTGGGGATCCCAGGAAAGGCAGCCTGTTCTCTGTCCTTGAGGCAGAGTTGGCTGCAGGTAGTGGGATGAGGGTGCAAGATCCTACCCATTGGGGAGGGCACTTGATTTTTTGACTATCATAGACTAGCTTAAGCATTTTCAAAATGAGACAGTAATACTGTTTTTGGACAAAATGTTTTAGGCTTACGTTAACTGGCTTGCCTATTGTCAACATGTTAGTTATCAGCAGAGCTGTTGGGAACATGAAATAAGAGTTCTCATTTTCTTTCTTTTTTTCCCCCCATAAATAATCGTATCCTAGGAATCCAACATCACTTGATGAAATATTAGTTCTATTCCTGAAAAAAAAGAGGTTTTTAGAACGTAACAGAAAAATTGCTAAAAGTACCCTGGTTTACTTGTAATGACAAAAGTGAAAATCCCCCAAATCCATAAAGCTAATTATATCTATTATCAAAATGAGTGAAAGTCAGATAAAAGGTGAAGTTAGGAGCAGGGCCACCCTCCTGACCATGTGAGACTGATCGTCTTGCAAGGCTATTGCACACGTTCAATGTCTCTGGCAAAACAGCTTCTAAAAGAATCCTTCTGGTTATAGGATGAGAAAATAGAACATTCTTAAATACCTGAAAAGTAGTTTATGTAAATAGTTTTGTTCTACTATATATGTAACTAGACCAATCAGCAGTAAATATTTAATGTAATAAACAAGAACTGTCACATTTTCCTGCTAATTCTAATGAGCATTACATTGATAACTTCCCATGCACCATGATGAATACGCATCAATTCATGTCCAACCTTCTCAATTGTAAATGAAAGTCATTGTATATTGATAGATATAAAATAACAAAAAAATTCTTTATTACAGAGGTTTTCTAATCAAAAATAATGAAATATGGAGAAACATTAAAGAGAAAATAAACCTTAAGCACCAGAATAAATTAAAGATGGGAGCAAATTCTTGGATTCGGATGTTATCTGATTATATTAGTACACAATTTTGGTTTCAGCCACTAGGATCTTCTTAAAATTAACCAACTCTCCCCATTTTAGAAACAACTGGATTAAAGGAGAAGGCAGCCTGTTAAAACACAGGTGTGATTAATAAATTTAAAATCTTTCTCGGTATCACTTTTACTTTCCTTCCTTGAAGATAAACCCTTATTTTTAAAGGAAAATAAAGATAATAAAATAAAGTTCTTAACTTAGTTGGAGTTGGTTGAAATACACTGAAACAGCATTGGAATTCTCTCAGTTGTTTTAGAGAGGTCAGTGAAACCTTATTCCAGGACTGACTGCAGAGGAACAATGCATCACTGGGAAGTAAAATAGAAATCCTGCAAAACTGATTTGGGATGAAAACAACCAAAGGTAACTTAGCTCTGAATAACTCTTCATAAAGTTCAATGGCCTATTTATGGATCCCAATTGCAAAGTACTGAAAAGCAACTTTTTTAAAGTAGTTAACTCTAAGTCACTTCTTCACTGATCTAAATATTGTATACACAGGTGATTGTTTTGGCTTGAGAATAGGTATAATGATAAAATTCTTCACCTCCTGTTCCATGCATGGACCAAGCTTGAGTTGCTGGACAAGCTAATTACTCATTTTACAGTGTTGAAGTTCATGGCAATTAAAACACACAAGAACATCCAGTGGCCTGTAACTAACAAAACTTAAGTTGACCTAGCTAACTCTCCAGGTAGGTGACTGTGAGCAAGTCACTTGTATTTACACTTTAATCAATCAGGTATAAAAGTCACTAAATTTTTAACACTTTATGTCACATGGAAGTTGAGAGTAAAAAAAATAAAAATGTCCATTATTTTAAAAATAAACTCTCTAAAAATTTAAAAAGCCAGAATATTAGTAATATGCTAAAAATACTGGCTATCCTGTTGAAATTTATTCATTCATTAAAAAGTTTTTTAAAAATGTAATAAAATATTGAAAATTTACAAATAAGGGTTTGTAGCAAATTGGTAAGATATAAATAATAACGAATCAGTGGCCATGTGTCCACCATCAGTTGAAGAACAGAACATCTTTGATTCTCTCTGTGTGCTTTTTTCTAGTCCCACCTGTCTCCCTCCCTACTTCCACACTGTAGCAGGTAACCATTAGTCTAAATTTTACTTACCATTTTCTAGATTTTTTTATATAGTTTCAAAATGTGTTTAGCATTTGTGTGCCTTTATATGTAAGGCACCTTGCGAATTTAAAGAGAGAGTACTGAGTAGAGTTCTCAAGTGAAGAAAATTTTCAGGCATACGCTTCTAGTTTTGTTTTAAACAATTACACTTTACTATTTATTTACCTTAATTATCTCATAACGCAAATCTTTTAAGACTGGAAGGAACTTCATGGCTCTTCCATCACCTCATGTTGGAAGTATCTTTTTTCCCCTAAATTTACTGATGATTTTAATTGTTTCTAGGAAACTAAGCCAGGACAGCTGAGCAGATTCTGGCATTTCCTAAGAGACTAGCTACCTTTTTCTAGGATCTACCTTTTTCTTTCATCTATACATTTAAAAAAATAATTTATTGAAGTGTGAGATGTTGTGATTTATAATAAGAAATATATATTTGGTCTTTGTCCAGTTCCTTGCACACAGAGCTTCTAAAACCCTTGGAATTTTCTAAGTGATGTAAGAGATAAAAGCTGTCTTTTGTTATGTTAATGAGATTACTTTTGGAAAACAATTAAGAATAGGGACTGGTTGCCAGGGTAGCCAAGTTTATGATTAGAGGGTTGGAACTTTCAGTCCCACCCCTTCTCTCAACTCCAGGGAAGGGAGAAGGGCTGGAGGTTGGATCAATCCAATGGCCAACAATTTAATCAATCTTGCCTATGTAACGAATCCTTAATAAACTAAGTAATACAGCAAATAAAATGTTTCTCTGAGTTCTGTGAGACACTCTAGAAAATTAATGGGACTCAAGTAGGGGACTGTTGGAACCTCTGATCTATATCCAGTGGGTCAGAAGCACAGGTGACTATCTGGACTTGCAATTGGCGTTTGAAGTCGGGGAGAGGCAGTCTTGTAGATCTGAGCCCCTTTATCTGTGGAATCTGATGCTATCTCTAGGTAGATGATGTCAAAATTGAGTTGAATTGTAGGACATCCAGCAGGTGTCACAGAATTGCTTCATGTGGGAGAAAAATCCACATATTATAATTGGTGTCAGAATTGTAGTTTGTATTAGTGAAGTGGGATTTGGTAGAAAGGCCCTGGCTCATGGAAACATGTGGTTTGGGAAGAGAAAGGATGAAAGGGCAGATGATGAAGAATCTTTTATTCTTGGATGGCCATGTGGTCACCAATGTTATAGTATAGCAATTGTGCTGCCATCAGTTACTATAAGTAAAAGTTACTGTCAGCCTACAATAACAGAAATGAGTTTAAGAAGCAAAGAGTTTATTTGGGATCAAAGAATTGCAATTCAGTGAACACAGATTCAGGTAGAAACCCAAATATTGTTTCAATTACAGAGTGAAAGAGGAAGGTTTTTTAGGGGAAACAAAAGGTAATTACTTGGAAAAAAAAGAAAAGGAAGAGAAAAAAGCCTATAGATGTTAATAAGCTACATTATTCTTCAGTTATACATGGCTGGTTACTGATTCTATCTTCAGAGAGTCCATGTCATCATTCTTTGTGGTCAAGATGTCTGGTTTCCTGTTAGCTTTACAAACAGTTGTTTGGAAGATAATGCTGGTTTGGCCCAGTCCAAATGTCTGGCCCAGTTCAAACAGCCAAAGTTTTAAGGAGTAAGACATGCAGACAGTTCCTCTGAAATGGCTGCTCTGGCTCTATTTTTAAAATGGCTCCACTTATGTCAACTTTTCACATTTTCCCCTTTTGATCGTGACCTTTCCTTGAAAGCATTGATGATCAACCATCAGAACACCATACTTGTCAGTTATTAAAAGCATTGTTGGTCTTTTGTCACCAGGAAGGCTTACCCTAATGTGTGCAATTGTTGGTCCTTTGTAGCTGGAAAGTTTCATTTCTACTATGTCATGTTTCACGTGAGAGGGGAAGTAGTTTCCTTAGGAGCCTCTGACCACGTGTGAGCAACAAAACTGCCAGAACAGAGAAAGGCCTTTCCATCATGTTTTTTTAAAGTCAAATGTCTTCTATAGTTTCTTGTGGTTTCTCATACGAAGTCTCCTAGGTCTTAGTGATCATTTCAAAGCGTTGAGCGACCATTATCTGAGTGGTGTTTTTATAACGTTGAGCTATGCAGAAGAGACAAAGTTTCATAACAGCAAAAATTTCTATAATAACAAAGAAAAATGCTAAGTCTAAATTGGAGAATAGATCGTAACTAGGAGGCAATTCCTGAGAGTAGCCAGCTAAAATGATTGATGAACTGTGGGATGTAAGTGGGTACCGTATTTAACCATTTTATCTGTGCTCAGATTTTGTCTAGTCATGTCTCAATTTCACCAGAAGCGTTTACCCAAGTACAACATGAAATATTTATAACAGAGCATAGCCCACCTTGTTCACCTAGGATATAATCAAGAGCAATTCTTCTGTCTAATACAACTTGTGCAATAGAATCTAAAGATTTTTCTTGGTGGCTATTTCCTTAGCAGTAGATTCAACAATTTCCCCTAAGATTTCAGATAAATTCCTGATCGTATATTCATTTCATGCAACACCCACCCAGATCTGGAAGAATAAGAAGAGTAGTCACTTTCACTGGAATTAACACTGTCAGGCATTGAACACCCTGACCATGTGTACAACCAGCTTTGTGTTTTGACCTGTGAAGTAGGTTCAAAGGAGATTCCCAATGCTGAGTTTTTAATTGGTCATATAACAAGATGGATGTAACCAATAGTCCAATTGCACATTGACCTCTAATTTGATAGGGATTTAAACAGTATGTTCCCCATGGGTCTTTCTGCCAAGTACAAGTGAAGATATGAGGGTTCATTAGTACAATTAATACAAGAAGTTAAGGGATGAATGGAGGAAAAATGAGTAATTAAATGTACTGAAGTATCTCTGGACTCATGTACAGAGTGAGGCCTCTGATGACAAACCCAACCATTTGTCAAGTTTCCTCCATATGCAAGAGATCAAGATATGTGAACAATTAAATTATCCTTCCAGGCAGAAATTACAAAGAAAAATGAAACAATAATCATTATCATAAATATTTGGCTTCTATGTTATTTGTGAGATGGGAGGGGACCAATTAATTTATGAAAGTCCAGTAGCTAATACTGTGATTACAATGTATGTTGCAAGGGGAGTAAATTTAAGGTCCAATATAAAGTTTACAGTGGTCAAATTAAAAGGATGGGATAGAGGTAAACATTATAGAGGTCTGGTCCAGAATCTTTGGTTAGTTGTCCACATCAGATGTCCTCTGCTTCACTTCCTAGTAACTTTTAATTTTAAATCCTCCTTTAACTGGACAGTCCAGTGAGGTGCAAGAACTTTCTTTAAATGGGAAACATGGATCCAAGAGTCAATTCCTTTGAGCTTGGCAGCACAGGGATTTGTCAGTAGTACCAGATATGGTCCTTTCCACCACGGTGGTAAAGAGTCTTTTTGTAGGTGTCTTTTCCAATATACGTAATCACCTGGTTGTAGGTCGTTGTGTAGTTTCTTCATCTCCTGGGAGTGCACTGTGAAAAGATTGTTCTACCAGGCTATGATTCTTATCAGTGGCTTTAATTACTCTCTTATAATAGAAGAGCATGTCTCTGTTAATTAATTGATAGCAAAGGCAGAGAGAGCCAAATGCAAGATCGAACTGTAATTATTTTAAAGAGTGAAAGCTTGTGTTTATCAAAGGGGGCAGATCTAAAATTTAAGAAGACCAGAGGGAGTGCTTTCAGGTAGGTTAATTTTAAGGTTTTCATAAACTTTTCTAATTGTGTCTTAATTATGCCATTTATTCTATCTACCAGTCTGGTGGATTGAAGATGGTTAGCACAGTGGAAGTGTTACAATGTAGGCCACATTTTGCATACTTGTTTCATAACATGCCTGGTAAAATGTGTTCCTCTGTCACTATGTAACTGAGAAGGGACACCCCAAGTGGGTATAATCTTGTCTAATAGTATCTTAGCAATAGCTGTGGCAGTGGTATGTCAGGAGGGGATTACTTCCACCCAGTGGGAAAACTTACAAATCATTACCAGGACATCCTTATAATCTTAAGAGGGAGGCAACTGAATAAAATCCACCTGCCATAGCTCAGAAGATCTGTTAGATAAATTGAACTTGCCAGGGGCTGTCTGAACAGGTTTCCCTGGGTTGAATTGTGTGCGTACAGTATGAGTCAGCTGTGCCTTTTAGCAGCCTTAAATACATTTCCACACCAATATTGTTTAACAAAGTTTATTGTCTTGTCAGTTGACTAGTGGGTCATTTGATGAGTCATTTCGAGCAACGGTTTCTTTATGGATTCTAGCATCACTGGTTTATTGTCAGGACCATACCAGTGTTATTTAGTGGGTTGAAAATGTAACCATTAACCATCCAAAAGAGTTTTCCTTTGTGAAGTGCTCTGGATTGAGTGCCCTTGACAATCTGATTGAAATCTTCCTTGGGAAGATTTTCAAGGTTCGCAATAACAATTTTAATTTTAACAGAGGTCAGGGCAGCTGTTTTTGCTGGTTGGTCAGCTGAATTATTTCCTTCAGCTTTGTCTGAATTCAGCTTGGATTGCCAAGGGACTTTGATAATTGCCAGCATGGATGGGAGTTGTACTGAATTTAGTACTTCTTTGACAAAGTTCCCATTTTTAATCTGGAACTCTCTGGATGTTAGAAATCCTCTTTGTTTCTATAACATACCAAAATCACGAACATCCCCAAAGCATACCAATTGTCTGTATAAATGTTTACAGGTTTGTTTTTAGCTAAAATGTAGGCTCTGGGATAAATAAATAAAGCATACACTTCGACCTGCTGAAGTGGCTGTGAGCATTGGAGCTACTTTGACCACATCAAAAAGAGTGGTAACAGTGTACCCAGCATAATATCTTCCTTTACGTTTCCTAAGATAGGATTCAACAGTAAACTGAGAGTTCACCCTTCAGCATAAGGGTTTCCTGTAAATCATCTCTAGGTGTCAGTAGCTGGTCAGTCAGGGTTAAACAGTTATGAGGTATTTTGTCCAAAGAAAGGGGAAGAAGAGTAGCAGAGTTAAAATTGTTACAGTGAGAGAATGTGATTTGAGAAGTGAGCAGCAGGATTTCTTAAGTGAGCAGACTAGCAGCAAGACGCTGAGTGTGATGGGAATTCAGCAGAGCTTCTATGGAATGGGGAACGTAAGTGGTGAGAGGTGAACCCATAACTATTTCTTCAGTGGATTTGATGAGGGCTGTTGTAGCTGAGATTCCTCTTAAACAGGGGGCAAGCTCTTTAGCTACAGGTTCTAATTGCTGGTTATGATGGCCAAGGGGTCTATATTGCTTCCCATGTTTTGTGTAAAGACCCCAAAGGCATTTCCTTCCTTTTCATGAATAAAGAGGAAGAAAGGAAGTTGATAGGGTGCCCTAGTGAAGGTGGGCCAGGAGGCCTTTGTTTTTGTTGGCAAAAAGCCGTGAGGGGTATTTTATTCCAGTCTACGGGGTTTCATCAGATTATAGTAGAGTATATAGGGACTGGGCTACCAGAAAGAAAGTTGGTATCTAGTTCCTGCAATACCCTGCAAGGTCCATGAATCCCCTAATATGCCTTTTAGTTTGTGATTTGGGAAAGTTTAAACTCCTCTGAAGCCTTTCAGGATCCAGTTGGAGGCCCTGATTCGAAATCAAATGCCCAAGTACTTGACTTGAGTCTGAACAAGTAGAAATTTTTCTTTAGATACCTTGTGGCTTTTGGTTGCTGGTAGTTTGAGAGGGTGAACACTGTCTTGTTCACATGCCTCCTTAGAACGAGAACAAAGGAGAAGATCACCAACATACTATTGTAGAGCTGATCTATTCAGAAAGGTTATATCCATTGTCTGCTTTTAAGACCTGTGAAAAATAGGACGGGTTCTCAGTATATAGCCTTGTGGCACTAACAGTCCAAGTCAGTTGTTGGCATTCTCAAGTAAAGGCAAATAAAACTGACTTTTTGGATCTACTAGTATGCTGAAGAAGGCACTGCAAAGATCAATGACAGTAAAAAATTTGTGTTCCATAGGAACAGAGGTCAGGAGAGTATGGGGATTAGGAATGACAGGGTTTTGGGAAATGAAGTATTATTTATGGCCCTGAGGTCCTGCTTGTACAAATCTCCATCCTTGTTTGTGAAGTTTCTTTACAGGGAGGATGGGCAAATTGTAGGAATTAGTATAGGCAATTAAAAGGCCTTGAGCCTTATATTCATTTATAATTGGCCTAATTCCTGCAAGGATTTCAGGGTTTAAAGAGTATTATTTAATGTTAGGGAATGGTTTTCTGGGATCAACCTGAATTTTTATCAGAGAGCTGAATGAATCTGTCCTATATCCAATGTAGAATTTGCCCAGAATGTCTCAGCAATTTGCTCTAGAAAGGCTGAACTCTCTAATTCTCTACTGGTTGATTTAAGGGAAAAACTAGAGGTGTTGAGGAATCTCCAGTGCTACTGGTTGAACTGGGGCTCCATCCATCTCAAGAATTCTTTCCCCCTTTTGAGAAGAGGAGATGGCAGCATGGTATTTTCCTAAGAAATCTCTCCCCAGTAAATGAACTAGAGTTGAATGGACTAATAAGAAAAAATGGTTATCCTGGAAGGGACCAAGCTAGAAAAGTAGAGGGAGGGACTTAAAAGCTGTTATTGGTTTGTTAGAGACACCCTCCATTTGAATATTTTCAGCACTCCAAGGAAGGGCTTGTTTGAAGTTGCTGGGGTTTAGCATGGAAAGAGTTGCTCCAGTGTCTATTAAAATAGTAGAACCTCATTCCCAATCATTATTGAGGTTTAACCTAAATGGTTAAGAGGAGACATCAGAAAAACCCCTTGTTTATCCTCAGAGAAGCCTCAGTTCATTGCAGGGTCTGAGGGCTTGGTGATTAAGAGTTGCTCCAGGTTTCCTTTTATAGGGTAGTTCTTCTTCCAGTGTCTAGGCTTTTTATAAAATTTCAAACAGCTTTGGGGTCGTTAGTTGGTCTAGATTTAAAATGCTAGGATTTACTAGAAGAGGCAGTCAATTGTTGAAATTTCAAATTCATAACCTTAGTTGCCTTCTTTTTAGATGCTTCATCGAATGTCTAGGCTAGTCAGTTAACTAGGTTGACTAGATCAGGTGTGGAAGCCATTTCCCATCCCATTCTAATTCATTTAACAAGAGAAAGGTCATGATTTGAACCATTTACAAACATAAATTTGAAGGCAACCTTAGCGGAGTCTACATCTAAAGGAAGCCAGTAGTTTTCCTTAAAAACAACCTGGAGCCTATGGTAGTAATCATAAATAGGTTCATCAGAGTTTTGAGTACAAACCTGGATCTCATTCCAATCAATTGATTCAGGGAAGCCTTGTGAAACAGTATCATTAATATTTTGCAAGTTGATATGCAGGGTCGCTATCCCCTGGAAAGACTCAGTTAAAATTGTTATGGTTGTTCCATCCTGTCTTAGTCATCCAGTGTCATGCTTGGCCTTCATTGACTAAAAAGTGAGTTAATTGATAAAGGTGGGGGAAACAGGGGTGGTAAGTTTGGATGACAATATTGAACTCATTAATGAACTAATAGGAGTCCTCCAAGACCTTAGGAAAGTTTTTAGCTACTGCCCTTGATTCAACTTTTGTCCAGGGGGTATAGATAGCAATAACATGAGTGCCATCAGCAGTGGGTTGGTACAAAAGTGGAAATGTAAAGACAGGGCTTAAGGTGAGGGTTTCATGGGAGAATCAAGAAGAACATTAGATTCTTGGGCATAGAAGGGAAGCACGGCAACAGGAGGATAAAGAGGGAAGGAAGAGGAAAGAAGGGCTGGGTGCAAGTTGGAAAGAGGAGATTGAGTAGGAGACGTGGTAGCGGCAGAGTCATGACCCTTTTCTAATTTAGAATTTTTTTCAGTTAATTTTGAAATAGAATCCCATAAAGAGGCAGTTTTAGATTCCTCTTGTCTTTTGGATGCTTCTAAGTACCAATTAAAATATGAATCCCATTCTGCCTGTTTGGTTTTAAATCTGTGATGTTTGAGTTTGGTGTGCAAAAAGACAAGTTTTGGATGCTCAAAAGAGTCCCAAAGTGGCCACTATAATTTTAAATCATCTTTTGTATTATTGGTCCACCAGAATAAAAATTTACAAGAGAAAGGGCCATAGTTCTTAAATATAAACTCAGCTGGAGCTCCCAGGAAGGAATTTTTAGAAGATGAATTTTCTATGTTAAGGCATGGCTGCATAAAGAGACAAAAAGACAAAGAAATACGAGTTGCAAGCCCCAGGATATTACCTTTGCTTCTGATCCACTGGCTTCAGCTATTTGGACAAACAACACAAAAGACAGACTTTGAGTACTCACCATATAGAGAATAAAACCTCAAGCTGCAGCAGCCTTAACAGGTTCAAACAGAGAAACTCTGTTTCTGTTTCACGGCAATAGCCGTGAGCTGCTGTAAGGTGGCCCAAACAGAGAGACTCTTCCAGATGACAATGGCTGTGAGCTGGCTTGGAGACACTTGTCTCTTGGTTGGTTGACCCCAGATTGGGCTATTGCCCCAGAACCCCAAAGAAAGGCAAATACCTCAACCAAAAGGGAGGAAAGTCAGAACCTGAGAGGACTCATGATTGGAGGAGCCAGTGGTCCATGGAAGTGGCTGAGCACACAAAGAGAACTTGTTTTTGTATGGAACCTGTTTCCAGGGAATGCCAATCTGTGAAGGTGTGATCGCTTCAGATCTCACTTCTGATACCAGATGTGTCAATATACAAAAACATAAACCAGTTTAAGTAGCAAATTATTTACTTGGGAGCAAATAATTGCAATTCACAGAGCATAGATTCAGGTAGAGACCCAAATTGTGTCCCAATTACAGAATAAAAGAAGAGAGATTTTTTTATGGGAAAAATAAAAGGATAATTACATGGAAAAAAAGAGGAAGAAAAAATCTATAAGTGTTAATAAGGTAGGTTATTCTTCAGCTATACATAGTGGCTTACTAATTCTATCTTCAGAAAGAGAGTCTATATCATCAGTCTTTGTGGTCAAGATGTCTGATTTTCTGTTAGCTTTACAAATGGTTGTTTGGAACACACTTGTCTAGCTCAGTTCAAACAGTCCAAAGGTTCAAGGAGTAAGACGTGCAGGTAGTTGCTCTGAAATGGCCTCTCTGGCTCTATTTTTAAAATGGCTCTACTTATGTCAACTTTTCAGTTACTAATAGAATTGAGAGATGGATCCAACTCCTGGGTAGTTGGTTCACTTGATGCATAAGGGAATGAAAACTAAGAAGAAAGAGGCAAAAGATTCAATCCCTTGGTTATTGTTAACAGTAATAGGTAAACTAAAAGTGAAAAAGAATGGTGAGTTGGACTTTGATGCTAGACCAAACTCAGATTTCAATGAGTTTGAGCTTCAGCCACTAGCATGGAAGCCATCCTCCATGGGAAAAATTATGAAGGGACAACAGAAAGTACCTCTAATACATCTGGTCAACAAGAAGGTAGAGAACATGGGGGAAGGGCAAAACCATCACACCAGGAGGGATAATCTGAAGGAGTTGTTTCATTTTATGGAACAGTATCATTAGCTTCCCGAAGAACCTTTACTAAAACAGATTGTGAGAGTGACTAATTTAGGGGCAGTATCTGGTTTTGAATGCTGAAGAGTGGAAGAGAATGTTTGGGTTGCTATAGGACCCACTATTGAACAATTACAGATGACTGTATATGATCCAGACACACAGGAAGTTATTCCAGAGGGAACAGCCAGGCTGGAGGACTGGTAAAAGCCACTGTAAGATCTGTTTACCCTGAGAAGGGTGACTGGCCAACTCCCCCTATAAATGATAAATGGAATACCCAAGATGAAGTGGCTGATATGCTTTGCATGGAAGCCAGGTGGGATTGACTTTATGGTGACTGGGATATTCACCCCCTGAGTGTTCCTGTTATCCAAGTATGGTAAATGCTGTGATTAAAGGGGTCCCTTTTGCATAGGCACCTCATATAACTTTACTGCTCCAAAATCTAACAACAGTTCTAGAAGCCTTATGGGATTTTCTATCTCAGCTTCCTTCATAGGTTTTACTGATCCCAAGAACATTAAAGTAATTAACAAGAAAGTGAGGAGAGAAAGGTGAGAGTTAAGGGACTGACCCAGCAGAGTAGAAGTCTTTAGGTGATTTTTGAGAAGTGGGATGAGTAAAGCAGACATTGATGGAGCTGAAACAAAGATGTTGGTGCAGTACTTTAAAAGCTTGAGTGGACCAATGGAACTCCCTGCTGGTTCCCTGGTATTAAAAAGCCTCAAACAAATCACTGTATGTACCCCAGTTTGGAGCAATTTAAGAAGCTGGAAGGCAAAGATTATGATGAAAGATCTGACTAGGAGTTTCCCAGGAAAATGACTAGGCAGATTAATCAAGGTAAAGATTGATGTAGAGGTCAGGGTCTTGTGGCCTAATCCCTAGCCAGGCAGTGATATGCATATTGTAGATAGAATGGTTGGGGATGGAGAGAAGATACTTTTCTGGGACTCCTTGACACAGGTAACTAATGTACCGTAATTCTGAAAACTGTTGCTGAAGACTTAATGGGGGCTAAGTTTACACTGGGATAATGCAGAGATGCAGTGATTGATGGGATTAAGGTGAAAGTTTTGGATGAAATTTGGTATTTTTGGGTTTTTTGGTGGTTACCAGAGGGGAAGGGGGCACGGAGGGAGGGTGAAAGGAGTAAAAGGGCAAATGTGTTTGGTGATAAATGGTAATTAGTCTTTGGGTGGTGAACATGATGTAGTCTACACAAAATATAATGATGTACCCATGAAATTTATGCAATGTTATAAACCAGTGTTACCTCGATAAAAGAAAAAAGAAATGAAAACTGGGATTTTTTTTTAACAGACTTTATGTGAGGTAGTTGTGTCTCTTTTACCTAAGTTTATTATTGGAATGGATATAATGTTCAACTGGGAATTGCTTCCCTTACCTAATATTATAAAACAGAAGGCATGCCAGTCTGCCCTCAGGCCAGTTTTAATTGGACATTCTAAATGGGAAGGAACCACTAGAACTGCCCAACCCACACAGGTGGTTAACTTAAAATAATGTAGAATACCTGGTGGGCAAAAAGAGATTACCACTTTAATAATGACATACTAGAAGCTAAAGTGCTGGTACCAATGAATTTGGTGTACAATAGCCCTGTGTGGCCTGTGAAAAAAGGTGGATGGCTCATAGAGACTAAACAGTTGATCAAGGCTTAAATAAAGTTGTACTGCTCATAGCCTCAGCAGATGTGGTTTCAACCATAAAAACACACACACAACAGGATAAAGGAGGCTAGTACTCAGTGATTGATCTTGCAAATTCTTTCTTCTCTATCTTCGTGTCAGAAAAGAGGCAATCACAGTTCACCTTCATGTGGGAAGGATCTCAATTTACTTTTACTGGGCTGACACAGTGATATCTGAACTCACCAGCTTACTGTCATAATTTGGTCAGAAGGGATTTGGAGTTGGTAAGGGTCTCAAATGTAATAATATGCTATATTGATGACATTATGATAATATAAGAAACTGAAGAGCAGGCTAGGACATATTTAAAGGCAGCGGTGACACACATAACCAATCGGGGCTGGTTTACAAACCCAGCCAAGGTTCAAGGGCTTGCCCAAACAGTAAAATTCTTAGGCATAACCTGGACAGGGGCCACCTGGGATATTCCACAAGTGACTAAAAATAAACTGCTGTTGCTATCTGACCCTATGACCAAACAAGAAACCAAGCATTTAGTTGGTTTTCTTGAATTTTGGAGAACACAAATTTTACATCTGGGAATATTGCTAGGTTCCATCTATAAGACTACCCAAAACAAAGTTGTATTTCAGTGGGGACCTGAATAAAAGCAAGTTACATCTGAATGACAAAAGACAATATCTCTCTCAACACTTTTGGGCCCTTATACCCCCACTCAGATATGATTTTGGCAGTATCTGCCACTGGCACTCATGCTGACTAATGGAAAAAGCCCATGAGTGCCTCCCAGCAGTGAGTATTGGGATTATGGATAAGAAAATTCCCAGATACTACTTCCCAGTGCACATCATTTGAGAGACAAATATTAGCCTGCTATTGGGCATTAATTGAAGCTGGCTTAATGACTGAAAGACTTAAAATAATCATAAAACCATATCCGTAATATCTTGGGTGATGTTGGAGAAAAACTTTAATAGGGAGGGCAGTGCCCAGAAGAGTTACATAATAAAATGGCAATAATTTATACAGGAGCATGCTACCAGGGTAATGAAAGGAGGCACCCACCATATCCATGAACAAGTAGTCTCTTTTCCTTGAAGACCAACTTCAGAGCCACCTGATTTGCTTCCAGTTTGGGCGGCCATGTGGATAGTGCCCTGAGAACAGCTCTCAATTGGTCAACAAGAGCTGCTTGGTTTACTGATGACAGCTCCAAGGTGAATGGAAAGTATCCAGTTTGGAAAGCTTCCACATTGACTAGTGGATGGAAAGACTTTTGCTGAAGATGGTAAAAATAAATCAGCTCAATGAGCTGAATTGCATGGTGTTTTTGGAGCAATCATGGAAAAATTGAGCAAGGATAAAAACCCTTGTTTGATGGGGCCAGCCAGTGGTGTAGTGGTTAAGTTCACACACTCTGCTTCAGCAGCCCAGTGTTCATGGGTTCAGATCCCAGCCACTGACCTACGCACCATTCATCAGGCCATGCTGTGGCAGCATCCCACATACAAAGTAGAGGAAGATTGGCACAGATGTTAACTCACAGACAATCTTCCTCAAGCAAAAAGAGGAAGATTGGCAATAGATGTTAGCTCAGGACCAATCTTCCTCAAAAAACAAAACAAAACAAAACAAAACCCTTGTTTGGGTTTTTACCAACTTACGGGCAGTAGACAATGGCCTGGTGATATGGTCAGGTAGATGGGCAATGGAAAACCAAACTATTAAAGAGATGCCCATATGGGGCTCTGCCCTATGAAAATCAACCTGAGAATTTAAGGGGTGCATTAAAGTAGGACATGTCGATGCCCATCAGAACTCCCTTCTAGGTCTGGAAGGTAATTGGAACCACCACATGGACCTTTTGGTTTGCTCCTTTGAGGTGGCTGCCTGTGTCCATAAATTGGGTGGACATGGGGTGGGGAAGTTGCAGCAGGGTGGAGATGAGTTGAATTTAGAAATAGTCCTCTTGCACCCTCTGAGGCATGAAATGCCAACAAAACTATTCTGTCTGTCAACAAGAGAGACAGAAACTGCAGATGACTATGGAAAAAATTCCCCAGAGGAAGGCCCCACACATAGCTGGTAAGCAGATCACATTGGACTAATGCTGGTAGCCCTGGAGGAGGCTATAAATGAGTCCTAACAGGAATAGACACTTGCTCTGGACTGGGCTTTGCATACCCAGTGGTAGACGCAAGTGCTCAAAATACTGTAAAAGGATTGGAACAGAAAATACTGTATCAATTTGGACCACCAATTACATTTCTTCACAACAAAGGGACTCACTTTACAGCTTACAGTATTGAACAGTGGGCCAAGAGATTTCACTACAGAAGGACATAGCATGTCATCCTGTTGCGTATCATCCTCAGAGTAGTGGTTTAATAGAAAATTGGAATGGGCAGTTGAAATATTTGCTATCTAAAAAGAGGAGATAAAGGCATGAAGGGCTGTCTTGGGTGCCTTCACGAGTGTGTGCTTGTATTCAACATGAGGGGCACTAAAGGAGGGACCCCACTGGATAGATTCCCCCACTTTTCTGGGGGACCTGGGGAAAAGAGGGTGGAGAGGATGCTGGTGCAACTATACAATTCTTCCCCACATCACCTCAACTTTTCTTTTTCCTGCCTGATGCAGTGGTCACAGGACCAGGAATGCAACTATGAGTACCAGAAGCAGGAATGATTTCTAAGAAATAAACTGTAACTATACCTTTGAACCTTTATGTCAGAATTCCTAAGGGCCTGATAGGGTGGATTGTGCCTTCACCCCATTGGGCAAAGTTGGGGCTGACAGTGAATACTGCTGTGTTGCCTATAGATAGAGGTAGCCTACTGGTTCTGTACCTGTGTAACTATCCTATCTGAATGGGCATGGCCTGAGGGGGAGTGACTTGCTAGACTAGTATTGCTGCCTGTAATCTACCAGCATAGTGGCAGAACCTAATGTCCCTTCCAAAGCTGGGTAGTCCTGATATAAATGGAGAGAAAGAAAAACAGTGGCTATGGATAATGGAATGAATAAATGTGTAATGTAAAGAGGAAAATCCATTATTACATTAACTCCTTGAAGGGAGGCTCAGAGGAAGAGATGACAGTGTCTCTTAGTCTGTTTATACTGGATGCCTATAAGTGTGAAGCCATATATTGTTGACACTGTTCCTGCTTTTGTAACCTGACAAGATCGAATGAAAGCCTGCAAACTTGAGTGACCTCACCCTGGGAGACATTTTCATAAAATATGATGATGGACTGGATAGTTATTATTGACTGAATCAGATTATAGCAACATGCCAGCATCTTTTGACTTTTAAAGTTGTTTTGCTATGAGATCTGTGTTTCAAAGGTGAAATTCACATAACATAAAATTAACCATTTAAAAGTGAGCAATTCAGTGTTATTTAAGCAGGTTTTGCCCATTCTCTTCTTCCCTCAGTCCTTTGTGAGTGCCAATCAGCATTCTGTCTCTATAGATTTATCTTTCTGGATATTTGATATGAATAGAATCATTCAATATGTGACCTTTGAAGCCTGGCTTCTTTCAGTTAGCATCATAGTTTAAAGGCTCATCCATGCTGTAGCGTGTGTCAGTGCTTCTTTCCTTTTTATGGCTGATTAAAATTGTTTATCCATTCATCTGTTGATGGACATTTTGGCTATTTCCATATTTTGGCTATCATGAATAGTGCTGCTATGAACATTGGTGTACAGGTATCATTTTGAGTCTCACTTCTCAATTGTCTTGGATTTATGTACCTAAGAGTGGAATTGAAAGGTTGTATGGTATTTCTATGTTTAACTTTTGAGGGACCCCCAAACTGTTTTCACAATGACTAAATCATTTTACATTCTTACCAGCAATGTACAGAGCTCCAATTTTTCCACACTCACCAACATTTATTTTCCATTATCTTTTTTTATAGAAAACCAAGTAGGTGTGAAGGGGGTACCTATTGTGGTATTGATTTGCATTTTCCTAATGACAAAGGATGTTGAACATCTTTTCATGTGCTTATTGGCCATTTGTATATATTCTATGGATAAATGTCTATACAAGTCCTTTGCCAATTTTTAAATTGGGTTGTTGGTCTTTTTTGTCATTGAGTTGTGAGAGTTTGTTATATATCCTGGATTCCAGACCCTTGTCAGGTATATGATTTGTACACATTTTTTGCTAATTTTATATAGTGTATTTTCACTTCCTTGATTATGTCCTTTGATACACAAGCTTTTAATTTTGATAAAATCCATTTTATCTATCATTTCGCTTGTTGCTCATTCTTTTGATGTCAAATTTAATAATCCATTGTCAAATCCAAGATCACAAAGATTTACCCCTATGTTTTCTTCTAAGAATCCTATGATTTTAGGTCATATATTTAGGCCTTTGATTTGTCAATGCAAAGAATCCATAACCAATCTATAAATCAAAATTGGGGTGAGTTTATTCTGAGCCAAATATGAGGACCATAAAGCCCAGGAGAGTCCTTCCACAAAGGAACAGAGCACTCCAAAGGAATGGAGGTGTACAGAGTGGTTATATACCACCAAAGAACATGTATCACAGGTGATTGAAATGTCTCTTTCACAATAGTCATGAGATTGCCCTGTCAGCACAATGATTCATGGGCATAGAAGGTAGTAGGTCTGCTGTCTTGGTGGGCACAGAAGGAAGCAGGTCTGTTTTCTTGAGCTGGGTGGTCACAGGTGAGCTGAGTGGTCACAAGTGAGCAGAGCAATCAATTCCTAGTCTAGGTAGAGATGCTTATCCTTAAGGAAATGCTAATCTGGGGGAAGTTGCACCTTTATCTTAAGGGCATTTGTTCTTTCCTTTGGGACATAGGAAATGCTTAAAGCAGATATACAGTGCAAGCTCAGAGGTCACGTCAGGCCCTTTTGGAAAAAAAAATAAGCTTCGGCCAAATCAGCTTTATACCAACTGGCTTCCTCATGTACTCCAATATATCCTATTGCTTGCCATTTTTATCATTTTTCCCCTTTTGATCTATAATCTTTCAATAGAAAGCATTGATGATCAAAATATTTTTCCTCAGTGCCAAGGTGGTTGCTACCTACCCTGGCTCCATTGTGTCCCTTGGTGCTAGGCTTTTATATCTCATTTATTTTCCATGTTGCCCATATTGGGAGGAGATAGATATAATGGACAAGCATAGAGCTATATATATTAGCAGAGGAAGTATTTCATAGGTGGGTTTTTTTTAAGTTAATTTTAGATTGTTGCCCAAACATTGTATATGTTCTTTTCTATGACTCCTTATGTTTACATTGTATATGATCATAGAGCAAGTACAGTAAATATGATAATAATTCAACATATATTTGGAAAGATTAGTGTGAAATGAGTTCTTACTCATAGTCCTTTACAGAAAAGGAAATTTGTCCAGGGTTGTAAGATTGATTAACCATCTCAAGACATCTAGCAATCATTACTCTAGTTTGCATTCCAGTCTTACAGCACTGGGTAAAGAAAACAACAATTGGTTTGAATATTATGACTAGTACAAGAATTCTACGAAGTAATAGAAATAGGAATTGTAATCTGGATTGAAAAGGGAACCAATACCAGAAGGGAGCCAGCCATACAAATCAAGACTAGGTATAGGATCACTTAAAATATTCACCTGTTTCTTCATGTGTTTTAGCAGAGATGATACATTGGATGTGCTACCTTGGGATGCTGTAAGAATATCTAAGGTCATTCCATTTTGAAGGAGAGACTATCTCATTAAAGACATTTCAGTATTTAATACGGCTATTTGAGTAAATTTAGTCAGAGCTTCTACATGTGGTATGACATCTTCTAGCCCCAAGGAAGGAGAAAATATAGCCACTAGTGGTCAGACCAGTGGAGCACTGAAATAGCCCATCTGGCCTTAAGGAAAGGGAGATTGGCAACAGATGTTAGCTCTGGGTAAATCCTTCTTTGTATCCAAGAGAAACCCAGAGTGAGGCATCCTAGCCAATCCAAGGCCAGAGGTTTGTTCCACATAACCATTGAGTTCCATTAGGAGCCATCCAATAAATGCCTGGTCTCCGAGACCAGTCTGTTCCAAACCAATTACTTGCATTAAGTATAATAGTGTTCTGACATGACTCAGGGGGTATCCAGTACATCTTTCAAGTATAATCTGGTAGATTTTGTTTGGAATGATTTCTTTATTCCCGACATAAAGGTGCTGGTATGTTTAATGATCCATGGCTAGGAGTAGGCCAAATATATCTATCCCATATTTTCTTAAAACCTTCCATAGTTCTTACTGTAATATCTAGTTTCTTTTGTTCATTTGAAATTTGTTGGGATAATTGGATGGTCTGAGTAACAGAAAAAGAGTAGCCATGCCCTATATTATTAATAGTATGAACTATTGGCCATGTTTCAGGATCATAATTAGTAATATCAGATGAACTGTGAACATTGGAACTAGATCTCTCCATCATAATAAGTTGCTTTAGAACTTTCCAATCCATGCCTTGAAAGAGAGAGACCCACAAAGGCAACCCAGAGGTGCTAGAAAGTGGAAGTTGGCCATGTATCCAACAGTGGGACTGATTTTTGTGTGTAGCAAAGGAGTAAGCCCATTGCAGAAAAACATTGCCATCAGAGTCCCATTTGGATGTGGATTAGAGAAACAAACATAGTATTAGGAAAGTCTTAAATGACATTTTTTGTAATTAACTTCTAACCTACTAAAGTTAGGAGTAAACTTTGAGGGTAGGAAAATGGCAAGGCAATCTAGAAATTGATTATTTTAGCAATTACATAAAGTTTAAACATTACAAGGGTTTAAATGAAGAGATATAAGGCTAGGAATACAGGCCTGGTATGGAGTCTTGGGACAGCTGTCTACAACAGATGTTGTCTTCTTCTCATCTTGGTTTGGAGATATTCATCTTGGTCAGTTGAAGTTGGGTGTCAGAGACTGGAGTTGAAGCCCATTCAGGTACAGAAGCCTTTTGCAAATAAGAAATGTGAATCCATGAATCTACACCTTTTCATTTTGAAGCACATGGGTTGGTTAAAAGCACCTGATGTGGTCCTTTCCAACAGGGCTGCAAAGAGTCCTTTATCTAGTGTCTTTTCCAATAAACAAACGCTCCAGGCTGTAATCCATGATCCTTAACATCTTTCTCTCCTGGGAGTTCACTGTGAAAAGAATCAGCTACCAATCTCTCATTTCTTCTAAGTGCTTCAATGAGGCCTTGACAATAATGTAAAATGTCTCCTTTAAGTAAAGTTGGTTCATACATTCTTTCGTCTAATTGCATAGGCCATCCAGTTATTATCTTGCAAGGAGACAGCTGATGTTTACTAAAGGATGTACATCTAAGATTGAGGAGCAAAATCAGAACTTTTGGTCATGAGAGATTAAATGCTTATGAAAGCTTTGCCAATTGAGTTTGTGCCATTAGCTCTTTCCACCAATCCTGAGGACTGGGGATGGTAACCACACTGGAAAAGCTGAATTATTCGCCAAATGTTACAAATAGATTTAATTATTTGTCTGATGAAATGAGTTCCCCAGTTACTACATAACTTGGTAGGAATTCCCCAAACAGGAATCATTCTAATAGTAGGTAACCTACTGTTAGAACCATTGCTCTTCTGCAAGGAAAAGCCTCAATCCAATGTGAGAACATACAGATCATTACCAAGATGTATTTGTATCCTTGAGATAGTGGCATTTGGACAAAGTGCAGTTGCCATACCTCAAAGGTCCCTTAGGAAGGGGAAAGTGGCCTTGTGACCCATAAAGCGGTTTCCCTTGATTATACTTTGGGCATATAACACAATGAGTATAGGCTTTATGGGCCGCCATGGGAGAAAGTTTTCAAAAGTATTATTTTCCCCATAAAACCATCTTTTCATGCTCCCAATGGGTTAATTGGTGTATATGCTGGAGCAGTGACAATTTTGTTCCAATAGGTACTATGGGCTTCTTAGTGGGCCCAAACCACATCTATGAGGGAGTGTCAAAAATTCCCCCTTTTGACTGCCATATCTGTTTCTCTTCTTCCGTGGCAATTTCTTGAGACTGTAGAAGGAAATCTTTTACTGGGTTAGCAGAGTTAATAGGAAGCAGAAGGCATTCTTAAGGCTGGGTATGGCAAGCTGTGGAGGCTGCTTGTTTAGCAGTTACATCAGCAAACCGGTTTCCTCTAGCTTCCAAAGTATCAGATTTGGAACTCCTGGGTATTTTAATAATTGCTAGTTGTTTCAGTAGTTGTATAGAATTCGATAATTCTGCAACCTGTTTCTCATTCTTTATAGGCTGACCTGAAGAGTTTAAAAACTCTGTTTCCACAGCATTCCAAAGTCATGTGCTACTCCAAAAGCGTAACGGCTGTCAGTGTAGATATTTACTACCTGGTCTCTGGCCAGTTTACAAGCTCAAGTTAAAGCAATTAAGTCAGCTTGCTGTGCTGACTTTATCTCTGGTAAATAAAAACTCTCAATTAATGTCCACTGAGGACATTACTGCATATCCAGCCAAATATTGTCCTTGTTCATCCTTTAAGTAAGACCCCAAAACCAAATTAGGTCAGCATTATCAATGGGAGTTTCTTGCAAATCATTTCTAATGGTAAGTAGGGAATCAGTTAGTAAGTAGGTAATCAGTTAATAAAGTGCAATTGTGGGCATCCTCCTCCTGTGATGCCAGCAGTACAGTGGCACGGTTAATATTATTACATCAGGCTAAAGTAATATTAGGAGCAGAGAGCAACAGAACTTCATAGGAGGCTAGTTGGCTTACAGAGTAATGCTGAGTGTGATGAGAATTTAGGGGAGATTTGACTGAGTGAGGAACATAGGAGTTAAAGGAGACCCCATCACTATTTTTTCAGTGGTCTTGCATAAGAGGTCTTCTGCTGAAAAGCACTTTCGTATGGGAGCCCTTTTGCCACTGAGTCTAACTGCTGACTTTAATACCCTATAGGTCAATGTTGATCTCCATTCTTTTGAGTTAAGGAACCTAAGGCATTTCCTTTACCTTCGTGTAAGAAGAAGAAAAATGGCAAGCTGTAATTAGAGTGCCCTAAGGCTGTGGCTTGAGCCAAAATAGACTTTAAGGTAGTTATTGCCCTTTCTCATTCTGGTGTCCATTCAATTAAATCAGGCTGGTCAGACTTTAGTAATGTATATAAAGACTAGGCAATAAGTGAAAAGTTAGGTACCCAGTTCCTGCAATATCCAGTTAGTCCTAGGAATCCCATTAACTATTTATTTGTATTAGGGAGAGAAAAAGCCAAGATTCTTTTAATCTTTCAGGATCAATCAATAGTCCATCCTTAGACACTGACAAATAAAAATGGCAAGCAATAGGATATATTGGAGTATATGAGGAAGCCAATTGGTATAAACCTAATTCGGCCTGACTTTGTTTTTTCCAAAAGGGCCTGACTGTGGCTATTGAGCACGCATTGTATATCTGCTTAGATATTTCCTATGGCCAGAACAAAGGCCCTTGAGATGAAGGTGCAACTTCCTCCCACATTGGCATTTCCTTAGGGATAAGCATCTTTCCTTAGGCTAGGAACTGATTGCTGCACTCACCTTTGACCACCCAGCTCACCTGTGACCACTTAGCTGGAGACAACAGACTGCCACCCTACTGTGTTCACTGAGACAGAAGACCTACCTGCTGTTTCCATCAATTGCTGTGCCGACAGAGCAGTCTCGCGACTATTGTAAAAGGGACATTTCAATCCTATGTGAAACATCCTCTCTGGGGGTATATAACCACTCTGTGCACCCCACTTCTTTGGTGCCCTTTCTTCCTTCGGGAAGAAAGGCCCCGGGTTATAATCCTCAGATTTAAGCTCAGAATAAACTCACCCAAATTTTAATTTACAGATTGGTTATGGATTATTTTCGTCGACAATACTAAGTGCCCTAGATGCTTTACAATAGGCAGGCAAAATTGTAGTTTGTCCTTGGACACTTTATGCCCCTTAGATGCTAACTGTTGTAACAGATAAATTGTGTCCTTCTGAGAATCCAACTTAGTTTTTGAACTAAGAGCAAATTATTCACATACTGAATTATAGTGGAGTCATTAGGGAACTCTATATTAGCTAAATCAGCCTTGAGTATCTGGGAAAAGTAAGTGGGGCTTTCAGTATAGCCATGTGGCATAACTGTCCAGGTACACTGGTGATGTTCCCACATGAAGGCAAAAAGATATTGACTATTTTTTTTGACTGGAATGCTAAAGAAGACACTGCATAAATCAATGAGTGAGAAATAGCAGGAATAGTTAGGACAGCTGAGAGCCAAGTCCGTGGATTCGGAACCACAGGGTGTCAGGGAATTACAATGTTATTTATAGCTCTCAGATCTTGAACAAATCTCCAGCCTTTTCCATTAAGCTTTTTTACTGGCAAGATAGGTGTATTACAGGGACTAGTACAAGGAATTTTAAATCCCTTCTCAAGAAACTCCTGAATGATAGGCCTTATTCCATTTAATGCCTCTGGTTTAAGTGGATATTGCTGAATATTAGCTAGAGGCTTACAGTTGTCAACAGTCACCTTAAAAGAAGTGGCTGATTTAATTTTCCCAATATCTGAAGTGGACCATGACCCTAATTCTCTGAGCACTTGTAATAACAGGTCATCAGCTGTCTCTTCTTCTATGTGAGTCATTGATTTTACAATCATCAACATTTCAGTAACTACATTTTGGTCAGCATTTTGACTTTCTAAATCTAGAAGCATTTTACCCTTTTGTGAAAAGGCAATATGAGCATTGTATGCTTCTAGAAGATCTTGTCTAATCAAATGAGTTGGAGCACATTTAACCAGGAGAAACACGTGTTTTCCTGTAATGGTTCCTAATTGAAAAATTATCAGTTCTGATTTAAAAATATGCATTGGAAAATTTGAAACCCTTACCATTTGAATTGTCTGTTTACTCCAAAGAAGAGGGCAATGAATAAGGGTAGGGTTGAGGACAGATAAGGTAGCCCTGGTATCTATAAGGGCCTTGGAAGTTTCCTCTCCAAGAGTTAAGGTATTTGTGAGGGGGAGGGCAAATGCCCTCTAGTAACCCTTGGATCATCCTTATTCCTGTTTGTTTTTGTCACGCCCTAAATCCCTTTGGAGTTTATGGCAATCTTGTTTGAAATGATCAGGTTTTTTGCAATAGTAACAGACATGGTCATTTCATTTCTGGTTAGATTTTAAAAGGATGCGTTTTGTTGGGTCACTAAGCTGTTGTAGTTGTATACTCATAACCTTAGAGGCTTTCCCATTTTGCTGCGGGATTTAAGATAGTTACCTGCAATAGCGACAAGAGCACTAGTGTGCATCAAGGTCCAATCCAGTTCATGTCTTTTAACTAACTTTGCTAATTCCTCATCTAATCCTTCTAAGAAAATTGAATTTAAAATTGAATCATTTTGATGATCCTGAAAACTTTCAGGAGCCATCCCAGAATGCTGTTTGGAGGTTTTCTAAAGCCTTTGAAAATAATAAAGGATAAATCCGTTGGGTTTCTGCTTATATTGGTGGATTTTAGCCCAGTCTATTTTCCTGGGAAAAACTATGGGAATGGCTTTATGTAAGTTTTGACCAATATCTCTACACTCCTCAAGGTCGCGAGGCTCATGCTCATGGAAATCCTCCAGACAATCTCTAATTTGCCTCTCTTATCCATTCCTTTGGTATCCTCTCAGATACCAGCAAATGCACTAGCAGATTTAAATCTGAATAACCTGATATATATGTTCTAACAATTTAATCAAAATCTCGAGAAAACCCTAAAGGATCTTGCAAAAGTTCTGGGAATTCCTTCACCAAATTCTTAAGTTCAGGGGCTGGCCCAGTGGTGAAGTGGTTAAGTTCACACATTCCACTTCAGTGGCCTGGGGTTCACCGGTTCTGGTCCTGTGTGGAGACCTACACACCACTTATCAAGCCATTCTGTGGTGGGCATCCCACATATAAAGTAGAGGAAGATGGGCACAGATATTAGCCCAGGGCCAGTCTTCCTTGGCAAAAAGAGGAGGATTAGTGGCAGACGTTAGCTCAGGGCTAATCTTCCTCAAAAAAAAAAAAAAATTTCTTAAGTTCGGTTCTAGTTCAGGAACTATACACAAGAACAGGTTCACCTCTCCCAGTAGCAGGTTTCTCCTTAACAGGAACCACTCTAACTTTAGGACTCTCAATATCAGCTCCTTGAGTTACTTGTTGATTTTTCTAGAGAGGGGAGGAGGTAAAGGAGGGGAAGAAGGAGGTAGAGTGGATAGGCCTGGGTATGGAAGTTTAGAAAGGAAAAGATATAAGGGTGCCGAGGGAGGAGAAGAATGCGGTGAGCTCTGAGGTGCTGAAAGCGGTGGCTGGGGAGATGGGAGAGATAAGGTGGGGTGGGATGTTTTCTGACTTCTTATCTCTTTTTAATTCAGACACAGTCTCTGCCAGTTTACAGTTAGTCTCCTGTAAAGAAGTCATTTTATTATTATTATGCTTTGAAGCCTCTAAATGCCAATCATAATAAGCTTCCCATTCTTTTGCTTTAGTTTTAGAGCTGGCTCTTTCAGTTTGTGCATGCAAATAGAGTAGCTTTGAGAGATCAAATGTTCCCCACTTTAGCCATTTAAGTCTTAAGTCATTCTTAGTTAATCTTTCCCATTTTGTTAAATATTTGCAAGCATTGTTTCCATATGCAGTATACATGAAACTAGCTGAAGTCCCAGTGGAGAGTTATCTGTCCAGGAGCTGGCCAGCTTTGATGCCGGGTCGGTGAGCCGAGGAGTCGAAAGAAAGATTTCTTGGACTCTCAAGATCTGGCAGTAGTGCTCTTTTCTTTAGAGAATAGTGTGGAATAGCATGTGGACAGGACCCATGGGCAGTCAGAGCTTCTGCTGCCCCGGCTGGCATGGGGACAGGACCCACAGGCAGGCAGAGCCGCTGCTGCTGCCCCCGCTGGCATGGGGACAGGACCCATGGGCAGGCAGAGCTGGTGAGTGGGGACAAGACCCATGGGCAGTCAGAGCTCCTGCTGCTCCAAGTTGAGGGTTAGAGCTAAATTTAAGGCATAGGTATATGATTCATCTCTTTATAAGACAAAGGAAAGAACATGAAAAAAAGTTAAAATGGTATCAGTGCAGGTGGGGTCTGGTCATTGGGTGATCCCATGACTTTTAGACAAGAATCAAATCGGATTAAGTAAAGGTTAGAAAGGTTAGACGCCACCACCATAAACCAGTTACATGAGATTGCCAGACAGCAACCAACTTAAGTTCTTGCCTTCCCCATTAAGAGTTTCTCGGGACAAGATCATCTCCCTTCTTCTTCCTGGTAGAGAGAGAGAGGCACCTTTTACAGGTAGAGATTTACCTTACAAATGTAAATGTGTCCCAACAAGGGCAAGTTCTATTCCCCAGAGCCTCCTTCCCTGTCCCAGTTTATCAAAAGCTATCAGCCCAAAACAATGTCGATGCCAAAGAGTCATATCTTGGGGTGGCCAATTTCAGGTCCCTACAAGCTCATCCCCCCCCTTCCTTCACAAATGCAAATGTCTCTCAAAAGGGCAAGCAAAATTCCAGTCCTCGGAGCCTGCTTCTCATCTGTAGTTTTAAAAGTAACCGGCCTAAAATCCTCATCAGCTTTAGAAGCACAGTTTTCCCATTTTCCTTTTTTTTGTTTGTTCATTTGTTTTTAATAAAGTCTGAAAAAGTTATAAGGACAATGTCATGGATCAGAAAATATGCTGCTTGTTGACTGGTACTTAGGGAGTAACACTCTCTTATGTGCCTCGGTTTCTCCCACTGGCAGTCTAAAACTGCTGTGGGGGCTCGGAGTATGTGTGATCAGCCCTTATGTGTATATCCCGAGACGAACCTGTAATTAATTAACATGAATGAAGGTGAAATTCCCTATGAGACCACTACACGTTGTGAGGCATTTGATCCTCCAACACTCCCACTGAGGTCCTCAGTCACCTGAGAATACCTTTTTGGCTGGGAGGAGCAGTGTCCATTTTCTTTGGATCTGAACATGTTCGGTATCTCATTTCTCTACCAAGCTGTTTGTTCAGACTTTATAGACACAATTCTTTCCAATTTTAAAGTCAAATTAAGAGGACAACCAATCCAACTCACTCCAAGCTCTCGCTAAACTTCCCTGGTTTAGGAATTCCCTCGAGGCTTCTTTCCATCTAGCAAATGTCCTGGTACTCTTCAAAGCCTCTAGTCTTAAGACCTTAAACAGCTCATATAAACTCTTGGACCATCAACTTAAAATAATGAGGCCCAGGTTTCAGGAGAACTCACCAGGGTCACCTGAAGAATGCAGTGATACAAGGGGGCTCAAGTGAGCCCCTGTGGTACAAAGCGCTGGTTTAATGTAGATTACAGGTGGTCTCTGGTGGGTTTCTCTGAAATCTTGCCAATTATGCCAAGAAATGTCAATGCAAAGAATCCATAACCAACCTATAAATCAAAATTGGGGTGAGGTTATTCTGAGCCAGATGTGAAGACCATAAAGCCCAGGATAATCCTTCTACAAATGAATAGAGCACTCCAAAGGAATGGAGGTGTACAGAGTGGTAATATACCATCAAAGAACATGTATCACACATGATTGAAATGTCCCTTTTACAATAGTCATGAGATTGCTCTGTCAGCACAATGATTCATGGGCATAGTAGGTAGTAGATCTGCTGTCTTGGTGGGCACAGCAAGAAGCAGGTCTGTTGTCTTGAGCTGAGTGGTCACAGGTGAGCTGGGTGGTCACAGGTGAGCAGAGCAATCAATTCCTAGTCTAGGTAGAGATGCTTATCCTTAAGGAAATGCTAATCTGGGGAAAGTTGCACCTTTATCTTAAGGGCATTTGTTCTTTCCTTTGGGACATAGTAAATGCTTAAAGCAGATATACAATGCAAGCTCAGCAGCCAAGTCAGGCTCTTTTGGAAAAAAAGAGTAAGGTTAGCCCAAATCAGCTTTACACCAAATGGATTCTTCACATACTCCAATATATCCTGTTTCTTGTTATTTTTATCAGATTCATTTTGAGTTAGTTTTTGTATATAGTGTGAAGTAGGGATCCAACTTCATTTTTTATTTATTTATTTTTGCATGTGGATGGCTAGTTCTCCCAGCACCATTAGTTGAAGAGACTATTCTTTTCCCCATTAGGTTATTTTTGCACCCTGTCCAAAATCAATTGACTATAGATACATGATATTAATTCTGAAATCTCAATTCAATTTCATTTTCTTTATGTCTATCTTTATGCCACTACCACAGTGTTGTTAATTTAGCTTTGTGGTAAGTTTCGAAATTGAGAAATGTGAGTCCTCCAACTGTCTTTTTCAAGATTTCATATGATCTGAAAAATGGCCATTCCGTTTCTGCAAAAAAGGCTGTTGGAAATTTGATAGAGATTGTGAGTCTTAACAATATTAGGTCTTCATATCTATGAACATTGGATGTCTTGCAACATACTTAATTTTATTTCATTTATTTCAGCAATGTTTTGTAGTTTTGAATTTACAAGTATTTCACCTCCCTGGTTAAATTTATACCTAGATATTTTATTCTTTTAGATGCTATTGTAAATGACACTGTTAATTTCATTTTTTGATTTCTTGTTGCATGTGTATACAAATACTACTAATTTTCGTATGTTGTTCTTGTACCCTGCAACACTGCTGAATTTGTTTGTTAGCTGTAGTAGCTTTCTTGTGGAATCTTCGGGATTTTTTATACATAGAATTATATCATATGCAAACAGAGAAAGTTTTACTCTTCTTTTCCAATTTGGATGCCTTTTATCTATTTTTCTTGACCAATTGTTCTGGCTAGAACTTCTAGTAAAATGTTGAATAGCAATGATTTTCTTGTTCCTAATCTTAGTGGGAAAACTTTCACTCTTTCTCCATTGAATATGATGTGAGTTGTGATTTATTCATAAATGGCTGTTATCATGTTGAGGAAATTTGTTTCTATTCCTAATTTTCTTAGTGTTTTTATCATGAAAAGGTGTTAGATTTTGTTGAATGCTTCTTCTGCATCAATTGAGATGATCATGTCTTTTTCCCATCATTCTATTCATGTGATCTATGACATTGATTGCTTTCCTTATGTTGAATCACCTTTGCATTCCTGGGATAAATCCCACTTGATCATGATATATAATCCTTTTACTAAGCCACTGGATTCTAATTTGCTGGTATTTTGGTGAGGATTTTTTCATGTATATTCTTAGATATATTGGTCCATAATGGTTGTTTCTTTTGGTTTATTTATCTGGGTTTTGTATCAGAGTAATAATACTAGTCTCATAGAAAGAGTTAGGAAATGTTACCACCTTTTCTATTTTTTGGATTGAAAAAAAATGATGTTAATTCTTACATGTGTGATAAAATTCACCAGTGAAGCCATCTGGTTCTGGATTTCTTTTTGTTGAAAAATTTTCTGTTACTAATTTAATCTCTTTACTTGTTATAGGTCTGTTCAGACATTCTAGTTCTTTGTGAGTCAGTTTTGGTAATTTGTGTGTTTCTAGTAATTTGTACATTTCATCTTCAATATAGAACTTCTTGGAGTATAATTGTTAAGAATATTCTCTTATAATCATTTTTACTTATTTAGGATCAGTAGTGACACCCTCACTTTAATTTCTTATTTTAGTTATTTGTATCTTTTCCGTTTATTTCTTTGTCAGGCTAGTTAAAGGTTTATCAATTTTGGTGATCTTTTAAAGAACTTTTGATTTTATTGATTCTATTTTTGTTCTTCCTTTTTAATGTGTGCTCTATTTTTTATCACTCCTTTCTTTCTGTTAGCTTTCGATTTTGTTTGCTCTTCTTTTTCTCATTCATTAATATATATGTTAGACTATTTTAGATTTTAGATCTTTAGAAAGATTCTAGATCTTTCTTACTTTTATGTAGGCATTTACATCTATAAATTTACCTCTGAACACTACTTTCACTGCATCTTGTAAGTTTTGCTATGCTGCATTTTATTATCATTCATCTCTAGTTATTTTTTAATTTTCTTTGTCATTTCTTCTGAACCCATTGATTGTTTAAGAATGTATTGTTGAATATCAACATATTTGTAAATTTTCTAGATTTTTTTTCTAGTATTGATTCTTACCTTCATTCCGTTGTGGCTGGAGAAGATACTTTGTATGATTTCAATATTTTAAATTTTTTGAAACTTGTTTTGTGGCTTAATATATTGCCTTTTCAGGATAATCTTTAATGTTCTTTTGAGAAGAATATGTAGTCTGCTGTTGTTGATGGGAGTGTTGTATATATGTCTGTTAGGTTTAGATGGCTTATAGTACTGTTCAAGTCCTGTATTTCCTTATTTGTCTTCTATCTAGGTGTTCTATCCATTACTGAAAGTAGATATTGAATTTTCCAACTGTTATCATTTTTTCCCTTCAATTCTGTCAATGTTAGCTTCATGTATTTTGAGGCTTTCTTGTTTTGTGCACGTATGTTTGTACTTGTATCTTCTTGATGAACTAACCCTTTTA
This sequence comes from Equus asinus, assembly GCF_041296235.1. Taxonomy (NCBI): domain Eukaryota; kingdom Metazoa; phylum Chordata; class Mammalia; order Perissodactyla; family Equidae; genus Equus; species Equus asinus. The sequence continues at coordinate 34,399,143 of NC_091801.1, read as the reverse complement.
TCAAAATAAAATATCCTTCTTTATCTTATAACAGTTTAGATTAAAGTCTATTTTGTCTGATATTAGTGTAGCCAGTCTAGCTTTCATTTCATTACTGTTTGCTTGAAATTTCTTTTTTCCATCCTTTGGCTTTCAACATGTTTGTGTCTTTGGATCTGTGTTCTCTTATAGAGGGCACATAGTTGGATAATGTCTTTTTATTCATTTTTCCAATGTCTACATTTTATTGGAGAGTTTAGCTCATGTACATTTAAAATAATTATTGATAAGGAAAGACCTACTTTTGTCATGTTGCTATTTGTTTTCTACCTTTTTGACTCTGATTTCCTCCATTACAGTCTTCTTTTGTGTTTAATTAATTTTTCTTGTAGCACACTGTTTTGAATCCCTTATCATAATCTTGTGTGTATTATTTTTAGGCACTCTTTTTTTGAGTAAGATTAGCCCTGAGCTAACTGCTGCCATTCCTCCTCTTTTTGCTGAGGAAGACTGGCCCTGAGCTAACATCTGTGCCCATCCTCCTCTACTTTATATGTGGGATGCTTACCACAGTATGGCTTGCCACGCAGTGCCATGTCCACATCTGTGATCCAAACCAGAGAAGCCTGGGCCGCCTCCAAAGCAGAATGTGTGCACTTAACCACTATGCCACCAGGCCGGCTCTTTTTGACACTTTATTAGAGGTTATCATGGTGATTGCAATTAACGTCCTAAATTTATAACAATGTTGTTTGATTTAATACCAATGTAACTTCAATAGCAAACAAAAACACTGTCCCTGAACAGCCATATCCCCTCCCTCTTATGTTGTTGTCATCACAAATTACATCTTTATGCATTATGTACCCAATAACATTGGTTTATAATAATTTTGTGCATTCGTTTTTTAAATCATATAGGAAATAAAAAGGAAGAGCTAAAGTCCAAAAATACAATAATGTTTCTTTTTATATTTACCTATGTAGTTACCTTTACCAAAGGCTTTTATTTCTTCATTCATCTTTGAGTTACTACTGTCTAGTGTCCATTTATTTCAATCTGAAGGACTCCTTTTAGCATTTCTTGTAGGGCAGGTCTACTGGTAAAGAAATCTCACAGCTTTTGTTTATCTGGGAGTGTCTTAATTACTGCAGTTTTGAAGGATAATGTTGCCAGATGTAAAATTCATTGTTGACAGATTTTTTTTTTCAGCCCTTTTAATACATCATATCACTGTCTTTTGGCCTCTGTGGTTTCTATTGAGAATTCAGCTATCAATCTTATTGAGGATCCCTTGTACATGACGAGTCACTTGTCTCTTCTTTTAATATTCTCTCTTGGTTTTCGGCTTTTAACAGTTTGATTGTAATGTGTCTTGAGTTTATTTTATGAATAATTTGATTGTAATGTGTTTGATTGTAATGTGTCTTGATTGTAATGTTTGATTGTAATGTGTAAGTTAGATTGTAATGTGTCTTGAGTTTATTTTGTGAATTACATACTGTGAATATATAAACAAATAGATGTATCTATATATATGCATATATATATAGTGAATCTCCTTCTGTTGATCCTACTTGGGGTTAGTTGAACTTCTTGGATGTGTACATCCTTTTCAGGTCTGTCATTGAATTTGAGAGGTTTATGACCATTATTTCTTTAAATATTCTTTCTCCCTTTTTTCTTTTTGTTATCTTTCTGAGACTCCTATAATGTATATGTTGGTCAGCTTGGTGGTGTTCCACAGGTCCCTTCGGCTTGGTTCATTTTTCTTGATTATTTATGCTCCACAGACTAGATAATTGTAATTGTTCTACCTTAAAGTTTGTTAATTCTTTCTTCTGTCTGGTCAAATCTGATGTTGAAGCACTCTAGTAAATTTTTAAATTTTAGTTATTATATTCTTCACCTCCAGAATTTCTATTTGGTTTCTTTTAATAGTTTTCATCACTTTATTGATGTTCTCATTTTGTTCAGACATTGTTGTTCTGGTTTCCTTTGGCTTTTTAAACGTATTTAAGAAAATTGATTTAAAGTACTTGTCTAGTTAGTCCAATGTCTGTACTTTCCTAGTGATGGTTTCTGTGAAATTATTATTTGTGCTTTATTATTGTGTGTGTTATTGTATTATTGTGTGAATGGGTCATCTATTTTTATTTATTTGTATGCCTTGTGATTTTTGTATTGAAACAGACATTTGAATATCATAGTATGGTAACTTTTATAATTGGATTCTCCCTCTTTCCCAGGGTTTGATTTTTTATTGTTGACTGTGGTAGGGTCTATTTGTTTAGTGACTTTTCCAAAGTATTTTTGAGAAGATATTTTTCCAAACTCTTCTTTGTCTGTATGGTCACTGAACCCCCTGCTTTTTAGCTTGTGTTTGGCTAGTGTTTTGACAGAAATTTACATTTTTAAGTGCCTTGTTCCTGTTTCCACATTTATTAGTTTGCTGTAAAGCTTTGACTCTTCCAGAAACAAGTTTCTACTTGTTTACCAATGTCTCTGTGGAGGGACATGAGTTTGGAGCTGCCTACTTTGCTATTTTGCTCTAATTGAAGTTTCTTAATCACATGAGCACTGATGCTGAGTCAGAAGGCAGCAATAAGGAAGGATGGAGCTCTAAATTCTGATAAATCTGGCTCAACATGGACCTAAAAGTATATTCTTAAGTTAGTTTGTTCCTAAAATCGACCAGTCAAAATGACTCCAGGAAGCTTTTAGATTTAGAACATTAGAGATTTTAGACACGTTGTAGTGAAGTGAAGAGAAGAGCAGATAAAGAATAACAAAACCCCTGATTTTGCACTGTTGAGATCATAGGCATGTCACTTCTCTGAGCCTCAGTATTCTCATCTGTAAATAAGAAATTAAGACAAGATGATGACTAAGATTTCTTCCAGGTCTTTTGGTCTATGATTACATTTTTGGGCCCTAGAATCTACTTTAACGTACAACTACTCAGCTTGCCTTAGAATGGACCTGAAGTCACTTGATGGCTAGTTGTTAAGACATAGTAATGATTGATTAAAGGGCAATTTAGTATACAGCCAATTCACATTATTTGTGGTAGTTATGTGCTAAAAGTCACCAAAAACATTGATTTAGTGAAGACTGAATCATTACTCCTAGGGGAAATACAGGGTCAGATTCCTATGAGATTCTGGTCACATTTTAACTAACTGATCAATCGATAACCTTGTTTTATGTGTTTCTGTTTAAAAACAACTTATTTAATGTACATTGTTGATTCACTAACATTGAACTCACAGCCAACACCACTGTAACTCATGCCTGAACGAAGCTTATCTAACACATGTATTTTCTCCACAAGCATGTCACAGTATTCTTGTGTTTAGCAATACAAGATAGCCCTTCAGCACTATGCTTGGGGAACATTTTAACAGGAAATCACCAACAAAAAGTACGAAAATGCACAAAACCCCACCCAGATAGCACTAAATAGACCATAAAGAGGATACGTATTTATAGTATGAAGGCCAAAACAAGAAGGTCACCTCATTTGACCTCAGCTGGAAAGGTGCATATCAGGTGATTCAAACTTTTTGCTCCTCCATGCACATTCACAAATGACTGTAAAAGTACTATGACTATTGATTTTGGGGTTGCAAATAAATTTTAGTGAGTAAGTGCATTTACAAATCTGGAATCCGTGAAAAATGATAAGTGAGTAGATATCTTTGGAAACCTTAACTTTCTAAACAAAAAGCAAGTAAAACAATGCTCCCTCATCTCATGAAGTAGATAATAATCGATAACTATCATTTTATTTTTATAATATTGAAAATTGAATAACATTAAATGCACTAGACTAATCTTTATTTTTTTCAGGTCAGCTTTGTAACCATCTCATTTTTAAACTTTTTAAAATTGCAGTAATATTGGTTTATAACACCGTATAAACTTTGGTTGTACATCATAGTTCAACTTTTGTGTATATTACATCATGTTCACCACTCAAAGACTAATTACCATCCATCACCACACACGTGTGCCTAATCACCCCTTTCTCCCTCTTCCTGACCCCCTTCCCCTCTGGTAACCACCACTCCAATCTCTGTCTCTATGTGTTTGTTTGTCGTTGTTTTTATCTTTTATTTATGAATGAGATCACACAGTATTTGACTTTCTTTCTCTGACTTATTTTGCTTAGCATAATACCCTCAAGATCCATTCATGCTGTCACAAATGGCCAGAATTCATATTTTCTTATGGCTGAGTGGTACTTCATTGTGTATGTATGCCACATCTTCTTTAACAATTTATCTCTAGATGGGCACACAGGTTGATTCCAAATCTTGGCTATGGTGAATAATGCTGCACTGAACATAGGGATACATATATATTTACACATTTGTGTTTTCATGTTCTTTGGATAAATACCCAGCAGTGGAACAGCTGTATAGTATGTTAGTTCTATTCTTAATTTTTTGAGGAATCTCCATACTATTTCCATAGAGGCTGCTCCAGTTTGCACTCCCACCAAAAGTGTATGAGTGTTCCCCTTTCTCCACAACCTCTTTGACACCTGTTATTTCCTGTCTTGTTAATTATAGCCATTCTGATGGGCATTAAGTGATATCTCATTGTAATTTTGATTTGCATTTCCCTGATAATTAGTGATGAACATCTTCTCATGTGCCTATTGGCCATCATTATATCTTCTCTGGAGAAATGACTGTTCAGATCTTTTAAGGATATTTAATTGGGTTGTTAGTTTTTTTGTTGATGAGGTCTATGAGGTCTTTATATATTTTGGATATTAATCCCTTATCAGACATATGGTTTCCAAATGTCTTCTCCCAATTGTTAGGTTGTCTTTTTGTTTTGTTGATGCTTACCTTTGCTGTGCAGAAGATTTTCAGTTTGACGTATTCCCATTTGTTTATTTTTACTATTGTTTCCCCTGCCCAGTTAAACATGGTACTTGAAAATATGCTGCTAAGACTGATGTCAAAGAGCATACCGCCTATGGTTTCTTCTAGAAGTTTAATGGTTTCAGGTCTTACATTCAAGTCTTTAATCCATTTCGAGTTAATTTTTGTGTATGACATAAGATAACCGTCCTTTCATCTTTTTGCGTGTGGCTGTCCAATTTGTGTCTTCTTCAATTTCTTTCAACAGTCTTTTATAGTTTTCACTGTGCCGGTCTTTCACCTCCTTGGTTTAGCTTAAATCCTAGGTATTTTGTTCTGTTTCAATTGTAAATGAGATTGTATTCTGAATTTCTCTTTCTGTTACTTCATTGTTAGTGTATAGAAATGCAACTGATTTTTGTATGTTGATTTTGTATCCTGCAACTTTACCTTATTGATTTATTACTTCTAAAAGATTTTGGTGGATTCTTTATGCTTTTCTATATATAAAATCATGTCATCTGCATATAGTGACAGGTTCACTTCTTCCTTTCCAATTTGGATCCCTTTTATTTCTTTTACTTGCCTGATTCCTCTGGCTAGGACTTGCAATACTGTGTTAAGTAAGAGTGTTGAAAAGTGGGCAACTTTTTCTGGTTCCTGTTCTTAGAGGGATAGATTTCTGTTTTTTTCCATTGCAAATGTTATTATCTGTGGGTTTGTCATATATGGCCATTACTATGTTGAGGTACTTTCCTTGTTACTCATTTTATTCAGAGTTTTTATCATAAATGTAAGCTGCATCTTATCAAATGATTTCTCTGCCTCTATTGAGATGATCATGTCATTTTTATTCTTCCTTTTTTTAATATGGTGTATCACATTGATTGATTTGCAGATGTTGAACCATCACTGCATCCCTAAAGTAAATCCCACTTAATCATGGTGTATGATCTTTTTAGTGTATTGCATTTGATTTGCTGGTATTTTTTCAGGATTTTTGCATTGATGTTCATCGGTGATATTGGCCTGTAATTTTTTTTTACTGTGTTGTTCTCGTCTGGTTTTGGTATCAGGATAATGTTGACCTTTTAGAATGAGTTAGGAAGCTTCCCCTCCTTTTCAATTTTTTGGGAAGAGTTTGAGAAGGATAGGCATTATGTCTTATATGAGTGTTTGGTAGAATTCACAGAAGACATCTGGTCCTTGGCTTTTGTTTTTGAGGAAGGTTTTGATTACTTATTGGATCTACTTACTGGTTATTTGTGTATTCAAATTCTCTATTTCTTATTAATTCAGTTTTGGAAGGTTGTATAATTCATTTACAATACAATTCATAGAATTTATCCATTTGTTCTAGATTATCCAGTTTGTCGGTGTATAGCTTTTCGTAGTATTGTATTATAACCTTTTGTATTTCTGAAATGTCCATTGTAAATTGTCCTCTTTCATTTCCGATTTTATTTACTTGAGCCTGCTCTCTTTTCTTCTTGGTGAGTCTAGCTAAATGTTTGTCAATTTTGTTTATCTTTTCAAAGAACCAGCTCTTAGTTTTGTTGAGATTTTCCATTGTTTTTGGTCCCTATTTCATTTATTTCTGCTTTGATTTTTATTATTTCCTTCCTTCTACTGATTCTAGGCTTTGTTTCTTCTTTAACCAGTTCCTTTAGTTGCACTGTTAAAATGTTTATTTGAGATTTTTCCTGTTTGTTGAGTTAGACCTGTAGAGTTGTAAATATCCCTCTTAGAATTGCTTTTGCTGTGTCCTATAAATTTGGGCTTGCCATATTTTCATTTTCATTTTCCTCCAAGTATTTTTTTATTTTCCTTTGATTCTTCATTGACTCAATTGTTGTTCAATAGCGTTTTTTAAAATTTCCACATACTGTGTCTTTTCTCATTTTGTTTCTGTAGTTGATTTCTAGTTTCATACTGTTGTGGTCAGAAAAGAGGCTTGGTATTATTTCAGTCTTCCTGAATTTATTGAGACTTACCTTGTGGCCTAATATGTGATTTATTCTGGAAAATATTCCATGTGCATTTGAAAAGAATGTGTATTCTACAGTTTTTGAGTACAGTGCTCTGTATATATCTACTAAGTCCATCTGGTCTAATGTGTCATTTAAGGTCAATGTTTCCTTATTGATATTCTTTTTGGATGATCTATCCACTGCTGTAGGTAGAATGTTAAATTCCATTACTATTATTTTGTTGCCATCTATTTCTCCACTTATGTTTGTTAATAATTGCTTTATCTATTTAGGTGTTCCCATGTTGGGTGCACAGATATTTAGGAGTATTAAATTCTCTTGTTAGATTGTTCCCTTTATCCTTATTTAGTGCCGTTCTCTGTCTCTTGTTACAGTTTTTGTTTTAAAGTCTATTTTGTCTAATATAAGTATGGCTACTCCAGATTTCCTTGCATGGTGTATCTTTTTCTATACCCTCACTTTCAGTTTGTGAGTGTCTTTAGGTCTGAAGTGTGTCTCTTGTATGCAGCATATCTATAGGTTTTGCTTTTTTATCCAATTGGCCACCTTATGCCTTTTGATTGGAGTGTTTAGTCCATTGACATTTAAAGTTGCTATTGATAAGAATGTACTGATAGCCATTTTGTTACTTTTTTTCTGGATGTTTTATTTCTCTGTTTCTTCTTCTCTTGCTCTCTTCCCTTGAAGTTTGATGGCTTTCTTTAGTAATATGTTTGGATTCTTCTCTAATTTTTTGTGCATTTATTATAGGCTTCTGGTTTGTGATTTGTGACGTTCTTATGTAACAATCTACATGTATAGCAATCTATATTAAGTTGATTGTCTCTTTAGTTTGAGCTTTTCCTAAAAGCTCTTTCCTTTTATTCTCCCCCTCCCACATTTTATGTTTTTGAGATCATATCACCTCTTTTTTTTGTACATGTGTATCCATTACCCTCTTTAATGAAAATCAATAATTTTAGCACTTTTGTCTTTTGACCTTCTTATTAGCTTCATAGGTGGTTGATCTGCTACTTTTACTATATATTTGCCTTTACCAGCAGATTTTATTGCTCTTTTAATTTTCTGATAATTTTCTTATTCATATTTGTGGTCTTCTGTTTTCCATTTAAATAAGTCCCTGTAGAATTTCTTCTAAGGCTGGTTTCTTCATGATAAACACCTTTTGTTTTAGCTTGTCTGGGGAACTTTTTATTTCTCCATCTATTCTCAATGATAACCTTGCCAGGTAGAGTATTCTTGGCTGTAGGTGTTTCCCTTTAAGCATTTTAAATATATCTTACCACTCCCTTCTAACCTGTAAGGTTTCAGCTGACAGCCTTATAGGGTTTCCTTTGTGTGTAACTTGTTGCCTTTATCATGCTGCTTTTAGGATTCTCTCTTTATCTTTAATTCTTGACATTTTAGTTATAATGTGTCTTGATGTGGGCTTCATTGGATTTATCTTGTTTGGTGCTTTCTCTGCTTCCTGTACCTGTGTGTCTGTTTATTTCCTTAGTTTAGGAAAGTTTTCAGCTATTGTTTCTTCAAATAGATTCTTTGCCCCTTTGTCTCTCCACCTTCTTGAATACCTTTAATTTGGATGTTAGTGCACTTGATGTTGTCTCAGAGGTCCCTTAGACTGTCCTCATTCTTTTAAATTCTTTTTTCTTTTATTTCTTCAGCTTGGATGATTTCCTCTAGTCTTTCATCCAGCTTGCTGATCCATTTTTCTGTATCATCTACTCTACTATTGAGTCCTTCTAGCGTATTTCTCATTTCCAGTATTGTATTCGTCATTTCTGATTGGCTCTTTTTTATATTTTCCAATTCTTTGTTGACATTCTCACTGAGTTCATCCATTCTTCTCCCTATATCAGTGAGTATCTTTATGACTTTTGTTTTGAACTCTTTGTCAGATAGATTGTTTCTGTTTCATTTAGTTCTTTTAATAAGTTTATGTCCTGTTCTCTTAATTGGAATGTATTTCTTTGTCTCTGTCGGTGTCGCAATCCAATGTACACATCAGAATACATGCGGAGAGGGCTGATGACCACTCTGAGTTTATTATAACCAGTGTTTCTATATATACACAGCTTACATCTTTTAAACATACACAAAGCATTCTGGACAATGTAATTAGCAGATGTCAAGAATTCTTAGTGATTTCTCAAGAAGCCCTCCCTCGGCCTCTGTTTTGATATTGTCATGTTTTTGCTGTGCTTGTATATTCTTATCTCAGAGCATGCAAGTCCTCCTAGGCAATGGCCCCCTCCTGCTCCCGATATTGTGTCTCCATTTGTGCTCTGGGTGGCTGTGCCTGTCTTAGGTTGCCTCCCTCTGGAGATCTTACCTGTCTTTGGCTAACCAGCCTTCTCGCCTCCAGATCACAGTTTGTTGGCAAGCTTTTTCCAGTGATTATTAACACTTCCTGCATCAGGGGCGGTTACAGTCTCCTCCTTTTGCCTCTTTCTCTGTGCTTATATCTATGTACTAGAGAGGTCAGCTACATCTCCCAATCTTGGAGAGGTGACCTTATGTAAGAGATGCCCATGAGGCCCAGCAGTGTGTTTCCCTCTCATCACTAGTTCCAAATGTTCCAGGAGGGTCCCCGGTGTGGCCTGCATATGTCTTTCTCTTGTGACAGCATTGCTCTTGCTGCAGGTGCCTAGGGAGGCTAGGCTGTCCCTCTGGCTGGCTTGTTGTAATATTTAGCTGTGTGCAGCTGCTACAGATGTTTCAGACACTTTTTCAGCCTTGGGAAACCCAAGCACAGTTGGATCCAGGCTCTAATAGCACATTCCTCTTGCAGTTTTTCTGTTAATTGAGTAGACCCACAGCTTGGCTGGTTGCTAGGCTTAGGGGCTTACAATTGTTGTAGGTCTCTGGCCTGCAAGGCAATTGTCAGTTCTCTCAGGATTGAAGCTGAGTGAGGCAGGTCCCAGGCATGGGAGCAATGAATTGTTTCAGGCTTTGAATGTTGGGGTCAATCTCCTACACAGCTGATTGAGAAACACAAGTCTGCTGACAAGTACATCTGCTGACAAGGCCACACACCCCATCAACACAGTCCTTCCCTGTGTACATGCCCTGACCCACCGAAGTGGACCAAGTTGCTGCATTGCAGAGGCTCCACACACTCCACCAATGTAGGCCCTCCCCTCATGAATACTCTGCCCTGCAGGGGCAGACCTACTCACCTGGCTGCAGAGGTTCCACTCACCACACCTGTGAAGGCCCACAAGTTGCCTGAAGCCTTGCTGTTGGGTGGGGCCAGTCCTTAGGGTAGGCTGCCTACCCTGGCTGAGCTGGATTAAATCAGTACTCTAGTGGGTGGTGGGGCACATCCCTGGACTAACAGCCCAGGGGAAGTAGTCCAATGGCATCTGCCAGCTTCTGTGTCAGCACACCTGTAGTAGGTCACAATAATGGCTGCTGCCAATGTTTCAGTCCCTGGAGAGGTGTCACCTCTCACTGAGATGCACCCAGAGCCTATCAAGTGAGTCTTTTTTCACCAAAGGACTGTGCACCTTTCTTCCTGGTGATTTTAGCTTGCTTTCTGAAATTGGTAAATTTGTACATGGGCCCTTTAAGAGCAGGCTTTTTTTCCACTTATGTCCAATAGCTTTTCTGGATATGTTCCCCATTGTAGTTAATAGCCAGCAAAGCCAGATATTATGACACTTGTCTTGGTTGTGCTGAGTCCAAACATTGCTTATTGTGGTAGTGTTCCCTTTCTCAGATCCTCCACTCCTCCAGGGAAGGCTTCATACCTTAAGATTGCTCCTGGACAAGCTAGAGGTACTGCAGCTCAAAGGTGGCTTTTTTCTCTCCAAAGGAATTTCTGCCTCTTCCACCTCATTCAGCACTGTCTCTCATTGTGGGAGTTCTTTTTATCCAGCTTTCTGTTCTCTCTCAGGGGTAATTGTTCCAAGGTAGTTGTAAATTTATTGGGCCCATGGGAGGAGGTGAATTCAGAGCCTGCCTCCTATGGTGCCATCTTGATTAATACTAGATTAATTTTAATCTGTAGTTGATTTCCTAGTATTTATAAATAAAGAATTTGATTCTTTTTGGTCATTATGAACCATCTCCTATGTGTGCTTCTATTCTTGTTGAACACCTGTCAAGTGCTATTTTCTTTGCTAAAAATGAAGAAAATTTCCCCCAAATAGCTTACCGACAGGTTAGTGAAAAGTATAGGGAAGTTTCCTGGGAATATTTCCTCTGCTTATAGCTACTTCAAATTATTTACTGGAAGCTCACATAAGCCAGGGTAGTCAAGGTCTTTAGATGCAAATAACATAAACCCACTAAAGTTGACTATATCAGTTATCTTTCATTGCATAATAAACCATCCCCAAACATAGTGCCTTAAAACAAGAACCAGTTTTTTAGTTCATTATTTTGTAGCACGCCAATTTGTGCTGGGTGGGTTTTCTTCTCTCTGCTGGACTACAGTCAGCTTCCATGTCCAGGCTGCCTCAGCTGGGAAGCTCACCTCTGGACTGCATGACTGCTTAACATTCATACTTTCCAAGAGCCGTTTATATGATTGTTGGAAAGAGTTCTGAGATATTTAGTGGAAATCTTGCAAGGCCTCTTGCAACTGTCACTTGGAAGTGAGAATTTCATAATTTCTGGCACATTCTTTTGGACTATGCAGGTCAGATTGACATATAAGATCCATATAAGGATGCCATATAAGGGATGGGCAACTGGCTTCTACCTCATGATGGGAAGAGCTGCAAATTCATATAGCAGAGACAAGGATATACCAAGATGATTAGTTGTGCCTACCTTTGCAAAGAATCTATCACATTGACTAAACAAAAGAAAGATAGGTCACAACATTCCTAAGTAGTTTAGAGAATAAGGTACAGATAATAAGATTCAATTGGGCAGGATAATTTACTGTTACTTCTACTGATGACACCTACTATTGCCACAGTTTGATGGCAAGTACCATCTCATCAAAACTGGAAGTTACAGTTGCCTTTATTCTGCAACTACCAGAATGGATGCTTCATTGACCTTGCCCTGATGGGCATATCACATTTGCTGCATTGAGATCACTGATCCATGCCCCAGGTGCAAGGAGAGTTGGGAAAGTGACTAGCCTCTCATTCTTTTCTTTCTTGTTTTTTCTGAAGAAGATTCACCCTGAGCTAATGTCTGCCACCAATCCTCATCTCTTTTTTTTCTTTTTTTATATGAGCTGCTACTGCAGCATGGCCACTGACAAACAAGTGGTGTGGGTCCATGCCTGGCAACTGAACCTGGGCTGCCAAAATGGAGCGTGTTGAACTTTACCACCAGCCATCAGGGCTGGCCCTAGACTTTCTTGTTTCCATGAGGGGGAATGGATGCTATATCTCAACAAGACCATAGGTGAGAATTTGCTGAACATATAAAAAGAGTTCAAATTCCAGAAGGACAAAAGAAAAACCATGAATATCCAATACATGTAATCTTAGGACAAGAACAAAGGGACTGAGGGAGTTGCCTAAAATGTTCTGCTCCAAAGTTTTGTTTGTTTATTTGTTTGTTTTTGATTTCTCTTTTCCCCTCAGAACATAAGGCCCCATAACTAGATGTCAATCAAGGTCCACAGTGTATTTTAAGGATGAGGCATTTGAAACCCAGTTAGAGGGGGTGGGGAGGAGTCATATTCCAACATTGGGATTTCCTGGTAAAACCACTTTTCACCATGTCATCACCAAAATAAGCTCCCTAGTTTTCAGAGTTGTTCTCTGTGACATCTCTTTAAGAATCTTTCTTCTCCTTAGTCCCCAACTTGGAGAGGCTGATGTGGAAATCAGACAACACAAGGAAAACAATGAAGAACATGTGTGTGCTGTGATCAAGGTGAGTGGAGGGAGCTGTGTAAGCACACAGGATGGACCATTAGTGCTCAGGTTACCCGTGAGGTGCATACCTGGGACACTCACCACCTCATGCCTCTGTCTTCATAAAATGGCCATAATAACAACACCTACCACCTCCTTTGTTGTGAGGATTAAATACATGTTAAGCACACTTGGAAGGAAGCAGCCAATGCATGTTAGCCTTATTCTTACTATTTCTGGATAATCACTTAGTTGTATGAGTGAGGAAATCAATGTAGAAGAAATCCAGTGGGCATATAAGACTTCAGCAAAGGTCACTTCAAAACTGAAAGGAAAATGAATATTTTTATTATTATGAAGAATTCTCTCTTCTTTACTAAGGCATTTAATTTTTTCCAGGAAAGAATTTTTAGCATTATGTCCACATTTTTATGGTAACAATAGCATCTGCTGTCATTAACTTCTGTTAACTACTGTAGTTATATTCTGCAAAGGGGTGGCCAGCATCCCAAAGCGCTCGACCTTCACTAAGTGATTTTTCATTTAATATAGGTGTCAGTGATGGTGTTTTTATTATGGGCCAAGCAACAAGTCAGGCACTTTATAGGAAGTATGTCATTATTCCTCATACAGCCTTATTACTGATCTCTTGAGCTTGTAGATGAGAGAACTAAGACACAAAAGGTTACATAACTTGCTTAAGTTCACTAAACTATTAAATGATGGACCCAGGATTCAAGTGCAGGAAGTCTGACTCAAAGACTCAGCTTTTGGTTCCATACTTTGAGCAACCCTCAGTCTTGAAAACATGGACTCATCTCAGAGTTCAGGACCCCAGAAGACCCCAGCCCCAAACTGCTCATTGCCGATAGATAGCATGCATTCAGGCCCCTTGGAACCTGTTCCTGAGGGAGCACATTGCAAACCAGTTTCTATCCTAAGACCAGCAATAGAAAATCCAGTGCACCCGCTCTCAAAATAGACAAGAGTCATTTGGCTGGGCTTGTGTCTCTTGTTTGCTTCTACTGATCACATTCGTGGAAATCAGTTGCTGTGGAAAGTGGACATGGTGCCTTTTACCTTGGTTAGAAAAAGAGGTTGTTTGCAGAAACCTAATCCTCTATTAACCCAGGAACTTCAGGGAGGTGAGCTTGTTTCTATGTATCACCAAGGGCAAAATATTAGTTTATTTTAGTAGATTTGTGAAAAGAATTTATTTCTGAAGATTTGGGCCTCAATCATGTGGAACAGTTTCCTGTTATTCCAGGAAAACTCTGATTAGGCTCAAGGTCATGTTTAAATGTACCCCTCGTCCCTTCTCAATTAATAAAGCTGCTGGCTAGATCTGGCTTTTACTCAAAGTAAAAGAATATTAAAATTTTAACCTGAAAATTACTTGAGAAGATTTTATATATATGTTTATATGGGTGTATGTTTATGGGTGAGTATGTGAAAATCTAAGTGCATAGATTATTTGTATCATTTTAACTACTTAGTCTGAGTGAGAACTAATGTTGAACCAGTCTTAAGTAGTTTTAAAATCATTTATTTTGAAACAGAGAGTAACTCCTTTCAGTAGACCTAAGTCAACAGCTCGGTACTGTGTTCAAGGATCTAAGAAGAAGGAAGTCAGAAGCACCAATAATCCTAATAGATTGAAATAAGATCAATGATTGGCTTCCAGGATGTGCTGCGAATGCAGCGGAGGGACAACTGACCCAGGTGGCCAGTTGCAGATGGCTATTGGGGGAGCTGAAGTGTGAACTGAGGCTTGAAGGCTAGGTAAGAAGGATCAGGTTGGATCATACAAAGTGGTCCTTTTTGTAGGTCAAAAGTGGCTAAATATCAGTAATTTTGTATAGTTCAACCTAATCATTAAAAAAGTAATATCCAGATGGAGGACACCCCCAAACTCACAAGACCTAGAGGAGAAGCAGGAACATGCACATGTCACCACTGTCCCTGTCCCCACTGGCTGAGTCAGGGCTGACAGGCCCATGGCACAGAGTCCTCCCCTCAGCAGGCAAAGCAGCTCTGCCCCACCTCCCTCACCACAGCAGATAACTAAGGAAGTTACCCTGTCCTCTCTGCACTGGGAGCTGCAACAGCAATGAGCCTGTCTTCCACAGTTCCAGGCTTGGGCCATGGGAAATGGAGAAATAGGAAGAGGAAAGGAAAACAGCAACAACCTCAACAGTTCCCTTGTGGGTCAAAGAATGAGTATATAGTCATAGATATATTGTATAAATTTAGCATTCCTGAGACCCCCTAAAAGATAGATTCAGAATGTATCAAATATCAAGAAGCAGGTGCTGGTAATCTTATGTGTGAGCCATTGGGTAAACACATGTCTACACCCAGGAACCAGGTAAACACATGTAGAAAATTTTCCCCCAAGAGGTCTATAATACCTAAATTAATATTCTTGTAAAAGGCATGATTATATACTTTAGGTTGCAAATGATATTTGAATAATTCTAATTTCCGGCTCTTATATAACTGACCCATTACTTCTTTGAATTTTGTAAATTCGATTTTTGCATTCTCTCTCTGAAGGAATTACAACTTCCCTCCATCTCAGGGGCTGTCATATTTCCTTGCATCCTCAGCTCCTATAGAAGGAGAAGGGGAAATGGCAATTTTTAGTGTCAGCACTGGGCAGACACTTTATGTACCTTAATCTTTAAATCCTTATAAAGATCTTTGGAAGTCAGTATTATTATAGTCACAGATAGCTGGAATTCAGAGAGGTGAAGTGTTGAGCCTGGCTCAAGTGGTAGAGCCAGGATTCAAACCCAGTTCTGTGTGACACCAAACTTCCTCTAGCACAAGGCCTCCTGTGCTGGTTAAATGTTTGCTGGTCATGTGTTCCCAAATTTCCTTTTAATTGCTTCCAGTAGTTCCTGGACAATAATATTCGAACCTTGTCAGGTGCATAGATTATCTCGAGAGTAAACACATAGCAAAATGCACTGTTATTTCATGGTTAGTCCATGGTAAATAACAGGATAAAGCTCATAGTCAAGTTAATAAACACTGTGTGAACCCAGAAAAAAAGAAAAGGCAAAATTCTGGCTCTGAGAACTACATTGTCAAAACTTTTCTTGGCTTATTAATTTTTCAAATATGATGTACTCTCAGTGTATCTGTATAAAACGAAAGTCACTGATATTAATCAATACGAAGTATTCTCTCGCAAAAACTCTGCCAGCAACCCTTTATGATGAGGACTGCAACCAGGGGAAGTTTGTGGAGGGAACTTTTGGGCTTTCAAAATGCTACACCAGGTGGGTTTCATTCTGTATCTCCAACCAGCTTTGTCGGTTTGACAGGTAAGCCAGCCTTCCTTCTGAGACCGATGGAACAGATGCCATCTTCTCATGTAAGTGCCCTGCTGGTACCCAGGGGGAGAGACTCCCTCAGACCTCCTTAAGAGGCAGACCTAGGAAAACCCAGTGAAGACCCAAGCCTGACCAGTGAGAAGAGGTGGCTGCCTGTTGAGAATCAGGTTTGAAAATCGCCATTACTCTGCTCAAAAGATGGCTGTGTTTCAAAGTCATCTTCAAACTTACCACTATCTTTCTTAGATTCAAAGAGAAATAAGCCAAATTCCATCCTTTCACACTCAAAGGAATTCCTGAAGATGATTATACAGCAGCCCAGTAAGTGAGAGGTAGTGCTCTACTATCCTTGAACCCCCTCCAAATGGAATGGAAGATAGAGCAGTGAGGTAGGTGGAGAGACATAAACAGCTTCCTCCCATGGGCAATCCTGTTTGCCTGCACTCATATGTGCATGGCTTACACCTATCATCTTTGCCATCAAAATGACTTTAGAATTAAACTAATTTGCAACATTTCTTTTCTATGCTTCCATGTCTACCTTTCAGTAAGCATTCATGCGACAATCTTTTCTTTCTTCTCTTACATATATCCCCTTTCATTTTCAAGTATATCTTCTTTTAATATGCTGAGATGTATCTCCATTATTAGGTGTATTTTTTTCCCTAGGGAACCCAAATATTTTTAAACTAAAAGCTTCCTGATCTTTTCTCTAGTTGGAATTCTTCTTTGGTTTGTCAACATCTCTAAGTTTGGAACTAAACTGTGCTTTTCCAATACTTCTCCATGTCTGTCTTGTTTACATAAGTAGGAATAAGTGAGGCCACTTAGAAAGAGAACTAGACATTTGGGAATAAAAGGCCACCTTTCCACTATGTTTTTGAACTTGATTATGATGGATGAGGCATTCAGCTGTCTCAATATTGGGCTAAATTCGGATTATGGTCAGGGAAAAAGCATAATGATCATAGCTATCATCCTCCCAGTGGCTGAGATAAAGCCACCTGGAAATGGCATGCGGCTGGGTGCACAGAGTTCCCTGAGGTTCTCTTCCATCATCTGTGCATGTGAATGTGTGTGTGTCCGTGTGTGCATGTGCATACATGTGCGTGTCTCAATTTAAGCAACAGGAATAGTAACAAGAAATAATATATAGAATGTAATATATAATTGCCTAGCTAAGGCATTCAATGACTTAGTCACCAAACAACTTCATTCAAACATCTGGAATGATTGAAAGCACACAAGCAAAGTAAGAAATAGAGAATAAAACTATTTTAGAACTTATAACCTCATGTAACTTAGAATATTCAGAAATTATCTGCCTCATGTCTTCTAGCCATAGATATGAGGTCAAACCTCATATTAAGTTGGGTGAACATCCTTTCATGAGTTGGGATTTTAGTAATGACTTCCTTTAGCAGAATGTAGTCCAATTAATAGTGGTTGTAAAATGTATAAGGATGTTGTACTGAACTACTTTCTTTGGGAGAATATGGTTACACGAGATGATACGCACAAAGGTAAGCATTTTTAAGTGGAGTCCTAGGCAAGAACTGACCAACACAGAGAAAGCGACAGGGGGACAGTGGTCCATAGGTTACCATCCTCCATTGGTCAGACTGCCTCCTGGCAGCCCTTTGCTGGCATAGCCTGGGATGGGGTAAGGTGAGTTCTTGCCGCCATCCTTCATGGTGATGTCAGAAATTGAGAGGCATGCTGGAGCTTAGGCAAGGTGTTAGCAGGCTACTCCTGGGGTTCTCAACCCATGGTGTTTCTACCTCCCAGGGAACATTCGGTATCTGGAGACATGGTTGGTCATCATGAATGGAGGAGGGCAGTGCCGGTGCCTTCAGGTGAGTGGAAACCAGGGATGCTTCTAAACATCTTGCAATGTGCAGGCCAGCCCCCCACACAGCACAGAATTATCGGGCCCCCAATGTCCATAATGCCAAGGTTGAGAAAACCTGGAAACATTGTGAAAAGTGTTATTGGAGCAAGGGCTGCAGTTAAGGGTGGGCAGTGAGGACACACAGAAGGAAAAAGCAGCATCTGCACAATGCCCACACACACTCTGAGTGGCTACTGCACAGCTGAGAATGTGGGTCACGGCAGAGAACACTGACTCTAGAATGATAATCCCTCCCTCATTTTAACAGGTAAAGCAGGCAAGTAGCCCTTTTTGAAGGAAACATTTGAAGGAAGCTAAGCGTTTGAATTGGTAAAGACTATACTGAAAAGAAATCTAACATTCTGATATGAAAGTCTGGGAAGTGCAGTGAGTAACAGTGGGCTGAAAAGAAGACAGTGATGTTTCAAGTCAGAGTGTGTGAGGCCCCCACAGACTTCCTGCTGGGCAGAGGCTGTTCTGCTGGACACTCTGGTTTGGGTTTAGTTAGTGAGGAGGAACGAAGTTTTATAAGGAAGCACTGTGTGATATCATGATTATTGTATATGATTTATGCTTACCTAGATTGTGTTGTGTACATCGTGTTCTGAGGCAGGGGCTCCCACAGCTGTTGTCCTTTAGAGCCTCAACTAGATGAGTCTCATTGTTGGCATCATCAAGTTAGCAACTCTGTGTCACCAGGCTTTCATCTGTTTGGGTGAGTTACGTGATGTGTTACTATGCCAGTCAATAGTCCTATCTCACTATTTTAAGGAATAACAATTGAAGAGAATATTTAATATATTTGAAAAGTGAAGCATAATTACTTTAAATTACATAGTATTTTTAGAGTTATAATTTTATTGCCTATTTTCTGTTTGAAATAAAACAACAAATTCACTGAGTAGCATACTGAAGTGATTTGACAATCGTAGGTGTTCTGGGGGTTTCTAATTTTCTCACTGATTTTCCTCATTAAAAAAGTCAATTTGAGAAGAAAAGTTATGCATACTTTTTTTCCTGCAAAGTTCTCACAGCTTTAGTCCCCTTTCTCATCACAAATTAGGCTTCTATGTGCCAGAAGAGCACATCCACAGACTTTGCAAATGCAGAGAGGTTCCTAGTCTGGTGTTAGCAGTTGAGGATTAGAATGGAGGGTGCAGAAAGCCAGGGGAAAAAGGATCAGGACAGTAGGTTTGGAGGGGGAAGAGTGAGCACCCTATTCCTAGAGCAGTGTTTGTGGGCTGTCCTTCTCCAAGTCCCAGGCAGTTTGCTGGCCACGATCACATCATGGGTATCTGGCATTCTGGTGACGTTGCTTCTTCAAGAACCCTTCTAAATGTGTTGACAAAGAGATTTCTGGGACAGATGGCGCCCAAGGAAAGGAAAAAAGGAAAGGAAGGGACCTTCAAGTTTGGGTTAGGACAATGGTCAGGGTGCAGGGAAGTGCTGACTTTTAGTGCAGCATGCCTTTCTCTGGAAGTTTCTTCATGCTGAGCACTTATAGAACCAGGCATGCACCAGGATGGGAAAACCATATTAAAAAGTGCATAAAAACTAAGTGCAGTTTGACTGCTGAAAGGTCTAGGTGTCTGTGATTCTGCAGCAGAGGTTCCGGATAGAGGCAGTTCCACCAGTGTCAGTCGCCAGCAGCCTTGGTGCCAAGGAGCAGGTATCCAGGGTCCCAGAGTCTTGACAGGGAGAGAGAGGAGGCTTGGACAGGATGGTTTTACTTTTGTACCAGTAGCAACAGGAGAACTCACCTTGGTCCACTAGATCAGGAAAAACAGAAATCTGGCACCATTGTGTGGTAAGAAAGAGAAACAGGTGCAGTGTCCCTGGGGTATAGCCTAGTGCCCCCTGCATCCTCACAGCTCTCCTCCACTCCCCAGAATGGGTGAGGTATTGATGTCAGGTCAGAGCAAGTAGGAGAGTTGACTTCTGGACTCATGTCTGCTTGTGATTGACAAGCAGGTACAGAGGTGGATATATATATACCGTTTAGTAGATCATTAGCAGCAAGTTAAAAATATTTAAAATCAGATAGACTGCAGGAAAGAGCCATTGTTTTAATAGTGTATGTGCAGACTGATGTCAAATTGGTAGTTGTTTGCTCAATATACAGATTTTTTAGAAATAAGAAAATTATAAAACTGGCACATTTTATAAATTACAATATCAGAAAGCGTGATGCAAACTAACAACATTCAGACCGCTTAAATTGGTCATTTTCTTATTTTAATTTACAGAAATAGTATTTTTCATTATGAAGTGATAAAAACAGATTTCCTCTCACTTTCAACTTTAGAAATCATTATCTTCTGAAAGGTTAATATAAAAATAACTTGAGTTCTTGAGTGTGTTTTCACCATGGTATAAAATAACAAGAAATGGTTTGTAGATTGCTTTATATATTTCAGATCTGAAGATTAAGTTTCCTCTGAAGTATAGGGTTGAATCTGTATTTCTTTAGACATTGTAAGCAGATTCCAAAGCAGGAATCTTTAAAGATAAATTTCTAATCATCTATATATATATATTCATGTAGCTCTTCTGAAAACCTTGAAGCACTCTCTTCATATTGTTGTTATAATATTCTATGTTACTTACAGTTTTTGGGGAGTACCAATGTGAGATACAGGTTGCTTTATTTTTTTAATTTTGGGGATACTAAATGCAGTATTTTCTGATTGAATCACATCTCGACTTATAAAGTAACTAATCAACCAGGTAGGATTAGAAATATGTCTGCTCCAAAGGCAGATCATATTTCAACCCCCCAAATTACATGCCTAGTCATAAACATCAAATCATCATAAGGCGTTTACAAATTTAACCATCAAAGAAAACCTAGAATATATGAAAGTACATTGTTTAAAATTAATTTTTATTACAAAAATAATTTTAGATGAATTATACATCTAAACACAAATTATCAGGAAATAAAACTTCTACATAGGAAAATATCTTTGCAACCTTGGGTAGGCAAAGATTTCTTAGTAAGAACCCAAAAATCACTAAACATAAAATTTTTAAAAATGATTAACTGATCTTCATCAATATTAAAAATTTCAGCCCACCCAAAGACATCATGAAGAAAATGGAAAGGCAACACACAGAATGGATGAAAATATTCACAGAGGAGAGAAGACATGTATTAAGAACTAATAAAGGGCTCCTACAAATCAATAATTAAGGACAAAAAAATCCAGTAACAATGGGCAAAAAACTTGACAGACACTTCACAAAAGAAAATACGGGTATGGCCTATAAGCTTATGAAAAGGTGTTCAACATCATCAATGATTACGGGAAAAACAAATTAAAAGGAAAATTAGATAGCATTTCACACCCACCAGAACAGATACTGTTAAAAACCCTGACAAGGACAAGCGTCAGGGAGGACATGGCTCACTATATTTCTCGCACATAGTCAATGAAAGCATAAAATTTTACAGCCACTTTTAGAAAACTGTTGGGCAGTTTCTTAAAAAATTAAACATAGGCTTCTTCCATAGCCTAGCGATTCCACCCCCAAGTACTTACTCAAGCTAAATGAAAATATATGTTTACAAAAAGACTTGTACAACAATGTTCGTAGCAGCTTTACTCATAATAGCCCAAAACTGGAAATGACCCAAATGTCTGTCAACAAGAGAATAGATAAACAAACTATGATAAAGTCATACAATGGAATAATACTCAGCAACAAAGAAAAGAATAAACTACTTACGCATACAACATGGATAAGTAAAAAAAATATATATATATATATTGAGTGAAAAAAGCCATACACAAAAGAGTGATTTATGTGTACTTCCATTTATATGAAATTAAAAATAGGCATAACTAATCTGTGGTAATATAATTCAGAATAATGGCAGTTTTGGGAGCATGGGGACTGACTTCAAGGTGTATGAGGGAACTTCCTGGGTGATGAAATGCTGTATATTGGAAAGGTGCTTACATAGATGTATATGTTTATCAGAACTCATCCAATTATACACTTAAGATTTGTGCATTCCACTATATAAAAATTTTGCCTCAATAAAAAGCAATGAAATTGTAAATAAAAACCATTATATGTATTATTTCAACTTACCCCGACTATAACTATTGAAATTATAAAAAACGGGTTTCAAAACCTAGTCATCATGTTCTTGAGCATGGATTTAATTTAAATGGAAGGTCTTCAAAATACCCTTCAGGGAAGGACAGAAAGAAAATTATTTCTTAGCCATTTACGTACCAAGCACTGTAGTGGAACTCTTATATATGTTATCACAAGTAATATTTTGACAACCTGGTGAAGTTTGTTTATAATGATCCTCATTCCATAGATGAGGAGATTGAGTCATTAAGATGAGTAAATTGCCAAAGCCCATACAGGTTAACCAAAAGGAAAATCAGAATTAAGCTTCAGATGGGTTTGCTTCAGGACCTGTCTGCTTTCCACTACAGCAGGCTCTGTTTCCATCCTGCTCTAAATAAGCAATATTTGTTGGAAGTCTGTGTTCCATAAGAAATTATGGGGAAAATTATGAGGAAAAAAATGTTCTTGTACCCTTCTAGAACTCTTTCTCTTCTCTCTCCTTTGTACCACAATGGAAGGAATTATAGATTAATCTTCCAGTTCTCCATATGCAGATTTGGATCTAGACTGAAGAAGTCTGGGGAAGATTAGGACAAGGAAATTTAAAATAATTCACCATTATCATTCACGAAGCATATATCACATAATTCTCATATAAATTAATTCTCTCAGTTTTCCTCCTACTTTTCTAGGGCAGGGTCATTTTGTCCAATGCATTCTTTAAATGTTGATATTCGTGTTCCTTAAAGCTCTACTTTTCATGTATATCTTTTTAATCCTGACTGGAGACCTGTTAACCCATTTCTTCACAGCTCTGTGTGTGCTTCAGGCACCTCAGTATTGATACGTTTAAAACTGAACTCAACAAATTTTCCTAAAATGTGATTATTTCCTCATGTTTTCTGTTTAGAGAATGGCGCTGTTGTCTCATCCTGCAAGTCATCCTTGGCTGTATAGTCAACTGGTTTCTGGCTTCTATGGATTTTACTTTGTTAAAGAGCATTCATACTATTTCCCTCCTGTTCATTCTCATTACTATTCTTTTATCTCAGTTATTGAAAGCCTTCATCATGCCTTGCCTAGATTGCCTCTCAAAGTCAACAGTGGCTTCCATATTGCAAATTAATGTTTTCTATTTAAGTAATTTACAAATCCTCCTTCTTACCATCTTTATTTTCATTTGCTCCTCAAATGCTACATTTGCAAAATTTTCTTCTAGTGCGCTACTTGTTCAAACCCTGTTTCTTGAGCTGGCTCTTGGTCTTCCACCTGATTTCAAGTGTTGAATTAGCATGCCCTGGGCTCAGCCCTTGACGTTCTCTTCATGTCTCTGTACACCATACCACTAGGTAATCTCACACAGGCTCTTGGTTTTAAGTACCATATTACATTAGTAATACACAGAATTGGCATTCCCAACTCTAGCTCTGAACTGTATCCTGAGCCCAGACAACTGTGTTCATCTCCACTTGATTGCCTAATAGGCATTTCAAATTTGACTGTCCAAACTAGAACCTTTGGTCTCTACCTCCTAACATACAAAATGCCATACTCAATTCGTTGTCAGTATGCTCCATTTCAGTCAATTACACCAGTTGCTCAGATGGAAAACCTTGGAGTCATTCTTGTTTGTTTAAATCATTTACTCCCAATAAGCATATTTTGTCAGTTCTCCCTTCAAAATATGAAATTTGATCTCTACTACTACCATTTTTGTCCAAACTCCTATTTTCTCTTTTCCAGATATTTGCAATAATGTCCTAACTCATCTACTTGTGTTCACTTTTGACAACTTCAGTCTTTATTACATAGAACAGCTAGAAACATCTTTTTTTTTTAAAAATATTTTATTTTTTTCCTTTTTCTCCCCAAAGCCCCCCAGTACATAGTTGTATATTCTTAGTTGTAGGTCCTTCTAGTTGTGGCATGTAGGATGCCACCTCAGCGTGGCATGATGAATGGTGCCATGTCTGCATCCAGGATTTGAACCGACGAAACACTGAGCCGCCTGCAGCAGAGTGCACGGACTTTAACCACTCGGCCACGGGGCCGGCCCCAGAAACATCTTTTAAACATGAAAATCAGAAGTGTCATGCTTCTATTGAAAACCTATAAATAGCTCCCCATCATGTTCAATTAAAACAAAATCAATGTTCTTACAAGTCCTACAAGTGCACATCTGAACTGATCTCCACTCACCTCTCTGATAATTTTCTATCACTCCTCTCCCTCTCTCTATCTCATTCACCCAGCTGAATCTACAAATGGTCTTTTCTTCTGTTTCCAAGCTTTGCCCTACCTCAGAACATTCATACTTGCTGTTCTTGACTGGAATTTCCCTCACATTGATATAAGGCACAAGTTTGCTTCTTCATTCAGATTCTGCCCAAATAGGTCCTCCTCAGAGAGGCTGTTTCTTATGGCCAAACCTAAATTATCTTCCCCCCAAGACTCTCTCTGTTTAGCTATCTCTATTTTATTTTGTAGCATGTTTCCCTACTGGAAATTATGTTATTAACTTATTTGCTCACTAGAGTCCATGCGATCAAGGACTTTGTCCTGTTAACTTTATGTGTCAGCATGATGAAAGGCCCTGGTATACAGTATGTGATCTAAAAACACCTTTGAATGAATGAATGAATTGATCACTAGTATCTTGTGTGGTAAGCAATCCAAATATTCAATGGGTACTGAGAATTTACAGACAGAATATTGACTTTCTCAATGCTTACAGAACAATATCCATAAAATCTAATACCCGTGAATGATAAACACCAGAGGTCTACTTGAAAATGAACTTATGATTTCAATCTCTACCTCTCCACTCTATTGTAGATGGGGATATGACACTCAGTTACACTTCAGTATTCTTTATTGAAGTCTAAAGTGTTCTTTGAAATAAAAATACCAGCATAGTGCCTGACACATAGCAGTGACTCTATAAATAGCTGTTACATCAAACTACATGTTGGGAAATTTGTTCTCATCTTAGTTTGTTACTTGATGACTCATGGATATTTAATTTCTAGGTCAAAAAACAAGCTCCCCAATATTGTTTCAGGATTTGGCAATTATTATCTGTAAACTCAATATTAGAATTGCCTTTTTCCCTCAAGTGTTTTGAAAGATTTTGAAATATGTGTGAGTTATTGAACAATTAGTACTAAACCCTAAAATTATAGATGGCGTCTAAAGCACTGTTGATTCTAAATAGGCATTTATAATATATGTTCTGAAGGAAAAACATACTGATGCCTTCAGCAGCTTACCAATATATGCATCGTTTTAATTCATGGACATTCTTTACAGTGATTCTTGAAAGAACTACAAAGTGTTTCATTTTACCATCTCTGTTTTTGATGAAGTAGTCACAAACTCTTTTGTAAGTATGAATGAAGGCTTGTGAATTTTGGACAATGAACTTTTATAAATATTAATTGAAACATCATAAACACTCATCCCTTGTATGGAAAATTTAATTAATTAAAAGTTAAAACAAACTCTTTCAGAGTATTCCCATTAGATATGAAAGAGTGGATTCTGTTATATTTACGCTAAACACATACAGATTATATTTCATGAAATAATTTGCAGAGAATTTGCAGTCATTGCATGTGTTGATAGCTTAAGCACTGCCAGAAAGATGTGATAGTTCTGTTAGCAATTCTAAATAAAACCTCAAACCAAAGATATTTCAGTGTAGCATGATTCACAAAAGGGCTATGTTCACCAAGAAAAGCTGCTACAAAGGCCAATTGTATTTTAATGATCAAAGAAAGTTAATTTTAATCACTTCCCTGAAGGAAGCACTTCATGTCCTCTAGCATGATTATATAACCTGGTAACTCAAATCTAGTATCCTCCTGGGGGTTTTCTAAGAGAGGCTGCCAATAGTTCACAATCTTTCACAGATGTCTAATGTACAATTAGAGATTAACTGAAAACTAAAAGGAGAACACTAATTGGGTTGAATTGGTAACGTAGTATAATGCATCATGTTTTTCAAATTCATTCAATAATTTAAAGATTTCTGCAACTAGTACTTTGAAGGATATTTAAATTTTAATAACTATTTTCACAGGAAGAAATAAAAACATAAGGGATCTCCTTTATTTTGTCTTGCTTACTCTAGCACATTTAGACAAAATCTAGACCTGAACGGACTGGCTCCTGAATTCCATTAGCCTTCTTTACGAACAAATTTAAGTGAAAAATATACATTGTAGGAATTAAATGCAAGGAAATTTGTCTTGGTTTTTGTGATTAACTCAAAGTAAAGCTAAACCTGGAACCTCTGATTTCCAACTTTCAATTCTGAAATCTAGATTACATTTTCCCCCAAATCTGTGAAATATAGTCTTACTAAAAAGATTGATAATTTATAATTAAATCGTATATTATACATCATATATTACAATTTATGAGTCTATGATGTATTACTCAATTTCTGTGTTTAGACGTCCTGCTTGAGGATCCTCATTCGGAATATGCGAGAGATGAAGACCATGAAAGAATCCCAAGCAAGATACTGAATCAATGCATGTGCCACCTTGGAAACCAAAAAGTAAAAAGATTGGCTTGTTGGAGGTATTTAATCAATCTTACTGAGCATATTAAATGTGCATTCAGAGGGAAATGTGTTTTAATTACAGCTTAAATGGGTTCTGAATACTTATACGACAAGGATTGAAGCACTTTATTTCCCTTAGCTTGATATATTGCAGTTAGCAAGTTGCTTTCAGCGAGATAGCTAAAAATTTACTTCAGCTAGAAAGGTTTTGTCGTTTCACCATGAAAGAAGGGGCTAGGAAAAAAGACAACTGGCTTATTTATGTAATAAAGAACCTTAAGAAAACCTTAACCTCAGAAATCTCCATATTCCAGGAAATTTGCTTGATCAACTCCAGCTGCCTCTGCACCTCCTCAGTATGCTGAATGCTACTTCTACCCACTTACAGATTCTTTTCAAAGGGTCTTCTTTCTGGGCATCTGCGTATAAAATTATCTCCACCAATTGCACTGTTAATAACAATGTCAAGGATATTTCTTTTGCTGTCCCACTATGCTTGAAATATAAATTACACAGTCAGATAGTGATATTAACTGAACAACTACTCTTATGTCTTCTTTAGAAATGGACACATTGCATGAGAATAAAATATTTGTCTCATCTTATTTAATGTGAATGAAAATAGTGCAGATGTGGCTGGCTATATTTCCTGTCTCTCTCTCTCTGACTCTCATACTTGCTATCTGCTTCCAGATCCCAAGTCCACGTATATCCCATGTTGTCTGAGAGAATCTCATGTTGTTTGGAGAAAAGGGGAGGATAAAATAGAGGAAAGACACAAAATGTTTTGTCCTAAATAAAATGGGGATAAGGATAGATTTGTCATAGTAGTCGTAGAGAATGAGTTAGTAAAGGAAATAAGGACTTGGTCAAGAAATACTAAAACTTCAAAATATTTGTACACATTCACTAATAATTTTATTTTGTTTTATTTGTTTACTTATTTTTTTGAGGAAGATTAGCCCTGAGCTAACTACTGCCAGTCCTCCTCTTTTTTGCTGAGGAAGACTGGCCCTGAGCTAACATCGTGCCCATCTTCCTCTACTTTATACATGGGACGCCTACCACAGCATGGCATGCCAAGCGGTGCCATGTCCGCACCCAGATCCGAACTGGTGAATCCTGGGCCGCCGAGAAGCAGAACCTGTGAACTTAACCACTGCACCACCGGGCCAGCCCTTCACCAATAATTTAAAATGAATATGAATTTATGAAAGAATATCAAATTTTACCTTTGAGTTCAACGATATAGATGTATAAGTAGAGGATTATGCCATGTATTGGGGCAATTATGTTTTCAGCAAATGTTTTACCAATATCTTCCTTAGATTGCAAGTAAAACTGTTGTTTTACAACCATTTACTGAATAAGGATCTAAAATTCCTTATCTCCTTCTATGTTTTTGTGATTGAGTGCATGTATTTGAATACATATAGATAGAATACTTTAGAAAAGTGCTCAATGATTAACATAATGTTAATTGCTGTGCCTTTCTATAGTTAACTATTCATAAATTACCTTTAACTCTGATCTTGATTACATAAAACTATTTTATAATGTTATAATAGACTTGCAATAAAAGTGAGTTTTTTATGCTTTCTGGCAATAGTTTGGGAAGATTCTGCTAAAAGTAATTTTCCCCCTTCCTTTCTTGTGATGAATCTCATCAAGTTGCATTGCTTTCCCTGGGCTGAAGTTCAAAATCCATTTTGAGCTTTGGTTCATGTGACAAAAATTAATAATTCATCTGAAAGTTCAGCAGTGTTTACTTCCACAAGATAAAAAAAAAAGATAGGGAGTGAAATAACACTAGAGTGGAAAATTATATCACCAATTAGGCATAAAGAATGAAAAGTACAATAAAATAAACACCACTGTTAAAACTATTCTTTCTTTTTATGTGTAGGTCTCAGATTTTAAAATTTTATTTCATATGAATAATGTACAATCTAATGCTTTCAACATGTTGGATTGATTTGGACTCTTTGATAATTACCACTAGGTTATTAAAAATGCATCTTGTGTTTCTACCTCTCAAGCTCATTGCATCTCTGGTTTTAATTCTGACTAAGAAATTGTTTTGTGTAAGTTTAGTTGAAGAATCAGTGAAAAAATAGCTGAAATATGTGAAATTTTATATCAGAAAATATGCATTTTACATCCCAGCAATAGCAATGGGTAGCTTTTTATATAGCATTTACGGGTAAAGATAAATCAAAATTGACATACTTCAGGATATTCAATTAATTGGATAATTCATGTCCAAAATTAAAATTTTTATCCTTAGCATGTAATTGGTGTTTGAAATCTCACTTCTATCTGTTAGATTGTCTGAGTCATGTCATAATGTAATTAATGAAGAGATATATGGTTTGAACAGGTGAGCCTCCAGGCTTCTTACCGGCATGCCCCATAAACCTCCCCAAGTACATCTCAGTGTCTGCTTCCAAGGGAACCAAGCAAAAGATAGTATGACAGTAGGACTGGGATTTTGGAGCTGGGTCACTCATCAGCTGGCTAGCAATGTGAATCCTGTCATTGGTGATAGGTGGAGTTCCGACATACCTGGCATGCTCTAGCAGGTTGTTATGGGCTAAACTCCTAAAATTTACATGCTGAGGCCCTAATTTCCAGTACCTCAGAACATAACTGTATTTGGAAGTAGGGTATTTACCGAGGTAACTTAGTTTAAATGTAGTCATTAGGGTGGGATCCTAATCCAATATGACTGATGTTCTTATAAGAGAGACGATAAGAACACAGACACATACAGAGGAAGAACACGTGAAGACACAGAGAGAAGACGGCCATCTATAAGTCAAAAAGAGAGGCCTCAGAAGAAACCACCTTGATCTCGGTCTTCTAGCCTCTAGAATTGTGATAATATAAATTTCTATTGTTTAAGCCACCCACTCTGCGGTACTTTGTTATGGCAGCCCTAGCAAACTAATACACAGGGCAACTGTTAAAACATTTAAAAATGATGAACTGGGATAGGATAATGGTGGAAGGGAATGCACTAGCATTTGCAACATCTCAGGTGTTTGAGAGGGTCAAAGGAAGTAGCAATTATTAGGACTATGGGATGAGCTGACAGTAGCTGGATATCGTTGATACATTGGAGAAAATCTATAAAAGGAGGAGAGTGATTATTAACCAATGTAAGGTGAATGGTAAAAGTCAAATGGCTCCTTGGCAGCATCTAAAAAGACTATTATCTCCTGCAGCTAAAAGGCAAAAATCTGAGGGTAAGTCTTGAGGAATTAATTATGAGGGATAAGAGGTCAGAAAAGGTCAAATTTGCAACCCTGGCAAGTCAGCATCTCCATAGCCAGGGGTCCAGTTGGGAAGACACTGTACACTAAAATTTGTGATAAGAACATCTGAGTCAAAATATTCAAAAAAGTCGACTGCCAAGATTGTCCCAAACCTTTTGTGTCATCTACAGAAATGGCCAAATCCTCTTTGTTAAAATCAGACCTCCTCCCTTGCTCAAAAAGGATGCATAGGCCTTTGGCTTTCAAGGCACCACAAGCACCCTCAAGCTCTCCCCCTACTTCCTTTTCTGGCCATCAGACAAATGACTCGGATCAGTTACATTAGCTAGCTGAACCATGCTGTGTCTGTTTAGGTACAAAGGGACTATATTCTAAATATATATATTCCCTTCAGGACTTACCCAAAATGTACACCAGTGAATAAAAATGGAAATGTATCCTTATGGTAATGGATCAAGGAGTGCCAGTCATAAAATGGGCTATGGGAGAGTTTTTTTTATAACGGTGATTTTCCCATGATACAAGATCTAACACTCTGGCAAGGGAACCATACAATGCTAATATGTTGTCAGAATGGTTCTTGGAAGCAACAAGTGCCCATATAAAGTGAAATAGAAATTCCAGAATTGCTGTGGAAGATAGTGGAGGCAGGGGTCAAAAAAACTCAGAAATGGGTATGCTAGAGTGGATATGCTGCTTAAGGCCAGAAGACTCACTAACTGTGTTTCCCAGGGGATGGTCTCTTATTCCAAAATGAGAGAAAGCACCAGCTTTATTGAGAAGCTCAGTGAGGACTTTTCTCTCTAGTTCAAGACTGAGAATAAGAGGTGCCATTATAGAATTTTGACTCCCTAATTGCAATAGTGATGAGAAGATCCCCAAAAGGAAACCAGGCAATGGCCCTTACCCATTAGAAGCTTGGTGAGTGCAATTATCATAATAGGTGATAAGGTCAGAGAGAGATAAGGTATAATATAATATATAATATAATATATCATATAATATATAATATATATTATATGTTATATATAATATATATTATAATATATAATATAATAGTGATAAGGTCAGATAAGGTCAAAGGGAGCATCACTTCCAGTGAGGTGGCTTATAGAACACGGTGTTCCTAGGGCCAATATAGATGAGAAATGTCAAGAGAATTTCCCAATGTATACAATCAAGATAAAGTCAAAGATTCTGACAGCAGTTGCATCAATAAATATTCATGATCTCTGGTCTAGTTTCTGGATCTGAGACTGTTCTCATACCTTGAACTCATTGATTTAAGGAGGGCTAGCGTCCCATGAGTTAGGATCCTGTAACATCATGGAGCATGTATCTGACAATAATTCCCCTAGTTCTTCTCCAAAGGGACCTAAGGGGCATTACACACCCTAGAATGGGAATATGTATACATTTTGAGGACTTCTAAACAAAAGTACTATGTTGGCATTGATTCCCAGGGATTAGAAATATCATTATGCCATCTTGTTAGAGTGGAGGGTATAGGACCCTGGTCATTAACAGAGACCTGATGGAGGTCTAGGTCACACTTGCATGTCCACTGGGCCCAGTGGTCATTTCCCTGGTTGGTAGAACCACCATATTGGTCATTACCATGTGGTGTAGGAATGACTGTGGTGAGAAGGGCCAGGTGGAAGCCTCCAAAACTGCCCCTCGCACACCATGGCCAAGATAATAAGCTTTTAGAAAATTCCACTTTGGGAGAAATGACTGACATTAGTACTACTTCTAAAGATATAAAGAATGAATGAGTGGTCATCATCATTATATCCCATTTAATCTAACTGCCTCATTTCTATAAAAACTGACTGGATCTTACAAATGATGATAGACTTCCAAGCATTTCCCTGGTTGAGAATAAATCTGGAGAAAATCAGGTGCAAGCTTCCAGGTGTCCCTTGCCAGTAGTGTCACTTGGAATACATTAAATTACCCCAGTAAAGATGTTACAACATGAGTGAGGTGTTACCAATCAGGAAAGTGCACCTCAGCCTTGATGTCCAGGGATTTACTGAAGGCCAGTCACTCAGGCATATGGCTCCTGCATGACTTAACTCAGTTACTGAAGCTTAGGACCACCATAAATCATATTATTTGTATAAACCATCTAGACAACTGGTACAGCACAAATGAAGACTTCTGGAATGCAAAAACACTCTGTTGATACAGGAAATTTCAGGAGCTCAGTTCCCAGGAGCCAGCCAAGGGCAAGTCATAAAAATAGACCTTTCTGAGAAGATGCCTTTCCCATACAAACACCCTCAAGCTCAAGAAGGATTTAATGACCAGTGGCTCAGAAATCTTAGAGGTGAAGATTTGGATCCATCTTCCAGGTAAAGCATTTGGACCAGCAGAGGTGTTAGCAAGGAGTCAGGGAAATACAGGATCTCAGTAAAGGATGGAAGGATGGGTATCTGATGGGACACAAGTCCAGCTGCAGTGGCAGGAATTATACTTCATCCTACTGTCCTTTCTCTTGTAAGTTTCCAAGGAAAAAACCTACCTAAATCCCCAAAGAAGTGTTCCCACAGGATGAATTTACTATTCACAACATTTGATTGGAGCAATGCAAGGAGTGGACTGTGGAACCTGGCTGAGCTGCCCCATTCCTTCCCCTCAGGTCAAATGTGCTCCTCCCTCAGGTGCCACAGCTGCTCACTTGTTGGCAGGTTGTAGCTGATCTCTCTCTAAGAATTTCCATCAGCTGAATGTAATGTGTGCCCCTAGAGGCAGCCCACATTCAATGACTAGTTCATTTAAGGGTACAAAGACCTGACCCCTTGCCTCAGTTTGGACAACTCAGCAGGGCCATCCTATTTTCGGAGATCTACATGAAATTGACTGAGACAAGTTCATTGCAGTTCAGGTCCACTCACTGCACAATTGTTTCCCTTGTTCCGTTTCCTTTCCTTTTTTTTTTTTTTTTGTAAGATAGAGGTTTCCAGTTAAGCTTTATGCAAATTCATCTGTTTTCCAGAGAACAGAACCTGAGACACCTATAGTCAGATAATCAGATATACTATGTCTTTCAGATTAGGATCTTGAGGCATATAAAAGGAGCAGCCTTTTCATACTTAGATTAGGGTTTTGTAGGGAAATGGAAGTGATTAGATTAGGGGAATGACAAATGATTCTTAGGAGTTTGATCTGATATTTAAAAGCAACCTGAAATTAAAAATAAAGAATTCCATGAATTTTTCTTTGCTCTTACAGATACCGTGGAAGATCTGAAAGACAAAGCGTGTTCATGTCTCCAAAATGTTTCACAGGTCTCCACATGGTTGTTATATAGATTATTACCAAGAGTAATTATCTAACTCAGCAGGCATAGGATTCACAAGCCAGAAACACTGACTTGGATAATTATAAATATTTATCTATGCTTCAAATCATAAAACCAATAGAAAATTGAAGTGAAATCCTTTTGGCTGTACTATATTTATTACTTTCAGTGTATTTGCTTACCTAAATATCTCAGCATTTAGGAAGAAAAATATATTTGATGGAATAATTGTCATGAGCCTCCTCACAAACTCTCTAGACTCTGCCCTGCCAGTCCTAAAGAATGTAGAGTGCTGGAGCCAGGGGAAATTTAGCCAGTTATTACACTAATTTAGA
This sequence comes from Equus asinus, assembly GCF_041296235.1. Lineage (NCBI taxonomy): Eukaryota > Metazoa > Chordata > Mammalia > Perissodactyla > Equidae > Equus > Equus asinus. The sequence goes on along the minus strand of NC_091801.1, from coordinate 34,365,657 downwards.
TGCTTAACCACAGGAAGGGAAAAATTGACAGTCATTTAAAAAACGGCAACTTAGAGAATCCTGAAGGGAGAACATAGTGAGAAATGGTCTTCGCACCAAGGAGGGAAAACAACTTCTCCTCAGTCCGAGGAACAGGAAGGATCTGGTTATTGCTTTTAAAAATTTGGCTACCACAGATGTTACTCACTTGCCCTATGGCTTTTTAAATAGTGTGAGGGGATCTGTGGAGGAAACCTCTAGAAGCAACATAAGTGCTTGTTAATAAGTGATGAAATAGTGTTTTTATATTGTGATTATTGTTTAGAGGCTGGCCACGGAAAATGTGGGCCAGAGGAGAGATGATGAAACCTGGGACTGGTTCTTTTTAGTGTTTGACTATTTGCACAATGGGAAACTGACTCATTACTCCACCCAATAGAATACAGAATAGAATACAGACTCCACCCAATAGAAGTAATTGAACTTAATTCTCCTTTACTTCAAGGCCATCAGGAAAGAGAGCAGAAGAGAAAGGATTGTAAGTCAGGTAAACAATGTAAGTAAAGTCTCATGGTAGGAATGAGAATGCCAGAAGTGGAAGAAAGTGGCTAAATACCCAATTAAGCAAAAAGTGCATGTTAGGGCTGGGACAATGGAACATGCTGGTGACATTGACCTTTGTTCCTGGCAGTCCAGCTTCTGGGGATGCTAATGGGGATCTATTTGGGGGATGCAGTACTCAGTACCTCTCACTGTGGAAGTCAGAGTGATTTTAATGGTCAGAGTGCAGGCAAAAATGCATACAAACAACAATGTCTAAAACAGGATAGTGTCTAAAAGAAAATTTTATTTCATTCTTATTTAAGAATAGCTATGCCACTCTATGAACTGTGACCACTTACCTCCACATGGGAAGTCCAAGTGGCTTGGTCTTTAAGGAGATGACTTTGAGGATGAACCACTCACTTTTCCAAAAATTCAACTGGCTCACATGATTTCCTAGCTACAAAGGAGGCTCACAAAGCTGTCTCTAGTTGGGTGGACTATGGCAAATGAACATTAAAAAGAAAAGGAGAAGATAGATCCTGAAGGACAGTCAGCAATTTTTGCTACAGGATACATATGTTCTCTCTCTATCTCTATGCATCTAGATGTAAACACATGACCTAGGCTTGGCTCATTAGATCATTTCCACTGGGTGCTTTGCATTGGAGAGTCTGCCACAACTGACAGCAGAGGCTTTGTCATATTCTGCCTGGGTGTGACCTGGGCGGTACTTGCTTGCTTAAGTGTGTTTGGTTCCTGCCATGTTCTGAGCCTATTTCTTTCTGGGTGGCTCCCCAGAAGTTCAATAGCTCTCAGAACAGTGGGTACAATATTGCATAGTATAGGTTGAAAAAGAATTTATTGAGAAAGCTTATGAGCCAGGGGTTAGTAAGAAAAGACACCCTAAACACCAGACTCCCATTATCTTCCTAAGGGGCACACAGGACCAGGATTTTCTGGTGAACTTGCAGTGGTACTTCATTCTTGTGGTTCTCCTTTCCTTTAAGGTAAGAAAAGCTTCTCAATGGAGAATTAGACTGCTTGTTGGGAGGCAGACTGGGTTTGGGCTGCCAATTTTTAGAGGAGTTGTCTAAGAAAGCTGGCAGCCCAGGTCTTGGGATATGTGACTGTGGAAGTTTTAGCTGCTTGTGCCATGGGAAGCTTACTTTGGGTGCACCTCCTCCTACCCCCTCAGTGATTCAGTAACCAATCAACTCCATGTAAGCTCCCAGAATCAGACCACAGCTCTTGCTCTCTGTATCCTATTGATTTTATGAACTTACCACAATTCTCTTAATAAATTGTTTCTCTGCTTCTAGATGTAATTGGTTTCTGTTGTGTACAACCATGATAATTGACTCATAGACTACCCGTAATTCAGAGAAATATAAAATTTAAACAAACAATTGAAGTATATATTTTGGGACTGAACTATAGCCCCATTTTACATATCAGTTGCAGAGACTGAGAGATATTCCATGAAAAATTATTGCTAATTGTCCCCACAGCAATTATGAAGTGAAACTGTTTTAATGCAGATTACCATGCCTTTTTAAAGCACCTGATACATATGTTCATTTACAGCGCTAGTTATTAGAAGTGACTATGCTTAATATGGCACATTTATTGGTCTGGATATTACTACATATCAAACTCCCCAAAACCTTGTATTTACACTCAAATATTTTATTACTGCAGATTGGAGTTAGATGTAGACAGTTTATGCCTTCCAGGACAGTTAGATACTGATCCTCTTATATGACACACTTAGCTAACTGTCTACAACAGCGCAGGATCATGATAAATTATCTACATGCTCACTCATTTTTCTTGCCATGAATTTTCATGCCCTACAAAACAGCAATCTGATATCTATTTATTACTTCATCCAATGTCAATAAAATTACAAAGAGTAATAGTATCTTACATGTGATTAATAGATCACCTTTCAGAAAGGTTGCAATTGACTTTAATTAATACTTACACTTTCTTGAACCTATCTTTCTCTTCCACTTATGAGATATCAATGGAAAACATCTTGCAAATTTTCTGAACAGAAACATGGATGCATCTCCATGCATGCTGGTTTGAATTATGTCATCAGAGTTGGGCAGTCACTCACTTCTTGTTATCATCAAACAGAAATGTTAGTTGGTGTCAAGATGGTGGCATAGGCAGGCTCTGACCTCGCCTCTTCCCATGAACACAACCAAGCTATAACTATTTTTGGAACAGTTATCACTGAGAGAGAAATAAAAACTGGATAAAAAGAACTCATGCAACAAGGGATGGCCGTGACTGAGGCAGAAATTTCTTCTGGAGAGAAAAGACCCAACTTCTCAAGCCACAGTGCTCTATAGCTGGCCAGGAGCAACCCTAAGATACACACCCTTCCCTGGAAGAGTGGGGTAGCTGAACAGGGGAGCTTTACCACTATAAGCATCCTTCAGACTCAGCACAACTAAGTTTCATAATATCTGGTTTTGCTGGCTATTAACTACAACACAGAATACCCCTAGAAAAACTATTGAACATAAGCCAAGGGAGCTGGCTTTTAAAGGGCCCACACACAAATTCACTGGTTTCTGAAAGCAACCTAAAATCACAGACCTTTGGTGAAAAGATACTCACTTGATAGGCTCTGGGGGCATCTCACTGAGAGGTGAGATCTCTCCAGGGACTGAAACATTGACAGCAGCCATTACTGTGACCTAGTACAGGCATGCTGACACAGACACTGGCAGACACCATTGGACATCTTCCCCTGGCCTGCTAACCCAGGGGTCTGCTTGACTCGATAGAGTGCTGATTTAATTCAGCTTAGCCAGGGCAGGCAGCCCGCCCTGGGAAGTGTCCCCACCCAACAGCAAGCCCTCAGGCAACTGTTCCCTCTGCATAGATTGGGTGCCTGGATCCCCTGTAGGCAGGCAAGTGGCTCTACCTCTGCAAGGCAGGGTATGTGTGAGGAGCAGTGGAGTGGGTGAGAAGTGGTGGAGTGGGTGGGATATTGGTGCAGTGTGTGGGGTGCTCTACAGTGAGGCAACTGGGTATGCTCCATGGGGCCATGGAATGCACGGGCCAGGACTGTGGTGATGGTGTGTGTGGACTGTGGGCCATGAAGGGCATCAGTGACAGAAGATCTGTGCTTCACAAATACCCACATAGGGGATTGGCCCCACCTTCCAATGTTTCCCCACTCAGCTGCAATCCTGAAAGAGCTGACAAGAGTCTTGCAGGCCACAGGCCTAAAGCAATTCTAAGCCCCTGAACCTAGCAACCAGCCACACTGGGGGCCTATTCACTTAACAGAAAAACTGCAACAGGAATATGTTATTAGACCTTGCAACCAACTGTGCAGGGGCCACCCAAATCTGGTAAGGTGACTGAAGATTCCATAGCAACCACATGCAGCTGAGAATTACAAACAGCCAGACAAGGGGAAAGCCTAAACTACCTGGGCACCTGCAGCAAGAGCAACATTGCCACAACAGAGGGACACATGTAGCCCACACAGGGGTCACTCCTGGAATGTTTGGAATTGGTGATGAGAGGGAAGCACACTGCTGGACCTCAAAAGCTATCTCTTACATAAGGCCACTTCTCCAAGATCAGGAGACAAAGGTGACCCACTTAACACATAGATATAAGCATGGGGAAAGAGGTAAAATAAGGAGGTAAAGGAATATGTCCCAACCAAGGGAACAGGACAAAAACCCAGAAAAAGAACTAAATGAAACAGAAAAAACAATCTACCTGACAAAGAGTTCAAACAAAAAGTCAGAAGGATGATCACTAATCTTGGGAGAGGATTGGATAAATGTAGTTAGAACATCAAGAACCAATGAGAAATGAAGAATACAATACTAGAAATGAAAAATTTACTAGAGGAACTCAATAGCAGAGGTGATTATACAGAAGAATGGATAACCAAGCTGGACAAAAGACTAGAGGAAATCACCCAAGCTGAGCACATAAAAGAAAAAAAGAATTTAAAAAAGGAGAACTGTCTAAGGGAACTCTAATACAACATCAAGCACACTAACATCCATATTATATGTGTTCCAGAAGGAGAAGAGAAAGACAAAGGGACAGAGAATCTATTTAAAGAAATAATAGTTGAAAACTTTCTTAGCCTAAGGAAGCAAACAGACATCCAAGTACAGGAAGCACAGAGACCACCAAACAAGATGAACCCAGAGAGGCCCACACCAAGACACATTGTAATTAAAATGTCCAAAAATTAAAGAGAGAATCCTAAAAGCCACAAGAGAAAAGCAACAAGTGACATACAAATGAAACTCCATAAGGCTACCAGCTGACTTCTCAGCAAATACTTTACAGGCTCGAAGGGAGTGGTATGATATATTTAACGTGCTGAAAGGAGAAACCTACAGGTAAGATTACTCTACCCAGCAAGGTTATCATTCAGAATGGAAGGAGAGATAAAGAGTTTCCCACATGAGCAAAAACTAAAGGAGTTTAGTGCCAGGAAACCAGTTTTACAAGAAAGGTTAAAGTGACTTATTTAAATGGGAAAGAGAAGACCACAAATAGGAACAAGAAAATTATTAACAGCAAAGCAATCAAATCACGGATAAAGGCAAAAATAAAGGTAGAAGCTCAACCACCTATGAAGATAATATGGAGGTCAAAAGACAAAAGTACTAAAATTACCTATTTCCATGATAAGAAGGTAACAGACACACACACAAAATAAGAGGTTAGATATGATATCAAAATCATAAAATGTGGGAGGAGAGGAAAAGCATAGAGCTTTTAAAAAGAGGCCAAACTAAAGAGACCATCAACTCAATATAGGTTGCTATATATGTAGATTATTATGTCTGTACCTCATCGTAATCACAAACCAGAAACCTATATTAAATACACAAACAAATAAGAGAAAAGAACCTAAACATAATACTAAAGAAAACCATCAAACCACAAAGGAAGAGAGCAAGAAAAGAAGGAAGGAGTAGAGAAGAACTACTAAAACACCCAGAAAAAATAACAAAATGGCAATAAGTACATATTTATCAATAGCTAATTCAAATGTCAATGGACTCAATGCTCCAATCAAAAGGCATAGGGTGGCTGATTGGATGGAAAAACAAGAGCCATATATATGCTGCATACAAGAGACACACTTCAGACCTAAAGACACTCACAAACTGAAACTAAAGGGATGGAAAAAGATACTCCATGCAAATAGCAATGAAAATAAATCTGGGGTAACAATACTTACATTAGACAAAATAGATTTTAAAACAAAAACTGTAACAAGAGACAAAGAAGGGCACTACATTATGATAAAGGGAACAATCCAACAAGATGATACAACATTTGTAAATATTTATGCACCCAAGGAATGGGCACCTAAATAGATGAAGCAATTATTAACAGACATAAAAGGAGAAATAGACACTAGGACAACAATAGGGAACTTTAACACTCCACTAACATCAATGGATAGATCATCCAAAAAGATCAATGAGGCAACATTGGCCTTAAATGACACATTAGATCAAATGGGCTTAGTAGATGTATATAGAACATTCCATAAAAAATCGCAGAAGGGGCCAGCATGGTGGCGCAGCACTTAAGTTCACATGTTCTGCTTCGGCAGCCCAGGGTTTGCCAGCTTGGATACCGGGTGTGGACATGGCACTGCTTGGCAAGCCATGATGTGGCAGGCATCCCACATATAAAGTAGAGGAAGATGGGCACAGATATTAGCTCAGGGCCAGTCTTCCTCAGCAAAAAGAGGAGGATTGGTGGCAGATGTTAGCTCAGAGCTAACCTTCCTCAAAAAAAAAAAAAAAACTGACAAAACCCACAGAATATATATTATTTTCAAATACACATGGAACATTCTCCAGGATTGATCACATATTAGGCTACAAAACAATCTCAACAAATTTAAGAAGATTGAAATAATACCAAGCATCTTTTCTGAACAGAATGGTATGAAACTAGAAATCAACTACAGGAAGAAAATCAAAAAAGTCACAAATATGTGGAGATTAACTAAAATGTTACTGAAGAACGATTGGGTTAATGAAGAAATCAAAGGATAAATAAAAAAAACATGGAGACAAATGAAAATGAAAATATGACACACTAAATTCTTTGGGATACAGCAAAAGTAGTTCTAAGAGGGAAATTTATAGTAATTCAGGCCTACCTCAACAAACAAGAAAAGTCCCAAATAAACAATCCTACAGTGCACCTAAAGGAACCTGAAAAAGAAGACATAAAAGCCAAAATCAGCAAAGGTAGGAAATAATAAAAATCGGAGCAGAAATAAATGAAATAGAGACTAAAAAAAAAAAAATAGAAAAAAACTAAATGAAGCCAAGAGCTTGTTCTTGGAAAACATAAACAAAACTGACAAACCTTTAGCCAGACTCACCAAAAAAAAAAAAAAAAAAAAAAGAGAGAGAGAGAAGGCTCAAATAAAATCAGAAGTGAAAGAGGAAAACTTACAATCGACACCTCAGAAAGACAAAAAATTATAAAAGACTACTATGAAAAGCTATATGCCAATAAAATGGATAATCTAGAAGAAATGGATTAATTCTTAGAAACACACAAAATTCCAAAACTAAGTCAAGAAGAAATAGAGAAGTTGAATAGACCAATCACCAGTAAGAACATTGAAACAATAATCAAAAACCTCCCCAAAATAAAAGTCCAGGGTCAGACGGCTTCCGCCATCTGACTGGTGAAGTCAACCAAAGAAGACTTGATACCTATCCTTCTCAAATTCTTCCAGAAAATTGAAGAGGAGAGGAAGCTTCCTAACTCATCTACAATGCCAATATTACTCTGATGCCAGAACCAGGCAAGGACATCATGTAAAAGGAAAATTACAAGCCAATATCAATGATGAACATCGATGCAAAAATCCTTAACAAAATACTGGCAAATTGAATACAATAATACATTAAAAAGATCATATACCATGATTAAGTGGGATTCATCCCAGCGATGCAGGGATGGTTCAACATCTGCAAATCAATCAACGTCATACACTACATTAACAAAATGAAGAAGAAAATCACGTGATCATCTCAATAGATGCAGAGAAAGCATTTGACAAGACACAACATCCATTTATGATAAAAATTCTGAATAAAATGTATATAGAAGGAAACTACCTCAACATAATAAAGGCCAACCCACATATATGACAAACCCACAGCTAATACCATTTCCAATGGAGAAAAATCTGAAAGCTATCCTTCCAAGAACAGGAACCAGACAAGGATACCCACTTTTGCCATTCTTATTTCACATAGTGTTGGAAGTCTTAGCCAGAGCAATCAAGAAAGAAAAAGGAATAAAAGGGATCCAAATTGGAAAGGAAGAAGTGAAACTGTCACTCTTTGTAGATGACATGATCTTATATATAGAAAGCCCTAAAGAATCCACCAAAAAACTTTTAAAAATAATAAATTAATATGGTAAAGTTGCAGGATACAAAATCAACATACAAAAATCAGTTGTGTTTTTATACACTAACAACAAAGCAGCTGAAAGAGAAATTAAGAATACAATTCCATTTACAACTGCAACTAAAAGAATAAAATATCTAGGAATGAACTTAACCAAAGAGGTGAAAGATCTGTACAATGAAGACTATAGAATACTGTTGAAAGAAATTGAAGACACAAAGAAATGGAAATATATCTGGTGCTCTTAGATTGGAATAATTACACAGTTAAAATGTCCATACTCCCTAAGGCAATCTACAGATTCAATGCAATTCCTATCAAGTTCCAAAAATATTTTTCACAGAAATAGAACAAAGAATCCTAAAATCTGTATGGAACAAGAAAAGACCCCAAATAGCTTAAGCAATCCTAAGGAAAAAGAACAAAGCTGGAGGTCTCACACTCCCTGATTTCAAAATATACTGCAAAACTATAGTAAACAAAATGGCATGGTATTGGCACAAAAACAGACACACAGATCAATGGAACAGAATTGAGAGCCCAGAAATAAACCCATACATGAATGGATGGCTAATTTTCAACAAGGGCACCAAAAACATACAAGGGAGAAAGGAGAAGCTCTTCAATAAATGGTGCTGGGAGATCTGGACAGCCACATGAAAAACAATGAAAGTAGACCATTTTCTTACACCACACAGAAAAATTAACTCAAAATGGAGTAAAGCCTGGAATTTAAGACCTGAAACCATTGAACTTCTAGAAGAAAATATAGGCAGTACTCTCTTCGACATTGGTTTTAGTAACATATTTTCAAGTACCATGTCTTGAGTAAGTGAAACAATAGAAAAAGTAAACAAGCGGGACTAAATCAAACTAAAAAGCTTCTGCACAACAAAGGAAACCATTAACAATATGAAAAGACAACCTAACAATTGGGAGAAGATATTTGCAAACCATATTTGTGATAAGAGGTTAATATCCAAAGTATACAAAGAAGTCATACATCTCAATAAAAACAAAACTAACAACCCAATTAAAAAATGGGCCAAGATCTAAACAGATATTTCTCCAAAGAAGATATACAGATGGCCAGCAGGTACATGAAAAGATGTTCCACATCATTCACTATCAGGGAAATGCAAATCAAAACTACAGAAAAGATGTTCCACATCATTCACTATCAGGGAAATGCAAATCAAAACTACAGTGAGATATCATTTCACTCCCATCAGAATGGCTATAATTAACAAGACAAGAAACAACAAGTGTTAGAGAGGATGTGGAGAGAAGGGAATTCTCATCCACTGCTGATGGGAGTACAAGATTGTGCAGCCACTATGGAAAACAGTATGGAGATTTCTCAAAAAATTAAGAATACATCTACCATATGATACAGCTATCCAACTGCTAGGTATTTATCCAAAGAACATGAAAACACAAATGCATAAAGATACATGTACCTCTATGTCCATCACAGCGTTATGCACAATAGCTAAGACTTGGAAGCAACCTAGGTGCCCATGAAGGGATGAATGGATAAAGATGATGTTGCATATAGACATGATAGACTACTACTCAGCCATAAGAAATGGTGAAATCCAGCCATTTGTGACAACATGGATGGATCTTGAGGGTATTATTCTAAGCAAAATAAGTCACAGGGAGAAAGTCAAATACCATATGATCTCACTCATAGGTAGAAGATAAAAAACAATGCCAAACTAACACATAGCAATAGAAATTGGATTGGTGGTTCCCAGGGGGAATAGGAGGGGGGAAAGGGGTGATTAGGCACATTCGTGTGGTGAGGGATTGTAGTTAGTCTTTGGGTGGTGAACATGATGTAATCTATACAGAAATCGAAATATATAATGATGCACACCTGAAATTTATATCATGGTATTAACCAATCTTACTGCAATAAAAAAACCAGACAGACAAACAAACCAAAAAGAGAAATGTTAGCATAAAAATTCTAGGACAAAAGACTCAAAGAAAATGTGGTTGTAACTAATATTGAAATATTGAAAAAAAAGCATAAATCAGAAAACAGGTAAAAATTAGTCTTATTTCATAGTGATAGCATGGAAATCTGAACTCTGATATGACATTTTAATTATTAGTCAAAGATGTTATCCTCATTACCATTAATGGTCAGAAAGACAACCAACAGATCAACAATTGTGACAGAAAGTATATGAGATAGTTAAGTTTATAGAGAAGTCTAATCAACATTTCATGATAACCATATTAAGGATTATCAGAGCAACAAATGAAGGAATTATGGAGAAAAAAATCATAAAACACACAATAAGAAGTAGATTAATTAGAAGAGGTGAACAACTACTTAGAAATATTATTTTAAATAGTCAATAAATTTTTAAAAATCTCACCAGGAAGGATAAACTTTATATTGGACATGGTTAAGAGGAAAAGTAGTAAGTTGAAAGAAATGCTATGAAATTCATTCAGAATGCAGTATGGATACATCATAAAATTAGGAACATTTATATAATTTATAATTATGTAAAAGTTTTAAAAGGAATACACACATAAATATAGTTGGCACATGAAAATTATATAGGAAGACTCTGATATCTAATTGGGGATTCAGACGGAGAGAATAGGGGGAATGATAGATTTGGTAGATTAAATTATTGTCCAGCAAATATTTACTATACACCTCTCATGCTTCGTGGGAATAGTATACTTCCTTACTCCATTAGTATTTGTTTTAGATATATAATTTGTTTGGCCAGTGGAACATGGCCAGATTTGACAGTTCCAAGCCTACACCCCAAAAAGTCATTGCATATTTCCAATAACTCCTCTAGTAGTTTCCATCCAACCCAGATGGAAAACATGCACTAGGTAGCTTGCTGTTCTCAGAGTAATCCAGCACATGAAGCCAACTGAAATAGAACCCACGGCCTGGAGCCACGTCTAGATCATCCAAATCTCAACCAAATTTCAGACCTGCCCTGGAAGACCCTCCCAGCTAATCTGCAAATATGTGAGCAAAAAATATATGCTTGTTGGCCTGGCCCCATGGCCTATTGGTTGACTTCAGTGTGCTCTGCTTCGGTGGCCTAGGTTTGGTTCACAGGCCCAGACCTACACCATTCATCAGCAGCCATGTTGTGGCAGTAACTCACATAGAAAATAGAGGAAGACTGGCAACAGATGTTAGCTCAGTGCCAAAATTCCTCAGCAAAAACAAGAAAAAAGGAAAAAGAAATATATGCTTGTTGTTTCATGCCACTGGCTGGTGTGTGTGTACATGCATGTTTAAGATGGAGTATTGTGGAAAGAGCTAATTAATAAAGTGGAAAAGCAATGTTTAAAGGAAAAAAGAATTCTACAAAATGAAAAAGCAGATGAGCTCTTGGGTAGGAATGTACATTCTGAGTACAGTATAGGATTAATAAAGAAAATTCTATAATTGAAGAAATCTGGTGCAACTGCAGGATGGACTTTGTTAAAAAACTTAGAATTAAGTACTTATGGTAATAAAAAAACAAGAATACCCACTCAAAGAATAAAAATGTGATATATTGCTTCTAGAAGGGTGTAGAGATAAAGGTCTATACAAGAGGTAAAAAAATGTTTTGTTCTATATAAATCACAGAATAAGATGATAGAAACAAGTTCAAATATATGATTAATTCCAATAAATGCTAATGGATTAAACTTAGATTTTTTTAAAATATGTTATCTAAGTATTAAATTTACTAATATTAGTAATATTAAAATTATATACTTAAAAAGCATGTGTGTATAAAATTTGGAAAAGAATAAAAGTGAAACTAAAAGTGATAGAATTACATGATGCACTCATACTAGTAACTGGCAGATCAAGTGCTAACGCATTGGTAAGTATATGGATTACTTGTTTAACAAAATTAAGTAATACAATTTAATAGACACATATAAAATAATGATTGTATGCAGAAAATGAGGATTATTTATTATTCTCAAATACACAGAAAGACATTTCCAAAAACTATTTCAAAGAATGAATAAAAATCAAACATTCTTTCTTGACAATGCAGTGGATTTAGAAATCGTCAATTAAAAGACAGTTTTAATATTTTACACATTTGGAAAAAGAAATCATCCCTAAAGAACTCAAATGTTCAAGAAATGTCATAATGGCAGTTACAAAATATTTTGAAATAAATGACAATAAGAATAATCATAAGGTAAGTAAAAGGAAGAAGAATAAAAGCAAGATGAGAAATTAATGATATATAAAACCAAGAAATAAAAGAGAGGACCACGTAGTTCCTTGAAAGAACTAATTTAATATAGAAATCTCCAGAAAAACTAACCAAGAAAAAAAGAGAAAAGGTAGAAGAAAATAATTCTAGCAACATAAAGAATCCATAAGTAGGTGGAGCGGACACTTTCAGAAAAACATAATGGCACACTAAAACGTTTTGAATAAATTTGAACCTAGCCGACATGAGTAACTTTGTATATATTACCAAAATTGATTTAAGCTGGTAAAACTGATAACCACCAAGTAAAATGAAACAGTAATTTAGAGTATTCCCCTTCAATATAAAGGGGAACCACAATTTGATCCATAAGTAAACTGAATCTATGAAATGGCAAAACAGTTCATATAAGGAACATTACTAAAATTAGAATACAAACTTAGCTTTTGTATCAATAAATAATGTTGATACAATGTCATAAAGTCACATAATTGCCCCTTATTACCCATGATTTCCATGTGTCTTGTATCATTGTCACTGGAATTTCTAACTTACTGCCCATCAAGTTCTACAGTATATGTCCCTTCCCATGAAGACCTCAATATTTCATGGAGTTCTTCGTTCTCTAAGATCCTGTGACTCTGCCGTGCATCATTGTGTCTGTGGGTATTTCCAATCCCCCAAGCTGGTCTGCAGCCTCGCTGTGGTGTCCCCCACAGAGCTTGGCGTGGTGCTTTCTTCAGAGTGTGTGACTGTATCTGATGCTGAGGGGACACCTCCCTCTCCATAGAAACCAGCAGTCTTAAGCTGTGACCTTATAAGGGAACGGATGCAAAACAACATCTGGGCCAAGTCCGTCCCTGTTGCCTGCAGTTCCACTTGGCATGCTGACTCACTCAAGGGCAGACAAGCAGAAAGCTTCTGAACACCACCTCTGGCTGGCTGTGTGCCCACCTCTCTGTTCACCTGTAGCTCAGGTTTCAGCCTTCTGAGTACTGGATACGGTGTGCCCAGGGGTCTCAGACCTTGCTCCCAGTCAATGCAGAGTGCCTCCTGGCCTGCTAGGGTAATACAGTCTGTCCTGAACCACTCGAATTGGTTCTTTCAAACTTTTCTGAGGAAACTTTAGAACCACATTTATTTCACAAGAACAAATTGGAGAAAACAAATAGGTAAGTGACTGTATCACACTGTGTTAACACTTTTTCTCTTACTGTTAGGTTTGTTTCAGTTGAAGTAAGTTGCGGTCAGTGTTTGTAGTTAGCTACATATTTATTTTCTTGCTTTTCCAAATAAATACAAACGATTGCATTTTTTGTTTATTGCAATATATTTGTTTACAATTTTGTGTAAATTTTTCAGTTACTTTTATCAGATATTTATTACATGCTATTAAATTATGTTTCTTTGCAAAAAATATTCATATGGAAAAAGGAAAAGGAAATTCCATGTTATTAATATCAACCTCTCTTTCCTGGTCTCTGTTTCTCTGACTGCTGTTCAGTCTCTGTGGCGCTTGCTCGTTGGGAAAGCAAGGGCATAGGTACCTTCCATTGGTTGCCTTCTGGCTCAAAATCAGTATTATCAAAGTAAGTTGTAGCATCACTAGAGGGCGTCTCTGGGGTCTGAGATTTGGGGGGATGTTTTGGAATATTAGTAACCTGTGTACCATGTCCTGGTCAGAACCTAAGGGAGAAGACTGACCGCTATGTGTGAGAGGGAAGAAAACCAGACTAGGACTCATCAGAGACTTTCTGAATCAGTACTGTCAAGGCTCACCTCTTTGTTTTAACTGTTATATTGTATCAATGAAGCCACTAACACTATAAAAGAGTGGAAATAAACTTATATTTCAAATTATGTTTAATTTCATGTTCCTTGCATTTAGTAGGATACTTTAAAAACTGATAATTTTACTTAAATAAAATATTATTCATTCCTTAGAAAGGAAGGAATAGCGTGAATCTGCTTCAAGGATTTTCTAATTTCCATTTTCTGCTGTGGATAACAGGTCAGCATCTATCCAAGCAGTTTTATTTTTAATTGTCTATCCACCTGTGAATATTCATAGCTGAATACAAAATTGTAGCTTCTTAAAGAAAATTCAGAAATTTTATAAAATGAAATGATCATTTCTGAGTCAAATTATAATTTATTGAAAGCATGTGAGTAACATGTAGAAAACTATTTCAAGGGTTGTTTGTAGCGTAAGAGTTGGAAATGTCTATTTATTCTTTTTACCAAAAGGATAAACTATGCTCATTTACTTAGTGTTATTACATCCACAGAAGTTATTTTTATATTCTGGTCTTTTAAAAGACTTAGAGGTTTAAAATACATGTATGATAAGACAAAAAAATGTTTATTTTTTTAAAATAATTCCTTTATTTCTAAATTTGATGACTTTTGTAGGATATACACATGTAATATTTCTAATCCCGTACAATAATATTCATTCTTGATTTTATACTTACTAAGATTTTGAATTTGAAAATATTTATAATATATTTTAAATTGTACATGTACATCTAAGGAGAGAGAGAGTTTTATACACCATGGAAAGGAATATACCATATTAGTTGAAAATGTAATATCACCTATTCTGGAAGACTTTTTAATTGATTGATAATTTATTCAGTTTTCAAATTCATGAATTCATGAGCCAGGAGTAAATGATTTCAAATCATGCTACTTGAGAGTTTATATATAAATAATATGTGTGTGTTCATTCACTTGTTATTTATTTATGATGTTTCCTACAGCAGCCAGTATTTCTTCAATTAGTTCTCTAACTGGTTCTGATTCTGTTAACTTCATAGATGATGACAAATGCCAGCAAGGTATTTAGTTTGTTTCTTATCAGGATCACCTTTGTTATATCCCCTTGTTTTTAATCTTTCAAATGTGTTTGGTAAGGGAGTAATATGAATTTTATTTGATAGTATTACCCAAGGTGGCAGAATCCAACTGGTGGTTCAAGTTCTTTTTCTATTCTGAACCTGTGCTTTCAAATGCAAGAAGAAAAGATTTGTCTGCTAGTGGGTAAGTTTTAACCTTTTCTGATAAGCATATTTCTTACTTAATGAATGAATGAAATAATACATGTAGTAATTAGTATGTTAGCCAATAAGGATAAAATATAGTTGTTTCTTGAAAATGGTAAAGGCTTTGATATGAAGCACAATTGAGTGATGGAGATGGAGAAAACAGTTGCTCCCTCATTCTAGTTAGCTGTCAGTCAGATCAGGAGCACTCTAATTCTATCACTAGAGAGTGATTGAAAAGTCATATGCCAATTTTTATCACTGTTTAGGGGGAATAGTTTGGGAATGAGAAACAGGATTCTAAATTTGTTTTTCCGATAGTGTCAGGAAACAAATAACAATTATCTAGTTGCTGTCCTAGACAACCTAGTTTAGTTCCACTGATAGTTTTGATGGGTCTCTGTGTGGGTGCCAATCACAAGATAGACGATTGAATTGGTGGGTTTGTAAACAATCATTTCCACACATTTTGTGCTCTAACAAACTGAATAGCACAGTTGTTATTCTAATGTTTTTTTAAAGTACTTATTTTATTTTTTAGACACTTTATTAGTGATCAGCTACTAAATGGAATAAAAATAGTAAATAATAATGGGGTTCATAATTTCATATGTTAAAAAATAAGGGTTTGATTAATTTTCCACATATAATAAATTTGAAATAGATTCAATTAAATGTTGATACTTTTTAAAATTAAAGAAAGGCTAATTATTGAAAAGATGTATTCTTTACTCTCTTTATCAAGTATCTTGATCTGAATTATCTAGGCAAGTGTTTCATTTATTTTTCCACTTTACTTTGACTATAAAGACAACCTAATTTACAGATAAGCGTTTCTCAGCTAATCATCTTTGTATTGCAACTCAATGAACATTGTTGTAGAAGCTATTTTATGCAGCACTATTAGTTGATTCTGAAAATCAAGATGCCTTTACTTGCTGATGTGCTACGTATGTGAACCACACCCTTCAGCACTCAAGTTATTCCAGATGACTCTTCTCCATTGTAAGAAGACAAAATCCTGCCTGAGAACTTATTTATGAGACAAGATCACAACACTCATAAAAGTTCAGCCATTTTCCTCAATACTAAGACTATTGCTGCAAGTGGCATTAGCTTCATAGAGAATATTGCAAAAGTATGCCTTTAGAAACATGTGCCCTTTTAAAGTATTAGGAATCTTCAAATGTAGTAATTTATATAAGTAACTTTTTTATTATCCATATTATTTTTCAAAAAATTTTAAAAAATTTTTAATTCTCAAAAAATTTGTTAGATTCTTATGTCTGTTGAATGATTTGTTATGCCTTCAAACTGAAGCACTGATGCCTAACATAGTGGTTTAAAGGACATTGGACTCAGAAATGTAGATAAGAGTTGCAAAATTTGTGTTTTTAATCATGAACATTGGAAATAGCAAATATAACCATAAATACATTACTTGTTGAGTACATTACTGTAATCTAACAAATTGGTTATTGTGTAGACTTTAAAATTCATAGTTTTAAATAATATTTAATAATATGGAAAATTATGATGATGCAATGCTTAGTGAAAAAAACAGGATAATCTATATGTGGTGTAATTTTAGCTGTAATAAAAAGGTATATATGCATAAGAATAGATTGGAAGGAAATATGCCAAAATAGTAACATTGGCTATTTCTGGAGATGGGATTATGTGTGATTTTTATTTTCTTCTTTATATATTTTCTGTATCTTTAAAAATTTTCTAATATGACAAGTTTTGTGTATAATTAGAAAATAATAAGTGTGTTATAAAAAGGAGCACTGGCATAAATTTTATGAATATGAGTATTCCCTATATTGGGTAGAATATTTCCTACTTTCCTCAATATTGGGTAGATAATACTTAACGAACTTCAGTTTAAGAGTTTCTGTATATTACTTTCAAATATTTTTCAATATAAGATGTAAGATTTAGAAATTAGGGATGCTGAACTCACTCAGAGGTAGATATCACTACACTCTTATGTGGCTAATGCTGCATTAAACATCCTGTAGAGTAAACATGATTGTTTATTAGTAAAACTGTCTTCTTATCCAACCACGAAACCATGAGAAAGTATCAAGACTGACTATTCTCTGTGATGGACGTTACTGTCCAATTGTTTACTACTTTTTCCAAATGGGGCATGCATTCCTTCAATTTTGTGTTCCTCTATCACTTTGCTGACAATGAAGAGACTCAAATACAATTTTAACCCAATAACATATAATTGTTTACATACTATTGCTTTTCTGGTAGTTGCTTGCACTTATACTTTTTATATATTTGCAGAGGCCAATTAAATTTTTGGACTATACATCTCACTTGGCTTTAGCCTATAATTACAGTGATTGAAGACTGACTTTTTCTAAGCTGAGAGAAAAATATGGTGAAATAAAACTGCAAATTGTGGGATGTTTTGTTTTTACTTTAAGGTTGTCAACAAATTCCTTTTTTCTTAACCACTTGATGTATGTGTGAACAGATTGCCTATTTAGGTTATTTGATGAATTTTCCAAAATAAGTTATCAAATTAGTATTTACTTTGTTTACTCTGAAAGATATTATTTGTTAAATTACATTTTTTGCATGTGCATGTGTGGTAGTATTTTGAATATGTATGTAGGATTTTGAATATGTCAAAAATGGTTGCTTTTATATTAGTTTAGACTAGTCTTACTGTTGTTGAAAGTTATTATTGTTTGAAGTAGCTGAATTTTACATAAGATTTTAAATTAAACATCTTACCATGAACATATATAGTTATTGAGTATTTTAGAGTGGTAATACACATACACACATAAGGATAGATAGATAGATAGATAGATAGATAGATAGATAGAGATAGAGATAGGGATCCTGAAAAAAATATAGGGAATCTTTCTGAAAAGTAATGTTAAAGTGAAATTTTATAAAATGACTAAAAT
This sequence comes from Equus asinus, assembly GCF_041296235.1. Lineage (NCBI taxonomy): Eukaryota > Metazoa > Chordata > Mammalia > Perissodactyla > Equidae > Equus > Equus asinus. Next base: position 34,347,475 of record NC_091801.1, on the reverse strand, counting down.
ATTGAAAGGATCCCTATGTGCTATCCAAGAGTTTCTACAGAATTAAGATGATAGAATTAAAAAAGGAGAACAAAATATCCTCTAGGTAAATTCTAGCTAATTATCCCTAAGGTAGTTTTCCTATAGTTCAGACACTTTGAGGCTGGTTTTAAAAAGTACCTCACACATTGGTCTCAACATCACTGTTATTTTAGCTAAAATATCTCCTGCCTGGCTCTGTTGCCTACTGGGTAGACAATAAATAGTGAAGGCTAAATATGTTAGAAGGGTGTCATAATTCCAAATGACTTGAGATGTGCTATGATCATTCTAATATAATATTATGAAATGTTATTTGACTTGGCTTCGATGTCTGTATTAAATATAGCAAGGTTTTGACAATTTCTGCTCAGGTTCTATGAAATTATATGTTGAGATTCCACTAAGTATTTCTTGAGATAAGGTTTTCATACAAAGTTCCAAGTTACTGACCCCATATTCTTTGTAAATAAAACCACCAACAGCCAATTCATCAATTCTCACTAGAGTAAAAGTCTTCTGGCTGGAATTTAGGCTTGCTTCGTGCTTCACACATTATGTAGGAGTTTGGGTTGTAGGAAACAAAATTGCCGAATTCTATTTAGCTATTAAAGAATGATAATGGAGTATAATTGTTCAGGTCAAATGGTAGAGCTAAACTTTTAACTCACAGAAATTCAAGAAATGTAAAGAGTCATAATATATCCCACTTCCCAATGACGTCTTCCAACTTAACATGTCAAAGCCTAGCTCGTGATCTAATAACTCATAGTATCTCCTTGTAGTTTCTCCTCTCTCAGAGAATGACAACACCATTCATTAGCTCAAACAAGTAGCAAGTTATCCGTGGTACCCTCCATATCCAATACAACACCAAGTCTTTTGGATTTCATTTTTATTTTTTGGGATCTACCTACTTATTTCCTTTCCCACCAGCACTATCTGAATCCAAACTTCCTTCATTCTCCTGAGTGATACAGCCATGACCTCTTAAGTGGTCTACCTACACTCTTTTTAGATCTTTCAAATTGAATGTCATGTACAGATTGATCACAATGATCTTTACAAAACACCACCTGATAATACTCTCCTGTCAACACACAAATACACTCACACATCCACAATATTCAATAATTTTATCATACTCAAGATAGAGTCACAAATCCCTAAGTATTCTAGCCTATGCAGATCTCCAGCATCTATTCTTGTACCTTGCTCCCTGAGCTTCCTGTCTTCCAGCTACATCAGCCTTCCTTCAGTCCCTCATATACATCATCTTCTGTCTTGCCGCAGGGTCTTTCCACAGGCTGTTCTCTCAGTTTAAACTCTCTTCACTTGATTAATGTCTACTCATATTTAAATCGTAGCTCAAAAGTCATTTCTTTAGAGAAAACTTCTCTGACCTACTTCACTAAATTTGATTTTTCATTATAGGCCCTGATAGCCCACATATCTCCTTTCCTGGCACTTATAATTTTACATTTGTTTGTCAGTTATTTTCTACACCGCACTATAACTTATATGTTCTCCACTGCACTTAAACTACATGAGGGTAAGAGTCGTGTCTGTTTTGCTCGATGTTTTATATCCAGCCTCTGACATACCAACAATTATTTGTCAAAAGAATGACAGTGGTTCTTTAGCTAGAGGTGCCCCTTCCTCAAGAAGGATCATATTTCAATAAAGAAGAGTAAACACTAAATCAATGAAGAAAGGATTTTTCCAACAATAAGTGCTGTAAAGGAAATAAAACAAGGTATTTTCTTGAAGAGTTATTGATATAGGGCAGAGGTTGAGGGAGAGCAGCATTAATTGGTGTAGTTAGGAAAGGACTCACTGAAAAGATGGCAAGGGGGACTGAGTCTTAAAAGAGGGGAAGCAGTCAGTTTTGTGAAAAGCACTCCAGGTAGAAAAATTAGTCAGTGCAATTTATCAAGCTCTGGATAGTATATCCAGTCTCCTGTTGCACTGTTGTCAAGAGACAGCAGCTTTGTAAGTATCTGATATTTTCCATGTGAAGGTCAAATTGTCTACAGTGTTTGCTTTGTTTCCAACTAAACCAAGGATGAGAAGTGGTAGGGCTTGGGGTTATTCACTTTCTTCTTAAAGTCCCTCACGTTGATTTATGAATTGTCCAAAATCACACTGCATAGCAGCATGCATGTAAAGTCACTGACATCTCTCACAGTTCTTATAAAATGCCTGAGTACTGTAGGGCACAGCCTCCCAGGTGTCTCCAGTCCCTGAAATAATTTTATAAACCAACAAGGTAAGGTTTATCCTATCATTTTCTTCCTACTTCTCATACCAAATGGATGAATACGTTATTTTAAAGGTTCTTTTCTAGTGTGATTTCAAAAGCTTATCTTAGAACTATTTCATATCAAAGAAATAGAAGAGGAGAGTGTTAGACAGTTATTCTCCTTCCTCAATAGTATAGAAAGAATGTATTTCAGTTGTGGTATCTGAAAAATTTTAGCCTGTTAGAGTATAATTATTTGGTTCCCGAATGGTTGAGGAGAAAAATGTATGACATATTTCTAATGCAGTATTTCAAACAACTTTTAGTCAAGCTCTAAATACATTTTAATGAAATTCATTATAACCAAATATGTATTTCATTTATGCAGGAAAAATGTGATTTGTGTTTTTGTTACAGTTTTATCTAAATGGTGAGATATAAAAGCTTTGCTTCATCATTTTTAATTACATACATTGCAATTTATTTGCCTCCAGGTGGTAAAGCCAAATATATTAAATCCTTTGAACTATAGTAATTGATTAACAGCCCACTGGAATGTGAGGTTCACAAATATTTTATCTTTTTCATATGCCTAGCAGAGGTTTTAAAATTAATGAATGAACAGTTACTGGAACTATGATGTGTACGTCAAGTCACTACAAGGGTTAGGATTTTCAAATTGCTTTGCAAGGAAAAGTGACACACATTTTATTTTCAAAATATTTGTGAAGTCTTAAAAAGCACATTTAGGGAGCTATCCATCTTCAAATTTCAAGCTAAATTTCACCTCAAAAAGAGGAGATAGACAAAGCCCACAAAGTAAACTGATTATGTTGCTTTGTTCTTTGTCATCCTGGATCAATTTCACATATCTATTTTCTATTAGTGCTGATACTGCTTAATATTTTGGAAGGAGACCGTATTGTTCTCTCTGTTGTGCAGAAAACATCCTTCTAGCTTTATCATGTTTGGCTACCATTCACTGCAGTACCTGAGGTGGGAGCACATTTGAGTCTGTTTCATAGCGAATGTAAGAACTCAATCGGTCCCAAATTCTGGACTCCACAGGAGTAGGATCCCAAATTGAAAGCAATGTAGGCTTCTTTTAAAGCAGCAGTGTAGGACTGAAATAGGAATTGGGGAATCTGTGGCGGAGAACTAGTTTTTATTACACATATTTAAAAGGTTTAACCAATCTGTAACTGGCCAATTTATTTCAATTTAACTAAGAAATATTTTCCTTTTGAAAACCACCTTTTAACACTATTCTATACTCTTCTTCCTTTCAAAATTTTAGAAAATATTAAATTCAGTGTATTAAATCTCTCTCCAGCTAATTATTCTAATATTTACTTAAGTGTGTAGGTGAAGGACCTTGTGTTTCTTCAAATGGCAATAATGCTTTCTCTAAGGCTAAATAATTAAAATACCAGGTAATAGAGAGAAAGGCTGGAAGTGTATTACAACATTGTAATAACTCCAGAAGGGTCTTGTTGTTGCCTAAAGAGGAAGCAATTTATTTTAGGAAAGCTGCAGTCCCACAATTCTCAAAATTTGCTGTGCCTATGAATCATGTGGAGAGTTTGACAAAATGCAGATGCAAGGGTTCCATCTCCAGAAATCCTAAATCAATCGTCCTGAGCTAAGGCTTAGGAATCTCATTCTTTAATAGTGCATCTGGTGATTTGTACCTGATTACATAGCAGTAATGTTTCCTTGGCTTGGCAAAAACTGCAACCATCCCACTACTCAAACTCAGGAAACAACATACTGTGTTTAGCTGTGGTTCCAGTTTTAGCTGGGTAAAGATCAGTTGGCCTGAGAGAACACATGAGTGATTCTGGACACAAAATCATGGAATATAGAGAAGTTATTTCAGATGGGAAAGGAGTTGAACATGCATAATCAATCAACTCCAACACATTAAACTAGAGTATATTTCCTATCTGCCTATGCAATCTTACAATCTATTCCCAACAAACTGATTGGAAGAAGGAACCCTCATACACTGCTGGTGGGAATGTAAACTGGTATAGCCACTATGGAAAACAGTATGGAGATTTCTTGAAAAATTTAAAATGGAAATACCATTCACCTATTAAAGAGCATCTTTCCAGGTAGAGTTAATATGAATAAAACTGCAAAGAACATGGGTGTACATGTTTTTGTGTGAACATAATTTTTCACTTCTCTAAGGTAAATGCTCAAGTGCAGTTTGCTGGGTCATATGGTAGTTTCATGTTTAGTTTTTATAAGAAACTGACAAACTGTTTTCCAGAGTGCCCATGTCATTTTGCATTCCCACCAGCAATGTATGAGCGATTCAGTTTTTCCACATCATCCCAAGAATTTGGTATTGTCATTTTTTTGTTATTTTAGTTGTTTTGATAAATGTGTAGTGATATAAAATTTTTGCCTTAACTATCAATCATAATTTAGAAAATCCAAGAGAAGAAAAGTCTATTGCATATACTTTCACCTCTCCTTCTGTGACTCCAAGGACCCAAATGTTATATCTTTTGTTATAGTCCAACAGGTCTTTGAGATTCTGTCCTTTTTTTTTTTCAGTATACTTTCTCTCTGTTGTTCATGAATGGTAATTTCTGTTGTTCTTTCTTCAAGTTCACTGATGCTTTCCCCTGTCCCCTTCAACCTACTGTTGAGCTCACCATTTGAGCTTTTAATTTTGCTTATTGAATCTTACAGTTCTAAAATTTCCATTTGGTTCTTCTTTATATCTTCTATCCTTGCTGAGACTTCCCTTTTTTGTTTTAAATTTGTTTCAAGCATATTTGTAAGTGCTCACTGAAGCATTTTTATGATGACTGCTTTGAAATCCATGTCAGATAATTCCAACATCTGTTTCATCTCAGTGTTCACATTTGTTGACTCTTTTCTCAATGAGTTTGGGATCTTCCTGGTTCTTGGTATAATGAGTCATTTTTTTTTGAATCCTGGACATTTTGAGTATTGCATACAAGATCCTCATTCTTATTTATGTCATGTATTTTAGCAGGCATCCTCTGACACCATTCCAAGGAGTGGAGGTAGGATACTACCTCCTTACTGCCAGGTATATGTGGAATACCAGGTTCTCCACTAGACTAAAGGAGAGGAGCTCCTTGTTACTCGTGACTTTGGAGAAAGTCATGATTCTCCCCTGGTGCTGACAGACAGCACTCCAGTGAGGAGGGGGATGGCCCCCTTGTTACTGCTGAGTGAGGTTGGAAATCCAGGCCCCTTCATGACTTCCACTGACACCATGTGGAAGGAGGTTTATTAGAAGCCAGTGGGGATGGCAGTTCTGGCTCCACACTCTAACACCTTCTCTGACACCAGTGCTGAGGATTGGAGTGCTCCATTACAGAATGGCAAGGATGGGAGTCTAGGCCCCGACTTGGCCTTTCTGGCAAGGGTGGGAGTAGAGCCACAGATTTTTCAACGGTGTTTGGCTTCAGTAGAGTGATTGCTATCAAAAGTTTTCTGTTTGGCTAGCATGCCCTTCCCTGGTCCTTTGATCTGAGCAGACTTTCCCTGGGTTCTGTTTCTTTTATTTGTGCCCATTGGTGTCTCCCAGTTGCCAGCTTCTCCAGTATGAAGGAAAAATAAAACCCACGGAACCAAGTTGTCCCTTAGATCTGAGGACATGAGCCATTTCTCCTTTAAAGATGTATCACATTTGTTTTATATATAATGTCCAGAATTTTTAGTTTTACTTAATGGGAGGAATTCATTTACTCCATCTTCCCAGAAGCAGAAGTCTTTCCCTCATTACTTTTTTTCTTCAGAAATTTATTTTCTATTCTTGCTTTTTTAGTCCTCCATATGAGGTTTGAAAATCTTGCCTTTTTCCTCTTTTTTTTTTTTCCCAAAATGTTGTTGTTATTTTATTGTGACAGCCTTAACTTTCAAGATTAACTTAGGGAGAATTTTTATTCTTACTGAATTATTTTCTCTCAGGATTAAGTGTGCTCTTCCATTGCTCAAGAATTAATTCGTGTCTCTCAGTGGCATTTCAAAATTTTACTCACATTGATCTGAGTTTGGGGGTGATGGTTGTATTCCTATAGTTTATATTATGTTTCCTTCCATCTTCTCTTGTAACTGCTTGTGTTTACATATCACAGACTAATGATTTCTGTATATTAATTTTCTACTTAGATATGTTATGAATTCTCATGTCATTTATAATCGTTTTTCAGTACTTTTTTTTGTAATTACAAAATAATCATATCATCTGTAAATAAATTATTATTTTACATTCTACTTTCTGGTTTTTATATCTCACTTCTTCCTCTTTCCTAGTTGTTTTGGCCAATATATCCAGAGCAATGTCAAATAAAAGCTGTCCAGTACAGCTGAACTGCACAACTTGGAGAGCGAACATCATTCACACTGTATTCTTTGAACGCACACCCCTGACTTGCAATGCAGTGACCCTTAGACTGGTGATCAAGAAACCCTGTCTTATTCCTGGCTATACTTGGAATGTTTCAAATGCTTTTCTATTAAATGTTTTTTTGGAGGGGTTCATCATGATATTGCCTTTTAAGAAAGCATTTTTTTCTATATTTAAGAGCTTTTAAAAAAAAGAAGAACGGATGAAGATGTTTGAAGCGCATTTGAAATATCTATAGAATTGAGCTATGACTCAGTTTATTTTACCATAAAATTGATCTGTAATTTTCTTTCCTTGTGGTATCATTTGGAATCTTGCTTTAATGTTGGCTTTGTGTCTTGAAAAGAATTTGTAATATTTCCTTCTTTTTCTAAGTTCTAGAAAAGGTTAAAAGCATTAGCCTTATCTATTCTTTAGCTGTTTGGTACAATTATCCAGTAAAACCACCTGAGATTACAGCGTTTTAGAAACAATGTGAGGGTGCAAGAGGGTGGCTCTTGGAATAGTTTCTATAGCTCTTTCTCTCTCATATCCTCATCATTATCCATTTTATACAGGTTATCAAATTTACATGCATACAATTGGTCAGAATAATCTTTTGGAATTCTTTTAATTTGCTGTATTTTTCTGGTCTTCCCATCATCATATGTCTTATTTTTAAGTACTTTATCTTTTTTTCTTCACTTGGTGGTAAATATTTATATATTTTGTTGTTTATCACAAATAACTAGCTCACATTAATTTTTTTAGTTCTACCCTTTTTTTAATGATTTTGAATTCATAAATTTTGGCACAAGTTATGTATTATTTTACTTTCCTTAGATTTATTTGTTATTCTATTATTTTTTTTAATTCCTCAGTTGGAGCTTAATTTATTTTCATTACATTTGAAAATCTTTAATAACGTGAATATTTAAGGTTATAAATTTTTCTCTTTCTTCTACTTTAGCTCCAGATCAAAAGTTCTGATCTAAAGTGTTCTAGTTTTGGTTACTTTTTATATTGTCTATAATTTTGATTTGATTTTCTTTCTGATTCAAAAGTTGTTTAAGAGATTTTTAAATTTTTAGTTAAAAGGATATTTGTTGTTATTGTTTTGTTTTCTAGTTTTCTTATCAATTTCCAGTTGCATTCCATTATTAGCAGAGAATGCTGTGGATCAATATTACTCTTTATGAACAATTTCTATGGATGCTTAGGGAAAAAGAGGTTTAACCCTTGTTTTCAGAGACTCCTGTAACATATTGCATTAATTTTTCTATTGCTGCATAAAACTTGCCACAAGTTTGGCAGTTGATGTAACAGTTACCTCATAGTTTTCATGGGTCAGGAATCTGGGCAACTTAGCTGGGTCCTCAGCTCAAGGTCTTACAGGCCATAACCAAAGGTTTGAGTGGGCTGTTTTCATTCTGGACTCTGCAGTCCTCTTCCAAGCTGATTCAGATTGTTGGCAGAATTTGGTTCTTATGGCTGCAGGACCCAGGTCCTCAAATCCTAGAGGCCTCCAGTGACAATGAGTGACTCCATTTTCTGATGCTCGACTTCTGATAGTCTTTAAGCCTTGCCCCTCCCTCCTCCCTGTGTGCCCCACACCTGGGCAAGCTGATAAGAGGGCTAGGTACTGCCCCCTTCTGTTGCTGGAAGGAGATTCAAACCATCCAAGTCCCTGCCCATACCTGAGAACCCTCATCTCAGCCCCACCCCTAACTGCAGTAAAAACTCTGACTCAGCCTCCTTTTCCGGTTCTCTCAAGCCATTTTCCACCCAGCATAGAAACCTCACCTTGTTGACAAAGGCTCAGTTATGTAGGTAATAAGTCTTTTTATACCCTCTTGGTGTGTATCATCTTGTGACTGATGATAAGACTGTATCATCATTATTGACATACAAACTAAATGTTGAGTGTGTGTGGGGGTGCATCCTACTCATCCAGGTGGTTCCAGTAATTGGTGCTATTAGCAGGATGCTGTCAGTGACCACCAATATGGAGGTCTTCCAGCTTTTGATGTGGTGAGCTAATTGGCTCTGCTGTCTGATGGTGAGCTTGTGCTTTGAGCTGTACTGTCCTACATTTGCTGAGCCCTACTAAACCTCTGTCATGGATTTAGTCCACCTGTGTCAGACATTTCAGTAATTATTGGTATTTAAGGACAAGAATATGGTACTAGCACCCTCCTTAAAGTAGCCCTGAGTCACATATCTTGCCCTAGACCTATCTGTGTGTCTGTGAAGGTTAATTTTATGTGCAATTTGACTGGGTCGTGGGTATTTTATGGCTAAACATTATTTGGTCAAATGTTTTTCGGATGTGTTTCTTGGTGGTTTTTCTAGATGAGATTAACATTTTAAATGATAATTTGAGTAAAGGAGATAGCCCTCCCCAATGTGGATGTGCCTTATCCAATCCATTGAGGGCCTAAATAGAATAAATGGACTGAGTAAGAAAGAAGTCTCTGTTTCTGCCTGTCTTTGACATGAGACATTGGCATTTTCCTGCCTTCAGACTCAGACTCAGGCTGGAAGTTATACCATCAACTCTCCTGGGTCTCTAGCTTGCCAACTCTGCAGCTCTTGGGACGTCTCAGCCTCTATAATCACAAGGACCAAATCTTTATTATAAGGAAATCTATCTATCTATATGTCTATCTGTTTATCTATCTATCTCTTATTGATTCTGTTTCTCTGGAGAGCCCTAATACAGTGTCTTAGAATGAAGCTATGACTGACATGAGGCTCGGGGGGAAAACTCTGACCCTATGACCAATTGGTTGTGTGTCTTAACCAGGTGTTGACCCTCATCTACACAGTTATCAGGGGAAAGACTATACCCTATGTGAGAGACAGATCCATCCATTGGGTGGTTGTTTGTGAAAGACCAGTCATCAGAGGTGTGCTGAAGTCCACACTCCTAAGAGCAGATGACTTACCAGGATCCTAAATACCTCTGCTACTGCTGCTGCCTATGACCGGTAAGCATATAATAGGATTATAGAGGAAAACACCCATAGCACCCTATGGCACAACAAAGGGATTAATTCAAACCTGACTCAAGGTCAGGGTCCTTCAACCCTATAAAGTAACCATTGCCATGGAGACAGCTTTAACCCTGATGATACATGTTTGAGGCTCTCTGGACAATGAAACTCATAAATAGAACAGAGACGAATCCCTCTAAAGTAGATCCAGTAAAAACAGCAACCAAAAAAACAAAAAAAAAAAAAAAGAAAAAGGAAGGAAGGAGAATAAAAGAAAGAAAGAAACTCAGGTACAGCAAAGGAAACAAAAATTGAAACAGAGGTCCACACTTTGACCCAGTTTGACCCACTTTTGACTCAAAATTTATTAAAAGAAACTACTAAAAGAATAAAAAGAAAAAGATAAAAGGTGTCTTATTGTCTCCTGTACCTCTCCAACACAGGTTCTGAATTAACTTTAATATGTGCTGGAATGTATCAATTGGCAAACTTTCATGACCTTAATCAATATTGGAGCTCCAATTGATTACACTTTATGATCCCACTAAATTTAAACAAGGTAATCCCTATAATTTTAGGGGACTTCTTGAGTATAAACTAGAGGACAAACAGATGTGCCTCACTTTAGTCATCAGAAGTATTCCCTGTGGTCATAACACCTACTTCGCTAAAGTACCCCATCATGGGTATGGATGCTGTCATCCAATGAGCAATACATTAAAATTAAATTGAGTATTTGGCTCTTACAAATTCATATGAGAAAATGGAACTCTATGGACCTTACTTCCAATAAAAGAGTTAATATTGCCCAATGTAAATTGAACAGGGCCTTCAAGGAACGAACCTCATACCTAGTTAGAAAAAGGGTGATTATTCCTATGGCTTGTTGTTAGTCCAATTTGACCTGTTCTTAAACCTGGAAAGAATAAATGCTGCCTTACAGTGGATTACTGCAACATTAATTTTGTGGTCCCATCAATTAAGGCCATTGTATACAATATTGTTGAAATTACTGACTCCATTCAATCAGCAATTGGCAAATATTTTGTATTATAAATTTGGCTAACATGTTCTGTTTACCATCTCTTACTGTAATCTCTCAGCTGTAGTTTGTCTTTACCTCTGAATACACATTTACTAAATACCCATGGGATACCCCAGCAGCTTTGCCCTTACAAACAATATTTGCAGGCAAGGTCTTGCATGCAACCACCTCCCGGACATACAAATAAAAAGGAGCTCACAAAAAGTGGCTGAGCCATTGCCGCACACATAGAGCAAGAGCCCCCATCTTGGTTGAATTCTTGAAAATTATTTGGTAAATCAAGTGGTGTTCCATCCCTAACACTCTCAGTTAACAACCACTGACCCTCTCAGCATCCACAACTTCTTTTAGGCATTTGGGTTCCAGAGGGAACATATTTTTTATTTACAAATATTATTTAAGCCTATTTATGCTGTTATTTGCAAATCAGCCCAGATTAAATGGAGCCCCCTCCAACCAAAGGTTCTAGAACCTGTCCAAACTATAATACAACAGATACTCCCACAGTTCCTGCCTCTCAAAGAAACCCAAAACTCATTCATAGTAGAAGTTTTAGCAATGTCCTTTTATGCCTTCTGGATTCTTTGGACATCCTATGATGACCACAAGTTGCCCAAAAGGCATCTGATGCAAGAAATTGCATCCCTTAGCTGCTTGCTATATACCTTAGAGTGTAATTGCTGGCTGCATACTGGGTTCTCCTAGAAACATAGGCTCTCACAGACCCTGAGCCTGTGATCCTCTGTGCCTAGCTGCCCATATACCTTGGTCATGGAAGAAGCACCCCACAAGCTCGGCTACTGAGTTTCCTTAACACAGGATGGAGCCAAACCTGGGATGTCTGACATATTCCACCCACAGGAGGGGGTGACCTCCCCTATCCTCACTCCCTTGCCAATGGCCACAGTCTAGGAGGTTGTCACCCCTCTTCAAGAACACCTGGGCTGCTGGGGAGCTCCTTAGGATCAATGGAGTGAATAGCACTGGGTGTTTGCACACTTTATTACAAATGATGGGCTCACTGGAAAGCTCCTGCTGTTCATCCCTTAACCAGGTGTCCCTGATAAAGGATAGGTACCAAGGATTAGCACAATTGACCAAACTTCAGGCAGTCATCTTAGCGCTGAATGCCCAGGCCAACAAATGGCCCCATCTGCACATCTTTACAGACTCTTGGGCAATTGCCTAAGAGTTGCTTCATTTGAATTAAAGAATTCTTGGAATCTCTTGCCTTCTAGAAACCCAAAATACAAATCAAGGTCACATATGTCTTTACACCCAGTAAAACCACATACAAGGCCTCAATAGGATACTCCTTACCCGCTTCGGAGTTACATATATTGTTGATAGTGATCAGGGTGTTCATGTTATTTCTAAGAAAACACAATATTGGGCTCTTAAACAAGGCATTCAACAAAACCTTCATCTTCCTTCTTAGCATCAGGTTACAGGCCTCAGAGAGCACCATGATGACCTACTTATCCAAGTTTAATTTTAATCACATGAATAATGGCATGTTTTAGTCATCAAACATCAGAGGTGAATTCTAATACAGAATTTGACTCCATTTTTTTGAGGTATGCTGACAGCTTTTCTGTACTCCTCCCTCATCTCTTTCTGCCCCACATCTGGGAATGCTGAAAAGAAAACTTGGATGTTCCCTCTTTTGCCACCAGTGGGAGATTCAAACCATGCTAGGCCCTTCTCACAAGAGGCCCCATCACCTAACCAAAACAAAAAAATTCTCAAGCCTGTGTCCTTTCCTTGCTTTCTTAAGCCATTTTTGGACCAGCATGGGAGGCCCATCCTGCTCTCACCACAAAGCCTCAATATGTCAGTAACAAAACTTTTCGTACTCTCTTGGTATGTATGTAGTGTTATCAGTCTCAACATCTGAAACAAACTTTGGGTGGAGGCTCATTCTGTTGATTCAGGGTGGCTAAAACATTGCATCTCTCATGAGAAGTTCATAGCATGCCTGTTAGCTTTTTCATTACCAGAGGGAGAGCATCTCTCTGACTTCTCCTTTCCCTGACCTCTACACCTTCTTTAAGAAATTTGACTGATTAGGCCAGGCCCATCCAAGGTATTTTGTCTTTTGATTAACTTGAAATCAATTATTAGAGACCTTATACACACTGGCAAAATACTTTCGCCTTTACTGTATAAGATAACATAATTATAGAGGTGATACCTATCACATTTGTCATATTTTATTGTTAGGAGCAAGTTATATGTGCCATCCATATCCAAGGAGATGCCATTGTACAATGGCATGGGCCACTGGGGGTCACGTTTTCATTCACTTACAACAGGTATACATATATCAATTTGTTATTCAATTATTAATTATTTTTTATTTTCTATAACCTTATATATTTTTTATCAAGCTTATTTGCCACAAATTGAGACGGGTGAATTTGTCTCCTACAACTAGTATTTTCTGTTTTTCCTTATATCTTCTGTAGTTGTTGCATTCATAATGTTGATGCTAAGCTATTCTGCGTAGATCACCATAAATGTTAGGTCTGCATTGTGGATTACAAAGCTTATCATTGTAAAGTGCCCTTCTTTGTAACAGATGTTTATTTTGTTATTTAAAATCCTGAATTCAATCACTTACCTTTTTAAGTTCACGATATTTGTGTTTTTCTTTGTTTGTTTTCATTTGTCTGGAACATTTTTGTACAAACACGTTGAATTTCTTTTTTAATGAATATTGCTCATCTATAACTCAAAGTTCGATTTTACTTTAGATTCCAATTTTTGATTTTTTCTTTTAGCATGTGAATTTAGCTCATTTACATTTATTTATATATAATAGATATATTTGATATTATTTCTTTGCTTATATGTTCTGCTGTGACTCCTGTTTTTATAGCTTTTAAAATATATTTTGTATATGTCTGCTTTCTGAATTTCCTTCTTTAAAGTTTTGCTGTGTATTACTACTTGCTCTAATGGTTATCTAAAAGGTATTTTAAAAATATCTTTGTACCTCTTTAGACAATATCTGTTTTCTGCTCTGTACAATGATGGAATTACGATAAACCTTCCTTAGCCAAAACCCTTGGGGCCACATGTTCAGAATTAAAATTTTTAGAATTTTAGAAAAATAACATAGTGCTTATACCATGTATTACATACCAACATGTTGAATTATACCGTTAATATTACATTAGTAAAATGTGTGCTCATTCGCATAGTGCACAGAAAGGGAAATTACAAATAGCCTCACATTCAGATCAAGTTTTAAACTGAATGGTTAGATAAGTAAGTTACTATCTTCAGAACTTTTAGGATTTAAGAACTTCAGAAAACGGATCGTAGACCTTTGTACAGTGTTTTCTTCTTTTTTCTCTACCAGCATATTTAACTGATTATATTTTTCCTTTGATTTATCTTTATAACTTCAAATATACCTATATTTCTACCAAATAGCTTAACAGCTTTTAATTATATCTCTGTCAACCAGCCATTTTTAAAAAATTGAGAGGGGGCCGGCACTGTGGCTGAGTGGTTAAGTTTTCGCGCTCTGCTGGGTGGCCTAGGGTTTTGCTGGTTCCGATCCTGGGCCAGGACATGGCATCGCTCGTCAGGCTACGTTGAGGCGGCATCCCACATGCCACAACTAGAAGGACCTGCAACTAAGATAATCAACTATGTACCAGGGGGGATTTGGGGAGATACAGCAGGAAAAAAAAAAAAAAAAAGGTTGGCAACAGTTGTTAGCTCAGATGCCAATCTTAAAAAAAAAAAATTGAGAAAACTAGAGATGTACAAAAACTCCTACCTTTTTTTCCCCTTTCAATTTTAGAAATTTTGTACCATTTTATATTTTCAAGGTTTATAATTTTTATGTTTTTTTCTGGAACTATAATTACCAAATTTATTGCAGACTTTAGTCAAACAATTCATGTACTCAATACTCAATGCTGGAATTTTGCCATAATAATTTAATTCACTAATTGGTTGGCTGGGGTTCATTCTCTAGTAGTTTCCTGAAGAATAAGTACAGGAACAATGCTACCTGGGCACTCCTATGCCTTTGTATTTGTGTTTCTAGTTTTGGCTTTGTGTTTGCACTATTGTTTGGCCAGGCATGTAATTCTTGGACCATTCTTTCTCTCCCTGAGGCTGTGCGGGCGTTGCTCTAAGGTAGTCTAGCCTTGAAGAATATATGCATAGCTGAGCCCTGCCTTTTTCTTTTTTTATAGGAAGTGTGATATTTTATATAAATCTTCAAATTATTTTTTTAAGTAAATTCATGAGGCTATTTTAGTGTTGCTTATTTTGTGTCATTTTCCCTCCACATATACAGTGTTTCTTTTAAATATAAAATTTCAAGTAATTTTTGGGGCTGGTCCTGTGGCCGAGTGGTTAAGTTTGCATGCTCCGCTGCAGGCGGCCCATTGTTTCGTTGGTTCGAATCCTGGGCACCGACATAGCACTGCTCATCAAACCACGCTGGGGCAGCGTCCCACATGCCACAACTAGAAGGACCCACAATGAAGAATATACAACTATGTACCGGGGGGGTTTGGGGGAAAAAAGGAAAAAAGGAAAATCTTTAAAAAAAATTTCAAGTAATTTTTATAAATGGAAATTTTTCTTTAATGGTTTACATAAATAATGTTTTCCTGTTTCATTGTCCTAATTCTTTCCTTGGACACACTCATTCTATATTCGAGCTCCATTTTTCCTTTTATTTTCATATTTTCTCATAATACTTTTTTTCTTTTAGTGAGGAAGATTCTCCCTGAGCTACCATCTGTGCCAATCTTCGTCTATTTTGTATGTGGGATGTCTCCATAGCATGGCTGATGCGTGAAGTAGGTCCACACCTGGGATCCAAACCTGCAAACCTGGGCCACCAAAGCGGAGCACATGAAACTTTAACCACTCAGCCATGGAGCCAGCCCCCTCATATTTTCTCATAATACTTTTAAAAAATCAAAGTATAACTCATATACCATAAAATCTACTCTTTGGGACTGCACAATTCAGTGGATATTACTATATTCACAAAGTTGTGCAACCACGACAACTACTTAATTCTAATTGTATCACCCCAAAAGGAACCCCATACATGTTAGCACTCACCTCTCCTTACTCCTTCCTTCTGGACCCTGGCAATTACAAATCTGCTTTCTGTCTCTATGGATTTGCTTATTTTGGATATTTCATGTAAATGGAATTATACAATATATGAACTTTTGTGTCCAGCTTCTTTTACTTATAATAATGTTTTAAAGGTTCATCCATCTTCTTAGATATATCAGTACTTTCTTCCTTTTTATGGCTGGATATTATTCTATTTGTGGATATATCACAATTTGTTTATTCATTCATTAGTTGATGCACATTAGGTTGTTTCCACTTTTTGCCTATTATGAATAACACTACTATGATCATGCATGTACAAGTTATGTGGACATATGTTTTAATTTCTCTTGGTTACATATCCAAGAATAGAATTGCTGGGTCATATGGTAACTCTATGTTTAACCTTTTGAGAAACTGAGAAACTGTTTTCCAAAGTCCTGTACCATTTTATACTCCTATTAGAAGTTTATGGTGGTTCCAATTTTTCCACATCCTTTCCAACACTTGATTATAGCCATGCTAGTGGATGTGAAATGGTATCTCATTGCAGTTTTGATTTGCATCTCCCTAAAGACTAATGATGTTGAACATCTTTTCATATGCTTATTGGCCATTTTTATATCTTTTTTGGAGAAATGTCCATTCAAATTCTTTGTATTTTTTTAAATTGGATTGTATTTCTTATTGTTGTGTTGTAAGTGTCCTTTATATATTTTGACTACTAGATCCTTATCCAACAGCCCTGGTGGTCTAGTGATTAAGATTCAGCACTCTCATCGCCATGGCCCAGGTTTATTTCCTGGTCATGGAACAACCCATGTGTTGGTTGTTGCACTGTGGCAGCTGTATGTTGCTGAGATGTTGAAAGCTATGTCACTGGTACTTCAAATATTAGCAGGGTCACCTATGGTGGAGAGGTTTCAGAGGAGCTTCTAGACTAAGACAGATAAGAAAGAAGGAACTGGCCACCAACTTCTGAAAAAATTGGCCATGAAAACTCTATGAATAGCAATGGGGTGTTGTCTGATATAGCCCTGGAAAGTGAGAGAATGGTGCAAAGAGACCAGGCCGGTTTCTGCTCTGTTGTACCAAGGGTCACCAGGGGTTGGAATAAACTCAAGAGCATTAACAACAAAGACCCTTATCAGACATATGATTTGCAAATATATTCTCCCATTCTCTTTTTACTTTTTGACAATGTGCTTTGAAGCACAAAAGTTTTTTATTTTAATAAAGGCTAATTTATCTTTTAAAAATATTTTTTGTTGCTTGTGATTTTGGTGTCATATCTAAGAAGCCATTGCCTGGTGAAGATTTATACCTGTGCTGCTTCTAATAAGGTGTCTTCTCAGGTCTTTCCTGGGCATGTGCACATCCTTATGTGTATGTATGGCCTTCTAGATCCCTAAGAATATGTCAAATCTTTTCAAAAAGTCTATGGACCTCTCTGTCCCCAGTTTTTCCTTTTAAGCTTGTTGGTTACTCTGTTATTTCTCCAACTATTATTCACTGCCTCTGGTCGATGCAATATTAAACAATTGTTTCTGATTCATTTTGTCAAACACCTCCACGGAAACAGCTGTTCCTACACAGGAAACTCTGAATCAGATCGGATAAAAACAGCCTTGCAAGTGTGGTCTTCCAGAGAATCATCAGACAATTCAAATAATTACAATTCTTTGAAAATTGGGCTTTGAAGGAGCTCTGTTCTGTCCTCTCTGGTCACTGCAAAGCTTTTGGTTTTCACCATGATGGCAGACTGACTCTTAAGGTTGCTACAGAACTGGGAAGAGGAATATGGGAGTAGAAGTTGTTGAACTGCTTCAAAGTTTATCGTTCTTGCCAACATTGTCTTTTTTTTTTTAAATAAACCTTCTGGGTTGTTGTAAAACTTTGCTTAATTTGCAAAGTTATGAAAAAGTTCATTCTGATGATTTTTGCCAGTATTCTCTTTACTTTTATGAAAGAGAATATTTTTGGAAGTCCTTAATCTGCCATTTTCACTGACATCACTTCTCTGATTCTATTTAACTTATTCGTTTTCATTTTGTTTGCTTGCTTCACACTTTCTTCTCCATGTTTCTTATTGTTTTTGTGATTTTTGCTCTATTTTAAACTTCATTCTCTTTTAAGTAATGTCTTGATTACCATAATGATTTAAATTTTTTCTTTCACTTGTGTGGATTTTGTTTTATTTCTTTTGTTAAATTTCTAAAGCACCCTCAGCTCTTTTATTTGTGCTTTTTAATCCTGTTTTATGGAGGCTATACTTTCTTTTCTTTCTTTTTTTATTCATGTCAATATATTTGGTCAAAATTTTCATCTGTTCTTTGTAACATTTTTGCTGTCATTGCGTACTCTTGGCCTACAATTTATTTACCAATACTCCTTTATTTCTTATGGAATATTTCAGATATTCTGTGCTTGTTCCTTTTGATATTCTTAATCAATGTTGAATGAAGTAAGTTGTTTCTAAACAAGTTTATTTTTTAAGAGCTTTTTATATGAACCGAGTCAGTGTTGTGTGCTCTGGACAAACATTGATTCTCCTTCATTCATTGCATTTAGTATAGGTATGTGAGTTCTTAAAGTCATATTCTTCCAAAGCAACTTTAAATTGTCACAGCATTGTTGTTTGTAATGCAAAGTATCTCTCCTCCACCCATGTTTTACAGATATGTTTCTCTTTCAAAATATGACTTTTCTGTATGATTTTTCATTTGTCTACCTTCTTCTTGAGACTCTACATTAAATGGAAATCAAGGCAGTCTTCCATAGCAGCCTCATACCTGTTAGTATTATTATAGTAAATTTTTTATGGTTTTGAAACTCAAGCTATACCATTTCCTATGTGTAGGGGTTATCTATTAGCTTTTTCTGAAATCCACAATGATAGGTATCTTCTCTGAGTGTCTCCATGCACGTCTATTTCATCTTCACTACATTTTGTTTTTCACCTTTCTTTCCTCATTTTATGGTCCATGTTTTAAAAATTCTTTTAATTTCATTTGGGAAGGTTTATTCAATTCTGCTTTTTCACTCTCTTGGATATCTTAGATGAATTCTAGAAGAAATAATAGAAAAGCATGAGTTTATGTTGCCATATTAAGACTGGCAATTTCAGTCCTAGCTTGTTTAACTTTACATACAACTAAAGAAGGAATAATTAATTTTAGCAGTTGCAATGAGCATATGCAATATCACACTAGAAAGTATGCTTTGAATTTTATTCACCATAAAATTAATTAGTTTAAATTATTTGCTTCAAGTATCTTGCTAGGTCCCTTGGGCCCAATGATAATTATTTATACAGCATCTTTTCTGTGATGGAGATTAAGGCTTTAATTAAACATTAAGTGTTTTACATGAAGATAAAACATATAGATCTAAGCCTAAGTTACAATTGACTTTGGAGCTATAAACTCAGACTGCATGGGTTGAAATCTCACCTCTAACACTATCTGTGTGACTTGGAGCAATTTACTAAACTTTAAGTCTCACTTTTCTAATCTTCAGGATAGGGATAATCAAAAACCAAACCAAAAACTATCATTTAGATTTATCGTAATGATGTAATAAAATAATGTACATAACATAGTGGCTGGCATATAATAAATACGTGATGCATATTGGCTATTTTATAGTTAGCTATTTTAATATATACAGAACATACATAATAGGCATATGTTCTAACCAAGTGGATTAATTAGCTAAGGTGATTTTTAACTCTGGAGGTTTCTGATTTAAAAAAAATATTTCCTGATTTAAAAAATGGAAACATCTTTTAAAATGCCATAAAATAATCTGAATGTTTGAAGGAAAGCTATAGTGCTTTATTCCTGGCAGAGGCTTTTCCTGTGTATCCTTTGATCTTCTTAGCAACCCAGTGAGATATACAGATCAGACTGGAAGAGAAATAGTAAGAATAACAATACATTTCTCTATGTAAAATGTCATGTGGTGATGACTTTTTACTAACATTGTCATGAAATTGGAGTTATATGGTGAAGTGGAGGGCATTTTATTTTTTTCATAAAGTGTAGTCATTACTGTTTGGGGAGGGAGGCTTATTTTTTTCTTTTATGAGGAAGATTGGCCCTGAGCTAACATGTGTTGCCAACCTTCCTCTTTTTGCTTGAGGAAGATTGTTGCTGAGCTAACATATGTGCCAGTCTTCTTCTATTTTATGTGGGATACTGCCACAGCATGGCTTGAGGAGAGGTGCTAGGTCTCCACCCAGGATCTGAACCTGCGAATCCCAGGCTGCTGAAATGTAGTGCGCGAACTTAACCACTATGCAACTGGGCCGGCACAAGGGCATTCTTTTTTGGAGGCAGACAGAACCAGATCTGGCTTTGTAAATTACTAGCTGTGTGATCTTTAGCAGGTTACTTAACACCTCTGAATTCCATCTATTATATTACAATGATAACGAGACTATCTCATTCCAAAGAGTTGTTTTGGAGATTGAGAAGTTATTAGTTACTTCCCTTCATTCCTCTGATTTTTGCAGTATTGATGGTTCCAAAGCAAACATTTTAAGTAATGATTTTCTTAACTGTTGCTACAACTAGGGAAGCCATTGTTGAAAGAGTTTAAGGTTAAATGGATAGAGTCAGAGAATGATAGAGTGGTTAAACATTCTTTTCTAAAATGGTATTATTGATATAGAATGTGAGCTTCCTGAAGATCTTTCATTTCCTTATGCCAGCATCTAGCAGAGAGCTTGGTGGTGCTCCATGAATGCTTGTTAAATTAATATACTTGTAAGTAAGGGCCAAGTTTAGTTCAAGGCCACAACTAGGTTGGTGAAGCAGAACTCCCAGGTTCTTCTATGTAGAAGCTGTCTGTGAGTGGGTATTGGAGTTAACCTAGGGATTAGCTACTGGTTACCTCTGTGTGGAGACGGGTAAGGAAAAGAGAGGAAGTTCCAGTAGTAGTTTCCTAGGGCTGCCTTAAAAAATTACCACAAACTGATGGCTTAAAATAACACAAATTTATTCACTTATAGTTGCAGACATCAGAAGTCCAATACAGAGTTAAAATCAAGGGCTTGGTGGGACTGTATTCCCTCTGAAGGCTGCAGAGAAGCATTAGTTTCCTTGTCTTTTCCAGCTGCTGGGATCTGTCCACTTTCCTTCCTGATGCTTTCCCTTATCTTCAAACTCAGCAACAAAGCATTGAGCCCTCACAATGTATCATTCTGGTCTCCCTCTTCTGCATTCCTCTTACAATTTTTAGGACCCCTGTGATTACATTAGAATGATTTGAATGATCCAGGATAATTTCCCCATCTCTATTTAACTTAATCACATCTGTGTGGGGGCTCAAAATTGGCCACCTCAAAATGTATCTCTTTGACTTGATTATTTTTAAGAACAGAAGACTCTGAAAGAAACTTCAACCTTCCTCCCTAACTGCCTAAAATAATTTAAGATAAAAGGTCTGGCCCCAGGACAGGTCGTCACCATAGATATCTCTGGGTATTGGTAGACTGTGAGAGTCCTTGCTAAGCCCATTCTTATCAGTTATGTTTACCGAACAATTTCTTTTCCATTTTCATGTGAATTTCCTTCTTCTCCTTTGAAGTCCCAAACTGATATCCCCAACACCTTCCTTTGTCTTTAACTGAAGATGATATTTAAGGTAACAGCTTCAGCCATTCTGGTGAGTTACCCAGTTTTCCTGTGATTCTCCCATCTACATGTGTTATAAAACTTTCTTTGAAATTCTCCTGTTATTCTGTCTCATGTTGATTTAATTTGTAGACCAGCCAAAAGGACCTAGAGGGTGTAGAGGGTTTGTCTTCCTCATCTACAGTTTGCTGACTTGGACGAGATAAAATTTCACTGGCTGGACACTGCACACTGCTGGCCTATTGCAGTTAAGAGATTCTGGACCCCTGACAAGAACCAGTAGGAGGTAAGAGTTCTTACTATGTCAGTCTCTCGGATTTCTGCCTGCAAAGTCCAATGGAAGTTAGAGTGTTGAGGGTTTTTTCATTTTCTAAATTTAGATTAGTAGGTGAAAATATTGGTGAAGCTAGCTTCTTGGACTCAGTGGCTCTAGGAAATTTGGTTGGTACTCATTAGTTAATTAATCCTTTTCCTCCCAGAGATAGTCACTATTTTTCCTTTCTCTGTCTTTTTTGTTGTTTGTCATAAGACACTGGCATCTCTATAATCCTGTTGTCTGGGACTATGCATATGAGGTGAAAACTGTTGCTAAGGACATCTTGGAAGCCAAAAAGGCCACAAATTTGGTGGATGCATGTCAAGCAGTCAAGAGCCATTAGATCACTCGCCACCTCAAGAAGTCTCCTGTGAAAGGATAAGTTGGGTCATGGAATGGGGTAGATGACACAGGTCCCCACCAACCTCAAGAAGATGTCCATGCAATGACAAGGTACTCTGTAAAACCACACATCTTCCTCAACCTCATGGCACTTCCCTTCTAGGTATTAATTTGGATCTGAGAGACCCAAGGCTTAGCTAAAACTTTTAATGTGCATATTAGATGAGTTTTTTTCTTTTGTCTTGTTCTAAGTCTTGAGAGGTTGGCTTTGTGACCTTTCTGGTCTCTGCCATCTAGAGGATGCATGTACCAGCATGCATCTTGGTGACCAGCTGAGTACACTGGAGTTCCAGGACACACTCTCTTTGGCTGTATCAGCTCTCAGGGGAGTTTGTCCTAAGGAGTCCCAATTGCTTTCATAAGGGACTTTCACAACCTTCATTGCTTATTGTGCAACGATAGGCTTTGCCTTCTTAGACTATGTTTTGGGAGTGAACTTTCTGGATCTCTTTTGAGGATATTACTTTCACCCATAGTTAAGCTTATTGGTATGAATCTCTATTAAGATCCATCAATGTGGCCAGACAATGGACCATTTAAAGTAGAAAAACTTCTAAACTGAGAAAAAAATTTGTGAGAGCTCTCATCACAATTGTTTTATTGGTATCTATGAAAAGGCCAAACTGAAAAGGAAATACACAAAGTAATAATGACTAGCCTTAAGACCCTGACTCCAGCTACAGTTAAATTGAGAAAATGGAAAAGTGTAAGTGCAGATAAGATTATAAAAGTTGGAATGTTTGAGCTAATTTTATATAAAGAGGTAATATCAACTTTATCTGAGTATGTTTTGAAATGTCTGACTAGGAATGCTTACCCTGTCCAAAATTATAAGACCAAGACCTGTTGATAAAGTCCTAATGAAAGCTGTGATTAGGGGTATAGAAGTTGATGAAATTCAGATAAAGTTTTGGAAAAAAATGATATGTTTATGGGCTATATGTGAAGTGATTGTATCTCTCTTTGCCTAATTGCATTATAGATTGTATTGTGGGGGTAAGGAAGGTCGTGGGAAGATGGGAGCAGAAACTCTACATCATAAAGGCACAGAGAATGCAATCAAGTGTTCTTGAAGATGGAGTTTCTGGGGCATATTTGCATTCTCAGTTTCTAATATCTCAATCTTTCATCTCAATTAATGTCTAGGAGTGTTTGGAGAGGAACAGCTTTGAGATTGGCAAAGGTGAGAACTTTGAATTGCTTTCTAGAGCCTTACCTCTGGCCTTGCAGAGATTTGCAAGACAAAGATAGTTGCTTCCATTTCCCCAAAGAGCTGGATTACAGTCTGAATGACAAAAGAGGCTGACTCATCCCTCCAGCTACACCATTCCAATTGGTTCTTTATATCAGGGAAATTTTTAACTTAAGAGGCAAATCAAAAGGTTTGTATGTTTTAAAATTTTCAGTACAATGTATCACATCTTTAAAAGTTTGCACAAAAAATTTAACAAAGGCTTGTTTTTCACAAAGCACAAAGCATTTATCAAAACCTGTCCTTGGAAATGCAACTGTTCCTCATAAACTAGTGAGTTTTCTATTGCACGTGATCCATAACAAAAATTTAACAGAAGCTATAAGGTCTCTGTCTATTTCTACCTGTCTGTACATGTATGTCCATACATATATCTTATAAGTGTAAGAGTTTTTTTACCTCCAGATAGTATGGCCAAAATTAAGAACTCTGTTTCTTTGGCTTAAATTAAGCACCTGCACAAATTATTTCTAAATGTAATGGAAACTAACCCAAATATCTTTCAAGTTAATGTGATATGAAATAATCTTTGGTAAATGAAAAATTTGTTTAAATTTGTTGGTTTGATTAAAATATACATGTCCTCAGAGTTATCAGTGTTTGATATGATGCAGACATGCAGCCAGGGTTTACTAGTGAAAGAAGCTCATATTATCCCTGTTACAAATTTGTCAGCAAAAATATCTTGGAATAATAGCTAATTTTGTCAAACATCCCTCGAAGTTTTTGTGGGTAAATTAACATAATTGTGGGGAACACATGATTTAAGTCTAAGTGAGATAAGAATCTATAGATAAACTTTTAACACTAATTATAGTTTATGGCATGTGTATTTAAAATAACTTCGAAAATCTCTATGGTAACTTGAAACTTTGAAGTTTTCCTAGGTTAAATTAAATGATAAAAATTCATTGAATATCTAGATCATTTCCAAATAAGATAAAATATTAGAAAGTAATTACTAAATAGAGGTTTACCTACTTTGTATTCTTATTACAGAGAAACTAAAAAGTGTTTGGGTCTATTAGTAAGCATGTCTTGTATTTTATTAAAAGATTGAGCTATAAAGTAGTGTGTTTCTAGAAATTATAAAAAGCATTTATAAACTTGCCAAGCCACAGAATACTATGTAAGATAATGTCTTTTCAGTAAAGAAGGTATAAAGCATGGAAATATTTTTGTTTATTTAGTTAAGAAAGAGAAATTCGTCCTGAAGTACTAGGAGATGAAAAAGGAGGCATGGGACAAATTCTGAACATAAAAAGAAAGTTATAGAAGCTTTGTGAAAGAAAAATTCTGAAAAAAAGAGTTGTGCATGGTCAAGATGGCTAAGATTGAAATGAATTTAATTAAGTAAATGGGTTTTAATATCAAAAGTAAGCTAATACAAAATTAGAATTTTTTTTTTTTTTGAGGAAGATTAGCCCTGAGCTAACTACTGCCAATCCTCCTCTTTTTGCTGAGGAAGACTAGCCCTGAGCTAACATGTATGCCCATCTTCCTCTACTTTATATGTGGGACGCCTACCACAGTATGGCATGCCAAGCAATGCCATGTCTGCACCCAGTATCTGAATTGGCAAACCCTGGGCGACCAAAGCAGAATGTGTGCACTTAACTGCTGTGTCACCAGGCTGGCCCCAAAATTAGAATTATTTTCCCCTTTCTCTTAAAAGGATAGTTTTCTTGAACTTTTAGTCTGCTTTTGATAGAGAGATTATAAAAGGGTTTTTATTTGAGTAGTCTATCAGAAGGATAGCGATTTTGTGTTTTATCAAAACAAATTTCCTGTATTGGTTTTATCAGGTCTTTAATCACAGATGTTAAAGTTTTTCTTACAGCTATTTAATTTTCTGCATTTGCCTGAAAATCTTTAATGGACACAATAGACCAATGGATAACTAAGCATTGTTTCATAGGGACCTATGATATTATGTGGGTAAATGTATTGATATAATTGTTTTAAAAGATATATAACATTCCTAAAATGCTGATCTGTCCTGGTTGTCAGTCACAATTCTAGTTATTATTTTAAAGTGGTGTATGTCACAGAAATAACCAAATTTCTTTGTCAGTTGCCATTTTTAAGTCCTTTGTTATTTGCAGACAGCTTTACTCTGATGCTTTTGCAAATGTCTTCATCTTTACAAAGATTCTTGGAAAGAATTCTGACACTTACTCTAGAATATAGGTTTCTGATAATCTTTCAGATCACAAAACTGAACTGAGTAAAAAAAAATGCAAAACTCTAATGGAGAAACTGATGACTTCATGAAACTGCTAACAGAAGATTAAGATCAAGAATTGATTACACAGGACTGAATGAACTGATGAGGATGATTATAATTTTTAAGACTTTTCTTTTGAAATATTATTTTTTAAAATGTTTTGTTTTTTCAGATTTAAGGGAAACTTTTTCTCCTAGGGTAACTATGACCTAATAATTTGGTAAATTATATTTTTGTAAACAGAATTGAAACATTTCTCTTTTTTCCCCACCTGATCCCTCCAGTATCTGAAAAGTTTTAATGAATGAATATTCTTATTTTCATGGCAATTTAGTTAGTTGCAGAAGTTCAATAAGAATCTCTTCTCCTTATAACAGGACACAACTGGAAACATTGGTTATATTACCAAAGCTTTGATTGGAATGTCATATTTGAGAGAAACAGGCATAAACTCAGATATGACCAGGCAGCTTTTGAGAAACAAAGATTGGACTTTATGGAATAAAGCCACTTGGAAATATTGACCTGGTTTACAGGGCTCCCAGGTAACCATACCGGGTATGTAAAGAAGGTCACTTATCTGGCAGGTCCGAGGAACCTCAATATTTTGGAAACTCAAAAGAAGAAAGGAATTCACTTAAATTTGTAGCCATTATAGGTTTTGTCTGATAAGTCCTTGGCTTGGCTTTCCTGGCCCTGAGAGAACTTTAAAGTTCAATCTGAATTTCCTTATAAAAACTCCCAGCAAAACAAATTTGAGAGCTTATAGGATCAATTGCTATTCTTGCTATACACATGTAAATAATTGGGCCAAATTTATTGAAACTAGACTTATTTTTCAAACCAGTTCATCTTAATTTGGCTATCTTTGGTAAAAATGAGGGTTATTTGAGAGAGAGAAACTATGTTTTAGTAAAAAACTATAATACACATTTGTGAATATTAGATTCTAGTTCTCTTAATTGTCTGTGAGGTTTTTGTTTTCTACCTGTAAACTGAACTGAATCCTGAATTCATCTACTCTCCTGAAATATCTGGCTACAAATCTCCAAATGAATGTTTTCAATTTTTTCCATCATTTTAATTTGAAATCATTGATAACTGAAACCATCCTTTTTCTTGAATCCCTGCACACTGAAACTTGATATAAATTTTGTAAAGATCACCACAAATCATGCATGTTGCTATGTAAGCCCCTCAAAAGATACTTGAACACCTGATGACATCATCAAGGACATTTTAAGCTACAAAAGATGCTTCAACCTGGATATCTAAAATTCTTCTTGACTGGCTGTCCACTAGGCTCAGAAACTTGTTTATAATTTGCTCCAACCATTAACTTTGTTTTCATTTTTGTTTCTATAAAATGCTTGCTATTAAATACCTGATTGCTTGCTTACACAATATAGGCCTAACTTGGGAGTACACCTGCATCATTACCTTCTGAAATGAATTTAACTGGACTGACCTATTATCAGGACTAAGAAATGTATCAGTTAGATGAAACAATCTACAAATTCAGTTTCTGGACTATGAAACTTCTTAAAGTTTCAAAGGACTGTGAAACTTCTTATAGTTTCAAAGGTGGGACAGTGAGGATCAGAATTGGCCACCCCAAAATGTGTCTCTTTGGCTTGATTATTTTTAAGAACAAAAGATTGTGAAAGAAACTTTGACTTTCCTTCCAATTTCCTAAAAGAATTTATGATGAAAGACCTGGCCCCAGGACAGGCCATCACCATAGATATCTCTGGGTATTGGAGGACTGTGAAGGTCCTTGCTAAGCCCATTCTTATCAAAGTTCTGTTTACCAAACGTTTGCTTTTCAATTTTCATGTGAATTTCCTTCCGTCTCTTTGAAGTCCCAAACTACTACCCCCAACATCCTTCTTTGTCTTTAGCTGAAGATGATATTTAAGGTGACAGCTTTCGCCATTTGGCAAGTTACTCAATTTTCCTGGGTTTCTCCCATGTACATGTGTTATAAAGCTTTGTTTGATTTTCTCCTGTTATTCTGTATTCCATCAATTTAATTCATAGCCCAGCCAGAAGGACTTAGAGAGGGTAGAAGATGTGTCATCCTCCCCTACATCTGCAAAGTTTGTTTCTGCCATTTAAAGTAGCATATTTGCACATTTGAAGGATTAGGATGTAGACATCTTTGGGGGAACATTATCCTGCCTATGAGAAAGCTCTCTGGCAAAGATAAATTACATTAGAACATAGCCTGGGTGCAAGGCTAGGGCACTTTCCTGCTCAACAGCAGGTAAGGCAAGCTGCCTTCTCTGTGCTTCTGGCAGATCCTCTACTATTTATTTTCCTCCAAACCAAAGCAGCATTGATCAAGCTCTGCCTCTTCTCATGTACTTAGGTATTCATGTTGGTGACACCCCTTGCATTTCAATGTATTTCTCCCAGTTGTCCCAGATTTAGCAAATGGCTAATACTTAAATGAGTTTAAAGATGATTGGAAGCAACTATCACCTCTCAGTGCCTTTTAGGAATATAATACATTGAAAAGAACAGGGTGGGGTGGTGCTTGGGAAAAGAATTGCATTTATGGCAGATTCTTCTGCTAGCACAGTCACCTTACTGTAAATAATTGTCTTCCACTGAGTTTTGGGTGGCTTATCAATTTCTCTACAAGTTAAACATCATGTAAAGTGCCCACTCCCCCTTGAAAACAGCCAATTTCATAGCAATTGAGGCTAAGAGAGGTTAAGAAATTTGCCCAAGATGATGTAGCTAGTATAGACTAAATTTTCTAGCCATGCCTCTGTGTGCCTTCTTCTCAGTTCTGCATTTCTCAGTGACTAAATAGTGTCAGAGAGTCAAGGATATCTCATTTCTGAGTATTCAAGCAATCAGGTAGGGAGCAAACAATTTCAGGACCCCTTTAAAATATCTAAAATACAGCCTTAGCCTCTCTACATGAAGAGCTCTCTAGAAGCACAAATTTAAGGTAAGCTAAGTATTTTTTTCCATTGTGACTGCCTTAGACCATTTCAACCTCCTTTCTACGCTTATTTAATTTTTGTATGTAGCTATATATGTATGTATTTCACTGCCTGATCTAACCCTGATTCTTCTCAGACCCCCTCACATTCACACACACCTAAACAGTCATTCTCTCTCCCTTTAAAAAATAGTGCTTATACGGTATTCATTCCTTTTGTTATGCATCATAAAAAACAAAGTCAGGTTCAAGTTCTTATTGAATGAAGAAATTCCCCCCCCCCCCTTATTCTTAGGATCAACTGCAGGAAAAATATTAGAGTTTTTTTAAACTCTAAAAAATTAGAGTTTAAGTCAGTTAGGCTTGGATGCAAACAGTAAAGTCTATATTAGGGTAACCATGTTTGTTTGTTTAGTGTCAGAGAATAAAGGAACCAAAAGAAAACCAAACAGCTTTCTAGGGACCAACTTAACAAAACCATTGTGTCAAAGCCTATTTAGTCTATTAAGAAAGACAAATTGGCTTGCTCTGATCTATTGCCCCTTTAGGCCAAAGTGAATTGACAGTCCAATTATAAAGCATCTGAAGTCAGTTTAAGCATGCTTTTCAAATGAAATCAACATACTTTTATTGATGGTGGTGTTGGCGGTAGTTATTCGTTAACTTCAATCTGTTATAATCTATTTTAACCTGAACTAGCTTTAAAACATTTAAAAGGAAATTGCCAAGGAAACTATGAAAACCAAACATAAAAACAGAGGGTAAGATGGTAGTTACCAGGGGCTAGAGGTGGCGGATGAAGAGAGATGCTTTTATGGGTACAAACTTGCAACACATGACAAATAAGCCCAAGAGATCTAACGCACAGCATACAAGAACAGTATTGTATTATAATCATCAAAATTGCTAAGAGATTAGACCTTAATTATTCCCATCCCAAAAAAGAAATGACAATCTTGTGACTTGATAAATTTGCTAACTAATGCTACAATGACAATCATGTTACAATATATAAATGTATCAAATAAACAGGTTGTACACCTTAAACTTACACAATGTTATATGTCAAATAAATTTCAATAAAAAATTTTAAAGATACTGCCAAGTCATTTTTGCAATATTTTACTCATTCCAGAGGTTCATTTCCCTTTTTGTAATAACCTTAAAATTACTTTTTCTCTTATATTTGTGTTTTCTCTTTTCCTTCTATTTTTGGTGAGCATTGCTCCCATTCTCCCTTCCCCACTCATAGAACTCATGTCTTTAAAGAAAGTTTTCTGTTTAAACCTTGTAATTTTCAGCTTCTGTGTCCCTGTTTTAGAGGACAATTGCTATTTACATGCAGAGAAATTGCATATGTCAGTAGAAATTCTGAGATGATGCTTGTTTGTCAACTGCTTTAAACATTAGCTAGAACACAAAGTAACGCACATTGGACTTGGCAAAAAATAATAATAGTGAATTTTGTGCTTACTTTGGAAGAGGTACTTTATTATTAAAATGACAGGGTAGAAGCTAAACTATAATCCAAATGCAAAGTTAAATTGAATGAAATATAATGGCCTAATTTAGTAGCAGTTTTTAGCAATCTAAAATTTTATCAAAAGCACAAATACAAAATAGAAAAAGAAATTGTGACATTAAAAACATAAATGTGTGGAGGGAGATAAAAATGTAGGGTGTTAGAATGTGTTCAAACTTGACCTTAAATATAGGTTGTTTTACGTAAGCTTCATGGTAACAAAGCAAAACTTACAGTAAATATGCAAAAGATGAAGAGAACTGAATCTAAGCATACTACTACAGCAAAATCATCAAATCACAAAGGAAGAGAGCAAGAAAAGAAGAAAGGAACAAAGGAACTACAAAACAGCCAGAAAACAATTAATGAAACAAAAATACATCTGTACCAATCAGTAATTACTTTAAATGTAAATGGACTAAATTCTCCAATCAAAAGACACAAGTGTCACTGAATGAATGAAAAAAACAAGACCCACGTATCTACTGCCTATAAGAGACACAATTCAGATGTACAGACACACACAAACTAAAAGTGAAGGAATGGAGAAAGTTATTCCATGCAAATGAAAACCAAAGAAAGTCTGACAAACATCAGACAAAATAGAATTTAAGACAAATATTCTAATGAGACAAAGAAGGTCATTATGTAATGATAAAGAAATCAATCTAAAAAGAAGATACATTTGTAAATATTTATGCAAACAACATAAGAGAACCTAAATATATAAAGCAAATAAAAACAAGACCTAAAAGGAGAAATACACAGCAATACAATAATATTTAGAGACTTTAATACACTACTTTCATCAATGGATAGATCACGCAAACAGAAAATCTACAGGGAAATATTGACCTCAAATAACATGTCAGACCAGATAGATTTAACAGACATACAAAATATCAAATTCAAAAGCAATAGAATACACGCTCTTCTCAAGCACACGTGAAAGATTCTCCAGATAGATCATATATTAGGTCACAAAACAAGTCTTAATAGATTTAAGAGGATTGAAATAACATCAAACATCTTTTCCAAACACAGTGCTATGAAACCAGAAATCAATTACAAGAAGAAAACTGGAAAATTCACAAATATGTGGAGATAAAACAACATACTCCTGAATAACCAATGGGTCAAAGAAGAAATCAAGAGAAACAAAAAAATTACCTTGAGACAAATGAAAACAGACATACAATATACCAAAATTTACGGGATGCAGCAAAATCTGTTCTAGGTGGGAATTTCCTAGCAATAAAATGCCTACATTAGGAAACAAGAAAGCTCTTAAATAAATAACCTAACTTTACACTTCAAGGAACTAGAAAAAGAAAAACAAGTAAAGCCTAAAGTTAGTAGGAGGAAAGAAATAAAGAAATCAATGAAATAGAGACTAAAAAGACAATGGAAACAATCAATGAAACAAGAGCTGGTTCTCTGCATATAAACAAAATAGATAAACCTTTAGCCAGACTCACCAAGAAAAAAAGAGAGAGTACCTAAATAAATAAAATCAGAAATTAAAAAGGGGGTGTACAATTGATATCACAGGAATACAAAGGATCATAAGAGACTATTATGAATAATTATATGCCAACAAATTAGACAACCCAGAAAAAAAGGATAAATTCCTAGAAACATGGAACTTACTAAGACTGAATCATAAAGAAAAAGAAAATTTGAACAGACTGATTACTAGTTAAGGAGATTGAATCAGTAATCAAATATCTCCCAACAAACAAAAGCCCAGGACAAGACAGCCTCACTGGTTAATTCAACAAAATTCAAAGTACCAATTCTCAAACTCTTCTGAAAAAAACAGAGGAAGAGGGAATACTTCAAAACTCATTTTACCAGGCCAACATTACTCTGATACCAACACCAGACTAGGATGACACAAAAAAGAAAGAAACCAAATTGAACAACAGATTAAAAGGATCATATACCACAATCAAGTGTGATTTCTTCCAGAGATGCAAGGAAGGTTCTTCATCTGCAAATCAATCAGTGTGACATACCACATTAAAAACATGAAGGATAAAAATCATATGGTCATCTCAATAAATGCAGAAAAAGCATATGACAAAATTCAATGTCTATTCATGATTAAAACTCTCAATAAAGCAGGTGTGGAGGGAACATCCCTCAAAATAATAAAGGCCACTTATGAAAAACCCACAGCTAACATTATACTCAACAGTGAAAAGCTGAAAACTTTTCCTCTAAGATCAGGAATAAGATCCTATGCCCACTTTCATGACTTTTATTTGACATAGATTTGGAAGTCCTAGCCTGAACAATTAGGTAAGAAAAAGAGATAAATGGCATCCAAATCAGAAAGGAATTCTTTAATTCTTAAAAGTGTCTCTATTTGCAGATGACATTATGTATAGAAAACCCTAAAGACTCCACCAAAAACCTATTAAAACTAATAAGTAGGGGCTAGCCCTGTGGCACAGCGGTTAAATTTGCATGTTCCACTTCTCGGCAGCCCGGGGTTCACCAGTTTGGATCCCGGGTGCGGACATGGCACTGCTTGGCATGCCATGCTGTGGTAGGCGTCCCACATATAAAGTAGAAGAAGATGGGCACGGATGTTAGCTCAGGGCCAGGCTTCCTCAGCAAAAAAAGGGACTGTCAGTAGTTAGCTCAGGGCTAATCTTCTTCAAAAAAAGAGAAAAGAAAACTAATAAGTAAATTCAGTAAAGTTGCAGGATACAGAGTCAATATACAAAACTCTGTTGCATTTCTATACACTAATAGTGACCTATCAGAAGAGAAATTAAGAAAATAATCCCATGTACAATTGCATCAAAAAGAATAAAACACCTAGGAATAATTTTAACCCAGAGGGTGAAAGACCTATATACTGAAAACTATGACATAGCTGAAAGAAAGTAAGAAGTCACAAATAAATTGATAGATACATTGTGTATACTGACTATAAGAATTAATATTGTTAAAATGTCCATACTCCACAAAGTAATCTACAGGTTAAGTGCAATCCCTATCAAAACTCTTATGTCATTTTTCAAGAAGTAGAACAAACAATCCTAAAATTTATATAGAACCACAAAAGACTCCAAATAGTCAAAGCAATCTTGAGAAAGACCAAAGTTGGAGGCATCACACTTTCTGCTTTCACATTATATTACAAAGCTATAGTAAAACCATATGATATTGGCGAAAAACCAGACATATAGATCAATGGAACAGAAAAGACAGCCCAGCAATAAACCCATGCAAATAACAAATAAAAAACAAATTTATGGCAAAGCAGCCAAGAATAAACAATGGGAAAAGGGCAGTTTCTTCAGTAAACGATGTTGGGAAAACTGGACAACCACATGCAAAAGAATGAAATCAAACTCCTTTCTTACATCATACACAAAAATCAATTCAAAATGTATTAAAGACTTGAACATAAGATGTGAAACCATAAAACTCCTGAAAGAAAGCATAGTGGGTAATATCCTTGAAATTGGTTTTGGTGATGAGATATTAGATTTGAGACCAAAAGCACAGCAACAAAAGTAAAATAAACAAGTGGGATGACATCAAACTCAAAAGCTTCTGGACAAACAAAGGAAACCATCAACAAAATGAAATGGCAACCTATGGAACAGGAGAAAATATTGCAAATCATATATCTGATAAGGGATTAATGTCCAAAATATATCAAGAACTCATACAACTCAATAGCAAAAAGACAGACAATTTGGTTAAAAAATGGGCCAAAGATCTGAATAGATATTTTTCCAAAGAAAATACAAATGGCCACAGGTATATGAAAAGGTGCTCAACATTACTAACCATCAGGGAAATGCAAATCAAAACTAAGAGCTATTACCTCACATCTGTTATGAAAGCTATCATCAAAAAGACAAGAAATAGCAAGCTTTGGTTAGGATGTGGAGAAAAGGGAACACGTGAACTGTTGGTGGGAATATAAATTGGTACAGCTACTATGGAAAGTAGTATGGCAGTTCATCAAAAAATTAAAAATAGAACTACCATATGATCCAGTAATTCCACTGCTGTATATATACCTAAAGGAAATAAAAGCTCTAATACAAAAAGATGTCTGCATCCCCATGTTCATTGCAGCATTATTTCTAGAATTTAGTTTATTAAGAAATTTTGTGTGACAACTACTACAATTTTCTCTGGTTTTAAAGAAAAATAGTTTTTAAAAGTTTATTATGTGTTTATTTTACTTTGGCAAGAATGATCCCTTTTTCTGATTTTCAGGAGTCCTTGATCCTCTTGATTTAAGAACAGAGATCATTTCCCTTAGGAGTGAGTTGACCAGTGTCATGACTGGTACACTGGACACACTCAAAAGATACTAGGTTAGCCCTCCATCTCACTTTAACTATGCTTCCTATGACCAATACTCTTCAAATAGACCTTCATTAGTTTGTGAAAACTAATGATGTTTTTATTTCTAAGTAAATATTAAGGCCCCCAGGAACAAGTTCAGTGAGATCATACTTAACAGGGTTTTAATAAGTTTACTAGGGCTAGATATGAGGCATGAAGATGAATTTTTGCACTCTCCATTGGACCTATCATGAGATATGAAGCATAGAATATGTTCAACTAATGATCTGTGTGACATGATGCTCAGATAGCACAACAATTTTTAAAATTAACCAAGCAGATGACATGTGGAAAAAGCACAATAGTGCTAAGGCACAATTAAGAAAAAAGGTTCTCTTATATGCATGAAAGTTTAAAATGATAAAAATATGTACAGAAAAATTTCGACAAAATCTAATTTTTAGTTGTATGTCCTATTTAAAAGTATAATATTTGCATTTTTTCTCAGTGTATTAGTAAAAGAATAACAGTTGAAGTTGTAGGCCTAGCCAAAAGCAAACTTTTGCTTCTTTATCTTCAAAAAAGTGGAGAATTTAACTAAAAACTTTTTTCCCAGTCTTCATGATTGCTGCTTTTGTATAAAAGTTAAAACATAGGTATCAGAATATATTCTCAAAGATTTCATTGATGAAAATATGTTAAGTACAGATTCAGAGTAATTTATGTCTCAGTATACCATAAAGAGAATTGATGTTCATAATAATAATTATTATTATGTTCACAATTATTATGTTAAGCTCGCAAAATCTGGAATAATCAGATTTAATAATCAACATTGAATATTATATTCAAGATAGCTATTATGGTGGGCTGGCTCCATGGTGTAGTGATTAAGTTGAGTGTGCTCCACTTTGGCACAGGTTTGTGGGTTCGGATCCTGAGTGTGGACCTACACCACTCATCAGCTATGCTGTGGCAGTGACTCACATATAAAACAGTGGTGGAAAATTAGCATGGATGTCAGCTGAGGGCTAATCTTCCTCAAGCCAAAAAAAAAAAGAGAGAGAGGAGGATTGGTGGCAGATGTTAGCTCAGAGCAAACGTCTTCCTCACCAAAAAAGAAAAAGAGCATTTTTAAAAAAGATCTTGAATAGGTAGCAATAATGAAAAATTAAAAACAAAACAGATAGTTGTTATGGCCTTAGTTGTGTCTTCTCAAAATTCATGGATTGAAGCCGCTAACTCCCAGTATCTCAGAACATGACTGTATTTGGAGATAGGGCTTTTAGAGAGGTAATTAAGTTAAAGTGAAGATCATTAGAGTGTTCCCAACTCAATCTGACTGGTGTCCTTGTAAAAAGAGAAGATTAGGACAGAGAGAAAGACACCAGGGAAAGGTGCACACAGAGGAGAGGCCGTGTGATGACCCAGAGAAAATGTGGCCATTTGCAAGCCAAGGAGAGAAGCCTCAGGAAAGCAACAGCTGGTGCCTGGATCTTTGAATTCCAGCCTCCAGAACTGTGACAAAATAAATTTCTGTTGTTCAGGGCACTTAAGTACTTCGTTATGGCAGCTTTAACAAACTAATTAACACGATAGTTTTAGTGTAGATATTTTATCATTAAGAAGTGTTTATTATCAAATACTGAAACCACATTAACTAGACATTAGAAAATATAAATTAATGAAGGATAAAATAGCACTCATAATCAATTAATAGTAGCATTTTAGTATAAATACTTTCAGATCAATCATTTGGATACATAAAAATACATAAAGAGAAAAGTATTTTTAATGGAAGAAAATCATCTCCTCTATCCTGTTGCACATTTTATGTTATGTTGCACTATGTTATTATATGTCCTATATTCATAATATATATACATATATATAATGTCAACAAATAAATATTTTCACCCTTTTTTACTGCAATATATGCTATTGAATATGATATATATTTGTATATTTTAACTACTATCACCAGATTTATTAAAAACTTTTGGAAGCAACTATTTACTTGAAGAAAAGTAAATGTGATTTATGTCATTGAGTTTACATTTTGTTAGAAAGATTTCTCTTTTTTTATTGAAGTCACATTGGTTTATAACATTATATAAATTTCAGATGTACATCATTATATTTCAAATTCTATATACACTACACCAGCAAAAGTCTAGTTTCCATCTGTCACTGTACAAATGTCCCCCACTACACCTTTTCCCCCCATGCCCCTTTTCCTTTGTTAACCACCAATCTGTTGTCTGTATCTATGTGTTTTTAATTTTTTTGTCTTCTATACATGATTGTAGTCATAGGCAATTTGTTTTTGTCTGACTTACTTTGCTCAGCATAACACCCTCAAGTTCCTTCCATATTGTTTCACATAGCAAGACTTCATTTTCTCTGGCTGAGTAGTATTCCATTGCATATATAACACTTTTTCTGTATTCATTCATATGTGAGTGGATACTTAGGTTGTTTACAAGTTTTGGCTACTGCAAATAAGGGTACAATTAACATAGGGGTGCATAGATATTTTCAAATTAGTGTTTTCGTATTTGGATAAATACTCAGAAGTGGAATAGCTGGTTTGCATGCTAATTCTATTTTCAATTTTTTTGAGGAATCTTCCTGCTGTTTTATGTAGTGGCTGCACCAATTTACATTCCCATCAGTTGTAAATGAGGGTTCCCTTTTCTTCGCATCCTCTCCTACAGTTGTTATTTCTTGTCTTTTTAATAATAGCTATTCTGATGGGGATGAGGTGATATCTCATTGTGGTTTTGATTTGCATGTCCCTAATAATTAATGACATCGAACATCTTTTCATGAGTCTGTTGGTGATCTGTATTTTTTATTTGGAAAAATGCCTATTCAGATCCTCTGCTCATTTTTTAGCAGGGTTATTTGTTTTTTTGTTGTATGAGTTTTTTATACATTTTAGATATTAACTCATTATTGGATATATGATTTACAGATATCTTCTCCCAGTCAGAAGGTTTTCTTTTAGTTTTGTTGATGGTGTCCTTTGCCATGCAGAAGCTTTTTAGTTTGATGTAGTCCTATTTGTTTATTTTTTCGTTTGTTTCCCTTGCCTGAGCAGACATAGCCAAAAGGATATTGCTAAGACCTATGTCAAAGAACATATTGCCTAAATTTTCTTCTAGGAGTTTTATGGTTTCAGATCTTAGCTTCAAGTCTTTAATCCATTTTGAGTTTATTTCTTGTTGTGTAAGATAGTGTTCCAGTTTCATTCTTTTGTATGTGGCAGTTTAGTTTTCCCAACACTGTTTATTGAAGAGACTTTCCTTTCTTCATTGCATGTTCTTGACTCCCTTGTTGAAAATTAGCTGTCCACAGATGTGTGAGTTTATTTCTGGGCTCTCAATTCGATTCCATTGACCTGTGTGTCTGTTTTTGTACCAATAGGATGCTGTTTTGATTACAATAGCTTTACAGTATATTTTGAAATCAGTGAAGGTGATACCTAGAGCTTTGTTTTTTTTTCCTCAGAATTTCTTTGGCTATTCATGATCTTTTGTTATTCCATATAAATTTTAGGATTCTTTGTTCTATTTCTGTGAAAAATGTTATTATGATTTTGATAGGGATTTAACTGAATCTGTAGTTTGGTTTAGGTAAAATGGCTATCTTAACTATGTTAATTCTTCCAATCTATGAGCACAGAATATCTTCCCATTTCTTTGTGTCTTCTTCAATTTCTTTCAACAGTCTTATAGTTTTTAATATACAGATCTTTCAGCTCCTTGGTTATATTTATTCTTGTCATATCTTTTCTCTGCCTTTATTGAGACAATCGTGATTTTTTTTATTGAGTTAATGATAGGTTACAATCTTGTGTGATTTCAGTTGTACATTAATGTTTGTCATTCATGTTGTAGGTGCACCATTTCACCCTTTGTGCCAACCCCCCACCCCACCTTTCCCCTGATAGCCACTAATCTGTTTTCTTTGTCCACATTTTTAAATTCCTCATATGAGTGGAGTCATACAGACATTATCCTTCTCTAACTGGTTTATTCCACTTAACATAATTCCCTCAAGGTCCATCCATGTTGTTGCAAATGGGATGATTTTGTTCTGTTTTGCAGCTGAGTAGTATTCCATTGTGTATATATACCACACTTTCTTTATCCATTCATCTGTTGCTGGGCACTTAGGTTGCTTCCATGTCTTGGCTATTGTAAATAATGCTGCAATGAACATTGGGGTGCAGAGGACTTTTGGAATTGCTGACTTCAAGCTCTTTGGATAGATACCCAGTAGTGGAATGGCTGGATCCTATGGTATTTCTATTTTTAATTTTTTGAGGAATCTCCATACTGTTTTCCATAGTGGCTGCACTAGTTTACATTCCCACCAGCAGTGTATGAGGGTTCCATTGTCTCCACAACCTCTCCAACATTTGTTACTATTAGATTTAGATATTTTTGTCATTCTAATGGGTGTAAGGTGATATCTTAGTGTAGTTTTGATTTGCATTTCCCTGATGATCAGCGATGATGAACATCTTTTCATGGGTCTATTGGCCATCCATATATCTTCTTTGGAGAAATGTCTGTTCATGTCTCCAGCCCATTTTTTGATTGGGTTGTTTGATTTTTTGTTGTTGAGTTGTGAGAGTTCTTTATATATTATGGATATTAAGCCTTTGTCAGATATATGACTTGCAAATATTTTTTCCCAGTTAGTGGGGTTTTTTTTGTTTCAATCCTGTTTTCATTTGCCTTGAAGAAGCTCTTTAGTCTGATGAAGTCCCATTTGTTTAGTCTTTCTATTGTTTCCCTTCTCTGAGAAGACATGTGTCCAAAAAGGTCCTTTTAATACTGATGTCAAAGAGTGTACTGCCTACATTTTCTTCCAGAAGCCTTATGGCTTCAGGTCTCACCTTTAGGTCTTTGATCCATTTTGAGTTTATTTTGGTGAATGGTGAAAAAGAATGGCCAATTTTCATCCTTTTACATGTGGCTTTCCAGTTTTCCCAGCACCATTTGTTGAAAAGACTTTCTTTTCTCCACTGTATCACCTCAGCTCCTTTGTCAAAGATGAGCTGTCCATAGATGTGTGGTTTTATTTCTGGGCTTTCAATTCTGTTCCATTGATCTGAGCACCTGTTTTTGTACCAGTACCATGCTGTTTTGATTACTGTAGCTTTGTAGTATGTTTTGAAGTCAGGGATTGTGATGCCTCCCATTTTGTTCTTTTTTCTCAGGATTGTTTTAGCAATTCGGGGTCTTTTGTTGCCCCATATAAATTTTAGGATTCTTTGTTCTAATTCTGTAAAGAATGTCACTGGGATTCTGATTGGGATAGTGTTGAATCTGTAGATTGCTTTAGGTAGAATGGACATTTTAACTATGTTTATTCTTCCAATCCATGTACATGGAATGTCTTTCCATCTCCTTATGTCGTCATCCAATTCTCTCAGAAAGGCGTTGTAATTTTCATTATATAGGTCCTTCACTTCCTTAGTTAAATTTACCCTGAGATATTTTATTCTTTTTGTTGCGATTGTGAATGGTATTGTGTTCTTGAGTTCATTTTCTGTTAGTTCGTTATTAGAATATACAAATGCTACTGATTTATGCAAATTGATTTTATACCCTGCAACTTTGCTGTAGTTGTTGATTACTTCCAAGAGTTTTCCAATGGACTCTTTTGGGTTTTCTATATATAAGATCATGTCATCTGCAAACAGTGAGAGTTTCACTTCTTCTCTCCCTATTTGGATTCCTTTTATTCCTTTTTCTTGCCTGATTGCTCTGGCCAGGACCTCCAGTACTATGTCAAATAAGAGTGGTGACAGAGGGCATCGTTGTCTCGTTCCTGTTTTCAGGGGGATGGAGCTCAGTTTTCGCCCATTGAGTATGATGTTGGCTGTGGGTTTGTCATATATGGCCTTTATTATGTTGAGGTAGTTCCCTTCTATGCCCATTTTGTTCAGAGTTTTTATCATAAATGGCTGTTGGATCTTGTCAAATACTTTCTCTGCATCTTTTGAGATGTTGATGTGGTTTTTATTCCTCAGTTTCTTGATGTGGTGTATCACGTTGATTGATTTGTGGATGTTGAACCATCCCTGTGTCCCTGGTATGAATCCCACCTGATCCTGATGTATGATTCTTTTG
The DNA here is from genome assembly GCF_041296235.1 of Equus asinus. Taxonomy (NCBI): domain Eukaryota; kingdom Metazoa; phylum Chordata; class Mammalia; order Perissodactyla; family Equidae; genus Equus; species Equus asinus. The sequence goes on along the minus strand of NC_091801.1, from coordinate 34,306,907 downwards.
ATGAATTGCTGAATTCTGGTTGCCAAAATTTTGTTTAGAATTTTTGCATCTATGTTCATCAGTGATATTGGCCTGTAGTTCTCTTTTTTCGTTGTGTCCTTGTCAGGTTTTGGTATCAGCGTGATGTTGGCCTCATAGAATGTGTTAGGATGTGTTCCATCTTCCCTAATTTTTTGGAATAGCTTGAAAAGGATAGGTATTAAATCCTCTCTGAATGTTTGGTAGAATTCCCCAGGAAAGCCATCTGGTCCTGGGGTTTTATTCTTTGGGATGTTTTTGATTGCTGTTTCAATCTCTTTCCTTGTGACTGGTCTGTTCCAATTGTCTGCCTCTTCTTGAGTGAGCTTTGGGAAATTGTAGGAGTCCAGGAATTTATTCATTTCCTCTAGGTTATCCAATCTGTTGGCATATAGTTTTTTGTAGTATTCTCTTATAATCTGTTGTATTTCTGCAGAGTCTGTTATTTCTCCTCGCTCATTTCTGATTTTGTTTATTTGAGCTTTCTCTCTTTTTTTCTTTGTAAGTCTGGCTAGTTGTTTGTCAATTTTATTTATCTTCTCAAAAAACCAGCTCTTTGTCTCATTGGTCCTTTCTACTGCCTTTTTCGCTTCAATAGTATTTATTTCTGCTCTGATTTTTATTATTTCTCTCCTTCTGCTGATTTTGGGCTTTATTTGTTCTGCTTTCTCTAGTTCAGTTAGGTGTAGTTTAGGATTGCTTATTTGGGATTTTTCTTGTTTGTTAATATGTGCCTGTATTGCGATGAAGTTTCCTCTTAATACAGGTTTTGCTGTACCCCATATGAGTTGGTATGGCATGTTATCATTTTCATTAGTTTCCAGGTATTTTTTGATTTGTTCTTTAATTTATTCAATGATCCATTGCTTGTTCAGTAGTGTATTGTTTAGTCTCCACATCTTTGTGCCTTTCTCAGCTTTTTTCTTGTAATTAATTTCTAGCCTTATAGCATTATGATCAGAGAAGATGCTTGTTATCATTTCAATTTTTTTAAATTTGTAGAGGCTTGCCTTGTTTCCAAACATATGGTCTACCCTAGAGAATGTTCCATGTGCACTTGAGAAGAATGTGTATTCAGCTCCTTCAGGGTGGAGTGATCTATATATGTCTATTAAGTCCAATTGTTTTAGTTTTTCATTCAGCTCCAGTATTTCCTTGTTGATTTTCTGTCTGGATGATCTGTCCATTGATGTGAGTGGGGTGTTGAGGTCCCCTACTATTATTGTGTTGTTTTTAACATCTTCCTTTAGGTCTGTTAATAGTTGCTTTCTGAATCTTGGTGCTCCTGTGTTGGGTGCATAGATATTTATAAGCATTATTTCTTCTTGATGAAGTGTCCTTTTGATCATTATATATTGTCCCTCTGTGTCTCTCTTTACCTGTCTTATTTTGAAATCCACTTGGTCTGATATGATAATTGCAACACCTGACTTTTTTTCCTTGCTATTTGCTTGAAGTATTGTCGTCCACCCCTTCACCCTGAGTCTGTGTTTGTCCTTGGGGCTGAGGTGTGTTTCCTGGAGGCAACAAATTGTTGGATCTTGTTCTTTAATCCATTTTGCCACTCTGTGTCTTTTTATTGGAGAGTTCAATCCGTTCCCATTGAGAGTGATTATTGATGCATGTGGACTTAATGCTGTCAATCTGTCGCTCATTATCTTGTTTTCCTGTGTTTCTTTTCCTGTGTGCTTTATACTACCCAATTAATACTGCAATTTCTTATGCTGGGTTTCTTAGATTTTTCCTTATCTATGATTTGTGACTCTGTTCTGTACTTTATTTTAGTGTCTACCTTGAAGTTTGTATTTAGAATCTCGTGTATAATATAGTCTATTCTCTGGTGGTCTCTTACTTACTCGACCAATACTGATTTAGACCCTTTGCTCTTCCCCTCCTAAATAATTATTTTCATTTTTTATTCCAACTCGTCTTATTAATTTGTAGTTAGAGTGCTAAGATCGTCCTTGTTTTGGTAGTTTCCTTATTTTTACCCTAATGCTATAGTTGAATATTTGCTATCCTGTTCTGGTTCTATCCATCGGTCTCCCTAGTCTGTGGCTGGTGTCCCCTTTCTCCCTTTTTTCTTTTTTCAAGTATGAGAGCCTTCTTGAGGATTTCTTGTAATGGAGGGCTTTTAGTTACAAATTCCCTTAACTTCTGTTTGTCTGCAAAAGATTTAATTTCTCCCTCATATCTGAAGGAAATTCTTTCTGGATAGAGTATTCTTGGCTGAAGGTTTTTATCCTTTAAAGCTTTGAATATATCACTCCATTCTCTCCTAACTTGTAGGGTTTCTGTAGAGAAATCTGCTGACAGTCTGATAGAGGCTCTTTTATAGGTTATTCTCTTTTTTTTTCTTACTTCCCTGAGTATTCTTTCCTTATCATTCCTATTTGCCAACTTTACTATTAAGTGCCTTGCAGTGGGTCTTTTTACATTGACAAATCTAGGAGATCTAAAACCCTCCTCTACACACATTTCTCCATTGATCCCTAGATTTGGGAAGTTCTCTTCAATACTTTCGTTAAGCACACTTTCTGCTCCATTTTCCTTTTCCATATTCTCGGGAATTCCTATCATCCTTGTGTTCTTACTCCTCATTGAATCCATTATCTCTCGGAGATTTTCCTCATTTTTTTAAATTCTTAGTTCTCTTTCTTCCTCTGTCTGGCGCCATTCAGCCTGTCTGTCCTCGATTATGCTGATTTGCTCCTCTAGGTTGTCTACACGGGCATTCAGGGAATCCATATTCTGTTTTATCTGGTCCATTGTGTTTTTCATCTCAAGTAATTCTGTTTGATTCTTCTTTATGATTTCAATCTCTTTTGTGAAGTAACTCCAGAACTCGGCTTGTTTCTCTATCTTTCTCTCTACCTCATTGAGTTTTTTGATTATAGCTGCTCTGAATTCATTATCACTTAGTTTATCTAATTCCAAGTCCTCAGGACTTAATTCTGTGTTTTTATTGTTTTCCTTCTGGTCTGGGGCTTTTATAAATTGCTGGATGGTAGAGGAGCGTTTTTTTCTCATGGTGGTAGAATTCAGTTGCAGTTACAGCCTGTCGCCACTAGATGGGGGTCGAGAGCGGCGTGTTAGCTCTCCGTCTTGGGGCAAGATGGCTGCGCCCACTGGCTTTGCTGTGGGGGAGGGGCTGTTACACGCGTGGTCTGGGTTCAGATCAGTTCTGTTCTCTGGTCTCCCAAGGCCCTTGATTTATAGGGTCCCCACAGACGGAAGCTTTCCCCCCTTCAGCGGGTCTCCACTGAATCAGCGGCAGGAGTCCTGGATGATCCCCCGGTCGCGCGGCCCCTCCCCTGCTCCTTTCCGACCCACGCGGCAGCGATAGCAGACTCTAGGGGAGGGAGCGATGTTCTCTCCTACCGTTCCAGCGCCTCCGAAGGTGTAAAGCTAGGTTTATGATCTCCGCCTTCTTGGTATTGTAGGTCTCTAATGAGCTGGCATTATGTTTATTCTCTGAAATTCAGTTCTTCCAGTCTTTTGTTGTATTTTGGAGGGGAGAGAATCCCGGGTCAGCTCACCCCGCCATTTTGCTCCGCCCACTAGGAAAGTGAGACTTTTATAATTCTTAAACTACCTGTTCTTTAACTGTTATCAGGCTAGAAAAGATAACAAATATTTGTTTATAAAATTTATTATTTTATAAGTATTTTAATAGAAATGGTCTAAATTTCTCTACTTTCTAGCTTGACTAAAAGTTGTTTTGCCACCTTCATATTGGCAGATTTTATCATATTTCTATGCTTTTCTAGTCTGTGCCTCATGAAACACAATGAAAAACCGTGTTGAAAATTTCATAAAACTTGTTTTAAATTCCAATCTCTTTAAATTTATCTATCAGTTATATCACAAGTAATAAACATTTTTATACTTCAAGCAACTTTTCTGCAACTGCTTATTGAATAATTTTCTATGTGTAAGCAATGCAAATACTTCCTTTCAGTTTTAACAGAATTAACATGGAACTGACATAATCAATATGCATGTGCATGTATCTATATATGAAACTTCTTTAGAATGACATCCTAATACATTATTTTAATGCTTATTCTCAAGAACATCACATAGTAACTTTATATTATATACAAAATTAGAATGTGTACAAGAATCTAATGCTTAGATTTAGAGGTAATCAATTATCCATATAGTAAAACTGGGGATAGTTTTATTTAACTTTTTAGCCTAACATATTAACATAGACATCTGAATTCTTCTGTGGTGAAAACAAGCAAATAAAAACCTAAGCTATAAAATGTAGACATATCGAACTAGCTGCTGAATTCCAGGTGAACATGGAGTCCCAAGAGAAGACAAATCTGAAAGATATTTTGTCGTTGCCTTAATTGGAGAACTGATTTCTTATAAAGGCCAAGTAAACAAAATGCTGTTCTGAGTAAACTCTATTCCCTTTTTTTTATAATTTGCCTCTATTATTTCTATTTTTTAAATGTTTTTACATGGTTCAGTTTGTGGCCAAATATTGACTAACCGCAGAAATAAATATGGATTTTAAGGTTTGAAAGAATAAAGTGGACTATAAGTGCTTTTCAGGGTTAAAGGTGAAATAATGTGATCATCTGGCTAGATTCTAAATTAAAACATTATAGAGAAAGAATATAAAGAGTATACACTTTGATCTGCTTCAACATCATAGGACCCATTTATTAGCAAAAATTAATCTTATAAATGAACACAGTCAAGTTCTAGGATACAAAATCAACATACAAAATCAGTTGCATTTCTATACACTAGGAATGAAGTAGCAGAAAGAGAAATTAAGAATACAATCCTATTTACAATTGCAAAAAAAAAAAAGAGTAAAATAACTAGGAATAAATTTAACATGAGAGGTGAAAGATCTTTACACCGAAAACTATACAACATTGTCGAAAGAAATGGAAGACACAATGAAATGGAAAGATAGCCCATGTTCTTGGATTGGAGCAATTAACACAGTTAAAATGTCCATGATTCCTAAAGCAAACTACAGATTCAATGAAATTCCTATCAAATTTCCAAAAATATTTTTCACAGAAAAAGAACAAAGTATCCTAAAATTTATAGGGAACAACAAAAGACTCCAAACAGCCAAAGGAATCCTGAGAAAAAAGAACAAAGCAGGAAATATAATACTCCCTGATTTAAAAATATACTCCAAAGCTGTAGTAACCAAAACAGCATGATACTGGCACAAAAACAGATGCATATATCAATGGAACAGAATTGAGAGCCCAGAAATAAACCCACAATCTATTGATAGCTAATTTTTTGGCAAGGGAACCAAGAATATACAATGAAGACAGGAAAGTTTCTTCAATAAATGGTGTTGGTTAAACTGGACAGCCACAAGAAGAGGAATGAAAATAGACCATTATCTTACACCATACACAAAAATTAACTCAAAATGGATTAAAGATTAGAATGGAAGACTTGGAACCATTAAACTTCTAGAAGAAAACAAAGACAGTATGCTCTTTGACATCGGTCTTAGTAGCACATTTTCAAGTACCATGTCTGTCTGTGCAAGGGAAACAATAGAAAAAATAAATAAATGGGACCATATGAAACTAAAAAGTTTCTTCATGGCTAAGGAAACCATCAGCAAAATGAAAATACAACGTGACAATTGGGAGGAGATATTTTCAAAGCACATATCTGATAATCCACATATCCAAAATATGCAAAGAACTCATACATCTCAACAACAAAAAGATTAACAGCCCAATTAAAAAATGGGCCAAGATCTAAACAGGTGTTTCTCCAAAGAAGATTTACAGATGGGCAACAGGTACATGAAAAGATGTTCAACATCATTAATTATCAAGAAAATGCAAATCAAAACTACAATGAGATATCACCTCACTCCCATCAGAATGGCTGTAATTAATAAGATAGGAAACAATAAGTGTTGGAGATGATGTGGAGAGTAGGGAACTCTCATACACTGTTGGTGGGAGTGCAAACTGAGTGCAGCCATTATGGAAAACAGTATGGACATTCCTCGAAAAATTAAGACTAGAACTACTATATGATCCAGCTATTCCATCGCTGGATATTTATCTCAAGAACTTGAAAATACGAAAGCATAAAGATACATGGACCCCTATGTTCATTGCAGCATTGTTCACAATAGCCAAGACTCAGTAGCAACCTAGGTGCCCATCAAAGGACAAATGGATAAAGATGATGTGGTATTTATACACAATGGAATATGACTCAGCCATAAGAAATGATGAAATCTCGCCATTCGTGACTACATGGATGGACCCTGAGGGTATTATGCTAAGTGAAATAAGTCACAGAAAGAACGTCAAATACCATACAATCTCATTCATAAGTAGACAATAAAAACAACGACAAAAAAACACATAGCAACAGAGATTGGATTGGTGATTACCAAAGGGAAAGGAGGGAGGGAGGAGGGAGAAAGGGGTGATTAGGCACATGTGTGTGGTGCTGGATTGTAATTACTCTTTGGTTGGTGAACATGATGTAATCTACACAGGAATTGAAATATAACAACGTGCACCTGAAATCTATATAATGTTATTAACCAATGTTACCACAATAAAAAAACAAATATAAAAAATGAAAAAATTAGAAAGGTGATATATGTAAGAAATCAAATGTAAACAAGTTAAAGTAATTCATAGTGAGTTCTCAGAGCAATAGTGAAATTAGCTAAAATATATCGAATTTTACTGGTTTACACCACAAACATTCAAATACATTTTTAAATATCTAGTTTAGTTAAGATAGCTTCTTTTTTGAAGAGACTACAGAGAAGTCACTGAAAATTAGAACTTTCATGGAAGATTTACCTACTATTATTTATTTTAAAAAATGGAATACATTATGGTGATATAATTTTATCTTCTTTTAATTAGGCCTGAATCAAATATTGTTTCCCTCAGATAACAAGTCTATACACACCATCCAAATTTGCATGGCAAAAGAAATCCAAAACATACCAGGAACATGTTCACTTCCTTCCACATCTTCTGCCAGCCCACTTATCTAAGCCTCCATTATGTAGTATTGCAAGAACTTCCTAACAGGTGTCTGCATTTCAACCATGACTCTTCTCTATATAAATTTTAAAAGATAGTCGTCTTTTAAAATGTGCAAAATCCTGAGTCTTTTCACTACTTACAACACTCTACAGCTTCCTGTTACTCTTAGAGGAAAATCCCAACACCTAAACCCTGTTAGTCAAGTCCTTCATTATTGGTTCTTTCCTGCTTAATTGTGATCATCCGAAATAATTTGCTCTCCTTTGCTAGTAACTTTCCTGTATAAAGAACAAAAATATTACCAACTGATACATTTTTGTTGAAAAAATATAAACTAGAGGTACTAAAAATATGAAAAGGAAGAGATTATTATATGAGAAGCTTCAGCATCCAAAGTGTAACCAAATATCCCCTTTTAACAAAGGAAATCAGTAGCAATATTGTCTACTAAAACTAGGCCACATAGAAACATTCACTTAAGATTATTAAAAGGTAGATAGATTAATATATACAATATGTTTCTTAGTGTTCTTTAATACAGTTACATCTTTATATCTAACACAGTTATTGAAATAAATTGTTTCAAAATAGCTGTTTTGTAAGTCTATATAATAAATTGACAGATTTTTAGGGCAATTATAATTGCTTATTATTTAAGAAGTTTAGTAAACTACAATATCCAAATGGCAATTATAATTCTTATTGTAATTGAAAGTTGGCAGATTCATTTTCTACACAGTCACTATAGACTGACTAGTTTGAGTCTTTCCAAAAGGTATATACACTCATTCTCTTGCTGACAAATGCAATTTTTAAAACTGCAAGTTTGACAATCAGACCCTGGGCTTTGTTGCATCCATAAAGATAAATGTCACCCCATGAAACACTTTTAGAAAGATCACTTACAATGTTTTAAGCTGTGATTTTTTTGTTTTTAAAGATTGGCTCGTAGCTAACATCTGTTGCTAATCTGCTGCTCCTTTTTTTTTTCTTCTTCTTCTTCTCCCCAAAGCTCCCCAGTACATAGTTGTATATTCTAGTTGTAGTTCCTTCTGGTTGTGCCATGTGGGACACCACCTCAGCATGGCCTGATGAGTGGTGCCATGTCCGCACCCAGGACCATAACTCATGAAACACTGGGCTGCTGAAGTGGCATGCGTGAACTTAACCACTCAGCCATGGGGCTAGCACCTTTGTTTTTGCTATTGCTTTTGTGTTTTTTTATGTGTGTGTAAGAGAAAGAAAGAAACAGATAAAGAAAGAGACAGAGAAGAAGAGAAGAGAAGAATGAAAAGGTGGCAGGCATCACACTGTGCTGAGGAACCAGGCATTTTTGGAAGGAATTTAGGTAAAAATAGAAATGGTGGTGTCGTCAGGTTGACGAGGTTCCAGGTGTAGTAGCAAATTTTGATTACCTGGTTGGAAACTGTTAGGTTCCAAAACTCTTGAGAAATTGCTCATGGTCAGTAGCCATTAATCAGAATTGATTGGATGATATTGTATTGTGTTATTAGACTGGTAAAGTGTCATACATTTATATATTCAATAAATATTGTTTATTCTTTCCATACTGTGGTAGATGCTAGAGATATAGTTATTGATAGGAGATGTTTAGAACCCCCACCTGCCCTTGGGAAAGACCTCACCAGAATTAGAAAGAAGTTTTATTTGAAAATTTTTCTCTTAGGCCCTCTGTTCTTTGCAGACCAGTTAGACCTGTTTGTCCTTGAAAATACCATACAATTTCATCAGAATTCTCATGATTGACATTCCTCATTCTTTCTTACTTTTTTACTTATTTTACCTTTTACCTTTGTGACTTGAGATATTCACTTTCCACCTACTATGAGACATGTACTGTATTAGATTCTGAGAATAGAGAATGAAGATACAATCTCAGCCCTTCAGGAGCTCCTGTTCCAGCTATTAGTAGAGACCAAGGTCAACAAACTAACAGGCTGTGATGGCTAATTTTACATGTTAACCTGACTGGATCACAGGGTGCCCAGATATTTGGCTAAACATTATTTCTGAGTGTGTCTGTCAGGGTGTTTCTGAATGAAATTGGCATTTGAATTGGCAGACTCAGTAAAAGCAGATTACCCCTCCCAATGTGGGTGGACTGGACATCACCCAGTCTGCCAAAAGCCTGAATAGAATAAAAAGACAGAGGAAGGAAGAATTTGGTCTTTCTTGCCTGACTACTTGAGCTGGGATGTTGATCTTCTCCTGTCATTGTTGCTCCTGGTTCTTAGGCCTTTGGACTCAAACTGAATTACACCACTTGCTTTTCCGGATTGCCGGTTTGCAGAAAGCAGACTGTGGCACTTCTTAGCCTCCATAACTGCATGAGTCAATGTCTTATAATAAATTTATTCATAATAATTCAACTATATATACATTTGTGTGTGGATATGTATATATCCTATTGGTTCTGTTTCTCTGGAGAAGCGTGGCTAGTACACTGTTAGTAAACAAAAACTATTGAACCAATTATAAGACTAATTATAGCTTGTCTTATAAATTCTTCTAATGTGATTGTATTTAAGAAGAGGCAATGAATAATAATGAGAGGAGAAATTTTATGACATATGTAAAAAAAAGCCATCACATGAGAAAATTTCGTGTCATAGGGCCAGAGATGTGGAAAAATGGGAAATTTGTTGGGGAAAAATGGTACCAGCTCTTACACTTTCTTAACCATCTAGTCCTTCTGATTTCTAAGTAATGGAATTTGAGTCATAATAAAGAGTCAGTGTCTTAGAAAAGTGTAACATTAAGTTGCATATCTAATTATTTATTTAATCAAACTTTCAACGTAGGCATGTAGTATTAGCCAGACATTGTTCCTTACTGAAAATTCTTCCCTAAGTGAAAATTATCTACCTAAAAATAATCAAAGAGCAAATAAATTTGGTTTATGGGTAAAGGAGAAATTTCAGGAAATTCTTTGAAGGGGAAAAACAACCCCAGAAGACTTTATTTGTGTCTCACATCAGTTTCTCTAGAGGAGTGGGGAGACATAGTCTTGTTCAAGTTATTAGCTAAGTGCTCTCAAGAAAAGAGAAGCTGGATAGAGCAGGCAGAAAAGCCTAGCAAGAATGGGGTTGCACTTACCAGCTGGCTTCAATCTGATCCCATGAGGAAACTCTGGAACAGGAATTGCACCATAGAGTTGTTTTCTCCTTGAGTTAAGGGGCTGGGTTTTTACACCTGTTTGTCAGTCTATCTTTGGTCCTAGTCACTCCAGTGTGAGAGAGTCTGGTCCAGTTCCTTTTTGAAGGAAGGCATTGCTCTGAAGAAGAGGCATCTGTGAACCATTATCAGCCAGTACTCACAGTGTCTGGGGGAGGGGAGAATCTGCTTACAAAGAAGATCTGGGCAAGGAAACAATGGCATCCCTCAGAGTCACTTTTTCGAGTTGGTGAATATGTCTTGAAGTTCGTATTTATTCCAACATCTCAAGTTGATTTGATTGCAATATTTTGTTAACTGGCTTGTTTGAATTTTTTCAAACAGTTTGCAAATAAATACATTTTCTTTGATAGTGCATCTTGGAATAATTATATCTTTCATCAGTATCTATAACAAACTGTGGAGGCACAGTTGTATAGAATACAATATGAATGGTCCTTCCTGGAGTTTCACTACGTTATTACATTTATGTAATCACCTATTTAAAAATGATCATGTTGTTAGAAACATATATTTAAAACAACTAGCAAATTTAATATCACTAGCATAATTCCTGGGGATATTTGTTTGGCATTAACATTTAATAGTCTTCAGTTTTTCAGTTTTTGCTGTTTACTCTGATTTGTTTGTGTTCTAAAACTCCAAATATTTTATAAAAGCATTGATCATTGCCCCTACTTCAGGTCTTCTCAATATTTTAAAAATTACTGACAAAATATGCTCAAGCCAAAAAGCTGCTTTGATATCTAGAGTTTGTATACTTCCAAAAATAATAACAGATATGATCATCCAGGTTGGAGTAGTACTGGAAAAGATAAAGAAACCAAGTGCAGACAAATCATTAAGGGCAGACTATGACAGAAGATTGTGTAATACCACAATTTTTAAAAAATGCATATTTTTAAATATGCACAATTTTAAAATGAATAGAATACTTAGCAGAAACTGTGTGATATTAATTTTCACTAAAGTCTTGCACTAGTCAATGAACTTTTCTGGTCCACTTTCCCCACTTGGTAAAAGGCAGAGTGCAATTTTTAATTTTCAGTGTCTTCTTTATTCTTAACTTTCTCAGGGGTCGTGTGGTAGCTCATCGGTAGAAGTTGTATTAAGGCAGCCAAGCAGCATGTAGAACTTGCAGCAGAAGTGAGTAGTACATGGGAGAATAAGGCAGATGTGGAACCCTTTTTCTGGGAAGAATTGAAGTGGAGGAAGGAGATAGGGAAGAAAGATTATGGACACAGAGGAATGGGGTGTGTTAGAAGGAGTCAATACTGACCAGACATGGGGACCTAAGGGTATGGGAAAATAAGAGATTTCATAATTATCTTTCTTAGTATTTAATGACATATTAAATACTGTATGTGTATGTACAGCTCTGTAATAGTCTCTGTACTTCTTAAAAAGATGTTAACATTTTTCTAAGTAATGGGGAGACATTTTGTAAAGGTAAAGCAAAAATTAAATACAATCGTGTGTTGCTTAACAATTCAATCTGAGAAATGTGTCGTTAGGCAAATTCTTCATTGTGCAAAGATCATAGAGTGTACTCACACAAGCCTGGATGGTATAGCCTACTACACACCTAAGCTATATGGTACTAATCTTATGGGACCACTGTTGTATATGTGGTCCATTGTTAACCAAAATGTCATTATGAGGTGCAACTGTAATGATTTTAACATCCTTTGAAAATTTGTTTCATATATCAAAATAAGATTGTTCTGTCAAACGATAATAAATTATCATGGATAAGTTTCACAGAGACACCCATATAGAAACCTCACTGTTTCAATAACATGTTTTACCTTGTTCATAGACTACAGTATTATTGAAGTATTTACTAAAGTATTGCCATACTCATGTATATCTGTGCAATGACTATTTGCTTTTATGAAATAGTTATTTGTGGAATTAAAGTCATGTGAAGTAAAGTAAGAAATAACTCCAAATGACTGAAATTCAATTGGTCAACTTTAGCAAATGCGAATTAATTTCTAACAGTATGGGAGAAAGATGTGTTAAAAATAAAAAACTTTATTAGGCTCAAGTACTCTCCTTCTTATCCTCTAGTCAAGAAGGTGAATCATAAAAAATGTCACTACCATTAAAGACTTGAAGAATGCAAAGGTGGTGATTCTTATCATACCCGTATTTAATTTACTGTAAGTTTCTTGCAAAAATCAGACACAATTGCAGCAACTGTGGGAATCTACTATCTTTACTGGAAGAGAGCAACACAGTCTTTGGCACTTTATTTGTGTTACTAATCTGTTATTCTTCTCAGAATTCATTACTGACAGTAATGTTGATCAAACATAGTTTTTACATAGGTTTTACATGAGAAGGATAAAATATTCCATTACAAGAGACTGAAGGTATATTGATCATCTTTTTTTTTAAATTTTTCCTTTTCCTCCCCAAAGCCCCCTGCTACATAGTTGTGTATTTTCAGTTGTGGGTCCTTCTAGTTGTGGCATGTGGGATGCCACCTCAGCATGGCTTGATGAGGGGTGCCATGTCCACACCCAGGATCAGAACCGGCGAAACCCTGGGCCACCCAAGCAGAGCGTGCAAACTCAACCACTCAGCCATGGGGTCTGTCCCTATATTGATCATCTTGATGTCCCATAGGAAATTCTGATTCATGATAATGGTGACACCATACTAAATGGTCATGGTTAGCAGGAAGTGTCAATTTCTGTGAACACCTTAGAAAGCATGTATATCAATCAGTGAGAAATAAACCTCACTAAGATTCAGTGAAGATTTTAGAGATGCAAAGTTCTCAGGCATTTTAGGATGACCTTCTGAGGCAGGGGATAGAAAATTACAATTCATAAGTAGGACTTATTTTGGTGAATAAAGTTTTATTGGAAAACAGACATGTTCATCCATTAACATATTACCTATGGCTACTTTCAAGCTATAATAACACAGTTAAATAGTTGTGACAGAGAACACATAGCCTGCAAAACTAAAATATTTATCATGTGGTCATTTAAGAAGAAACCTGCTGGACCCTGCTATAAGATAAAGAACAAGTAGCTATACCTGACAACCTGTACTTCAATGAAAATTCCAAAGCATTTAGAAGGCCTTCTTGGAAATTAGAGGTGACATACAACATATTTTCAAATACGTCTGATCTATTTGTCAGGAGATATAAAAAGATTCAAGTTTTAGGAGGAACTCAAAGCAAGATTGGGGCCTGCAGCAGGTCTGGGCTGCAATGCAAACTGTCCTACCACTGGAGTCATAAGACTAGGTATAAGATCTAATGGTAAATTTAGAATTTATCTTTGATAGATAATGATGCCTTATGGAGTCTCTGGCAAGCTCAGATAGAAAAAAATGGAGAGCAGAACCATAGAATTTGGGAGCAATCAGAACCATTAGATTTTTCAAATCCAGCTGCTGACATGTCACTGGAACTAGTAGAGACTGAAATGTGATTGTGGTAAATCAAGGGAATACAGAGTTAGAAATATCCATCACAAGCTGGATAAGATTGGCGCTGGAGCTAACATCTGTTACCAATCTTCTTATTCTTCTTTTCTTCTCTTTTTCTCCCCCCAAACCTCTCTGTACATAGTTGTATATTTTAATTGTAGGTCTTTCTGGTTACGTTATGTGGGATGCCATCTCAGAATGGCTTGATGAATGGTGCCATGTCCACACTTAGAATCCAAACCAGTAAAACCCTGAGCCACTGAAGTGGAATGCATGAACTTAACCACTCAGCCACGGGGCCAACCCCCAGCAAGACATATTTGTATGAGCCAAGAATGGAGATTGTAGGTTGGTACCAGTCATATTTTTCATCCTCCTTGTATCTGTGGGATAGCCAGCTCATAATTTTCACATGATAATGGCAGAAGCACAAAAAGACAAGTCTCAATTCACAATAAAATTTCAATTTTTGGCTTTCATCTCATCCACTAATTTAATTGACTAGAAAGATCACATAAGACCAATGTCATGAGGCAGAGAAATATAATCATCCACCCAGGAGGGAGTATTTTCCCCAGGATATAGTATATGAGCTTATGGCCAATGTATAGTGTTATGTCCCTAAAAGATAAAATATATGGGTCCAGTAACTAAAATATGGACATAGTATTGGTCTCTCTCATTATTAAACAAATATCAATTTTTGTGTTTCCAATCCTTGTAACTTTAGATTCTGCCAGTTTGGAAATTCTGGCTTCCAGAGGAGAATACTATGATCATGTGGCATGATATGGTTTCCATTTACCCTGAAATTGTGAATACTGCCTTGGAACTTTAAGCTTCTTTTACCAGTGTATCAGCAAATAAAGAAAATTGTATACAGCTATGATATTGATAAGAAAAATTTACCATTTAAGGGAAAGCACTAGTAGAATGGCAGAGTAAAGACCTCAAAAATATATTCCTCAATAAAACCAAGGAGAGAAAAACTGTCAAAATCAGCATTCTCAGAACCCTGGAAATTAATCAAAGGCTTGTAACAATCTGAGAAGTGTAAATTTAAGAACAGTTAAATCTTGGTAAGAACAGTGAAGTTTGTAGCATTTTAACTTATTCTATTATTATCCTAACTCTACTCACCTCCCCAGTAGCCTTGAAAACCAGCTGCGTCAGAACCATGGTAATGTAAAAACCAGTAGACCAGCAGCCATTGGAGGGAGAATAGGTTCATCATTCCCACAAAAGCACCAATCCAGAAAATTGTGTCTGTTTGACCTGTCTGAGAGTTCTCAAGAGAAGCTCCACTCACAGGACTTGTCCATATTTCACCTGACTCAGAAGTTACTCAATGAGAAAGTCTTGTCCCCATGTGTTTGTTGAAAATGATCAGTGGCAATGTTTAATATTATAGTTCCCTAAAGTGGTGCTACCAATTGAGTAAAACAAGGGACATGATTAAAAAAAAACTTTTTAAAAATTATGAAAAATAAGATATACTTAGAGAGCTTTGAAAATCTCTGACATATTCCTGGCGTTCTGGAAGGCCATGCATAAATTCTAGGTCATCTGTATGCACTGGACATACTTAAGAAGGCTTTAATATTTCACCAGTGGGTGGCTTTAAGGCTTTGTAAATGGAAAGGAGTAATATCCATAAGGATTGTAAACTGCTGCAATGTTGATGGTATGACCCAATAGACACACAACACACCTTGGTGAAGGTTGAGGGACTTACTGGTTGAAGGCAGTTAACAAAATCTCTGTTCAGTCCTTAGCTGACTTGTAAGCTAACTGAACAGAGACCTCAGAGTCAGTACATAATAAAGGATAGAGACATTACAAAATTTGTCTACAAAATTCATTTAAAAACATACAGAAATAACAACAATCTCTAGGAAAAATGGAAATCTTATTTCCAGAATTGCCACATAATACCATTTAAAATGTCCAGTTTTTAAGAAAAATTACAATGCATGCAAAAAGGAAAGTATTGCCCATACACAGTAAAAGAGCAGCCAATAGAAACGGCCCTTGAGGAAGCCGTGATGTTATACTTACTAGACAAAGACTTTAAAGCAGCTATTAAAAATCTGTTAAAGAACTAAAAGAAACTACATAAAAAACATTAAATGGAAGTATTACAGCAATGTAAAATCAAATAGAGACTATCAATAAAGGAAAAGAAATTACGAAAAAGAGCTAAATAGAAATTCTGGAGTCAAACAATACAATAATTGAAGTGATAAATTCACTAGAGGGGCTTAATATCAGATATGAGTAGGCCAAAGAAAGAATTAGTGAACTATAAGATAGGTTAATTGAAATTATTCACTCTGAGGTAAAAAAGAAAAAAAGATAAAGAAAATGAACGGGGTCTCAAAAAACTGTGGGACAACATCATACGTACCAACATATATATATAATGAGAGTCCCCAGAAGGGAAAAAGTGACAGAATGAGGCAGAAAATAGATTTCAAGAAATAATGACCTGAAACTTTCCAGGTTTGATCAAAGCATTACACATTCAAGAAGCACAATAAATCCCAAGAATGATAATCTCAAAGAGATTAAGCCTAGAGTCATCAGAGTCAAAATTTGAAAGCCAAAGAGAGAAAATTATAAAAACAGCAGGAAAAAGTGACATCACAGACAAGGTATCATTAAAAAGGTTAAGAGGTCATTTTTCATAAAAAATGATGGAAGCTAGAAGGCAGTCAGTTCAAAGTGCTGAAATAAAAATATTTGTCAATCAAGAAATTTTCAACCAGCAAAAGTATCTTTCAAAAATGAAGGATACATTAAGACATTCCTAGGAGATAAAGTGAGAGAATCTGGAGCTAGAAGATCTGCCTTTCTAAAGTACTAAAGAGAGTCTTTCAGGCTGAAAGGAAAGAACAGTAGAATATAACTCAAGTTCACATGAAGGAATAAAGACACCATCATAGGTAACTACATAGGCTAATATAATAGACAAGATAATCTCTCTTTTTGCTTTGGTAACACTTCTAAAATGTGACATTAAAAACATAAAACATCAAGGAAAAGAGTAATAATATTGTGCATTACAAGGGAGTCAAACAAGTTGTTCTCAACCTAGACTATTATAGATGTAAGTTATTATGTTTAAGCTTCATGGTAAACACAAAGCAAAAACCTATAGTAAATACACAAAAGATAAAAAGAAGGGAATATAAACATACCACAAAAATAGTTATCAACTACAAAGGAAGAGAGTAAGAGAAGAAGAAAAAAACAGAAAGGAACTACAAAAACAGACAGAAAACAATTAACTAAATGGCAATAAGCACATACCTATCAATAATTACTTTAAATGGAAAAGACTGAATAGCCAAAAGACATTGAGTGGCTGAACAGATAAAAATACAATAATACAGCATACAAAAATATGCTGCCTACAAGAGACACCCTATAGATATAGGACACATAGACTGAAAGCAAAGGGATGTAAAAACATGTTCCATGCAAATGGAAACTAAAGAAAGCTGGAGTAGCTATACTTATATTAGTCAAAGTAGACTTTGAAAAAAAGATTGTAATAAGAGACAAGAAGAACATTACATAATGATAAAGGGGTCAATCCAACAAGAAGCTATAACATTTGCAAAATTTATGCACCCAATATAGGAACACATAAATATATAAAGCAAATATTAACAGGCCTAACTGGAGAAATAGACAGCAATGCAGTATTAGTAGGGGACTTTCATAACCCACCTATATCAATGGATTCAAGATTTCTTGAAGACAGAAAGTCAACAAGAAAATATTGGCCTTAAACAACATTTTAGATCAGATGGACTTAGTTATACATAGCACATTTCATTCAAGCAACAAAATACACATTCTTCTCAAGAGCACATGGAACATTCTCCAGAATAGATCATATGTTAGGCCACAAAACAAATTGTAATAAATTTAAGAACATTGAAATCATATCAAACACCTTTTCTGACCACAATGGAATGAAACTAGAAATTAATTACAAAAGGAAAACTGGACAAGTCACAAATATGTGGAGACTAACCACATGCTACTGAATAACCAATGGATCAAAGAAGAAATCAAAAGAGAAATCAAAAACTACCTAGAGACAAGTGAAAATGGAAGTATAGCATACCAAAATTTATGGGATGCAGCAAAGCAGTTCGAAGAGGGAAGTTATAAATAAATAGTGATAAATGCTTACCCCATGGAACAAAAGTCTCAAACAAAAAACTGAACTTTACACCTCAAGGAACTAGGAAAACAAGAATAAACACAGACCAAATTTAATGAACGGAAAGAAATAACAAAGATTAGGTCAGAAATAAGTAAAATAAGGGCCAGTCCCATAGCCAACTGGTTAAGTTCACGTGCTCTGCTTCAGGGGCCCAGGGTTTCACCAGTTCAGATCCTGGGTGTGGACATGGCACCACTCATCGGGCCATGCTGAGGCAGTGTCCCACATAACACAACCAGAAGGATCTATAGCTAGAATGTACAACTAGAATATACAACTAGAAACATACAACCTATCAAGACTGAGTCATGATAAAATAGAAAATCTAAACAGATTGATCACTAGTTGGGAGATTGAATTAGTAATCAAAAACTCCCAACAGACAAATGTTCAGAACCAAATGGTTTCAATGGTGAATTCTACCAAACATTCCAAGAATTAATGCCAACTCTTTTCAAACTCTTCCAAAAAATAAAAGAGGAGGGAACTCTTGTAAACTCATTTTATGAGACCAGTATCACCCTGATACCAAAACCAGACAAGAATGACACAAGAAAAGAAAATTATAGGCCAATACCCCTGATGAGATGCAAATATCCTCAACAAAATATTAACAATCCAAATTCAACAATACTTTAAAAGGATCACACATCATGATCAAGAGGGATTTGTTCCAGAAATGCAAGGGTTGTTTAACATCCCCAAATCAGTCAATGTGATACATCACCTTACCAAACTGAAGGATAAAAATTATATGATCACTTCAATAGATGCAGAAAAAACTTTTGACAAAATTCTGCATCCATTTGTGATAAAAACTCTCAACGAAGTGGTTATAGAGGCAACGTATCCCAACATAATAAAGGACATATATGACAAGCCCACAGCTAACATCATAGTCAATAGTGAAAAGCTGAAAGCTTTTCTTCTAAGATCAGCATCAAGACAAGGATGCCTTTTTTTCACCATTTTTATTCAACCTAGTAGTGGAAGTACTAGCCAGAATAATTAGGCAAGAAAAGGAAAGAAAAGGCATGGAAATTTGAAAGAAAGAAGTAAAACTGTCACTATTTGCAGAAGACATAATACTATATACCGAAAACCTTAATTCCATCAGAAAACTGTTAGAACTAATAAATTCTACTAAGTTGCGTGATACAAAATCAACATGCAAACATTTTGTGTTTCTATACTTTAGTAATGACCTATCAGAAAAAGAAATTAAAAAAAATCTCATTTATGATTGCATCAGAAAGAATAAAACACCTAGGAATAAATTTAACCAAGGAGGTTAAAGATCTGTATTTTAAAAACTACAAGACATTGGTGAAAAAAATTGAAAAAGATACAAATAAATGAAAATATATTTCATATTCATGGATTAGAAAAATTAGTATTATTAAAATGTACATTCTATAGCAATCTACAGATTCAATGCAATCCCTATAAAAATTGTAATGGTGTTTTCACAGAAATAGAACAAACAATCCTAAAATTTGTATGGAACATAGATGACCCTAAATGGCCATCGTAATTTTAAGAAAGAAAAACAAAGCTGGAGACATCAAGCTTCCTGATTTCTAACTATATTACAAAGTTATCATAATTAAAACAGTGTGGTATTGGCATAAAAATAGACTCATGTATCAATGGAATTGAATAGAGAGTCCAGAAATAAACCCAGACATATGTGATCATTAATTGGTGGCAAAGGATCCAAGAAAATACAACGGGGAAAGGGCAGTCTCTTCAATAAATGGTGTTGGGAAAATTGGACAACCACATGCAAAAGAATGAAACTGGATCACTGTCTTAGACCATACACAAAAATTAACTCAAAAATGTATTAATGTCTTACATAAAATAAGACTTGAAATCATAAAATTCCTAGAAGAAAACTAGGCAGTAAACTCCTTGACCTAGGTCTTGGTGAAGAGTTCTTTTTTCTTTTGGCTGAGGAAGATTGCCATGAGCTAGCATCTGTGCCAATCTTCCTCTATTTGGTGTGTTGGTTGCTGCAACAGCATGGTCACCAATGAACAGTGTGGGTCTGTGCTTGGGAACCAAACCTGGGCTGCTGAAGTGAAGCTTGCCAAATTTAACCACTAGGCCATGGGGCCAGCCTTAGTAATGAGTTCTTTAATCTGATGTGAAAGGAAAAGGAATAAAAACAAAAATAAACAAGTTGGACTACATCCAACAAGAAGATTCTGTATAGTAAAGAAAACCATCAATAGAATGAAAAGGAGCCTACTGAATGGGAGAAAATATTTGTAAATCATGTATCTGATAAGGGGCTAATATCCAAAATATAGTAAAACCTCAAACAACTCGGTAGAAAAAAAATTGGATTAAAAAATGGGCAGATCTGAATAGATATTTTTTCAAAGAAATCATACAGATAGCCAATAGGTACATGAAAAGATGTTCAACATCACTAATAATCAGGTAAATGCCAATAAAATCTACAATGAGATGTTACCTCACACCTGTTAGAATGGCTATTACCAGAAAGACAAGAAATAAGTTTTCTTGAAGATGTGGAGAAAAGAGAGCCCTTGTGCGCTCTTGGTGGGAATCTAAATTGGTACAGCCATTATGGGAAACAGTATGGAGGTTCTTCAAAACATTAAAAATAGAATTACCATATGGTCCAGCAATTCCTCTTCTAGGCATTTACGCAAAGAATACGAAAACACTAATTTGAAAAGATATATGCACCCCCATGTTCATTGCAGCATTATTTACAATAGCCAAGATATGGTAACAAACTACATGTCCATCGATGGATGAATAGATAAAGAAATTGTATATATATGTAATAGATTATCATTGGACCATAAAAAGTGAATGAAATCTTGCCATTTGCAACAATGTGGATGGACGTCGAGGGCATTATGCCAACTGAAATACATCAGACAAAGATAGATAAATACCATACGATCTCTCTTTTATGTGGCATCTAAAATATACATATATTTGAATCAAAAATATACATCTAGATATATATACTTATATCTAAAATCTAAAATATATATATCTGAAATCTACTCTCTATGTATTTATATATCTATATCTATATTAGTATTGCTAATATATATTAGTATATATATTAGTATTGTTATAGAAATCTAAAAAAAATATATATATATATCAAATATATATATATGTAATAAGCACATAGATGTAGAGAAATAATTGGTGGTTGCCAGAGGTGGAGGTTGATGGGTGGGAGAAATGTGTAAATTGTTTTGTTTTTATTTTTTACTTCAAATAAATTGGATTTAAAAAAACAAAGATATAACTACAGATATAAAAAGAGATTAACAAGATTATTATTAGGAACTGTATATTAAGAATCTGGAACTATATAAAATGTCAACATTGATATAAGAATATTTGGAAAATATTTCAATTATATATCAGTTTAAAAAAAAAAAGAATATCTGGAAAAAATAGAGATAGCACTTTATACCCTTGTGCGGGGTCAGAATTGGCCACCCCAACATATGTCTCTTTTGCATAAAGATTATTTAGGGCTGGTTACTTTTAAAAACTGCAGATGTGGGAAAAGCTCTGAAAACCAAGTAGAAGTTACCCTTTGTAAGAGATATTTACATTTGTAAGGGACAGATATCTTGCTCTCTGTACCAGGAAGAGGGGCATGACCTTATATCTAGAAACCTACTTATGTGGAAGGCAAGGACTTAAATATGCATAATAACTTTACTCTTGTCTACTGTGCTTTTCTGATAATCTCCTATAACTGACTCCCCCCAACCCCAACATCCTCCTTTGTTTTTAGCTAAAGATGCTATTTAAGGTGGCAGCTTTGGCCATTCTGGCTGAGTTACCCAGTTTTCCTGGATTTCTCCCATGTGCACGTTATAAAGCTTTGTTTCATTTTCTCCTGTTCCTCTGTCTCATGTGAATTTAATTGGTAGTCCAGCCAGAAGGACCTAGAGGGTAGAAGATTTGTCTTCCTCTCCTATATTCATAAAAAATTAATTAGAAAAATAAAGAGCTTCTGTACAGCAAAGGAAACAATCAATAAATTTGAAACCTACAAAATGGGAGAAAATCTTTGCAAACCACATATCTACTAAGGGACTAATATCTAAAATGTGTAAAGAACTCACACAACTCTATATCAAAAAAGAAAATAACCAATTAAAAAATGGGCAAAGGATCTGAAGAGATAATTTTTCAGAAAAGTCATACAAATGGCCAACAGGTAAATGAAAAGTTGCTCAACATCACTAATCATCAGGGAAATGAAAATCAAAATCACAATGAGATATCACCTTACACCAATTAGGATTGCTTTTATCAGAAAGAGAAGTGTGGGTGAGGTTGTGAAGAGGGAACCCATACACTTGTGATGGGGAGGTAAATTGATACAATCATTATGGAAAACAGTATGGTGGGTCTTCAAAAAACTAACAAGTAATTGCCACCTGATCCAGCAATCCCATTCCTGGGTATATATTTGAAGCAACTGAAATCAGTATCTCAAATGGATATCTGCACACTTACATTCATTGCAGCATTATTCACAATAGCCAAGATATAGAAACAACTTAAGTGCCCATCAATGGATGAATGCATAAAGAAAATGTAGTGTGTGTATATATATACACTCAATGAAATATCATTCAGCAATGAGAATGAAGAAAATTCTGTCACTTGCAACAATATGGATGGATCTTGCAGACCTTATGCTAAGCGAGATAAGTCAAAGACAACTACTATATGATATCACTTATATGTGGAATCTAATAAAACAGGACTTGTAAAAACAGAGAGTAGAATAGTGGTTACCAGGGTGCTCGGTAGCAGAATTGGAGAGATGTTGCTTAAGTGTACCAACTTACAACCACTATATAAATGAGTTCTGGAGATCTAATGCACAACATAGTGATTATAGTCAATAATGCTGCATTACAAACTTCAAAGTTACTGAGAGACTAAATCTTAACTGTTCTTAACACATACAAAAAAGCACAAATATGTGATATGATAAAGGTGTTAGCTCATGCTACTGTAGTAATCATATTGCAATATATAAATGTTCCAAACCAACACACTGTACACTTTAAACTTTTTTATTAGTGCCGTCAGATTGATTCCAAGTGCTGGTGACCATGTGTACAGCAGTGAGGAACCCTGCCCAGTCTTTTTGCACCATCCTCTCACCTTCCATGACTGTATCAGATAATGCTCCACTGCTATTCACAGAGTTTTTGTGGCCAATTCTTTCAGAAGGGAGTGGCCAGGTCCTCTTTCCTAGTCTGTCTTAGCCTGGAATCTTCACTGAAACCTGTCCATCATGGGTGACCTTGCTGTATGTGAAATACTGGTGGCATAGCTTTCAGCAACTCACAGCTGCCACAATGTGACAACCAACAGATGGGTGGTGTGATTCCCGACTGGAAAACGAACCCAGGCCATGGCGGTGAGAGTGCTGAATCTTAACCACTAGATCACCAACTTTTAACTTACACAATTAAAAAAAAAAGATAATACTTGTAATCACTATGGCAACTACTAAAAAAATAACACTAAATATATAGTAAAAGAAATAACAAGGGAATTAAAATCTAGACCACAAAATGTCAATTTAATCACTTAAATTAATTTGGTTACCAATTAATTTTTGGTAACCAAAAATTCAATAAGGAGGAAGAGAGGAAGATAAAAGATCTAAGACATTTAGAAAACAACTAGCAAAAGGGTATATATAATTTCCACCTTATTAGTGATTATATTATATGAAAATGGATTAAACACTTCGACAAAAGGCCTGAGGTTAGCAAAACTGATTAAAATCAGAAACATGATCTCAGTGTATGCTCTCTAAAGAAACTCATGAGACATTCAAAAGCACCTAACAGGTTCAACTTAAAAAGACAAAAAAAGATAGACCATGCAAATCATGGTGGCAATAATAACAAAGAGCTGAGGTGTCTCTAAGTAATAGGAGACAAAATAAACATTAAGACAAAAATTTTTACCGGAGAAAAAAAGACACTTTTTAATGATAAAATGATTAGTCCACCAGGAAGATAAACCAACTATAATCATATATGCACCCAACCACAGAACATCAAAATACATGAAGCAAAGTCTAACACAATTGAAGACAGAAATAGGTAATTCAACACAAATAGTTGGAGACTTCAATACTCCACCTTAAAAATGGATACAACAACTAGGCAGAAGATGTATAAAAAATAGAAGAGTTAAACATAACTATAAATCAAGTAGATTTGACATATATCTATGAAAAAAAATGCTACCCTGCAAAAGTAGAACAAATTCTTCTCACTTGCACAGGGATCATTATTCAGGATAAATCATAAATTATACCAGAAAGAAAGTTTCAATGTAAGTACACAAGTTGAAATGGTACAAAGTATGTCCTTAGGCCACAATGTAATCAAATAAAAAAATCAATAACAAAAGGAAATTTGAGAAATAAAAAAATGTGTAGAAATTAAACCATATACTTCTAAGTAACCAGTGAGTTAAAGAAGAAATCATCAGGGAAATTAGAAAATACTTTGACATGAAAACACAATATATTAAAGCTTATGGGATACAATTAAAGCAGTGATTAGAGGGAAATTTATGTGTAAATGCCTATATTAAAAAAGGACAAAGATCTCATATTAGTAATTTAAACTTCAACCTTGAGAAACTAGCAAAGGCAGAGCAAACAATGCAAAGCCACTAGAAGCAACAACATAACTAAATTAGATGAAAAAAATTAAAGAAATAGAGAATAAAATAATAGAGAGAATCAATGAAACCAAATTTTGTTCTTTGATATAGATCAACAATAAAAATATACAAAAATGACAAACTTTTAACTACACAGGCCAAATAAAAAAAGATAAAACACGTTATAAAATATAAATGGAAAGGGAACATTCTACTTATTGTATAGAAATAAAAACTATTATAAACAAATCCTATGCAGAACATAACACAACAACTTAGTTAACCTAGATAAAACGGACAAATCTCTAGAAAGACAAAAACTACCAAAACTGGTTCAAGAAGAAGTAGAAAATCTGAAGAGATCTATAACATACACAGATGTTAAATTAGTAGTTAAAAAGCTTCCCACAAAGGGGCTGGCCCAGTGGCCGAGTGGTTAAGTTCGCGCGCTCCGCTGCAGGCAGCCCAGTGTTTCGTTGGTTCGAATCCTGGGCGCGGACATGGCACTACTCATCAAACCACGCGGAGGCAGGGTCCCACATGCCACAACTAGAAGGACCCACAACGAAGAGTATACAACTATGTACTGGGGGGTTTGGGGGAGAAAAAGGAAAAAATAAGATCTTTAAAAAAAAAAAAGCTTCCCACAAAGGAAAATCCAGGTCCAGATGGCTATACTAGTGAATCCTACCAAAGAAATAAAGAATTAACTGCAATCTTTCACAAATTCTTCCAAAAAATAGAAAAGGAATTAATTCCATATTCATTCTGTGAAGCCAGAATCATCCTGATACTAAACCAGACAAAAACATAACAAGAAACAAATTGCAACTCAATATTAATAAACTATTAATTAAATAATAAAACATTAATAAAAAATATAAATTATCAATAAACTAAAATTCCCAAGAAAATGATTGCAACCTAATCCAGCACATATGAAAAGGATTATACATGGCAAAGTGTGATTTGTTCTAGGAATGCAATGTTGGTTTAACATCTGAAAATAAATCAATGCAACACCCTATGTTAACAGAATAAAAAACAAAAACAAACATGATATTCCCAATCATTACGTAGAAGCATTTTATAAATTGTAATGCTTTCACTATAGAAATGGTGAGCAAAGTATAGAGGAAAACTGCCATAAACTGATAAAGAGCACCTTCACACACACACACACACACACACACACAAAGCAGAGCTAACATCATTTAAGATAAAGATGAAAGTCTGAATGCTTTCCATTTATGACAAGGATGTCTGCTCTCACCAATTCTATTCAACATTGTACTGGAGTTTCTAGCCAGAGAAATTAACGAAAAAAATAGTCATCCAAATTGAAAACAAAGAAATAAAATTATTTGTATTCACAGTTGACATGGCCATGTATATAGAAAATCCTAAGGAATCTGCAAAAACTCTAGTAGAAGAGATAAATGATTTCAGCAAGACTACAGAATAGATGATCAATATACAAATATCAACCATATTTCTGTATACAGTAATGAACAATCTGAAAGTGAAATTAAGTAAACAATTTGAGGAGTGTAGCTGCTGGTTAAACCTATGTGTGATTTTTCAGCCCTAATCAGAGACAACTACAAAGCCTTTGCCTCATGGGAAAACTGTCCTCCCCACTCCAGACTTGCGGCACAGCCAGTAAATTACAGTCTCAAAATGTAGTTACAGTCTAAGACTCAGGCCCTGATTATGCATACTTTCATTGCTAGCCAAGTGCCTTCATTCTCAGGTTTGTTTATCTGGGGACTTTGGCAGAGGTCCTCTTCTGGTGTGTCTATGAGGCCTCCTTATCAGGAGGAGGAAGGAGGAAACTTAAAGGCACTTTTCCTCACTCTGACTCAGAATTCAGTACTTTTCCACTCTTAGTCTTTCCCCTTTCTCTCTCCCTCCAACCCTGCCCTAGCCCCAGTATCCATAAAACTGCAGGAGCTTTTTGTTCAGGGTCTTCTCAACAGTGAGACAACACCCACACCTGTGATGATCTGCTTGACTCTCAACCAGTGTGCCATTCTGTGTGGGGAAATGAAATGGGGAAGTTCAGTGCCATCACCTTCCTACTGCTTCCTCTACTATGTCAGGGAAGAGGCGCTGCCCACGTGGTGTTATACTGTATTGGCCACACTCACACACAGTACTATAGCTGGGAGGCTGGACGTGGGATAGAATAAAACTCCTAGCCTTTCTCACTCTCTGCATTCTGATCTCTTGCTGATGCTTCCATTGGTTAAACCCAACCAGAATTCAGAGGGCAAAAAGCCCCGGTGATTCATTCTGCAAAGTACAAAGTGGGTCAGCAAAATACTGAAAATGCCTGGGGGTGGAAAATAACAGAAAGCAACAAGCATATCTTACAATAACTGTGAGAAGAAAAAAATATATTACTCTGAAAATCATTTTGAAAAAAACTGCTTAGAGTAAGAAGTCTTTGAAGATACGTTTTTGTTGTTGTTTGTTGGCCCTACTGGAAGCTGAGAAAATTCACAAGTTAACTGTAAAGCATTATATAAGAGAGCTGAGAAAGAAAAAAAAAATGCTTTATTTGAAATAAATCAAACTTGGGTAAATGTCAAAATTTAGACTTAGTGAGTGCAAGCCATGTTTGTTTGGACATTTGCCACAAAGGAAGACACACTATAATGACAAAATACTTGAACATTGATTTTTTCCAAATCTGGGTTCCTTTTGAGCAAAAAACCTTCACAATAATGTTAACACATAATAGGAAATCAATAGCTATACTGCTTATTTCCAAATTATATTTTGCAAAAATGATGTTTCCAATCATGTCCTTAAAAAGAACATATTTTCAAATCTGGATAAAAGATAGAGCTACTTCTACTGCAATTTACTCATGATTTTAAATTCATTATAAACAGCAATGGAGAAAAGTTAACATTTCTATACCAGGACTAAATAATTCCAACCTAATGAGGCAATATTCTTTTTACCTCCAGTTACACATGCTTTTCAATTCATTTATTTTATTTAAATTTATTAATTTTATTTAAGTTTATGTTAGAGGTTTATCAAAGAATAGTTGGCATAAACTGCACATACTTAAGTTGAGCAATTTGATGACTACTGACATGTGTATGTATCATTGAAATCATCACTTCAACCAGTTTAGTGAACATACCATGATGATACACATCTTTTTTGGCCCTTTGTAACATTACCCCTTCTACACTGCCTAGCCCCCTTCTTTTCTCTAGGCACATGCTGACCTGATTTCCATCACCATAGATTAACTTGCATTTTCTCAGTTTACAAACATCGGGTCACAAAGTATGCATTCTTTTTAGGGATAGAGGCATGGACTTTTTCACTCAGCATAATCAATTTAAGATGTATCCATATTGTTGGGTGAATCATAGTTCATTCCTTTTAATTGCTGAGTAATATTCCATTGTATGACTATACCATAGTTTGTTTATCCACTCACCTGTTGGCAAGTATTTGCTTTGTTTTCAGTTTTTGGTTATTGCTACTAAAAATAAAGCCGCCATACACATGTGTTTTCAATTCTTTTGGATACATGCCTTGGAGTGGAATGGCTGGATCACATGGTAGATGATTATTTAACTTTTAAAAGAAATTTCCAAATTACTTTCCAAAGTGTCTATAACATTTTGTATCCCCTCTAGCTGAATATGAGAGATCCAGTTCCTCCACATCTCCACTAACATTTGTATGGTTAGACATTTTAGCACAAGCTATTCTAGTGGATATGCATTGATATATCATTTTGCTTTTCATTTGCATTCCATAATGACTAAGGATAATAAGCATCTTTTCATGTGCTTGTCATCCATAGACCTTTTAAACTCTAGTGTTGTTCATATATTTTGTATATTTAATAGGTTGGTTTTTGTTGAATTTTGAGAAGATATATTTTATATATGTATATATGTTTTTCTGAATGCAAATCTTTAATCTGATATATCAATTACAAATATTTTATTTCAGTCCGTGGCTTTTATTTTCATTCTCTTAGCAGTGTCTTTCAAAGAATAGACACTCTTAAATTTAATGAAGTCTAATTTATCAGTTGTTTCATTTTATGGATTGTGCTTTGGTGTACTTTCTAAAAAACATTTGCCAACTCCAGACCATAAATATTTTCCCCTACATTTTCTTGTAAAAGCTTTTTAGTTCTTGGTTTGGCATTTTGTTCTATGTCAATTTTCTAGAATTCAGTAACTAAGAGAAAGTTTTGGCAAAATAGTCATTAAGTTTTCCTGGCCTTTGGTCTAATTTAAGATACTTCTGGAAATGACTTAATAAAGACTGCCTATTACAGGCTTGGCTTTAGAAATGCTTACCCTTAGAAAATATAGCATTTGGTTTGTTGGGTTTTTTTAAATAAACAAAGAAAAGCAACCTAAATCATACTTAACTGTCTTAGGTTGCTGTGATTGAACAAGTCAGGCACAAAACTTGCTAGACTTACATAACTAAACATATTCTACTGTTGCTCTCCACAAATAGATGCCTGAAAATGACACCATAGAAAGTAAAATAATCCAAAGAAAAGGATCCAAACTACATCAATATCATTGATGCTTCTATGATTTAATTAAAGGCAGAGCTGGTCTATTTTATTTGGTTAAATCTGATTTTAAAGGGGCCAGATTGATTCCAATTCCACAAAATGTACTATTTATTAACTAATTCTTATCTGAAATTTTATTTTATATAGTAGTAGAGTACTCTTGTTAAAGTGAAATAGTCTATGGAGAAAGAGAAAATATAAGGTTATCATCTATTATAGTCTAGGGGTAAATATTGAATTGAGGTAAGATAAAGTAAATTAACATGAAAAGTAAGTAAGAGACTCGATAGAGTAATGTAAACGTAAATGCAAAATCTAAAGTGAGACCAATGTACTTAAATTTCACATAATTCATAATTTTATCAAATGTTATACTACATGTAATTCTGCAGGTTGATCAGACTAAATTTTTTTCTTAATTTTTAAATCTTCCTTTATTTGCTTTAGCCAGAGTAATTTTATGTAGTCATAAAATTAACTTTTAGTACCATATAAATTTTACAATAGATGTTATTTTTTGCTCATAGGAATATATTCTAGTTAGGTAGAAAAATAGTAAATTTATTTTCAGTTTTTAATCCTCCTTTCTAGTCTCACAAATGGGGATTACTTTTGGATATTTAGTTTATCAACTCCTATTTTAAAACAAAATCTAAAGTATGAATAGCATACTGTTTATGATGTTAATTGGGCACATTTCTGGCATCATTTTCAATTTTAGAAATCATCATAACCTTCAAATCTAAAAAAATTTGATTTCCTTGATACTTGGTATCTTTAGCTTAGTAGAGAAAGCAGATCACTGTTGTTTTACTTAGACTACAAAGTATTTTTTGGATTAGCACTATTTAGACCAACATTTTTATGTAGAAATCTTAGGCAATATAGGCAATTATCTATATGGTGTGGTTTCGGCACCTTTCCCATATTGACTCTATGGCGGTAGGAGCAAAGTCATAGAACTAGAGTTAAAAATAGATTTGGGCATGGTGTTTAATGAGCTCTAACAGCTTCTCCTCAAAGCATGGTTGTCACCTGGAAGATTGTTAGAAATGCAGAATCTCAGACTTCTACCCAGATCTAATGAATGTGAGTCCGTATTTTCACAAGATTCATGTCACATGAAAGTTTGAGAAGCACTACTGTATAACCTATTTGGAGAATTCTCACGAGTAAATTAGTGGAAGGAGAAATTTGTCTCTGAGACTAATTTAGCTTTATTGGATTAGGTAGAAACTGTCTTTCTGTGATAGTTGTGTGAGTCAGAAGCTATCCAGTGGCTTCAAGGACCACTGGACGGGAGTAGCACACAACCTTGAACCAACAACAAGGCATCAGTTGGAATTTTGGACTCTGACCCCGTGCACACCCTCCTTTGTTTGAGGGAACCAACGTCACTGATAGAAAAGCAGCATTATTTAACAAAGAAATTTGTCTTCTGCTAACAAAATGAGCACATTAACAACTATCGTTTCAGTTTTTAGACAAGCACAAAAACACTTGAATTAAAAATGGATAAAATTTGGGGCCCGCCCAGTGGCGCAGCGGTTAAGTGCGCACGTTCCACTTCGGCAGCCGGGGTTCACTGGTTGGGATCCCAGGTGCGGACATGGCACCGCTTGTCAAGTCATGCTGTGTTGGGCATCCCACATATAAAGTAGAGGAAGATGGCACGGATGTTAGTTCAGGGCCAGCCTTCCTCAGCAAAAAGAGGAGGATTGGCAGAAGTTAGCTCAGGGCTAATCTTCCTAAAAAAAAAAATGGATAAAATTTAATTTAGATTAATCCTTTTATATAAATAAAAATTGTCTACAGGGTGATATGTAAACACACCTGCAGTTTCGTGTGTTAACTTTTCATCTTTGGGGCACAGTCTTTTTAAGTAATGACTAACTTTTGAAGTGGATACTGATGCTTCTTCACCAGATTTTTGTCTTCTTGTTTTCAAAGGATTAGTGTCATCACTACAGCCTCATGGTGGATGATAATGGCAAACAAATATCTTGGGCAAGTTATATACAAATGGTCAAATATTTTTGAGAACTTAATTTGTATTTGGTTTCTCATTACACACTTGAATTGTTGAGCTTTCTGATATGCAATATTTTTTAATTTCTTTAAAAGTATAATCAAAGAATGAATGAAATAAATAAAAAGTTATAGATTTTATAATAATTGACAAACTGCTGTACCAAAAGTATTTAGATTACTTTCTCTCTCTATCATAACAATATAGGAGGACTGCTCAGCTTCTATTACCCATATTTCATTTTTCCATAAACCATAATTGTCCATATTTCCCATTTCCCCCCACCAATTGTGCTCTGTCAGCTTCACACACCTTGCGGGCACAGCCCATGGAACTGGATGGGAAACTAGCAGAACATTAGCATCTAATTTGTCTGCTACCTGCAAGAAAGATGAGAAGGTGTCAACTGTTCCTAGATGCTTGTATCCAATTATATATCATTTAATCAGAAAATAGCATGCATGGAAAGAGCAAAAGAGAGATGGATTATCACTGTTTGTTTTTCAGAAAAACACCTCTTGAAGCGAGATCTCTGCTCATTGTACTTGCAATTCATATGCTACTACACGAGACTTAGAGTGAAATGGAAAGTGGAGGTAGATGAAGCTATCCTGGTTTAAAGTATAATTTTAATAATATTACAAATGTTATTATCATTCAGGAAGTACTAAGCTGGATGAGATTCCAGAATAGTATGTAAAAAATGGAGTTATCCTAAGCGAGCATGAATGAACAGTCACCCTAGTAATACCAACCTTAAGTCATGGTGGATTTCAATGCAGTCACTGGCTTCTAGCACAAATTCTTGTCTCAGATTATTTGACCTCAAATTAAACAAACTACTTTCAGATTTCAAATCAGTCAGTTAAATGGCATTGTGTGCTTGAAACTCATGACATTCATGTCTACTTCTTACTTTACTGCCTCTTGAAAACCTCCTAGAACAGCTGAGAGATTTTAAGCATTATGTGAAGTTGTAAATTCTCATAGTTCTAATGCATTTTATCCTGA
This sequence comes from Equus asinus, assembly GCF_041296235.1. Taxonomy (NCBI): domain Eukaryota; kingdom Metazoa; phylum Chordata; class Mammalia; order Perissodactyla; family Equidae; genus Equus; species Equus asinus. Next base: position 34,274,631 of record NC_091801.1, on the reverse strand, counting down.
CTCCTGAGTTCTTTGCAGTCTTCTTGGTGATTCTTGTAAAATACTAAATACATAAAAACCTGCTGATTTTAATTTTTAAACAAACCTACTTAGGCCAACATTATTCTAGCAGGATGTAATATTTTCATGTCACACCAAGAACTTTACAATCAACATGGCTTAAGAAAGTAGGAAAATGCTGCATTTCTCATGAATGATATATTTAATTAGTCACCTACATCAAATTAGTAGGAGAATATTTCAAGAAAAGAAGACCTATAGCCTCCTTTAAAAGCCTGTAAATGCAAGCATTGCAGGATTACATGTTGGTAAATGGCACCGTAAGGTTTGATATACTTGGTCATTGCTTTACTTTGCTGTTCTTTAATGATAAGCAAAGTTGAGAATTTTTTCATTGATTTTTATGGGCCCATTTTAAATGGCGCTTTAGTCTTTTTTAATAGTTAATTTATAATTTATTATTAAGGAAATCAAAACTTATATCTTATGTTTTGTAAGTAGATTTTTCGCTAGTGTTTTATTCTCTATCTAGATATTTTTGTAGTAAGCAGAAAGTTTGCATTTAGCTGGTCAATATGGATGTTCTTTATTGTTGTGGTTTTGAGTTTCTATTTTCATGGGACACTCTTACTTCCTTGTTAGAAATATTAAAGAAAACTTTATCTACATTTACTACTTTTGTAGCTTCAAATTGTTACATTTCAATTTTAATTAATTTGGAATATTTTTTAGTGCAAGGACAGAAGTGAAAATAGTTCTCTCCCTTTGCATAAAATAAAACAAAAAACTTCTAGTCATTTTCTCCAATTTATTTGGAGAACATAACAATTCATACTTAATATAATTATAAATATAAAATTTAATAAACCATAGTTATGTGAAAGTACATCTTCATTATATGAAAAATTTCTGCATTTATTTGGATCTATTTTCAGATGCTCAATGATGTTACACTATTTATGAACCTAATCCTAGACCACTATCATTAAGTTTATATTATTTTGCATTGTGTGTGTTAGCATCAGGCTCATTCTCTTTTAATCTCATTAGTCTTCTTTTCAAAAAGAGTAATTTTCATATTATTTTGCTAAGGCTTTCTCTCTCACAAAAATTCTATTGGCACTTTGGGATTTCACTGTATTTTATAAATTTGTTGGGGAAAAGTGTGACACCTTTACAATATCAGATCTTTGTATTTGAGAATGACGTATCTTTCCATTTATAAAAATTCATTTCTGTTTTGCCATTGAGTTTTAATGTTTTCTACTTTTTAAGAACTTTACATTGCTTATTAAGGTTTTTTAAGGTTTCCATTTTATGTGATGATACTATAAATGAAATATTTTCTTCTATTACATTTTCTAGCTAGTTATTGATTTTATAAAGAAAAACTGTTATTTTTGTATATGAACTTTGCATTTACTAACTTATTAAAATATTTTATTTCAAATTTTTGGTTGCTATTTTGAATTTGCTAGTCATATCGTATCATTAATTAACAATAGCACTTTTAATTTTATTATAAGGGCCCAATATATATTTATGTTGAAATCCTTAGTAAAACTCATGACTTTCACTCTCAAGGTCAATATCTATAACTTAGTGCAATAAACTTAATCACAATGGTTCAAAATGGTGTGTGCATGTCTGTGTGTGTATGGGGGGGGCAGAGGTTAAGCAGTTCTGTAACTGCTTTGATAGTGAAGAATAATGAACAATATTACAAGTGATTCTTAAACAGAAAGGGTATAAGGCAGGATGAAAATTCTCCTGACTTCTGTTCTAGATGGAGCTCTCTGTCTTCAAAGCAATGGACTTTAGTGCATTTAAATATCTTAGTGGAACCGGCGCTCATGTTAACTTTTTGTAATATTAAAGCATCCAGTAGTTTTAAGACATGGAGAACAAAATACATTTACACTCACATCATCAAGAAATGAAGTCTATGCTCCCTTCCTTGAATTTGGGCTCTGTGATTGCTCGAATAATAGAATACGGCAAAAGTGTCACTACATCTACTTCTAGAACCAAAATTTAAGAAGCTGACAGCTTCTACATCCTGCCTTTTCGTATGCCAGCTCTGTAACTGAATCACCATACTGTGAGTAAGCCCAGATCACTCAGAGTGTCCACATGGAAGGAAGGGCTCCAGCCAACTGACCCAACTGACTGAGGACCTAGCAGATAAGCATCAACCCCCTGTCTAATATGAGTAAGGAAACCTTCAAGATGACTCCATCCTCAGCTGCAAAAATATGAGAACCCTGATTGAGAACTGCCTAGCTGAGCCCAGTCAACCTCAAGAAACATGAGACATAATTATAAAATAATTATTGCTCAAAGTCACTAGGTGTTCAGGGTGATTTGTTAATCAATAAATAATAGGAAGATAAGTTAGTATCAATAATAGGGATGCTGCTCTAAGGAAAACCTAAAACATATGGCAATCATTGGGGACTAAGTGTGGGTGGAGCCTGAACTAGCCTTGAGGAGACTATTAGCATAAACCTAACTAGCCTGGAGAAGGCTTTCTATGATGGCTAAAGGAAAATAAGGAAATTTCTTTACAAGAAGAAAGAAAGGGTTCTCTTGATATGTAGTATTGGAAAGTTTAGCAATACTTTGTGGAAGTACTTGTGGAAAGTAGGAAACACACTTAAGGAAATCAATGATTTAACTTGGCAGAACATTTAAGCAGAATTTTTAAAAATAGCGCCAGCCTTCTTCTAGATGACTATAGTAAAATTAGAGAGAATAGAGATGAACTAAAAAAAAAAGGGACTATTCAGGTTTCATCAAAACTTAAAGGAACTATAAAGGAGCTAGGATTTGAATGGTTCAAGAAAAATGCTTTTTGTTATTCCCAACCTCTCCAGATGGCAAAAAATACCTCATATTAAGAAATGCTTTGGAGGGGCTGGCTTGGTGGCGTAGTGGTTAAGTTCAGCTGTTCTGCTTCGGTGGCCAGGTGTTCACTGGTTTGGATCCCAGTTGCGGACCTATGCACCACTTGTCAAGCCCTGCTGTGGCAGGCCTCTCACATAAAATAGAGGAAGATGGGCACAGACGTTAACTCAGGGCCAGTCTTCTTCAACAAAAAGAGAAGGATTGGAGGCAGATGTCAGCTCAGGGCTAATCTTCCTCCAAATAAATAAAATAAATAGGAAATGCTTTGGGAAAAAATAAAATACGGGATGAGTCTGTAAGACTTCTTTTTGAACTTCAGTAAGATATAAGATGGCATCTGATGAAACCTTTCAGAAAGACAAAGGCCTTTGAAGGAACTCAAGTGCGTACCTAGTATTCTTCTCTGTTTAAAAATGCCTTCTAAGCACGTTAGGAGTAGCTTTATAGGAAGCTCAAGGTAGACAAGGCACATTTCAAAGAGATTTGTAGTTGGATTTTGTTCTATTAGCGTAAACTACAATAAAACTAATAGAAAAATCTGCACAATTTTTAAGAAAATTGTCCTGGTGGAAGTACCACTACCTCAAACTTAAAGGGACAGGGAAAGTGCAAAATGAAACGAGGCCCTGGGACCCTCAGCTGTTTAGGGCCAGGAAGCATGAGCTGACTCAGAGAGCATAAACAGAAGCCCAGAGGACAGAGCCTAAGAAAATCAATTCATGAAACAGCTCTGGGCCCTAATCAAAAAACTGGTCATTGACTTCCAGTAGTGTTGACAAGTGAAGTCGTTGTATGAATTCTCCCAGAAGTGACTATTATGAAATTGGATTAACAAAAAGCTATTTAAAAATGCTGAGAGAATTCAAAAGCAAAAACAAAGCCAAAGAAATGTTTATTCTCAAAAATGCAAATGGAAGAAGGCAAGAGGTGTGGGTTTGTAGCTTTTTGGTATAAGATGGCTCCCATGTGTTCACAGCTCCTGGTGAAGAAAATTTCAGCACACTCTCACTGGTTCATAGTTTGAAACTGGATGAACAGTTAAAAAATAAGAAATGAAATATTAGCAGTAAGAGAACTGAATAAGTCATGAAACTTGAACTCTGAGTATAAACTTCCAAAATGCTCAACTGAGAACTCAATTACATGTGCATGGAGGAATTACCACGGGGCCTAAGAAAAGAAGAGTCAGAAGCCAGAGAGATACATTCTTAAAATGTAGATCCCCAAGGTGAGGCTTGTGAATTTGCAGTTTTTAAAATAAGCTTTATTGAGGTACACTTTAAAACAATAACATTTTCTATTTTAAATGCAGCTCATCCAACTTTAACAAATGTATACAGTCGTAAAACCACTACCATAAACAAGATATATGACATTTGCACCACCACTAAAATTCCTGAGGTTCCTTTACACCCCATTACTTCCTCCAGACGTGGTCCTGGAAAGCACTGATCTGTATCTTGTTACTCTCATTTTGAATTTTCTAGAATTCGTATATATACAATCATAAATGATGTATCATTTTTATTATGATTTCTTTAACATAATCCTTTTGAGATTTCTGCATGTTTTGAATTCTGTTTATAGTTCATTCTTTTTTTATTGTTGGGTAGTATTCCATTGTTTTTGTGTACTGAAGTTTATTTACCCATTCATCAATTGATAGGGTATTTGTGTTTTTCCAGTTTTGTTTTATTTTGAACAAAGCTGCTATAAACATGTGTTTGTATATTTCTTGGTTAAGTGCCTAGGAGTGTGAATACTAGATTATATGGTAAGTGTAGATTTAACTTTACAAAAACAAAACAAAACAATATTAAAAACAAAAGTAACAAAATTAAAGTTAGTAAAGTTGCTGAACTATTAGGAATTCTCACTACAATATATTAGAGCTTCAGTTGCTCCACATTTTTGTCAACATTTAGTAGTATCAGGGTTTTTTTTAGTCATTATAATAATTATTCAGTAGAATCTCATTGTGATTTTAGTTTGTATTTCCCTAATGCCTAATGATTTTGATTATCTTTTGTGTACTTGTTCATTTGTATATCTAATACAATGAGGTGTCTATTTAAACCTATTACACATTTTAAGGGATTTTTGATTGTTTTGATTCTTTTTATTGGGTTGCAAGTGTTCTTTATAAATTCTCCATAACAGTCCTATATTGGATATATGTATGGAAATGCATTCTTCCAGCTTTATATTGTCTCAAAATTGGGTGATGTGAGTCATTCAATTTTTTTGTTTTAATAATTGTTTTCTCTAGCTCCTTTGCACTCTCATTTTAAATTCTAAATTGTAGTATCAGCTTTCCAACTTCTTTAAACATCTCCTGGGATTTTGATTGGAATTGCATTAAATATATAGATCAATTTAAAGATTCCTGACATCTTAAGAATGTTGAGTCATCCCACCAATAAATGTGATATAGCTCTCCATTTATTTTAGACTTATTTAATTTCTGTAGGCAATATTAGAGAAGCTTAGTTAATGGTTTATCAATTTTCTCAGTCTTTTTGAGGATGATCTTTGAGTTTCAATGGTGTTCTTTATTGCTTGTCCGCTATATATTTCATTGGTTTCTACACTTACCTTTATTATTTCCTCTCTTTGAGTTTAATTTTTATCTCCATTTTCTAATGTCTTAAGGTAGAAGCATAGATTATTGGTTTAATTCCTTTCTCCTTTTCGTATGTAAGCATATAATGCTATACATTTCACTCTAAGTACTGCTTTAACTGAAACTTAAAGATTTACCTCATGATTTCTTCTCTCATTGATGGGTTGCTTGGAAGTTTATGATTTAATTTCCAGTTATATTTCTGTTATTAATTTATAGTTTAATACTACAGTGATTAGAGAAATACTTTATATGATTCAAATATTTTAAAATTGTTGAGACCATTTATTTTTTAGAATCTAAAATTTGTTGAAATTCTAACTTGGTGAATGTTCTTTGTACTTTTGAAAAGAATGTGTATGCAGCTGTTCTTTGGCAGAGTGTTTTATAAATGTCAGTTAGGTCAAGTTAGTTCATAGTGTTGTTCAGTTCTTCTATATCTTTAATCTATCTGTCTAGGTGTTTGATCAATTACTGAGAGAAGAATGTTGGAATATCCAAAATTGATTGTAGAGTTTTCTATTTGTTTATTTCTCCTAAGTTATAGAAGATTTTGCTTCATATATTTTAGAGCAAACCATTTAGAATTTTATTATGAAATTTTTTATCTATAGCAATGTCTTTGTTTTGAAATTTTCTTTGTATCCATATATCCATTTCATCTGTCGGTTGATTAATGTATGTGTGGTATATTCTTTCTGTCCTCTTTTAAATTATCTGCATCTTTGTACTTAAAGAGAATTTATTTTACGCAGTATATGATGTTAGTGAGGTTTTGTTTTTCACCCGATCTGACAATCTCTGCCTTTTATGTTTAATGTAGTTATCAGTATGGTTTGGTGTATATCTAACATTTGCAATTTTATTTTTATTTGTCTCATTTGCTCATTGTTTCCTTTTTTCTGCCTTATTTTCCATTGAGTATATTTATTATTTGGTTTTATCTCCACTATTGGCTAATTAGTTCTATCACATTGTTAAAAATTTGTATTAGATATTCTAGAGATTTCATACATAAGTTCTCTTTGAGTCTTTTTACATTTTACATTTTTCTCCTCAGCATGGTCATCTTTCCTTTTACCTTCTTGAATATCTGAAGCATATTTATAACAACTGTTTTAATGTACTTGTATGATAATTTAATCACCTCTTTCATTTCTCTCTGTCTTTAATAATTGATTTTTTTCTCTAGATCATGGACTCTATTTTTCTGCCTCTCTGCATGTCTGTTAATGTTTGGTTATATTTATATAGTTCTGGAGACTCTACACTTTCTAATGTGTTACAGGGTGTTTCTACTATGGTTGACAGGAATATGAACATGCCCTATTTGTAGTTCTATGTGAGTTCCAGGTACTGCTTAGTCTACTGATTTCCGGGGATTATTTTCCTGGTTTCACATAATTTACAAACTGGTAGTGCAAACACTAGTACTTAGACAAAAGCTCAAGGAAGTTTTATCTGCAATAGCTAGAGCTTTCTTTATATGTAGCTCACTCTGCATCAGTATTATGCCACAAATAAAATTTAGTTCCCTCTTCACAAAACAAAAAGAATCTTCCTCAACTTGAAGAGGAACTTTTGTGAAAGACCAATAGCTAAGGTTATACTTGGTGGAAAACTAATGCTTTCTCTTAAGATTAGGAAGAAGGAAAGCATATATTCTCTCATCACTTCTATTCAACATTATACTAGAAGTCCTAACTGGTGCAATAAGTCAAGAAAAAGAAATTAATACCTGAGGGTTTAAAATAAAGAAGTAGAACTGCCTTTATTTACAGATGACATAATTGTGTATTTTGAAAATACTAAGGAATCTATTACAAAGTTAGTAGAACTAAAAATTGTGTTTAACAAGATCCCAGGTTATAAGGTCGACACACAAAAGCAATTGTATCATCAAATACATTAGCAATAAAAACTAATAATGGAATAAGAAATGCAATTCTGTTTAAAATAGCATCCCCAAAAATGAAATATCTAGCAATAAATATAATGAAATATGTGCAAGACCTATACACTCAACAAGTACAAAACTTCTCTGAAAAAAAAAATTAAAGAAACCTAAATGAATGGAGAGAAACATCATATTCATAAGTTGAAAGATGCAAAATTTTTAAGACGCCAATTCTCTCGAAATTCATCTATAGATTCAACACAATCTAATCAAAATTGCTTTGTTTCTTTGTATAAATCAACCAACTTATTTTTAAATGCATATGGAAATGTGGAAGACTTAGAATCACCAATGAAATATTAAAGAGGATAAACAATGTTAAAGGATTTCCATGATCTGGTTTCAATCCCAACTATAAAACTATAGTAATTAAAATAGCATGGTGAAAGTATGGACATATAGATCAATGAAGTGAAATAAAGAGTCTGGAAGTAGTCATATACATATATGGCCAGTTTATTTTCCATGAAGTTGTGCGAGCATTTTAATGGGAAAAGAAAAGTCTCTTCAACAAATCATGCTGGGACAACTGAATATTCACATAGAGAAAATAAATGTTTACCCTTACATCACGCCATGCTTGAAGAGATCATAGATTTAAATACGAACGCTAAGCTTATACAACTAGTAGAAGAAAATATTTGTTACTTAAGGTTAAAAGCTTTACCTAGAACACAAAAAAATCCACGATTCTTAAAAGAGAAAATAAGTCAAACATTATGAAAATTATAAGTCTTGCTTCTCAAATGACACATTTAAGAAAATAGAAAGTTAAGCCACAGATTGGGAGAAAATATTTACAATATATATATTGTACAAAGAATTGTACATATTATTGTATATATGTTACAAAGAACTTGTGTACTGAATATTAAAAACAACTTTTATAACTCAACATAAGTCAAACAGCCCAATAAAAATGGGCAAAATTTTGAAAAGCATTTCATTAAAAAGATACGTGAATGACCAATAAGCACATAAAAAATGCTAGACATCTTCAGTGATCAGGTTTCTTTCTCTTTTTTTATTGGGGTGACATTGGCTTATAATGTTATATAAATTTCAGGTGTACATCATTAAATTTCAATTTCTGTGTTGACTACATCATGTTCATCACCCAAATACTAATTACCTTCCAGAAATAACTCAAATGCCAATGACTTTTGAATGAATATACAAAGTGTAGTATATCCGTACAATGAAATACTATTTAGCAATAAAATGAAGCAAATTTCTGATTCACACAGCAGCATAGATGAATCGCAAAATAATTTGTAGAAGGTATTCAGACACAAAAGTCTACATAACATATAATTCCACTTAGATAAGTTTTAGAAATGTGAGCTAATCGATGGTGAGAATATGCATTGTTCACTTGTGAATGGTTGGAGGAAGGGTTGGAAAAAAAAGCACAGGGAAATTTTGGGGTGAAGGAAATGTTTTAACTCTTAATTGTGGTAGTATAATAGTTTTGCATATCTGTGAAAATGCAGCAAATTGTACACTTTAGAATGATGGCATTTATTGAACAAAAATCATATCTTGAGAGTTGATTAAAAATCCAAAACACAACTGGCAGTCTGTGCTAAGTTCCACTTCAGAATTGATTTGGACCTTGGTTGCTGCCTTGCTTTTTCTCTCTTCGATAGGGAGGTTCATTTTGGTGCTCTTATGTCTGTCCAACCATTGTATTTGGTTTGTGGGGGCAGATAACTTTCTACCAGTCTCAGACTCAGAGAAACATCATTTGAGGAGCTTTGTGTCAGGAACCAAATGCAAGAAACCTCATCACCATCTTGACTCGATTTAGATGAGAAGATCCTTGATCCCAGTCTCAGTCTGGTGTTGACTGCAACCACAAGAAAGACTCCAACCTAGAGCTCCCCAATCAGCCTTCAGAACTAGGAGATACAATTACAAAAAATGCTTGTTTTAAGCCACTAAATTTGTTGGATGTTTTGACACACCAACAGATAACTGGAACACATTCTTCCGTAGATGCTTCTCCCTATCTTTTCTCTCTTTTACCAGGGCAGTTTCTTGAAAGAGGCATTTCTGTATTTTCTGTCTCTATTTCCTCCCATTTGGTCACTCTCACATACATTCCTCTATCGTCAGTCCACTGAAACTCTATTAGCTGAGATCAATAATCACTTCCATTTTGGGGCAGTCCCTGTGGCCTAGTGGTTAATTTCAGAGTGCTTTGCTTTTGTGGCCTGGGTTTGGCTCCCAGGTGCTGACCTACACCACTCGTCTGTCAGTGGCCATGCTGTGGTGGTGGATAACATACAGAAAAAAAAAGAAGAAGATTGGTAACAGATGTTAGCTCAGGATGAATCATCCACAGCAAAAAAAAAAAAAAAAATCACTTCCATGTTGACAAATACAATGATTTTTAAATTTTTATATTTTCTCTTTCAATAACATTAGGTGATGCAGACTTTTATTCCTTCTTAAGACACTCTTCTCTTGCTTCTTTGTCAATAATCTCCCATGATTTTTTGATTTTCTGTGCTACTTCTTTTTGTATGGCCCTGCTATTTCTTCCCTTTCTACAAGACATTTAGATATCAGTTTCTCAAATTCCAGCCTCAAGTTCTCTTCTCTTCTCTTCTTGGACTATACTCTGTCTCTTCACTCAATCTTATCCACAATCATAGTTTCAATTACCATCTATAAGCCACATCTAAATATATAAACCAGGCCACTCTCCTGAGATACAGATCTACTTGGAAGCTATTTTTCCAAGATCTATATTTGGATGTCTCAAATACATTTCATATCAACATTCTGAAGAATAAAATAATGCCTATTCCATCAATAATTATTTTCCCTTGTGATCCCCAATTCCTTAACTGCATCTGTTCAGTTCTAGTAGCCAGAAATTTAGAAATTATTTTCCACACTCTTTCAAATACATCTTTCATACCTTACCAGCATCAACATTCATAAACTTTTCTCTATTTCTGTCAACATTACCCTATCCAGTTTTTCTCAAATGAGGCCTATTAGCATTTTTGAAGAAAGATTTATTTGTTGTAGGGAACCATTCTATGCATTGTAGCACACTTGATATCCCTGGCCCTCACCTGCTAAATGCCTTTAGCTTTCGCTATCCATTGTGACATCCAAAATTCCCACAGTCACTTGCAAACATCACTGAATGAGTGGATAGTTCCTTCTCTGGCTGAGAACTGTTGCCTTGTCCATGCTGTCATCATTTCTTGCCTGGTCTCCCATAGCTTTCTGTGCCTTCTCTTGCTTATCCCTCAGCTTTGTGCTAGTCTTCTTTCCACACTGTAGCATACTGATCTTTTCAAAGATTAAAACATATAATGTCATCAATAAAGTCCTCCTTGCTTAAGAATTCTTCCATGATTACCAGTTGTCATTAGGGTCATGTCCATTCTGTCTCAGTGAGATTTGCTGCTGTCTTGCCTCCTCTGATGCTTATCTTTGCTATGTGTGATGCACCCCCTGGAACAGCCTCCATGCCATGCTCTGTCTTTCTATAGGGCTTTCACATGTTTCTTTATCTGCATATTCTTTCATTCTTCTTATGCCTTGTTAACTTCTACACATCTTTCATATCTCGACTTATTACTTTCTCAAGAAGGCTTTTCTGATCCTGTAATTTATATACTTTCATAAAACCATGCTCCTTTTCTCCATAGCATTATGTCAGTTAATTACTTTATACTCATTGTGATCATATAATTATTAAACTATAACCTCCATAGGAGCAGGGATCATGTCTATTTTTCTTCACTAATTTTATCCTTAGCTCCTATCTCAATCCTTGACACATAGTAGGTGTTAACCAAATATTTATAATAGGAATTAATGTTTTCTTAGGAAATATGCATTATTCAAAGTTCTTTTTATGATTGCCATTATACAAAGAAGGCAATTAAGAAATAGGGAATTGGTTGAAACATCTCTTACAGGCATCTCAGAATGTAAATACCTTGCTTATTACAATGTTGAAAAAATAGAATAAAGAGAAACACTGAGTGTATCCAGAATAGTACTGTTTTTGGAACCTGTTCTAATTTGGTTGTTTGACTAACAGGTAAACAAAAGGTATTTCAAATTCAATTGACCAAAACCAATATCTCATTCCCTATGAAATTAAGCTAAACTAAATGGCATCTTGTTCCCACTGTGTGCATATGTTTGTAAATTTAATCAGTGCTGCTGAGACCAGCTAGGCAGCCAGCCAAAGCGGCAGATGGAATTAATAGAACACAATCTGTATTATTCAATGGGACAGGGGACCATCAGCCTCAAGGATGAGGTGAGGTTCCTCGGATTGCCACATATTTATTTGCAGGTAAAGAATCACAAGCAATTACAACAGCAGAAACTCATGCCTGCAGGGACATGCAGGCCAGAGTCCAAAGGTTCTATTCTTCATCACCCAAAGCACACCAGCTGATCCAAGGTTATTCCCTTGGGGAGTATCTTAAGGACAATCAGCAAGGTATGCAGGCAGTGTTCTGTTCCTGCAAGGGCCTGGCATTCTTAAGCCCCTTGCCTTCATGCCCAATAACATATTTCCCCCCGCCTGAGAGTCCAAAGCACAAGCAATCTGGTATAATGATTATGAGAATCAGCAGATCACATATCTCCCCCAGTCACCCATTTGGAATTTATTTTTCCTTAGGCTTAAAGTCTAGCAAAAATGCTGCTATTATCCCCTGCAGCAAATCAGTAGTTGAGTATATGATTGTATACTGAGGTAAGAGAGTATCATAGAAATATGTGCTTTGATCTGATTATTATCTGCTGATTCTTCTGTGAAATGTTTTGTAAGAGTCTCATTAATGCTATTGGTGACCTGCAGTGTATAGGAAAGAAATATATTCTGCACTTTAGGCCTGAGGCTGAATATAAAAATATATCTTCACTCTCTAAACATTATTAGAAAGTTATTAGAGCAAGTAGGCACATCTATAGAACCATATGGCAGTTTACGTAAAATAAACATAAAGTTTTAAAAGTGTATACCTAAATGATTATTAACTTAGAGAGGTGTTACAGTGAAAAGTAAGCTTTTGAGTTTTGTGGATTTCAAACTTTGTCGTTTGCATGCAGGGTTTTACTAGTTGCCTCACCATCACTAGATCTGCAGGGATGTGATGGGAGAAGGAGAAAAATGAAATATTTTGATGAGTATTTCAGTTCAATTAGGCAGTCCTTAAAGCTTCTTTTCGATAAACACTACTAAAGGGAAATTTTAGAATATGGCACTAGATCATCACTAGTGCCACTTCAAGGATTCTATAAATCTATAGACATAGATGACAGTATTGGAAATCATAAAAAAGAAAATTTTAAATTCATATCTGAATTCAAGACACAAGACTTCACACTCCCTATCCTGTTCCTTTTTAGGAGTGTGTGTGTTGGCTTAATTTATTCTGGCTTAACTGAAATATACTAATTATTGCTAATTCTTAGAAGGAGTGTTAATTTATTTCACAATTGTCATTGGAGTGCAAATTAAAGAAATTATAGGTAATTACCTAATAAGCACCCTAACTGGCTAGATATGAAATAATACTGTATGCTTAAACTTAATTATAGGAAGTCTAAGCTAGTATATTAATAGAGAATACAAATTTCTAAATAGCTGCAGAAAATAAGTATGAAAGACTACAAACTCATATAATCTACTTGCTACATACTTTATGCTGTTCCATCATTTGATTCTCCAAACAACCCTTAAATAATGAATATAACATATTATCATCTTATTTCAATTTTATAGATTAAAAACCTCCAAGATGAAATATTATTTAAGTTCACCAATGTATTAGTTAGCTAGGGCTGCTATAACAAAGTACCCAAAACTAAGGTGGCTTAAAACAACAAAATTTATTGTTTCACAGTTCTGGAGACTAGAAGTCTAAAATCCAGGTGTAGGTAAGGCTGTGTCCTCTCTCAAACCTTAGGGGGTGAATCCTTCTTTGCCTTTTCCTGGTTTCTATTTCTTTACTGGCAATCTTTGATGTTTCTTGGCTTGTTTGATGCATCATTCCATCCTCTATCTTCATATGGCCTTCATCTCTCTGTGCATATCTATCTCTGTGTCTGAATTCCCCTGCTTTTTTTTGCTGAGGAACATTCTCTCTGAGCTAACATTCATGACAAGCTTCCCCTATTTCTTAGTATGTGGCCTGCCAGAACAGCATGGCAGCTAACAGAGAGGTGTAGGTCTGTGCCTTGGAACCCAACCCAGCCTGCTGAAGTGGAGCATTCTGAACTCAACAACTAGGCCACCAGGGCTGGCCCTGAATTTCCCATTTTTATAAAGACACCAGTCATATTCAATTAGGCCAACCCTAATGACCTAATCTTAACTTGATTACTTCTGTAAAGACAATATCTCCAAATGAGCTCACATTTTGAGGCACTGGGGGTTATAACTTCAACATGTCTTTTTTGGGGGGAAACAGCTCAACCTATAACGCATGGCAAACAAGTAGACAGGCTAAAGCGGAGCAAGATCTTTCATCTCTCAATCCAAAACTTATGAATAAACTTTAATAATCAATACATTCTTGCTATTTATGCTACGTTCAGTATCAGTCAGAAGTGCTAAATAAAATCATTGTATAGGATATCTGAGTGGTACTAAATTTGATATATAATTGGATGAGCCAGTCAATAGTCAATGGTCAGTTTAAGAAACCAATAAATGTCTTAGTAATTGTTAGTTTGTACCAGGTACGTGATTGTCAACTTCAAGAGCTGAATTATATGTACTGCAGAATCTATCTTCTTTCCTGTGGCTATTCCCTCCCAAATTTCTAACAGCTGTTTCCACTAATGAGTCTCTCTCTGTTCCTGATCCAGTGTGACTGAAATATTAGCTTCCTGCATTCCTTCTTTTCCTTATCCCACCATCTCATGTATGGCTGTGCTTAAGAGGCTCTTCTGACATTTCTCACAACTCCAAAGTGTCCCCTTTATTGTAAATTTGATCCTATTATTTTTGGAAAAGGTGTGACCTTGATGCCACTCCAGCTCTCAATCTCAGAACCAGTTGAAAATATTGTTCACTGGATATATTTTTTATTTGAGGAAGATCAACCCTGAGCTAACATCTGCCAATCCTCCTCTTTTTGCTGAGGAAGACTGGCCCTGAGCTAACATCAATGCCCATCTTCCTCTACTTTATATGTGGGATGCCTACCACAGCATGGCATTGATGAGCAGTGTCATGTCCGCACCCAGGATCCAAACTGGCAGACTCTGGTCTGCCAAAGCAGAGCATGCACACTTAACTGCTGCACCACCAGGCCGGCCTCTGGATCTATTTTTCATCGTAGACTTCTTCACTCATTCTTGCATTTATTTATTTGTTTGTTTGTTTAATAATATTGCTTTGTTTCTACCATATACCTTCACTGTGCACTGGTCCCTGCCCTCAAGGAGTCTACGTTATTTGTGTGTCCTGAAAACAGGGTGTGTGCAGGTGTGGTGTGTGTAGGAGTGTGTGTTGATGTTCATGAGCTTATATGCATTTGAGTACATTGATCTGAAATAGTACATTGCAATCGAGTGTGATCCATTATAGAGTTATGGGTAATGGTGCTAGAAGAGCACTTAGATGCAGGCATAGACTTATGTCTCAGGAGAAACCAGCAAGTGCATTGGGGGAACTTCATAGAGGAAGCACAGGAAAACTCTGAGGAGAACTCAGGCAGACAGAGAATGGCAGAGAGGGCAGACACAAATAAAAGCTGATGGAGAGGCATGGCTGTATATGGTATCTTCAAAGAGCTGCAAGTGGTTCAGTGCATTTTGGAGTTATGAGTCAGTCCTTACTGGGGAGGTAACTGAGTGGAAAGATGAACATGGACTTGTTGAACCAACTTTCATTTTTCTCTGTTCTTATTAGCAAATGCTGATTGCACATCCATTGTATGTCAAGTACTGTGTTTGGCACTGGGGATATAATTGTAGGAATGGCACAGTTTCAGTCCTCTAGTGGCTCAGTGTCAACTCACCTTGTATGTAATAGAATAAATTTAGAATTTATCATATAGATCATGGGGAGCTGTTCAATAATTTTAAATAGTTGCATGATTTAATCAGGATTGTAATTTAGAGGGATTACTCTTGTGGCATAAGAAAGAAAATGGAAAGAATATATACAGGGTCATGCCTACATATGGAGCTGGAATAAACTAGTTTCAGTATGTTCTTCCAAACTTCTTGCTGGGAAATGATGAAGTGAGGGAAGTGATGCTCAAAGGAAGATGGTGGATATGAAGGATATCTAAGAGTTGGATTTACAAAATTAGGTTGAAGTGGAACCTTGTATCATTAATATGTATTTATGTATATAATACATGTCTACCTATCTATCATCTTGAGAATAGGTGGTAGAGGAGTGCAACTGAGCAAAATATATATATTAATTAATTAGCTAAGTCAAAAAATATTTGTGGAGCATAAAAGATGGCAGGCACTGTTCTAGGGATATAGCAATAAAAATAAAAATTTTCTGTTTCCCTTATAGAAGGAGAAACTAGATAAATAGAGATAATGCTAATTGATGAGTGCCCTGGGAAAAAATAAAGAGAGGCAAGTGCTATAAGAAGCGCTGAGGGTTAGAGTAACTCCTATTTTATGTAAAATGGTTAAGAAAGGCCTCTTTGATAAGACTACATTTGAGCATATTTCTAAAAAAAAAAAAATCGAGGGATGCACTATGTGGATATCTGAAGAAGATGGCAAAGAAAGTGATAAGGACTCGAGGAAGAGTGTGCTTGAAGGCCAGAAAGGATACCCATGTGACTGGTATGAGTGAGAAAAGAGGATGATGGGAGGTGAATTCAGAGATGTCACAGGGCCCAAACCACATGAGGCCTCATCACTTGTTGGGAATACTTTGGGTGACATGAGTGAGCTAGTTAGCCTTGGGGAATTTTTGAACAGAGCAATGACATAATCTGTGGGTAGGCAAAAGTTGAAGGCAGCACACAGTTGAGAAGATCTTGCAGTTTTCCAGGTGAGAAGTTATGGTGTTTTTGAGTTAGTTGATAAAGGTGGCAGTGAAGGTTCAAATTATGAATACTTTAAAGCAGGGATAACAGAATTTGTTGATGGGTTGGATATAGAGTATTAATAAGGAGTCAGAGAAAGCAAAGTTTTTGACTTGATTGTTCAGGCCAGGGAGGCTAGAGTTGCCATTTACTGAAATTAGGAAGATACAACAGCGTTTGTGTTAATGCTGGAGGAATTCTGTTTGAGGTATTAATGTGTTCAAGAAACGTGAGGGTGGGTTTCCCTAGCAGGCAGTAAGTATAAGTCTGGTAGTTGATGAGGCAAAGACTTTTAAAATATGGGAAGGAATAATTGATATAGGTAGAAGGATTAATATTAGGCTAAAACTGACAACTCTTCCTTTAAAAAAGTTAAATTGAAAGGTGACATCAGAAACATGGCAGAGTGAGCTGTTCCCTTTATCTCACCTCATTCAAACTACAGCTAAATGGACATTTATTGATCAATGAAAGATACTCACACAGCACAACAGGATGCCTGAGAGACCCATACAGTTATGCATCTGAAAGTGGATGGACTACCCCTGGGGAGGGGATGGAGATAGCTGAGCACTGTCTGGCCCTTTGGCAACATTATGCATGTGCATGGTTGCTCTTTCAGCTGGTGAGAGTGCCCATAGTATTTCTGTGGCCCTGAGGGTAGGAGCACACCTTAGCATGACTGTGGGGACAGGTGATGACAGTCTTAAACCCCTGTGTGATAACTTTCCTGTATGATGGGAGAGCCCACAGTGCTGCCCTGGTCCCAAGGAGTGGCCCATGTTTGGACTCCATGAGGAAATCCTGCCCATCAAGCACAGTGGCTGGCATAAAGAAGAGGCAGCAGCAGATCCATGCACCCAAGTGAACACTCTCCCAGCTGGCACAAGCACCCATAATACCCCACAACTTCCAGCAGAGGGGGTGGGATCAGAAACACAGCTCCTACTTCACTCCAGCAATAGTGGGTGGAATCTGTGACCTGATACTACCACAAATGCCCCAGCAAAAGATTAGCTCATCAAGCACCATGAGAAACTACAGCAACAATTCAGAGCAGAAGGATAATGACAATTCTCCAGAAACCAACTCTGAAGTAACAGAAATTTATAGTTTAATGACAGAGAATTCAAAATAGCTGTCATAAAGAAACTCAATGAGTTATAAGAAAACTCATAAAGACAGCTCAATGAGCTCAGGAATAAAATTAATGAGACGAAGGAATACATCACCAAAGAGCTTGAAACTATATATATTAAAAAAAAAGAAAAAAGCCATGCAGAAATTCTGGATGTGAAGAACACAATTAGTGAAATAAAAAATAATATAGAATCCTTAAAAAATAGAGCTGATGTTATGGAGGAAAAAAATAGTGATTTAGAGGACGGAAATATGGAATTACTGCAAGTGGAGGAGAGAGAACTAAGATTTTTTTTAAAGGGAAAGATTTATTCAACAAATATTGGTCTCAATAAGGAAAACCATCATAAGGATTACAGGATTCTCCAGAGGGAGAAGAGAGAGAAACAAACAGAGAGCTTGTTCAAAGAAATAATAGCTAAGAATCTCCCAAACCTGAGGAAGGAACTTATAAATGCATGAAGCCAATTGAATTCCTAATTACATCAATGCTAAAGGCCTTCTCCAAGACATATAAAGGTAAAACTGGCAAAAGTCAATGAAAAGTTAAAATATTAAGGGCAGCAAGGCAAAGGAAATAATCTACAAAGGAACCCCTATCAGGCTTTCAGTGGATTTCTCAGCAGAAACCTTACAGGCCAGGAGAGAATGGAATGATACATTCAAAATACTGAAATACAAAAACTTTCAGCCAAGAATACTCTTCCCAATGAAATTATCCTTCAGATACAACAGAAAAATAAAAACTTTCACAGGTAAACAAAAGTTGAGGGAATTCATCAGTACTAGACCTCTCCTACAAGAAATTATCAAGGATTATTTCATATCTGACACAAAAGGCAAAGGTCTACAAAGCTTTGAGCAAGGAGACAAATAGACAAAATCAGAAAACTACAGCTCTCTTTCAGAACGAGGAAGCAAATACTTAATTATAATTTAAAAGATAGAGGCTGGGCCAGTGGTGTAGTGTTTAAGTTCATGCACTGTGCTTCAGTGGCCCAGGATTTGCTGACTTGGATCTATGGTGGACCTACAAACCACTCATCAAGCCATGCTAAGGTGGCATCCCACATAGAAGAACTAGAAAGATGTACAACTAGGATATACAACTATGTACTGGGGATTTGGGGAGAAAAAAAGGTAAAGGGAAGAAAAGCATCAAAAGTAACTATGAACACTTCAACTTAGTCACAAACTCACAACACAAAACAGACTAAATTGTAACAACAATAATTCAGAAGGGGGAGAGGAAAGGGATGGAACCTGCTTGGGAGATAAAAGGCTATCAGAAAATGGATTATCTCTTCTATGAGAGTTTTTATACAAACCTCAACGTAATTGTTAAACAAAAAATTAGAGCAAATCCACAATTCATAAAACAAGAGAAAATGGAGAAAATCACCACAGATAACCTCCAAAATGAAATGACAGTAGGAAATACAAAGGAAGAGAAACAATGGAAATACAGAACAACTGGAAAACAAGAGAGAAATGGCAGTAGAAAGCCCTCATATATCAATAATCACTCTATGTAAATAGATTTAATTCTCCAATCAAAAGACACAGTGTAGCTGAATGTATTAAAAAACAATACCCAACAATATGCTGCTTCCAGGAAACATATCTCAGCTCTAAAGACAAACACAGGATCAGAGTGAAGAGATGGAAGATGATATGTCAAGCAAATGACAAACATAAGAAAGCAGATGTTGCTATACTTACATCAGACAAGGCCAGCTTCAAGATCAAAAAGACAATGAGAGACAAAGAAGGGCAGTATATAATGATAAAAGGGACTTTCCACCAAGAGGACGTAATACTTATGAATATATATGCACCTAACACAGGAACACCAAAGCACATAAAACAACTTTTAACAGACCTAAAGTGTGACATTAACAGAAACACAATAATAGCAGGGGATCTCAACACTTCACTTAAATTTAAGAACACCCCACAATAAATTTAAGAAGATTGAAATCATATCAAGCATCTTTTCCAGCCACAATGCTATGAAACTAGAAATTAACTACAAGAAAAAAGTTGAAAAATTCACAAATATGTAGAGACTAAACAGCATGGTACTGAACAACCATTGGATCAGTGAAGAAATCAAAGGAAAAATTAAAAAATATCTTGAGACAAAAGAAAATGAAAATGTAACATATCACCTCTTATGAGATGCAGCAAAAGCGGTTCTAAGAGGGGACTTCATAGTAAAACAGGCCCACCTCAACAAATAAGAAAATCTCAAGTAAATAATCTTAAACTACACCTAACAGAACTAAAAAAAGAAAAACAAGCAAAGCCCAAAGTTAGCAGAAGGAGGGGAGTAACACAAATTAAAGCATAAATAAATGAAATAGAGCCTAAAATAATAGTAGAAAGTATCAAAGAAACTAAGAGCTGATTCTTTGAGAAAACAAAATTGACAAACCCTTAGCCAGACTCACCAAGAAAAAAAGAGAGAAGGCTCAAATACACAAAAGTAGAGATGACAGAGAAGAAATTACAATGTATACCACAGAAATACAAAGGATCATAAGAGAATACTATGAAAACCTGTTTGCACACAAATTAAATAACCTGGAAGAAATGGATAAATTCTTAGACTCATACAACCTCACAAAACTGGATCAAGAAGAATCAGACAATCTAAATAGACCAATCACAAGTAAAGCAATTGAAACAGTAATCAAAAACCTCCCCAAAATACAAAGTCCAGGACCAAATGGCTTCTCTTGAGAATTCTACCAAACTTTCAAAGAAGATATAATACCTATCCTTCCCAAACTCTTCCAAAAAATAGAAGGTGAAACATTTCCTAACTCATTCTATGAGGCCAACATTACCCTGATACCAAAACCAGACAAGGACAACATAAAGAAGGAAAATTAGAGGCCATTATCATCGATAAACATAGATGCAAGAATCCTCAACAAAATTCTGGCAAACCTAAGTAATATATTAAAAGGATCATACACCATGATCAAGTGGATTTTATACCATGGATGCAGGAATGGTTCAACATCTGCAAATCAATATGATACACCTCATTAACAGAAGGAGGAATAAAAATCACATGATCCTCTCAATAGATGCTGAGAAAGTATTTGACAAGGTCCAACATCCATTTATGATAAACACTCTCAATAAAATGGGTATAGAAGGAATACAATTCAACATAATAAAGGCCATATATGAGAAACTCACACCCAACATCATACTTAATGGTGAAAAAGTAAAAACCATCCCTATGACAACAGGAACAAGACAAAGGTGCCTACTCTCACCACTCCTATTAAACATAGTACTAGAGCTTTGGGCCAGAACAATTAGGCAAGAAAAAGAAATAAAAGGAATCCAAATTGAAAAGAAAGAAATGAAACTCTTGCTGTTTGTAGATGACATGATTCTATATATAGAAAACCCTAAAGAATCCATCATAAACAATCAACATCTACAGCAAAGTTGCAAGGTGCAAAATCAACTTAAAAAGATGCATTTCTTGGGCCGGCCCCATGAATGAGTGATTAAGTTTGTATGCTCTACTTTAGCAGCCAAGGGTTTCACTGATTCAGATGCTGGGCATAGACCTAGCACTGCTCATCAAGCCATGCTGAGATGGTGTCCCACCTAGCAGAACTAGAAATACTTACAACTAGAATATACAACTATGTACTAGGGAGCTTTGGGGAGAAGAAGAAGGGGAAAAAAAAAGATTAGCAGCAGATGTTATCTCACGGTCAATCTTTAAAAAAAACCATTTCTATGCATTAATAACAAACTAGCAGAAAGAGAAGTCAAGAATACAATCCATTTACAATTGCAGCAAAAGAATAAAATATCTAGGAATAAATTTAACCAAAGAGATTAAAGATATATACACTGAAAACTAGAAGACATTATTGAAAGAAACTGAACAAGATGTAAAGAAATGGAAATATATTCCATGCTCAAGGGTTGGAAGAATAAACATAGTTAAAAACTCCAAATAATTTAAAGCAATCTACATATTCAATGAAATCCCAATCAGAATCCCAATGACATTCTTCACAGAAATAGAACAAAGAATCCTTATATTTATATGGAAAAATGAAAGACCTTGAACAGCCAAAGGCATCCTGAGAAAAAAAGAAAAAAGCTGGAGGCATCACAATACCTGACTTCAAAATATCCTACAAAGCTGTAGTAATCAAAACAGCTTGGGACTAGCACAAAAACAGACACACAGATCAATGGAACAGAACTTAAAATCCAGAAATAAAATCACACATCTATGGACAGTTAATCTTTGACAAAGTAGCCAAGAACATACAATGGAGAAAGGAAAGTCTCTTCAACAAATGGTGCTGGGAAAACTGGATAGCCACATGCAAAAGAACGAAAATAGACCATTATCTTGCACCACACGCAAAAATTAACTCAAAACAGATTAAAGACTTGAATGTGAGACCTAAAATCATAAAACTCCTAGGAGAAAATATTGGCAGTACACTCTTTGACATCGGTTGCAGCAGCATCTTTTCCAATACCATGTCTAATCAGGCAAGGCAAAAAAAAAAAAAAGAAAAAAATCACAAATGAGAATACATCAGGCTAAAAACTTTCTGCAAGGCAAAGGAAACCACGAACAAAATGAAAAGACAACCTACCAAGTGGGAGAAAATATTTGCAAATTATGTATGTGACGAGGAGTTAATCTTCAAAGTATGTGAAGAACTCAAACAACTCAACAACAAAGAAACAACCTGATCAAAAAATGGGCAGAGGCTATGAACCAATATTTTTCCAAAGAAGACAGACAAATGACAACAGACGTGTTAAAAGATATTCAACATCACTATTAGGGAAATGCAAATCAAAACTACAATGAAGGGCTGGCCCCATGGCCCAGTTGTTAAGTCCACACACTCTGCTTCGGCGGCCTAAGGTTTTGTGGTTTGGATCCTGGGCACAGACATGGCATCACTCGTCAAGCCATGTTGAGATAGCATCCCACATAGCACAACCAAAAGGACCTATGACTAGAATATACAACTATGTACTGGGGGACTTTGGGGAGAAGAAGAGAAAACAAAAAAGATTGGCAATAGATGTTAGCTCAAGTGCCAATCTTTAAAAAGAAAAGCTGATAACTTACAATAAAAAAAACTAAAATGAGATATCATCTTATAACAGTCAGAATGGCTATAATTACAAAAGCAAAAAATAACAAATGTAGAGAGGATGTGGAGAAAAGGGAACACTCATACGCTGCTGGTGAGAATGCAAACTGGTGCAGCCACTATGGAAAACAGTATGAAGAGATCTCAAAAAATTAAAAATAGAACTACCATACAAACCAACTGTCCCACTACTGGGTATTTATCCAAAGAACTTGAAATCAACAATCCAAAGAGATTTATGCACCCCTTTGTTAACTGGGGCATTACTCACAATAGCCAAAACATAGAAGCAACCCAAGTGCCCAGTGGCTGATGCATGGATAAAGAAGATGTGGTATATATATACCACAATGGAATACCATTCAGCCATAAAAAATGACAAAATAGTCTCATTTGCAACAACATGGTTGGACCTTGAGGGTATTATGTTAAGTGAAATAAGCCAGACAAAGACAAACACCACTTGATCTCTCTCATATGTGGAAGATAAACAAACACATGGACAAAGAGAGATTAGTGGTTACCAGATGGGAAGGGGGTCAGGAAGTGGGAAAAAGGGTTAAAGGGGCAGATATATATGTTGATGGATAAAGATTAGACTATTGGTGGTGAGTAGAATGTAGTATGTACGGAAACTGATAAATAATAATGTACACATGAAATTTCACAGTTATAAAACATTATGATCACAATGAAAAGAAGAAAAAGTAAAATAAAAAAGTGAAATTGAGCCAAAGAAATGGGACTGCAGATAAAATTTGAACATGACTGCATTTTGGAAAAAGTTCACAAAGTATCATCCATATTTTCTTGAAGTTCTCAGCAAAATCAACTCCTGACATTAGAGAGTAGAAGTATACTAAAATGCTTGAGAACAATGATAAAGTTTTCAAGTGAAAGAGAAGAGACAGAAAAATCACAGTTTGGAATTTGTCACAGGTCCTTTGAGCAAATGTTGAGCCTCATGGAAATCCACCTGAAGTTCGGAGTTTGAAGGTCACATCATCATGGACGTATCCATGTGCTCAGTAAACTATGTAAAGGAGCAGAGAAGACAAATGCAGGATGTCGGGGCGGGGGTACAGTGGGTCAAGTGGTTACAAGTCAAAAGTTTGAGATTTTTGGCAGGCAAGTAGTTGAATGAGTCAATTCTGAAGTCTCAGGTCATTAGCATAGAGGTGTAGCTAGAGCAGAGCTGACAGACTGAGAAAAACAGAGGGGCCCCAAGGTGGGCTGGGAAGCGAACAAGCAGGAGGACAGGGAGTGAGGGGTATTGCACAGTGACCGCAGTGACCCATGAACTGTGCTGTCCACCACGCACAACTTTGCCTGTTCCTGCTCCCTCCTGTGCTCTATTATTCCTTCTTTTTTCCCTTAAATTAACCAAAATATGTTTCTGCCATTTGTAATTCAGATTCCTGACTGTATATTATTAAACTTTTTTATGGCTTTCTGTTCCTCTATAAGTGAATCCCAAATTAGAGGGAGAAGATAGGGGGAATTTCATGGTCTAGCCTCTGATTGCCTCTCCAGGCTGCCTCCTCTCCATTTTTCTCTCACACTGCAGGATCCAGGGGTTCTGAATGTCTTTCAGGAGCCCAAAGCCCTCTCAATCTCTCTCACATTCAGGCCACTGCAAAAGCTGATCCCAAACCTGTATAAGCTGTCTCATCTCACTTAACTAGCTGAAAAGTGTTATTTTCTTCTTGTCAAGAGTTAAAGATTCACTGCAGGGGCATTGTTGGAGTAGAATTTCTTAGTTGTTTAGAAGAAAAGCAAAGTACTGACTTGTGGAAATTAGGTGAAATGTTTGTTTCTTTACTTACATTGAATTATTACGAAAAAGGGAAAAATTGTTGGCTTTTTTTTTAGGGGAGAAGATAAATGTACAAAAACTAATATAGCTTCTTACTGTAATGGCAGCTATGCTTTTTGCAGTGAGTATCTGGGCTATATATGAAAATATGAAAGTAATGTTTTTCAGATAGAAAATATAAATATGTTAAAAATTTTGACCTAAACATAGACATTCAAGGTTTTAACTGGTGCTTATCGTCTGCCATGTGTAACTTTTCTACTGAATCCCATGCCATTTACCCTAATTGATAGCCTTTATTTGTTCAGTTAATACTGGGAAAAGGCTTGGGGTAACTTATCCCCTTTTTAAAACAGTTTCTTGTGACATTTTCACTGCATCATGTGGTTATTAATTTGTATTTACCAGTAATTCCCTCTGTTTTGCTGCTAGTAAAGCATCTAGAGATTAAAAAGTAACACAAAACAAAACAAAAAACCCTAATGTATCTACAGATCTCTTCATACTTTATCCTGGGGAAATTACAATTCCCAGAGGGCAAGGGGGATCTGCTGACCAAGATGCTTCTGGGTCCATCAGCCACTGAGCCAGAGCAAGAGTCCTGGCAGCCACATCCAGTGGAGACAGTGGATCTAGTGGGGTATAAGAAGGAAGAAGAAAAATGAAAAGTGTGTGTGTGTGTATGTAGGTGGAAGGGGGATGCAGGGAGGGGTTTGAGGTTGGGTGAGTCAGTCTGTGGAGCAGGTATGGATGTAAACAAATTAGAGAAAAGAGACTGGTAAGAAATGTATGGAGTGATGAATTGAAATCATGTAATATTACTAAACATTACATAGAAAGATAAAAATCATTTTTAAGTGTTTTTGAAATGCTGGACTGGACTTCTTTGAATACAAATTTAGGTAGATCTTATACACTGTGGGTGACATACACGACAAAATATTTTGTTTCTCTTTTTCACTTTCTTTAGACACTGTGGTTATCAGCATTTTTACTTCATCGCTATCCTCATCTATTGTCATTGTTCAAACCAACTCCAATAGTCTTATAATTTTTTTCCATTTCTTTCTGTTCCTAATCTATCCACTGAATTTAAAATGCATACATACAGGATCTTGTCAAGATGGCAGTGTGAGCAGACGTTGAACTCACCTCCTCCCATGGACACAACAAGGTTACAACAATTTCTGGAAAAATTACCCCGGATTGAAAATTGAAAACTGGACAAAAAGAACCCCCATGACAAGGGACAGTCCTGACGAAGGCAGAAGAGGCAGTAATTCCTACTAGAGAAGAAAAAAGCCACCTTTGGGAGCAGCAGAGCTTTTCAGCTGGCCAGGCAGGAGCCACCCTAAGGTACGCAGCCCTCTCTGGAGGAGTGAGGTCCGGAGTGGGGGCGATACTGCTATAAGCATCCTTCAGACTCAGCCCAACTGAGACGGGGGTCTTACTGTCTGACTTTGCTGGCTATTGACTGCATTTGGGACACCCCCAGAAAAGCTATCAGCCGAAAGCTGAAAAGACCCAGGTCTTAAAGGGCCCATGCACAAACTCACTCATTGCAGCAAGCTAAAATCACCAGAGAGAAGGCTGACAGTCCTTTGGTTAAATGAGACTCACCTGGTGGGCTCTGGGGGCATCTTGGTGAGAGAAGGGACCTCTCCAGAGACTGAGACATTGGTAGGGGCCATTGTTCTGTGCTGGTCCAGGCATGCTGACATGGACCCCAGTGGGTGCATTGAGGTTCATCCCTTGGCCTGTTAGCCCAGGGGTCTGCCACGCCCACTAGAGCACAGATTTAATCCAGTTCAGCCAGGGCAGGTAACCTTCCCTAGGGACTGGCCCCACCTAACAGCAAGCCATCAGGCTACTTTTCAGCTTGCATTGACTGGGAGCCTTGATTGTCTACAGGCAGGCAAGGGTGTCTGCCTCTGTGGAGCAGGGCCTGTGTCAGGACCAGATGAACTGTGGGGAGCATTGGTGAAGAAGTGGGGGCCCCTGCAGTGTGGCGTCGGGGTATGCTCCAGGGTGTTGAGAAGTGTTCTCGACCAGGACTATGTTGACAGTGTATGTGGTCCTGTGGGGGGTGAGGCTTATCAATGGCATAGTATTGGAAGTCCTAGCCAGAGCAATCAGGCAAGAAAAAGAAATAAAAGGGATCCACATTGGAAAAGAAGTGAAACTGTCAATCTTTGCAGACGATATGATTTTATTTCTAGAAAACCCTGAAGATTCCACTAAAAAACTTTAAAAACAATAAAGGAATACAGTCAAATCAGGGGATACAAAATCAATGTGCAAAAATTAGTTGTGTTTCTATACACTAACGATGAAATGGAGAAGATATTCACAGAGAAATGGAAAGATATTCTGTGCTCTTGGATTGGAAGAATTAACACCCAACCTTCTTCAACTCCAACATCCAATCATTCACCAGCTCTTGCCAATTTTTCTCCCTAAATATTCTATCTCCTATTCTCAATCGTTATTATCTAGATCTTGGCCCTCTTCCCCAAATACCTTGCCCTTACTTCTGTCCTCCTAAAATCCCCAACACTTAGCAGTTGTGAGACCTTGGGCAAGTGATAATCTTTCCATACATCATTTATTAAAAATGGTGACCATTTAGTTTATCTTGAAAGTCATGAATTGTACCTATTATTTCAGCATAATTATTTAATAGTGCCCCCTTTTCCTCTCAAATGGATGATGTATTATATTCTTAACCTAAACATGGGAAAACCAATAACTACTTCATAGGATTAACATGCCGATATAGTAAGTTACAGCAAAGGACTGCACCAGATAAACTGTGAGCACTCTGCAGTGTTAACTGTTATTACTATAAGTCATTATTACAATTTTGGTCTCTGATGCCAAGTCTTATTCCCATCTCTTGTTCTACCTGCTGTCATTCCCCTGTACACATCCAGTTACTGCCTTTCTTCTTTGCCTTTGCTAAGATTTGCCTTTGTCTCACATTATCCCCACATCTTTCCTCCGTCATCATCCCTTCTGCCCATCCTCACTCTACGGCTAATACTCAGTCATCCTTAAACCAGCAGTCATCTTCTCTGGGATACCAGGTATACTTTTTATGTGATTTCGTTGCATGTACATCTTTATATTGAAAATATTATGTTTTATTTGTATCAATTCCAGTTGATGCTAGCTCCTTAAAGTGAGTGATTGCATTGTGTTTATTGTTGGATCCTGATTGCCCTGCATAACTGCTGAGTGCATGGTAGACATTTCATACATATTTGTTGAACTGAGCTCTCTGCAGTTTGTCTTCAGTGCTAAGGAAGCAATTAGAGCTTCCCATGTGCGCACAGACACGTGTGTGATTTCCCCCCATCGTCTTCCTCTGACCATGAAACCCATGGCAACCCATCTTTATGCATTCCTCTAACCTTCCTTTTCTATCCCAAAATGTCTAACTTATTTGCAAAGACTTGTCTTTTTTGCCAAGCACTGCAGGAGTCTACCAATTTTAAACTCTCATATTTCTAAGAGCCATCTAAAAAGAGCTGGTTTGTTTCTTTTTTCATCATTTTAAAATGCACTAAAATTTAATTTGCAAAAGAAACATAGAATAATTTCTTCAGAGAATTGTGTACCACTTAATGGGAATGAATTTTGTTCTTTTAATTGAGATGACATGAGTTCACAGGGTGCCTGAAGGATGAGAGTGGGAAGCAATTAATAAGTACTCTAGCTTACATGAGTTTTATTTCACATTGTGAGAGTTAACAAAGTCAGTCATCTTTTACTTTTCTCACTAATGTAATATGCTCTGAACTCTCCCATCCTGCTGATTTGGTAGGGAATTCTGTCTCATAAATTAATTTGAATGCTATCTTCTCCCTGTTCAATTTCCTGTGCTTATCTGAAGATCTAGGGGAACTTACCTGCTCTATAATATTCGGAAACTTTGATTTAAGGAAGGTCATCACTGTGGTTAGACTCTTGCAGGTGGTAGCCCCACTGCTCCTGGGCTGACCTTGGGCAGAGGGACACTTTCCAAGCCAGAGCCCAGCTTCTGAGGCTGGGCCTTTCTAAATTAATTACACAGAAATTCCTTTTGAGGCTCTTGCATCTCCTATGCATTCTAAAGTTGTGTGATAGCTCAATTCTGTGTTGAAAAATTTTGGCCTGTCACCTTCTCAATATTGGGAGAAACTTCCTCAATTAACTACACGTCCCTTCTCCCTCTTCTTTTTCTAATTCTAAACTTCTTACCTCTAGCACAATTCAGCTTTCTGAAAACAAAAGTTCTTAAGTCAGATGGGGGTTCTGGAAAGAAATTCTAGAGGTCTATATCTCAAAAGCCTGTTGTGCTACAATCCCTTCTCATATTGTGGGGCAGCAGGGAGAGCACATGAAGGAGAGGAAGGAATTTTCATTTTTTCTGATATTTCTACATCAGTAAGAATTAGTAACTTACTGAGATGCTAATCCTGTCACATGACTATTTATGAGCACTATGTGCCAGGGGTTTCCTTAAGTATTTTACATGTGCTTCATTTAAGACCCATAACAAACTTAGGAGGATGCTCATTTTGCTGGTGAATAAACTGAGATTTCAAGAGGTAAAATTGAGCAAGATATCATAGGTGGTTGTTACTGGTCAATCCAGAATTTAAATCATGCCTTTCAAATTGGAAATCTTATAAATTTAAACGCTATGGTACCTGAAAGTCTGCTGAACTTGGAAATAACATATTTTTGTATAGAAATTGGATATTGAGTGATAGGATAAGAGTATTGCTGTCCCCACATTCCTAGGCAAAGGTTTTCCCTTTGTTTAGTTGGGAGACAATGAAATTTGAGAAGGGGAATTTTGATTTAAGATTTCCTGTTTATATGTTTCTCAGCATCTTTCCAAGAATCTTGGACATCATAAGTATTCAATCAAAGTTTATAAAAATGCAAAAACCATGTTTTAATTGAGGAAACATCTTTATAAGTAAAAGTTACATTGAATAGTTTTAAAATTATAGAATTTCAGGTTATTTGGATCTCAATGGAATCCAGAGTTTAATGGAAAGAGCATGTGTTTCAAACCATTCTTTCTGCTGAATTGTGGCTCGGCCACTGGGTAACCACATCACACTTACTTTGTAGTTATGAATTAAACTTCCAGCTCTGTAAAATGGCATAAATGTTCTTGTCTATTAACGGTGTTATGAGAATTAGGTGCTCAAGCTGTATAAGCCCCTGACATATAGCAAGTGTCTGGGTAGCTTCTTTTTCACTTTCCTTCTCCTCCTTTTTCCCCACACATTGCCACAGGCCATCACATCTGGACACTTGTAACCAAGGAGATTCACAAAGTAATCTGTGCCTTCATGCAGTTTTTATAGGTGCCTGTATCTTCTGATAACACACTATTGGAATGTGCATTTTGCCTGCCCTTATCCAACCCCCAATCATTTAAGACTAAAGGCTCTTTGGTTAGATTCTTGCAGGAATTCCACCAAAACTGCAGTTAGGAATCCTCCAGTCCAATTGCATATAGCCTGATAGCCAATGGAAGGTAATTTATTTCAATATCTAAAATGTATAAAATAAATGGATGGAGTTAAAACTATTTGCATGTAAAGTGTCAAAGCAGCTCACAGCAGAGAGGGAAAAAAGTCCCATTTGAGGGTTCACTAATGATTTTGAGGAAAGAATGGCCTTCAGGCTGGGTTTTGAAGGGCATGTATGGTTAGGAAGAAGTCAGAAATTGGAAAATTATAAAAAAGAATAAAATGTAAAAAGTATAAAGGATATGTATATCTGTTATTACTGAACTAAATCTCTCTAAAAATAAACTTTACAAGACCAAATAATTGCCAGCAATTAACTCTGTAGTAAAATGTTTCACATCATCCAGTTTAATACTGAATGCTGTTCCAGTAATCACAGATTCTGTCTAAAGTGAATTGATTGGGTATAGGATTTAGGTTCTTTTCCCCTCTCAAACAGGACCCACCCTCCTAAAAGCAACATCTGTGACAAATAAATATCTCCTATGGGATACTCTTATGGGAGAGAAAAGAATCAAACTATATTTCTTTGAAAACCAATATTTAAGTTGAATTCTCTAGAAGCAGGATCTGTTACAAGGATTTGGATGGATTGAGGAAAACAGAATAGAAAAGATCAATGGTCCAAGCAAGGATGTGTTCTTAGTGAAGCCCAGCCTTGGCCAAATCCAGGTGTGAGGAGGTTGGAGGGGATGGTTAGGAGCATATTGTATCACAGAAAATTCCACTCTGAGGAAAATTGGTCAGAGTTTGTACCACAATATCAATCAGCTGTGGAGCCCCAGGGTATGTGGTTGAGTGGGAGGGCTCTGATGCTACTATAAACTCCCAGGCTTGTCAGAGTAAGCTCCTCTCAGAAATGCATGAAAAAAAAGAGAAATGGGTGATTATCTAAAGAAAGTTGTGTAGGTGTAAGCCATTACCTTCAGTTTTTGCCACAGCTGGGTAACGTATGCACAGAAGACTCTGGATTGGACACCAACATATGTTGTATTCCTCTAGAATCTCAGATCCACTTCCTTCTCATATTAAGTTCACTCTATCCATTTCCAGAATTTCCAGGGTCACTCTACCATTTCCATTCTAACATGACAGTTTCTGTGTCATGAAGATACTCAGGAAGCCCACAGAGAGCCCCATGTGGTAAGGATGAGGCCCCTAGTCAACAGCTGTTCTTGGAAGGAAGTCTGACTCCAGTCAGACCTTGAAGTGCCTGAAGCCCCAGCTAACTGCCTTACTGCAATCTAAAGGGACGTTCTGAACTCATACAACCAGGAAAGCCACTCCCAAGTCACTGACTCACAAAGGCTCTGAGATATTTATTGTTTTATGCCACTGAGTAAATTTGTTATACGGCAATAAATAACTAATGCAGAGAAAATATCTTGGCAGGTCCCAGCACATGGGATCCTTAAAACCATATGTATGTGTAGGCCTTATTTTCCATGGTCTAGATGACATGAGTCTAACTAAGACATCCTAAATACTTGTCACATTCCAATTTACATGATGGCATTAATACAATGAACCATATGAACCATTGAGCTATTCTGTGAAATTTCAGATGGTCTGGGTCTCTTGAGACTATATTGTAAGAGAGAGTAAGGTAGTTAACATAGACTTTCCATCCCATGTCCTTTTCATATGAACACAAATTACTTCTGATTCTCCTTGTTGACGAGTAAGAAAAAGAATAAATTTTTCAGAGCAATAGCTGCGTATCACATACATGACTGTGTTAATTTACTCTAGCAAAGGTATGACATCCAACATGTGATCTGCAACTAATTGTGATAATTTATTTTCACCTGTGCTATTCCATCTACTAGTATAAACTATCTCCTATTTTGCTGTGTTTTCCGATGAGAAAATGGTAAACAATTCATGAAGCTATTGTGGTGAGACATTAAAAAATATCAGACTAATATCTTAACTGAGCAGGTAAATGAGATAAAAGGCACAAGATTAAACCAAACAGATAACATCGCTGAGGCTGATTTCCTGATTTTACATATGTTAGAGATTTCCAATATATCATAGATTGTGTACTTCATAGACAATGAAAGCAAAATATAGTTGTGTAAAATTCTTTTAAAAATCTGTGCTAAAGTATTAAGTCATTTTGTTGAGACTTCTTGATGACAAATTTATCTTACTGGAAAAATGTTTGTTCTTTATATCGTTTAGAAGAATTTTACAGTCTTTATCTGGGAGTTAATCCTGTACTCTGTGCATTTCAGTGGTTAATATATCTAGTAGGAGAAGCAAGGGATCATTTTAATCAATGCTATTTTAAAGATAAAATTGAACAGTGATAAAAACATGTGCTGCAGTCAGACCACAACTTGTAAAAGTACAGTACAGACAGCAGCTGTGATTTAAATTCCAGAGAAACTTTAGTAGAGGAAATAATGCAAACATTGATACAGGTAAGAATCTGTGAAGACAATAAACACAGGTCATATTTGTATTAGAAATGGAATCTTAGATAAGTTAACAAGTTAACTGATTGATATCTCACAGAAGACAAATCGTAGAATTTTAGAGTCAATGTCTTTATCTTCTAGTTAAGAAACTGAGTTCAAGATGAATTAAGTTTTGTACCAAAGCTAGTTAATAGGAAGACGTCATGAATATGTGGTTTCCTAGTGCTATGTTGCCCTCTCTATTTTGTTATCATGATGGAAGGCCAAATGATGGAAGGAATCACAGGCTAAGGCAGGTCATGCTTGGAATTTCCTTGGCAAAATACTTTCCTCCTGAATCTTTCACTGGGTTAGTTTTGTTTACTACGACAAACAAGTTATTTGGGCCAAATCTCTTTTACCCATAATTTTAAACAACTTTATTGAGGTTGATGGCATATGATAGACTGCACATATTTAAAATGTATAATTTGATAGGTTTTGATATGTGTATAACTATGAAATCATCACCAGGTTCAAGATATGAGCAACATATCCATCATCCCAAAAAGAGTCTTCCTGCCATTTGGTAGTCTCTCCGTGGCCTCCCACTCCAATTACAGGCAATTTTGTCACTTCAGATACATTTGCGTTTTCCAGAATTTCTTTTAGAGAGTAGAATATGTGCTCTCTTTTTTGTCTGGCTTTTATAACTGAATGATTATTTTGAGATTAATCTCTATGGTTGTTTGTTCAGTGAATTATTTCTTATTGCTGAGTAGTATTCCACTGCATGCATATCCAACAATTTATTTATCCAGTCACATGTTGAAAGACTTTTGGATGGTTTCTAGTTTTTGGTAATTATGAATTAACTGGTTGTGGACATTTGTCTACAGGACTTTGTATGGCTGTGCAATTTAATTTCTCTTGGGTAAATACCTAAGAGCAGAATGCCTGAGTTATATGGTAGGTGTGTGTTTAACATTTGAAGAAAACGCCACTTTATCTTTTTCAAAGTGGTTATACCACTTTACATTTCCCACCAGCTGTGTATGTACTTCTCCATATCCTTGCCAATACTTTGTATAATGACTGTGATTTTAGACATTCTAGTGCTGCACAGTGGTATCTTGTTGTGGTGTTAACGGCCTTCCCCAATGACTAAAGATGTTGAGCATACTTTCATGTGATTTTTACAGTTAATATATCATTTTTCATGAAGAACCTATTCAAATACTTTGTTCATTTAGAAAATGTGTTTATTTTTTCTTCTTATTTACTTTTGAGAATTCTTTATATATTTTTAATATGGTCCTTTATCATATATATGACTTGACAATGTTTTTTCCAGTCCATGACTTGTATTTTAATTATCTTAACATTGCATTTTGAAGTGAAGAAATTCACAATTTTAGTGAAATTGCATTTATGATTTTTTTATGAATCATGTTTTTGGTATTGTATCTAAGAAATCTTTGCCTAACCCATGTCACAAAGGTTTTGTCCTATGATATCTCCCAGAAGTTTTGTATTTTTAGATTTTATATTTTAGTCCATGATCCATTTTAAGTTATTTCTTGTATCTGTTGCAACATATATATCAAAGTTCATTTATCTATCTTAGTATAGTACCATTTGTTGAAAAGACTACCCCTTCTCCACAAATTCTTTTTGAAACTTTGGCAAATATCAATTGACCACATATTTGTGAATCTACTTCTCCTCTTCTCTGTTCTATTGATCTGTTTGTCTATTTTGATGCCAGTATCAGATCTTGATTATTGTATCTTAATAATTCTTGAAGTCAAATTTTGTTTTAATCTTTTGAGATGATCATATTTTCCATTTTAGTCTGTAACATGGTGAAATTTAATTTATTACATTAATTTATTGTCAGCACTACGTTCTTTGTATACATTCTTTTTTATACATTGTTGGATTTGACCCATTAAAATTTTAAGAAATTTTGTATCCATCCATTAGGGATATTGGTCTGCAGTTTTCTTTTTTTGTCATATTTTTGGATTTTGTATGAAAGTGTTGGTGGCTTCATTGAATAAGTATTTTCCTCCTCTTTAATTTTCTCCAAGAGTTTGTATAGAAATGGACCCTTTCCTCCTTAAATAATGGGTAGAATTCCAGTTGAAGTAAAGTGAAGTCATCTGGGCCTGTAGGTTTATTTATGGGAACTTATAAACTGCAGATTTAATTTCCTTAGTCAATGTATACCTATTCAGGTTATCTATTCCTTTTGAATGAGTTTTGTAGATTGTGTCTTTAAAGGAATTTGTTATCTAAGTTGTCTAATGTATTGACATAAAGCTGTTCATAATTTCCTCTTCTTTTCCTTTAAATATGTCTAGAATCTGTAGTGATGTCAACTTCATCATTCATAATGTTGATAATTTGTGTCTGTTCTTTTTTGTTCCTGTCAATCTGGCTCTTTGTTTTCATTGTTTCTTTAAAGGTGTAAACCAAGGTCATTGATTTGAAATCTTTCTCCTTTTCTAATATAGGTGGTAGTGCTATAAAATTTTCCCTAAATTCTGCTGTAGCTACATTCTACCAATTTTGATATGTTCACTTTTCCTTTCTTTTTAGTTCAACGTACTTTCTAATTTCCCTTTTAATTTCTTCTTTGCCCCATGGGTTATGTGGAATTGTGTTACTCAGTTTTCAACTATTTTGAGATATTGAAGAAATCTTTCTGGTAATAATTTCTAGTTTAATTCCATTGTGGTGAGAGAACATACTTCCCATTGTTTAAATTCTTTTAAATGTATTGAGATGAGTTTATGGTCCAGAATATATTTGATCTTTCTAAATGTTCCTTGTGCACTTGAAAATAATACATTTTCCACTGTTATCAAGTGTATTTTTCAATAAATGTCAATTAGTACAAGCTGGTTAATAATGTTGCTTCTATATTGTATTCTATATTGTGCAGAAATGAGTTAATACAGCAAGAGTGAGACTGCCTATACTTAGGATGATCTAGCAAGATTTAGCCCTTGACTGGCATCTGCAGCTTTAACTGGTAAATAGTTTTTCCACAGTGATATAAAGCTTTCTCTTGAATGATAAGGGTGGCTCACTGTGCATAGACTGTTTATGAAAACCATATATTTTATGCTGAACACCTGATTCCCTTCTGGGAGTCTGGAATTTTGGTGCCTGCTAGGCAAGGGATGCCTACATGACTGGTCTCCAATAAAAGAATATGAGTATTGAATTCTAATGGGCTTCCCTGAGCAGGAATGTTGCACACATATTGCTGCATTTTTGTTATGCAAAGTGGAATACACTCTCTACGACCCTCACAGGAGGGAGAGAGCATAAGGTAGCCAGACATAAATTTCTCCAGATTCCACCGGTGTCTGTTTCCCTTATAACCCAGCTATGTATCTTACTACACACTGTAACAAATCTTGGCTGAGTACATCTATAATCTATATGCTGAATCATGTAAGAACTTCTATTGTATCTCCAAACACGTGGGTGTTTTGGGGCCCTTGAAATACATATCATTACAAATTTTCTATGTGTCCTATCTATTACTGAGATACTATTGTAATAACCCACTATAATTATAGATTGGTGTTTCTTTTCACAGTTCTATCATTTTTGCTTAATGCTTTTTGAAGATCTGTTACTAGATGCATAAATGTTTATGTTTGTTATGTTCTCTTAATGAATTGACTCCTTTATCACAATGAAATGACTGTTTATCTTTAGTTATATTTTTTGCTCTGAAATCTACTTTGCATATTTACATAGCTACTCCAACTTTCTTATGATTAGTGTTAGCTTGAGATATCTTTTTTCCTTTACCTTTTACTTAATTGTGTGTATTAAAAATGGATTCTTGTAGGCACCATATAATTGGGTATTGCTTTTTTATCCAATCTGACAATCTCTGCTTTGTAATTGCAGGGTTTAGAATATTTGTATTTAAGTATTGACATAGTTGTGGCTAAATCTACCATCTTGTTATCTGTTTTCTATTAATCTCCTCTCTTTTTTTCTCCCTTTCTGCCTTTTTGGATTTATTGAGCTTTTTTTTAATGATCATATTTATCATTTCTTTGACTAATTAGCTATTACTCTTTCTTTTATCAATTTAGATTTTACCTCTAGAAATTGATTTGGTTCATTTTATATCTTTTATATTTCTACTTAACTAGTTGAATCTGTCCTCTATCTTCTTCAGCATAAGAATTGTAGTTATAATAAGTGTTTTAGATCTTCATTTATAAATTAATTTATGTTATTTCTGACTGAGCTCTATTGATGATTTTTATATCCACTATACGTTTTATTTTCCTGATTCTTAGCATGCCTGGTAGTATTTGGATTTTCATATGAATTCTAGGCTAAGCATTTTAATATCTGCAAAAAAGTAGAGTTTAAATTTTGATAGAGATTGCTTTAGCTCAGTTTGAGGAGATTTGCCATCTTAACAACATTAAGCCTTCTAATATATGAATATGAGATGTCTTTCTATTTATTTAGATCTTCTTTGATTTCTTTCAACAATATTTTATAGTCGTCATTTTATAAGTATTGCACATTTTTGTTAAATTTATTCCTATGTTTTGGTCTTATTGTAAATCGAATAGTTTTCCCAGTTTCATTTTTGATTGTTTATTGATACTACATAGAACTACAACTGGTTATTGTATATTGATCTTACATCCTGCAACTTTGCTGAATTTGGTTATTAGCTCAAATGGTTAATCAATCTCAATTTGTGTGTGTGCATGAACTTTTTTAGGTTTTTCTGTATATAAGATCATTTCATCTACAAATGCAGGTAGTTTTACTTCTTTCTTATTGATTTGGATAAGTTTTCTCTTTTCTTTTTTTTTGCCTAATTTATCTGACTATACTCTCCAGTACAATGTTGACTAGAAATGGAAAGACCAGATATCTATTTCTTGTTCCTGGTATTGGGGAAAAACATCGAGTCTTTTACTATTAAGTATGATATTAACTCTGGGTTTTTCTTACATACCCTTTAGCAGACTGAAGATGTTTCATTTTATTTCTATTTTGCTGAGTGGTTATGAAAGGGTGCTGAAAATTTTTGAAATGTTTTTATGTATTGATTGTTAGATATTAGAAATGATTATGTGGGGTTTTTTAATTCTATTAATATAGTGTATTACTTTGATTTTTCATGTATTGAACCGACCTTGAGTTCCTGGGATAAATACATTTTGATCACAGCATATAATCCTTTCTTTATGCTGCTGATTTCAGTTTACAATTATTTGCTGAGGACTTTTGTATCTCGATCCATAAGCAATATTAGTCTGTAGTTTTTAATTTTTTTCTTGTGATTTCTTTTTCTGGTTTTGGTGTTATGTTAATACTGGCCTTATACAAAGAGTTGAGAAGCGTCCCCTCCGCTTTCGTTTTTGGAAAAGATTGTGAAAAATTGGTATTATTTTTTAAACCTTTGGTAGAATTCACCAGAGAAGCCATTTGGTGCCAGATTTTTCTTTCTGTAAAGTTTTTAAATTACTAATCCAATCTCTTTATTGTCATAAGTCTATAAATTTTCTCTAATTCTTATTGAGTCAGTTAGGTAGTTTATGTATGTCTACAAATTTGTTTATTTTGTCTAGTTAACTAATTTGTGGGCATACAATTGTGCATATTTTTCCCACATAATTTTTTATATATCTGTAAGATTGGTACTAATGTTCTGTTTTTCATTCCTGAATTTAATATGTTGAATCTTCTCTCTTTTTTGCTGTGTCTGTATTGCTAAAAGTTTGCCATTTTGTTGATCTTTTCAAAATATCTAGCTTTGATTTTGTTAGTTTTCTCTATTGTTTGTCTATTATTTCTTTTATTAAGTTTCAGGCTAATCTTTTATTTTTTTTCCCACTGCTTACTTTGCATTTGGATTACTCTTCTTTTTGTAGTTTTTTAAGACAGAAGTTTAGGTTATTGACTTTGGATCTTTTTTCTTTTATAATATAAAGGACATTTTATAATATAAAGGACATTTACAGCTCTAAATGTCCCTTTAAGCACTGCTTTTGCTGAATCTCACAAGTTCTGGTGTGTTTCTTTTGTTCTCCTTCATCTCAAATTATTTTCTAATTTTCCTTGTGATTTCTCGCTGACATATTGTTTATTTGAGTGTGATGTTTAATTTCCACAGATATGTGAACATGTCATTTTTTTGTGTTACTGATTTCTAATTTATTTCATTGTTGTCAGTGAATATATATTGCATAATTATA
Source organism: Equus asinus (assembly GCF_041296235.1). Lineage (NCBI taxonomy): Eukaryota > Metazoa > Chordata > Mammalia > Perissodactyla > Equidae > Equus > Equus asinus. The sequence continues at coordinate 34,235,762 of NC_091801.1, read as the reverse complement.
ATCCTTTTAAATTTATTTAGACTGTTTTATGCTTAACGTATGGTGTGTCCTAGTGAATTTTCCATGTGTACTTGAGAAAAATGTGTATTCTCCTATTGTTGAGTGGAGTATTCCATAGATTTTCATTAGTTCTAGTTGGTCTATAGAATTGTTAAAATCTTCAATTTTCTTACTAATCTTCTATATGCTTGTTCTATACATCATTGGAAAGGGGGCATTGAAGTATCTAAATATTGTGAATTGTCTCCTTTTCCTTTCAGTTCTGTCAGTTTTGGCTTCATGTATTATGGAACGCTCTTGTTAGGTGCATGTATATTTGTAATTGTTTGTTCTTCTTATTGGCTCTACCATTTTATCATTAAAAATATCCTTCTTTGTGTCTACTAACAATTTGTGTCCCAAAATATATTTTGTCTGATATTAACATAGTCACTCCAGGTCTCTTTTGGTTACAGTTTGCATGGGATATTTGTTTGCATTCTTTTACCTAAAAACAATTTGTGTGTTTAAATATGAAAGTATGTGCATTGTAGACAGTAGGTAGTTGGATCATGTATTCTTACCCATCCTACCAATATCTGACTTTTAATTGGAGGATTTAAACCATTTACATTTAATGTAATAATTAATAAGGTAGGATTTAGGTCTGCCATTTTCTTATGTTTTCTATAAGTCTTAACCTTTTTGCTTTCTATTTCTCCATTACTGCTTTCTTGTTTTCTTTTTTTTGAAGAAGAAGATTAAGCCTGCGCTAACTGCTGCCAATCCTCCTCTTTTTGCTGAGGAAGACTTGCCCTGAGCTAACATTCATGCCCATCTTCCTCTACTTTATATGTGGGACGCCTACCACAGCATGACTTGCCAAGCTGTGCCATGTCCGCACCCAGGATCCAAACTGGCAAACCCCAGGCCACTGACGCAGAACGTGCACACTTAACCACTGCACTACCAGGTGGGCCCCTACTTTCTTGTTTTCAATGGACATATTCTAAAGTACTATTTTAATTCTCTTGTCATTTCCTTTAACATATTTTTTGAGATTTTTCTTATGATTTTCCTGGGGATTACAATCAATATTTTAATTTATTATAATCTATTTCAGATAAAGACCTTAAATTTAGTAGTGTACAAAAAATTTACTGTTGTGTAACTTCATTTCTCTTCTCTTTTATGTTATTATCATACAAGTCACAGCTTTAGACATTGTGTTCACATTAAAACAGATTTATAAATTATAAATTTATGCAGCAATATTTTAAAAAGAAGAAAAATAAGAGTCAGAAATTACATTTATACTTTTATTTTTACCTGTGTAGTTACCTTTACTGAATTTCTTTGTTTTTCATGTGGATTTTGTTGTTTAATGTCTTTTAATCTCAGCCTGAAGCACTCTCCTTTGTATTTCTTTTAGAGAAGGTCTTCTAGCAACAGGTTATCTCAATTTTACTTATCTAGGAAGGTCTTAATTTCTCTTTAATTTTTGAATAGATTGCTAAACATAAGCTTGTTTGAGCACGGTTTATTCTACTAGCATTTCGAATGTGTCACCCCATTGCTTTCTGATTTTCATGAGTTTTGATGATAAATTAATGTTTATTTATATTGAGGATCCCTTGTACCTGATGAGCTGCTTTTCTTTTGCTTCTTTCAAAATTTTCTCTTTTTATCAGGCTTTCAGTTATTTAATTATGGTGTTTCTAGGTTTGAATACATTTGAGTTTTTCCTACTTAGAGTTCATTGAGTTTCTTGTATGTGTAGGTTAAGGGTGTTCATCAAAGTTGGGAATTGTCCCTATTTCTCTGAAGGTATATTTTCTGTCATTTTCTCTCTCTCTTCTCCTTTTGGATCTCCCATTATGTGTATATTGTTACATTTGACAGGTCTCTGAGATTCTTTCTTTTTGCTTTTGTCCAGTCTTTTCACTTTCTGTTCCTCAGACTAGATAATCTCATTTTCCTATCCTCAAGTTTCTCAATTCTTCCTTTTACCAACAAAAAGCTAATGATGACCCCATCTACTAAATTTTTTATTTCAACTATTACACTTTTCAACTCTAGAGTTTCTAGTTGGCTTTTTAAATTAACTTAATAATTAATTAATAACAATTAATAATTAAAATAATTTCTACCTCCTCACTCTATTCTCTATTGCTTAGATATCCTTCTCATACTTTTCTCTAGTTCTTTAGGCATTCTTTAGATAAATGGCTATTTTCACTCTTTGAATGTATTTGAAATAGCTAATTTAAATCTTTGCCTAGTAAGTCCAATATCTAATATTCTTCACTGAGAATTTCTTTGATTGAGTTTTTCCCTGTGTACAGGCCAGAGTTTATTTCCTTTTTGCTTTTTTTTTTCACTGAGGAAGATTCATCCTGAGGTAACATGTATTGTCAATCTTCTTCTTTTTCTTTTTTTGCTTGAGGAAGATGAACCCTTAGCCAACATCTGTGTCAATCTTCCTCTGCTTTATATGTGTGTTGCCACCACAGCATGGCCAATAAGTGGTGTAGATCTGTGCCTGAGATCCAAACCCATGAACCTGGGCTGCTGAAGTAGAGCATGTGAAACTTAACTGCTAGGCCCCACTTTTTTCCTTTGAAACCTGGGCTTTTTTTGGTGAGGAAGATTGGCCCTGAACTAACATCTGTTGCCAATCTTCCTCCATTTTGTATATGGGACACCACCACAGCATGGCTTGATTAGCAGTGTGTAGAATTATGCCCAGGATCCAAACCTGTAAACCCCAGGCTGCCAAAGTGGAGTGTGCTAAATTAACCACTATGCCACTAGGCTGGCCCCCAAAACTGGACATTGTAAATAATGTAATGTAGCAACTCTGCAGATCAGATTCTTCTTTCTCCCTATGGTGGTTGTTGTTGCTGCTGGTTATAGTATTTGTTTGTTTAGGCTCTTTCCTTAACTTATTCTGTAAAGTCTGTATTCTTTGTCATATGTAGTCATTCAAGTCTTCATTAATTCATCTTAGTGTTTAGCTAATGCTTGGGCAGAGATTTTATTTTTTTCAATTCCTGGAACTGTGAAGTCTCTCAGTCTTTGTCTATGGACTCTGTGTGCATGTTGGGACATTCCTTCAACAAACAGCCAGACATCCTTCAGCTTTGCCTTAGGATTTACTTTCTGCTTACACAAAATCTCAATGTCAGCCAGAGATGTGAGCTTAGGGACTTCAAAAGTCTTTCTTGAATGTGTGTGTAAGCCTGGGTATGCACACAGTCCTATGCATGCATGTGGCCTTCTAGATTCACAGGAATTTATCAGAGCTTTTCTAAGCCCCTCTGAATATTCCCAACATTTCCCTTTAAGCTTTTTGGTTACTCCATGTTTGCCCATTCTACTATCCACCACCTTATACAACATTAAAACATTTGCCTGTGATTGATTTCCATAAATACTCCCATGGAAAGTATTTTCTCACTGGGCTAGTGCTGTGTCAAATCAAATACAGACAAGCTTGAAAGTAGTTCTTCATGGGAACTACCTGGCAGGTCAAATAATGACAATTATTTGGGAATGAGCTTTAAAAGAGATACAGCTCCATTCTGCTTACTTTTCACCCTCCCAGGTTGGCCATGCTGCACCCAGGTTACAGGCTGTTACTTTTCAAGGATACCAAAAAGCTTGAGGTAGACAATGTGACTAGGATAAATTAAAATGTCACAAAATTTGCTCTTCTTGCTAGGACTCAGCAAATTTTCTTAAATAAATGCTCTTCTGTTTGCATCAAAACTTTGGTTAATTCCTAGAGTCCTAAAAGAGTTGATTCTGACCTTTTGGCATTTTTTTCTCTTTGCTTTTATGGAGGAAAGAGTTTTCAAAGGTCCTTATTCTACATTTTTCACTGACATCATTCTATGCTTGGTAACCTTTTTTTGGATGTCAGACACTGTGAATTTTACCTGTTGATTGCTGAATATTTTTGTATCCCTTTGATATTCTTTAGATTTGTTCTTTATGCAGTAGAACTTCTTGAAAAAAGTTTGACCTTTTTGAGTCTTTAACTTAAGCATTAGATAAAACTAGGTCAGAGTAATATTTATTCTAATGTTAATCTTTCCTCTGTACCGAGCAAAAACTCTTCTTCGTACTCCATCCAATGCTCCACAAATTATAAAGTTTTCTTTTCCACCTTTTTGTGAACAGGACTATCCTCAGATTTGTCTAAGCTCCATATATATTCTCATGCTCATCCTTGGATGTATTTTCCTTACATGCATGTACTGATAAGTACTCAATTGAATAGTGAGGAGTATTCTTTGAAGATCTACAGAGTTTTCTGTCCTGTGAACTGTCATTGTGAGATGTCTGGACTCTAAAGTCCTTATTTCAAGGAGACTCATGGGCTCTAACTGGGTTCTTCTTTCTGTACCAATTTATAAATTTTGTCAGGTTGTAAGCAGGGGAAATCAAAGTACTCAATTCTTAAGTTTCTCTTTTCAGTGAGATCACGATCCTTCTTTACCAGTTATTCAATATTTTGAGTGCCATTGAGTTATTTTCTTTTATTTAGTAGTTTTAGACTGAAGGTTGACTCTATCTTCTGTTATTTTATCTTGACTGGAAACAAAAGTCCTGGACATAATTTTTAATTTTGAATATGCTTGTCTATTTGTTATCATTTGTTCTGTCCAATACTTTCTTTCTTACAATGCAACCAGTCACTTTGACACCATTCAAAACAATTTTTTATCTGAGGTAGAATTCTTCAATTTCCTCACAGAGGACTTTTAATAGAATATAAATGAGAATGTCCAGATTTTTATTTTCTCCTAGGATAGCATGTTCAACTACCTTTATAATGCCCCACTTAGTATCTAGGAACAGTTTTCATACCTTTGTACTTTCAAGCTCTTTGATATTAGAGTCAATTATATTTCAGATCATATGACATGAGCACATATCATGGCAAAAAATGTATTTGTTTTTAATTATGTGTACCTGACAGATATCAACAGATTGTATTTGTCTCTTTTACTATTTTGGCTTTGTAGAAGAGACAAAAATAGCCAACTTTTGTCAAAATTCTGATTTTTATCCTACTATTTGCTTTAATACTAATGTCATTGTTTATCTAGGGACACTTGCTTTCTTTCAATATCAGTGTTTTCACCAATCAGAAATCAGGTTTGAATTATTAAGGAAAACAAAGATAATGCATATTGAGAAACATTTTGAAGTCTGACCAAGTGACTAAATCAGCCATGGAATCTGGGCTTAGTCGTGATAGGCTGTTCCAATGAAATATACAAAGGACACAATGAAATCAGTATAGGCAATGTCAAAATTGTTGAATCAAATTTCAATGAGCTATGTGTCATTGTAGAACACTTATTTAAACTAAGTAGTAATGTTATCATTTGGTTCTTATTTTGTTTACTATCACTATGACAAAATCTTGAGTATGTAGTCATATCTATTTTATCTTTTGATCTCATTTCTTCTAGAAAAATTATATTCTAGTGCATATTCTTCTCTCTAGACTTTTTGTAACTTATTCATAATAGTATATAGGATAAAAGTTAGAAATTATTCTGAAGAAATTTTACTTAATGTAAATGCTTTATGTATACATTTGTTCAAACCTACAGAATGTACAATATCAAGAGTGAACCCTAATGTAAACTATGGACTTTAGGTGATTATGACATGTCAGTGTAGGTTCATAGATTATAAAAAATGTACTGCTCTGGTAGGGGATATTGATAATGGGAGAGGCTATGCAAGTGTGGGACTTGGAGTATATGGGAAATCTCTGTGTCTCGCTCTTGATTTTGCTGGTAACTTTTTAAAAAATAAAATATTTAAAACAAATGATCATGCTTCCATTTGTGCCATACTGATCCATCTCAATTCTTTAGAATGCCTGACACATCATAGGTGCTTTATATCACTTGTGGAATAGATATAAACAATGTAATCATTGCTCATGTATCAATTCTATGAAGAATGTTCTGCTGCAGAGGAATCAGTAGAAAAGCAATATGATCCATAGTTTATGCTAGAGTTCACTACTGGTGTTGTACATTATCTGGGTCTGGACAAACATATAATGACACATATTTATTATTATGGTGTCATACAAAGTATTTTCACTGTCTTAAAAATCCTTTGTGCTCCACCTTTTCATTTCTGCCCACTACTCTCAAGCTGGAAACCACTGAACTTTTACTGCCTCTATAGTTTTGCCTTTTCCTGAATGTCATATAGTTGGAATCATACAGTATGCAGCCTTTTCAAATTGGCTTCTTTCACTTAGTAGTATGCATTTAAGATTCCCCCATGCCTTTTCACAGCTTGATAGCTCATCACAGTTTATGTATCCCTTCACCTACTGAAGAATATCTTTGTTGCTTCTAAGTTTTGACACTTATAAATAAAGCTGCCATAAACATCAGTTTGCAGGTTTTGTGTAAACATAAGTTTTTAACTCCTTTGGGTAAATGCCAAGAAGTACAATTGCTAGATTTTATGTCAAAATATACTTAGTTTTATAGGAAACCACCAAACTGTCTTCCAATGTGGCTGTACCATTTTGCATTCCCATCTGCAATGAATGAGAGTTACTACCATTCCACATCTTTGTCAGCATTTGGTGTTGTCAATGCTCTGAATTTTGGCTATTCTAGTAGGTATGTAGTGGTATCTAATTTTTTAAAACTTTGCATTTCTGTGATGACACATGATGTGAAGCATTTATTTTCCATCCGTATATCTTCTTCAGTGAGATGTGTGTTTAGGTCTTCAGCCCACTTTTTAAATTGGATTGTTTGTTTTCTTATTGATGAATTTTGAGAGTTTTTGTACATTTAAGATAACAGTCCTTTATCAGACATGTCTTTTGCAAATATTTTCTCCAGGTTTGTGGCTTGTCATCTCATTCTCTTGATGCTGTCTTTTGAAGAGCATAAGTTTTTAACTATAATGAATCAACTTATAAATTGTTTCTTTCATGGAAGATGTCTTTGATGTTAGAAGATACCTAAGAATCATCACCATACCCAAGGTCATCTATGTTTTCTCTTATGTTATCTACTAAGAGTTTAATAGGTTTTCATTTAACATTTAGGTCTATGAAATATTTAGAATAAATATTGTGTTGGCTGTTGTGGTCTTTTGACTGCATATACACTTTAGAACCAGTTTATTAATAACCACAAAATAACATGCTGGGATTTTGATTGGAATTGCATTGAATCTATATGTCCATCAGGGAACAATTGACATTCTTTTAATTTTTGCTTTACATATTTTTGAAGTTGTGTTTTTATATGCATTCAAATTCAAGATTACTAGGTCTTCTTGTTATACTGGCTATATTATCATTATGAAATATCCCTCTTTGTCTTTAGTAACAGTTTTTACTTAAAGTTGTTTGTCTGATATTAGTGCAGTTACAGTTTTAATTACTTTTTAAAGTACATTTTATTCTATGTTATTATTTCAAAGTTTCCACATTTTTATATTTATAGTAAATCTCTAGTGAGAAGAATATAGTTTTTTGTTTGTTTGCTTGTTTTCATAGGAGTGGTTTTATTTTAATTTTACTTTATCTACTTTGACAACATTTTATTTTAACTGGGTATTTAGTCCAAAATAACAATACAATTACTAATATGTTTAGTTTGAATTTATAGTCTTATTGGTTTTCCATTTATACTATCTTTTTTCCGTTCTTTCTTTCTCCTTACTTTTTTTTTTGAGGAATATTTCCCTGAGCTAACACCCATTGCCAATCTCCTCTTTTTTTGCTTGAGAAAGATTAGCCCTGAGTCAACATCTTGCCAGTCTTCTTCTACTTTGTAGTAAGATGCTTCCACAGCATGGCTGTGGAGTGGAGTAGGTCCACACCCAGGATCCAAACCTGCAAACCTCATGCCACCAAAGCAGAGCACATGGAACTTTAACCACTTGGCCAGGGGACCTGTCCCACTTACTTGTCTTTTTTCCTTTCTTTTTTTCTCCTTGTCTTTTATTGGATTCATAAAATATTTTTATTATTGTTTTTATTATTATATTTTCCCCTTTATTGGATTTTTACGTGTTATTTTTAAACTTTTAGTGTTCACCCTTCAGGTATATCTTACATTATTTTCATTTTATTTGGTCACTTTAATTTAGATTTAGCAACTTATTTATTTTTTTAACGTTCTTCATTCTATCCAGCAGTAATGTGCACCAATCTGGGGTTATTTTTTCTTTTTCCTGAAGAACTTCCTTTAGTATTTTTTTGAGGGTCTGCTAATGGTGAGTTTTCAGTTTTGATCACTAAAAAATCTGTATTTTTGCTTTAGTTCATAAAGTATATTTTCAAGGACATAAAATTATAAGCTGACAGTTTCTTTTTTTTTTCATCAATTTGATGATGTCGTTCATTGCCTTCTGGCTCCAATATTTACGTTGAAAATCAGCTACCAACTACATTGTAGCTTCTTGACAGATCTTGTTTTCCTGGATGCTTTTAAGGTTTTTTTCCAGGGGGCATGGACCCATGGTTAAAGGTCTACATATTATGCTTGGTGACCCAGGTTTTTGGGTTTGGATCTCAGGTGTTTACCTGTTGCACTCATCAGACATGCTGTGGAGGCATCCCACATACAAAGTGGAGGAAAATTGGCATGGATGTTAGCTCATGACTAAACTTTCTCAAGCGAAAAAAAACCAACAACAAAGAGGAGGATTGTTGGCAACAAGTGTTAGCTCAGGGTGAACCTTCCTCATACACAAAAAAAGATTTTTCCATTTTGTCTTTGTTTTCAACATTGATTCTGTGAGGGTATTTTTTTTTTTTTGAGGAATATTAGCCCTGAGCTAACTGCTGCCAATCTTCCTCTTTTTGCTGAGGAAGACTGGCCCTGAGCTAACATCCATGCCCACCTTCCTCTACTTTATATGTGGGAAGCCTACTACAGCATGGCTTTTGCCAAGTGGTGCCATGTCTGCACCCAGGATCTGAACCGGTGAACCCCTGGCTGCCAAGAAGTGGAATGTGAGAACTTAACCACTGTGCCACTGGGTCACCCCTGTGTGACAGTTTTTTTCATACTTAACCTGATTGCATTTCAAGGGCTTCTTGTATCTGAGGCTTGCTGTCTTTGGTCAGTTTATTGAAAATTCTCTGCCATTAGCTATTTGATTTTTAAAATTTTGTTCATATTCTATTTCCCTTCTGGGACTCCAATTACAAAAATATTAGTCCTTTAATTATATATCTAACATCTCTTATGTGCATGTCTGTATTTTTCAGCATTTTCCCCTTCTTTCCTTCAATCAGAATATTTTCTAATGACTGTCTTGTAGTTCGTAATTCTCTCTTCTGCTTATCTAATTAAGTTAAACTTGTCTAGTGAGTTCTGTGCATCAATTAATCTGTGATTATACATCTTCCATTTGACAATATTTATAACATTCTGATTCTCTAGTGAAACTCTCCAGCTTTTTACATTTTATTTATTTGTGTTTTTTTATCCTCTTCCTAATTTTTCTTGTTTGGTCTTGTTTCCTAGTGTGCTTGGTTATTTTGAAGTGAATGCTTAATTTTTAAAATAAAAACATATAGAAGCTCTGAATAATATTTTTGTTCAGGGTAGATTTGATTTTGGGGGGCATGCATGGAGGAGTCTCTGTGACCCAATTGAGAAATGTCTATATCAATTTGTCCTTACAGAATCTCATTTGAAAGTCTGTAATGTTTACCACGTCTCTCATCTTTGACAAGATCTGATCATCACTCTTACCTCCAAAATTGTAAAAAATTCATAAAATTTATGCTTAGAGTTTTTACTTCATAACATCTACATTATGCTTATTTCTCCAAATGTACATTCTCACATGTGCAACTTATAATTCAACAAATGAAGAATTTTGATCTAGCTTCTTTGCATTTCCCCTTCTCTAGGAGTTTTACTTTTCAAATTATAGCTGTACTGTAACCCTGGTTATTGTCTTCTTAGCCCAATGAAACATTGGGAAGCTCTAGGTCTCTACTTTATTTTTGGATCCCTACTCAACACTTCTGGTTAGAAAGCACCCTAAGGTCACAAAGGTGCTTTGAATATAGCAGTTACCTCAGTGTCATTTCCTCATAATCAAGAGTTTTGCCTCTCAATTCCTGGCTGCCTTTGTTACTCTTCGAGGCCATAGTGTATTGTTCTATCCAAATTTCATCATTATTCTCAGTGAGAAAATTAGTCATATATATTACTCCATTATTGTCAGAAGTAGAAGAATCCAGAGCAATTTTAATGCAAATTGGATCATGTTATTTTGCTGCTTAAAACACTAAGTGACTCAGAACCCTCCATGAACTCCTTACCACTTCAAATTCATCCCTCATTTACTATGCTTCAACTTGTTTTTTGAAGAAGAAGATTCACCCTGAGCTAACATCTGTGCTAATCTTCTTCTATTTTTTGTTTGAGGAAGATTAGCCCTAAGCTAACATCTGTGCCAATCTTCCTCTACTTTGTATGTGGGTCATTGCCACAGCATGGCTGAGAGTGGTGTAGGTCTGTGCCCAGGATCCACACCCATGAACCCAGGCCACTGGAGTGGAGCACAACAAACTTAACCACTATGCCATAAGACCAGCCTCTATCCCTCAATTTTTATCTCACAGGCAAAGCTAACTGCTCTCAAGTCTCATAATTTTCTATATTATATTTTATAATCAATCTTTGCCATTTTCTCTTCCATCTTTCATTTCCCTTTACATTCTACCTTCTACTTTTCTTCTTGACAGTGCTCAGAAATTACAACCTTCATTTTTTCTCTGAAACCAACTGGCATTTACTTATTAAAACAATAGTGATTGTTTGAACAAAGCATTAGAGTTGCATAAGTTTCTAATATATTAGGGGAGAGTTCCAGAGGGCAATCAGGGTGGTATGGATGGAGAGTTAAAGAGAGGTCATGTTTAAAAAGATATGTGAAAACAAACTGAATACTTAGTGCTTTATCCTATAAGATATGAGGAGCTCTTAAAGGGTTAGAATATAAGTTGTAGACATCATCCAATATATAAGGAATTTTGACCAAGCTGTAAAAATTGAAGATTAGATAAAGTAATAAGTTAGAACTGAAAGCACTCAGTAGGCTATTGAATTTTTCTTTTTAAAAGTCAGATCATACTCAGGATTCTTCTTCTTTCCTTTCTTTCTTTTTTCTTTCTCCCCTCTTTGTTTATTTTGACTGGGTTGCTAGCAGTATCATTCGTTAAGATTACAATATAGAAGGAAAATAATATTGGGTATAAAACAATATGCTAAGTTCTTGATATTTTAAGTTTTCAGTAATTATGTGACATCAAGTAGGAATGTCTATTGGGCATTCCATAATTTGAGGTGGGATATAAAAATTAGTCAGTCATCAGTTTTGTAATACAGATTTGTGAGCAGCAGTATGGCATAATTATTAAGAACATGAGGGGCCAGCCTGGTGGTGCAGCAGCTAAGTGTGCATGTTCCACTTCAGTGGCCTGGGGTTGGCCAGTTCGGATCCCAGGTGCATACATGGCACCGCTTGACGAGCCATGCTGTGGCAGGCATCCTGCATATGGGATGGAGGAAGGTGGTCATGGATGTTAGCTCAGGGTCAGCCTTCCTCAGCAAAAAAGGAATGATTGGCTGCAGATGTTAGCTCAGGGCTAACGTTCCTCAAAAAATAATTAAATTAAAATTAAAAAAAAGAACATAGACTCTCAAGTAAGACTTTCTGAGTTTGAGATTTGTTTCCACCTGATTAATAGCTTCATGAATCAGGAAATTTTATCTAAACTCTCTATGTGCCTCTTTCTCTTTTTTGCTGAAGGACATTTTCCCTGAGCCAACTTCTGTGTCAATCTCCCTCCATTTTGTATGTGGAAGGCCACCACAGCATGGCTTGATGAGCAATGGGTGGGTCTACACCTGAGATCCAAACCTGTGAACCCTTGGCCACCAAAGCAGAATTCAGAACTTAACCACTATGCCACTGGGCTGGCCCCTATGTCCCACTTTTGAGATGAGTAAGATAAAAACTCTACCAAACATGTTACTCATTAAATGCTTCCAACAGCCCTCCTAAAGGGTGGGTACTATTGTTGTCATACCTATCTGACAAATGAGAAAGATGAAACACAGAAAGTTCAGATCCATTGTCCAACATCACACATTCAAACACACACACATGCACTTAGCAGAGTGATTAACACATTATTTACATTTCATAAATGTTTGCCATCGTCAATATTATCATCATCTTCATCATCTTACATATGACTGCTGTGAAAAAGAATATAAGAATAAGGACAGAAATTTGGAGGGCATCAATGCAAAATGTGGGAGAAAAAAGAGCTCACAAAAGAGAGTGATAAAAATAGTTGGAAAAAAGAATGCAAACAAGTGTTTAGAATAAAGAACTGGGACTTCCAATTTTATTTACAATATGACAATAGCATGGACATTGTCACTTTGATACTTGCAACAAGAAAAGACTGGCAAAACTAAAACCAACAAGTTTTCTTGGACCCATCAAAAAACCAAGAACACAAGGCAATCTGCCATCTCTGACATCTCAAGAGAAACACACGTCCAAATAGATTTATCAACCAAGACCTGCTACCTGGAACAGAAGCTGCTTGAGTCATAACCTGGTACAATCACTTAAGTGGTAATTTTGACAAATTGCAGAAGGCTGAATATGAACTATCATGAGACTGAATGATCTAAATACATCAATTAAAAGACAGAGATTGCCAGAGTGGATAAAAATGAAATAGGACCCAAATATATGTTACCTACTAAAACTTACTTTAGGGGCCGGCTCCATGGCCGATTGGTTAAGTTCGTGTGCTCTTCTGTGGCGGCCCAGGGTTAGGATCCTGGGGGCAGACATGGCACTGCTCGTCAGGCCACGTTGAGGGGGCATCCCACATCCCACAACTAGAAAGACCTGCAACTAAGATATACAACTATATACGAGGGGGTTTGGGGAGATAAAGCAGAAAGAAAAAAAAAAGATTGGCAACAGTTGTTAGCTCAGGTGCCAATCTTTAAAAACAAAAAAAAAAAACTTACTTTAAGTAAAAAAGATTCAGGTAGATTAAAGTAAATGGATGAAGAAAGATATGCCATGCTATGCTAATATTAGTCAAAAGAAGGTGGAGTAGCTATGTTAATTTTATACAAAGAAACCTTTAGAACAAGAAAAATTGTCAGGGTTAACGAGGGAAATTTCATAATGATAAATGAGTCAATTCTCTAAGAAGACATAACAACACTAAACATGGATGCATCTAACAACAGAGCATTACAAAACTTAAGGAAAAATTGTTGGCACTAAAAGGAAATATAGACACAGCCACCATGATAGTTGGAGACTTCAACACTCATCCATCAGTAATTGATAGATCACACAGGCAGAAAATTAGTAAGGCTATAGAGGACTGAACTTAGTCAGCAATTATACAATACTCCATCCAATATCAGCAGAATACATATTCTTCTAAAGCTTACATGGAAAACTCAACAAAATAAACCATTTTCTTTGGCCATAAGATACATCTTAACAAATCTAAAAGAATAAAAATCATATTAATGTATGTTCTAAGACCACAAAAGATTAAACTAGAAAACAATAAGAGACGAGATAGTTGGAAAATCCATCAAATATTTGGAAATTAAACAAAAGACTTCTAAATAACTCACTGAGTCAAAGAAAAGTCTAAAAAGATAGTTAAAACAATATTATTATCTTAACAAAAATTAAAATATAACATCAAAATTTGTTGGAGACAGCAAAAGCAGAGCTAAGGGAGAAATTTATAGATTTAAATGCACACATTTGAAAATTTTTACAAAGATCTAAAATATGCAATCTTAACTCCCCATTTACGAAGCTATAGGATAAAAGGGCATATTAAGCTTAAAGGAAGGAAAAAGACCTTTTTTGCCAAGGGCATGTATACAAAACATACAAATATCCCTTAAAAAATAAAGACAACTCAGTTAAAAAATGAACAAAGTTTTGAACAGACACCTTAATCAAAGATTATACTTGGCAAAAATGTAGGCGAAAAGATGTTCAATGTCATTTGTCATTCTGGAAATGCACATTAAAACAATGAAATGCCACTACACACCTATTATAATGTCTAAAATACCCCAAATCCAACATTGTTAGGTAGGATGGAGAGGAGCAGGAACTCTCCTTCATTGCTGGTAGGAATTCAAAATACAACAGTAACTTTGGAAAACATTTTGGCGGTTTCTTATGAAGCTAAATGTAGTCTTACCACACAATTGAGCAATTACACTCTTAGGTGTTTACCCAACTTATTTAAAAAATGTGTTCACACAAAGACCTGCACATAAATGTTTATAGAAGTTTTGTACGTAATCACCAAAAGCTGGAATCATTAGACAGCCTTCATTAGATGAATGGATACACAAATGGAACATCATTCAACAAAAAGAAGAAATAAGCTATGAAGCCCGCAAAAAACACGAGTTAATCATAAATGTACATGCTAAGTAAAAGAAGTCACTATGAAAAGACTACATACTGTATGATTCCATTTATATGAAATTCCAGTAAAGGTAAACAAATGAATGGCTATCAGGATTTGGGGGGCTTTGAATATATGAAGCTCAGGGATTTTTTTTTATCATAGTGAAATTATTCTGTATAATACTGTAATGGTGAATACATGATACTGTACATTTTTAAAATCACATAGAATTTATAGCACAAAGAGTAAACCTAAATGTGTGAAAATTAAAAAAAAATTTAGGAGACAGGGGGATCCTAGAACAGAATGCAGAATATGACGAAAGAATCTATTACAAATGTGTGCACCAATTTCATTAAAGGAAATGAGGGAAAGAGTGCTGCCCTAAGTTCATTTGTAAATGAGTAAATTCCATAAGATAAAGGCACAAGGAATTGTACCTAAGCACTGTGCTCTACTTAGTAAACTTGTTTTTCATGGGGTATAAGTTAACAATTTGAAACCATTATATATGTATACTGGAACTGAACAATTATTTAAATGGATGGTAAATGATGGGAGACAGGTTTCTCACTTTTGGAGTGAAAGGTTACTGACAAGCAAAGGAGAAGGCTAGAATGATTCATGTGGTAATGGAACTGGAGACATCAGTATGCACTTATGTCTATCTTAGTACAAATACAGATGTAAACATATAATAATGTTTATACATGCAAATATTTTCTTGCACTGTCAGTTGAAGGGAAGTTAAAAGCAATGATGTGCTGGTAGCACTAGCTCATTTAGCACCTAGATCTTTGTTTCTAATACCATTGAAGAATTGGAAAAAACATGGTTGCTTGCTGAAATGGCTGATTCCAAAAGTGGGGCACAATATATACAAGCCTGGAGCATTTTTGTGGTGCCAGAAAGTACAATACATAGACATATTGACAAAACACACACAAATACAACAAAAGTGTTATGTCAAATGGCATAGGAGCCAACTGAAAGAGCTCTTAATGGCCAAAACTTGAAAAATTTGAGTGAAAGTAAATAAATAACACAAGATTGGATTATAAAGCATAGAATAAAATAAATGTTTATATGTTTGTGCATATACATATAAATACATTTATATAATTAATTAATTGATTAGGATATATCTCCCATGCAGAATTCCAAATACTATAAATAGATACTCTGCCCTCAAAGAGGTGGAGCACGGCTCCCCATTAAATGTGGGCTGCACATGGTGACATGAGTCCAATGTGCACAATATGGGATGGGGAAGAAAAGTAATTTTACCATGCAGAAACAACATCTCTAGTATAGTTTTAGAGAAAGCTGAGAGTTGGGTTAATAAAACTTGAAAGATTGCAGGTTGGTTCAAAAAGCAGATAAAGAAATTATGTGTCTGAGAGTGACTGGTAGGAGAATGACTAAAAGGAGACTATTATGGGAATATTGGTTAGACATAGCATAAATATGAATGATAGAAATTCTACAGCAATTAGATATCTCAATTTTGATGGAATAACAGGTGCATTGATGGAATAACAGGTGCATTGAGAAGAGCAGAGTGAAAGGGACATTGATAAAGTTTAGAACGGAGATTAGTAAGCGGAGTTTAAGATTTCTGAGATTGTAGAATTCCAGGTAATTTTCTGAGTTTGACCATGGGTTTGTTTTTTGATTAAAATGAATGATAGTTCATTAGATTTCAGAATAAGAGGCTTTGAAATTAGAGTATAAGCTTAGTGAGCTAGAATAGAACACAGACTTTGAAGGAGTTGTCAAATCCCTCAATGATCATGGGAGCCTATTGGATTAATAAATGATAATAGTTAGGGTGATGGAAGGGCTGGATGCCATATGGCTAGAAGAGACTTTCTGGCATTTTGGTAGAAGACTGATAGTTTGAAAGTAGCCATGGGTGAGGGGATGGTGTTTAGTAAGTGTAGTATTTATCCTGAGCAGCTTCACCTTAAAAGTAAAGTTGGTGACTTCCTGAATATGAAATCAAAGAGTGAAAGTTTTTGTGTTCAATTAGCAGACGTTGGATTAGGGAATATTTATGTGCAGTGGACGAAGAGTTCCAAAGGCTACAGTGGAGTGGTTGAGAAGAATGATGGCAGTGGAAGGAAGAGTCAGAAATAAAGCAGTGCATCTGGATGGTAATGGAGAAGATGTGGAAATGGAGGAGCAAATGGTGGGGGTGACCTAGGATCATAATCATGCTGGAGAATCATGGAGGGATTTTAGGACCTGAAAGTGCTGAGTAATTACAGGTAAAATCTTTGATGTCTCCAGATATTGAGGATAGCAGTCTTTTGGGTGGGTCTGCAGTATATATTCAGCTGTAAGTTATACATGTTTAATCAAAAAATGTTAATTGCTTTTCATTTGTCTGTCATCAACTAATCAGGTGTCGACTGGGTATTTACTCCATGCATAGAAATATAACATGTACTAGAAAGAGTAAAAGAATGCACAAAATTAAAACCGCAGTCATTATGCTCAATGACCTTATACTCTAGAGGGGGGTAGAATAAAAGACAACATACAAATCAATGTTGCATAAGGTAAAATTTTAAAAAAATAATATAATAGAGTCATATGAAAACTAACAAAGCCTTTTGGAATAAAAGATTATGATGGCTGTTTAAGACTGTGACAAGTACTTCCAGTCAGTTTCCAAGTAAGCTATATCTACTTAGAAATCAAGAGTGTGGATGGGAGTCTTTTTACAGGCTGACTCTTTATTGGGTATATTTTAGATACTCAGATTTAAAGTCTAAGGCTTATTTCCTGAATTCATGCTCTAAATTGCAAGATCAGTGTCTTAATTAGTGTATATTTTATATTCAGATGATAGCCACATTTGCCATAATCAAGACATTTAAGTGGCTTTAATTCAAGTTATAGCATATAGATAAATATTATGTTCTCTAATGATAAACACGCATATTTTCCCATCCTTGGTGAATCTTAGGGGTCCTGGTTTTGTAGCCCTGCTACTTTCTGATTGAAAACTCAAATTTTAGAATGTTTAAACCATTTACCATTTTTAAACCATATTACCATTATGATGGTGTGCTAACTGGGACATGTCCATGTTATAAAAAGTTCTTCTTCCAATCTTCATTTGTTATTCTTTTAATAATTACTGAGTGTACAAAGAAAAGACTTGCTAAAGACAACACATGGATCATTTAGATGGCATTTTATAAAATTTAAAGTAAATTATATAATTCTCTAAAATGATGTGTTCAGCTGAGTGTGAAAAATCACTGACACAGCAAGAATGTGGTGATTTCCCCAGCTCTACCCATACAGGAAGCATCACTGGTTCCCAGTGGCAGCTGAGGGTCCAGGAAGAACTGCTTTATCACATGCTGTACAAGCTTCTGCTCTGTGAAGAGGGACACCACATTCTGTAACCTTGACTGAGTGACCAGTTATGTACTTATGCTGTATATGACAATCCCAATTTGTGGATCTATTTGCTATTTCCCTGTATTTAGAATAAGTTTAAATTATGAGACTTTTATTTTATGGGTAATTTGTTAAATTGAGACTTTTTAACACTTAAGCCCAATACAGTGGCAAATTTTACAATTTGATTGTATGCTACTGGGTAGCTTCAAAATTCCAAAATTGCCAATTTGCTATCTATTTTTATTTGATGTGTACTGTAAAATACAAAATGTGATGTATTTTTTTACATCACACAACATTGAAACATCATAGATTCAGGAATTCAACCATATAATGGATATTTATTGAATAGTCTATAATGTCACACAACATGTATTGCTAAAATAAATAAGATGTGTAAATAAGTAGTGTAATTGAGTGCTGTAGATATTATAATATAAATGCTACATTATATTTGCATTACATTTATAATATAATGTAATATACATTATATTTAATTTATTACATATATTTTATTTAATATTAATGCTACAAAAACAAGATGGGAAAGGCAAGTTATTTTACAAAAATAAATAAAAACAAATAAAAGTCATCCAGATTGGAAAGAAAGAAATACAACTATCTTTGTTGCAGCTGCTATGAGCTTGTGTATATAAAATCCAAAGGCAACAATAACAAAATCTATAAAGCCAATAAGCAAGTTCAGCAAGGGTGTAGGATACTCAATCAATATACAAAATCAATTGTATTTTTATACATTAGCAATGAGGGATCTAAAATTTAAGCGAAGAAAACGATACCATAAAATAAAATAACAGCGTCAAAGTAATAAAATACTTAATAAATTTAATTAAAAAGTGCAAAACTTCTACATTGAAAACCATGAAACATCACTGTGAGGGGAGAAAGGAAGAGGAAGATGGAGGATGACATAAAAATTAAAAGCATATGCATTTTTGTAAAGTGTGGAATATGTTTATGACTGAAGGGCAGCTACTTATTCTTCAGTGATTTTAACAGTAATTTCTTAATCTAAAATATGGACACAATGTTCCTATTTGATATAAACATGTAAAGCAATTAAAGTGAAAATTTTAACATTCCCAATTTTGATACATGTACTGTGTCTATGAGGGTATTTTAAGATTCTATTAATTCCCCACAGTACTTGAAAAAAGAAAAAAAATCAAGCATGAAGATTATTGGATACCTTAAACATCCAGGTTCAGATGTGACAAAGATCACTTAAAAAATAAAGACTTGGCCCTTGAATTTTTTAGTTTTTTTTTTGGGGGGGGAGGAAGATTAGTCCTGAGCTAACATCTGCTGCCAATCCTTCACTTTTTCCTGAGGAAGACTGGCCATGAGCTAACAGGTGTGGGACACCTGCCACAGCATGGCTTGACAAGTGGTGCGTAGGTGCGCACCTGGGATCTGAACTGGTGAACCCCAGGCCAGCAAAGTGGAATGTGCAAATTTAACTGCTGTGCCACTCAGCTGGCCCTATATTTTTTTGGGTTTTTTGTCATTGCTTCAAAACCTAAGACCCCAAACTTACTTCCTGATTGATAATGACTAAAAGTAATTAAAGTAGATTCATTTAGAGCACATTCTATCATAACTGCCTCTGAAAGGATTTCAAATGAAATACCTCAAATACAGGGGTCATCTTAGTCTACACAGATGTTAATATTTTATAATATCAAGCTCTATGGTACGTTTAATTCACATTATACGTTATTGGAAAAACGATAGCATTTTATATGTTTTATAATAGATTTTCCACAAGCTGAGACCCATGTATTGTGATAAATATATGCATACATACATAATAAAAACTATATAATGTCCTCTGGGAATAATACTTTCTAAAGAGCCATGTTTCTCAGAATGAACAGGGATTTGACCCTTTAAGCTCAGAAATCTGGAAACAAAATAAGCAAACAAATGACCCAACCATATTTTATAGCAATTTTTTTCTAAAATTATTTCATGTTTCTCTGACTCCTTAAATCAAAGAAAAGCTTTTAAATTTTTTTATCATAAGTATAAATTACTATACTTTGAGCTTAAACATTTTAATACTTCAAATATTAGAATTAACAAACAAAACTCCACACAGAGTCAGACCAAACTCTTGTAGCAATTTCAGTAAAGTATGTAGACTTTGTGATCCAAATTTTTATTTTCATAATTTTTTTCTTACTTCCAAATTTCTAACTGTATTTCTAATAGACAAGCTGGCCATATGGGTGAGGGGTTAGTACAAGTGCTATGTTAGCATTGTGAAAGCCTAATAATGGTTTCTCAGTGATGAGAGCTTCTGCTTTTGGGAATAGCTGGCTAGGTAGAGCAGAAGACTGTGAGGGAGCTTGGCAAAGGACCTTCCCGCTAAGCCTTAAGCACTGCTTTAGAGACCAAGGAGGAGTGCTACATCGTGGCTATCGATGTGTGGAGGGTCCCAGAACTAAAAAGCTTTTTATTTTTATTTTCCAGCCCCTGTTAGTATCTTAAATTATTGCTCTGCAGAGAAATACAACTACACTGAAAAGTAGTATGACTAAATTATTGACTTTATGAACACTGAATAAGTATAAAAACACTTATTTATGAACATAAATATAACACAGCTTGGGGGTTTTCTTACAATTTAATTAAAAACCTAACAGCTATCTTCACCTGCTTGGAGGGCTGTCATATGAAAGAGAACTTGAAATATAATTGATTGCAACAAATAGCACAGAACTCAAGATGCAATTGACTTTTAAAAATATCCGAATGAAATTCAAGATCATCTGCTACTTCAGAGGGCAGGTCTAAGAGTAGTGAATGAAAGTTTTAAAAGATGGGGATTTGGGCTCCATAAAAGAAGGAAATTCTAATGATAAATAGTATTATACTAGCCCACACTGGAGCTAGACACTGTTTTCATTGTCTTGTTGCATTAACTGATTTGCTGTTCTCAAGCCCCCAAGGGCAAGAGCTCAGTGCAGTATATGCCAAGATTAAAGAGGAATCTAGTGTAAGAGGAATGGAGGAAGGGAGGGAATGTGCAGAGGGGCAGAAGGAACACCTATAGGCATGGGGAAACTAGGCACATACTTGCCTAAGGCCACATAGCTGGAAAGTCCTAGGGCCAGGATTTGAACCCAGGAAGACTGCCTCCAAAGGCCATACTCAACCACTATGCTATGGTGCATCTTAACCATTCCTTTATACTGAGTGTTCCAAAATAGAACATTCACATACTTTGTAAAACTAGGAATGGAAAATATTTCCAAATACTGGCCCAATTTTCAAAAATGAGTAATAAGTTTTTCTTCAACCTAGAGTTTGCAGAATGTGGCCTGAAATCTGCAGGATGTAGCCTGGTTTAGGGATAGCCTCGGGCTATGCTGGAGTCAGAATCAGTAGCCACTGGGGAGTTCCCCATAATCATGGCCTTGCTTTGCTCTCTGGCAGTATCTTCCCTGCTGTGCTTTGGATTTGTAATCAGGAAGGGGCTTCAGTAAACCATATGAAAAGCAAAACTCAAAGATGCCATGCTCGAGTGATGACCAATGAGACCTAAAACATTACCTAGCAAGGTTGCTTCCATGCAGTGGGAACAAGTTTTTCTTACAGAGCACTCAGCCTCACATATGTGTGTGTGTGTGTGTGTGTGTGTATGGAGGGGGGTTTAAGCTTGTGCATCCATGTATTCATACATGCATAACTTCTTTTACTTTCCAAATAAGGGCCTTTGAATGTACTGTCCCCTTTTCTTGGGATGCTCATCCCCAACTCTTCTCTATTCTTGTAGTTTTCTACTTAACAGTAACCTACAGTGAGAGTCCTCCCTCTCTGTCTTGGTCTATCTCAGACTTTTTTGTTTCTTTATTAAGTTGATTTTATTCTCAGTTTTCTATTTGTTCTTTTCAACTCTCTCTCACCAAAGTGTAAGTTCTGTGAGGGCAGGGTCCACTTCCGTCTTGTTCTCTGTTGTCTCCCTAGCACCTAACATACAGACTGGGACATTGTGATGAATATATACTTAACAATGAATTAAAAAACAAAGACTCATTGAATTGTTACTACATGTCATTTCACAAAAATAGAAATTAAAATTATGGTTCCTTCTCTATGAAAGCTTATAGTCTAATTATAAGTAAATCTATAAGAACGTATGATAACTGTGTAATGTGTATTGGAAACAAAATGGAAAATGTGGTTATGTTTTCTGTAGGAGTAAGGAGAAGGTAACTCTTGAGCAAAGCTCCACTTTCAAGGAGCCTTGTTTTTTTAACGGGCTAATCTCTGAATCACTTCCTACTGCCATAATGTATAGCATTGATAGAGAGAAACCATTTCTACTTGTTTGGTAGTTACAAACGGCTTTTTCTCAGTGCAAGCACTAGAGAGCATTGCATTCATCTATTAACAGCTAATTAAGTAGACCAGTAGCTAGAGTTATAAGAGCACACAAACCAACAAGTAAAAACAGATGTTGAAGATTCTATTTATAAATTTATATCTAGAATATTTGAAAATTCTCTGCAATTAATATAAGGCTAAGCCCAACATGTGACCATGTTAATGTACACAACTGTGGAAAATAAAGGTGGTTTGACAAATACTTGTCTTTAAGAGTTTTAACAGGTCCTGAATAAGGTGAAGCAAGAATTACTACCCCACTGCCTATTTTCAACAGGTTATATCATATAAATTGTGACACATTTAACTGTTCAGTAACTATATATAATCATTCCATACTGTGGGTTCAGTCATTTTAGACTGATCTCATTTAAAACTTCTCTGCAGTCTGAACTATGGTGTGCAAATTGGTGAGAGTGAGTGAGCAGTTCCCTACAAATGGTGCCTCGACAGAACTGCTTCTATCTTGTGGGAAGCGATGTTCTTACTGAGTTCAGGGACATTTGTGGTGCGAAGTGGGTGGGCTGTGGAAGGTCATCTCCCTTCAATGTTTGTGGACGTACTTCTTAGGAAAGTAAGAAACAAGGAAAAACAGCATAAGTTCCAGCCTTTCCTAGACATGTGATATGTGTTTATGCCTTATAGCAAAAGCATCAACTCTCTTACTGCTCAAGGACTTGTCATTACAATGATCATTTATACCTTCTATACAAATCTTTACGTTGGAGAGAACATAGTTATAGGAATACTGAAAGCTATTTCTAAAACATTAGGAATAAACTATAGGGAGCTGAGTTGCAGGTTTTTTTCTTTTTCTTTTTAAACCAGAAGACGTGGAAATTTTCAAGATAAGATAAAACAACTGGCATTCTGACTTAAAGCTTTGCAAACCGCACACAATCCTATGATAGTGAATTAGACCTTAGAGTGTCATGTGAACTTATGCAAGCTGCTAAGAAACCACTTAGGAACTGATTGCTTCATGACCCAGATAAGCTTGCTGTTCCTTTAACCTTCCTAGAATACTTAGCAGTCTGCTTAATAGACTAATAGAGACTCTTATGATACCGTGATTCAGATTCCATAAGCCACATGCCTACTAATCTCAAATTTTATACATATTAATGCCTTGTATACCCCAGTATTGTGCTCAGGTTTACTTACACATTTACTAATCTGGAGGATATTAAACATACTAAAGCAGGGTCTAAGTGCTTATAATGTGACTCAGAATAAGGTTTAAAAGGCACAAATGAAGTAAATGGAGAACAATTATGAGTAAACTTTGTGTCATTACGTAAAATGCAAGTAAGAGTTCAGAACAGGAGAGCCTCCTGTGGTCTGGGGCAGTGACAACAAGCTTACCAGGCACTGATGCAGATCTCTACATGAATCATCTTACCCTAGTCTTCATACCACCAGGTAGTGGCCCCAGCCTATTTTTCAACCTTATTTCCTCTCTATTCTTCACTCTTCTTCCATAGCAAACAGATTCTGTTGCCCAACAGATTCATTTGGGTTTCCCACTGTGAAGATTTTGGCCACTTAATGTTTTTTTAATCATTATGTCATTTAATCCCTTCAAGTCCTCTACCACATAAATAGAAATAAAAGATTCCATTTTAACAATGAGGAAACCAGGCTCAGCCAGATTATCTTGGCCTTTCCCAAGCCACATAGCCGGTAAATGGCAAGAACAGAGCGAGGATTAGATATTCTCACTCCAGCTCAAGTGCTTTGCAGGGCACCTACCTCCTCCTTTCGACTTGTATAATCATCTTTTTCCTTTAAGGCTTAAATAAAATTCCAGCTCCTCCTTGAAGCCTTTTCTATAACTCCTAATGAGGTTATAAACTCGAGTTCATTTCTAAGCTCTAAAACTTTCTTGCTGAAAAGTCTTGCACAAATTACTTTTCTGTTATGAGATACAGTTTGTAAAACAGGATAAAGAAAAAAGAAACAATCTAGTCATTGTTAAATGGATAGATATTTTGCTATCACACTGAAAGATAAATGTGGAATTATGGTTGTCAATCCATGTCCCAATTTGCATTCCCAAAATGGTTCTAAATTATATTCAGATTGCTAAGATCCAAGTCATGGAGATGGATTTTTTAAAAAATGTGTGGAAAAAAGAAATAAGGGGAACCAATGTAAAAGTTGGTAGTAAATAATTTGTGCAAAATTTTGAAAAGGAAATTTTTGTTTTTGTTTTTTCTGGCCATGGTGACAAACTATGGGGAATTCCCATGGATAACAGAATAAAAGTTTAACACTTTACTGATGCATTTAAGAGTTTTTGTTATTTGACCTCCACTTTCTTTTCCTGACATTTTTTGTCCTGTCTCCATTCCACACAATATATCTTTTGTCTCAAAGTACTCCCTGTTCCCCAAACTCACACAGTTTCTCCCTTCTCTGCTTTTTAGATACTGTATTGTCACTCTTAGAATACTTATTCTACATCTCAGCCCATTAATATCCACATCACGTGTTTCAAAATGTTGCTCAATTTTAAATCCTACGCCATTCTTTTCAGCAGAATCAACTTTGTCATGTCTCTATTCAAAAGATCAGCTTTAACTGCATCTAGAGTCTCTTAGTTCTAATTTCAATTCCCAAGAAAATGATGGTAATTTTGATGAAGTCGTCAGCTATTATCTTGGGTATTAGTCAGAATGAAAACATATTTCTTGGGAGATCTCATCAAGATGGTGGTGTAAGCAGACTCTGAACTCATCTCCTACCATGAACACAACCAGGTTACAACTATTATTGGAAAAATTACCCTGGGTAGAAAACTGAAAACTGGATAAAAAGAACCCCTACAAGAGACAGTCCTGGCTAAGGTGGAAGAGGCAGAAATTCCTTCTGGAGAGAAAGAATCCACCTTCAGGAGAAATGGAGTTTCTCAGCTGGCCAGGCAGGACCCACCCTAAAGTACACAGCCCTCCCAGGAGGAGTGAGGTGTGGAGTGGGGGCTGATACTGCTATGAGCATCCTTTAGACTCAGCACAACTGAGACAAGAGTCTTACTATCTGGCTTCACTGGCTATTAACTGCAGTAGGAATACCCCCAGAAAAGCTATCAAATGAAAGCTGAAAAGGCCCAGGTCTTAAAGGGCCCAGACACAAACTCACGTGTCTCAGCAACCTGAAATCACCACAGAGAAGGCTGACCATCCTTTGGTGAAAAGAGACGCTCCTGGTAGGCTCTGGATCATCTCAGTGAGAGGAGAGACCTCTCCAGAGACTGAGACATTGGTGGTGGCCATTGTTCTGACCTGGTCCAGGCGTGCTGACACAGACCTTGGTAGATGCCATTGAAATTCTTCCACTGCCCTGTTAGCCCAAGGGTCTGCTACACCAACTAGGGTGCATATTTAATCCAGTTCAGCCAGGGCAGGCAGCCCACCCTAGGGACAGCCCTACCCAACAGCAAGACCTCAGGCTACTTGTTGGCCTGCATTGACTGGGTGCTTTAATCCTCTATAGGTTAGCACGTGTGTCCACCTCTGTGGGGCAGGGCCTGTGTGAGGACCAGGTGAACTGTGGGGGGCACTGGTGGAGAGGAGGGGGCCTCTGCAGTGGGGCATCAGGGTATGCTCCAGGGGGTTGGGAAGTGTGCATGGACCAGGACTGTGTTGACGGTGTGTGTGGTCCTGTAGAGAGTGCAGCTTATTAGCAGCAGAAGACCTGTGCTTCAGAAATAGGGATGAAAAGGACCAGCTCCACGTTGCAAAACCTGGAACAACTGAGTGCTCCCATGCCTAGGGCCAGCCCCACTCAGCTGAAATCCTAAGAGAGCTGACAACAGCCTTGCAGGCCTGAGGCCTATCACAACTGTAAGGCTCTGAGCTGATCAACCAGCTACACTGGGGACCTACCCAATTAACAGGAAAACTGCAACCAGAGTGTGCTGTTAGACATTGTAGCCAATGGTGCTGAGGCTCCCCAAACTGGATTTACAAACAGCTAGCCAGGGAAGGAAAGACTAGACTCCCTGGGTACCTGAAGTGGGAGCAACCCTGCCACAGAAGAAGGACACAGGTAGCCCAAAAAGTGGTCACTCTTGGATCATTTGGACTGGTGATGAAAGGGAAGCACACTGCTAGGTCTCAAAAGGCATCTCTTATATAAGGCCACTTCTCCAAGATGAGGAGACATACCCATTCACCTAATACATAGATATAAGCACAGAGAAAGAGGCATAATGAGGAGACAAAGGAATAGATTCCAAGCAAGGGAACAGGACAGAACTCAAGAAAAAGGACTAAATGAAACAGAAATAAGCAACCTACCTAACAAAGAGTTCAAACAAAAACTCATAAAGGTTCTCACAGATATTGCATAAGGATTCTCACAGATATTGGGAGAAGATAGGATGAACACAGTGAGCCCATCAGCAAAGAACTGGAAAATATAAAAAAGAAACAATTAGAAATGAAGAATACAATATTGGAAATGAAAAAATCACTAGTGGGACTCAGTAGCAGAGTATCCAACACAGAAGAATGGATCAGCGAGCTAGACAAAGGACTAGAGAAAATCACCCAAGCTGAACAGAAAAAAGAATTAGACAGAATGAGAACAGTCTAAGGGAACTCTCGGACAATATCAAGCACAGTAACATTCATATTATAGGTGTCCCAGAAGGAGAAGAGAGAGACAAAGGGGCAGAAAATTTATTTGTAGAAATAATAGCTGAAAATTTTCGTAACCTTAGGAAGGAAACAGACATCCAAGTACAGGAAGCACAGAGAGCTCCAAACAAGATAAGCCCAAAGAGGCCCACACCAAGACATACTATAATTAAAATGTCCAAAATTAAACATGAAGAGAGAATCATAAAGCAACAAGAGAAAGTTAAGTGACATACAAACAAAGGCCATAAGGCTATCAGCAGACTTCTCAGCCAAAACCCTACAGGTGAGAAGAGAATGGCATGATGTATTTAAAGTGTTAAAAGGAAAAAAAACCTCCATCCAAGAATACTCTATCCATCAAGGTTGTAATTCAGAATGGAATGAGAGCTAAAGAGCTTCCCAGACAGGCATAAATTAAAGGAATTTATCGCCAAGAAACCAGTTCTACAAGAAATGCCAAAGGGACTTATTTAAGGGGGAAAGTGATGACCACAAATAGGGATAAAAAAATTATCAAAATATCCTCCCACAACCAGGCAATAAAATCACTGGTAAATGTAAAATTATAGTAAAGGTAGCAGATCAACCACCTCTGAAGACAATATGAAGCTTTAAAGACAAAAGTACTAAAATTACCTGTTTCACTGATAAGAGGCTCATGGATAGACACACACAAAACAAGAGATTAGATATGACTTCAAGAACATAAAATGTGGGAGGATGGGAGTGAAAACCTAGAGATTTTAGAAAGAGGTCAAGTTAAAGAGTCTATCAACTCACCATAGACTGTTAAATGCATAGAATATCATATGGGATCCTCATGGTAATCACAAATCAGAAACCTATAATAAGTAATCAAATAAGTAAGACAAAAGAAATCAAACATATTACTAAAGAAAGCCATCAAACCATAAGGGAAAAGAGCAAGGGAAAAAGAAAGGAAAAAAAAGAACTACTAAAACACTCAAAAAAAGTAACAAAATGGCAATAAATACATATTAATCAATAGTTACTTTAAATGTCAATGGGCTAAGGGCTCCAATCAAAAGGCATAGGGTGGCAAATTGGATAAAAAACACGACTCATATTTATGCTGCATACAAGAGACACACTTCAGACCTAAAGACACTCACAAACTGAAAGTGAAAGGATGGAAAAAGATATTCCATGTAAATGGAAAGAAAAGAAAGCAGGGGTAACAATACTTATATCAGACAAAATGGACTTTAAAACAAAAACTGTAACAAGAGACAAAGAAGGGCACTACATAACAATAAAAGGAACAATCCAACAAGAAGATATAACATTTGTAAATATCTATGCACCCAACATAGAAGCACCTAAATATATAAAGCAGTTATTAACAGACATAAAAGGAGAAATAGACAGTAACACAATAATAGTAGGGAACTTGAACACTGCACTTACACCAATGGATGGGCCAACAGAAGATCAATAAGGAAACACTGGCCTTAAACAACACATTTGACCAGACGGACTTAGTGGATACATATAGAACATTCCATCCAAAAACCACAGAATACACATTCTTTTCAAATGCACATGGGACATTCTCCAGGGTTGATCACATATTAGGCCACAAAACAAGTCTCAATAAATTTAGGAAGATTGAAATAATACCATGCGTCTTTTCTGACTGCAAAAGTATGAAACTAGAAATCAACTATAGGAAGAAAATAAGAAAAGCCATAAAAATATGGAGATTAAACAAAATGCAACTGAACAATGATTGGGTCAATGAAGAAATCAAAGGAGAAATAAAAAAATTCCTGGAGACAAATGAAAATGAAAATACGACTTGCAAATCTATAGGATACAGCAAAAGCAGTTCTAAGAGGGAAGTTTATAGCAATTCAGACCTAACTCAACAAAGAATAAAAATCCAAAATAAACAATCTAACAGCACGTCTAAAGGAACTGGAAAAAGAAGAACCCTTAGCTAAACTCACCAAGAAAAAAAGAGAGAATTCTCAAATAAATAAAAGCAGAAATGAAAGAGAAGAAATTTCGACAGACACCTCAGAAATACAAAAGATAATAAGAGAATACTATGAAAAGCTATGCTCCAATAAATAGGATAATCTAGAAGAAATGAATTAATTCTTAGAAACATACAACCTTCCAAAACTGGACCAAGAAGAAATAGAGAATTTGAATAGACCAAATACCAGTAAGGAGATTGAAAAAACAATCAAAAACCTCCCAAAAAATAAAAGTCCAAGACCAGATGGCTTCCCTGGTGAATTCTACCAAAGATTCAAAGAAGACTTAATACCTATCCTTCTCAAACTCTTCCAAAAAATTGAAGAGGAGGGGAGGCTTCCTAACTCATTCTACGAAGCCAACATGATCCTGATACCAAAACCAGACAAAGGCAACACAAAAAAAGAAAAATTACAGGCCAATATCACTCATGAACATCAATGCAAATATCCTCAACAAAATACCAGCAAGTCGAATACAACAATACATTAAAAAGGTCATACATCATGATCAAGTGGGTTTCATTCCAGTGAGGCAGGGATCGTTCAACATCCACAAATCTTTCAACGTGATACACCACATTAACAAAATGAAGAATAAAAATCACAGGATCATCTGAATAGATGCAGAGAAAGGAGTGGACAAGATACAGCATCCATTTATGATAAAAACTCCAAATAAAATGTGTATAGAAGGAAAACACCTCAACAAAATAAAGGCCATATATGACAAACCCACAGCACATATAATTCTCAGTGGAGAAAAACTGAAAGCTATCTCTCTAAGAACAGGAACCACACAAGGATGCCCACTTTCACCACTCATAGTATTGGAAGTCCTAGCCAGAGCAATCAGGCAAGAAAAAGAAATAAAAGAGATCCACATTGGAAAAGAAGAAGTGAAACTGTCACTCATTGCACTGACATGATTTTATAGAAAAAAAACCATAAAGAATCCACTAAAAAACTTTTGGAAATAATAAATGAATATAGTCAAGTCGCAAGATACAAAATCAACACACAAAAATTGGTTGCATTTCTATATACCGACAATGAAGTAGCAGAAAGAGAAATTAAGAATACAACCCCATTTACAGTTGCAAGAAAAAGAATAAAATACCTAGGAGTAAACTTAACCAACGAGGTGAAAGATCTGTACATCAAAAACTATAAAACTTTGTTGAAAGAAATAGAAGAAGGCAAAAAGAAATGGAAAGATATTCTGTGCTCTTGGATTGGAAGAATTAATATCATTAAAATATCCATAGTTCCTAAAGCAATCTATAGATTCAACACAATCCCTATCAAAGTTCCAACAAAATATTTCACAGAAATAGAATAAAGAATCCTAAAATTTATATGGAACAACAAAAGACCCCGAATAGCCAAAGGATTCCTGAGAAAAACAAACAGAGCTGGAGGTATCCCACTCCCAGATTTCAAAATATACTACAAAGCCATAGTAACCATGGTTGCTATGTTACTGGCACAAAAACAGACATACAGATCAATGGAACAGAATTGAGATCTCAGAATTTATGGACAGCTAATATTTGACAAGGGCGCCAAAAGTATATGATGAAGAAAGGAGAGTCTCTTCAATAAGTCGTGCTGGGAAAACTGCACAGCCACATGCAAAAGAATGAAAGTAGATCATTATCTTACACTATGCATAAAAATCAACTCAAAATGGATTAAAGACTTGAATATAAGACCCAAAACCATGAAACTTCCAGAAGAAAACATAGGCAGTACTCTCTTTGACATCAGTCTGAGCAACATATTTTCAAGTACCATGTGTGACTGGGCAAGGGAAACAAAAGAAAAAATGAACAAATTGGACTACGTCAAACCAAAAATCTTCTGCACAGCAAAGGAAACCATCAACAAAACGAAAAGGCAACCTAACAATTGGGAGAATATATTTGCAAACCATATATCAGATAAGCAGTTAATATCCAAAATATACAAAGAACTCATACATCTCAACAACAAAAAAACACAACCCGATTAAAAAATGGGCAAAAGATCTGAACAGAGATGTCTCCAAAGAAGATATATGGATGGCCAAATGGCATATGAAAAGATACTTAGCTGCATTAGCCATCAGGGAAATGCAAATCAAAACTACAATGAGATATCACCTCCCGTCAGAATGGCTATAATTAACAAGACAGGAAACAACAAATGTTGGAGAGGATGTGGAGAGAAGGGAACCCTCTCGTACACTGCTGGTGGGAGTGCAAACTGCTGCAGTCGCTATGGAAAGAAGTATGGAGTATCCTCAGAAAATTAAGAATAGATCTACCATATGATCCAGCTATTCCACTGCTGAGTATTTAGCCAAAGAACTTGAAAACGCAAATGAATAAAGATACATGCACCCCTATGTTCACTGCAGCATTATTCACAATAGCCAAGACTTGGAAGCAACCTGGGTGCCAACTAAGAGACGAATGGATAAAGAAGATGTGGTATATGTACATAATGGAATACTACTCAGCCATAAGAAATGATGAAATCCGGCCATTTGTGACAACATGGATGGACCTTGAGGGCATTATGCTAAGTGTAATAAGTCAGAGGGAGAAAGTCAAATACTATATGATCTCACTTATAAGTAGAAGATAAAAACGACAAACAAGAACATTGCAACAGAGATTGGATTGGTGGTTACCATAGGGGAAGGGTGGAGAGGGCAGGGCGAAAAGGGTGATTAAGTTCTCGTGTAAGGTGAGGGACTATAATTAGTTTTTGGGTGGTGAACATGATGTAATCTACACAGAATTTGAAATACATTACAATGTACCTCTGAAAGGTATATAATGTTTTAATCCAATGTTACTGCAATGGAAAAAATTAATTAAAAAAATAAAACATGTTTCTTGTGAACTGAGAGGGGAATGGCTGTTGTTAGGTCAAGGACTGACAAGCTATCCTAAAATTTTTCCAGTAGAATTCCCCAAAGGACAGATCATTTTTCTTCAGTCAAGAAAGTATCACATGCTGTTATTTTTGCGACACTGTCATAGTTTTCCATTTAGAATAAGGTTTCTTCTAGTTTCTGGGATGGCAATATTCATAGGTAGGTTGCTAAGAGATGTTAACTATAATGTAATAAGAGAATAGATGGTTTAATGCTTATCATTGCTGCAGTTATTGCAGTGCCAAGCACTGATCTTTTTATTGTCTACATAGTTTTGCTTTTCCAGAATGTCATATAGTTGGAATCATATAGCAAGTAGCCTTTTCAGATCAGCTTCTTACACTTAGATATATGCATTTAAGTTTCCTCCATGTCTTTTTATGGTTTGA
This sequence comes from Equus asinus, assembly GCF_041296235.1. Classification (NCBI taxonomy): domain Eukaryota; kingdom Metazoa; phylum Chordata; class Mammalia; order Perissodactyla; family Equidae; genus Equus; species Equus asinus. Next base: position 34,203,459 of record NC_091801.1, on the reverse strand, counting down.
TAACTCATCCCTTTTTAGCATTGAAAAATATTCCATTGTCTGGATGTACCAGAGTTTATTTATCCATTCACCTACTAAAAGACGTTTTGTTTGCTTCCAACTTTTATCAATAATTAATAAAGCTGCTACAAACATCTGTGTGCAGGTTTTTGTGTGGACATTTGTTTTCAACACATTTGGATAAATACCAAGGAGCATGACTACTCAATCATATGGCAAGAGCATGTTTAATTTCATGAGAAACTGACGAACTGTCTTCAAAAGTGGCTGTACCATTTGTATTACCACCTGTGCCATTCCTAAAAACCCCCGCAGTTGTTGGGGGGTTTTGGGAGGACCTGAAAATGCTATGGCCTTTTTCCAATCTGGTAATAATTCTCTTTGGCCTTTGGATATGGTAAATCCCAGGATTGTAACTCTCTGCTTACAGATTTGGGCTTTCTTTTGAGAGACCTTATATCCACATTCTGCTAGGAAATTTAAAGTCTTTATTGTGGTGGCCAAACATAAAGGGGCTTACTATCAGCAAGTCATTTACATATTGTAATAATCACCCCTCTTATAGTTTCAAATGGCCTAGGTCTCTGACCAGGGCTTGCCTAAATAAAGTGGGACAATTTTTTAACTCCTGGGGGAGGATCGCCTAACAATATTGTTGAGTTGTCTGAGTATTTGGACCACACCATTCAAAAGCAAATAATTGTTGGGTTTCCTCTGCCAACGGTATGCAGAAAAATGCATATTTTAAGTCCAAAATTGACAATCAACCATATTCTTTCAGTATATTTGTTAATATGGTCTAGGGACTAGGCATCCAAGGGTATAAGTCTTGAACCACCTAATTTATGGCACCCAGATCTTGAATGAAGTGATATTCCTTAGAATTTGTGTTCTTTACCAGGAGAATAGAGGTGTTATATGGAGTCTGACAGGGTCTGATTAATCTAATCTCCAAGAACCTTTTGAAAATAGGCTGTATACCCTTTGGAGCCTCCTGTTTTAATAGTCAGGTTGGGCTTTATTTTCTGTTCCTTTAATGGTATCCATACTGGTTGGGCATTCTTTGCTTTTGCTTGGGTCCTGTTGGCCCATATGTTGGGTCTTACCTTCTTATATAGATTTCAGGTGGCAAGAGCTGTGGTTCTGGCTCCTTGGCCCTCAGCAAAGCCATCTGCAAGCTCAAAGATTGTCCTGGAAGCACTCATATATTGAGTTATCCTGAGGCAAAGGTTACTTGAGCATTCAATTTGCAAAGCAAGTCCTGGCCCAACAGTGGGGTAGAGAATTTTGGCATTCACAGGAGATTGTGTTTTAAAGTAAGGTTCCCTATGTGGCGTTCTAACACCTGCAGGAGTGCATGATTTTGGACTTTACCAGAGACCCCTGTGACCAGAGTTCAATTTCTTTTGTGTTAATTTGGTATTTAGGCCTGAATATGTGGATCCAGTATCCACCAAAAAAATCAAGCAACTTGTTTCCCATTGTTAGTTTTACTTGAAGCTCTTGTGGGGAAATTGAGATAGAGTGTTTTATGTCCAAAAGAGTCCCCAGGCACCTTCAGTCCTCATCAGAGTATTCCTCTCTATTGACAATCTATATGAGTAGCTTCCCTTCTCTTCCCATTAACATTTCCTTTATCTTTCTTAGGGCATTCCTTTTTCCAATATCCATCCTCCTTGCAATAGGCACATTGGTTTCTTCCCAAGAGGTGCTTACCTTCCTTCACTTGGCTTGGCTCTTCCCTAGGACGATTTGGTTTCTGTCCACCCAGAGCAGCGGTCAGAAAAGCAGCATTTCTTCTAGTGTCTTCCTGCTTTGTCTGATGTTCCCTGTTGTTATATACCTTAAAGCTAATGTCTACCAACTGAGAAGGATTCATACCTAATGCCCCATCCAGTTTCTGCAGTTTCTTTCTAATTCTGAGGCACTGCTGCCTATGAAGTTCATATTTACTATCCTAAGATTTTCAGGGGCTTCTGGATCTGCATCCTTATATCACCTATAGGCCTGATAGATCCTTTCTAGAAATTCAGAAGGATCTTCATAGGGTTTTGTTGGATACCCTGTAACTTGTTTAAACTTTTGTTTAGGGACTCCCATTTTTAAATCCGATCAGAACGCACCTCTTGTAATATTCTAGTCTGAGTCTCTCTGAGGCATCATTAGGACCCCAGGTTGGCTCAGCAATAGGAACAGTGGCATTTGCCTCTGGGGTTCCAGCAGGATCTTCTAGATGGAGCCAGTGTACTTGTTATGTACTCCCTTGTTTTATCAATTATCATTCTTTTTTCATCTCCAGTTAGGAGCATATTCATCAAGAAATGAACATCTGCCCAGGAGGGAGAGTAAGTAGCAAAAATGGAAGAAAATAACTCAGTCATTCTCTGGAGATCCTCCCTATAGGGCAGGTAATTTTTCTTCCAAGTAAAGAAGTCAGAGGTGGAGAAGGGGTTGTGTATCCATATGAATCCTGCTGGTTGGCCCTGGCCATTTACCCCTATAGGATATTGGCTCAGTGGAAATTGCTGCATTCTGACAGGAGGCCCCTGGCCAAACTGTGTCCTTTGTCTCCTCTAGAAAGGGGAAACCTCCTCTCCCAATCCTTGTCCCATGTCAAACATTTCTCCCTGGGCAGCTGGTGGCCCTGGAAGAAGGGTCCCACTGGGACTGCTAACATGGAATTTAGGGTTTGTAAAGTCATCAAATCCTCATCATCCTTTCGTCCCTCCTGTAACACAGGGGGTTTTTGCAACGTTAAATAGTCTATTTGATTCTGGCATAATAACACGAAAGCTTTCATATATGGGATTTCATCATCTTTTCCTACCTTTTTGCAAAAGAGCTCCAACTGCAATATATTATGATGATTTAGTGACCCATTTGTTGGTCATTTCTCCCCAGAACCTGAAGAGTACTAAAGTCAAGCAGTATTACAATAAAAAAAGACAAAAAAAACCTTTTTCTTTGACATTGGTTCATAACTAAAATCTGTCCATCAGGTCAGTATTAGACCCAAGGGACTTTTCTTGGGCACAGATGATGCAGAACACAGAACATGGATAACACATACACACACCAATTAACATAGACTAGTCCACCAGGTATTCCTGGTAGTCCTACAACTATTCAATGTAAAAAAATGATGCCTAGGAACAGATGGACCCAAGATGGCTTGGGCCCCCAGACAGAGGGAAAGGAGTTCTTGGGATTGCACTCTGAGGCAACTTACCTACTTTAGGTATGAATTCATCAGCTCACAGATGCTTGTCCATTTCTCCATCCACTGAGAAGCTGTTGAAGGCAATCAGCAATCAGGAAAACTCAAGAGACAGTCCCTGGGAGAAAATGAAACCCCAGCAGCTGCTGGGAGCATCCTGAGATTTTCAACAGAGATGACCAGATACAGGTAGAGTCTAATCTCTTTGTGGTTACCAAAAATTGTAAGCAAGCAAGGGCTAATTCTGCTTGAAGCAACCTGATGACAATCAATTGCAAGTCGAGTTGGTGGATGAGAAAGAGATTTATTTGATTAGTTGCAAAATTAGAAGATGGTGAACTCATGTCCTAAAGACCATCTTAAGCAAACAGAAAAATCTTGAGGCAGTTGTGAGGGGAAGAGGGAAGAATAGGGAGCAGCTCAGGTTATTTCTGGCATTCATTCTCCAGACTTCTCATCTTCTGGTCTTCGCACAGGGTCCAAAGTTACTTCCTTCCTTAACAATGGGCTTCTGTCTCAGGTAGCCTCCTCATCCCATTTTGCTTCCTGAAAAATAACTCATTTCAATGTCAGCAGAGTTTCATGTCAGATTTGAGAACCTGCTGAAACATATTAAAACGTGTCCCTATGACATTTGTACAACAGCCTGGTTACATTAAAGGTGAATGAACAGTAATACATGATTAGCAGTTACACCTACTCTTTGCAAAGTCTGATATAAGCAAACATATATGACTAGTTTCCCCAAGTATTACAGCCTTCAAAGGTCTGTCTATAGGAAGTCCCTGTAGGAGGCTGAGATCTTTGTTGCACCCTTTCTAGATGGTGTGTACTAGCTCTCACCCAGAAGTACTGCTCTGGGCTGCTCTGTCCAGGATCATTTCATAACTGCTTTCTCACACTCAACTTTTGTTTCTACTCATTTTTTCCCCTAATGCATGGCCAGGCCCATTCTTTTTTCTATAGTGTGGGTCTTGAGACCTCTATACAGAGCAGATATTACTTGAGATACTAACAAACTTAGTCACCATATCTATGCTACAAAGTGGGGATCTGTACCCTCATTTATATGGATAAGCAAATACAGTTATGAAAGCTCAAATTACTAGATATATGCTTCCAAATATATGGATATTTCTATAACACATTTTTAATAAATGGTATATATATTATGTCACCATGATAGGAATTTGGAAAATAAATTCACATTATTAAACATTTCTAATTTATAGAATTACATATCATTAATTCTGGGGAAAACTGCTGAATGAAAACTAGGTATTTATAAACTCAGGGAAAAAATTAGTAAAATACGATTAGATGTAACATTTATATTGCATTTGTTTTATCCCATATACTTTACTAAGGATTTTATACAGAAAGTAACATAAATTTTAATTTTAGAAATGTAATGTTATTAGTGAATAAAATTTCAAGCTAAAGGAAAGATTAGATTCCATTTTACCTCAATTTTTAAACAAAAATCATAATACTTAATTTTGTGAGAGACTAGGGAAGTTGTTAAACTAGTAGATTTGAAGGTGTTACAAATTTTCAAGATTGTGTATTACAAACTGGCAAAATTACATGTTTGTAAATATATATAGCTTACACTGATAATACATGATATATGTACTATGTAAATATATGCATATTTATATGCAATATATGTAAAATATAATTTCCATAGATGCATATGTTATTGTGTATGTTATGCATATGTTATGTATATGCATGTGTATATACATATATTATATGTGTATTATACATGTAATATGTGTAAAATGTAATAGATATACATAACATATAGTACACATATACGTAATATATATACTTGTAATCTTTGTGTATATATACAAATTATACTACATATATTCATATATATATATTATACCTTTTCTATATACCTTAAGAAAGTAACTCAAAGAAATATTAAATGAATATCTGAAAACATGTTTGATGTTTGGTGTTTTGGTGTTACAGAAGACAATAACCATAAATATGTAAAATGGAGATAGGAGAGTTATGGTGTTTAAATTTTATGTATTATTAGATAGTCATTCAAAATAACCATGAGAATGAAACTAGCTGGGATCCTGGAAGTTGGCTCTGAAATGAGGAACGTGTATGGGAGGTATATCAGGGAGTGCTGGAAGGGAAGGGCAAGGAAGAACAAATGGGCAGATGAAGAAACTCTGAGATAGTTTCAGTGGCGGCCTCAGCCAACTTGACAAGGCATCCTAAGATTGGGAAGACCCTTCACGGTTGTCCCTAGTTGGAATGAGAGGATGGGCATTTACACATTCCTGTTGGTTGGTTATTGGATGTGGGCATATTGGCAAGTGTCATGATCTTGAGTGAGTAAACTCTTTTTAGCTGACTATTCCTGTCATAGGAGAATAGCTTTCAGCTTTCTGCTCATAGTACTCCCAGCCACTGTGGGGGAAAGTCCTTCATTCTTGAAGGCAGGTCATCATAGCGTTTGCCATGGAAGATTACATGGTAACATAAAAAATAAAAGAAATAAACTAGCAAGGCACAAAATGGACACTTTAATTAAAACTGCTTTCAACATCTGTTCATGAGTATAGATGCTAAGGCAACATGAAGTGATTGGTGAATTTGAAAATTATTTCTTTGTTATATTTTTATAGTTTTACTCTAATGCAACACAAGAAAGTTCAGTCTGACGTTTTTATAGACGGTCTTTATCAATTTAAGGAGATTACCTTCTATTCCTAGATCCTAGTAGTTTTTTCTTATGACAGAGTATGAAATTTATCATATGATTTTGAGATTATTATATAGTTCTCTCCATTTTCTATTAATATACTGTTATTATTTATTTATTGTCTTATTTTAAACCACTTGCTTTGGTGGAATAAACCTGTCCAGTCAGCATGCAGTAAAATTTTATATATTGTGAGGGTTAGTTTGCTAATTGGTTTAGGATATTCACATCTGTGTTCATGAGAGACTTGGATTTGTACATTTTCCTTTCTTGTCCTCTTCAGGTATATGCCGACCTCATAAAAAGTTATGTAATGTGTTCTTTTTTTCACTATTATTTGTGGAATTTGCATAAGATCAATATTATTTCTTATTTTAACATTTGAAAGAATTCACTGGTCATGTCATCAAGGCCTAAAGTTTTCTTTGAGGAAAAGTTTACAAGAATGGTTTACAATAGGAATATTCAGATTTTATATTCTTCTTTTGTTATTTTGGTAAGTTATGCTTTTGTCATAGCACATGAATTGCCAAATTATTGGCATAGAGTTTATCCTGATATTCTTTTAGTGCTTTTCTAAATGTCTGCAGATCTACAATGATATCTGCTTTCAGAATTCTTATTTTGGTAATGAGAGTTTCCTATCTCATATTTTCTTGGTCCATTTTGCTAGAAATTTCATTAATTTTTCCAAATAATCTCCTTTGGGCTTTTATGATTTTTCTCCTGATACGTGTTTGTCTTCTATTTCATAAACTTCTGTTCTTATTTTTATTATTACCTTTTTCTACTTTGTGGTAGATTCATGGTTCTTTTTCTAACTTTTTGAAATGGAAGCTTATATTAATGATTTTCAGGCTTTTTTCCCCAACATATGCATTTAATACTACAAATTTCTTGCTAAAGAATTGCTTTAGCTGTGAGCAAGTTTTTTATATCTTGTGTTTTATTATAATTTAGTTAAAATATTTCTAACTTCTGTTGTGTTTTATAGATTGTTATGAATTATAAATTATTTAGAAGCATGTTTAATATTTAACAACCTTGAGATCTTTTTCAGTTATTTCTGCATTACTAATTTCTGGCTTAATTCTACTTGAGTCAGAGAACATACTCCGAATGAAATCAATCCTTTGAAATTTATTGAGGATCTCTTTATGGCCTAGCATATGGTCATTTTTGTTAACATTAAATATGTACTTAAACTATAAATCTACCACTGTTCAAAAGACTATAAAATGTGTCATTGTTCAATGCTGTGTTCTTTATATGTAAATGAAATTGTCTCTTAATTATGTATTCATAGTTATGTGACACAGTTTTTTTTAATGAGTTATGCTATTTCTTAAGTGTGTTACTCAGAATCTTTATATCAGTGAGGACTGATTTTCCTATTCACTTATTTTCTTAATTATTTTGAAATGTTAATACCACCCACAATGTTTATGGACTTTTTCCTTCTGCTTTGAATTCTCTTATGTTTTGCCTTAGCTATTTTGAAATATACCCAACATATTTAGAATTACATGTCACATAATGATGTTTCAATCAATGATGATCCCTTAAGATTAATACCATATAGCTTAGGTGTGTAGTAGACTGTACCATCTAAGCTTGTGTACACTTTATGATTTTTGCACAATAATGAAATCAACTAATAACACATTTCTCAGAAAATATCCTCATGTTACGTGATGCATGACGTGTATCTAAGTTTTTGAACTTATGTTACATAGGTTAAGAATAATATGGCTTTTTGGCCTATGGAAATCTTCATTGTTTAGAAAGGCCCTTATTTGTCTCTAGAAAGTCTTCTTACCTTAAAATACATTTTTTACTGTATAGTATAATGACATAAGCTTTTTTTCAGTGCTTTTATTATAATTTTAATTATTTTATTTTCAAAATTTATCTTTTTATGCAAAGTCTATCTCATACATGTATTAAAGATTTTGATTTCATATTTTTATTGTGGTAACATTGGTTTATAACATTATATATGTTTCAGGTGTACATCATTATATTTCAATTCCTATGTAGATTACATCATATTTACCACCCAAAGACTAATTACAGTCCATCATCGCACACGTGCCTAATCACCCTTTTCATCCTCCTCCCTCCCCACTTTCCCTCTGGTAACCAACAATCCAATCTCTGTCTCTATGTGATTGTTTTTATCTTCTACTTATGAACAAGATCATACAGTATTTGACTTTCTCCCTCAGACTAATTTTCCTTAGCATAATATCTTGAGGTTCCATCCATATTGTCAGAAATGGCTGGATTTCATCACTTTTTATGGCTGAGTTGTATTCCATTGTGTGTTTATACCATGTCTTCTTTATCCATTCATAGCTTGATGGGCACCTAGGTTGTGTCCAAGTCTTGGCTATTGTGAATAATGCTGAAATAAACATAGGAGTACATGTATCTTTATGCATTTGTGTTTTCATGTTCTTTGAATAAATACCTAGCAGTGGAATAGCTGGATTGTAGGGTAATTCTATTCTTAATTTTTTGAAGGTTCTCCATGCTGTTTACCCTAGCGGCTACACCAGTTTGCACTCTCACCAGCAGTGTATGAGAGTTCCTACCTCTCTACATCCTCTTCAATGCTTGTTTCTTGTCTTGTTAATTAGAACCATTCTGACGGGAGGTGATATCTCATTGTAGTTTTGGTTTGCATTTCCCTGATAGTTAATGATGTTGAATGTCCTTTCATGTGCCTATTGGCCATCTGTGTCTGTATATCTTCTTTGGAGAAATGTCAGTTCGGATATTTGGCCCATTTTTAAACTGGGTTGTTAGTTTTTTTTGTTGTTGAAATGTATGACTTCAGTATATATTTTGGATATTAGCCACTTATAAGATATGTGGCTTGCAAATATCTTCTCCCAAATGTTAAATTGTCTTTTTGTTTTGTTGAGGGCTTCCTTTGCTGTGCAGAAGCTTTTTAGTTTGATGTAGTTTCATTTGTTTATTATTTCTATTGTTTCCCTTGCCTGCTCAGACATGGTACTTGAAAATATGTTGCTAAGACCGATGTTGAAGAGTGTCCTGCCCATGTTTTCTTCTAGAAGTTTCATAGTTTCAGGTCTTACGTGCAAGACTTTCGATTTGGAGTTAATTTTTGTGTATGGTGTAAGATATCGGTCTACTTTCATTCTTTTTCATGTGGCTATCCAGTTTTCCCAACACCATTTATTGAAGAGACATTCCTTTCGTCATTATATCTTCTTGGCTCCTGTGTCAAAAATAGGCTGTCCATATTTACGTGGGTTTATTTCTGGGCTCTTGATTCTGTTCCACTCATCAATGTGTCTTTTTTTGTGCCGGTACCATGCTGTTTTGGTTACTGTAGTTTTCTGGTATATTTTGAAATCAGGGTGTGTGATAGCTCTAGCTTTGTTCTTTTTGCTCATGATTCCTTTGGCTATTGGGGTCTTTTGTTGTTCCATATAAATTTTAGGATTCTTTGTTCTATTTCTGTGAAAAATGTGATTGGAACTTTGATAGGGATTGCGTTGAATCTTTAGATTGCTTTGGGAAGTATGGACATTTTAGCTATGTTAATTCTTCCAATCCAAGAGCATGGGACATTTCTCCATTTATTTGTGCCTTCTTCAATTTCTTTCAACAGTGGATTATAGTTTTCAGTGTAAAGATCTTTCACCTCCTTGTTTAAGTTTATTCCTAGGTATTTTATTATTTTTGTTGCAATTGTAAATAAGATTGTATTCTTAATACCTCTTTCTGCTACTTCGTTCTTAGTGTATATAAACACAACTGATTTTTGTATGTTGATTTTGTATCCTGCAACTTTACCATATTCATTTATTATTTCTAAACATTTTTTTGTGGATTCTTTAGGTTTTTCCCTATATAAAATCATGTCATCTGCAAAGAGTGACAGTTTCACTTCATCCTTTCCAATTTGGACCCCTTTTATTTCTTTTTCTTGCCTGATTGCTCTGGCTAGGACTTCCATTACTATGTTAAGTAAGAGTGGTGAAAGTGAGCATCCTTATCTGGTCCCTGTTCTTAGAGAGAGAGCTTTCAGTTTTTCTCCATTGAGAATGATGTTAGCTGGGTATTTTCATGTATGGCCTTTATTATGTTGAGCTACTTTCCTTCTATACACATTTTATTCAGAGTTTTTATCATAAATGGATGCTGTATTTTGTCAAGTGCATTCTCTGCATCTATTGAGATTGTCATGTGACTTTTACTTTTCATTTTGTTAATGTGGTGTATCACATTGATTGATTTGCAGATGTTGAACTGTCTCTGCCTCCCTAGAATAAATCCCACTTTATCATGGTGTGTGATCTATTTAATGTATTGTTGTATTCAATTTGCTAGTATTTTGTTGAGGATTTTAGCATCAATGTTCGCCAGTGATATTGGCCTGTAATTTTCATTTTTTGAGTTGCCCTTGTCTGGCTTTTGTATCAGGGTAATGGTGGCTTCATAGAGTGAGTTAGGAAGCTTCCCCTAATCTTCAATTTTATGGAAGAGTTTGAGAAGGATTGATATTAAGTCTTCTTTGAATGTTTGGTAGAATTCACCAGGGAAGCCGTGTAGCCCTTAGATTTCATATTTTTATGCCATAACACTGTTTCAGTTTCCTGGGAAGATCCTTAGACAAGGATTTGCATGTATACAGTTTATTTCAGTGAAGATCCCATGAATTGTTTCCAGTGAATGGGTATAATAGATAGAGAAAGATAGGAAGCAACAGTGGGTAACTTGAACTTAATCTGACTGGTTTCTTTGGCAGACAGCAAAGACTGCACACCTCAGAGACATTTTCCACACTCCAAAAGGTGAAAAATTGATCAGTTCATTCACCAATTCTGAAGAGACACTGCTGGCAGGCACATGGGTAGAGTAGATTGCTGTAGTCAAAGAAGAATGCCTCCAGACAAAGACATACAAAGTTAAAGACTTGAGATTGGGCCAATATTCACAGAAATTGTAAAGGTTTATTGACGTGGGTATGTCACTGCCACTGTCAGTTACAATCAGTTTGCCAACATTTGTTTTTAATTTTTATTTAATTGAATTATTTAGAGCATTTATATTTAGTGTTTATAGCATACTCATTATATACACTAAATATTTATTATGAATATTATATTTAGTATGTATTTATATTTAGTTAATATTTATTAGTTTTAATATACTGTTTAAAATTTATAAAATTAGATAAAATTGATTATCTATTTTACCCCTCATTACATTTTTTCCACTCTTATCTTTTTCTTTTTGCATGAATCAGAAAATTTTATTGCATTTTCTCCTTGCATTAAATGTCATTTTCTTTTGCTTGTCTATTCATACTTATCATAAGGCCTAGGATTGGATCATTGTGATGGACTAAATGTTTACAACTCCCAATATTCATATGTTGAAATCCTAACCCCAATATGATGGAATTGTGAGGTGGGACTTTGGGAGCTAATTAGGTCATGAGAATTGAACCTTTTATGAATGGGATTAGTGTTCTTGTACAAGGGATCCCAGAGAGTTCTCTCACTCTTTTCACCATGTGATGATACATTGAGAAAACAGCCGTCTGCAACCCAGAAGAGAGTTTTCTACAGAACATACCCATGCTGGCATCCTGATCTCAGACATCCAATCATCATAACCATGAAAAATAAATTTCTGTCATTTATAAGCTACCCACTCAGTTGATGGTAATTCGTTATAGCAGCACAAACTGACTAAAACCATTATGTATTTTTGACATTAACATATACGGAAATTATTTTATTACTTCTCAAATAATGCTAGTACTTTAGAACACACTAATACCATTAAATGTTTCCCAATTTCTTACTTAATTGAAGTTGGACATTTAAATTTTACATAATTTTAAATCTCAAAATTATTATTAATGTTATTTATTTTTATTATTATTATTTTTTGCTGAGGAAAATTCACCCTGAGCTAACATCTGTGCAAATCTTCCTCTATTTTTTAGTGTGTGAACTGCCAACACAGCATGGCTACTAAAAGAGCAGTGTTGATCCACGCCTGGGAACTGAACCCAGGCCACCAAAGTGGAGCACACTGAACTTAACCATTAGGCCACTGGAGCTGGCCCCGTCATATTATTATTTTATAAGTCATATTCAGTTAATTTGCAGTTTAAATTCACCTCATATTTACCCATTCTACTCCTTTTTGTTAATTTCTGACACTCCTCCTTTTATTCTTGAGTTAATTTCTTTCTGTTCCTCAGTTTGTCATTTCCAATGACCTGTCTTCCAGTTCTCAAATCCTGCCTTGTACTCTGTCTAATCTGCTGTGAAAATTATTTAGTGATTTCATAGTTTCATATATATGTTTTTCAAATTTTAGAATTTCTATTTAAAAATAAATTCTAATTGATGAAATCTATGTCTTTTCATATTTTGTCTACAGATTTTCCTCTATTTTTAGTGTTCATCAAAGCATTTTAAAGTCATTGGTAGCTAACATCTATAGTGGACTCAAACATGGGTTCATTTCTGTTATGTCTTTTGTTTTTATTCATATGCCCCTGCCTTTTTGTATAATTAGTAATTGTTAATTTCACACTAGGTATTGTATACAACAATTTCAAAATGTTATCTTTCTTCAGAGAGTGTTCACTTTTCCATAAGTCCATCTGATACAGGGGTGCAGGATCATCTTAGCCCAATGAGGAACTATGCTGAGCTAAGATGAGTCTGCAGCCCTGAGGAAACCAGGTCTGCCTCTTACTTGCCTATCTCTCTACAGTTTTTAACTAAGAGTCTCACATTTTCTCCAGGTCTCCTCTTCTTTGCGCTCTCAAACTCTCTATTTTTTTCCTCTCAAGACTTCTAGAAATTATGACATACAAGGCCCTCAGGGTAAATTTATTTGCTCAAGTGAGATCACTTACTTGAGGTTCTCCCCTCTCTCCAGCTTCCTCGGTCTCAGCAGCTTTCTATTGATTTGAGTAGATGTTTTATGCACTTTGCCTGACTACCCTATTTGTCTTTCATGAGAATGCTATTCTCCTCTTAACTACTCCATCCTGACATAGATACTCAAATCTAGGTTTATTTTATGATCACTATGTTTGCACTGTATCATCACAGCTAGTCATTTAATAATGTGCAGTCAGGCAAATTAAAGTTGAATTTTATAGGGGCTGACTGCATGGCCAAGTGGTTAACTTCGCCCGCTCCTCTTCAGCAGCCCAGGGTTTCATCAGTTCATATCCTGGGCATGGACATGGCACTGCTCATCAGGCCATGCTGAGATGGCCTCCTACGTGCCACAACTAGAAGGACCCACAGCTAAAATATACAACTATTTACCGGGGTGCTTTGTGGAGAAAAAGGAAAAATAAAATCTTAAAAAAAAAAAGTTGAATTTTATAGATAATTGGCTAGATGCCCTTACAGTTTTTTGGTAAGGAGGATTTCATCATACATAATATGTAATTATGTAAATAATTAATTTAATATAATTTTATAACAGTGTGGATTAAATTATTGGTAATTTACTTTGTCATCTTCAAGTTAAAAGATTGCCTCAAATTGTGTTTGAATTAGGGAAATCCCAAATGATGGATTCACTCCAGAACACTTGAACTTGAGTAATTATAAGCAGATAAATAGCACCAAGAAAGGAACACGGTAGTCTCTTCTTATCTGTGGTTTTGCTTTGCACAGTCTCTGTCACCTGCTGTCAACCATAGTGCAAAAATATTAAATGGAAAATTCCAGAAATAAACAATGCATATGTTTTAAATTGCATGCTATTCTGAGTAGAATGATGAAATCTCATGCCATGCTGTTCTTTGAATCATTCCTTTGTCCAGTGTATCCTCACTGTATATACTACCCATCTATTCGTTGCTTAGTAGCTATCTGAATTATGAGATTGACTGTCACCGTATTGCAGTACTTGTGTTCAAGTAAACTTATTTAACTTAATAATGGCCCCAAAGTGCAAGAGTAGTGATGCTGGCAATTTGGATATGCCAAAGAGAAACCATGAAGTGCTGCCTTTAAATGAAAAGGTGAAAGCTCTTGACTTAGTAAGGAAAGAGAAAAAAATCATATGCTGAAGTTGCTAAGATCTGCAGTAAGTTTTATTACAGTATATTGTTATAATTGTTCTATTTTATTATTAGTTATTATTGTTAATCTTTAACTTTGCCTAATTTATAAGTTAAATTTCATCATAAGTATGTATAGGAAAAAACATACTATATATGGGATTTGGTACTATCTGTGGTTTCAGGTATCCTCTGGGGGTCTTGGAATGTATCCTGCACAGATAAGGGGGATTAGTGTACTGTTTACAGAAGAATTGATGGGGATGTTTTGATAAGGATGGAAGAAAAAGAGGAACTGAAGAGGAAGGTTTTTTAAAAATGAGTTAAGAAAACGGAATAAGATGCACCAGGATGGAGAGTATTGCATAATAGTGAAGACAATGGAAATTTATTCAATTGAAGAAGAAGATATTTTAACATTAGAACTAAGTATATAAATTGTATTTTGTGCAAGGTTTTGTAAAATGTAATTATATGATTTTTGCAAAGTTGGAAATATTCTATATGATCAAGATACAGTCTTCTAAGTCAGTGAATTTAGGTTAAGTACAGCTTACTGTAGTTTTGGGGCTGCCTTCTGATTTTAATGATAATATAATGAAAAAATGCACACACCAGTATAACAGTAAGTAGGAGAAAATGGTCTGAGACAAGCTTGGGAAAAGTCTTCTGCAGTGATGCGTCTATAAGGACATGTATATTAATTAAACAGGTTATTTTGAGTCCTTGAGTGCTAGAATTTTCTAAGTAATGGAGAGATGTTGTCTTCCTCAATCTTATGATTGTAGTCTACATAAATAACTATATGTTTATGAATCCACATTTCTTAATTTTTCTACCTGGTGTCTTTACTTTTTGGAAAGTGAACTTCAACTGGGAGAGAAAGGTGATAATAATAATTACTGTTAAACACTGATGGATCATTTTAGTGACCCCTTCCTGTTACAGACAGTGCCCTATTATATACATTTAATAACTAACTTTCTCTTCGCAACAGTCCTATGAGTTCACTCTCTTATTACCTTACTTTTACAGATGAAGAGACTGAAGCCTAGAGAGGTTGAAACTAGCCCAGGGACCCCTGGTTAATAAAAGCACTAGATGCCCCCTCTGCTTGGAAAGCTCTTTTCTAAGAATTTACATATTTAGTCTCAGCTTAAATATTAATGCTTCAGGAGATCGCCTATGGATACACAGTCTGAAATAGCTGCCTGGTCACTCCTACCACATCTCTCTATTTCAATTCTCTGCACAGCATTTCCAATGATACAATTTTCTTTTCACTTCTTTATTTATGTTTGTTAATATTCTGTCTCCTCTTTATTCATTGCCATAAAAGATGAGACATTTCATTTTTTTTGTGTCCTTCTGTATCTACAACACTTATAACAATGCCTGGGACATAATAGGTATAGATTACTCAATAAATATTTGTTCAGTGAGTGGTTTCATGCACAACATTTCTGCCCTGCTGCCATGATAATCTTCCTTAGTGGTCACAGTTGGTAAAGAAGGCAAAGTTCACCAAAAGGAACTTAAAAAAGATAGAAAGGTTATTCAGAACGATTATTCAGGTTGCATATCAAAATATGAATACCTCACTGTCAAATCAGCACAGTATGTGCTATGGTCAATATTGTTCCCCTTCACATTAATGTTAATACCTATTCAGTAAAATCAGGAGATAGCAATGTATACTTAAAAAGCCAGAATAATATGTGGGAGTTTGGTGCAAGATATACTTATTGAATGAGCAACTGTAATGTTTTCAGTACATTTGGAAAAGAGAAACTGATCACCAGAGAGACTGTGTGGTGTCACGACTAAGAGTGCAAGGTTCTAGTGTCAGGGAGTCATGTCAGCATCATAATTTACTGAGTGTACAATCTTGGACAGGTTATATAATTTTCCTAATCACATCCTTGTAAATTGACAGCAGACAGCACTTATGCTGAGTTTTCATGGTTGTTTTCACAGGCCTCCTTTACCTGACAAACTGAGTTTTTCACAACCTCCAACAGATGTTTCAGCCAAGTTTGATGTTGAGATATAACTCAGTGAAGGACGCTGTCGAAAGGGGCAAGAATGAGATTAAGATACAAAACAGAAATTTGAACTTGCAGTGTCATTCAAACTTGCAGTATCATTCAAAGAGCATTCCAAATTAGAACAAATGAGCTAACAATGCTTCACGTCTTCCCATCACTTTACCAGAGGAAAGTGAAGTCTCATAAAACTGAAAGTGGAAAATAATATATCCTGTCAGACTTGGTTAGGTATTGGATACTTTTTTTCTTGGAAATATCTTCTCAAAATATTTATCTTGGAGCATTTCCTATTGATTTGTTCCTTAGAAAAATGAAGTGTATAGTAAAAAAGAACAATTTTGATATGTTGTCTCATAATAAATACAATTTGTTCTTATTTAGCACCATTATCTATTCCCTTTCCTATTTCTCCAGGTCTTTTATATCTGAGTCCTCTAGATTTTATCTTGATACCCTTGTACTTGGTAATTGAAAATGTGTATATTTATATATGTGTATATATATATATACACTCTATAAGCATTACTATATACTCAAAATTGTGCTATATGTTGAGGTAGTAAGAAAAAATATAGCTTATGACTGACTCTTAGGACAACTAGAATATAGGTCCGCCTTCATGAAGCACATTAAAACTAAAGAAGATAGAGAGCAATCATCTCATGGAGACTGAAAATCAATTATTTGGACCCTTTATGCTGAGAAGCTGCATAATATTTCAGGGTGTAGGTATGGGCTTAGGTAGGGCCAGTTTATAACCTACTCCTGTCACTTACCAATTAACTCTGGGAGTTTTTTAACCCTCCTGAATCTTAGTGTCTTTACATGTAGTAGAGAGGATGTTGCTACAGTTACACTAATGAATGATATACCAGTGAGGAAGAACTTAACTCAGTATCTGACTCTCATAGCTGATCAATAACTGTAGTCTTCCTTACTATTTTGATTCCCTGTTGCCCTCATTTCTGTATTACTTATTTTTCTTGTGTGTGTGTGTGTGTGTGTGGTTTAAATCATGCTTGCGTGTTTATGCCACCTATATGTGCAGGAGAAACAATTGCCTGTGCTGACTACTAGGACTACAGTCCCACTTTCAGGTCTCCTGGCCAATTTGGGCCTTTGTCTTGATTCAACCATGAATGGGTTTTGCTGCTGTGGAAAATACAGCTGCCATTCATACACGTGATACTCCCTGGATTTATGAACTAGACAGACCCATTTATGTACATGACAGCCCCTGAAAGGTCATTTCTTGATGGCAGTTAGGCTTCCCTCAAGGAGGAATGACACATAGTCTCTCTTCAACTACGCAGGAGAGCGGCTAGGAATGTCCATGCTTGTTGGGTTATACCTGAAATTTATGCCATGTAAAATGGATATGTTTTAGGCAGAAAATACTTTATACAACCTAGATTCAAAACAATCTCTTTTCCATATTCAAAAGAAAAAAGAACAGTCGTTTAGGAAAGAGAAATTTATTAGTGGGTGACAAACAGCAGGTGAAGTAGTGAAGGATATCATGAAAAGTACATTTGTACTTAATAATGATATGTGAATGGCATTCAAAATGATACAAATTCTTCCACCTCTTTGGCTGAAGGAAGATGTAAAATGATCTTTATAAATAGCATTGGTATGTCAATCACGTACAATTTTGCACTTTTACTCCTGAAGATCTTGTGGTGGTGAATTCAATCTGTGGTTGTAAACTCCCCGAGGCTGGAATCTGTGTCTCCTTTTACAAAGTGATATTAATTATGCTTATGATAAATATGAGTAAATGTTAATATGATTAATGATATTCAATAAATAGTTATTGAGTTAACTGTTCAAAATAGTTATTCGACTAATAGTTGTGTCTTTTGTATTTTGAAAACAATGATGTTTGCTCAAAAAACTACATGTACTTCTTCACTGATTTATTAGATAATTATATAGCACTTATGATGAATCAGGTAATATTCTAAGTACTTTACATATATTAACTTATTTAATACCTGCAACTCTAGAAAGTAGTACTCTTATTAACCCATTTGATAGAAGAGAAAATCTAGCCACAGACAGTTTAAATTCTTTGTCAAAAGCCTCATTGACACTAAACAGGAGAGCTAGGCTTTATGCACAGGCAGAGCAGTTCCAGAGTTTATGCTCTGAACCATCCTCTGCTGTGTCCTGCTGATGCCAGCTGAGAATTAACTCCCTGGAAACACTGAATATTGAAACCTCATCTACTCTTCTTAAAAAGTACAATCTAGAGTCAGCCCTGATAGCCTAGTGGTTAAAGTTTGGCACTCACCACTTTGGAGGCCTGGATTTGCTTTCCTGTCATGGAACCACACCTCCCATCTGTCAGTTGCCATGCTGTGGTGGCGGCTCACATAAAAGAACTAGAATTACACCCAACTAAGTTATACAACCATGTATTGGGGCTTTGGGGAGGAAAAAAGAAAGAGGAAAATTGGAAACAGATGTTAGCTCAGGACGAATCTGCCTCTGCAAAAAAAAAAGTGCAGTCCAATTTAAAGTATTTTCTTATGTATTGGTTCATATAAGCTAGTCACATGGTAACTTCTTTAGGAGGTACTTGAGAATGAAAAATTTAATGAAAGAGATTTAACATTTTTCTGCCTGTATTTGAGTCATATCAAATGTATGTATATACAGTGTAGTGCCAGAGGACAGATTATCTCTCCTAAAGAGTTATGTGGGTGGTGGTAGAGGGAGTAGCAACTGCTCTGAAACATTTGTCTAGGAGCTCCAAGGGGAAGGACAGCATAAGAAATAAAATACTCATGTCCATGGTCACCAAGATGCATAGAATGATTTTCTAACCAAACTAACAGTCTATACTGCCATCTTATATATTCAAAGATAAGTTGATTTGGTAGCAAGCAGCAATCATGATCTTCATAGACTTCTTCGAAAGAGGCCAAATTATAAACATTCTCAATATTTTAAGCTGCTAACGTAGCTGAAAGCTAGTTACTTTGTCTTCACAGCACCTTATGTGGATTATCTAAATAAGTCATGAGTATTTGTTTCTATGCTTAGTTGGTGGGAGAACTTTATTTTTAAGGAATTGATATCATAATCTCTAACTGATATGTCTCTGAAAATACATGCTTTTTTAAAGAGAATATTTAATTTATTTTTTTTTTGGTGAGGAAGATTGTCCCTGAACTAACATCCATGCCAATCTTCCTCCATTTTGTATGTGGGATGCCGTCACACATGACTTGATGAGAAATGCATAGGTCTGTATCTGGGATCTGAACCTGTGAACCAGGGACCACAGAAGTGGAGCACAAAATTAACCACTATTCCACCAGGCTGGCCCCTACATAGAATATTTTCTAATTTATTTTTTAATTATTTTTTAATTCTTCATTGTAATATACTCTTCTGCACATGTACATAACATTTTTATTTAGGAAAAAGGAACAAGTGCCAGATCTGGTCTTTTACTTTTTGAAAGTAGCATTTTTAATGTATCCTTTTTGCTGAAATTTTTTCCTTGTGATAATAATATGCTTAACTACCTTAGAATTCTATGACATCAAAGAAATATCATGTATTTATAGCAGTTTCAATAATAATGATATTTCACATTTAAGTGTTATCTTTTGTGGGTCAGGTGCTGCAGAAAGGACATTGCATACACTTAATTAAACAACCTCCAAAGATTATTACTATAATTCTATTTTTTAATGGGGAATCTAAATTCAAAAGCAACTTCTCTGAGGTTTTGCAACTTGTAAGTTGCAAAGCCAAAGTTTCAACTCTGCCTCCCTTTTAATGAGCATTACTGTCTCACGCTTTACCATTTTGAAGCGCTTTAGCATTCCTTGTTTCTTTTCTTTGTCATAAAGTCCTTTAGGAGATAAGAAGTGCTTTGACTAATGAAGAAATTGAGGTACTGAAAGGTCAGCGATTCCAACATGTGAACAATGTTAGAGAGGATGTTAAAAACCAGGTATCCTGACTAGTTCAGAGATGAAAACAGCATGCTACTGAAATAATTATTTTTTAACATGTTATGCTTTTGACTATGGTGAAAGGTCAATGCTTTACCAGCACAGTCAACTCCTGAAGACTCTGAATTATAATTTCCCATATGTGCCTTGTATCCTCTCTTTAAATCACAATTAGCATTTTCAAAATCCAATCATTCATTATTTTAGATCTATTTTGACCTAAACTACCATTAACTATGGCCATTCATAGATTTATAAAGAAGAATCACAAAGCCCTGTTTTCAAAGGGCACATATTTTAGTAGGGATGAGAAGGGTACAGATAGCTGTAAACAAAAAGGTTGGTGTCAGAGGTGTACACAGAGTGTCATAAACTCACACAATTTGTATACCTCATGTTGATCAAGTCAACTCTTCGCCACATGGTTGTACTGATTTTTTCCTTTCCTGTGCTCTGTCAGATGAGGAAGTGTAAATCCATTAAGAAAATATAACAATTATAACCATATATGGGCCTAATAACAAAGCACCAATATGCATGAAGCAAAAACTGACAGTAATGAAGGGAAAAAGAGGCAATTAAACAATAACAATTGGATACATCATTGTCCCACTTTTAATAATGAATAGAATGACTAGGAAAATAATCAACAAGAAAACAGAGGATTGAATAACAGTATAAACCAACTAATCCTAACAGACATTGATAGAACACTCTACTCAAAAATTCTAGAATATATATTCTTATACATAATATATTTTTTCTAGAAATATATACTCTTCTCAAGTACACATCTTCCAAGATAGACCATGTGCTAGACCATAAAATAACCTCAATAAGTTTAAAATGAGGAAGAGCCAAGATGGCGCCGTGAGTAGTCCTCTTTGTCTCTCGCCCTTCGAGTCTACAATTATTTGGACACTTATCGCTTGACAAAGGATATCCAGACAGCATCTCAGGACGTCTGAGACACCCACGCGACTATACATCGGAAGGCGGATGGACTTTCCTCCGGGAGGATGTGGAAATAGGTGAGGGCTCTCCGACCCCGACGGGCAGCCTGGTACCCGCAAGCGGCTTTCTTCCAACGGACGCCCCCAGAGGATCCACGCACGTCTAGGGCAGGAGCGAGAACACAACAGAGGAGCGACGGTGGAAACAGGTGACCAGAACCCTACCTAAACCCCCTGCAATTACTCCTAAACGCAGAGGGAAACTTTGGAGTTGCACACCTGAGCCCGCGGGGAGAGTCTCTCCCCACCATTGGCGGGGGGATCCAGCCTGGTGCTCGGGGCGCCCGGAGGGTCCCAGAGAGAGACACGGAGGGCACGGAGATCTCCCAGCTGCCGTTGCCCGCCCCGTGGGACTAGGGATTGCCAGAGATCTCGGAGAGGACCGGGGCGGGGGGGAATTTTCAAAGGCCGGTCCTGCGACCCGGAGGGGAAGCGCCGGAGCTCCGCCCGGGCAGCAGACAAAACTCTCTGTCTGCCATTAGCAGAGGGGCCACGCTGAGCATTCACGGCTCCGGCAGAGGCCCGGAGAGAAGCCCTGAGGGCGGGGCGACCCCCAGCTGCCGTTGCCCGCCCCGTGGGGCTAGGGATTGCCGGAGATCTCGGAGAGGACCGGGGCGGGGGGAATTTTCAAAGGCCGGTCCTGCGACCCGGAGGGGAAGCGCCGGAGCTCCGCCCGGGCAGCAGACAAAACTCTCTGTCTGCCATTAGCAGAGGGGCCACGCTGAGCATTCACGGCTCCGGCAGAGGCCCGGAGAGAAGCCCTGAGGGCGGGGCGACCCCCAGCTGCCGTTGCCCGCCCCGTGGGGCTAGGGATTGCTGGAGATCTCGGAGAGGACCGGGGCGGGGGGAATTTTCAAAGGCCGGTCCTGCGACCCGGAGGGGAAGCGCCGGAGCTCCGCCCGGGCAGCAGACAAAACTCTCTGTCTGCCATTAGCAGAGGGGCCACGCTGAGCATTCACGGCTCCGGCAGAGGCCCGGAGAGAAGCCCTGAGGGCGGGGCGACCCCCAGCTGCCGTTGCCCGCCCCGTGGGACTAGGGATTGCCGGAGATCTCGGAGAGGACCGGGGCGGGGGGAATTTTCAAAGGCCGGTCCTGCGACCCGGAGGGGAAGCGCTGGAGCTCCGCCCGGGCAGCAGACAAAACTCTCTGTTTGCCATTAGCAGAGGGGCCACGCCCAGCATTCACGGCTCCGGGAGAGGCCAGGAGAGAAGCCCTGAGGGCGGGGCGACCCCCAGCTGCCGTTGCCCGCCCCGTGGGACTAGGGATTGCCGGAGATCTCGGAGAGGACTGGGGCTGGAGAGAGTTCCAGAGACCCAGCTTAGTAGCCTAGGGGGAAACCCTACAGGCTCACAGCAGCCTTAGGGAAAGCCTCTGCACAGCACCAGTAGAAGGCACCCAGCCGCCAGCCACAAGGCTGGAAGACCCCAGGGCAAAAGCAGCATAACTAGGTGTACTAACCACAGACTGTAGAAGATGCCAATAGCTCTCCTGCGACCTATAGAGGACAAGTGAGATTTGGTGGGTGCCGACAGCAACGGAGCGACAAATATAAGTGATCCCACCCCTGGCTGCTGGAAAAGCCCATAACACCGTTGCAGACCCCAAGGAGAGAGCACATCTAGGTGGGCTGCAACAGTAGGCACCTGCAGCCTGAAGCCCCCCTGTGACGGCCCCCACAGCAGAGGAGGGAATCCAAAGGGCCACTGTGGCTACGAAGAGGGGCCCAGGCCCAGTTAGCAACTACGGACAGGGTTCCTGGTTGGTGAAATATAAACAGCTGCTCCTCCCACCGCAGCAGCTGAAACAAGTGAAAGGAGCAACTAAACTCTATCTCCATGCGGAGGCACAAATCAACAACATCAAGCAATATGAAAAAATACATTAAATCTCCAGAACAGAAAGAAAGCAACAAATACACAGAAAACAATCCCAAAGAAAATGAGATGTATAACCTAAATGACGATGACTTCAAAACAGCCATCATTAAGATTCTCAATGAGTTAAGAGAGAATTCTGACCGACAACTCAACGAGTTCAGGAGCTATGTCACAAAAGAGTTTGATACGATAAAGAAGAACCAAACAGAAATACTGGAAATGAAGAACACAATAGAGGAGATTAAGAAAAATCTAGATGCTCTGAACAGTAGGGCCGATAATATGGAGGAAAGAATTAGCAATTTGGAAGATGGCAATATAGAATTGTTGCAGGCAGAGGAGGAGAGAGAAGCAAGACTTAAAAGAAATGAAGAAACTCTCCGAGAATTATCAGACACAATTAGGAGATGCAACGTAAGGATTATAGGTATACCAGAGGGAGAAGAGAAGGAGAAAGGGGCAGAAAACCTATTCAAAGAAATAATGGCTGAGAACTTCCCAAATCTGGAGAGGGAGATGGATCCTCAGGTGACAGAAGCCAATAGATCTCCAAACTTTATCAATGCAAGAAGACCAACTCCACGGCATATAGTAGTGAAGCTAGCAAAAGTCAACGACAAGGAGAAAATATTAAGGACAGCCAGGCAAAAGAAACTAACCTACAAAGGAACCCCCATCAGGCTATCAGCAGATTTCTCAGCAGAAACTTTACAGGCTAGAAGAGAGTGGAATGATATATTCAAAAATCTGAAGGACAAAAATCTACAGCCGAGAATTCTCTACCCAGCGAAAATATCCTTCAAATACGATGGAGAAATAAAAACTTTCCCAGACAAACAAAAATTAAGGGAGTTCATTGCCACAAAACCTCCTCTTCAGGAAATCCTCAGGAAAACCCTCATTCCTGAAAAATCCAAAAAAGGAAAGGGGCTACAAAACCAAGAGCAGAGGAGATAAGTAGAAGGACAACAACAGAGAGTAGTAGCTCTACATCAGAACAGATTAAACCATGGGACGAGAAACAAAGGAAACTGAAGAAAACCGGAAAACAAGACACAAAATGGGAGTGGTAGGCCCCCACGTCTCAATAATCACTCTAAATGTAAATGGATTGAACTCCCCAATCAAAAGACACAGAGTGGCAGGATGGATCAAAGAACAAGATCCAACAATATGCTGCCTCCAGGAAACACACCTCAGCCCCAAAGACAAACACAGACTCAGAGTGAAGGGATGGAGAACAATACTCCAAGCTAATAATGAACAAAAGAAAGCAGGTGTCGCTATACTAATATCAGACAAGGTAGATTTCAAAGCAAAACAGATAAAGAAAGATAAAGAGGGACAGTATATAATGATAAAAGGGACTCTCCACCAAGAAGACATAACACTTATAAATATATACGCACCCAACACAGGAGCACCAAAATTTGTAAAGCAACTCTTAATAGAACTAAAAGAAGACATCAACAACAATACTATAATAGTAGGGGACCTCAACACACCATTAACACCAATGGACAGAACATCCAGACAGAAAATCAACAAGGAAATAATAGAATTAAATGAAAAATTAGACCAGATGGACTTAATAGATATATATAGAACACTTCATCCAAAAACAGCAGGTTACACATTCTTCTCAAGTGCACATGGAACATTCTCAAGGATTGACCATATTTTGGGAACCAAAGCAAACATCAATAAATACAAGAGAGTTGAAATAATATCAAGCATCTTTTCTGATCATAACGCTATTAAACTAGAAATCAACTACAAGAAAAAAGCAGAGAAAGGTGCAAAAATGTGGAGACTAAACAACACGCTTCTCAACAAACAATGGATCATTGAAGAAATTAAAGAAGAAATCAAATATTATCTGGAGACAAATGAAAATGAGAACACGACATACCAAATCATTTGGGATGCAGCAAAAGCAGTCCTAAGAGGGAAATTCATCGCAATACAGGCTCACCTCACTAAACAAGAAAAAGCTCATGTAAGCAACCTCAAACGACACCTAACAGAACTAGAAAAAGAAGAACAAACAAAGCCCAGAGTCAGTAGAAGGAGGGAAATAATAAAAATAAGAGCAGAAATAAACGATATTGAAACAAAAAAGACAATAGAAAGGATCAATGAAACAAAGAGTTGGTTCTTCGAAAGAATTAACAAAATTGACAAACCCCTAGCCAGACTCACCAAGAAAAGAAGAGAGAAAGCGCAAATTAATAAAATCAGGAATGAGAGAGGAGAAATCACAACAGATACCAATGAAATACAAGAAATCATAAGAGAATACTATGAAAAACTATATGCCAACAAATTGAACAACTTGGAAGAAATGGACAAATTCCTAGACTCCTACAATCTCCCCAAACTGAATCAGGAAGAAATGGAGAATCTGAATAGACCAATCACAAGTAAGGAAATAGAAACGGTAATCAAAAACCTCCCCAAAAACAAGAGTCCAGGACCAGACGGCTTCTCTGGAGAATTCTACCAAACATTCAAAGAAGACTTAATACCTATTCTCCTCAAACTGTTCCAGAAAATTGAGAAAGATGGAGAACTCCCTAACACATTCTATGAAGCCAACATCACTCTGATCCCCAAACCTGACAAGGACAACACAAAGAAGGAGAACTACAGGCCGATATCACTGATGAACATAGATGCAAAAATCCTCAACAAAATTTTGGCAAACCGATTACAGCAATACATCAAAAAGATTATACACCATGATCAAGTGGGATTTATACCAGGGACACAGGGATGGTTCAACACCCGCAAGTCAATCAACGTGATACACTACATCAACAAAATGAAAAACAAAAACCACATGATCATCTCAATAGATGCAGAGAAAGCATTCGACAAGATCCAACACCCATTTATGATAAAAACCCTCAGTAAAATGGGTATAGAAGGAAAGTACCTCAACATAATAAAGGCCATATATGATAGACCCACAGCCAACATCATACTCAATGGACAAAAGCTGAAAGCCATCCCTCTGAGGACAGGAACAAGACAAGGGTGCCCACTTTCACCACTCCTATTCAACATAGTACTGGAGGTGCTGGCCAGAGCAATTCGGCAGGAAAAAAAAATAAAAGGAATCCAAATAGGTAACGAAGAAGTAAAACTCGCGTTGTTTGCAGATGACATGATCTTATACATAGAAAACCCCAAAGAATCCACAGAAAAACTATTAGAAATAATCAACAACTACAGCAAAGTAGCAGGGTATAAAATTAACGTGCATAAATCAGTAGCATTTCTATACACTAACAATAAACTAACAGAAAAAGAACTCAAGAACTCTATCCCATTCACAATCGCAACGAAAAGAATAAAATACCTTGGGATAAACTTAACCAAGGAAGTGAAGGATCTATACAATGAAAACTACAAGACTTTCTTGAAAGAAATTGATGATGACATAAAGAGATGGAAAGACATTCCTTGCACATGGATTGGAAGAATAAACATAGTTAAAATGTCCATACTACCCAAAGCAATATACAGATTCAATGCTATCCCAATCAGAATCCCAAGAACATTCTTCACAGAAATTCAACAAACAATCCTAAAATTCATATGGGGGAACAAAAGACCACGAATTGCTAAAGCAATCTTGAGCAAGAAAAACAAAGCCGGCGGAATCACAATCCCTGATTTCAAAACATACTACAAAGCTACAGTGATCAAAACAGCATGGTACTGGTACAAAAACAGGTGCACAGATCAATGGAACAGAATTGAAAGCCCAGAGATAAAACCACACATCTATGGACAGCTAATCTTCGACAAAGGAGCAGAGGGCCTACAATGGAGAAAAGAAAGTCTCTTCAACAAATGGTGCTGGGAAAACTGGACAGCCACATGCAAAAGATTGAAAATCGACCATTCTTTTTCACCACACACCAAAATAAACTCAAAATGGATCAAAGACCTAAAGATTAGGCCTGAGACAATAAGTCTTTTGGAAGAGAATATAGGCAGTACACTCTTTGACATCAGTTTCAAAAGAATCTTTTCGGACACTGTAACTCCTCAGTTGAGGGAAACAATAGAAAGAATAAACAAATGGGACTTCATCAGACTAAAGAGCTTCTTCAAGGCAAGGGAAAACAGAATTGAAACAAAAAAACAGCTCACTAATTGGGAAAAAATATTTACAAGCCACTTATCCGACAAAGGGTTAATCTCCATAATATACAAAGAACTCACACTGCTTAACAACAAAAAAACAAACAACCCGATCAAAAAATGGGCAGAGGACATGAACAGACATTTCTCAAAAGAAGATATGAATATGGCCAATAGACACATGAAAAGATGTTCATCATCGCTAATCATCAGGGAAATGCAAATCAAAACTACACTAAGATATCACCTTACCCCCGTTAGATTGGCAAAAACATCCAAAACCAAGAACGACAAATGTTGGAGAGGTTGTGGAGAAAGAGGAACCCTCATACACTGTTGGTGGGAATGCAAACTGGTACAGCCACTATGGAAAACAGTATGGAGATTTCTCAAAAAGTTAAAAATAGAAATACCCTATGACCCAGCCATCCCATTACTGGGTATCTATCCTAAGAACCTGATATCAGATATCTCAAGAGTCCGTTGCACCCCTATGTTCATCGCAGCATTATTTACAATAGCCAAGACGTGGAACCAGCCTACATGCCCAGAAACTGATGATTGGATAAAGAAGATGTGGTATATATACACAATGGAATACTACTCAGCCATAAAAAAAGACGAAATTGGCCCATTCACAACAATGTGGATGGACCTCGAGGGCATTATGTTAAGCGAAATAAGTCAGTCAGAGAAAGACGAACTCTATATGACTCCACTCATAGGTGGAAATTAGTATATTGAGAAGGAGATCTGATCGGTGGTTACCAGGGAAAAGGGGGGGTGGGGGGAGGGCACGGAGGGGGAAGTGGTGTACCCACAACATGACTAACAAAAATGTACAACTGAAATTTCACAAGCTTGTAATCCATCATAACATTAATAAAAAAAAAAAAAAAAAAAAAAAACACAAGTGGAGAAAGAATCAAAAGAGGCAAAAATCAAAAAAAAAAAAAAAAATAAGTTTAAAATGATAGAGATAATACCAAATAAGTTCTCTAACTACAATAAAATGAAATTAGAAATAAATAACAGAAAGAAGTTGAGAAACTCTCAAATATGTGAAAATTAAAAGCACACTCTCTATATAAACAATCAATGGAACAAAGAAGAAATCAAAAGGGAAATTAGAAAATAATTTGAGATGAATGAAAATGAAGACACAATCTATCAAAACATATCAAAACATATAGGATGCCACTAATGCAGTTATAAGAGGGAAATTTATACCTTAATGCCTACGTTAAAAAGGAAATAAAAATCTTAAATCAATAACCTAACATTTTATTTTAAGATCTTTGAGAAGGAAGAGTATACTAAACCTAAATCTAACTAAAGGAAAAAAATAATACAATTAGAGTAGACATTAATTTAATAAAGAATAGAAAATAACAGAGAAAAATTAATGAAACCAAAAGGTGATTCTTTGAAAAGATCAGCAAAATTTACCAACCTTTAGCTGGATTGACCAAAAATAAAAGAGAAAAGACTCAAATTAGTAGAATCAGAATTGAAAGAGGAGACACTAATGCTAAATTTACAGAAATAAAAAAAATTATAAAGGAATGCTATAAATAATTGTATGACTCCAGAAGGAACAGATGATCTGAATTGACCTATAGCAAAGAAAGTGATTGAATTAATAATCAAAAAACTACACAGAAAGGAAAGCTCAGGTCCAGACATCTTCAACACTGAATTCTATCAACCATTAAAAAAGAATACCAATCTTCTAAACTCTTCTGAAAATAGAGGTGGAGAGAACACTTCCAAACTCATTCTGTGAGACCAGTACTCTCCTATACCAAAACCAGATAAAGACCTCACAAGAAAACTACAGAGCAATATTTTTTATGAATACAGATGTAAAAGCTACAATAAAATACTATCAAACTGAATCCAGATACATAAAAAGAATTATAAACAATGACCAACTCGGATTTATCTCATGAATACAAAACTGGTTTAACATATGAAAATTGATTAATGTAATACACCATATCAGTTGAAAAAATAGAATAAATAGACTAAAAAACAAAAATGATATGATTGCAATAGATGCAGAAAAAGAATTTGACAAATCCTTTACCCTTTCTTGGTAAAAAAAACTCAATAAACATCTTCAACCTGATAAAAGGTATCTATGAAAACCTTGCAGCTAACATGATTTATTTAACGGTGAAAGACAGGATACTTTCCCTCTACGTTCAAAAACAATACAAAGATGTCTACTCTAACCACTTCTATTCAATATTTCACTGTAGTTTCTCTCCGGAACATTAGGCAAGTAAAAGAAATTTTAAAAACCTAATTGGAAAGGAAGAAGTAAAATTATCTCTGTGTGCAGATAGCATGACTTTTCATATGGAGTCCATTAAAAACAATTAGAACTAATAAATAAGATCTGCAAGGTTGCAGGGTATAAAGTCAATATGAATACTCAATGATGTTTCTATGAACCTGCAATGAGCACTCTTAAAATAAAAATCTTACTATATAATTTCATGTACAGTAGCATTACAAAAGAATAAAATACTCAGAAATAAATTTAACAAAGGGGATGTAAACCTGTAAATTGAGAACTACAAAATATTGCTGAGCAATATTAAAGATCTAATTCAATGGGGAAAAAATCCCATTTTCATGTATCTGAAGACTCAGTATTGTTAGCATAGCATTACTGCCCAAATTGATGTACAGATTGAATGCAATCCCTGTTAGAATTCCAGCTGAATTCTTTATAGAAATTGAATGCTGATTATAAAATTCATATGGAATTGCAAGTGATGTAAAACAGCCAAAGCATCTTGAAAAAGAAGAACAAAATAGGAGGAGGTGAATTCCCAGTTTTACATCTTACTACAAAACCACAGTAATCAAGACAGTGTAGTATTAGTACAAGGATAGACATACAATCAATGGAATATAATTGAGATTCCAGAAGTAAAACCATGTTGCCAACCGATATTTCACAAGGGTGCCAAGACTATTCTATGAGGAAAGAATAGTCTTTCAACAATGATGCTGGGACAAGTAGAAATAAACAAGCAGAAGAATGAATTTTACACCATATACAAATATACCTGGTAAAGGATCCAGGATTAGAACTATAAACTCAGAAAAAAACATAGGGCTAAATATTTATAATCTCAGGTTTGGCAAAAGATTCTTAGTTATGATAGCAAGACCAGGAGCAACAACAAAAAAAAATAAATAAATTGGACTTTATCAAAATTAAAAACTTTAGGGGCTGGTGGCCTTGTGCTGAGTGGTTAAGTTTCCGCATGCTCCACTTTGGCAGCCGAGGTTTGTGGATTTGGATCCTGGGTGTGGACCTACTCCATCCATAAGCAACACTGTGGAGGCATCCTACATACAAAAGAGAAGAAGATTGGCACAGATGTTAGCTCAGGGCTAATTTTCCTCAAGCAAAAAAAAAAAAAAAAATGAAAACTTTTGTGCTTCAAAGGCCACCATCAATAAAGTGAAAAGGCTAACTACAGAATGTGAGAAAATATTTCCAAATCATCTGTCTGAAAAGGGACTTGAATCTAGAATATATAAAGAACTCTTAAAACGTAATGATAGGAACATACAATTTAAACATGGGCAAAGGATCTGAATAGAACTTTCTCCAAGAAAGGTATACAGTGGTCAATAGTCACATGACAAGATTCTTAACATCATTAATCATCAGGGAAATTCAAATAAAAACCAAAAGTAAATATCACTTTATACCCACTAAGACAGCTTGAATCGTGAAGTCAGATAATAATAGGTATTGACAAGGATGTGGGGAAATTGGAATCCTCATACACTAGTGATACACTGGTGATGGGGTTTTAAAATGATGCATCCTTAGTCCATCCCCTTAGATTCCATGTGCATTCTGCTCTGTGCCTTCTTTATTGCTATTACTCAAGAGAATTTATCCTTCTGTCTGTGGTTCATTTGTGAAATGAATTTAAGTGGACTCAGTAGTGTTAAAGTAAGAAGGTGTATGCCAATGTGTAATAGGCAGTATATTGACTACCCATATAAAAGTCAGTAAGAAACAACACACTAAATTGCTTTTCTGTTGCAAAGAAATTAATCAGTAATTGAGTTATGCAGACTTATCAGGAAGATATTTTCAGATAGTCTTAAAGTAATCAGAAAAGTACATTCTTTTATATGTTTTAAAAACTCTTTTGAGGCAGGTTGCAGTACTTTAAAAAGAACACATTTTTAAATTGTACATTAAAAAAATTTATATTGAACAGCTTAAAAATTGTTTTTTCACATATTGTTTCAATTAGCAATTCATTACAAAACCCTGGTTTATGCAATTTTATTATTATCATTTTCCAGAAGAGGAGAGATTTATAGATACTAAGAGAACTTAACTATTGAGTGGTGAAGTTAGAGATGGAGTTCATCTCTTCTAGCTCCAAACTCCATGCTCACATGTTCTTTAAGTGATGTCTTACTGTTTATCTACCCATCCTGCATATTTTTATTAGCCAGATATTTTTTTTAAAAAATAAGTGACAACACCGCAGATATAAGGTTGTGGTTATGCTTTATAGTTATCTAAGAGTTGATTAAATATAAAGCATCTTAAACTTTTCATTTTTGCTCTATTTAAAGCAATTTGACAGGCTTTTATAAATGTAGTCATGTTGTAGCTACATTTTTACTTTCCTTAGGAAAGTTGTAATGGTGTCTATTGTTGATTGTACATGTTTTTGATTGTTCATTTTTACTGTGTAGACAGAAAATTGAACTCTTGTAATGAGAATGAGAAATATTTTCCATGGAAATTTAACTCTGAAGTAGTTTCATATATACTAAATCAAGGAAAGCATGCCTTACAGATTGAAGGACTTGTCAGAGGATTACAGCCATGATTCAGATGTGAAGTGGATAGCAGAACAAGTATATTCATATCTTTCTTCTTACCAATAGCAATAATCAGCATTTTGAAGATAAAGAATGATTTAATATTTTTATTAAAAACTCCTTATGAAGTTTTGATCTCAAAAGTGGAGTCAGATTTTCAGAACTTCATCTTGAAAATTAATAATTCTTTACCAAAATGCTGATCATGATGGGCAGATTAGCAAAGGTAGGCCATTTTCCAAGTTATAGGTAACATTACAAGTGGAATCAAATTAGGCCTATAGCATATTCCATTATGAAGTATCCCCTCTTGACCACTGATAAGTCAATGAGAACCCAGGTAATTGTGTCCAGGCTAATAGATGAGATGACATAGAAAAGCTATGACTTTCACAGCTCCACATGCAATCAGTGCCCATTTCCTGGGGATTATTTTCCCAAGTTTTCTGGAAACTCTTTCTGTCTTCCAGTCATGGCTTTTTCTTGGACTCTCCCTGGCTTTCTCTTCTCTGACCTAATCTTTACCCTACATCCTTTTTGTGTGTGACACTTAGAAAAGTTCCTCACTCATACCCCCTTCAATAACAAAAGGTGGCAAGCAAGGCAAATACTTTATTATCTATCTAAGCGACATTGAGAAACACATTTAACTCTCCAGGTCTCAGTTTCCTCATCTTTAAAATTAGGAGGAGGATGTGGAGACATCAAACAATATGGTATGGTTGAAGAATGGAGTTTTGCACAATAATTTTCTAGATATTTGACATTTTGATTCATAGCTTTCAAAATCTTTGAGATTAAAATAGAGATTTTAGTACATTTATTTTAAAAGTAAAAACTAATTTTAGATGTCTGACTTATACCAAATATGGGGGCATTCTGTTTTGGTTTATTTCCTCCATGATATATGAGAGAAGTTTTTCCTGAATTTACTATCATCCCCAAATACCAGAAGTGTGAGTATCAATAGAGCTTCAATTGTAAAATGGTAATGTGGAAAACCTTTCCAACTGTAGGGGAGGAAGACTTTTCCTCTACCTAATGTGGGTTCACCTGGCTGGAGAACAAATTAAATTCACATGAGACAGAATAGCAAGAGAAAATTAAACAAAGCTTTATGAGGACCATGGCCTGGGGCCTTTCTTCCCAAGGGAAGAAAGGGCACCGAAGAAGTGGAGTGCACAGAGTGGTTATATACCTCCAAACAGGATATTTCACATATGATTGAAATCTCCATCCCACAATAGTCACAAGATTGCCCTGTCAGCACAGTGCTTGATGGACACAGCAGATAGTGGGTCTGCTATCTTGGTGGGCTAGCAGGAGGCAAGCCTATTGTCTCAAGCTGGGTGGTCACAGGTGAGTGCAGCAATCAGTTCCTAGCCTAAGGGAAGATGCTTAATCCTTAAAGAAATGCCAACAGTTGGGAGGGGGAGGGAAGTCACCTTTATCTCAAGGGCCTTTGTTCTTGCCATAGTGAATATCGAAAGCAGATATACAATGCATGCTCAACGGCCTCAGTCAGGCCCTTTTGGAAAGATGAGGTCAGGCCGAATTAGGTTTACACCAAATGGCTTCCTCATGTACTCCAACACATCCCACTGCTTGCCATCTTTACCCGTCAATGCACACATGGCAGAGGCCCAGGCAAGCCGAGCAACCCACCAAAATGGCCAAAACCACCACCCCAAATATCATATCCCTGAAGACAAAGGAGGATGTTGGAGGTGGGGGGGGCGTCAGTTACAGGAGGTTACCAGAAACAGGAATAAGATTATTATGCAGATTTAAGTCCCTGCTTTCCCCATTGGTTAAGAGTCTCTAGAGACAAGGTCATCTCCCCTTCTTCCTGGTACAGAGAGGGAGGCATCTTTACAGATAGAGATTTCCTTTACAATGTAAATGTCTCTTACAAAGGGTACGTAAATTCTACTTTTCAGCTGCTTTCCTGTCTGCAAAGTAACTAGCCTCAAATAATCATCATGCCAAGGAGACATATCTTGGGGTGGCCAATTCCAGTCCCCACACAACTTTTTTCCTTCTTTCTCCTTAAGCTATTTTAATCTTGTGGCCTAGAATATTAACCAGTGTACATATTACATTTCAAATAGAATGCTAATATGGAAAAATTGCAAATACTTACCTGTGGTACAATAAGAAAGACTGGGATATTAAAGTAATAATATGTGTGTATCTGGAGCCACCAGATGAGTTGTTATGTCTGTTAGAAAGAGGAAGGCATAGACATAGAGGTTTTTTATGTTCATATTTCCTTTCAACCTGTGGAAAAATTCACATAATGTGCACCTTTCCTTGCAGAGTATAGTGGCACCAGCTGAAAAATAAGCTTATAATTGAATCTTTACTGTGAAATAACGTATTTTCACAACTCCCCAGAGCCATATGTGCATAAACCAAGTGCTTGCACCATTGTTCAGACATTATAATACGAGGTGGGGAAAAAACCCCAAACAAGCTATGCCATTTGATCATGGCTCTCATAGTCCTCAAAAACATTTCTCATAGTTTTTTCTTTCCTGAAGGCATTTAGTAAATTTTTGTTGTAGAGGTGGTCTGCAGTAAAATAAAACTCTAACAAACAAATAAGTGACAGAATGAATAAATGGAAAACAATAAGGAAAATTAATATATTGAGGTATATGAGGAAGCCATTTTGGTTTAAAACTGATTCGACTTGACCTGGTTTTTCCAGAATGGCCTGATGTGGCCTGTCAAGTGTGTATTACACATCTGCTTTAAACGTTTATACTATACCAAAGAAAAGATGCTGCCTTTAAAGATAGGGATGAATGCCCCTCCCCTAGTATCAACATTTCTTTAAAGATAAGCATTCCTTCCCAGAAACCAGAGTCAGATTGACCTGCTGTGTACATCACATGACCTCTGACATGCTGCATATAGCGAAACATCTTGTGGCTGTAGTAAAAAGAACAAAAAGTATTCCTGTCATATTTGGTGTATGTTCTCTGTTCCAAAATGGTATATAACCAAGGTATAAACCTTGCTTTTCTGGAGTGCTTCCTTCCCTGGTAGAGGACACTCTCTCAGGCTATTATCCTCAGGATTGTTTCCTCTAACAAGCTGACCCCATTTTTTATCTATAGATTGATTATTAGTTATTTGCATTAACATTTCTTGGCCTAGTGCAGCAGGATTTCAGAGAAACCCACTAGAGACCACCTGGAATCTACATTGAACCAACATTTGGTACCAACATAAGCCCATTGAACCCTTTCTCCAGGCTGCACTGAACACTTCAAGTGCCCCTGGTTAGTTCTCCTGAAACCCAGACTTCATTATTTAGATCAAAAGTTCAGAGTTTTTTATGAGCTGTTTCAAGCCTTGAGACTAGGTGTCTTAAAGGGGTACTGGTATGTAGCCTAGGTAAGAGAAGCCTAGGGGGAATTTCCTAGGGCAAAAGAATCTATGGGAAAGTTCCTAGGCCAGGGGAGCCTAGAAGGAACTTTGGAGTGAACAGGGCAGGTTTACCTTTTTAATTTGGCTTTAAATTGGAATTAATCACGTCTATGAAGTCTGAAAAAGTCATCTGATAGTGAAATAAGAGACTGAAAACTCATTCATCTCCAAAGAGAAGAGCCACCAGCTCTTTCCAGCTGAAAAGCATTCTCAGGTGACTGAGAACCTAGTGGAAGTATTAGAGAATTATTCTCAGGATATGAAGTTGTGTCATAGCTCACTCCATTGTGACCATTCATGTTAATTAATTAAAGGCTAGTCCAGGGATAGACACATAAAGATTGGTCATCCAGCACTCTAAGCCCCTATGGCAGTTTTAGACTACCAGTGGGAGAAACAGAGGCACATAAGAGAGTGTTAATAATTTTTTAGGGAGTGTCACTCACAAACAGCACACTTCTGACCTACTACACTGTCCTTAGAAATTCTTCACACTTTAGAGTAAAATGAAAATAAAATAAAATGGGAAATTTCTCTTCCAAAAGTCAACCAGTTCCCAAGTGGACAGCCTCCCCTTAGAACTCCAGCTGACTTAATATACAATACATACAGGGATGACACTTGCAAGTGCTTAACAAAGTGGGGATAACTATAAATAGCTGGATCTTTGGATCAGGATAACCTGGGATAATTTAAAATTAGAGTGGCCACTTTGGGACTCCTTTGAGCTTCCAAAACTTGTCTTTTGTGCACTAGATTTAAGATCCATGGAACAGAGTAATCTTTAATCTCTGAAGAGTCAAGTGTGCCACTTCCAGCACAATTGCTCAAAAACTAAAGGTTCCAAAA
Organism: Equus asinus; assembly: GCF_041296235.1. NCBI lineage: Eukaryota > Metazoa > Chordata > Mammalia > Perissodactyla > Equidae > Equus > Equus asinus. The sequence continues at coordinate 34,167,190 of NC_091801.1, read as the reverse complement.
GTTGTAAATATTTACAAAGAATGGCAAAATCTTACTAAGCTTCTTTTATGTCCTGAGAGCTAGGCTTGATAATTGTCAGATTGGGGCCCTGAAATACAGTCAGACAAAAGTGCATTTGCATCCCATTTGCAGTCAGAGATGGTCAGAAAGATACACAGATTGCACTCCATCTGCAGCTATGGTCCTACCAAACTGCCACATGCCTCAGGGGAATTACATTGCCCATCAGAAAGAATGTTCCAATTAGATAAGATCATTTAAGAAGGACAGGTAAAAACAAAGGCTTCAAAATTCCAAAATAGTCTTATTGAAAGTTTTGTTGAAAAAGCTAATAAAAAAAGTTAGAAGAAGTACTTAAAGGTAAAGTCTATTAATTTTGGCTGTATAGACTCCCCCATAATCTATCTTTGAACGACGGCCCAATATGAGCCTATCTCAGAGTTAACAAGACTCTGAGATATATCTTTTTGGGAAACTGCTACATTATTCCCATAAACAGTCAAGGGAAATCTAAAATCAAAAAATTAATGGAGTTGTTCAATGCTGCTAGGTATATTTACTGTTTTTCCTGGCTTAAATCTGATAAAATATTTGAAAGGACTTAGCAACTTATAATTAGAAATGCGGCCTAATCAGAAGCTGCTATCCAGAGCCTGATAGGAATTTTTACAGGCCTTCTTCCCTAAGTTAAAATAAAATTAAGTATCCAGAGAGAAATAAGCAAATTAGGGATGTTGTTGTTGGGCAAGTAGATCAACCTATAATGTCAATTAAGTTACAACTGAATTTCTGAGGAATTGAGTCATTGTCTTTATCTTACAGATATTTGCAAAACTGGAAATGCAGCTCTAGAGTCAGTTCAGATTCTGTCCATTTCATTTATCTCAAAAAGCTTGTAACTTCCCTGATAACTGTTCTCTAGACCAACACCAATTGCTAAGACTGAAGAAAAAAAAGGAAAAATAAAAGAAAAATGGCTATAGAAGTACCCTTGCCCAAAATCTGGAATCTTCTCTTCTCCACAAATATTAGTAGAAAAAAATTTTAGCCATCTAAGAAGATAATTTATTCCACCTGCCAGAAATTAAATTTGGCTTCAATTATTATTTCATAATTAGGGAGCTTTGTATTACCGTATCTGATTCATGGCAATACTTTTAAAATAACTGTGGAGTCTTTATGTATGTGTGTCTATATATATATATGTTATATATATATATGATATATATATATATCATATATATATGATATTTTTCTACCTCCAATGGTATAATTTCTAAAAGAGGTCTATTTAATTGGCTTAAAGTAAGCGCTTATATAAATGTAACAGAAAATAACCCAAATGTCTTTCAAGTTAATGTGATATAAAGCAATCTTTGGTAAATGAAAGCTTATTTATGTTTGTTGGTTTGATTGAAATAAGCATGTTTTCTGAGTTATCAGCATTGGATATGATACAGACATGTTATCTCTGTTACAAAATTTGTCAGCAAAAAATAAGTAAGTGGAATAGCTGATTTTGCCTAATGTGTCATGAAGTTTTGTAGACAATCTAAATATAATTATTGGTAACAAGTAAAGTAAATAGATATGAAAAAGATAAAAGTTTTTGATTGGACCTCAACAATCATTACGTGTTAGGTATATGCACTTAACATAACTTCACAACCTTTTGATAACTTGAAACCTTAGAGTTTTGCTAAATTAAGTTAAATGATAAAATTTTTTGAGTATCTAGATCATTTTTACATATGATAAAATATTAAACATTAATTACCAAACATAGATTTATCTACCTTTGGCTTCTTATTACAGTGAAACTAGAAAAAAATTGGGGTTTATTAACAAACATGCTTTGTGTCAAGCTGGCAAATTTTCTATGAGAAAGCACACTTCTAGATAGTATTTGTGGGTCTGCAATCCACAGATGCCAATATAAAAAAATTAAGGAAATTATCTCTGTATACAAAGAAAGTAAGATGTATGACTTCAGTAAAGAAAGTATAAGGAATGGAGATAACCTTACTTGTTTGTTTTATTAAGAAAGGTAAATTTTTCCTAAAGTACTAGGAAGAAGGGAAGACATGGGAAAAATTCTGGATGTAAAAAGAAAGCCATAGAAGTTTTGAGGAAGAGGAACTCTGAGGAGTTTTGTGCACCGTCAAGTTGTCTAAGATTAAAATGAATTTAATTAATTAAGTGAATAAATTTTAATATCAAAGGTAAGCTGGTGCAGGGCCAGCCACAGCAACCTAATCATTAAGTTTGTCATGCTCCACTTTGGTGGCCTGGATTTGGTTCTGGGAGGAGACCAATACCACTCGTCTGTCAGTGGCCATGTGGTGGTGGCAGGTCCCATGCAAAATGAGGAAGATTGGCAGTGAATGTTAGCTCAGGGAAAATCTTCCTCAGTAAAAAAATAAATAAAGTAAGCTGGTGTAAAAATTAGAATTTGGTTGTCTTTCCCTTCAAAGGACAATTTTCTTGGACTTGGAGTCTTCTCTTGATAAAGAGATTATGAAAGGGTTTTTCTTTACCTTTTAGTAGTCTACCAGAAAAGTAGAGATTTTATGTTTTATCAAAATAAATTTCCTGTTTTATCAGATCTTTAATTACAGGGGCTAAGGTTTTTCTTAAAGCTATTTAATTTCTGTATTTGACTTAAAATCTTTAATTGTCATCAGAGTTAAATGATAACTAAGCAGTGTTTCACAGTCACCTCTGATCCGGTTCCACCAAGTGTTTTAAACCTTTTGATGTTTTTGACAAGCTTCCACAAAATTCAAATCCTAAATAAAGTCTTACTTTTGACTTGAAAGTAATTTTGAGAATTCATAGTGGGCCCCTGGGGCTTCTCAAAGGATTTGTTCTCTCTTCCTAAGAAGGAGATACTGGATGAATTAGGCATAATTCATATATTAAGTTGCAGAGGAAGCATTGTCAAGTAAGTGATGATAAGCCTTCTTAGGTTATATTGTGTGGGTAACTGTTATTAGAATAAATCTTCTGAAAGTTACCTAAAAATAAAAAACTCTAATATATCCCGATACAATTCTAGTCATTATCTTAACCCTGCTACATTGCTTCCAGTACCACAAGAGGAAAAGGACCATGACTGTATTTTATTATCTAATTTGTTTTACTGATGGGTCTTACTTAAAAGATGAACAAGGGCATTATGAGGCTGGATATGAAATAACATCCTCAGTGGACATAATTGAGAGTTCTTATTTACCAGAAATAAAATCAGCACAGCAAGCTGAATTAATTGCTTTAATCAAGCTTGTCAATTGATTAAAGATCAAGGGGTATATATTTATACTGAGAGTCATTATGCTTTTGGAGTAGTGCATGACTTAGGAATGCTGTGGAAACAACCAGGTTTTTAACCTCTTCAAATAAACCCATAAAAAATGAGAAACAGGTTGAAGAATTATTAAATGCTATACAGTTATCAAAACAATTAGCTAAAATATGAGAGCATTCCAAATCTGGTATTTTGGAAGCTAAAAGAAATCAACTCGCTGATGCAGCTGCTAAGCAAGTGGTTTTGAAGGCTTATCTTTTCCAGTCTCCAGAATATCCACTACTTTCTGTTGATCCTGCTAACTCAGTAAAAGATGTCCTTCTATGGGCTCAAGAAACTACCACAGAAGAAGAGAAATAAACATGGCAACAAAAAGAGGGACTTTTTGACACCAGCATGCAGATGTGGTTTGAGCATGATAAGAAACCCATAGTGACTATTGGGGCAAAATCACCACTGCTTCAGCATATACATCAATTAACCCACTGGTTAACTGATTATTTGAATGATTTTATGGGGAAAACAATACTCTTGGAAACTTTGTCGCATAGTGGCTCATAACGCCTATATGTTCACTATGCCCATATTTTCGGCCTGAACTTATTTTTCTAGAATGGCCTGCCATGGCCTATCAAACATGCATTGTACATCTGCTTTAAACATTTATACTATCTTAAAGCGAAGAATGCTGCCTTTAAAGGTAGGGATGAATGTCTTCCCCCCTACATTAGAATTTCTTTAAAGATAAGCATTCCTTCCCAGAAAATAGGGTCAGATTGACCTGCTGTGTACATCTCATGATTGCTGACCTGCTGTATGTAGCAAAACATCTTGTGACTATTGTAAAAAGAAAAATAAAGTATTCAGGTCATATTTGATGTATGTTCCTTGTCCCAAAGTGGTATATAACCATGCTATATGCTTTACTTCTCCAGAGTGCTTCCTTCACTGGTGGGGGATGCTCTTCCAGGCTATTGTCCTCAGGACTAACTCGTATAACTAACCCTATTTTTGCTCTAAAATTGGTTGTTGGTTATTTGACTTGACATGAGTTAGGGTAACATGCTCTCCTATCTCCTTTTTTGGTTATTCATAATTCTCATGAACTTGCCCAAATCTCTGAGAAACCTACGTTACAGATGGATGATATTCTAGGGTTTCATAAACTTTTTTGACCATGAAGTGCTTTTATTCCTAAATAATTCTTAGGAACTTTCCAGGGAAACCATTTTGATTAAATATTCATGGATAATTTCACTGTAGTTCAGTGTCTTGAGAACAATAGAACAAAGATCCATCCATCCTGACCCCCCAACACATCATTCAAGAAAGGAGACACATTATAGCACAAGGCAGTATTTCCTGAAATTTTCTAGAAGTTTGAAATTTAATTTTCAAATTGAGCTGAAATTCTGCTTCCTAAAATATCTATTAACCTCATGCTTCACTTTTTGTTTACTTCCCCTAAATATATATAATCTTTTTTCCACATGAAAACTATTCATATGTATGAAAGCTATTGTGTTTTCATTTCACTAATGAACTCTCCTCTTGGCAAAACACTATTGAACTCCATCTATCCCACATATGGAATAGTTTAAAACTTTCCTCACCACATTTTTACTTTCTTTGTATGAAAACATTCTTTTCATAAATTCATATTTTCTTCCATTTGTAATTATTTTAACATAATCTATCAATTCAATCCAAGAAATATTTGAGTGCCTTCTGTATAACAGGCATTCTGCTAAACTTATGGACACTGTGATTAAGAAGTTCACAGCCTGGGGCTGGCCCCGTGGCCGAGTGGTTAAGTTCGCGGGCTCCACTGCAGGCGGCCCAGTGTTTCGTTGCTTCGAATCCTGGGTGCGGACATGGCACTGCTCATCAAACCACGCTGAGGCAGCGTCCCACATACCACAACTAGAAGGACCCACAACGAAGAATATACAACTATGTACCAGAGGGGCTTTGGGGAGAAAAAGGAAAAAAATAAAATCTTTAAAAAAAAAAAAAAAAAGAAGTTCACAGCCTAAACATAGGGTGAAATATGAGAACACATATTTACAATCTAGAGTGTGTGGTGATGATCTCTTGGCATTTAACATCCATTCTTACCTTTTCTAGTGTATCTTTTCCTCCTCTAGAGCATTTGTCTACTGAAGAATATGAAAAGCAAAAAGTATATTTTCCATATATTTTGCAAGAGTTATAGATGAAAATTAGATTTTAACAAGTGGATGCATTCTGTGAGATCTGAACTGTGAAAATAAAAAGGAGGCCACATTCTGTCTTCTTTTGGTGTTTTCAGCTGTAGATATGGGTTATAGAGACATTTTTTCTGTTTATTTGTTGTTTTCCTTTGTTTGTTTGTTTGTTTTTTTCCTGAAATAGTATTCCAGTGTCCAGTTTCTCATTGCTGGGTGTCAGAAGGAAATAGCCATACTCAGATTTTCAACGCTGGTCACAAATTTCACTAGTGGTAGAGAAGAACATATGTTTTCAGTATGATGAGACTTCCTGATTCTGGTTTCTGATTCCTGGATTTCACTTATGTCATTGTGCTCTGGAACTCAACAGCTCCATTAGTGGCCTTCAGACTCCTCAACTTCACAACAGTATCATAGCTAATATCTCTTTTAATAAGTTAGTTTTAGGAGACTTTTATGCTCAGCCAAGCACCTGGTGACACATTTCTTCCAAGGAATTTGTAAGCACAAATATATTAAATCATTTCCTGCTTAAAATACCTAGAGTGAATTCTGTTTCTGGCACAAAACTTTGGTTAATGAAGTTTTGCTTCCAGAAGTAGTTAATGGCCCATACCTCGAGTGAGGGAAATCTATGGTGATTATCCAATGGGAAATGGAATAAAGACAGTGGAGATTTATATACTGTTGAGTAATGAGTCTGATGGTCCATGACACATAATAGAAAAAGAAACTTAAGTTATTACAATTGTTTATCCAAAGTGAATCTCCTAATGATAATAAGATTATAAGAGATCAATTTGCTACTAGAATAGAAATGGAATCTAAGAATCTAAGGTTAGCCTGGACTTAACTCTGGAGAGTTTAAAAAGAAAAATGATATGCTAATGAATCAAGCAGCATAGTAGTGTGGGTGCAGGCTACGTAAAGCCTCAACAACACTGACTTCCAGACCAGAGGATGACCTGGATAATACAACCACTATTGTCCAAATTGTCAAAAGATGAGACTAAAGCTGAGACCACAGTATGGAATTTAAAAATATAATTTATCCCTAAATTAGAACACTTTTAAGAGAGAAAGGATGAGCTCAATAATTATACCAGAATAACTGAGATTCATTCATGCAACCTGGAATAGGAGATACCATTCATCAATTGACATTAATTTTATGAGATAGAGCCCATTATATCCTGGAGGAAGCAGCAGATTTCCTTCACTGAAATGGGCACTTTCTGGATGTCGATTTGCCTTCAGTATTCGGCAAGCTTCTACTAGCACCACTATTTATAGACATCCTAAATGCTTGTTCATCACCAGTGTCACAAACATCACCACTCCTGACCTGCAGACACATTACAGAGGAAGACATGAGGCTGTGGGTTCAGAGCCATTAGATGCATTGTTCTTTTATGTATTGGGGTCTTATAGAAAGATGGAATGGAATATTCAAGACTAAGTTATGTCACTAGCTGAGAGACGATATCTTCTGAAATTAGGGTTCCATCTCACAAGTTTCTCTGAAACAGTGCTAATATTTGCTGTAATTTCTCTTATAGTCAGAGTACCAGAGTTATGGATCAAAAAGATGGAGGTGACACAGCACCAGCTACTATTATACTTAATGACCTTCACTCAAAAGGTTGCTTATCTCCTTGATCTTAAGTTCTACTGGTTTAGAGATTTTAGTATCTAAGAGCAGAATGCTTCCTCCAGGGGAAATTGTAATGCACCCATGGAAAAAGAAATTTACCATTTGGAATTCTAATTCTAATTGGATTCCTCTATTATCTGGAGGCTGGACTCATATCATAAAGGCAAAAATGATTGCAGTTATGCAATGTGATTAGGGAAGAATTTATCTAGAGACCAGAGGATCTTCTGTAATTCCTTGTAGTACTGCCATCTTTGACAGTAAAACTTAATGGAAATATAAGCAACCCTGTTAAGGAAGGCCTCAAACTCCTTAAAAATGAGGGTTTAGTAACCCACCCAGTAAAAAATGCTGACTGGCTCACTTTCTGGCTGAGGGCAAAGGACACATGGAATGGAGGGTAGAGAAAGGAAGTGCTAAACATCAACTGTGACCACATGAAGCAAAGATGGTATTAGTGATCCGTGGGTCTTTTCGGTAAATTCTGTACATATTTATTACTGTCAAAACATTTTTTCTTCTCTTTTATTTTATATGTTATGTTAATAGTGATTAATTTAAAATTTACTTCTTAGGGGACTGGCCCCATGGTTCAATGGTTAAAGTTTTACATACTCCACATTGGTGGTCCAGATTTGTGGGTTCAGATCCTAAGCACAGACGTACTCCACTCATCAGCCATGCTGTGGAGGCATCTCATATACAAAATAGGAGAACACTGGCACAGAGGTTAGCTCAGGGCTAATCTTCCTCAAGAATAAAAAAGAAAAAAAGAGGAAGATTGGCAACAGATGTTAGCCTAGTGTGAATCTTCCTCATCAAAATAAATAAACAAATAAATAAATAAATAAATAAAATTTAGTTCTTAAATAACTGGATATTAATTTGGAATTAACTAGAAAGTCATAAACATCATCCAGAAAAGGACACAAAACTAATGGTACTTTGAGAAAAGGATGATCATGTCTTCATTTATAAATAGGAAACTTGCATTATGTTAGACGGAATGATGACACTGATGTTATTACTAGGTTTTTGTTTATTGTGGTAAAATATGATACAAGAAATATCAATAATCTAAGATACATAGATGATACCATCTTACTGACAGAAAGCAGCAATGAATTAAAATTATTTCTGATGAAAATGAAAGAAGAATGTGCCAAAGCAGGACTGTATTTGAAAATCAAGAGGACAAAAATAGTGACTACAGAAGAACTACTCAGTTTTAATGTAGACAATAAAGACACTGAATTTGTTCAAGATTTTGTTTACATTGGTTCAGTCATCAACTTAAATGAAGATTGTAATCAAGAAATCAAGAGAAGACTGAGACTTGGAAGAGCAGCAATGAAAGAATTAGGAAAGATCATCAAGTGTAAGCAAGTGTCATTAGAGACTAAGGCAAGATTATTCACACCCTCATATTCACAATTAGTATGTATGAATGCAAAAGCTGGACTGTGAGGAAGGATGACAGGGAAAAGCTAGATTCATTTGAAATATGGTGTTGGAGGAGAGCCCAACGGATACCCTGAACTGCCAGAAAATGAAAAAGAGAATCCTAGAGCAAATTAATCCTGAACTATTGCAGGAGGCAGAAATGATAAAACTGAGGCTGTCCTAATTTCAACACACCCTGAGAAGGCAGGATTCTCTGAAAAAGAAAAAGACAATAATGCTGGGTTAAGTAGAAGGCAGTAGGAAAAGAGGAAGACGAAACATGATATGGGTTGACTCCATAAAGAAAGCCACAGGTATGAGTCTACAGAAGCTGAATAGGGCTGTTGAGGACAGAACATTGTGGTCATCATTCATTCATAATGTCAGCAGGAGGTGGAGTTGACTTGAGGGCACATAACAATAAAATATGCACAAGATCATATTTATCATTTTAACCATTTGAAAGTGTACAATTCAGTGGTATTAAATGCATTCACAATGTTCTGAAACCATCACCATTATCTATACTAAAACTTTTTCATGATCCCTAACATAAACTCTGTACACACTAAACAATAACTGCTCATTCCACCTCCTGCTGTCTCTGGCAACGTCAATTCTGATTTCTCTCTCTATGAATTTGTCTATTATAGGAACTTCATATAAGTGGAACAATACAATATTATTTATCTTATTTGTAATATTTGTAATGTAATATTATTTGTAAGACAATATCCATCTGTAGCTTATTTCACTTACCATAATGTTTTCAAGGTTTCTACATGTAGGATGTATCAAAACTTCTTTGCTTTTTATGGGTGATTATTTTTCCATTGTATGTATACACCACACTTTGCACATGCATCCGTTGATGAACACACGGGTTGGTTCCACCTTTCAGCTATTGTAAATAATGCTACTTTGAATATCAATGTAAAAATAACTGTTTGAGTTAATGCTTTCAATTCTTTTGGATATATACCTATGAGTGGAATTTCTGGGTCATATAGTAGTTCTATGTTTAACTTTTTGAGGAATGACCAAACTGTCTTCTACAGAGGCTGCACCATTTTACATTCCCCCTGGAAATGCACAAGGGTTCCATATTCTCCAAATCTTCATCAACACATGCTACTTTTTAAATTATTATTATTATTATTGCTAACCTAGTCAATCTGAAGTGGTCTTTTATTGTGATTTTGACCTATATTTCCAATTGACTAGCAATGTTGAGAATATTTCCATGTGCTTATTGGTCATTTGTATATTTTCTTTGGAGAAATGTCTATTTCTTACATTTAGATAAAGTTCTTATGTTTAGGTCTTTGCTTCACTTTCAGTTAGTATTTCTATATGATATAAGGTACAAGTCCAACTTCACTTTTTACATGTAAATATCCAGTTTTCCCTGCACCATGATTGAAAAGACTGTACTTTTCCCGTTTAATAGTCTTGACACACTTGTCAAAAATCAATTGGCCATACATGTGAGAGGGATATATATTCTATTTCTGGGATCTATATTCTGTTCCACCTGTCTATATGTCTTTCCTTATGCCAGTGCCATAATGTTTTAATTAATTTAGCGTTTGCAGTAAGTCTGATGACAGGAAGTATGAGCACTCTGACTTTTTTCTTCTTTTCCAAGATTGTTTTGGATCCCTTCCAATTCCATGTGAATTTGAGAATTGACTTCCTCATTTACATAAAAAAGGCTGTTGGAAATATGATGGGGATTGCATTAAATCTGTAAATTACTTTGGATAGTACTGACATCTTAACAATGTTAAGTATTCCTAACCATGAACATAAGATGTCTTTCTATTGCTTTAGGTCTTCTTTAATTTCTTTCAGCAATGTTTTTTTAATTTTCAGCATACATATCTTTTACCTCTTCGTTTAGATTTATTCCTGGATATTTAATTCTATATGCTATTATAAATGGAATTGCTTTCTTAATTTCTTTTTTGAATTTTTTGTTCTTGGTATAGAGAAACACAATTGATTTTGGTGTGTTGAGCTTGTATGCGGCAACTTTGCTGAAGTAGTTTCTTAGCTTTAGTAGCTTTCCTGTGAGTTCTTTGGGATTTTCTATATATAAGGTCATATCATCTACAGAAAGAAGTGGTTTTAACACTTCCTTTCCAATTTGATGCCTCTTATTTTTTTCTTTGTCTAATAAATCTGGCTAGAAATTCTAGTGCCATGTTGATTGGCAGTTGTAAAAGTAAGCATCATTGTCTTGTTCTTAATCTTAAGGGGAACGCTCTCACCCTTCACAACTGCATATGTTAGCTGTGAGTATTTCACATATGGAATTTATCATATTGACGATTTTTCCTTCTATCCCTACTTTGTTGAATGTTTTTTTTAATCACACACGAGTGTTAGCTTTTGTCAAATGTCTTTTATGCATCAATTGAGAAGGCAATTTGATTTTTTCCTTTTCTATTAATATGATGTATTACATTGATTAATGTTGTTACATTGAACCATCTTGCATGAACAACTGGTCATGATAAATTATCCTTTTAGTCTGCTGTTGGATTCCATTTGCTAATATTTATTGAGGATTTTTATATCTTGGGTATCAGAGTAGTGTTGACCTCATAGAATAAGTTAGAATATGCTCATGCCTCTTTACTTTTTTTGCAATCATTTGAAAAAGATTGGTGTTAATTTTTTTTAAATGTTTGGTATAATTCAGTGGTGAAGTCATCTGCTCCACGAATTTTCTTTGTTGGGAAGTTCTTGAATACTGATTCAATGAGTTTTGGTGTTATATTATGATTCTCTATTTCTTCTTGAATTAGTTTATATAATTTGTGTGTTTCAGTAATTTTTTCCATTGCTTCTAGGTTATCTAATTTGTTCATGTTCACAGTATTTATTTACAATTCTTTTTATCTCTATAATATCTGTAGTAATGTAGCCAGTTTTATTTCTGATTATAGTTGTTGTCAACTTCTCTCTTTTTTTCTTTGTAAGTTTAGCTTAAAGTTTGTCAATTTTTTGGTTTCATTGATTTTCTCTATTGTTTTTCTCTTCTCTATTTTGTTTATCTCTGTTCTAATATTTATTTATTTTCCTTCTTCTCTAGTTTGGGCTTAGTTTGCTCTTCTTTTTCTAGTTTCTTGAGGGGTAATTTAGGTAATTGATCTGAAACCTTTCTCCTTTTTTAATGTAGGAATTTACAGCTATAAATTGCACTCTTAGCTGTGCTTTCACTGCATACTATAAATTTGGTATGTTCTGTTTACATTTTCATTTTTCAACTATTTTATAATTTCCCTTGTAATCTTTTGTTTCATCCATTGGTTGTTTGAGAATGTGTGTTTAATTTCCAGACTTTGTGAATTTTCCACTCTAACTTCTGTTATTGATTTCTATCTTCATCTTGCTGTGGCCAGAGAAGATACTTCAGATAAGACCTATCTTTTAAAATTTTCCAAGACTTGTTTCATCACCTAACGTATGATCTATCCTGGAGAATGTCCTGTGTGTATTTGAGAAGAAGGTGTATTTTGTTGTTATTGGGTGGAATGTTCTGTATATGTCTGTTAGGCAGTTTATTATTATATTGTTCAAGTGTTCTATTTCCTCACTTATTTTCTGTCTTGTTGTTCTGTCCATTATTGAACTAGAGGTATTGAAATCTCCAACTATTATTGTAGAGCTGTGTATTTCACCCTTCAATTCTGTCAATGTTTCATTCATATGTTTCAAGGATCTGTTATTAGATATGTAGATGTTTATAATTGCTGTATCTTATTGCTATATTAAACTTTTAATTAATATGTAATATTCCTCTTTGTCTCTTATAAATCATTTTTATTTAAAGCCTATTTTGTCTGATATTAGTATAGTCATCCCTGCTCTCTTTGATTATTATTTGAATGGAATATCTTTTCCCATCCCTTCATATTTCACCTATTTGTGTCTTTGGATCAAAAAATGAGTCTTTTGTAAGCAGAATATACTGTTATTTGTTTTCATTCTATCAATCTCTGTCTTTGTACTAAAAGGTTAAATCACTCATATTTAAAATTGTTACTAATAACTTTAGTAATAATAAGGGTCTTACTGTGGTCATTTTGTTATTTGTTCTTTGTATGCCTTGTAGTTTCTTTCCTCTCGTTTATTCCCTTACTGACATCTATTGTGTTTAGTTGATTTTTTGTAGTGAAATGTTTTAATTCCCTTATCATATCCTTTGTGTATAGAATATAGGTATTTTCTTCATGATTACCATTGGGAAACATTCACCATCCTGATCTATAATAATCTAATTTTAATTTATACCATCTTAACTTCAGTAACATACAAAATCTTTGTTCTTATATAGCTCTATGTTCCTTTCTTTTGCACTTAATGTCACAAACTAAATATATCATGGTGTGTCCAATAACATAGATTAATAACTGTTTTTATGGATTTGTCTTTTAAGTGATGTAGAAAATAAAAAGTAGAGTTAAAAACCAAAAGTACAATAATGATAGCTTTTATAATTGTCCATGTATTTACCTTTACCAGATATGTCTTCATTTCTCCTTCTTTTTTTTTTTTTTTTTTTGAGGAAGGTTAGCCATGAGCTAATATCTGCTGCCAATCCTCCTCTTTTTGCTGTGGAAAACTGGCCCTGAGCTAATATCCATGCCCATCTTCTCTAGTTTATATGTGGGATGCCTGCGACAGTGTGGCTTGACAAGCACTGCATAGGTCTTCACCAGGGATCTGAACTGGTGAACCCTGGGCCACCGAAGTGGAACGTGAGAACCTAACTGCTGTGCCACTGGGCCAAACCTGTTTCTCCTTCATTTTTGAAAAATAATTTTGTCAGATACAAAATTTTTGATTGACAAATGATTTTTCTTTAAGCACTTTGAATATATTCACCCATTGCCTCCTGGCTTTCAAATTCTCTGATAAAAAAATGGGCTGATAATCTTATTGAGGATTCCTTTTATGTGACAAGTTTCCCCTCATGCTGCTTTCAGAATTCTCTCTTTGGCTTTTGACAGTTTTGTACAATGTGTCTCACTGTAAGTTTTCTTGATTTGTCCAACTTGAAAATCAATTAGTTTACTAGATTTTAGATTAATGGCTTTCACCAAATTTGGGATATTTTCAGCCATTATTTCTTCAATATTATCACTACCCCTTTCTTCTTTTTCTGAGACTCCCATACAATGGATGTTGGTCTTTTTGATGTCATCTCAAACATCCCTTATGCTCTCTTCACTTTCTTCATTCTTTCTTGTCTATGTTTTTCAGACTCAATAATTTCATTTGTCTTTTCTTCAAATTCACTTTTTTGCCTGCTCAAATCTGCTTTTGAACCTCTCTGGTGAATTTTTCATTTCAGTTATTGTGTTTTTTGCCTCCAGAATTTCTTTTTGTTTCATTTTCAAAATTTCTATCTTTTTATTGGTATTCTCATTTTGTTCATACATAATTTTCATGTCTTTGTTCATGTCATACTTCAGCTCTTTCAGCACCTTGAAGACAATTTTTTTAAAAGTCTTTGTGTAATAACTATGACATTTGGTCTTCATCATGAACAGTTTCTGTTGATTTATGTTCTTCATTAAATGGGACAAGATTTTCTGTGTTTTGTTTATTTATTTGTTTGCCCTGTGATTTTATTGTTGCTGAAAACTGGAGGCGTGAATCTTGTAATTTTGTAATTCTGGGAATGAGATTCTCCCTCTTCTGCAAGATTTGTTTTCTTCTTCTTTTTTTTTATTTTAGTGTTGAAAGTGTCTGTATTCTGAGGATCAGGCTGGGACAAAAGCTTAAGGTCTTTTCAGGTCTTTTCAGAGTCATAGGCTTTTCCTTTAAACCCCATGGAAAACCCTTCAACTATAGGAGAAGGAACAATGGGAGTTAGCCTCTCTGCTTGCACTTCATCCATTAAAACCAGCAATTAGCAATCAAAACACACAAACCTGACATCTGGAGGACAAGTTCTATATTCTCTACCTTTTCTCCAGCAAACTGCTCCAAGAACATGGCATAGCTGTTTGTCATGGGGGCTGGGATATAGGAAATGGATAGCTTCTGAAATTGAGTAAATTTAACCACAATTTACCAGCCAAGCTGTAAGTATTCAAATGGACTTTATAATTCCAAAATAGTTACTTCAGACAGTTTGTGCCAGTACAATTGTTTTCTAGGTGAAAAGATAGATTCCTAGTGCTTCCTACTCCACTATCTTCCCTGACATCATTCCCTGCTTGATTTTAAGTATGAGAAGAAAGATTCATTTGGATGTCAAATAGCCAAAAGTGGATTGGAAAATATGACAATGTCATTTGCCATCCATATCATTCCCTTCTAGTACATCCTTGCTTTAGAGTCTGAAAACTAAAATTTACCTTTTTAATACTCCCTTGAGGCAAGGACTCTGTAAACAAATGGCTGCATTTTATTTTTATCTTTTTGGATTTAGCAGAGGAAATTGAAGCAAACACTATATTATATCTGCTTTTGCTGTTTGTCATTATCAGCAAGGGGAATGTCATGGTCTTTTTCTGCAATGTGTCTCTAGTTTCCTGGGTAGTAAAATTAGAGTTTCGGTGTCCTGTCACCAACACTTATGTTAATGTTGGTAGCTGCAACAGTTTCTTGGATCATAAATTGGGCAATGGATTTGAGTTTGGTAGTTCGTGTTATCCCCCATTCTAGGCTGCAGCAGTATGTCAGTTCTCTGAGGTTTGCCAAAGGTCTTCCAACACAACCTCCTCCAGTGTTTCTGATGATCTTAATAAGCATCATCATTTGTGTTAAATCCTTTCCTACTAACACTCACATGGGATCTGTTTCCTGAAATGAATCTTATTGGCACATGTGCGATAAATGAAACAAATAGATGTATTATGATCTCTAGAAACAGCACAGAGGAAGAAGTAATTTATGCTATTGAATCTTCTTCATTCCATGTAAATTATTAACCAAACTTTTGAGTGCATCAGATAAAATACCAACATTGAGCTCTATTTCTAGAGATTTTGTTTCCAGATAGTGGTAATTTAGAGCTTGTATATCTCCTTTCTGATCTAGCTTTGTTAGAAACTCTGCCCAATAAGAGAATTCTGTATTGGATATTGGCAAGTTGATCCCATGAGCTATCTTTTTATAAGAATAAATTCTAATTTAATAGAGATAGGAAAAATGAGTCACTTGAAGTCACATTACTTGCCTAAAAGTATTGAGTTATTATTCCAATTTTTTCTTAATTCTCTACTCCAGTTCAGGAAACAGAGGACTATACATATATGTTTCCTGAAATTTCATCTTTTCAATCTGGACACAGTGCCTGGCTGCTTAATATAACTGATCAGTAAATGTTAACAAATTTTACTACTATCACTATATGTATTTTCACAAATCAGTGCAAAAAGCCCTCACCTTCCCATTTTCAGAGTGACTTGTGTCTTTCACTTGCTTAAAATTGGGAAAAAAAATAGGCTTATGCTCAAAATAGCTTGCTTTCTAATTTGATATTGCAGAACCCAGAATTTCTGCCTAAAGTGTTTGGAGTAAAATCTGTATATCATAGGCTGTTAAACATTAATCTAGCAAAATAATTAAGTTGAATGGTTGAGCATAATTTTATTAATTTACTGTTTGCTGTTGTTTAATGCAGGTTATGTTTCATTCTACCTACCACCAATGTCTTCTCCATTTTTGTATGTGTGTGTGTGTGTTTAACTGAGTATGACTTTGATTCTAGGATTCGTTGGTCATTTTTGTTATACAGAGATTGATTATAGTGGAATTTGGATAACATAGTATTTGTTTTTTATACATTGCCTTATAGTTTTAACTTTTTTCTCACATAATCCTCACAACAACTCTATAATGTAGCTAGATAAGTTATTCATTATCTCCATTTTACCAATGAAGATGGCAAAGTTATACAGATGAAGCAATTTACTCAGGGTTACACAATTCAATATGATAGAGTAAGACCCTGGCCTTCACCTCCTGATTCCTAGTCTAATGCTTCCTCTTATTATTACACTTCTTTCTGGGAGTTCCTGGCTTGCTAAGTGTTATTGGGACCCCTGCAACCACAAAGAGAGAAGACAAAGATGTGGAGTTCTGAATAAGCTATGCCACATTCCAATGCTTTTCCTGCCTTTCAATTTGAAGTTATGGAACAGCCATGCATCAGTGTGCTCTGTGCAGGGGGAATAATAGAGATAAAGAAGAGAGCAATAAAAGAAAAAATTAAGTAGAACAAAAAGTGATAGTGCTTGAAGATACAAGATTCTTTCAGCTAAACCTGAGTATACTTTAAGAGACAGAGAAAGGAAGATGCTTATGTAAAACACTTTTCCAAATATACGTATTTAGCGTTTACAAGGTTTGAAGTAATTCTAGGCTAAGAAGTATTCTTCTGAAATAACATTTTGAAAATTAAAGAAAACAACCTCTAGTAATCAACTAAAGAAATGATCCCTGAAAGTAACATCCATTTGTGATAAAAACTCTCAACAAAATAGGTATAGAAGGAAAGTGCCAAAACATAATAAAGGCCATATATGACAAACCTATAGCCAACATCATACTCAATGGTGAAAAACTAAAAGCTATTCCTCTAACAACAGGAACAAGACAAGGATGCTCACTCTCACCACTCTTATTCAACATAGTGTCGGAAATCCTAGCCAGAGAAGTTAGGCAAGAAAAAGAAATAAAATATCCAAATGGAAAGGAAGAAGTGAAACTTCCACTATTTGCAGATGACACAATTCTATATATAGAAAACCCTAAAGAATCCACCAAAAAAACTGTTAGAAATAATTAATGAATACAGTAAAGTTTCAGGGTACAAAATCAACATACAAAATTCAGTCACATTTCTATACACTTAGAATGAACTAGCAGAAGGGGAAATCAAGAATAAAATGTCATTATAATTACAAGGAAGAGAATAAAATACCCAGGAATAAATTTAACCAAGGATGTGAAAGACCTATACACTGAAAACTATAAGACATTGTTGAAATAAATTGAAGAATATACAAAGAAATAGAAAGATATTTCAAGCTCATGGATTGGAAGAATAAACATAGTTAAAATGTCCATGTTACATAAAACGATCTACAGATTCAATGCAATTTCAATCAGAATCCCAATGATATTTTTCACAAAAATAGTAAAAAGAATCCTAAAATTTCTATGGAACAACGAAGGCCCTGAATAGCCAAAGGAATCTTGAAAAAAAAGAACAAAGCTTGAGGCATCACACTCCCTGATTTCAAAATATACTACAAAGCTATAGTAATCAAAACAGTATGGTACAGGCACAAAAACAGACACACAGATCAGTGGAACAGAATTGAGAGCCCAGAAATAAACTCACACATCTATGGGCAGCTAATCTTTGACACAGAAGCCAAGAGCAAACAGTGGAGAAAGGAAAGTCTCTTCAATAAATGATGTTGGGAAAACCGAATAGCCACATGCAAAAGAATGAAAGCAGACCATTATCTTACACCATACACAACAAATAACTCAAAATGGATTAAAGGTTTGAATGTAAGATTGGAAAACATAAAACTCCTAGAAGAAAACATAGGCAGTGGACTCTTTGACATTGGTCTTAGCATTATCTTTTTGAATACCATGTCTCTTCAGGCAAGGGAAAGAAAAGAAAAAGTAAACAAACGGGACTACATTAAACTAAAAGCTTCTGCATAAGAAAGGAAACCATGAGCAAAATGAAAAGACGACTTGCCAACTGGGAGAAAATATATATCATATGTAAACCATATATCCAATAAGGGGTTAATATCCAAAATATATAAAGAACTCATACAACTCAATAATAAAATAACTTGATCAAAAAATGAGCAGAAGATATAAACAAAGAAGCTATATATATAGCCAACAGGTACATGAAAAGATGTACAACACTAGCTATTAAAGAAATGCAAATCAAATCCACAATGAAATAGCACCTCATGCTTCTCAGAATGGCTGTTATTAAAGAAAAGAAATGTGTTGGAGAGGATGTGGAGAAAAGGGAACACTGATTCACTGCTGGTGGGAATGCGAACTGCTGCAGCCATTATGGAAAACAATATGGAGATTGATCAAAAAAATGAAAATAGAAATACCATATGACCCAGCTATTCTACTACTGGGTATTTATCCAAAGAACATGAAAATACTAATTCTAAGAGATATATGCACCCCTATCTTCATTGTAACAATATTCACAATAGCCAAGATTTGAAAGTGAACTAAGCGTGCATCAACACGGGACCGGATAAAGAAGATGTGGTATGTATATACAATGGAATGCTACTCAGTCATAAAAAATGAAATCATGCCATTTGTGACATGTTGAATGGAACTTGATGATATTATGCTAAGCGAAATAAGTCAGATGGAGAAAGACAATTACCATATAACTTCACCCATACATGGAAGATAAACAAACAAACAAACAAATTATATGGAGAACAGATTGTTGGTTACCAGAGGGGAAGGGGGTGAGGGTATGGCAAAAGTGGTATATGGGCACATGTGCATGGTGATGGATGGGAACTAGTCTTTTGGTGGTGAACACAATGTAGTCTATACAGAAGTGAAAATACAATGATGTACTCCTGAAATTTACATAAACTTATAAATGAATGTGACCTCAACAAGATAATATTTTAAAAACTCACAATGAAAATTAAGATAGACTTATTTTCCAATTTCCAAGATTTATTCAATATGAAGGCATTGATATAGTAAGCCATCAGATGAATTTTCTCAGCATACCTGTGCTATAGTCTGAACTTACAAATATGCTTCCTTACCTGCTTGTTTCTCTCTTTGATTGATTTATATGCTCAACATTTCTCTTCAGGCATCATAAACATTTGGTTCAATCAATAAAGTTCAATAAATGAATACTTATTGAAAGTTTGCCATTACCCAAAAAAAGCCTGTGGAATAAAAAGACCATTGAAGATTAATATTTTGTCGATCTTAACCATATATTTATATGGTGTATATATCCTTTACTATATATGTACATGTATGTATATATGTAATATGTTATATATTATTTCTTTTTCTTTTCATCTTTTAATTTTATATTTAAAATTCTGATAGAAAAATTTTGTTTTATTATATTCTTATAAGGTTATTTTTATAGTCTCAATATAGACTTTTTCATTATGATTTCTTGCCTTTTTAGTCATTTTCTATTTCATTCAGCTGTTTCAGATCTATCATTTCCCTCCTCATCATAAACATTTCACTGAATACCTTAACATTCTTATTCACATTCAAAGTTCAATATTGTGAGTAGAGGTTTATGGGTTGACATATTGATTTGGGAGAATAGCAAGCCTAGCCCCTCAGGCAGGATTTAAAGAATGACATTGATTTAGAGGTATTACCTTGGTCTACAGACTGCACCAAATATAACTGAGCAGACTTTGGCCAACGATTCTGGATCACTCATGGCACAAAATGCTCTATTTTCAAAAGGAAAATGATAGTACCAGAAAATCCTTATGGCCAGGCTTGCTTCATCTGTGTTTAAGAAAATCTATATAGGGAATCCCATTATGATCATAATTATAATGAGGATGGGCTTTGTAATCCTGCTAACTGAAATCATTGCGCACACATGTGTTCCTGGACTGCATCCCGCATACCTCTCTAGTGATAGGAGCTCCTACTGCATCAACTCACCTTCTCTTCAAGACAATGCTGCAAACACGTTGACATGCTTTTTTGTACAATTTTCTTTCTGTTTCTTTTCCTTTTTTTTTCTTTAGGCCCATGCTATCCTTCGGACAGAAAAGCAGAATGTGATAAGATCAGTCTTTGCCTTCTTAGTTGCAGTCATCTTTAAATCCTTCCTCTTAAGAGGAAAACAATGTTTATGAATCATAAGTTGACAGACATAATTTTGCCTCCCAGTAAATTTATATTCAATCTATGAAATTGATCCCATCCAAAATCTTGTTGCTATACTTTTATTAATTTTGACTAAAGAGTTGCAGGAACAAAGGCTGTAGGTTAGCCCAGTATTGCACACAGACTGGAAATAAGCCACAGAAGTATTTTTCAGTCCTCCATTATCTACTTAACCAGACTGCCCATGTTGTGTTGACAAAGGTAGCTCTTGCATATGCACTTATCCTTAAAAAAAACCTACTTTTGAAAACTGCATTTGAAAATTCTAATGATTATTTTCATGGATAACTTCTTCTTTATTGCATGGGTTAGGAAATTGTAAATAAATTTTGAAAATTCTTCTTGACTGAAAATGCATTACTAAGAGAACACTGATTAGTGGAATTGTCATAGATTGTTTTTCCACAGTGAACACTTGAGAACTGTCTATTATATTTACTCATCAGCTGAGATCTGAGAACATAGAATAATGCATAAATATAAGGAGGTGCAATTCAGGTTCTGCAGTGAAATTATATAAAACTGGATAACTAAAAACTATCATTTTTGTTCTAAAAATGCCTCACTATAATGCAGAGATTAAAATATTTTGAAGAAAGATGAAATAGATTTATAATGAGAACTTCCTAAACCAACTTCCCTTCAGGAAGGGAACTATTGTGCTCCCTTTGAACACAATACTCACATCAGATACTTATATAAAAACTCGTCTTTTGAATATGAAAACATGTCAGCCAGAGTTGTAGTCTTGGGAAGTAAAGAAATTAATAAGTAAAGCTTTTTTTTAAGAGAAGATAAGAAAAGAACACAATCATGTATAGTATAATTTCATGTAGAGAATAGGCTCTGAAAAAAATTATTTTATGAAAGGTTGGAGAATAACCATAGTGATATGGGTCACAGCTGTAATATAAGACTGATCAGAGAAGGCCTCTGTGAAGAGGTGTTAGGTCAGGAGAGACTCAAATAAGTGACAGATGTGACTCATGTGGATATCTAGAGGAAAAGATATCTAGGAGCCACAAATGGAAAGAACCTAAGGCAAATATGAGTTTAGTGTGTTTGATAAGCAGGAAGGAAGCCAAGTGAAAGTGAAGAGGGAGACATAAGAAAGGGTGAGATCCTGAAGAGCCTTCCTGCCCACAGCAAGAACTTTGAATTTTATTTTAAGTGTGGTGAGACATTGTTAAATTATTTTGGAAAAGGGGAATTAATTGCCTGATTTATTATAAAGATAACTTTGACAATACAGTCCTTTATCTGAATGAAATATTTCCAAATTTTAAAGAGTTTATTCGTTTTCTTTTTTTAATTGCAGTAACATTGGTTTAAAACATTATATAAATTTCAACTGTACATCATTATATTTTGATTTCTGTGCAGATTACATTATGTTCACCACCCAAAGACTGATTAAAATCAATGACCACACACACGTGCATAACCACACCTTTCACACTCCTCCCTGCCCCCTTCCCCTCTGATAATGAGCAATCCAATCTCTGTCTCTATGTGATTGTTTGTTGTTGCTTTTATCTTCTAATTAAGAGTGAGATTATACAGTTATTTACTTTTCCCCTTTGATTTATTCTGCTTAGCATAATGCCCTCAAGCTCCTTCCATGTTGTCACAAATGGCCAGATTTCATCATTTCTTATGGCTGAGTAGTATTCCATTGTTTGTAAATACCATCCATTCTCCCTTGATAGGCACCTAGATTGCCTCCCGGTCTTGGTTACTGTGAATAATGCTGCAGTGAACATAAGAGTGCATGTATCTTTATTCATTTGTGTTTTTCAGTTCTTTGGATAAATACCCAGCAGTGGGATAGCTGGATCATAAGGAATTAGGAAGCTTCCCCTCCTCTTCAATTTTCTGGAAGAGTTTGAGAAGGATAGGTGTTATGTCTCCTTTGAATTGTTTGGGAGAATCCACCAGGACAGCTATCTAGTCCTGGACTTTAATTTTTGATTACTGTTTTGATCTCCTTACTGGTGATTGGTTTATTCAAATTCTCTATTTCTTCTTGATTTAGTTTTGAAAACTTGTGTGATTGTAAGAATTTATCCATTTCTTCCAGAGTATCCGATTTGTTGGCGTATAGCTTTCCACAGTATTCTCTTGTAATCTTTTGTATTTCTGATGTCTCCATTGTAATTTATCCTCTTTCTTTTCTGATTTTATTTATTTGAGCCATCTTGCTTTTTTTCTTGGGGAAGATAGCTAAAAGTTTGTCAATTTTGTTTATCGTTTCAAAGAACCAGCTCTTGGTTTCACTGACTTTTTCTATTTTTTTTTTTTTTTTTTTTAGTCTCTTTCATTTATTTCTGCTCAGATTTTTATTATTTCCTTACTTCTACTGATTTGGGGCTTTTTTTCCCCTTCTTTTTCCAGTTCCTTTAGGTGTACTGTTAGAGTGTTTATTTTAGATTTTTTGTTCATTTGTTGACTTAGGGCTGTATTGCTATAAATTTCCTTCTTAGAACCACTTTTGCCATATCCCATAAGTTTTGGCATGTCGTTTTGTTCATTTTCATGTTTCCCAGTAACTTTTGATTTCTTCTTTGATTTCTTCATTGACACAATCATTGTTCAGTAGAATTTTGTTTAATCTCCACATATTTGTCACTTCTATTGCTTTTTTTCTGTAGTTTATTTCCAGTTTCATACTGTTGTGGTCAAAAAAGATGCTTGGTATTATTTCAGTCTTCTTAAATTTATTGAGACTTGTTTTGAAGCATAATAGGTGATCAGTCCTGGAGAATGTTCCGTGTGCCTTTGAAACAAATCTGTATTCTCTGGTGTTTCGATCCAATGTTCAATAGATATCTACTAAGTCCATCTGGTCTAATGTGCTGTTTAAGGTCAATGTTTCCTTCTTGATCTTCTGTTTGGATGATCTACCCATTGGTGTAAGTGGAGTGTTAGAGTCCCCACTATTGTTTGTTACTGTCTATTTCTCCTTTTATGTCTGTTAATAATTCCTTTATATATTAGGTGCTCCTAAGTTGGGTGCATAGATATTTACAAGTGTTACATACTCTTGTTGGGTTTTTCTCTTTACCATTATATAGTGCCCTTCTTTGTCTCTCAGTAGTTTTTATTTTAAAGTTTATTTTGTCTGATGTAATTATTGCTACTCCAGCTTTGTTTTCATTGCTATTAGCATGGACTACACTTTTCCCATCCCTTCACTTTCAGTGTGTAAGTGTCTTTAGGTCTGAAGTGTGTGCAGTGACATTTAAAGTAGCTATTGATAAGTATATACCTATTGCCATTCTTTTACTTTTTTCTGGGTGTTTAGTAGTTCTTCTGTATTCCTTTCTTCTTCTCTTGCTTTCTTCCTTTGTGGTTAGATCGCTTTATTTAGTATTATGTTTGAGTTCCTTTCTCTAATTTTTTGTGTATTTATTATAGGTTTCTGATTTGTGATTTTGAGGAGATTCATAAGTAATAACCTACATATATATAATGTATATCAAGTTGATGGTCTCCTTAGTTTGAACTCTTGCTAAAAGTTCAACTCTTTTACTTGCTTCTTCCCACATTTTATGTTTTTGATATCATATCTAACCTCTTTGTGTGTGTGTGTACCCATTACCTTCGTATGATGAAAATATGCAATTTTAGTACTTTTCTCTTTTGACCTTCATGTTATCTTCATAGGTGGTTGATCTGCTACCTTTACTGTATTTTTGCCTTTACCAGTGATTTATTGTTGGGTTTTTTTGGTAACTTTCTTATTCTTTTTGTGGTCTTCTTTCTCACTTCAATAAGTACCTTTAGCATTTCTTGTAAGACTGGTTTCTTGGTGATAAACTCCTTTAATATTTGCTTGTCTGTGAAATTCTTTATCTCTCCTTCCATTCTTAATGAGAACCTTGCTGGGTAGAGTGTTCTTGGCTGCAGATTTTTTCCTTTCAGCACTTTAAATATATCATGCCACTCCCTTCTAAGCTGTAAGGTTTCTGCTGAGAAGTCTGCTGATATCCTTAAGGTGTTCCCTTTGTATGTACTTTGTTGTCTTTCTCTTGTAGCTTTTAGGATTCTCTATCTTTAATTGTTGACATTTTAATTATAATGTGTCTTAGTGCGGGCCTCTTTGGATTTATCTTGTTTGGTGCTCTCTGTGCTTCCTGTACCTGGATGCCTAATTCCTTCCTTAGGTTAGGAAAGTTTGCAACTATGGTTTCTCCAGATAGATTCTCTGCCCCTTTGTCTCTCTCTTCTCCTTCTGAGATAGCTATAATAGGAATGTTAGTGTGCTTGATGTTGTCCCAGAGATCCTTTAGACAGTTGTCATTCTTTTTAATTCTTTTTTGTTTTATCTATTCAGCTTGGGTCATTTCCTCTAGTATTTCATCCATATTACTGATCCGTTTTTCTGTATAATATCCTCTGCTATTGCGTACCTTTACTGAATTGTTTTATTTCCAGTATTGTATTCTTCATTTCTGATTGGTTCTTTTTTATGTTTTCCAATTCTTTGTTGATGTTCTCACTGAGTTCATCTATTCTTCTCCCAAGATCAGTGAGTATCCTTATGACTTTTGTTTTGAGCTCTTTGTCAGGTAGGTTGTTTATTTCTGTTTCATTCACTTTTTTTGGGGGGGGGGTGGTTATGTTCTGTTCCTTTACTTGGAACTTATTCCTTTACCTCCTCATTTTGCCTCTTTCTCTGTGCTTATATCTATCTATTGGGTAAGTCAGTTGTGTCTCCTGATCTTGGAGAGATGACTTTATGTAAGAGATGCTTTATGAGGCCCAGCAGTGTGCTTCCCTTTAGTCACCATTTCCAAATATTCTGGGGGTGGCCTCTGTGTGAGCTACATATGTCTTTCTGTTGTGGCAGGCTTACTCTTGCTGCAGGTACTCAGCGAGGCTAGGCTGTCCCTCTGGCCAGCTGGTTCCAATGCTCAGCTGCTTGTCACTGCTATGAACCCTTCAGTCACTTTATCAGGCATGGGGAGCCCCTGCACAGTTGGATGCAAGATCTAATAGCACATTCCTGTTGCAGTTTTTCTGTTAAGTGACTAGGCCCCCCAGCGTGGCTGATTGCTAGGCCCAGGGACTTATAATTGCTGTAGGCCTTTGGCTTACAAGGCTCCTGTCAGCTCTGTTGGGATTGTAGCTGAGTGGGGCTGGCCCCAGGCATGGGAACACCCAATTGTTTTAGGCTTTGGAATGTGGGGCTGATCCTCTATGTAGTTGTTTGAGAAGCACAAGTCTTCTGTAGCTGACAAGGTCCACCACCCAGAAGGCCACACACACTGTCAGTACAGTCCTGCCCCATGCATGTGCCTCAACTCTCTGAGGTGGACCCAATTGCCCCACTGCAGAAGCCCCACACAGTCCACAAATGCCCCACACACTCCCTGCTCTTCTTGCATGTCCTGACCCCCAGAGGTGGGCCTACTTGCCCAGCTGCAGAGGATACAGGCACTCAGCCTATTCAGGCTAAAAAGTTGCCTGAAGGCTTGCTGTTGGGTGGGGCCAGTTCCTAGGCAGTCTGCCCTGGTTTAGCTGGATTAAATTAGTGCTCTAGCGTGTGGGGCAGATCCTAGGCTAACAGGCCAGTGGAAGAAATCCAATCTCGTCTGCCAGCATCTGTGTCAGCATGCTTGTATAGGTCAAAATAATGGCTGCTCTCAATGTCTCAGTCCCTGGGGAAGTCTCACCTCTCACTGAGATGCACCCAGAACCTATCAGGTAAGTTTCTTTTCACCAAAGAACTGTGCACCTTCTTTCTGGTGATTTTAGGTTAGTTTCTGAAATGAGTGAATTTATGCATGGGCCCTTTAAAAGCCAGCTTTTTCCCCTTATGTTAGATAGCTTTTCTGGGAGTATTTCCTATTGTTGTTAGTAGCCAGAAGAAACAGATATTATGACGCTCATCTCAGTTATGCTGTGTCCAAAGGATGCTTAGAGTGGGAAAACTCCCTCACTCAGGTCCCACACTCCTCCAGGGAAAGCTTGCTTACCTTAGGATTGCTCCCACCCAGCCATGAAGCACCACAGCTTGCAAAGGTGGCTTTTATTCTCTCCAGAAAGGAATTTCTGCCTCTTCCACCTCAGTCAGGACAGTCCATTGTTGTGGGAGTTCTTATCCAGTTTTTAGTTCTCTCTCAGGGATAATTGTTCCAACAGTAGTTGTCAATTTTTTGTTTCCATGAGATGAGGTGAGTTCACAGTCTGTCTATGCTGCCATCTTGACACCAACCCTTTAAAGAGTAACTTTCTACATGTGAAGTAGGGGGTAGGCAGGAGTAAAGGCAGAAAGACTGGTTGGGAGGGAATTTTAGTGACAGTGATAAATAATTAGGGCATGGACTATGGTGTAAGACATGGTAGTAGGGAGAAGTGGTCAAATTTGGTATATTTTCTGAAGATAAAACTTACTGATCTTAAAATTTTTAGGTTGTGAGAAATCAAAACAGTAACAATATTTTTATGTATTTTTTTCTGAGCAGCTTGATGAATACCAGTGACATTTAGCAAAATGAAGAAGACAAGAAGAGTGGCTTGGGGGTCAGTAGGGACAAAGGAAAGGAGAAAAGAGAGTGTGAAAACAAGGGTTTTGATGTAATGATGTTAGGCTTGGGTTGTTTATTAGATTTCCAATTGGATATGTTGAATAGGTAGGGAGATATACTGTTCTGAAGCCCTGGTGAGAAGTTTGGCTACAGATATAAACTTGGGCACCATTACATTACACCTATGTTAGTATATACTTGACATTTGAAGCTGTAGAACTGGGTAAGATTATGTAAAGATGAGTGTAGACTGAGAGTTCTGAAAATCCAGGTATGGAGCACTGTGTACTCCAACATTTTGAGGGTAGGAAAATAAAGATACCGCAAAGAAAACTGAGAAAAACACAATGATGTAAGAATACAAACAGAAGATTACAGTGTTTTGGACAGCAAGTAGACAAAGTGTTCCAAGAAGGAAGAGTGTCAGATTTTAACCATATGACATCATTGGAAATTTTGGCAGATATTGTTTCAATAAAGAAGTGGTGACTGTAGCCTGAGTGAAATGAGCTCAAAAAAGAATGGGATTTTCTTCAGTGGTTAGGATTAAAAAAACACAGAATACCTTTTCTTCTCTCCTGACAATAAAAAAAATCCAGACAAAATCAAAAGAATACTTTTGTGTGTGTTTGTGATTACTATATTTTCAATAGACAACACTCTTTTGAAGTGAATTACTGATCTTTAGAGAAAAGAATGGCGTTTTGACATTGGATGGAGGGGAGACTTGAGGAGAAAGTAAAATGGCTATTTCCCTACCTGCACTGTATTTCAGCACTGGAAATAAGTGTAAAGGTGCAGTGCTTATGTTTTAGAGTGCATGAGTTGCCTCTTAAGAGGTCAAGTTATGGAAGATGCTAGAAATGTCTTCAGGTGGATGAAGCAAGTAAATGTCCCCAGTCTACTCATGGCCTGTGGGTGATTTTTAGTTAAGAAACTGCCCTTCTTGACTTTTTAAATTTTATCCTACTCATCCAAATTCATTTACCGACTGCTTCCTGTTTTATCTCCTCAAAATACAAACCAGTTCACAGTATATTACTTAATCATTTAGTACTGAGATGCTGTATGGAGGCTGAAAGCACAGTCACTCTCCTCTCAGCTCAAAGATAAAGTAGTAAAAAAAGCTAGTTTCACTGAAAGATAACACCAATAATTGGAAATTATATGCTTACAGTATAACGCAATATCAGAATTAATGATTACTGACAGCTCATTTCTTCACATTCTTCTAATATTTATCATGTGATTTTATGATATATATTATATATTATATATTATATATTATATATATACTATAGAAACTGTGAATATTTGGTATTTTTTTCTACAAATTTATTGCTTGCATCTAGATATTGCGAAAGAATGCGGTGGAAAGATGAGAGTATTCACATGAAACACTCATCTAACGGTTAAAGCATAAGATGTGAAATTAGTGGTTGAGACAATTCATTCAAATTCAGAAATTTATTGAGAGCTAATTGCATTCCAGGCTGTGTGCATTCACAACTGCACTTGAAGAACTCACAGTCTAGACTGGGAGAAAGGTATCTAAACTAAATATTTCAATATTGCTCACTAATATTTGTATCTGAATAAAAGGAAGGTAAACCTAATCCAATCTTCAGAGTTCTAAGGAGTCATTTAAAAAGAAATGATACCCAAACCAAATCCTTACAGATGAATAGATGTTAGACTGGTCCAGGACATTTGATAGTCTTAGAAGAAGGGATGGAAGAAGGGACTGTGGTTAGAGGTTACAGCATGAAAAAAGTCATGGGTCTTGAACCAGTTTTGATCATTTTATTTCCTGTCTAATTCCTCAAATGGCTCACTCTTTCCAGAACTAACGTTCATACCAATCTTCCTCTATTTTTTAGTATGTGGGCCACCAGAACAGCACAGCCACTAATGGAGTGGTCTAGGTCCGTGCCCAGGAGCTGAACCTGGATCGTCAAAGTGGAGTGCACTGAACTTAATTAACCACTAGACCACCAGGGCCGGCCCAATGGCTGACTCTTCACATGACAAAGTTAAGTTCAACTTAGTTCAGCATCTAGCGTCCTATAGCGTCCTATAATTTTGGGTCACAGCTCATTTTTCTAAATTTATCTCACTGTTCTTTTTCTACAAAGATATGTATAATCAAATTTACTCCTGCTTACGAGCCTTGCCCTATCTTGGCCTTTGAGACTTTGCTTATTAGTAAAAGAATAAGGAAGAATTTGTCTTCAATATTACATGTCTCATTTCTACTAATTCTTAACATAACACATAATCTTTGGTGAGTCCCCAAAAAGCCTTGTAAGCCCAGTCTACTGTTTTTCTGTTATTTATAAATCTTACTCTGGCTGGATTGCCTGGCTTAACAACTGCCTCTACCTTTAAGTAACTGTGTGACCTCAGCTAAATTACTTGACCTCTATGATCTCAGGTTACTGATTTATACAATAGAGATATTAAAAGTCTCTATCTCAAAGAGATTTTTGGTGGTGCATATTATTAAGCTTATTTTGAAAGTTAAATATATTAATAAACATTGAATAAAGTACATAGAAATTGCTATGAACTTGTGTTGCCATAATTTTTCCTACAGCTCTTAGATCGTGACTTCCACATATTAGGAAATTAAAGTTTGACAGGTTATGTGTGCTAGATCAAGTTAGGTAGCTGATTTAGGAAGACTGGATAGTGCACGAAGTCAGATAAACGCAAGGTTCATATCCAAACTTGATCATTAACTGATTGTGTGACCTTGAGTGTTTCACTAAACCTCAATGACTCAGTCTTCTTATCTATAAAATGAGTACAATACAACTTTCCTAAAATGAAAATTAAATGAAGTTTTAAATCTAATAAATCAATTAAGTGAAAATTAAATGAATAGTTCATCAAATTAAATGAATTTTTATAGTGCATGAGACATCATGACTCACAAATAATGGGCACATAATAAATAACTTTATCATTGTCATTATATTTTATTTAATTGTATCACTAATAATGGTAGTAATAATCATAATTAAGTGATATACACCCTAGAAGACAATGTGTCTGTAGGGTTATAAGATACCTTTGTAGTCTTACACTTTAGGGTTTGAACCCCACCTTTAAGAGCAGAGCTTTGAAAGTTATTTTACCTCTCTGAATATCAGTTTTCTCTTTTTTGACAGGTAGAAAATAATATCTACCTCCCAGCATTTTTTGAGGATGAAATAAGATAGTCTTTATAAATATCTTAATACCTAAGAGGAAATCAATAAACTTTGTATAATCAATATCATGGTCCTAGAAAGAGAAGCAAAATGATCTGATTTTTATTTCCAAATCTACTACTCTACCAGTTGGGTGATTTTAAGAAAATCATTTAATTTCCTTGTTTAAAATATAAGTGAATTAAACTAAGTTATCCCAACATTTTGTGGTAGATATGGTAGATTGGTGCTCAATATTCATTCTACCCTTCTTGTAGTGCACATTTCCCATACTCCAGGTTAGGATTGAATTTACTCAACTGTGACAACTGTGAAAATATAGAATAGAAGAGAAACGATTAGAGTACAGTATAGTAGAACAGAAAATATTAGGGTGCATCTCACCTAGTTAGAGCTAGTATTGTTTGAGTACCTGTGTGTGCATCTATGCTTGTTTGTGTACGTATATATATCTGCGTGGATATATGGGGATTTTGATGTAAAGTGTGTTTATTACAGCCAAATATGTCCGAACAACAGCCTTTTACTATGGCTTCCATTACCATAGGTAATGGAAAGCTAAATACTAAATTTTACCGTACTACCCCATGGCTGCAATTCTAGATGTATTTCAGATTCAACCAGTCAGATGCTGATGAATGAATTGGACAATATAAATAACTCAAAGGCTTTGATGTTGTTCACAATGCATATGCTTTGTGCTGGCAAGCAGGGATGGACAGACATTGGGTTTTTCTATAGAAGTTTTGAATCATAACCATCTTAAGTGCCAAAAAGCAAGACATGCTCTACTCATTTGGTGATGGTACTTAAAAATAAATAGGACATGGCTCTTGATCCTGGTCATCAGCTTATGGTAAGAAGTTGTGAGACAGCCTTCTGAATTACAGTTGAGGTGGTACGTTCCTGAGTTGAAAGTCCCAGAGGCATATTCCTGATTCCCTACTTCTTGAGTGTCACAGAGTTACCATTTTCCTTGGCAAGTACATTCTAAAGCGTTATTTTAGAAGCGTTTCTGGAAGCAAAGCATAGAACAGATCCTGCAGCCCTTTCAAAATTTTGTATGCAAACATTTCCTTTCAGCTTAAACTCCTTTCAGCTTAAAATAGGTAAAATGTTTTAGGTTATTTGCAACAGAATCTTGTGGTAATAGTGTTGGTGCTGGCAGTGGTTTTGATAATGATTGATCTTCTATGCTATATGCTCTTCTATCCAACATAAGTGGAGATATCTAGGTCTTGAAGAGGAAGATCAAAGCTGCTACTTATGACAAGGGACAAAACATTCTTAGATCCTTGTATCAGGGAATGTTCTGAACATAGTGATTAGCCTGCTTTGTTGCAAGGACATTTTTAATTAAATGAAGGAGTGCTAAGTGCAGTAGAAAAGAGATTTTGTTTGGATAACTTTTCTTTTGAATAAGCATATAAGAAAGGAGCGTCACATGGGTCTAATAAAGGAGATTCGTGCAGGTTATTCATATTCTTCCTTGGAGCTTTCATGGTTTACAAATTGCTTCAGCTGTAAAAGAAAGCATTTTGAAATAAAGTCATAGGTCTAGCATATTTTCTATTATGTCTTTGCACTTGTATAAATTAAAGCTGCCAAAATGTCTTTCATTTCTTTTAAATTTAAGTTTGGTCAAAAAATGGACTCTAGCTGCAATTTTTTAAAGTTCTGTATCAAATTATATTTTCCAGTAAAATTACTATAAACTCTAAAATTTTATTATAAGAAGTGCCAGTTTAGTTCATGAAAACCCATAGAAGCACAATAATGTGAATTTCTTCAGTGAATTAGATTCAATCTATGGCAGCTAAAAGTATGCACAAAAAAAAGGAGTGCTCAGGGAGTGCATTTATTCTGGAAAAGCCAACACTTTGCTCCTATAACTATGTTGCTACAAAAAAAAATAACTTCTAGGGGGCTGACCCGTGGCCGAATGGTTAAGTTTGCGTGCTCCGCTACAGGCGGCCCAGTGTTTCGTTGGTTCGAATACTGGTGCAGCCATGGCACTGCTCATCAAACCACACTGGGGCAGCGTCCCACATGCCACAACTAGAAGGACCCACAATGAAGAATATACAACTATGTACCGGGGAGCTTTGGGGAGAAAAAGAAAAAAAATAAAATCTTAAAAAAATAAAAAATGTTAAAAAAATAAAAAAAAACTTCTGGGGATTTTGCTAAATTACTTGACTTTTTCCTAATTATTGCTGTGGCTGAGAAAACTGAGGACAGGTGGATGCTGAAAAGTAAAGCAAGTTAGACCATAGTAAAATTGATAAAACTTATAGTATGGTTTCAACTGGCTAGAGAACAGAACCCATTTAAAGGTTAGGTCTTCTAGTTTGAATTCAAAATTTCCTTTCTAAATAAATAGCTTTACTTATTTAAATATTTAAAAATCAGTCTATGAGTTCTCAAAAATAAACAAGAAATCTATAGTTACAATTTTAATGTGAAATACAAAAACAGAAAAATATGGGAGCAGGAGATTTAAATGATGTGTAACGTTTTTTTGGCATAAGATTCTTCTTATAATCTTCAAAATGGGTGTTTAAAACAGAGTGTTCATTTAAATGGATGATGTTCCCTTGTTTAAGTGTCAATAAAATTAGTTTCACTTTTAGGAGCAAGAGAAATGTTAACACAAATAGAGAAAGTTGGTGAATAGTACATTAACCTTATTTATAACTGGATCAACTGTCTTGTTTGAATATTAACTTCACAGTCAATGTTATTATTTTTCTATGTGAATCTAACATTTGTTTTGCATCCATGCTTTTTCTAGATACTGTAAATGTGGTTGCTGCTCTGACATGGTTTACTACCATATAATTTATTTAATGGGGCAGAGCCTTTCTTATGCCATTCTTAGTGCCTGAGCTTAATCGGTGATAGATAATGTGTTCAGCTGAATAATGGATTTGTGGTTTGGTAAATATTCAGCTTTATTACATTTTCACTTTTAATTTCTTTTAACTTTTTAATATTTTCATCAACATTCTTATTCTCTTACATTCTATTTTTTTTAGAATACCTCATCATTCCTTCACCCACTGCTCAATCTTTTTATTAGCTCAAAGTTTACTGAGCAACTTTGATGAACCATGTTTAATATGGTGCCCATATAAATAAGACAAGGTTCTGTCTAAAAGCACACAGTGGCATAAACATTTATTTTAAAAGATGAAAGCACGAGTACACAGTTCAGATCACGTAAGTGTGGGAACTGAGGTCAGATACTGTACCCATGCTGGGGTGAGTGGGGATTCAGGAATTTCTTCCACATGGGGCTGGTGTACAAACTGAGTTTTAGAAGATAAACAAAAGAGGATCAGGTTATGAAATCTCCATCTTCAGTGGTCGCCACTCATAGACATCTTTTGTGGCTCTCCTCAAATTAATTGAGTCCTTTTCAGATTGTTTACAATGAAATTCCTTCATGGTATTTGCTCCTTTCTTATGGCACTTGTCATTTATTTATATTTATTACTATAATATTATAAATTTCCCTTCCAGAGAGCTACTCATATTATTATTTTCTGCAGCACCCTGAAGTACTTTTCATGATACATTCTGAATAGTTCCATGTGTCCTTTTGTCACAGTAGAGCAATCAAGCACTCTTGGGTACAGTGCATTATCATTCTCTCACATGCAGTAGCCCTTCTTGCATGAGGCTTATGTATCCGTTTGCTGTGGAAGTCGGATGCACCGAGATGACTTGCTTTGGCCAATAAAATTTGAATGGAAATATTCAGAAGGAAGTATTAAGAACCCAAATGTGGTTCATCGTGTTGCCTTTTACTCTGTGTGAAAGGCAGAATAATGTCCCCGAAGATATCCATGCCTGCTTCCCAGAATTGGTGAATGTGTTATCTTACATGGTAAAAGGGACTTTGCAGATGTGATTAGAGGTAAGTACCTTCACACAGTGAGATTATCCTGATGATGAGATTATCCTGGAGAATATAATCATATGACTCCTTACAGGCAGCGAACACTTACTGACTGTGCCCAGAAGGAAATGTGACAATAAGCGAATAAGAGAGAGAACAGTGTGAGAAGGACTAGACCCACCATTGCTGGCTTTGAGGATGTAGGAAGAGGGACGAGAGCCAAGGAATGTGTGTTAGTGTCCTAGAGCTGCTGTAACAAATCACCATAAAGTTGGTGGCTTAAAATAATAGCAACTTGGAGTTGGCCAGTGGTGTAGTGATTAAGTTCATGCACTCTGCTTCGGCAGCCTTGTGTTCACCAGTTCTGATCCCAGGCACAGACCTAGGCACAGCTTATCAAGCCACGTATCAAGCCACACTTTGGCATGCATCCCACATATAAAGTAGAAGAAGATGGACACAGCTGTTGGCTCAGGGCCAATCGAGGAAGATTGCCAGTGGGTGCTAGCTCAGGGCTAAACTTCCTAAAAAATGAAATAAAATAAATAATAATAATAGCAACTTATT
Organism: Equus asinus; assembly: GCF_041296235.1. NCBI lineage: Eukaryota > Metazoa > Chordata > Mammalia > Perissodactyla > Equidae > Equus > Equus asinus. Next base: position 34,132,420 of record NC_091801.1, on the reverse strand, counting down.
CTTTTACAGTTCTAGAGGCCAGAAGTCCAAAAATCAAGGTGTGAGCAGGGCCACACTCCTGCTGAAGACTCTATGGGACATTCAATCCCTTGCCTTTTCTAGCATCTTGTGGTTGCCAGGTTCCTTGGCTTGTTATGGCATCACTTCAATGTGTACCTCGATCTTTACATCACCTTCTCTTTTATAAGTCTATTAAATCTCCACTGCTTCATTCTTATAAGGGCATCTGTTATTAGACTTAGGGCCCACCCAGGTACTCCAGGACAAGTTGCTTTTCTCAAAACCCTCAACTTAATCACAGTTTTTGCTGTATGACATAATAGTTACTCTTTTACCATATAAATTAATATGTACAGGTCTGGGAATTAGAACATGGACGTTTGTTTTTGAGGGACATCATTCAGCCCGCTACAGTGGGTGACTTCAAGAAGTTTGAAAAGGCAGGAAAATGGATTCTCCTGTAGAGTCTACAGAAGGAATGTAGCCCTGCCAACACCTTGATCTTAGCCTGCTGAGACCCATGTTTGACTCCTGACCTACGGAAGTGTAAGATAATAGATTTATGTTGTTTTAAGTCACTAAGTTTGCGGTAATTTGTTTCAATAGAAAATTAGGACACTGTGCCAAGACAACTGGCAGTGTTCTAGCTGGAGGCTGTTCTGTTGGCCTGAGTGGGTAGCAGAGACTGTGGAGCAGATGGTAGATAGTGTACACAGTTGATGGACACGTGAAATGAGCAATCAACGCTTGTGATAAACTACTGAATTTTGAGGTATTTTGTAACAGCAGGGTGACCCAGCCTCTTCTAGATAATAAACATCTCTTTTGTTTATAGCCTTTATGATGTTGGAAAGTAAACAAAGCAAAACAAACAAAGAAAAGATAGATTTGAAAACAGGTAGTCATAATTTTTAAAACAGCTCTCCTACTTGTTGTAAGACATTAGACTGTGTCTTAGTCATTTTTACCTTTTCCTTTTTTGTAAAAAGAGAATGAAAATAACTGAATTTTCAGTTATGTTTATGCCTAACATTTTTGCAGAACTATTATTATGCTTAAATAGGCACGTTAATAATTATTATTCCTTTGGAATGTTGAATTAATCTTATGCTTTTATTTTTTTTGAAATTAGTATTGTCTACTTTCTTCTATTTTACTCTTATGGTCCTTGACATTAGTATCTTCTGGTCCACAGTGGCTTGTCAGTTTGCACTTTGGCTACATATAAAGAAGATTCTGCACAGAATAAAGTAGTTCCTAATGGTCTGCATTTTTCCTTGGTTACACAATCTTCTCCTTGGAGTAGCACCAAAGGAACAGCATGATTATAGGTGTTTGCTTCTGTTTCAAATACCTGTTAAGATATCCTTATTGGGCTTTTATCAAATAACATGGATTTTTGAGTTCACTAATATCTTTTTGTATTTATTACCCACGGAATTACTTTTCCTTTTGATTACAAACCGTAGTGACACTTCTCAACACAAGATAACCTATATGTGATAACATATTATAATTGGCCTTTCACACTTGCAAGATTATTGACCAGGCCCATGCCTTAGAACCCAGTATGAAATTTTTATCATTCCAAAAAATATACATTATCAAGGATGCAATAAAAATATCACAACATGGAAAATGCAATATCCTCTCTATAAAAAGATTGTACTGCATTCTTCTCTTTACAGATACTTTACATATGCTCATATGAAAAAGAAACAAATTAAATGTATCAATTTCTCTAGCTTCCATAAATATTTAAATAGAACTGTTTATATCAAAGATATTTGCTATTTTAGGTGATCCTGATTTTTTTAACCTGTAGTTTGGATTAACAATTTTAGTTTAAAAGCATATCCATTTTTCTAAAGTTTTAATGCTAGGGTCACATTTCTAAAGCATTCATCGTTTTGTTTTTAATGAATATTTTATTTATTTATTTACTATTTTAATGAGGAAGATTGGCCCTGAGCTAACATCTGTTCCAGTCTTCCTCTATTTTGTATGTGGGATGCTGCCAGAACATGGCTTGATGAGCGGTGTTTAGGTCAATGCCCAGGATCTGAACCTCTGAAACCTGGGCTACCGAATTGGAAGGTGCAGACTTAAACACTACACCACCAGGTCAGCCTCTTTAATGAATGTTTTGGTTCTATTTGTGGATATTTTTGTATATGTACTTATGTATACTTGAATTTATATAAAAATGAAGAATGCTATTACTCTAACTCTTTTAAAAATCTAAATTCAATTTCATTGAATAATATATACTCAGAAGCATATGGGCTGTTATTTGGTGTTTACTTGTTTTGGTTTCTTTGTAAACATTGATATTGATAGTTTATAACCACCAAAACCAGTAATTGGAAGAAATAGAAAAGGCCTCTGAGCAAACTTAATACATGTTGTTAGAAATAGAATTCTCATAAAAAGTAACACCAGAAATAGCCTGAATGTATAATGAAAAGTGGTATTACTGATAAAGGGAAAATATCATTTACTTGGTTTCAGCAAAGTTAAAAAATGTCCTTCTTAGTGAATATGAAATCTATTCCTCTACACACCTCTCAAGGAGTTTTCTAATGGGAAAATAGTGACTTGGAATGAAGTCTTATTGAAATAAATTCAATTCTGTATGCACCTAGAGGAAGTAAATATAAACTGAAACATGATGAATTAGTTAATTTTAAGAGAAAATTTATGAACAGGTGGTTGTATTAAATTTGAATTGATTGTTAATACCAAGATAACAATCAGGATAATTTAATAATACATCAGTAAGTTACTCTTTGTAGCATTCAGGTACCTACATTCTTCTAGTCATGATTTTTGCCTGTGTGTGCTATTTAACAAGGATGAAGTGGAATTGAATGAATATCTAAGAGCTGATTGAACATTCTTTGGTAGCTGCCAAGTCTCAGTAAACTGAATCATATAGCTACTATGTACCCTCTGAAAACATTAGACTTTATCAGCTACCTGTTCTATGAAAAAGTAAAAAAGCTCAAAAACCTGATCACTTACATTTTTACCATTAATAGAGAAGGAAAACATATAGGGATACCCTCATTATGTGTATTATTCATAGTTTTTAAAAATTTTTTCACTCTAGAAACAGTTTACATTTTCCACAAACAGCAATTACTTGCTTTTGCACCTAAATCTCCGTAAGCAAGTTCATTTTAGGGTTCTTTTATAAGCAGGAGTAGGAAAGATTTCTGTTAGAATGCTAAAAGAATGTTCTTGGGCTGGTTGTGGATTGGGGGAATAATTAACTGAGAAGCGGATTTTTAAAAAACGTACAAGTTCTACTCCTGATATGAGAACATTTTCGACTCACATAATGACTTAAATGGTGAAAGTCTCACTGGAGTTAATGATTGCTTTGCAATTGGAATGTTTATTCCATTAATATATAATCTAATTACTAACATGTTGGTATTGATGGCCACATTTTCAGTGTGTGCTTTCTGTCAGTATTCTGTTCTTTTCCTCCCTCTTTGTGCATTGGAAAGGGGGATCATAATCTTACCACCTCCAATGAAGTTGTGCTTCCAATAAACCAACAGAAAATAGAATAATCAAACAATCACTGGCAATCTAAGAGGGAACACTTTCATTTCTTTTTTTAAAGTAATTTTATTGGTATTATAATGGTTTATAACATTGTATAATTTCAGGCGTACGTTACTGTTTATCAGTTCCTGAATACACTTCATCGTGCTCACCCCCAGTAGTCTAATTTTTATCCATCACCGTACATATGTGTCCCTTTATCCCTTTCACCCACCCCCCAACCCCCTTCCCCTCTGGTAACCACTAATCTGTTCTCTTTATCCATGTATTTGTTATCTTCTACAAATGAATGAAATGAGGGTATGATGTTAAATGAAATAAACCAGAGAAAGACAAATACTGCACTTTCATTTCAATACCAACCTCTCTGCCTCACCATAAAGATAGCAGTGCAAGGAAATGAGATCTCTTCCTCACAAGTGGGTGAATGTATTATTGTCTTTCACTTCCAATCCACCCCAATACATATTCTGAGTTGCTAGAATCAAAACTTTGGTTGGCATTGGGGTTCGTTGGGAGGGGAGAGGGCTTTCAGATTTAATATGAGATAATGTTGAAATGAATAGAACTGACTGTTAAATCAAATGAAAATGTCTTTTTAAACATTTTATTGTGAAAATTTCTATTAGTACATATATAATCTGAGAGCAGTATAATAAAACCACATGCCCTCACAACTCATCTTCAAAAATTATCAACATGTGGATAACTTTGTTTGATGTATAAGCCCTGACCTCCCAATTTTTTTCTGTTGCTAAATATTTTAACATAATTCTAGAACTTCAACTTGATCCACAAATACTGTAGCTTATATCTCTAAGAAATAACACTTTTTAAAAACTGTAACAATAATACCATGATCTTGTGTAAAAATTAAATAATAATTCCTTGACATTGTCTAATATCCAGTTCATCTTCACATTTTCTCAACTGAATTATAAATATCTTTTTGTAGAGAGTTTGTTTGAATCAGGATAAAAATAAGGTCACTATGCTGCATTTGGTCTGTATGTCTCTCAAACCTCTGTTAAACTATACAGTTCCAGATGTCTCCTATTTTTTTTCTATTTATGTGTTAAGGAAACTGGGTCCTTGTTCTGTGGAATTTAGCACATTTTTAGTATGGATGATTGTCCCCTGTGGAGTCTTTCAGTAGGTTCCCCTATCCCCTCTTGCAAGGTGGTAGTTAGCTCTAGAGGGTTAGCAAAAATCTTCCTAGGGTGTGCTGTGTTCCTCTCATGACATCATACCAGGAGTCCTAGAATTTCTAATAATGTTTAATTGATCATATGATCTGATTCCGGGTATGACAAGATAGCTTGCAACAGATCAAGATTCCACCTGAGAGCTCTTAGAAAATCTGGATGATTTCCAAAAATCTGTTTAAATGTTTCTAAGATCTTTTGAGATCTCCTGAAATAACCAAGAACAGGAAGGTAAGGTTGTGAAAATGGGGTCACTGAGGAGAGATGAGTTAGCAATCTGCAACTACTTTTGCCTTGAAGCCATTTTCCAATTTAGGGCAGAGGAAAGAAAGGCCAGTTTTCTCCTAAGTAAATTTACTTTTGGAGGTGATGCATTTGTTTATCACCTTGTTTGGAGTGATGATATCATGGTTGTATGCATATGTTTAAAGTCATCAAAAGGTATACACTAAACATGTACAATTTTTGGTATATTAACTTTACCTCAATAAAGTTGAAAAAAACCACATTCTATTCTACTTTTACCAAAAAAGTAAGAAATAAAGAAATCTGTCAAATTCTGAAGTTGTGTAGTATATCAGGCTAAGAAACAAAGTATTAAACCTTTTAAAATCAGAGAACAATTTCTGCAGCATTGCTGTAATAAAAAACATGAATCAGACTTCAGGACCTACCTTGGAGAAGGACAGTTCTGTATCTTGTGATGTCATTTGGAAGTTCAGGTGAATTTCACACTAGTTGCAGGGAAGCACCAGAATAGACAGAAAGTTACCACTTTTGTAACACATCCCTGATTCATCTCAGTGCATTACTGGATCAGGTAATCCATTTCCACCATGTCTGACTACTAAAGTGAAGGGTGAACTTTCCTGGAAGAAGATAACATCATATTAATGTTGCTTATACAAATAGCTGGCATTGAGTCTGTAACTAGACACATAAATAATATGAACTGTGTTACAATACAAAAAAGTATGAAAAGATAGAAAACAGAAATAGCCCGAGACTAATTCAGATAGAGTGTTACCGATAAGACTTTAAGTAACTGTTATTAACATGTACAAAATTAGACAGATGGAGAAAATATATGGAAAGATGATTGAAGTCACCAGACATTAGACTTTGTAAAATTTCCAAATGAAAATTCTAGAATTTAAATATACATTAACTGAAATTATGAATTCAGTAAGTGAATTTAACAGTTGATTGGACATAAGAGAATAGAGCATTTGGCAAGTATTCCCATTTAAATCATGGAAAAATTAATAGGAAATAAAGATGTTATCATAAAAATGAACCTGAAAGGATGCAATGCTAGCTGACATGCACCAAGAGAAATAGTAGAGGCAGTGCATCTACATTTAGTGACTAATTGTGACTTTGATTAGGCCTAAGTACTTTGAGGAATATTTGATCCTAGGCTGAGGGAAGGGAAAAGAGAAATATACAAATTATGGGCAGGAGATTAAAATATAGATAGATTTCCTAAATAAGTTAGTACAGACAGTCCCCGACTTATGATGGTTTGACTTAGGGTTTTTTGACTTTACAATGATGTGAAAGCAACACACATTTAGTAGAAACCATACTTTGAATATTGATCTTTTTCTTGGCTACTGATATGTGGTACAACACTCCCTCTGATACTGGCCAGTGGCAGTGAGCCGCAGATCCCAGTCAGCCATGTGATCACGAGGGTAAACAACGATATATTTACAGCCATTCTGTGCCCATACAACCATTCTGGTTTCACTTTCAGTACACTATTCAATAAATTATATGAGAGTGAGGCTGGCCCCATGGCATAGTGGTTAAGTTGGGTGTGCTCCCACTGTACTTTGGAGGCCGAGTTTCACGGGTTTGGATCCTAGGCATGGACCTACACCATTCATCAGCCATGCTGTTGCAGAGACCCACCTATAACATGGAGGAAGACTGGCACAGATGTTAGCTTAGGTCTAATCTTCCTCAGCAAAAAATAAATACATAAATTAAATGAGATATTTAACACTTTATTGTAAGATAGGTTTTGTGTTAGATTATTTTGCCTAACGATAGGCTAATGTGAGTGTTCTGAGCACATTTAAGATAGGTTAGGCTAAGCTATGGTGTTCAACAGGTGTATTAAATTTTCAATTTACAATGGTTTTATCAGGACTTAAGTTGAGGAAGACCTATTTTTATTTAGATAACTTTGATTTGTTTTTTTGATATATTTTCTATTTCTTTGGAGAGCATATAATCCAACTACATAATAAAGCAGAAGTATGTTGCCCCTGATGAATGTAGACAATTTAATCATGAAGTAGCTATCAACCACCTTCCAACTTCAAAAGCTTAGTTTCAGAATCCCACACAGATGCTGCCACTCAGACAAAAAGAGAAAACTAAATTTTAAGGTTTGAAGTATTCTTTCTAAGATTATGTGTATAACCTAATAAACAGGAGTAAGATACAACATTAAGACTTTCCTAATATTTTCCTTTTTTTCCAGAAACACATTTATTATACTATAGAAAATACTTTTCGCACAACCTATCAGCTCTTGATAGGAATATACTAAATATTCTAAATCTGTGACAATGAGAATTAGGAACAACAGGAAACATTAAAAGTTATTGGTATTCAGACATTTTCCTTTTAGACATTATTCATCACTGGTACATCATAATATTGCATTGTGTCTCTCAAACGAATATTATTTTGAGAAAGCAGAAGTTATTCTTATTTTGCTAACAATTAATTGCACTGCACTTGGTAAGTCATACACCAAGTTCTCAGTGTCCTCCACTGTAAAGTAGGATTAGTATGGAAATTAAATTACATATGAAAAGCTCCAAGGACAGTGCCGAATGCATTGAGTTGTAGATATGGTTTAATTACCTTGTTGTCAATCAAAGCCCACAGCATTTCAATAAATTGGCTTAAATGGAAGAGTTTTAGTGATGGGATTTTTCTTAGAATTTAGGTCACTGGCTGTAATTTCCCTTCTCTTTGACCATAATTTCTGTGCTGGTTACAAGACAACTGAAAGAGGAGAAGGCTAGAGACAGGTGTCAGTAAGGGAAAATTTAAAAAAAAGAATGTAAACTTGGATTATCTACAAAACTGGAAACCACCATCTGAATAACTGAGAATAGAGTAGAGTACAGGTAATGAAAGATCACAGCAAATGGCAAGGACTGGTTGTGAAATATGAATATTATTCATGGAAAAGAATAAAATTTGTTTCCATTAGTTGTACAGATTTTACAGCACACTCAAGTACTGACTTCTGTAGCTAGAGAAGACCTGTGTGTTCCAAGAAGTCTTGTTGTCATCAAAATCATGTGAAAGCAGTCATCTTCTGGATTACCCTGGTTAAAGCATCAGCATACTGGTCCCTTGCAGCTTCACAGCACCAGCAGGACCCAGAACCTCTCTCCAGGAACCTGCTCACCAAGTCCAGACTTTGACAGACTTGTTCCACAAACGCTAGAATCTACCCAGCCCGAGAGGCTATTGCTAATCCTGTTAGGATTTCTGGGATGTTTGTATGTTTACCAAAGTTTCTGGGTCTGCAGAATGTATGGACACATTGTGCACAGCCAGATTCACTGGAAAGGTCCACAATATAAGACGTTAAATTTGTCTTCTGGATGTGGAAAATAGGAGATCAAGGGTGAGTTTTCAGAGAGTTTTGTTTTTTTCCCTCTAATAATGCATGCTAAAGCCAGATTGCAGTGTGTAAAATGTCCTGTAGGAACTTAACCAAAGTTGGCTAACAAGGTGCCACCTGGAAAGAGCCAACTTACAAAGATTAAATGATGAATGTAAGAACCAGGAAAAGCCTGTAAGGAGACAAGAAAACCCATAAATGATATTCTTGAAGTATAATTTCATAAATTCTTGAACTAAAGCATGCCTTAGTATTCTAGATCTTCTTGCAAATCTACTCATTTTTTTAAAAGGGGTTACTACTCCCATGCTTATGAGAACAAAAAGTAAAATATTCATTTGTATTTTATAACATTATTAGTGCATTACATTTTTGCAGTTGACTAAATTGTAAATGTACACTAATGTGAGTGAAAATCCAACATTTTCTAATAATATCCTTGCTTTGAGTTTAGTTATCAGATAAAAACTTGCAGTGAGTATTTGCTAAAAGATTACCTTAATGGGAAACATACCAGATACATTTCTTTTCAAAGTTTTTAAGTTTTAGAATTCCTCAATTTTTGAAGAAGAAATTTATTATATCAATAATAGCATCATAGCCTGTGTTTCCATTTATTTGGGCTATTTATAAAAGTGTGTTTATTGAGAAGAATATTTTCCTTTGCTTATAAGCATACTGTTCCCTATTTTACAGCTAATCAATTCTCTAGTTAATTTAATTCAAAGACATAAAATAACTTTATCAAAGTCTAAGTATTCAAATTTGTGTCAGTTAAGAAGGAACTCATTGAACATACATAATGAATTTCCTGACATCTAAAATTATTACTTGAGAATCTTCAACCAGAGCTCCATAAACAATGTTCAACTAGAAATTAGTCAGTAACAAGTTGATTTAACATTTTTTGCAAACTCTGGACTAGATATTATGTTGAGTTACAGAGGTGGCATGTGTGATCCTACATTGCCATTTTCGTATTTTATGAGAGGTCGCAGTCCTAACACACCCATGTAAACACCCAAACCACAAATTCAACAACAACTACAAAAATCAAGTAATAAAAAGGTCAGTGAGAGATGAATCAATAGAATTTGTATAACAGGGAGCCTGAAAAATTGAATTTTAGATATGTTTTTAGAATAAAATATTTTCTTTTAAAAGTTAGCAAGTTGCTTCTAGAGAAACAAGGCATTCGCTAACCTTGACAAAGGCCATCCTCCTCTAAAATCCTGGCTCTAAATGCTTTTGGAAAATGGTAAGAATATTTTCATAGGTGCTAATACTCCTTTAGTGAGAAACGGGATCAAGATCCTTATTCATTCTGCTGCAGTTTCACTTTTAGAAGGACTTTCACAGATTTGTGTAGCCCTGACTGAAGTCATCTGACACCAGAGTGTACATTTATCCTAAAAGAGAAACTCACTTCTAAAGTTTTTTTCTTTCTCTTTTTCTTTTTTAAAAAAACAAAAACAAAAACAGGTTTCATGGGTTGGTTAAGTGTTGCTCACCGGGTGTTGTGCGTGGCTGCCTCAGGAACTCCTGACTGGCCACTCTGGGTCCATTGGGTGTCAGGTAGGGGATGATCCTGTATATGTGTGTTTATATGGGGGATATGTGTTAAAGAGAGAAAGCTGAATCACAAAAGAACGGTATTATTGTAAATTTAGGTCAGTTTTGACCCAGACAACATCCTACACTCTAGAATAGTAAAGTTCTGCAGAATCATGAGGAATCAAATGTTGTTTTGGCTTCTTCGATGGAGGGAGCAGCAAAACAAGAAGAGAGCAGATTTTCAGTATTTCCAGGTGTTAGTTTATCTCAGACCCACCTCCAATATCTGCAGTGAAAATAGTGGGGCAGAATATCCTGGAACCTCAGCCCCAGTAGGAGTTGTGTCATATTTTAGCCTCAGGGGTAGGCCTAAGTTCTTGCTCCAAGGACCATCTACAAGAAACTAATCCTGGGATTGGATTGTTTTCCAATCTTTGTATTATGTCACAGAAGGGCTCTGGGAAAGCAGTGTTGAATCAAGGAAATGCAACCTTATTTTTTTCTCAATCTGGTGGGATCCCACATATTCCTTACACACGTGAACCAATGTATGCTACAGGTATTAAAATTAAGTCACTTAGAGTAATTGGCATAAGATGGAATTAACTTGAAAATCAATCAAATGAAAGAAACTTTCTGAAAGTGTATTTGTATCCCACGCTGAAGAAGAAAGTGACACAGCCACGGAGGCATTAGGGCATCAGTCACCCGCAGTTTTGGATCATAGGTGTCTGGGATGTGGAGGCAGTCAGGGAAGTTGGAGCCTTGTTCTGGAGTGTGTACATAGTAAATTTAAGGGCATATGAATGAATACTGGATTAGAGGAGCGTCATGATAAAAGCTATTCTTTAAGATGAGTCATCTAGCTAACAATACGTAGAATTGTAAGGAGGAGAGGGAAAATGTTTAGTGATAATGCTACTCTTCTTAAGTTGGTGTTGGAACATAGTTATTATTTGGATGCCTCTTGGCAATAGTAGTACTAGCAATAAAGAAAAAAACAGTCCTGCCAGGAGTAAGCTGAGAGCTGACCTGGCTTTTGCAAAGCCCATGGTGTTCTGCTGTTGAACACAAGTGAAGTCACATAACACCACATTGGGCAAGAACGTTCTGTGACTGTCACAGAGCAAAGCAAACAAAGACTGCCTAATGGTCATATCTGAGCACAGATAAAAATAAGAAGTGAGAAGTGTGCAAACCAGAAAAGTGAGTAATCATTTCCCTCCCAGCTAATAAAAGTGACTAGTTCTTCTTAACCAAGTACAGCTTTAATCTTGCCCCATACCTCCCACCTCCTACATAACAATTATGTGGATATCCTATTATAGAAATGCCTCTACTGTCAGCACCCAATTTAGAGCAAAACCATGATTCCTTGAATCTTCCTTCCTGTCATCTAATTTCAAGTTCAAATCCTATAAAAAGCCTTTCCTAACACCCTCTTACTAAGACTCCCCATGGTTCCTCATCACGTGAAATCTCCTTTGTTACAACAACTATCAACAAATGGAACTGTTCAATTATGAGTGTGTTCCTCAAGGTCTTTTGCTGGTGAGCACTGGCAATAGTAATATCTTAAAAAGAGGTTAAAGTTGTTCTTATGATCCACTACTTGTGAAAATGCCATCCATTAACTAATTTCATCCAGTTTAACAACTTTGTGAGGATAATATTAATTCATCTTTTAAATAAGGGAATTGGGACACAAAGAATTCAAGAAACTTATGGCCAACTAACAGTGGGAGACTGAATCAAGGCTAAACCCAGGACTTGGGCCCTAGATGTCATACATTTAACTATTGTCCTTTACTTCAATTCTTTATACTTATTTGAATGAAGGACTGGAGAGGCTAAGTAAGTTAACACACTAGTAGTGACAAAGGCCTGACTAAACTCTCACTCTTTGGAACTTCAAAACCTGTATATTTACTCATCATTTAAGTTTCCTTCTGTGTTTTTGTTTGGCTTTGTCTCAATGACCTAGTTACTTCTTATTATAATTTCAAAATTATGCACCTAAGTCTTCGAGGAACAGGAAAAGGGAACACTGGTATTGGAGATCATGCTGCTAACTAACACCAGCACAGAGTTTATCATGTATTCTAAATCCAAAGCAGAATTAAACTGTTATTTATCCTAATGCTGAAAATAGGTGAACTTGTTAATTTATTTAGAATTTCCTGGACTATAATTTAGTAGCTCATATTTAATAAGGTTATTTGGTGATAATTTTGATATTTTGTAGTTAGAGAAGTTGACCTAAAAAATGTGTGAAATAACATTCCATATATATGTAAATCACAAACAGATGACTGGATGGTGCAAATAGACCGTATTAATTTTAGACAAAGTCTATTATAAAAATGTCACCAAGATACAGTGCCCATTATATGTGGCACATGTTTTCTCTTTATTTTATAAAATGTGCAATCTCTTGATTATTCTTGATGCACTCCTGTTATCAGCAACACATGCCAAAATGAAGGAAAAAAAATAAGATTTATAGAAAGCTTTAGGGAGTATAAGATATTTAAGGAGGAGGTTATTAAAGGTCATGTCTTCTAGAGGGGTACTGGGCAGATTTTTGGCTGAGCTGCCATTTTAAGAGGATAAAGATTTTTCCAAATGGGCTGTAGGTTGGTCAGTGTGTGGATTTCAATGTGTTCCCAACACAGGGAGCTAGAGATTGTCCTCAGACTCAGAGTAAGCTGGGATCTTTGGATGATATTTTAGCTTAAGGCATTTCTTTTCTTTAGTGGACATTTGCTCAAAAACTTCTTCACTCAAATTTGTGTGCAGCCACTGGGTAGGACAACGTTAGAGCTGAATATTGGAATCTTTGTTAAGTACATTTGAGTCATCAGTACTATGTACTCTTCTCTAGTTGTAATTTTTCTTCGTACAACACATATTATCTTTATGTGTTATGAGTATCAGCTAGTGTTTATTACTTTTTTTTAGTAAGGATGGCATCATGAGAGAGACATTCCTTTCTCTATTTTTCAATACTTTGGATAAGAATTTTTTCCAAGGATACTTCTGTAACTTAAAAAACTTTATTAATCAGAAAATAATTTTAAAAAGAAGTTCTTAGATGTAATATAGATGTAATACAGAATGTTCTCATTCCTTTATGCGGCAGATTGTATATTCTAAAGATTGCAGCAACAATAACCCCACACCACCGGCTCTTCTACAATGTGACCTTGCCACTTTCCTGTTCCCTTGAATTGAGGCAGGCTTTTTTCTCCTTCACCTGACAAGCTATGGTAGAAATGATCTGTGTGACTTCTGGGGCTATCAGAAAAGGCCCTGCAGCTCCCACTTGGTTTTCTTTTCTTTTTTCCATCCCCAAAGCCACAGTGCATGGTCATATATTCTAGTTGGGAGTCACTGTACTTCTGTGTGAGCTGCTACCACAGCATGGCAACTGACAGACGAATGGTGTGGTTCCATGACTGGGGAAAAAACCCGGGCCACCAAAGCAGTGAGAGCACCAAACTTTAACCACTAGGCCATCAAGGCTGGCTCTCCCACTTGGTTTTCTTAAGGTGCATATTCTAGGGGAAGTTAGCTGCCTTGTGAGATGTCTTAATGCCATGCTAGAGTCCACCTGGAGGGGCTGGTTGAGAGTCACAGTTGGTCTCCACCAAGTCATCAGATGTATGAATGAGGCACCTCTTGCCTCCAGCCCATGCTTCCTGCCATCTGAGTTCCACTGCATGCTATCAGTATATACAAAGAGGAGCTAAAGGACAGCCAGCTGAGCCTGCCTAAACTCCTGAACCACAGAATCCATAAGCATAACAAAGTGATTGTTGTGTAACACCATTAAGTGCAAGGTAACGGGTTATGCAACAATAAGAACTGGAACCATTTCTTATGAAATTAGCAAAGGGTTTTAAAACGATGGTACTTAATAATTATTGAAATGGATATTGGTTTGGCCTTGATGGAAAATAACTTTGTATTGTATCAAGGGCCTTAAAACATCCAGAATTTTCCACTCTGTGAAACTATCCAAAGGATACTATCAGGTATGTAAATAAAAAAATTGATGTGCAAAATATTAATGACGACATTATTTATAGTAATTTTCAGTTGCATATAAGCTATCCAAGAGTATACAAATCTTTAAATAATTTCATTCAATGAAATAAATCATAAACTTATTAATTTACAATATGTAAGAGTTTTAAGTAATATATCTATGAATGAGAATCCAACATATAAGGGAAGCAATTTTCAGTATTTAAACACAGTTAAGACAGAGAGAAATTTATACAGAGAATTAACTTCACACATAACGTGAGAAATGAGAATCCAAATGGGATGGTGGAGCATTGCAGAGATCAGTGACACCCGCCTGAAGGATACATGAAAGAGGCCCTATTGCCAGCCCCCCAGGGGTGGAATTACCAGCAGAAACCAGAAACACAGCAAGCAGGTCTATCAGGAGGATTTCAAGGCATGGAGGACACTCTGACACTGCAGGTTTTTCCACCTATGGCAGAGATAGAAAAAGAAGATATGTCCCTCTGTTGCCCTCCAATTAAACTCAACCAGAATCTTGATGACCTAGGACCCAAGCAAACACAGCACACAAAGTAAGCCCCTTAAAGTACAAAGCAGGGAAACAGAACGAAGAAAATGGGTGTAAGGAAAATAGACCTAAGACCCACCCAACAGGGAGAATGTGAAAATTATTGCTAGAATGGCAGGCTGGAATGCACACACCCAGACACATAACTGTATGATCAGTTGAGCCTAGGATTTTAAAGGATAGATTATTTGAAAGTGATTTAACTTTAAAAAATTTTAATTCTACAATTTTGAATGCAAAATCGTTGAATCAGAATTGTCAATATTGGTGAATTTTCATTGATAACACAGATTTCGATAAAAACTTCACTAGAATTTTATCAATTCTTTCCACAGGAAAAAATACCCAAATTTTAAACATTATAGCAATAATTTTAATCAGCATCCTTTCTTTTCCACTCAATTTTTAAGAAAAAGAACATACCTATGTCAGTTGTTTTAGTATCTACGTTTATATCAAAATACAATGATCGTAGTTTTTGACATTTTAAGTTTTCTTTCATGAATGTTTTAGTTACACGAGAAATGCAGTGGGAGCACATGGCAACCCAAAAATATTAGAGCCAAGGCAATGAGGTTAGACATCCAGACAAACATGACTTTGCTCAGACCTTCTTCCTAGTAAGAGAGACAATAGCTATACATGTGAGGAACTTATAATCCCATATGCCAAGTTTATGAAATAATACCATTTGAAATAAAACGATCTTACTTTTCTAGGACTTGTGGAGTTACAAGACTATGCGACCAGCATGTGGTCCTATAATACTGAATGTCACAATCCAGTAGACACCTCCTCTCCCATTTGTTAGCTTATGCTTTAAGAATCTAGTAACTGAGGATTCAGAGTCTACACTGGGAAAGGAAAGATATATGATTAGAAATCATCTCAAGATCTTGGAGGAATAAGGCAAGAGTTACAAGGAAGGATAGAAAGAAAATATTTGCTTGGGCAATGCAGTGCATGGCCTTCGACCACATGCCTGAGACCTTGAATAACCACTCTCCTTACTTGGGACTCCTGGCTTGGGCTGCACCTTCCATAACAGATTTCTACAAGCAGTCCACCAGTCCCCGGATCCTGTGATGTGGGGTTCTAACAACTGACAACTCACCCTCTTTGTGTCTTGCAGCCCATTATGACTGCCATCAGGGCTATAGGACCCAGGTCTAGCCTCAAGGAGAAGCAAGGAAATGATAAAACTTGAGCTCCAGAATCCTCATGGATCAGGCCAGGGACATATTTCACCTAAGATCAGAGCTTTGCACAGCTCTTCTGTTTTTCTTTCTTTTATATATTTTTCCTTAAGAGCACTCAATAAATCAAATGCACCCAAATCCCTCTTGTCAGCCTCTGCTTCTTGAGAAATTGCATAAGACACCATTTAAAGGGGCATTTTGTTCTTAGCTAAGGCTCTGGCCATAACTCTACAGAGCATCATTCTTCTTTCAAGCAATAAGTGAATCACAAAGATCCTGCTTGACTACCTTAAGAATCAGACTATGACCAGGTTCTAATCTTGGCTCACCAGACAGAGGTGAGATAGCCCTTTCGTCACTCCTGATGTCCAGGCCGGAACTTTCATAATCTTTCAATTTCATGCTTCCTTTCTTTAAGCCTCCACTGGGCTTCGGTGTTATCTATTGCTCTATAGAAAATTACCACATACTTGATGGATAATACATTTATTATATCACAGTTTCTGTGGGTCAAGAATCTTGGTATGACCTAACTTGATCCTTTATTCAGGGTTTCACAAGGTTGGAAAAAATTTCACCCAAAATTGGGGTCTCATCTGGAGTCATAATCGAGAAGAATCTTCTCTCCACATCACTGAGTTTGGCGGAATTGATTTTCTTGTGTCTGTAGAACTTACTGTCTGGAGACTGAAGTCTGCCTTCAGCTCCTAAAGGTCATCTTTCATGAGATGCCATCCTTTACTCCTATAGATCATCCTCCACTCTCAGAAGCTGTCATCTACTCCTAGAGTTTACCCTCCATTCCTGGAGGTCATCTTCCTCATTTAGAGGCTGTCTTCCACTCCCAGAGGCTGTCATCCATCTTAAAGTTTGTCCTCCACTCTCAGAGGCTGTCCTCCACTCCTAGAGGCCATCCTTCACTCTTAGAGGTTGTCTTCCACTCCCAGAAGCTGTCATCTACTCTTAGAGTCATTTGCCACTCCCAGATGCCATCCTCCACTCCTACAGGTTATCCTCTACTTCCAGAGGCTATCCTCTATTGCTAAAGGTTGTTCCACCCTCAAAAGCCATTCTCCACTCTTAGAGGCTGTCTTCCACTCCTGGAGACTGTCCTTCACTCCTAAAGGATGCCCACAGTTCTTTGCCACATAAGCTTTCCCAGCATAGTTGCATAGTTCATCAAGCCAGCATGAAAATTCTCTAGAATGAGTGGTTAGCAAGACTGAATTTTATATAATGTAACAAAATCATGAGAGTGACATCCCATCACCTTTGTCATATTCCATTGGCTGAAAGGAAGTCCCTGGTCAGGTTATGCGCAGATTCAGGAGAGAAGGATCACACAAAGGTGTGAACACCTGGAGCAAGAATCACTAGGGGGCCATCTGTCTGTCTGTGATAGATTCCAAGTATGGGGCTACTGAGCTCAGTGCCAATCATCCTCACTCCTCCTCAAAAAATGTTTTTATGTATAGATATAACCTGACAATATTTTGACTATTGACTAATTAAGATTTTTTTAAAATTTTCTTTCTAAATCCAATGTGTGTGTGTGTGTGTGAGTGTGTTCTTTTAACTTAAATTCAAACACATACATTTGAATGTATAATATTTTATTTTCATACTGGATTGTAAACATTTTTGATGTGGTGAATAACTTCATACACTTTAATGTTTATCCCAGAGAAGTTGGAATCATCCTAATATCTTAGACACTGAAGTTTATATCCTGCTACAAAGACATAAATGCAAACTAAATGTTGTGTTGTATTTAAAGTCTTCAAATTAGCACCATAATTTAAAGAACTTTATTGAAATTTCATGGTAACATTGTCAAAAAATCCCTCTGGGGATAGTTCTAGTATAAGAATTACCTTCTTAGTTTATTGTAAGAATGATCTTTAATTTTAAATGCCTGTCATGGGCTGTAAGTAAATCTAGAATGCTCTATCTATTGGAATTTAAGAGGATTTAAACAGTAAGTTTGCAAACTGTGATAGCCTTTTCTCAAAATGGTGAGTAGGATTATAATTTTCTATATATTCTTGCCCATTGCCAATTATTAGAGAAAGGAAATTACTAGAAAGAAGACTGATAGAATCGTTCTTTTAGTATTTGAATAAAAATTTTCACTATTAAAATTTATCCAGCCTTCTTAATTTGGAATATCTGTGGGGCATCTTCTAAAGCAAAAGTTTTTGCAGTACAGATAATGAGAACATAAGATGATACCACTTAACTCATTCAATTTGTCACAAAGTTCCAAGAGATTAATATGATTAGAAGAGAAATAGAAGTAAAAATCAAGTAGAATTTTACTGTGACTGAATCTCTGAAAAATTAGAGCAAAAGTTGAAAAATATTGGCATTAATCTTAAGTGAAATACAGATTCTTCTTTTGTACTTTTATTCAAATCACATATTTTGCATGTGCGTGTGAGGAACATTGGCCCTGAGCTAACGTCTGTGCCTATCTTCCCCTACTTTTTGTGGGACGCCACCAAAGCATGACTTGAAGAGCAGTGCCAGGTCTGCACCTAGGATACAAACTTGAGAACCCTGGGCCATCGAAGCAGAGTGAGTGAACTTAACCACTACGGCACTAAGCCAGCCCCTCAAATCATATAAATTTTAATAATGATACCACATCATGTGTCAGAAACTGGTTAAGTGTTCACATAACAAATTTACTTTTCTAAGTACACATTAAACTATATTACCCAACTACATATCTGTCTTCTATCCAATAGAATGTAAGTTGTACACCACTTTCAAGCCTGGCACATAAATACCTTCCTCCTCTGGTTTCATCCAGACAAATATATTATCTTGGAAGCCATTTGTTGAGACAGTCAAGCCCCAAGGTGGAAGGGATCTGGTCCCTGAATTAGGTCTTGAAAGGAGCCCTTTGTCAATCATATACATCCATTTTGGAGTGAGTTAGAAATCAGCTTCTCTTATAAATAAATGTAAACTGCTATCATAAAATTTGGAGTTATTGAGTTTTGAACTAAAATGTAGCCTAGATGTTAGAAACTAAAAGATAAATAAAATATTGATCATATCAGAATTAACTATATAATAGCAATGGTAAAAGTATTTTTAAACAATGTTGGAACAATTGTAACAACTTTATTTACAAAATCAATAGATGATTTGTTAATAATATTAGACAATGTGGTAGTGCAGTATAGGAGAAAAAACAGAAGAATTAGTGAAAACCAGTAGGTTTTAATTCCTGTAGAATGGAAACAAAGAGGTTTTTAAGATGATTTTCATGAGAATGGAATGAAATAGCATCAATATAGTCTATTGCACACAATAGCTACCATATACATTTTGTTTCACCCTGTTTTAAACAATTAAGGAAACATGAAAAGAAATAAAAGGATCTGTATTAAAAATATTTTAAGAAACCATGTTTTCACGCAGTAATAAAATTAATTTTTCAGGAAAGCTCAGAATTCTATGTGAGGCTGTAACTCTTGACCAACTTCAACTTCAACTGCTAACACAGAAATTCAATTTCAATTTTACTTTAAAACCATTTGTATAACATCAGATTGCACAAGCATATTTTAGAATTTTAACTATACTAATAATGATAAATATTTTTATGATAATGAATGCTCTTGACATAGTTTCTTAAGATGATAACTTCAATTTTACATTTTTATTATGACGACAAAGGACTTTTTATAGAAAAAGAGTTCAGTGTATTTGAGAAACTGAGATAAAGTCAATGTGCTCAAAGCATAATGGGAGATATGCTTGAGATGCAGTTTTGAAAGGTAGCTGTAATAAAAGGCCATATGTAGACTAGACTGTGATAAGAAGTTTGAGTGTCATTTTACATGCAGTATATTTTTATTTTCTGTGTGTTTGTCAGATAGGAGCAGTGAGAAATGAAAAAGAAATCAATTTTGTTTTGAATAAAAAATGTCTACTTTTGGAGGTAAAGAATGATCTGTTCAGCTCAATGATCACAATGTCCTATCATCCTCCTAGTGATTCATCTAAGTTTAGTCGTGATTGAAATTATTTCTTAAAGAGGGAAAGAGGGAAGACTGGAAGATGGGAAGGAGTAGGAGAGAGAGAAAGAGAGAGAGAGATTAAGAAATTGAGAGAGAGCTGAACAGAGGATCAGGAAATAAAGATGATAAAAAAGCAAAGCCTTGAAAATGCCAGAAGATTGAAGCACAAGAGAAGGAATTAGAGTCTGATAAATGGAAGGACAAATCCTTTACTGTTATACCAGGGAAGATAAAGAAGTCAGGTACTGGTCCAGGTTGATTTGTAGGGTTGCTGCTAAGATAATAAAAGAGGATATCTCATTTTATCAAGGGTATATACAGTTATCCATAATGCAGTGTGGGGTGTGTAGTGGGAGGATGTGGATGTATGAGCAGAGAGGGAAAGTTAAGAAAGACTTGTTTCAGAGTGAGAAAGAGGGCCATCCAGGGAAACATTTCCAGAATGGCAGAGTAAAGACCTTCAAAAATTTCTTCCTACAAAAAAGTGCTGAAAACATTGGCAACAATTGTCCAATTCAACCTTTTCAGAAATCTTGAGATTGACCAAAGGTATGAAACAATTCAAGGAGCATTTACTCAAAAAATATTCTTAGTAAGAAGAGCAATCTTTGTGGCCTCTTCACATGCTCTATTCCCATTCAGTCAATCCACAGTGGACTTGAAAACCAGCAGCCTCATAACCATAGTAGTTGTGTAAATCAATAGTAAACAATCACTTGAAGGTGCAGAATGAATTTGGAGCTCCCCAAAAAGCAACACTCCAGAGAATCCCAGAGCTTATCTTTATTTGACCTGACTCAAAGCTCAGTTTGTGTGAATAGCCCTACCCTCAGGACATTTGTCAAAAATAACCAGTGACAAATAATTAACATTACAGCTGCCTGAGGTATTAATACCAGTTGGAGCTTCCAAGAGCCATTCTCAGACATTCCTAGGTAAATAAAATCCTTAGAAGGAAAACTGGGGAATGAGATGTCCATAGGGAACATTGAATAGCTCTGACATGTTCTTGGGAATGCAGAATGTCATGTGCATGTATAGAGCTGTGTACATGCTGAGAAAAGACTTAAGAAGGCCCTGATTTCTCATCTCTGGCTGATCTCGAGGTCCAGTGCAAGCAGAAAATGAAGATAAGGTAAACTACAAACTTCCCAGCAGAGTATGTACCCAACACACACACAGTTGCACCTGGAAAAAGCTGGGAGACATATTGATTGAAAGCATTTATAGAAGTTGTTTCACAATTATTAGCTAATCACTAAGTTGACTGAGAAGAGAATTCTACAACCACATATAAAAAAGAACACAGACATTTAAAAAATTAGTCCAGGACTGTGGACTGACAAACAGAAGGGCCAGGCTGGTGGCATAGTGTTTGAGTTTGTATGCTGTGCTTTGGCTGCCCAGGGTTTGCAGGTTTGTATCCCGGGCATGGACCTACACACTGCTCATCAAGCCATGAAAAAAACAGGAATAATGACAGCAACAACAGCTAACCCTGGCAAGGGAGTGTGGTCTGATTTTCAGTGTTAGCATATTATATTATTTAAAATATCCAGTTTCAGCGTTAGCATATTATATTATTTAAAATATCCAGTTTCAGCAACAACAACAAATACACACAAAAATAAGAATTATGGCCTATACACAGGAATATTAAAAGTAGTTAATATAAACTATTCCTGAGGAAACCCAGATATTGGACTTACTGGACAAAGATTTTGAATTAGTTATTACAAACATGTTCAAAAAAGAAAGGAAGATCATGTCCAAAGAATTAGAGGAATGTATGATAACGATGTTTCATAATAAAGAATAACAATAAAGAGAGAGTGTTTTTTAAAGAATCTAATAGACATTCTGGAGTTCAAAAGTATAACTGAAATGAAAAATTCACTAGAAGAGCTTAAGAAAGTAGAAAGAAAGAATCAGTTAATTTGAACATAGATTGTTTGAGATTATCCAGTCTGAAGAATGAAGAAAACTGAACAGAGCTTCAGAGACCTGCAGGACACCATGAAGTAAACCAACATATATGTAATGGGAATTCCAGAATAAGAAAGAGAAAGGGACAGAAGGACTATTTGAAAGAATAATGGCTATAAATTTCCCAAATTTGATGGAAAACATTAGTCTACACATATAGAAGTGTAACTGATTTTAAGTAGCATAAGCTCAACAGACCCACACTCAGATATATCAAACTGTTGAAAGCTAAAGACAAAGAAGAGTAATTTACCATGTAAAAGAGATCCACAATAAGATTAACAATCAACTTCTCATCAGAAACTGTGGAGGCCAGAAGGCAGAAAGATGGCATATTCCAAGTGCTGAAACCAAATAATAATGTCAATCAATAAAAAATAGTGTCAATCAAGAATTCCATATCCAGCAAAATAATGCTTCAAAAATAAACAGTACATTAAGACATTCCCAGATAAACAAAAACAGCATTCTTCAAGAGCAGATCTATAATTTCTTAAAAAAAATTATAAAGGAAGTTCTTCAAACTGAAATGAAAAGACACTAACAATAACTCAAATCCACATGAAAAAATAAAGAACACCAGTAAAGGCAATTGCATGAGTAAATATATGAAAAATGTGTAAGTGTAATTTTGTTTGTACTTTTTTTCTTCTCCCATATGATTTAAAAAAAACAAACTGCAATAATTAGGCTGCAAAGCAATAATTAGAAATATTTGTGGATGGACTTATAATGCATAAAAACATAATTTGTATGGAAATAATAGACAAAAGCAAAGGTAGGGAAAGAAGTATATTGGAGTAATGTTTTTTTTAATGTAAATTTGAAAATAACTTTGAATTAATCTGAACTCAATTGCTTTACATTATAGTATGAATTGTAATCCTAGTGCAACCACTGAGAAAATAACTAAAAGAAATTTAAAAAGAACAGTATTAAAATTGTATATTTGAAAAGATCTATTTGACATAAAAGAAGACAGTAATGGAGGAATAGGAAACAAAAATACTTAAAATATGTAGAAAGTAAATATCAAAATGGAGATGTAAATCCTCTCTTATTAGTAATTATTAAATAAAAATGAACTCAGCATTTCAGTGAAAAGGCAGAGATAGGCAAATGAATAAAAAGTTGTTTGACTATATGCTGTCTACAGACAATTCTGGTTGGATAAAAAACATATATTAGTTAAAACTAAATAGAAGAAAAAAATAAATACAAACAATAACCAAAAACAGGGCTGTGGTCACTATACTAATATCAGAGAAGAATAGACTTTCAGGCAAAATTTATTGCTAGAGACTAAAAAGGACATTTTATAATGGTAAAGTTTCAAACCATCAGAAAGAACAATTATAAACACATATGCACTTAAAAACAGAGACCCACAATACATGAAACAAAAAATAGCACAATGTAAAGAAGCAATAAACAATTCAACAATAATAGTTAAAGACTTCAATATCCCAATTTCAGTAATGGATAGAACATCTAGGCAGAAGTTCAATAAGTAGAAAAAAGACATGAATATAACTAAAAACCAACTAGAACTAAGAGAGAGTTTTGATTATCCCATGCAACAATAGCAGAGTACACATTCTTATTAAGCATACATGGAATATTCTCCAGAAACACCATATATTAGGCCATTAAACAGGTCCCAATAAAGAAAAAATAATTGATGTCATGCCCAGTATGTTCTCCAACCACATGCAATAAAATTGAATTTAATAACAGGAGGAAATTTGGAAAGTTCATAAATATGTGGAAATTAAACAATGCACTCCTAAATAACCAATCCATGAAATAATAAATAACAAGAGAAATTAGACATTACTTTGAGAAGAATGAAAATGAAAAGAAAACATACAAAAACTTATGTGATGCAGCAAAAGGAGTTTTTAGAAGGAAATTTATAGCTGTAAATATCTACATTAAAATATAAAAAGTTTTAACTCAGGAACCTACTCATTCCTCTTTAAAAATTAGGTTAAAAATACTAATTCTAAAGCAACAGAAGAAAAGAAATAATAAAGGTTAGAGTGGAAATACTGAAATAGAAAAACAATAGAGGAAGTCAATAAGACCAAAGGTTATCGCCTAGAGAATAATAAAAATATTGATAAAACTTCGACTAGGCAGAACACGAAAAAAGAGAAGACTCGAATTAACAAAACCAAGAATGAGTGAGAAGACATCCCTATCGACCTTACAGAATTAAAGAAGATTACAAGATAATACGATGAACAAATACATGCTAATAAATTAGACAGAAAGAAATTCCTGGAAGGACATAAACTTCTAAAACTGACTCAGAAACATTAGCAAATCTGAATAGAACTAGACTGAATTAACATTCAAGAAATTTCCCATAAAGAAAAACGTAAGCCCAGATGTCTCTCCTGGTGAATGCTACCAAACATTTAATGAATTAACCTCAATCCTTCACAAAAACATCCAAAGAACAGAAGTGGAGAGAACACTTTTGAACTCATTACATGATGCCAGTAATACCCAGATACGAAAACAAGTTAAAAACATCACAAAGAAAGAAATGTTGATATTTCTTTTCATATATAGATGTAAACATCATCAATGAAAGACTAGCAAATTTAATCCTACAACATATAAAAAGGATTTCGTAAATGACCAAGTGGGTTTTATCCCAAGAATACAAGGTTGGTTAACACATGGACATCAATTGATGTAATACACTATATTAGCAGATTAAAGAGCAAAAGCTTCATGAACCTGTCCATAGGTGCAGAAATATCCTGTGAAAAAAACCTCAAAATTCTTTCATGATAAAAGCACATTAGGAATAGAAAAACAAATTAGGAATAGAAAGGAACTGGATCAACCTCATAAAAGGCATCTATGAAAAAACCATAACTAACATTATGCTTGATAGTGAAAGACTGAAAGCTTTCCCCCAAAATCAAGAAAAAGACAAGATGTTCATTCTTGCCACTTTTACTTAACATTTTACTGCGGTTTTTGCCAGGGCAATCAGGCAAGGGAATAAAAAGGCACTTGGATAGTAAGAAGTAAAATCATCTCTATTCTCAGAAGACACAATCTAGTATATAAAAAAATCTAAGGAATCCCCAAAGAAACTATTGTGCTAATAAACAATTTTAAGAAGGTTGTGAGATATATGATCAACATAACAAAAATCAATTGTATTTCCATACACTAGCAATGAACAACCTGAAAATTAAATTAAGAAAATAATTTTCTTTATAATAGCATGAAAAAGAATAAAATACTTAGGAATAAATTTAATTTAAAAAGTATAAGACCTGTATACTGAATACTATAGAACAAGTTCTTGTATCAAGAGATCTAGTGTTATTTAGAAGGCAATATAACCAAATTTCCTGTAGGTTCAATGCAATACCTCTCACATTTCCAGTTGTCTTTTTTTTTTTTTTTTGCAGAAATTTATAAGCTGACTTAAAATTCTGTTGGAAGTTTAGGGACCAAAAGTAGCCCAAAAAGGGGGAAAAAATAACTTCTTTAAAAAAGAAGTAAATTATAAGACTCACAATTGATGTTTTCAAAACTTGCTACAAAGCTACAGTGATCAAGACAGAATGGCAGTGACGTAAATAAATATATTTACATCAGTAGGAATAAATTAAGAATATATAAATAAATACACTTATGGTCAATTGACTTTCAAAAAATATGTCAAAACAAATTACTGAGAAAGAATAGCCTTTTCAACAAATGTTGCTGGGACAATTAGATATGTACATTTAAAAGAATGAAGTTGGACCCCTATCCCACAACTTATATAAATAGTAGCTGAAAATAGTTCATAGACATAAATGTAAGAGCTAAAACTTTAAAATTATCAAAAAGAAAATACAGAAGCTGTAGAAGCAATGCTTTCTTACATATGCCACCAAGATGACAAGTGATAAAATAAAAAATTGATAAGCTGAACTTCATCAAAATTAAAAAGTTTTCTGTTTCAAAGGATCTTACAATAAAGTAGAAATACAACATAGAAGTACAAGCACAACTAGAATAGGAGAAAATAAGTGTGAATCATTTATCTGATAAAAGATCTGTATCCTGAATACATAAACAAATATACATCTAACAAAAGCAAATGCTCCAATTGAAAAATAGACGAATGATTTAAATAGACATTTCTCCAAAGAAGATACAGAAATGACCAATAATCACAGGAAAAGGAACTCCACACCATTAGCTATTAGAGAAATGTAAATCACAACCAAAAGATACCACTTCATACACATTTGGGTTGCTAAGATAGAAAAAGACAAGTTACAAGTGTTAAAAGAATGTGGAGAAATTGGAACCCTCGCACACTGCTGGCGAGACTACAAAATCATCCAGCCACTTTTCAAAACAATTGGCAGTCAAATGTAATGTAGAATTACTATATGATCTAGCAATTCCATTTTTAGGTAGATACTGAAGAGAACTGAAAGCATATGCTCCTATAAAAATGTGTATATAAATGTTTCTAACAACATTATTCATAACAGCCCCAAAATGAAAACAAACCAAAGGTCCATCAAATGATAATGAGTCAACAAAATGTGGTATATCCACACAATGAAGTACATCAATAAAAAGGGATTAAGTACTGTTACATGCTACAGCCTAGATGAAACCTTAAAACAGTATGCTAAGTGAAAGGAACCAATCATTAAAAGCCACATACTGATTTCATTTATGGGAAATTTATAGAATAAGCAAATCCATAGTGACAGAATGCATACTAGTCTTTGGCAGGTGCTGGGGCAGTGGGGAATTGGGAGGTATTGCTAATAAGTACGAGTTTGTTTTTGGGGTGATGAAAATGTTCCAAATTAGGTGTGATGGCTGCATGATTGTGTGAATATACTAGAACTACTGAATTGTACGCTTTAAAAGAGTGAATTTTAAGTTATGTGAATTATATATCAACAAAGCTATTATAAAAAGAAGGAAAGAAAGGAAGCTATTACTAAGATATGTGAGAGGATTTTCAGATAGTGTTAAAATGCCTGTTTTATATACTTTATTGTAAATTTAATACAAAGGGGGTCACCATAACCATGCATTTTTCCAAAATGTATGTTCAGATATACATATGCTTCTTTAGAGAAGCCCCACTACTGGGCTCAGCCACGATCTTTATTTTTATATTTTTATTTTTTTAGAATGATAGCAAAATATTGGGGAAGAGTTCTGAGTTTATTTGCAAATAATTAAATGTAATAATATATCATGAAATCCAAGTAATGCTAAGAGAGAAAGGAAGACAGGAACGACTACATGAAAAATAGAAAGAGCTTTAGTCCTTGGACAGGAAATATTCATGAGTCAACAGATGTGGAAGATGTGGAGGGGGCAATATTTAAAGGTGGCAGCAGGTAAATAAAAGATCACCTTCTGATCTTGAAATACATGAGCAATGAAGAGAGAAAGATTAAAGAAAGTCTGGGATAAGATGAGTTTTCCCATAAAGCAATACATTGGAGGCAAACTGTGAGAAGAGGTAGGAGAACGTAAGAGAACTGCAGCTTATAGGCATAATTTCCAAAGAATACAGCAAGATATTTTTAATGAAAGAGAAGGGTGCAGTGGAGGATATCCAGAGGGTTTTGTGTGGGTTCTGGAATGAAACAGCATTACAAATGCGAGAGTGTGAATGATAATGGATAACCACTGAGATTTTCATCTGAAGTATATAAGACTATGAAGTATGATGCAATCAATAATTCTGAAAACATCTTACAGGAAAGTGGGACTCAGAGAAAAGAAGGTGAGATTTGAAAAATGTTCAGTCAATTTAAGTTAAAGTAGGTCATTGATGATTAGAAAGAACTTTTGAAATCTACTCTTAAATAATTTATATATCTTAAATAAATAAATTTAAAGGTGAAACTGTCCATGAAATATTGGGGAAAAGGTCATACAGACTATACATCCCAAAAGGATTTTATTTACTGAATCTCAAATTCAATCTTGCTCATTTGATAATTTGATAACCAAGGGGTTTGCTTTGCCGTGTGTCCACTTTTTTTGCTCCAGAGGCAGAGTGAACAGTAACATCCTCGGGACTGTGGAAGAGATTATCCTGGATGCTTGTTATCCTTGTTGTAATAATATTAGGCTACTAATTAAATTATTTCCCTTATTAGCATTACTTTATATTAACTATACTTATGTAATAATGTTTGATTTAACTTAAGTCTATAGCATAAGTTTACAGTGTTGCTACATAGAGCCAATTCAGGTAGTCATTCAAGGGTGTGTCTTCTATTGGTACTGTGCTACTGAGTAACTTTGTGACCATGGAAAATTCAATTACTCTTTTGTCTTCATTTTTGACAAATGGAAAAGAAAGAGTTTATCTTGGATAATCTCTGACCCTTTCCTGATATGATTATGTGTGTATATGTTGATGTGTGTGTGAGACTGCCTTTGTGTGTGTGTGTGTTTCTAAGTAAAGATAGAGAAAGCAGAGAATTGCGTTTTTTCCTATTGGCAAAATGCTGAGAAAAATTCATGTGTCATTTCCTGTATTTTTATTCATGTTAAGGGCAGTCAAAAGAATTAAAAGATACACAAGGAATAGTATTAAATACCTGACACAAGCACAGAATTATTTAGGCTTCTTTCTGTAATGACAATTGTAAATAATGCAACATTCCTGATAGTTTCGTTGTTGACACTATCACAAAGAGTTTTCTGGGTCTATTATCTGGTTGAAACACTTGAATTGTTTTGAAACGTGCGTTTATAATGCTTGACATTATTTATTTGATATGCATTGAAATAAATTTATTTTTTCTCTCTTGACAATTTAAATTTTAGTGTTTTTGGAGAAAGGATTAGGTAATTACTTAAAGAACTTATTTTCTTGACTTGTAATAACACCTTTAGCAGAGCACAACAGTAGAGCTGAAGCAAAGCTCTGTAATTTCCTGTAGATCCTGAAGCATATTGTGTTATCATTGTCTAATGAATAAAATGTTGCTAGTTTATGAAAAATAAATATTTTCAGGAGTATAAGTGAGTATGCTTTATTTAAAAGTCCAGGTTATTTTTTTAACATTATAATCATGAATCAGAAAAACTGTGATTGAAAGAAACTGTTTTAGATAATACAACTTGATCTTCCATTTACTTTCCCTCCCAATAACTTTTTTTATATGTATATAACCCAACCTTTGGAGTTTGAATCTTGAACCATCACTTCTGAATCTCTGCAGTTGCCAAAGTTAACATGTTAGAGAGAAATGAACAATAAGAATGAGAAAAAAGTATCAGAGGCTTTCAGTTCAAGAGGGGCATTAACTGGAGAGTGGGTGAAAGCTTCAATTTGCTAAAGATCATCTGGCGTAATGAAACTCAGCAGTTGAGGAGCTCTTGCTGTACTTTCAGAGCATCTCCGACAAGGAAACTTTGGCAGAGAGTCTGCATTCCAACCACCACTTACCACTGTTTAGGTGATGGATGGAGCAGTGGTTTCTTTGTCCTGGCAAGAACAAGGCTTGCTAGCTATTCTCTGGCGACAGCAGTTAGAAGGAATTTTGTGAAAAATACAAGACAATTCTCACCATTTTGATTTCCTCATCTCTTCATTTTCTTTGTCACTCTCATACCACTACTTTTCTTTACTCCAAGAAATAAGCAAAAAGGGAAATGGAAATCACTAGAGAACTCTAGGGGCTTATGGAAATCTTAGGAACTCAAGTAACATGAGAAATATTCTTTAGAATACTTTCTATATTCTTGTTCTAAGATTGTATGTTAGGGAATATATATGTATATATATATGTATGATTCTTTGTACAATTTCTTGTTTCTCAGGCCCCACAGACCTCAAGAACAAAGATCATAGTCAAACTACTACTTTACTCCAGCCTCTTCCAAGTTTCCTGGAATTCTAAATCAAAAGGTCCTTCCTTCACTTTCCTGGGTGACATTATGTTTGACCTATATGAAAGGTTCATTCTTCAAATACCTTTCTTCCTCTTTTAGTGAAACAAATTTAAGGTTTTTCAAGCTATATTATAGCTCTTGGACCATGGCATCTTCCGGACCCCAAAGAATCTCACATAAGCCACTGCTTTGGTCCATAGCACTAGAAAAACACTGGTTCCTTCTGTCCAGGAAG
Source organism: Equus asinus (assembly GCF_041296235.1). Taxonomy (NCBI): domain Eukaryota; kingdom Metazoa; phylum Chordata; class Mammalia; order Perissodactyla; family Equidae; genus Equus; species Equus asinus. The sequence goes on along the minus strand of NC_091801.1, from coordinate 34,102,456 downwards.
AAAGAAGCTTAAAGAGGATATATTCTTAAGAGTGATAGATCTTTCAGTCAACTCCAGATGCCCTGAGCTCTCAGTGTGACACTGTTCTCTCACTGTAGGAGGAATACAAGACACTTCACATTCTGGCTCTAACCTTTCCAGCCTCAGCCACCTCCTGTCTGATCACATGCCCAATGTTTCCCTCACACTGCTCTGCTCCTTTCACCATTTCCTAATTGTATTTGGTTCTTTGTTGACACTGTTCCTGGTCTCTCTGTCTGGAATGTCTTCTTTCTCAGTCTTGGTTTAGCAATCTTCTACACATCTTTTTCACGTGAGTTATTTCAGAAAGTCTTTTTATTATCTATAGGCAAATCTGTCTAGTCAGGACCTCTTTGCCACCAAATAAAGGAATTTCTGCCTGTTAATATGATGCCTGAAGTCAGTTTCCTGGAAAATATATTCTGAATGGAGGTTTACATGCAGGAGGTTTAATTGGGAGCATTGTCAGGGTGCCTGTAAAGAAAATATAAAGGCTTAAGTGGTCAGAGTATGAAGTTGAACTGTGATGCAATTGCAGTCCTAGAAGGAGCTCTGGAGCTGGGATGGTTTATAAGATTTGTCTCAAATAGAAGCAAAGAGATCAGTCTTTGTATTTGCACATCAGTCATTGGCTATGGCTTTCTCTGGAGAGGTTCACTATCAGAGTGGAGGCAGTGCCCTTTGACGAAGAGCAATTCCTAAGCAAGGATTCAACTGTAGGAGCCATCAGCATCTAATACTCCCAGAAGAGGTCCTGGAAGGCAACACACACTTAAGCCCATCCATCAGATCCACTTGCTTCATACAGAACCTTTTTCCTCTTGGAGAACAGCTTTCTCTTACAAGACAGGTATTAGTGGCATGTACCATGCTCCCACTACTGCACTTTCTCTTGATGAAGCTCGTCATCTGCCTCCACTCTAACCATTCTAGATTCAATTCATCTTCAGCCAGCATTTCTGCTAGTTGAGATGGATTAACTTGTTGAGTGACCCCGACCCTCATCCTCGGGATCTGACACTCTGGTCACTACATTTTCTCAGAGTATGGCTGCTTCAATTGTTCATTTGCTGTCAAATATGGATGAAAAGTACCAAAAGATGTCCTAATAGACCACTTGGGTGCCAGGTCTGTCATTCTCCAACTTCATTATCTAATGATAGCTCTATGTTCCCCTGATGATCACTACTCCTGCCAGGGTAGTGACTCATGCCCTTGCTTGTTAATCTCTTGACATGAAGATCCTGAAGTGACTGAGTAGAATCCATAGCTTCAAGTTTAAAGGGACTCTTATTATGTAGCCTAGGAGAAGCATTCTCCATCCAGGGGTAAATATATGTTGCTCATGCATTGTTCAGAGTGTTATTAATAAAAAGAACTATTCAGTGAACTTCTCAGGAAACCATACAGTACAGAGATGAAAGAATTATTATAATGGAGACCACTCTAAAAGTGGTGATAATTCTCTATAACATATATTAGTAATTATGTAATTATTAAAACCCTTCTACTGCTGTTTTATTTTTCCTTTTTGATTGCAGCAACCAGAGGCAGATCTTGTTCATGAGAGTGCTGAAAATAAATGATCACACTCAAAACCCACAAGCCCTTCTCTCCTTGTTGCTATTCAAGCACGCCACACATTAAGTGAGAACTTTGAACTTAAAGCTCAGAGATTTGCCTATTATCCATATAGGTTTGGCTAAGCAGCCAGAAAAAAATACAAATAAAAGTGAAAGTTAACTCAAAATTTTAATTGGCCAAATGATTTTTTAGTGATATGATTGTAGTAATTTGGGTACCATTGGGCAAGAGCTAAATATAATATCGTTGAGAGTCAGGTATCTCACCATGGATAAGAAAACAGAAACACAGTCTGAGTGAAGTGAGGAAAAATTCTGTACTGTTAAATTGGAGTTAGAGTCATCAGTGTAAACACCCGCTTCAAAAAAATACTAACTCCTTTGTGTCAGACTTAGCAGGTCACAGCAGACTAATGCTCTTGGTACAATAGACAGAAAACCTGAATAAGATGAAAAATTCATTTTGTAATTACATCATAGCCCAAAAGAGAGAAAGATTGGGCAAACTAAAATTTGAGAGCAGATGTGGTAATTTGATAATATCTGTCAATTTTTCCCCTGTAGACATTTTCTTATTCTTGGTGAGGACAAGGCAGAAATATTCTAATGGGAAAAAAATCAGTGACGTGTTTTTAGCCACAAGAGATAAGTATTAACAAATTCAAAGCTGGCAGGGATTCCACAACGTGGCCAGCTTTCCCTGGAACACTTACTGAGAGCAACGGCTGCACAGGAGGCCAAGGAGCTATGGGAAACATTTCTAAACAACAGACTGAAAGGTCCTGAGGTGCAATCATGTGCTCAGACAAGCTTTAATCTCCTTCTTATTTGTCAGATTTTAAGCTACATACTCTGGGAGCCTCAAGAACTGAGTTGGAGCACCTGAAGCCAGAGCTGGTTCTCTCACAGTCTTTCATGGTTGAGGAGCACCAGGCTTTTAATCAAAATCCAAAGAGACCAGACTCTAGGACAAGGGGAAAATAGGGTGTCTCTGTCTTATGTAAACTGGAACCAAAACCCGCCCCAAATCAATTCTTAAGTGGAGTGAGATGATCAACCCCTCACCCTATCTATTTACCATAGGAAAGGTAGGGAGATATATTATCTGAGATCTCAAAAGTTCTCCTATACTTTATCTTTGGCATGTAATCAAAGGTACTAGATATATTTAGAGGCAAGACAATTAGGCAAAAAAATAGAAAACAGGATAGCCACCTAGACACTGAATTTACGAACAAACAATGGCCACACCTCCTATGACAACAGAACTCTGATCCACACCTCTACAGCAAGCAGGCCAGGATCCTGAACCAAAAGGTCTGCAGCATCCAGCCTGAGAAGCTAAGTCACAACTTCTGTAATGATTATCACAAAAAGATCAGGACTTGTTCCATGACTACTAACTTCCCCAAAGAGAAAACAAGCAAGAATATGGTACACAGGCAGTAATGACATTAATCATAACTGGACAAAACATTGTAATTCAAAGTCAAAACCTTGCCAGAGAGGATTAAGAAAGGGGGTCCTAACTGTTTGCTAATTACAAAGGGACATATTCTAAATATAAGGACACAGACTTGTTGAACATAAAAAGGTATAAAAAACACATTATGAAAAAACTAAGCAGAAGAAATTTAGTATAGATAAAGAGACATTAGATAAAACATAATTTATATAGAATAGTACTAAAAATATTCCCAGAAATAAACAATTATAAGTCATAATGATAAATAAATCAGTTCAACATAAGGACATATTATTCCTAAATTTGTATGCATCTGATAATATATCCTAAACATGCATAAAGCAAAAACTGTCAACAAAAGAAAAAACAGACAATTATATTTGGAAATTTTAAGATACTTCTCTCAATAACTGATATAACAAGCAGAGAAAAATATCTGTGAGGTTTTAGAAGAATTGATTAACTTATGACCTAACAGATAATGTATTTGATTACTAGAAATGCAACTACTAAATGCAAATTTATTTCAAGTGCAATTAGAAGAACTGCCTGAGCCATAAAACAGATATCAAAAAACTTCAAATGGTTCAATTCACAGACAAAATATTCTTTGACTTCAGTGGCATTAAACTAAAATCAATGGAAATAAAACTAAAATATCTCCAAAGTTTGGAAATAAAACACAATTACTCTTAATAGCTTGTGGACCAAAAAAATGAAATCATAATAAAAAATCTTTTGAACTGAAATAAAAAAGGACATATGAAAACATGGGATATAGTTAAAGTAAGGATCAGAGGAATTTCTTAGCTTTAATTGCATATGTTAAAAAGAAAGAAAAGATGAAAATTGATGATACAAACTTCATGTCAAGAAACAAGGAAAAGCAAACAAAATTGAAAGAAAATAGAAAAAAGGAAACTATAGAGATGAGAACATAAATTATTGGAATATAGAACAAACATTTAATAGGGAAAATCAATAAAGTCACAGGTGTGTTTCTGGAAATTATTAATAACATTTATAAACACCCAACTAGACTGGTAAGAAAAGAAAAGCAAAAACAGAGTTTACCAATATCAGGAATAAAATACGTTCCTCATCCGTATCATCACTACAGATCCTATAGATAAGAAGAAGATAATAAAGGATATTATGAACAATTTTATAGTAATAAATTTAATGATTTAGATGAAATGAAATAATTGAAAAAACTCATACCTGACAGAATAAGAAATAAAAATTTTGAACTTTCCTATAACAAATAAATAAATTGAATTTGTAATTTAAAAAAACAAACTTTCTTCAATGGTAACTTCAGTCCCAGATATTTTCACTAGAAAAATTCTTTTAAAAATTTAAGGAAGAAATAGCACTTAGTTTACACAAACTCTTCCAGAATCTAAAAAGAAGGAGCCTTCTGAATTGTTTTTATGGCATCAGAGTAATTTTGATTCCAAAAGCTCACAAAGATATTTAAAAAGAAAAGAAGCAAGAAAGAGGGATAGAGAGAGAAAGAAAAGAAAAATTCTCTCAGGAACTTAATATTTTAAAAATAATAAATCCAATACAGCCATAGGTAAAAAGCATATTATTGCATTAAGATTAATGATGTTTATTCAAGAAACACAAAGCTGGTTGAAAAGCTGCATACAAATCAATGAAATTCACCATATTAATAGAGAATATTGGGGGAAAAGAATATATGATCATATCAATAAATGCAGAAAAAGCTTTTGATAAAATCTAGCAGTCATTTTGATAAAATTAATAGCCATCAGAGGCTGTTAAATTTTAATTGTCTGGAAAAATGAAAGGAATTTTCTAAATATGATTAACAATACTTGCAACCAACCTACAGCAACCATACTTAAGGGTTGCAGTAGAACCTGTAAACTTTCTTTCCTACTCAGCAGGAGTGGGTAGGTATCAGTTGTGGAAAGTGGTTTATTACTTGTCTGATCTTCATGTGCATATGTCTTTTCAACTCTGGGAAGGTGAAAACATTTTGATCTGAATAGTTTTTAGATTCCAATACCTATGTACAGTATCTCAGAAAAGATTAAGAATGCATATAGTTTAGCTCCCTCAAAGTCTCTCTATTGTCTGGTTAGAAAACCAGACCATCCTCTTTGAGGAGAGTCATCATTGGACACAGGCTCTATTCAAAGCTTCATTATCATGCCCAGGTATAAGTGAGCATTGTTGTGATGGATTTTTTTGTGGAGGTTATGTTGGAGGGGGGAATGTGAGCTGGTTATGAGGGGTAGTGCTAGCCAGTGTTTTAACACAGTTAATATGGTTGCTTCTCTAATCTAAATTTGATGTTATCACCCATTTCACTCTCCACTCCTACTGTAGCATTACCAAGCCTCATTATCAATTGTTTTCAATCAATATTCCTTAATAACATAAGAACTTCTTGAGAGCAAGAACAATGTTTACTTCTACAGTAAACAGTTTAATGCTTGGCACATATTAGGGGCTCAATGAAATTTGCTTAATTAATTGCAAACCTGTCATTACTCTGAGGCTGAAGAAACCTATTTTAAAGTAAAGAAATCTTTTCTATCAACCTACTCAAGAAGATAAAAAATGTTATCTAAACATATGATCGGTTGTCTCAAATCAGAGATTACTTAGAGAAAATGTTGTACTCTTTAAATATATAAGAAAATGCTATAATGCTATAAGTCTGCTTTTTTAGCTTCAGGTTTGTCTAATGCTCCAAGATGGTAGCCATCTCATTCCAAAGGGATGTTTGACATCACCATGTAGTACTCACAAATGTAAAGAAATAAAACTAGATTTATACTTTTTGCCTGGAATAAAAAGAGAAAGTCTGAGACAAGAAGAGAAAGCTATGAGTCTTTTGTGATGCCAAATACACAAGAAGAAGGAATGAGGGACCCCATGATTGCCCCTGAGGCCTAGGGAAATGGGCTATAGCTGGTCCTCTTTGGAGAGCTTGCATAAGGTGGATTCCATGAATGGATTTGTAACTTATACCTGGAAAAAGACCAACAAGCTTTTCTGATAGTGGAGCTAGGAGAGATGACTATGTTAGGATCTAGCATTCTGTTCTCATAAAAATTGTTGCAGCAAAGAATCTGCAAGAAGTTTCTGTAGATCAATGTGACCCACATAAACTACTTGCACAAGAAAGCAGGATGAGATTATCTCAGATCTCATCCAAGTAGCCCACCAAACTTGTGAGAACCACAAAGTCACAAGGAATAAAGAAGCAATCCAATTATAAATGTTTGCTAAGCCCATTTTATTTTCCCCCTTCACACAGAGACATACGGCATTTCCTTGAATATTTTGCAAATATGTAAGTCTTTTTGACTAAGTTCTAGTCAATTGAAGGTAGTCAGAAAATATACATGCTACATTAAGACCTGGCCTATAAAATATTTCGCAAATGATTCTCTTACCTCATTCACAGCCTTGAATGTCAGATATAGGCAGAGTCCTCTTAGAGGTGCCTGGGTTCCTGAATGAATGTGTGGAGCAGAATCCTTTAACATCCACATTTATCTTCACTATCAAGCAAACCAAGTTTGTGTGTGTGTGTGTGTGCGTGTGTGTGTGTGCACATGAAGCCATTGAAATTCGGGGTTGTTTGTTACAGAAGATAAGAAGGGCAGCCAGCTAGAGGAGAGGGCATTCATCTCTATCTGGGGGACTGCAAATGAGAGAAAACTAGTGATGGTTGTGGCAGAGATGGTGAATGCTGGAAAATCTATGAAGAGTGCTAAGTGAGGAAGACAGCCCTTTTTTAATGTCTGCTAGTCCCTGAGAGTCCGATACCCATTCATCAAGAATACAGCATGAGAAAGAGATGTGATTGGTTTCTTTATCAATCACACTTCTCTTATGCTTTTAGGGGCTTGCCTTCAACAGTATGTGGGGCAGAGCTGTGACTTTGAATAAAATTTAAAATTGTTATTACCTTTGGCTAGATATATTTACTATTGTCTGGAGAAACTTTTATTACCTGTAAGAAATCAGAAGTAACAGAACTTGCCCTAAATTTCATCCAGGGGCAAGGGAAGAACTAGTTCCAGAGAAGATATTTAAATGAATAGTTAGAGACAAAATAAAGTTGCATTATGATTTCATTGCATGGGTTGTAGTTATTCTTCAGTACAGTTATTAGCAGTGGGTTTTCTTTCCTCTGCAAAGATAACAAGTATATCAGTATATCAAGAGAATTAATTTATTCACAAAGTTTGAAAGAAAATTGCTCGTTGCACATGTGAGAAAAAAACATATTTTTTCCATTTTATTTAAAACCTCTAAAATGAATGTTAATTTATTACAATTGAGTATATTTTTCCTCGAAATGGACTGGATTTAATTTAACTATGTTATCTATGGGTTTGCAGTAGCCCAGTTATACTAGAAAACAATGAGAACATCATTGTCATTAAAATATAAGATAGTATTTTTGCTTTGAAGTGATGGTAATGATAAATATCACCTTATTTCAAGCCTTTTCATTGGAGCTTTAGAAGATTTTAGTAAAGTTGGAAGCATTTCAAAAAAGTAAAAATGTTACGAAATGGAATTTTAATTCTTCAAAGCCTTTCATCTTCTCATCGCAGCTATCAAGTCCTCACCAACACACTTCAAGGGTAAGGATATTTATTGTTGTTTTTGTACCTTCAAAACTATTCTAAAACATTTTGGTAGGATTAAAACTTCACTACAATTATTGGCATATTCAAAAGAAAAGAAAATAGAAAAATTAGTTTTTAGAGAGCAAATAGTTTTTAAAAATGTAGATTACAATAGACCAATTTCCTGAGAATGTATAGCTTAACATTTTTAAGATTTCTCTCTTTGTTCTCTGTTGGTCATCTCTTAATATTTATATCTTCTATTTCCTGGGCTCTTCCTATGCATCAGGAATAGGCTTAGGAATTTTATGTACATAGTAATTTAGGCAGTAATGTTTCAACAGTCAGAGAGATCAAGTAACTTCCTAACAAGCTAATTATTATGGAGCTAGGATTTGGATGGGACTGTGACTTCAAGACTCCTAACTCCTGCTCAATATTAGCCTTGTTTTGATCGTGAAATTTAAGAATTCTATGCTATTAATTAATTCACTTTATATGTTTAAAAAACCTTTTAAAAGTTAATGTTTGATCCACAGTATTTTAACTTAGATAATTGATGTGCAAAAAATTCAACTGATACTACAGCTCAGTTGTAGAGATAAAATGTAGGTTCTTCGAGAGGCAATAAGTCTTGAGTATCAATAAGAAGAAGAAGAACAAGGAAGAGAAGGAAACCACCCCCTTCCCAATCTCCAGTGTGGGGACATCAATGCATACCATGGGTACCAAGCGAGTGATCCAGAGAGGTTCTCAGATCTGCATCCAGTTTGTCTAGGATCCTCTCTTTGCATGACTGAACTGAGCTACCAAGTCTGTGTCATCAATCCCCAGGTTGTATGTGAGGAGTAGGGGAGCTGAGTCAGCAGGTGGGTACCTCAGAGATAATACTTTTACAGAGTTCTTATTGGAGACTAGAGTTACAGGAGATTCCCTCAGCCCTTAATGTGACCCTCACATGTCTAACCCATTACCCTCTTCTCAGTCCTTGCACATGTCACCATTTTTCATGACTGTATTATCAGATTCCAAAGGGAAAATATTATGCATTCTATGCAATAATCATGTAACGGTTTCTCCCATGTGGTACAGTAAGTAATTTCGGACGCTAATATTATTTTCATTTTTTAAGAATTGTTATATAAGCCCAGGGAATATGTCTTGGACATTTCTCACTCTTTTGCTGTTGTTATTTATAGAAACAGTTTCTCAACCATATCCCATTACCTAACAACCTAACAGAAGCCAAAGAAAAGAGGTAGAACTGCTAAGCAATATTGCTGACTCTAATTTTTAGTGAAATTTTTAACTGGAACTGTTTTTTCCACTTCTAGCATCTGAATCAGTATTCTGGGCTCTTAAGATTTGTATTATGTATCAGGACTACTGGGCTTAAATTTGCATAATTTAAATTATAGCCAACACATATTAAGCAAGAATCATAGAAATTGACATTGTTAGTTTCGCAGCCTATTCTGCAAAGCCAAAGACAGTCCTGCAGGGGAGATAGGAGCTGGAAAGGAAAGAGGTGATTCTTTTGGAGAATGCAGGCATAGCACTGTATTGTTCATGGATAAAGAAACTTAATCTGGCAGTAAGAATTGATAGAACGTTATTGACTATAGACACAGCTTGTTTGATGGTATTGAGGTGGGAAGTTGAAACTCATAAGTATGTGTTTCCTAACATATTATTTGAATGAATAAAAGTGGTTAAATTGGAGAATAAAAGGAAGATTGAGAAGCAGAAGCAAGAAATATTTAATAGATGACTTTTAACACAAGGCAGCTGACTTTTTTTTAACTAAAAAGAAAAAATTCACCAAACAATGGGAAAAATAGATGCCAACTAGAGTACAGTGCTGATAAATATTATTTTAATGGAAATTAAAATAATTCTTTCTTTCCTCCCTTCCTTCATTCAGTTCAACTCAACTCTTTACAATTTTAGATTGAGATACTAAACCCCGGTGTGATAATCTTGCACACATAATTCTAGGTACTTGGGAAAAGATGTTTAAAAGATAGATTTTGTCCTTGGCCTCTATGTAGTGAAGAATTAATTTAACAAAAGAGAGATCTAGCCTTTGTCCTGGCTGCTGGGGATGACCTCTAACCCTTGGGAATTCCTGAGTGATAGTAGTGTCTTTGTTATCCATGGGATCACTCGGACCACACCTGATAGTTGGTGCTAAGAGATGACTCAGGATGTGACTGGCCCGAAAGAACAACCATATGATTAGAGGATTAGCACTTTGGGACAAGTAAAATCAGCCCAACCTCAAAGAGTGTGGGGCTGGGGGTAGGAGGACTTGAGACTAAGTTCAACCATATGGACAATTAGGGAATCAATCACGCCTACATAATGAAGCCTCAATAAATACTCTCGACACTAGAGAAACTCAATTGGGCTCTCTGAGTAGGTAATAGTCTAGTAGTTGGTAATAATCTAATAATTGGTAATATGTTGCTATGCATTGATAATGAGGGGGCAGTGCATCTTAAGGACTTGGAAGCTTCACAGTTGGAACTCTCCCAGCCCCAGATTCTGCTCAATGCATCCCTTCTTTTGGCTGATTCTGATTTGTATCCTTTTGCTATAACCAATTTGTAATTTTAAGTATAGCACTTTCTTGAGTTCTAGGTCATTGTAGAGAATTATCTAATCTGAGGGACTCTGTTGGGAACCCCCAATTTGTAACCAGCTGGTCTGAATTGAGGGTGGCCCTGGGGACCTCTAAATTTACAGTTGGTGTCAGAAGTCTTGAGCAGACCTGGCAGTCTAGAGGACTATACTTAATCTTGAGTTTAGCTAACTCTGAGTAGCCTCATAGAGCTTGTATTGTAAGGGACAACTAGTGAGACAATGACTTTATGATAGTGAGTTAAACGGTGAATACAGATCTTGTTTCCTTTGCTGGATTTTCTTCTCTTTTGACTAGACACTTACTTATTACCCTTCTCTATTTCAGGAAGCCTCAGGTCACAAATAAACCTACCTTTGCCACACATTTTATCCTGCTGGTAAAACTAATAATTGGAATGAGATGTGATTTAACTTTCTCCAATACTGCCTTTAATTTGGAATAATTTGCCTTTGTGCTCCATCAGAGCTTCCAGTATAATGTTTATTATTATGATGTCTGTTTGGGCTATAAATATTTGTTAGCTTATTGTAAAGTTAATGAATTAAATGAACTAATGAATAGTGAATTGCAACTTTGCAAGGTTTAATGGAACTTTATTTTTGAGCTAATTCCTAAAGAAGACTCCAATATGATAAATTCATTTAATTTCACTTCTGGTAATGGATAGTTTAAAATATGCTTATTTTTCAAAATAAATGTTAACTAGTTGCTGATGTCCTTTTTTGGCCTCTCTCTGTTAAAACGAAATTAGTTGTTTACTGGCTTAACACAATGTTTTAAAAGTAATAAAATATTCTAGATAAGGCAAAATTGTGAAACTGCCTGAGGTCAATATCATCTGGAAGGGGTATTGGTTTGTAGCATCCCATCCAAGGTTGGAGGCTATTGAAGTAAGACTTCTGCCATTTATTCACTGTCATAGTGGGAAAACTCCATAACTATTAAAGAATGAAACCAATCAGATGTATGAGTCCCACACTGAGCTCAGCTTTACAGCTTAGTTTGCTAATATGGTCTTTTCAGGATGATATTGTGTGATCTGAGTAAATATCAATAGCAGCCCTGTTTGGATAATACATCTTATTTCACCACGAAAAATTTTCTCTTTGAGGTAAGTAGAGGAACCACACTAAACTACTCTTGGAATAAATAAGGCTTGCCCTCAATTTCAATTCAAAATAGTTTCACTTATTTTATATCTTATACAAAAATAGCTTTCTATTGCATCTCGATTTTGCCATCAGAAGGTACTTGCTTTATAATAGACAAACTCACTTTTCAGGGATTGAACAGTTAACTGAAATTGGCACTTAGTGAATTCATGAGAATGAGGCATACTTTCTCCTAGTTTGGCCCCTTTTCTTCTTTTATGAGTATGATGATAGCTGGAAAAGGGACAATCTGACAGGCTAACAATTAACATTTTAAAATAAATTATGAGAACGTTGTGAAAAGCAAAATTCACTTGCATTTGACATTGTTTCCTTACAGACCCTGTTGTGCATTAAGCAAACTTTATGGCTGATTCTCTCTACAAATTTTTGCATTGCAATGGCTCAGAAAATTTGACTTGTTAATCTAAGATATACTAAATTGATCTAGATTTTAATATATTTATCAAGCGTAATTTTTTTTATAGTTAGTGATTCCCAAATTTCCTTTTCTTTTAACTGAAAAATAGTTATTTTATTTTTTCCCATGGACTGAAATATGTGGTGGGCTGGTAAAATGGTTTGCCTAAAAAAGTAAAGCCTTGATTTGTACCATTTAGCATTCATGTTCCATGGTATAAATATTCCCAACATTCAGATTTCAGACTATCTGTGTAAGATCGTTGGAGTTGAGAAGTTGAGAAGAACGAAAGGAATAAGCTTTCTCAAGGCTCTTCGAGTTGGTTCCAGAACATCACTCACTGTAATTTAGTTACCATAGGACAGGGATGGCAGGATTTCTAAATTGCACTGGAAAAGATACAGAGATAAATGTAGGCATTTTGGGGAAATAACCTTTATTAAGTCAATATATTGTATCTGGATTACAAAATAGGGTAAATGCTAACTCAGGTGTTTTGCCATTAAATAATCTATGTTAAATTAATATTGCAGATGGAAGTAATTAAAACTAACCTTAGGGATAAGCTTTTCTAGCTTTTATAAGTCATTAATGAGCAACATTAAGATCCCTTGGAATTAATATAGAAATCCAGAATAAAATACAGATTTATTTTGTAAATCCCTTCTTTATTCTTTTTTTATGTGGGAATTTGAGAATAAAATTACCAATAGTGAGAAAATGTAAATTGAAAGACATTAAAATGGATATTGAATGCTGCATTTTAACACTATTATATTCAAAGCGTAACAAAATTGGTCATTATTATACTTTTAACAAATCAACCAAAAGAAATCTGTTAGTAGGCAGATTATTTCTAACAAATGTTTATGCTTAGATCATGAAATAACTATTGCATGGTTCATCAGAAAATATAGCCTTTTATATTATTAATGAATAAAAATTGGGGACAAATACTAATATTTATTTATTGTTAATATGCATTGATTATAGAAATACTGTGTAGTAGAACCATAAGTAGAAGAGATCTCTAGTTTTCGGACCAGAGGCACTTGGATTTAAACGCCTTTACTTTTATTTAATAGGTGAACAACTTACCTGATAATTCAGAATTTGTTTCCACATCTATGAAACAGAAACAATAGCATCTTCTTTGTGAGGTCGTTTAACGATTAAAAAGAATGTTTTAGAGTCGCTGTACACCACTGAAATAAAACAGCTATTCAATAAAGAGCAGCTCACAATAATATTATAGGTGGTAAGAGCTGGGATAAGGAAGGAGAAGCTCGAAAAGTTTAGGAAATATATCTATTGTCACAGGATTACAACTAACAAAAATAGGCCTCCAGCCCAAGTTTCTTGAATCTGGTTTTCTTTCAAAGATGTCACTGAACAGCTAAAGGCAATGATAAAAAGCTTGAATTGTGGAAAAGTGTGTTGATAATATAAGTGGATCTGCTAAAATCAAAATCATCATTATTCTTAGCTATAAAGTGAGGTGTAATATCTCCACATTATGTTTCACAGGTAACGATGGCAATTGATTAAAGTAAAAGAAAGGTTGATATCCATAATAGTTTTATATTTTACAAACACTTAAAAACTTGGCTTGACTTTGGCAAAATTGCTAAGCAGTGATAATTTTGTTAAAGGACTTTGAAGTCCATTGCTGTAGTTTTCTATTTAGTTTCTCTTTTGCTGCATAACAAATTACCACAAACAGACCTATAACAGAGCACATTTGTTATCTCACAATTTCCAGAGTTCAGGAGTCTAGGCATGGCTCAGTTGGTGCTTCTGCTCGGATTTTCAATCACCTTGTTGCCAGGCTGCATTCCCATCCATAGGCATGGCTGGGGAAGTATCTGCTTTAACTTATCAGGTCGTTTATAGAATTCACTTCATTGCAGCTACATGACTGAAGGGTATAACTTTTTCTGGAAGTCGTCTAGAAACTGCTCTCAGTTCCTAGAGGCCACTTGTAGGTCCTCTCCATGTGAGATATGCCAATATCAAGTCAGCAAAGAAAGTCTCTAGGTCTATTTCCTAAGAAAGAATATTATATAACATAATATTATCATGGAAGTGACATCCCAGAACCTTTCCCATATTTTATTGATTAATAGCAAGTCACAGTTTCTGTCCACATGCAACAGTGTGAATACTCTTACACAAAGGTGTGAATATCCAGAGGAGGGTTTCATTGGAGCTCACCCTCAAATCTGTCAGTCACAAGTGCTAATAGTAATTTGAATTTAAAATGAAGTAAAATTATTGAAAAATTGCTTGCTAACTCTTTGACAACATATTTGTTTGTCAATAAATATTTGTTAGCAAAAAATTTTTACCTTTGATCTCAGTAAGATATTTGATCTTTGTTGTAAGTATAAATATAAAGAAGAGAGGTAGAATTGTTTGAAAGGTTCAGAGCATAGGCTTCCTTTGAAAAATGCACAGCAGAAAGATTAGCACCTTGAACTCATTCGGGGGATTTCAACCAGACTTTATTAAAAAGAACTTGGTGGAAAAAAATAGCATATGTCAATATTCTACAGAAGCTGATAAGGGGCTGCAGAGATCTCATGGCTCTGCAAGTGATATACATATCTTCGAATCTCCCTCTGCACTGTGAAACATACTTTGGCTTTAGTGTTATGAGATGTTAAGAATATTTTATGGAAACACTCGTCATCTTTTTATGAAAGTAATATCATTTTCTAAGCTGTACAGGAAATTTGTCTTTTGTTTATAATATTGTCTATAAGCAAAATCATTTCATATAATCATATTTGCAATGTGCATTTTATAGAATGTAATCCCTTTTAAAATTGGGCACTGTAGTCATTATCTATTGCTACACAACGAATGACCCCCAAACATGGCTTAAATAACAGATATGTATATTTAACAATTTCTGTCGTAAAGAATCTGGACATGGTTTAACTGGATGCCTTTGGCTCAAAGCCTCTCGAGAGGTTGCGGACAAGGTGCCAGGTGGGTCTACAGTCATCTCAAGACTCTCCAGGGGCTGACAGGTCTGCTTCCAAGCTCATTCACGTGGTTGCTGGCAGGTTCGGATCTTTACTGGCTGTTGGCTCAGTTCCTTACCACCTGGGCTTCTCCATAAGGCTGCTCACACCACAGCAGCTTGTTTCCTTTGTGGCAATGTATCTGAGAAAGTGAGAGAGAGCGTGGAGAGGATCTCAAGGCTAAGTCCACAGCCTTTTCATAACCTAATCCAGTAGGTGGCATCCCAGTACTTCTGTTATATTGTATCCCTTATGAGTCACTAGGTCCAGTTTACACTCAAGTAAAGGGGACTACAAAAGGGCATGGATTTCAGGAGACAAGCCCATTGTGGGCCATCTCAGAGCCTGCCTACCACAGGCACTGGCTGTAGCGAGGAAACAGAACATTAAGCAAAGAAGGAATCCAACAGGTATTTAGCGGCCACAATGTGCTAGGTGCTCTTTTATCATGCTAGTTTTATCTTCACACAAGCTTTGGAAATTGAACTTTAGAGACATTATGGAACTTGGCCGAGGTCAGAGGACTAGTGATCAGAAGTAAAACAATGCCCTGTTGTACTCCGAAGCCTATGCTCTTTAGGTCTTCACTTCAGGTGGCATCTGGAAATGATCAAACCTCACATCTCGTTTTAGTTATACCATGCTGTACTGACTATGGCTGTTTAAAGGGACATTAGAGCAGCTCAAAAACATGCTAAATTTTAAACCCCTGAAGAGTTAAGGTAAGAGATATCTTTAAAATTTTGAATTTTTACCAGAGATCCTTACAAAAGGAGGCAGCCAATACCTTTTTGTTAAAGTGAGTTAAATTCAGGGTTTTATTTGTTGTTCTGTGGTTTGGCATTGGTGACACTTTCACAGTGGCCCATTTCTGAACTGCTAGGTACATAGATGGGCAATCACTCCTACTCCTGCTCTCTCCATTTCTCCCTCCCTCCCTGTCTATCTCTTCTTCTCATATACACACATTTGCCATAGCAATTTAGAAACCAGAACTAAAGGTATGTGTTGTCATCTTGACTCCACGTACGCATTCTCTATATAACTCCTCCTTTGCTTTCTTCTTTCCTAAGGCTGATACAAATCACCCATCCCTTTGTACTTCCCACACCTTCCCAATCTACCCAGTCAATTATGTGCTTATAGCCATATTTTTTTTAAATTTTTAATGGCATATTGGATCTCCCTTTCCTGTCCCTAAATTATATCCTGTGAATGTTCCATAAATTTTCAGTAGTCACATTCAATTATTCAGAGTCTAATCCATTTTAAAACTCAACCTAAAATATGATTTAAATTTCCTCCTCCCTTTCTCCCAAAGCAGGCTGGATCCTTTGTCAAGGGATCTGAGGTGAGGAGATGGGGTGGAGTATTCATCACTTTCACTCATCCCCCATCTTTATCTTGGGTCTAGTCTCCTCCACTCTCTCTCCTGTTAAGTCAAACTGATCAATAAGTAATCAGAGTAAAAGTTTTAGGGTTACAGTTTTAATTAAAATTAAATTCCCCATATCACAGACCTTAAGAAAAGTGTTCCCCTTTTCTCACTTGCAGCACACCACTTTTGAATCAATTTCTATCTTCCTCTTAAGTGACTCCCCAAATTGCTAGATTTGTCTTACCATTTGTTACCTTCCTTGAACCAAATTTATTACTCTCTCACGAAGAAGCAAGAATTCTGTTTTTATTATTTTCCAAAAAGCATATGATGAATCATCTTATGTGAAACAACAACAACAAAAAAATGGAAAGCTACAATGAGCTAAAGACTTTCATTATTTGAGCTACATTCCAGCAGCACATTGACCTTTCTTCATACAGATTTTCATTCTAGAGAAAAGATGTTTTATACTTATGGAAGGCGGACTGAAGACCCCTAAAGACGTCCATGTACAAATCTGTGAAACTATGAATATAATAAGATTAGCCTGGATGGGCCCAATGTAAATACGGAAGAGGAAGGCAGACAGATGTCAAGCAGAAGGGCTCCTCAAACCACTGCTGGCTTGAAGGTGGAGAGGGCAGCATGGAAAGTGTTAGAAGAAACTGTATTCTGCCGATACCAGGGAGCTTCAAAGAAGACCCCAAGCCTCAGATGAGAGTGGTGTCTCTATGCAAGCCTTGATTTCGGCCCTATGAGGCCCTGGGCAGAGAATCCAGTCACTCTGAGCTGGAATTTTGACCCAGAGTAAGGTGAGCTAATAAATGGGTGTTGATTTAAGATACTAAGTATGTGGGAATTTGTTAGGGCAACAATGAAAAATTAACACTTTTTTTTAACGGATGCCTAAATGTATATTATAATATAGGGTATGCACAGGTTGTGGGATTAGACTCTGGCTCATTATATCAGTTATAGTATAGTATCAAACTGAACACTGTTCCCAAAGCCCTGGGCAGGGGTCTGAGCCTGTGAATGGCAGGAGTCGTAGTCACATTTTATCAATTCTGCATTAATTTGCTGGCTCCATGGGGAAAATAATCCAATAAATATTTTGCTTAATGTAATTGTTTCTTATAATAAAGCAATAATCCAGTTTCATTTCTCAGTTTACCCTTCCCACATTATCTTATCTCAATTCACTCTCCCCACACATGGCCCAACTAATGTCTTATACGCCCCCATATTATCATGTGTGTGTAGGTTTAAATACTTAATACATTGGTCTATTTGTTTCCACATAGCCCTGAACCTCACAAAGATAAGATTCTTGAAAGTTAAGAGACGTGTTTTTACTTATATTGTGTACCCAGCACTTTGCATAGGTGGCACATGTTCAATGTTTATTTAATGGATGGCTGAGTTCGTGAATAATTACATCTCATATTTTATCAACTAATAAAGTGTGCCTCCATCTTCTACAATCTCTCTCCATAAATATATTTTTGTGTGTTTTCCAGTCCTTAATTTTTTGAAACCATGTTTTCCCTAGATTGATTGTTTCAAGTTATCTTTAAAAATAGAAATTTTGACGATTTCAATATCAGAAATAATAAATCTATGTTGTAGCAATGGATCACATTAGAAAAGTATTCACTTTTCTAACAGCATGTAGTTTTATAGTTTTCTCTCACTAGATTTGCACATTTAATGTGAAATAGATTTTCAGAGAATACTAAATGAAATGGTTAATTTTTGTTTAACCATAAACAAAATGTTAATGGTTAAACAAAATAATTCTATAATGACAACAAGGCAAATAATTCTACAATGTCAAAAAAGGTAATTAAAATAACTAATAGTTGTTTCAAATTTACACTAATTATCAGATATAGCTCTAATAAAATAGATGCATTTAGCACTAAAATATCTAAATTACTTCCAGAATATTCAAATAATTATTTACAGATGTCTTTAATAATCACAGATTTTCTCTAGATATGAAATTGTAATATATATGCTTTTACTATCTGTATTATGTATGCAAACAGAAACACATGTAGCTGACATGGAGGATGGGCCGAACAACTGTTGAAGCAAAATGAATGTCTTCAAATTCTCAGAGGATGATTTCTCCCCCTTGTACAATCATAAAATCTGATAGGATTTAAGATCTCAATTCTCATACCTGATTTGGACAGATGCCAGCAAAAGTATCTAAGAGACACAATCAGTTGATGTCATAGATGAGAGCAATTAGCAGATGCTAGTTACCTCGTGAAAGCCACAGTGATCCACTAATATGAAACATATTGCCTATTGATACTTGTACAAGAGAACTTACCATGGGTGAGTTTTGTGGACAACTATTTATTTAAATGCTACCCAAATTGTGATGTGCTATAGCTGCAGGGAAAGATGACACAATATCTGTCTTATGAATATGAATATATATTACTATAATTATGTATGACATAAAACTATGTATCATATACAACATGCCTGTGGTAGATTGCATTACTGTTACAATGCCTTAATCACTCCAGGTATCCACATCCTTTTCCATGTGACTTTGTAGTTTCTCCCAAACAAAGTGGAGTATATTTCTAAGCCCCATTGATGTTTGATTTGATCTTTGTCCAATGAGATGTTAGCAGACACGATAAGAGGAAAGGATCAGTTTACGCTTGCCATCAGCCTGAGAAAAACATGCATCTGGGAGCTCACTGTCTAAGACATGTGAGAGACAAATGGAGACACCCTGTACCGAAACTGCAGATTTAAGCCAAGCCCATCTCAATCCTAGATTAGTCAACACTCAGCCAACACAATTGCTCGAGCAAGAATAAATAATAGCTGTTTGGGGCAACTGAACTTTGGAGTGGTATGTTACAAAGTATTATTTTGACAATAAAAGATAAAATGTTTTCCAAAGAAGTGATTAAATAAACATATGTTTATAAGCATAGAAGGATTCCCAAGTATTCAATGTACAAACAATAACTCTAATTTGCTTTTTTTTTAAAGTTGATAAAGATACTTTCCTTCAATGATTTCCATTGTGATAGTATTAAACCAATAGAAATACTTATTGATGTTAACTGAAACCTCCAAAGTACATTTTACTTTCTGTATGCCATTCTGGTTTCCCCTTACGTGGAGAGGTAAAAAAAAATTCTGGGGACAGTTCGGGAAGAAAAATACAGGCACATACACAATTGAGATCTTCTGACAAATTCTTCATTATATTTGAAGCAAAATGCTGTACTTTACAGTCTTTTCACACAGTGTAGTTACAAGCAGGCACTCTGGATTTTTCTACTAAAATAAACATTCAAGAGAAGTAAGTAGGAAAAGACATATTTGAACCACCTGTAAAGGCACTAGAAGGAGGAAACCCTTAGCTATCAATGTTGACTAGAGATAGTCTGTGGTGAGGGATGGAAAGAGGTTTCATTTTGTCTTGTGATGTTTAAAAATTACACTCTTGCAGGTGTTGTGAACATATCTGTAAGTTTTACTATTCCCATCTGTTATGATTTCATAAATCAAATATTTCTCTTCCAAAGTGTTTCTTTATTCATATTTTATTTCCTCCCATGAATCAATTACATCACTTAGAAAAACAAAAATAAAAAATCTAATCAGAGCAAACAAATCTAGTTGGCTAAATAGAAAATGCACAGAATCTTTGACCATAGTTATTAACATTTTTGTGATTCTGTAGGCTTACGCCTCAAAAGGGTAAGAAATGAGAACTCTTCAGACTACAGTTTTAGGTCAAGGTTTACATTCATGATTGCTGCTAAGTGCAAAACATGAAAATTATAAAATGAAAAAAGACATTGTTATGAATAAACAATAATTAATTCAACATTTGTAACCACTGAAGTAACATGTAATATAATATTCCTCTGGAATTTCTCTTTATTTCCTTTTCTGTACTTTCATAATTGCACAGAATATTTAATTTGCCTTTTACTTTGTGTAATAACATTTATCTATTCTTATACAATATTAACTTAGGTATGTATGCATTTAAAAGTGAAATAGCTGGAGATGTGACTGAAACAACAAATGTTGCAGAGGATGTGGAGAAAAAAGAACCTTCATACACTGCTGGTGGGAACACAAACTGGTGTACCCACTGTGGAAACCAGTATGGAGATTCCTCAAAAAGTTAAAAATAGAAATGCTATATGACCCAGCTATCCCACTGCTGGGAATTTATCTAAAGAACTTGAAATCAATAATTCAAAGAGAGTTATGCACCGCTATGTTCATTGCACAATAGCCAAGATGTGGAAGCAACCCAAGTGTCCATCAACTGATGATTGGATAAAGAAGGTGTGGTGTATATATAAAATAGAATGCTACTTAGCCATAAAAAAGACAAAATTGTCCCATTTGCAACATGGATGGACCTTGAGGGTACTATGTTAAGTGAAATAAGCAAGACAGAGAAAGACAAACACCATATGATCTCACTCTTATGTGCAAGATAAACAAGCATATGGACAAAGAGAATAGCTTAGTGGTTACCAGAGGGGAAGGGGGTTGAGAGGTGTGCATAAGAGGTAAAGGAGCACATATATATAGTGACTGACGAATAATAATGTACAAATGAAATTTTGCAATGTTATAAACCAAGCAAGGTACTGACTGCCATTTATTCCAAACTATCTTTTCAAAAGTATTTGTATAAAAAATGGCTTTGGAAGATAAAAATAGTGTCACTCTCCAGTGGAAAGTACAGGCATAATTGCTATACATTATAATCAATTTGAGTTCCCTAAATTTCTAATATCTCTCTTGTGATGCAATCCTCTGCATTTACAGCCTCTATTTGGGTCCATCTGTGTGGGAGTTCAGGGCAAGAGTGATGATGCTTGCCTAAGTAGTAAAGTATTTTTCTCATACATAAGAGTCCTGTGCCTTTCTCCAGGATCCATATAGTGATGCCTAGCTAAATTTTTATCTTGACAGTGGGGTAAAAATCTCAGACTTTCAAGTTTCTTGGCAGATATCTGAAGCAGATAGGCATTTTGTAAAGTTAGCGCTTACATTTTGGTCTATGATCCATTTTGAGCCAATTTTATAATATGATGTGAGGTAGAAGTCAAACCTCATTGTTTTTCATGTGGTTATCTGGTTGTGCAAACACTGTTTCTGAAAGGACTATTTTTTCCTCAATTGAGTTGTCTTCATACCCTTGTCAAAAATCAACTGACATCAAGTGAAAGAGTTGGTTATTCTTATATTTGTACAACACTCTCTTGATTACTTTAGCTTTGTAGTAAGTTTTTAAAGTGTGAGTTCTCCAACCGTGTTTTTTTTTGTTTTTTATCCTTTTATCTATTTTGTACTCCTTATATTTCCATTTGCATTTTAAGATTTCCATTTTAATTTAAGATTTTTCAATTTCTATAAAAAGAGGCAGATAGGATTTTGACAGGGATTATGTTGAATCTGCAGATCAGTTTGAGGACAAATGATATCGTAACAATACTAACTCTTCTAATCCACGAAAATATGATGTCTTTCTATGTATTTCTCTGTAATTTCGTTCAACAATGTTTTGTAGTTTTCAGTGTACAAGGCTTGCATTTACTTTTAAAAATTTACCTCTAAGTATTTTAATTTTTGTTGCTTTTTACATGAAATTGTTTTTCTTAATTTTATTTCCACAATTTTATTACCAGCATATGGATATACAATTGATTTTTGTATATCAATTTTCTATCTTGCAAACTTGTGAAGTCATTTATTAGTTCTTATTTGTGTTTCTTCTATGATTTCCTTAGGATATTTTGTACATAAAATTATATCTTCTGCAAATAAAGACAGTGTGACTTCTTCCTTTTCAATCAAGATGCCTTTTCTTCCCCCCCCCGCCCCCCCCAATTATCCTGGCTTGAATCACCAGTACAATATTGAACTGAGAGGCATAAAAAAACATCCTTGACTTGCTACTGATCTTAGAGAGAAAGCATTTGGTGTTCTACGCTGTGATGTTAGCACAAGTTTTTCACAGATACTCTTTATCAGGGTAAGGAAGTCTTCTACTCTTGGTTTTCTTCATGGAATAATGTTGGATTTTGCAAATGCTCTTTCCGTATTCATTGAGATTATTATGTGGTTTTATCCTTTATTCTATCAATGCAGCATACTACATTTATTGATTTTCATACTATAAACCAAGCTTATGTTCTTGAGATGAATCCACTTGATTGTATTGTATAATTCTTTTTGACATGTTGCTTGGTTTGTTTTGATAGCATTTTATAGAGGGAATTTGTGTTTATATCCATAACAGATACTGATCCATATACCTTTCCTTTCCTTGTGATGCCTTTATCCAAATGTTTAAAGAAAAATTAACACAAATCCTTCACAAACTCTTCCAGAAATAGAAAAAGAGAGAACACACCCTAACTCATTCTATGGAGCCATAGAATGGTATATCAAAACTAAAAAAAAAGGGGGGGGAGTGATGTCAGCATCATGGCAGAATGAGTTGTTCCCTTTGTCTCTTCCCTCTAAATTACAAACCATAGGATGTTTGTATATCAACAAAGGATCCTCTGCACAACACACTAGATTGCCTGAGAGATTCCTACATCTGTGCATCAGAAGATGGGTGGACTAGACCTTGTGGAGGTGGTAGAACAAGAGAAGCAGTGGCAGTGGCTCCCCAGAGCAGAATCTCAAGGAACTGCAGTGGTGCTGTGACCAGAGGCTTCAGGAACTATGGTGGAGCCCATGATCCAGTCTCCTTTCCATCCCTTGGTGGTAGTATCTATGACCCTGGCCCTCCTATAGGTTGGGGCTGCATCCAAGACCCCAGTGACTCAGGCAGTGGTGGCAGTGCCTTTGACCTAAGGTTCTAAGAACTACAACAGTGCATGAGACCAGAGGTTCTAGGAACCATGATGGCACCTGTGAACAGGGACTCAGGAACTGCTGCACAGCTCATAATCCAGCCTCTCCATCTCCCCCAGCAGCCATGACAGTTGGCTTCAGAAACTGCAGCACTGCCCAAGAACAGAAGCTACAAGAACCACAGCAGCACATGCAAACAGAGGTACCAGGAACAGCAGTGGCACCTGCAAACCAGGTACCTCTCTCTTCTTGGCAATGGTGGTGGCACCCACAACTCAGGCCTATCTGGCAGTAATAGTGACACCTGCAAACCCTGAATCCTTTGCAGCAGCAGTGCCAGCACCTCCAGAAAATCCAGGAGCAGCAGAGGCAAAGTGTATGACAGCAGTGATTAAGCTGCAGCAGTGCCTGAGACTGCACAGAGTGCATTAGCAATAACCATGGAGCCTGCAACCCCAGACCCTTGAAGCTGCAGTGGCAACTGCAACTCTGGCCCAGCACCTGTGACAGAACTACCTGTGAACTTAACTTCCCTGGCTGAGGTGGAGGTACCCATGACCCTGGCTTGCACTCCACTCTCTCCCTCCACCTGTGGTAGTGGAGGAACACATGACCCAGGTGGCCTTGGGAGCAGAGCAAATGTTCACCAGCCTGGTGACCCCAGTGAGGACTCCCATGGCTGCAGCAATACTGGAAGCAACACAGCACCGGCAACTTCAGGGGCACAATCAGCACAGTGAGGGCACTGATCACACCTCTGGCAGAGGCAGTGGAGGTGGAAATCTCTGGCTCCTTAATGCCAGAACCAGCTCAGAATCAAAGTAAGCAAAGCCTTGCCTGCATAAGAAAGCTATTTTCTACCATGAATGTGTCAGCAGAGGAGCAACTCATTGAATACCATGAAAAATTATGTAACATGGTATCACAAAAGGACAATTCCCCAAAAACCAAAATTGAAGTCACAGAAGATTGAGATCTAACTGATAGAGAATACAAAATAGATGTCATGAAGAAATTCAACAAGCAACTAGAAAACTCAGAAAGACAGTTAAATGAGCACAGAAATAAAATAAATGAACAGAAGGAATAGTTCAACAAAGAGATTCTAATACTAAAAAAGAATTAAACAGAAATTCTAGAGATGAAGAAAACAATTAATGAGACAAAAAATAAAATAGCATTAAAAATATATCAGACCATATCAAAGAAATAATTAGTGAGCTAAAAGATTGAAAGCTTCAAAAGATTGAGTCTAATTATTCAGATGGAGGAGGAGAGAGAAATAAGATTTTTCAAAAATGAACAAATTCTATAAGGAATCTCCACCTCAATTAGGAAAGGCAATGCAAGTATAATGAGTATTCCAGGAGAAGAGACTGATAAGGGAGCAAAGACTTTATTTAAAGAAATAATAGCTGAGAGTTTCCCAAACCTGAGGAAGAAACTGGATATACAAGTGCATGAAGCTAATAGAATACCTAATTGTCTCAAAATGAAAAGACCTTCTCCAAGACAAATTATAATAAAACTTTCAAAAGTCAATGACAGAGAAAGCATATTAAAGGCATCCAAAAAAATAAATAATTAACCTACAAGGAAATTCCCATTAGTCAGTCTATCAGCATATTTCTCAGCAGAAACTGTACAGACCAAGAGAAAGTGGAATGATATATTCAAAATATTATAAGATAAAAACTCAGCCATGAATACTCTATCCAAAAAAGTTATCTTTCAAATATGAGGGAGAAATAAAGCCTTTCTCAGACAAACAAAAGCTCAGGGAGTTCATTGCCACTAGATATGCCTTACAAGAAATCTTGAAAGGAGTTCCCTCACCTGAAAAGGCAAAGATGTACAAATCTTTAAGCAAGGTGATAAATAGAATCAGAAAATTACAACTCTATATCACAAAAGGTTAGAAAACAATTATAACATAAAGGTTAAAGGGAAAGAAAGCACTAAAATTAACTATAACTACTCCAATTTGGTAATAAATTCACAATATAAAACAAGAATTATTTCTGACAACAAAAGTATAGATGGGAAAGAGGAAAAGCATGGAACCTGCATAGGCAAATGAAGATAGGATGCTATCAATATAAAAAGGGCTATCTCACTTATGAGATCTTTTACACAAATCTCATGGTAACCACAAGACAAAAATTCTCGCAGAGTCACAAAACGTAAAATAAGAGGAAACTGAGAAACACATCTCAGAAAACCACAAAACTGAAATGACAGAAACATAAGGAAAAAAAAAATGGAAATATAGAGCAAGCAGCAAACAAAATATAAAATGGCGGTATTAAGTTCTCATATATCAATAATCACCCTAAATGTAAATTTGAATTCACCAATCAAAAGACACAGAGTTGCTGGATGGATTGAAAAACAAGATTCAACAATATCCTGCCTCCAGGAGACTCATCTCATCTCTAAAGACACACATAGGCTCAAAGGGAAGGGATGGAAGATTTTACTCCAAGCAATTGACAACCCAAAGAACGTAGGTGTAGCCAAATTTGTATCAGATAAAGTAGACTTTAAGCCAAAAAAGATAATAAGAGACAAAGATAGATATTATATAATGGTAAAGGGATAATTCATCAAGAAGACATAACATTTATTAATATATATGCATCTAACATAAGAGTACCAAAGTATACAAAGCAACTGTTAACAGATCTAAAGGGAGAAATTGACAGCAACACTACACTAGTAAGGGATTTTATTTCTCCACTTCTATAAATGGATAGATCATCCAGGCAGAACATCAACAAGGAAAATATGCCTTGATGAACCACTAGACAAGATATATTTAATAGATATATATATAGAGAGAGAAAATTCTATCCAAAAACAGCAGAATACACACTCTGCTGACATGCAATAGGAACATCCCCAAAGATAGCCTGTATTTGGGGAAACAAAACAAGACTTATAAAGTTAAGAAGATTGAAATCATATCAAGCATCTTTTCTGACCACAATGGTATGAAACTAGAAATCAACTATATGAAGACAGCTAGAAAAGTCACAAATATGTGAATACTATACAACAACTACTGAACAACTATTGAATCAATGAAGATATTATAGGAGAAATAAAAAAAACAGCTGGAAACAAATGAAAATGAAAACACAACATACCAGAACTTAGGATGCAGCAGAAGTGGTACTATGAGGGAAGTATATAGCGATACAAGCCTACCTTAAAAAACAAGAAAAACCTCAAATAAATGATCTAACAGTGTATATGAAAGAACTAGAAAAGGAACAACCAAAGCGCAAAAGTCAGTAGAAGGAAGAAAATAATAAAAGTCAGAGAAGAAAAAATACAATAAGAGACTAAAAAGACAATAGAAAGGATCAATTAAACTAAGAGCTGGTTCTTTGAAAAGATAAACAAAATTGACAAACACCAAGCTAGACTCAGTACAGAAGAAAGAGAGAAGGCTCAAATAAGTAAAATAAGGAATGAAAGGAGAGAAATTACAACAGATATTACAAATATACAAAGGATTATAAAAGAATACTATGAAAAACAATACACCAACAAATTGGATAACCTAGAAGAAATGGATAAATTCTTAGAATCATACAACCTCTCCAAACTCAATCAAGATGAAATATGGAATCTGAATAGACAAATCATTAGTAAGGAGATTGAAACAGTAATCAAAACCTCCCAAAAAACAAATTTCCAGGACTAGACAGCTTCTTTGGTGAATTCTACCAAACATTCAAAGATTAATAACAGTCATTCTCAAAATCTTCCAAAAAATTGAAGAGGAGAGGAGGAAATATTCTAATTAATCTTATGAGGCCAACATTACTCTGACACCAAAACCAGACAAGGATAACACAAAAAGATGAAATTATAAGCCAATATCACTGAAGATCATCGAGGCAAAATCCTCAACACAATATTACCAAATCAAATACAACAATACATTAAAAGGATCATACACCACAATCAAGTGGGTTTTATTCCAGGGATTCAAGGATGGTTCAATACCCACAAATCAATCAATGTGATGCACCATACTAGCTAAATAAATAATAAAAATCACATGATCATCTCAACAGATGCAGAGAAAGCATTTGACAAGATTCAGCATCCATTTATGATAAAAATCAGTATACCTGAAGGTACCTCAATGCAATAAATGTCCTATATGACAAACCCACAGCTAAAATCATACTCAATAATGAAAAACTAAAAGCTATACCTCTAGAAACAGGAAAAAGACAACATGCCTACTCTTACTATTCATTAAAAATAGCATTTGAAATCCTAGCCAGAGGAATTAGGAAAGAAAAAGAAAGGAAATGAATCCAAATTGGAAAGGAAGAAGTAAAATAATGACTATTTGAGGATGACGTGATTTTATGTATAGAAAACCCTAAAGAATCTACCAAAAAACTACTAAAAATAATAAAATTGTTCACTGTAATAAGTATAGTAAAGTTGTAGGGTACAAGACCAACATAAAAGATCAGTTGTATTTCTATACACAAGCAACAAACTAGGAGAAAAAAATCAAGAGTAAAATCCCATTTACAATTGAGACAAAAAAGAATGGAATACCTAGGAATAAATTTAATCAAGTAGATGATAGACCTGTACACTCAAAACTATAAGATATTACTGAAAGAAGTTGAAGACAGCAAGAAATGGAAAGATAGCTCATGCTCATGGATTGGAAGAATTAACATACTTAATATGTCCATACTACCTGAAACAATCTAAAGCTTCAATGCAATCTCTATCAAAGTCCCAATGACATTTTTTTCATGGAAATATAACAAAGAACCTTAATATTTGTATGGGACAACAAGAAACCCTGAATAACCAATGCAGCCTTGAGAAAAAAGACCAAAAAATTCTGGAGACATCACAAGCCATGATTTCAAGGTATACTACAAAGCTGTAGTAATCAAAACAGCATGTTACCAACAGAAAAACAGACAAACAGATAAAAAGATCAGAGTCAAGAGCCCAGAAATAAACCCGCATATTTATGAACAGTTAATTTTTGACAAAGGAACCAAGAATATACGATAGAGAAGAGAAAGCCTCTTCAATAAATGATGATGGGAGAAACAACATCAAGAAAGCATTGTAGGGGTCTGGCCCAGTGGTGCAGTGGTTAAGTTCACATGTTCCACTTTGGCGTCCCGGGGTTCACCAGTTCAGATCCTGGGTATGGACATGGCACCACTTGGCAAGCCATGCTGTGGTAGGTGTCCCACATAAAAAAGTAGAGGAAGATGGGCACAGATGTTAAGTCAGAGCCAGTATTCCTCAGCAAAAAGAGGAGGATTGGCAGCAGATGTTATCTCAGGGTTAATCTTCCTCAATAATATTTAATTAATTAATTATTTTAAAAAAGAAAGCATTGTAGGTGGACTCTGGACACACCTCCTCCCATGGACACAATAAATTTACAACTACTCTTGGAACAGTTAACCCTGAGAGAGAACTTAAAACTGGATAAAAACAATCCCCACAACAAACGACAATACTAAGGTGGAAGAGGAAGACATTCCTTCCTGCAGAGAAAAAATCCACCTTTGAGCTGTAGCACTTCATGCCCAGCTGGGACCAATCATCAGGTAGGATGCCTTCCATGGAGTGTGGAGGATCTGAATGGGAAAGTGTAACCACTATAAGCAGCTTTTGGACTCAGCACAACAAAGAAAAGTGCCACAATATCTGGCTTGGCTGGCTATTAACTACAATGGGGAGGACCCAAAGAAAAGCTATTGGACATGAGGGAAAAAGCCCCCTGCTCTTCAAGGGCCCACACACAAGTTCACCCATTTTGGAAAGCAACCTAACATCACATGAAAGAAAGATGCATAGTCCTTTGGTGAAAAAAGACTCACCTGATAGGCTCTGAGTGCATTGAGTGAGAAGTAAGACTTGCTCAGGGACTGTGACATTAGCAGCAGCCATTATCATGACATAGTACAGATGTTCTCACACAGGTGCTGGAAGACACAGTTGCAGTTCTTCCCCTGGCCTGTTAGCCCAGGGATCTGCCCCACCCTCTAGACCACTGATTTAATCCAGCTCAGACAGAGGCAGCCTGCCCTAGGGACTGGCCCCACACAACAGCAAGCCCTCAGGCAACTTTTGGGCCCACACAGGTAGAGTGACTAGAACCTATGCAGTTGTATGAGTGAGTCCCCATCTGTAAGGCAGGGTGTTCACAAGGTGTGGGCCTGCCTGTGATGGTAGACTGTGTCAGGCCTCTGCAGTGGGATAGCTGGGTCCACTTTAGTGGGTTGGGGCTCATGCACTGGGCAGGACTGTGTTAAGAGAGTGTGTGGTAATGCAGAATGTGGGGCTTGTCAGCTGCAGCAGACTTATGCTTCTACAACAGCCACATAGGGAGTTAGACCCACCTTCCAAAGCCTGAAACAATTGGCTGCTCACATGCCTGGGGACAGCCCCACACAGCTGCACTCCTGAGAGAGCCAACAAGAGCTTGTAGGCCAGAGGCCTACAACAATTTTAAGTCCCTGAGCCTAGCAACCAGTCACGCCAGGGGCCTACTCATTTAACAGAAAGACTGCAACAGGAAGATGCTATTAGACTTTACAGTCAATTGTGCTGGGGCTCTCCATGTCTGATAAAGTGCCTGAAGCATCCATAGCAGCCACACACAGCTGAGCATTACAACCAGCTGGCCAGGGGGACAGCCTAATCTTCATGGGCACCTGCAGCAAGATCAACTCTGTCACAAGAGACGGACACATGCAGTCCACACAAGTGACACTCCTGGAACATTTAAAATTGATGATGAGAGGGAAGCACATTTCTGAGCCTCACAAGGCATCTCTTACATAAGGCCATCTCTCCAAGATTGGGAGATATAGCTGACCTACCTAATATATAAATATAAGCAGAGAGAAAGAGGCAAAAATAAGGAGACAAAGGAATATATTCCAAGTAAGGGAAGAGGACAAAACACCAGAAAAAGAACTAAATGAACAAAGATAAACAATCTACCTGACAAACAATAAAACCTAATAGTCACAAAGATACTCACCAATCTTGTGAGAAGAATGGATGAAGTCAGTGAGAAATTCAACAAAGAATTGGAAGATATTTTTAAAAATCAAGCAGAAATGAAGAATAAACTACTGGAAATGAGAAATTGACGAGAGGGACTCAATGGCATAGTAGATGATACAGAAGAATGCATCAGCAAGCTGGATGAAAGACCAGAGGAAATCATCCAAGCTGAACAGATAAAAGAAAAAAGAACTAAAAAGAATCAGCACAGTCTAAGGGACCTCTGGGACAACATCAAGTGCACTAACATCCATATTATATGTGTCCTGGAAGGAAAAGAGAGAGACAAAGGAGCACAGAATCTATTTTGAGAAATAATAGCTAAAAGCTTTCCTAACCTAAGGAAGGAATCAGGCTTCCAGTTACAGGAAGCACAGAGAGCACCAAACAACAGAAACCAAGGAGGCCTACACCAAAACATGTTATAATTAAAATATCATGAATTAAAGCTAAAGAGAGAATCCTAAAAGCCACAAGAGAAAGGCAACAAGTTACATACAAAGGAAACCCTGTAACACTATCAGTTGACTTCTCAGCAAAAACTTTACAGGGTAGAAGGGAGTGGCATGATATATGTAAAGTGCTGAAAGGAAGAAACCTATAGCCAAGTATACTCTAACTGACAAGGTTATCATTCAGAGAATTAAAGAGTTTTCCAGACAAGCAAAAGCTAAAGGAATTTATCACCAAGAACCAGCCTTACAAGAAATGCTAAAAGTACTTAATTAAGTGGAAAATAGAAGACTACAAATAGGAATAAGAATATTATCCCAAAAAAGCAAAATAAAATCACTGGTAAGGCAAATATAAAGTAAAGATAGTAGATCAATCACCTATGAAGCTAATATAAAGGTCAACAGAAAAAAGTACTAAAATTATCTATTTCTAAGATAAGATGGCATTGGATACACACACACAGAAAAAGAGGTTACATATGATATCAAAAACATAAAATGAGGGAGGAGGGGAGAAATGAGTAAACTTTTTAGCAATAGGTCAAACCAAAGAGACCATGAACTTAATACAAATTGCTATATACATAGGTTATTATATATGAACCTAACGGTAATCACAAACCAGAAACCTATAATAAATACACAAAAAAAAGAATTAAGAGAAAGGAACCCAAACATACTACTAAAGGAAGACATCAAACCACAAAGGAAGAGAGCAAAAGAAGAAGAAAAAGACAGAGAAGAACTGCTAAAACACCCAGAAAAAATGTTACAAAATGGCAATAAGTACATAATTATCAATAACTACTTTAAATGTCAATGGATTAAATGCTCAAATCCAAAAGTATAGTGTGGCCCATTGGATAAAAATCCAAGACCCATATATTTGATAGATACAAGAGGCATGCTTCAGACCTGAAGAAAACCACAAACTGAAAGTGAAGGAATGGAAAAAGGTACTACATGCAACTGGCAAAGAAGGGAAAGCTGGGGAAGCAATACTTATATCAGACAAAATAGACTTTAAAACAAAAACTGTAATAAAAGACAAAGAAAGGCACTACATAGTGATAAGGGGAAGACTCCAACAAGAGGATGTGACACTTGTAAATAGCTTTGCACCCAACATAGGAGCACCTAAATACATAAAGCAATTATCAACAGACATAAAAGGAGAAATAGACAATAGCACAATAACAGTATGGGACTTTATCCCTCCGTTACACAGATAGATCATTCAAAATGAAGCTCAATAAGGAAACATTGGACTTAAATGACACATTAGACCAGACAAAATTAGTGGATATAGACAGAACATTCCATCCCAAAACCACAGGATGCACAATCTTCTCAAATGCACATGAAGCAGTCTCCAGTATAGATCACACATTAGGCCACAAAACAAGTCTCACTAAATTTAAGCAGATTGAAATAATACCAACCATCTTTTTTTTATCACAATTGTATGAAACTAGAATCATCTACATGAAGAAAATTGGAAAAGCTGCTAATATGTGGCAGTTAAACAAAATCCTACTGAACAACAATCAACTCAACAAAGAAATCAAAGGAGAAATGAAAATATACCTGGAGACAAATGAAAATGAAAATGTGACGTGCCAAAATTTATGGGATTCAGCAAAAGTGGTTCCAAGAGAGAAGTCTATAGCAATATGGGCCTACCTCAGCAAACAAGAAAAATCTCAAATAAATAATCTAACAGTGTACATAGAGGAACTGGAAAAATAAAAACAAAGAAAGCCCCAAATCAGTAGAAGTAAAGAAATAATAAAAATAAGAGCAGAAACAAATGAAATAGAGACTAAAAAAAAAATAGAAAAAATCAATGAAACGAAGAGTTCTCTGAAATGATTGACAAACCTATAGCTAGAATAACCAAGAAAAAAAGAGGGAAGCCTCAAATAAAATCAGAAATGAAAGAGGAGAAATCATAATGGACACCTTGGAAATACAAAAGATTATGAGAATTTTAACAAAAGATATATGCCAACAAATTAGAAAATCTAGAAGAAATGGATAAAGCCTCAGAATCACACAATCTTTAAAAATTGAATCAAGAATAAATAGAGAATTTGAATAGACCAATCACCAGCAAGGAGACTGAAACGGGTCTCCTCAAAATGAAAATCTCTGAAAAGTTAAAGTCCAGGACCAGATGGCTTCCCTGGTGAATTCTACCAAACTTTCAAAGACTTAATACTTCTCCTTCTCAAACTCTTTCAAAATGGTAGAGGAGGAGAAGCTTCCTAAGTCATTCTACAAAGCCCTTACCCTAATACTGAAACCAGACAAGGACAGTACAAAAAAAGAAAATTAAAGGCCAATATCACTGATGAACATCAATGCAAAGATTCTCAAAAAAAAAAAAAAAAAGAGAGACTAGCAAATCAAAGACAACAATACACTAAAAAGATCATACAACATGATCAAGTGGGATTTATTCTGAGGATGCAGGGATGGTGTTCAACATCTGCAAATCAATCAACATGATACACCACATTGACAAAATGAAGAATAAACATCACACGATCATCTCAAAAGATGCAGAAAAAGCATTTGATAAGATACAGTATCCATTTGTGATGAAAACTCTGAGTAAAATGTATATAGTAGGAAAGTACCTCGACATAATAAAGGCCATATATGACAAACCATGGCTAACATCCTTCTCAGTGGAGAAAAACTGAGACATCCCTCTAAGAACAGGAGCCAGACAAGGATGCCCACTTTCACCACTCTTATTTACGTAGTATTGGAAGTTCCAGACAGAGAAATCAGACAAGAAAAAGAAGTGAAAGGGATCTTAGTTGGAAAGGAGGAAGTAAAACCACCACTATTTGCAGATGACATGATTTTATATATAGAAAACACTAAAGAATCCATGCTAAGACTTAGACATATTAAATGAATATCATAAATTTGCAGGATACACATACACAATTTTCTTGCATTTCTATAAAAGAACAACAAAGTACCAGAAAAAGAAATTAAGAATACAATTCCATTTACAATTGAAATAAAAAGGATAAAATATCCAGGAATAAACTTAGCCAAAGAGGTTAAAGATCTGTACACTGAAAACTATAATCCATTGTTGAGAGAAATTGAAGAGGAAACAAAGAAATGGAAAGATAGTCTGTGCTCTTGGATTGGAAGAATTAAGATAGTTAAAATGTCCATACTTCCTAAAACAATTTTCAGATTTAATGCAATCCCTATCAAAGTCCCAAGAACATTTTTCACAGAAATAGAGTAAAGAATCCTAAAATTTATATGGAACAACAAAAGACCCCAAATAGCCAATGGAATCCTAAGAAAAAAGAACAAAACTGGAGGCATCACACTCCCTGATTTCAAAATATACTACAAAGCTGGAGTAATCAAAGCAGCAGTGCACTGGCACAAAAACAGACAGATTGGTCAACTGAACAGAACTGAGAACCCAGAAATAAACCCACACAAATATGGACAGCTTATTTTTAACAAGGGATCCAAGAACATACAATGGAGAAAGGACTGTCTCTTCGACAAATGGTGTTGGGAAAACTGGACAGCCACATACAAAAGAATGAAAGTAGATCTTATCTTACACTATGTGCAAAACTTAACTCAAAATGGATTAATGACTTGAATGTAAGACCTGAAAGTATGAAACTTTTAGAAGAAAGCATAGGCAGTACACTCCTCAATATTGGTCTTAGCAGCATGTTTTCACGTACCATGTCTGACCAGGCAAGGGAAACAATAGAAAAAATAAACAAATGGGACCACATCAAACTAAAAATCTTCCTCGCAGCAAAAGAAACCATAAACAAAATGAAAAGACAACCTAACAATTGGAAGAAGATGTTTGCAAACCCTATATCTGATAAGGGGTTAATACACAAAACATATAAATAACTCCTACACCTCAACAACAAAAAAACTAAAAGCTAATTAAAAAATGGGCAAAAGATATGAATAGACATTTCTCCAAAGAAGATGTTTAGATGGCCAACAGGCACATGAAAAGATGTTCAACATCACCAAGTATCAGGGAAATGCAAATCAAAACTACAATGAGATATCACTTCTCACCTGTCAGAATGGCTATAGTTAAAAAGACAGGAAATAACAAGTATTGTGAGGATGTGGAGAAAAAGGAACCCTCATATACTACTGGTAGGAGTGCAAACTGGTGTAGACGCTATGGAAAACAGTATGAATATGCCTCAAAAGATTAAGAATAGAACTACCATACGATCCAACCATTCCGCTAGTGGGCATTTATCCAAAGAACATGAAAACACTAACACATGAAGATGTGTGTACTGCTATGTTCATTGCAGCATTATTCACAATAGCCAAGACTTGGAAGCAGCCTACATATCCATTAAGGGAAAAATAGATGATGAAGGTGTGTTATATACACACAATGGAATACTACTCAGCACTAAAAAAGATGAGATCTGGCCATTTGTGGCAATGTGGATGGAACATGAGGGTATTATGCTAAGTGAAATAAGTCAGAAAGAGAAAGTCAAATGCTGTGTGATCTCACTCATCAATAGAAGATAAAAACAATGATAAGCCAACACATAGAGACAGAGATTGGATTGGTGTTTACCAGGAGACAATGGGGGAGTGAAGAGGGTGAAAGGGGTAATTTGGCACACGTATATGTTGATGAATTGTATTGGTCTTCAGATGGTGAATATGTTAAGTCTTTAAGTGGTGAATATGATGTAGTTTATACAGAAGTTGAAATATAATGATGTACATCTGAAATTTATATAACATTATAAACCAATGTTTCAACAAAAAATTAAAAAGTGACTTGTAACTAAAACATATATTGTTTTATTAGCAAAAACAAAAACTAAAAAAGACATCATACATGAAATTTTTTGTTTTGTTGACTTTCTCCATTTTTTCTAATCGCAATTTTATTATTTTCCACTGTAATTTTTATTGTTTTCTTCTTTCTGCTTGCATTGGGTTTAGTTTGTAGCTATACATTTCTATCTAAGCACTGATTTAGCTTCATTCCACAAATTTCAGTTTGTTGTTTTCCTTTTCATTTATCTTAAAGCATTTTCTAATTTCCCTTGCGAGTTCTTCTTTGAACAATAGTTATTTAGGAGAATGTTGCTTAATTTCATAATTTTGGGGAATTACCCAAATTTCCTTCTGTTGTTGATTGCTAATTTCATTCCACTGTGGTTAGAGAAGTTTTGTATTGTTTTGTTCCAGTAGCATTTTACAAATTATGAAAGAGTGCATGTGTTGTGTTTTTTACCCTTTTAAATTTATTGAGTTTATTTTACATCCTAGCGTATATCTGTACTATACAATAATCCATGAGCCCATGAAGAGAATTTATTCTGCTTTTATTGAGTGAAGCATTCTGTAGATGTCTGTCAGTCTTATTTGCCTTGTTACTCTTGCTCAAGTCTTTTATTTTTACCTTACTCTTTCTTATTCTAGCCATTATTGAAAATGGGCTATTAAAGTCTCCCCCATGTGGTTGAATTGTCTGTTTCTTCCTTTAACTCAGTTTTTGCTATTTCTGTCTTGGGGTAATAATTTTAAGTGATATATGCTTATAAATTTTTTTGTCTTTCTGATGGATTGACCCTTTTATCACTATAAAATGTCCTTTGTCTCTAGCTAAAATATTTGTCTTGCACTCTGACATTATATTGAAAATTGGGAAGGTATAACCTCTGCAGTTCTCCTTGGTTACTGTTTTATGATATAGCTATTTCCATCTTTCAAATTATTTTGGTTTTGAGTCTAAAGTGTGT
Organism: Equus asinus; assembly: GCF_041296235.1. Lineage (NCBI taxonomy): Eukaryota > Metazoa > Chordata > Mammalia > Perissodactyla > Equidae > Equus > Equus asinus. The sequence continues at coordinate 34,065,903 of NC_091801.1, read as the reverse complement.
CTCTTACAGACAGAATGGAGTTAAATCCTGCTTTTTAAACTGATTCTGCCAATATCTCTCTTTTGATTGAAGTGTTTAGTCTATTTACATTTAATTCAACTACTGTTAAGATAGGATTTGTATTTGCCATTTTTATATTTACTATCTACATATCTTATGTATTTTTCACCCCTCTATTTCCTTAATCCCACCTTCTTTTGTGTTACCTATAGATTTTTCTAGAATATCTTTGTTTTGTTCTTTTACTATATTTTTGAGTGATTTTGTAGTGTTTTCCCTGGGTATTATGATTAATAACTTAAAATTGGGTTTTAATGAATACTAATTTGATTTCAATAGTATGCAAAAACTTTCCTCAAATATATTTATGTTCCTTATTTCCCCATTTGTACTATTTTTGTCATACAAATTACATTTTATATACCATAAGCCTATCAAAACAGTTTTATAATTATTGCTTTATGCTGTTGTCCTTGAAATCTGGTAGAAAAAAAGAGTTACAAGGAAAAATACATTTATGTTACCTTTTTATTTGTTTATATATTTACCTTACTGTGCTCTTTATGTCTTCACGTGGATTCAAATTACTATATAGTGTCCTTTCATTTCATCCTAAGGGACTCCCTGAAGGACCTACAAGAAATCCTTGTAGGCCCAGTCTGTCAGGGCAAATTCTTCCAGTTTTTGTTTATCTTGAAATGGCTTACTTTCCCTAATATTGGGAAAGATATTCACATCCAGGCACAGGAAGTTCAAAGGTCCCCAAGTAAGATTACTCCAAAGATGTCCCTGAGATACATTACAATAAAATGTTAAAAGTCAAAGACAACGAGAGAATTTTGAAAGTGGTGAGAGAATAACAACTCATGGAATACAAGGAAACCCCTGTAAGGCTATTGGTGGATTTCTGTGCAGAAATCTTGCAGGCCATGAGGGAGTAGGATGATATACTCAAAGTGCTGAAAGAAAAATCTGCCAACCGAGATACTATTCGCAGCAAAACTGTCCTTCAGAAAAGGAGAGAGAAAAACATTCCCAGACAAACAAAAGCTAAGGGAATTCATCACTTCTAGACCTGCCTTACTCTTATAATGCTAAAGGGAGTTCTTTAAGTTGAAATTAAAGGATGCTAAGTAACAATATGAAAATATATAAAAGTATAAGACTCACTAGTAAAGGTAGGTATATAGTCAAATTCAAATACCCTAATATTATAATCTCTATTATAAAAGTAAAAGGACAGTATTAAAATAACTATAGCTACAATAATATGCTAATGAGTGCACAATATAATAGGATGTCAAGTGTGACATCAATAGCATAAATTGTGGGAGGAAGAGAAGTAAAAATGTATAACTTTTGTTTGAGATTGAAAGTAAGTTAATAGACTGTTATATCTATGAGATATTTTATGTAACACTCGTGGTAATCGCAAAGGAAAAATCTGTATCAAATACATAAAAGATAAAGAGAAAGAAATTAAAGCATTGCATTATAAAAAATAAGTTACAAAGAAAGACAATGAAAGGAAAAAGGGAACTAAAGAAACAAACACAAAGCAATTAACAAAAATATGAAACAAGACAAGTAGAGTTGGTGTGTGTCCATGGTCACCAACAAACATTGCCCTTCCATGGCCAGGGTCTACTCCACTGGGTGCACTAGACACTGCGTGTGTTCAGGGTGCTGTTGCCACTGCTGCACTGGAGGCTCACTGGCTTTCTCGGTAGTCCTGCTTGCTTTGCTTCACCAGTTGCCAACTTAAATTCTAGGGTAGGAACATCTGATTATCTGCACTGAGGCTCTGTATCTGTGGCCAAACTAAAAAAGGAGACTGGGCAAGGGACCTATATTTTCAGATTTAATAGTGAAAGCAAAGTAAGTGCTGTTTATTCTCAGGATTCATAAAGTAAAAAGTTCTCACACAGTGGAGGGGTGAGACATTGAGAAAGTAAAACTATTAAAAATATCCCATTGTGTTAATAATTCCTGTATGTAAATAAAATTTCATTTGCAACTCAGTATGACCAAAACAACTCAATAATTATTCTTATATTTTTCAGATATTGATTTTTTAATTTTTTTATTGAGGTAACATTGGTTTATAACATTATATAAATTTCAGGCAGCCATCATTATATTTTGATTTCTGTGTAGACTACGTCATGTTCACTACCCAAAGACTAATTACCATCCATCACACATGACCTATTACCCTTTATCCATTTTTTAAGCCTTAATTTGTCTTCCACTTGAGGTCCCTTAAATCACTTTCTCTCACTCATTCAGTTTTTTTAAAAACAGACTTCAAGGCTGGGCCAGCCTGGTGGGGCAGTAGTTAAGTTTGCATGTTCTGCCTCTCAGCGGCCCAGGGTTTGCCAGTTCAGATGCCAGGTGCAGACATGACACCACTTGGCAAAAGCCATGCTGTGGTAAGCATCCCATGTATAAAGTAGAGGAAGATGGGCACGGATGTTAGCTCAGGGCCAGTCTTCCTCAGCAAAAAGAGGAGGATTGGCAGTAGTTAGCTCAGGGCTAATCTTCCTCAAAAAAATTAAAAATGTACTTCAAGGATAAGTCATATTTAGATTCAACTTGCCTACGAATTAAATTATAAGAAGTATTAAAATTTTAAAAAATATGAATGGATATAATAATCAATTAATTAATTATTCTCAGTTTCTGATGGATCACGATTCTTCCCTTAAACATAAAATTCAGGTAGTATTTTAAGGATATAAAATCTAAGAGTTGACTAGATATAGTTGCCTAAGTCAAGTGAAAAACTATGTTTGTTTAGCACTTATACAAGAATAAACAAATAGACATGGTCACAATTTCCATTAAAATCAGGACTATGTCTTCTGCACAATTCATATAAAACCAATTGCTTTGTGAAACCCTTAGAAATACAATGAAACCTTCTTGTACTTAGGAGTTAATTGAAACAATTAGCCATTTTTCACAAATAATGTGATTACTGTACCCTTAGTTTTCAATTTTTCAAAAACTAAATATATTAGAGTGACAAGATATCACAGAAGTACATGCTAGATCACTACACAGTATTTTTTTACTCACTATTCAATCATGTCTACTTATATTTACTATTTTTAATATAACAAATTATAATGTAAATTATAATCTAGTAATATAAATTTAGGATTTTAAATTAGACCCCTTAAACCTAAGGACATCTAGGATCGTGAAAATAATCACATTGCTTTCCTATAATATTATAAGCCAATGTTACCTCAATAAAAAGAAATTTTAATTAATTAAAAGGGGAAAACAAGGAACTAAATAGGGAAGGATAAAAAAGCCATATAATACAATAAAAATGAGCTTTAGGCTGATAAGACTTAGGGCATGCCATTCCAAAATATGGCACCTTGGCATATTGAATATCTTAAGCTGAAAGGTTTTTAAAAAATGACAGAAGCAGGAAAATCAGTTCGCTGTCTCCCTGTTTGCCCTTCTTCCCTGAAAGCAGACGATAAATCTCCCATGTGAAAGTTATCCTCCCTGTAACAGGAGGAAGGAAGACATCCTTATCACCAGAGACAGAGAATTCTGCGCCAAGAAATCTGTACAAAAAACCTTGTTAAAATAACCATTATCTACCTATTTATTTCTTTACCATTTATTACCCCTAGCCCAAATCCCTCTGGCTTGTCAATTCTTTACAAATTTATCATTTCTTTCTCTTAAAGATATAAAATCTTACTCCTATGGTCACTTCTTGGGATGTCATTCTCCTGTAAAGGCTCCCACATACACGTAAAAATCTAATAAAATATATATAGTTTTCAACTGTTAATCTCTGTCAGTTTAATTTTCAGACCCAAGCAAACCCTAAGAGGGTCAAGGAGAACTTTTTTCCTCCCTTAAAAGGTAATTATGTCAGTTCCATCTTTATAGGGAATCATTTGCATAGCCATAGAATATGAAAACACAAAAACACAAAGGAGATCAAAACATTTATTCTTAACTTAAATGATATTTTTTGCCATTGTTAGAAAGTCCATACTAATGCAAAGTAATGATTTAGCCATGGGATCATGCACTGTTTGAGGACACGGAAGATGTAATGAAGAAGAATTCTAGGGCCTCAGCAATCCACATGACTATTTCCAACTGAAGAAATTTATAAAAGGATATTTTGAAAATATGCATAAAACACATTAAAGCTTTTTGAAAGTATTTAGCTATTGCACAAGTAACTAATGAAATTCTTGCAAAGTTAATGACATGAAGGGAAGAAATAGAGTGAACGTACACTTATGACAAGCACTTCCTCCTGTTTTTAGCGCAGAATATAATCAAACCTCTTTCCAAAAAAATGTAACAAACATATTGTGTGCCATGTTTCACCATGAACATTTATTTTCTTATATGAGATTACAGTCCTATTTGCTAATGAAAGCTAAAATCTATGCACAAAGTATTAGAGTTTAATTTGTCATCTCTACCATAATTATTTTTTGAGTTTTTATCATGTCATGGAAATTATTCTATGTATATAATTCTGAGAACATGTAGACAGGATTTGAGTGGTTTTGGGGTTTCAATGAGTGGAGTTTGAGAAGAAAGTATTTTTTGAAAAGCAGGAGTAAAATGCAGCTAAAAGGAAAGGTACATGTCTTTATTTTTTTTCTTTAGAAAACTTGAATACTCATCATATCTCAGACCCAGTGCACCCAGCCTACTAATTTGTCCCGACTGTTGTTGGCAATGGCACGTTGTCATTCATGTCATTGTTCTCTGAAACAGGGAAAGAAGCAACCACAGATCCTAAACATAAGAATGGCTTTTACACAGAGGTATACAAACTATTCTTGAACTTGATATATCTTCAGCCTGCACATAGGCATGGAGTATAATTAGTTCTTGATGTTATTTTATTTCTAAATATTAGGGTATGATAATACTAAGATGGGAATGATTAAATTAGAGACTTTTAATTGTTATTAATATAGTAAATATTGACAGGCATAACCCACATAAACAAAAGCTCTTTGGGGTCCCCCGTAATTTTTATGCATGCAACGTGTTAGAGACTAAGAAGTCTGAGACTAAGAAGTTTGAAAAATGCTGCCATGCTATTGGCATCGTGGGGTTGTCAGAAAATACAGACAGCCTCATCTTTATGAGGGCAATCCTCAGTCTAGAGTCAGATCTATTTTTAAAAATTTGTTATGGCATATATTTATATAAACACATATTTATATAAACATATATTTTTTAAACTGAGATATAATTAACATATAACATTGTATTAATGTTAGGTGTACAGCATAATGATTTGATATATGTTGCATATATATAATATATATAGATATAGATATATATCTATATATATTCTTTATCCACTCATCCATCGATGGACACTTAGGTTATTTCCATGTCTTGGCTATCATAAATATTGTCTCAATAAACATTGGGGAGCAGATATCTTTTTGAGATAGTGATTTCATTTTCTTCTGATGAATACCTAGAAATAAGATTGCTGGAATATATGGTAGTTCTATATTAAATTTTTAAGGAAACTCTATACTGCTTTTCTTATACCAATTTACATTCCCACCAGAAGTGTACAAGGATTCTCTTTTCTCTGCATCCTTGCCAACACTTGTTATTTCCTGTTTTATAACAGCCACTCTAACAGGTTTGGGGGGATATCTCACTGTGGTTTTGATTTACACTTCCCTGATAATTCAGGATGTTGAGCATATTTCCATGTACTGATGGCCATTTGTATTACATTTTTGGAAAAATGTCTAATCAGATCCTCTGCCCATTTTTTAATCGGGTTGGGTTTTTTTCTATTGAGTTGTATGAATTCTTTATACATTTTGGATATTAATTCCTTATCAGATACATGATGTGCAAATATTTTCTCCCATTCCATAGATTTCCTTTTCATTTTTTTGTTGATGTTTTCCTTTGCTGTGCAGAAGCATTTTAGTTTGATGTAATCTCATTTGTTTATTTTTTGTTTTTGTTACATTTGCTTTTGATGGCGAATCCAAAAAATCATTAGACAATTTGTGGTAGACGTTTATCACATTCCAGAATTTCTCCTAATCAAGCTAAGGCATAGTCACTCTACGTCATAAATTTTCAGAGAAATATATGACTTGGAGATAATTCCCACCTTGATTATTTGCATTGCAATACTTTAAATGCATTTTATTGCAATAATTATAAACTGCAAACAAATGACAATGTAATCATAGACTGAAAATATTATTCTCTTTAAAGTCGAGAAAAAGACCAAAATAATCATTTGCTCAAACCCTCTTAGCACTATGCTGAACAAACAAACCAGTGCAAAAGGACTGGAAAATTAGATGAGTCACAACAATTGGAAAGAAAGGAGCAAAATTCTCATTATGTGCAAATGATTTAATTTTACTACTTAGAAAATTTCAGATTATCGACATATTTATCATCCTCAAAGAATGAATACCTCTCATGATGAAGGAGAATAGAATTGATGAATAGATACATAAATGGAACAAATTACACCATAACATTTTACTTTATTAGAATATAGAATTATACAAGTATTAATATTTATAAAACTTGTGACACATATTTTTATACATCCTTTGTATTTTGATGACTATTTTATAATATGAAAAGAAAATTAATAATAATGGGTTAACATATTTCTAAACAGAATAATAATATAAAATTATAAACTAAATGGGAAATAAAATAAAATTTCAAGTTATTTATTAAGATAATTCTGAAAGTCATAAAATGAAGACTTTATCTATATAGAGGTATCCTGTAGTATAGCTATCCTGTAAATAAAATACTCAATACTTTCCTTTTTTTCAAATTAATCTTACACTCAAAAGAAATTCCAACAAATTATTATGGGTCTTAGCAGGTTGGTTGCCACAATTTATCTTCTCACCAAAAAATTAAGAAAATCCAATAAGAGTAATCTTTCAGTTATTGCCTTACCAAAGAGAAATGTTTAATATAAAGAAGTGGAAGCCCAAAGAATAACCTGACCACATATCAAAAAATATATATATAACATTAATGAATTCAATACAATAAAATAGGAAGCCCAATAAAGGGGCAAAGACATGTCAAATCAATTGTGAATGGACAGCCAGTTCAATAAATGAAGTTGGTGTAACTGGATATCTGAATGGAAAACCAATAATAACTTTACGCACGTATTTATCCAAGAACTGCAATAAATTGTTTCTGCATTAATATATTTACAACACATTAGTTGGACTAGGTAGGCTAAGAGCAAAGGACTTTGGAATTCATTCAGTTTATATTTTCTTTTTTGTAGAAAGATTCAAAGAAACACTTTTATAAAGCTTTTTACTTATAAAAGGAGCTTGCCTATATCTCTTTAAAATGTAGGTAATAGCTCCAATATTTATGCAGACTTCCTAATTATATGAATTAAAAAAAATTATTTTAAGATTTTATTTTTTTCCTTTTTCTCCCCAAAGCCCCCCAGTACATAGTTGTATATTCTTCATTGTGGATCCTTCTAGTTGTGGCATGTGGGACGCTGCCTCAGCGTGGTTTGATGAACAGTGCCATATCCGTGCCCCAGATTCGAACCAAGGAAACACTGGGCCGCCTGCAGCGGAGCATGCGAACTTAACAACTCGGCCACAGGGCCAGCTCCATTATATGAATTTTTAAAAATATGATTAACTTAGGAGAATATAGTTTATGAAATATTCATGTGGATATTTATTTAAGATATCAGGGATTTCACAATTGTCTGACTTTTTAAAATCGATTATTTTTATAGCAATTCTAGGTTCCCAGTAAAATTAAGTAGAATGTACAGGGTGCTCCTGTATATTGAGCCCCCCTACACAGAAAGCCCCATCTATCAACATCCAGCACTAGGGTGTTAGATTTGTTACAATTAATGAACCTACACTGACAGATCATTATCACCCCAAGTCTATAGTTTACTTTAGAGTTTAGTCTTCCTGTTGTACATTCTATGCAGGTGTTGACAAATGCATAGTAACATATATTCACCATGATAATATCAAACAGAGTAGTTTCACTGCCTTAAAAATGCTCTGTGCTCTGCCTGTTCACCCCTCCCTCCAACCCCTAGCAACCACTGTCTCCATAGTTTTGCCTTTTCTAGAATGTCATATAGTTGGAATCACGCAGCATGTAGCCTTTCAAATTGGCTTCTTTCACTTAATTATATGCATACAACTTTCCTTCATGGCTTGATAGCTCATTTCTTTTTAACGTTGAATAATATTTTATTGTCTGAATGATCCACAGTTTACTTATCCATTCACCTACTCAAGGACATGTTAGCTGCTTGTAAGTTTTGGCAATTATGCATAAAGTTGCTATAAACATCTGTGTGCAAGTGTTTGTGTGGACATAAGTTTTAAACTCATTTGTGTAAATATGAAGGAATACAATTCCTGGATTACACAATAAGAGTATGCTTAGTCTTGTAGAAATCTGACTAGTTTTTAAAATTCATTTTCCCATTCTTCCAGAAACTAAATTTTGTTGCTCAAACGGCTGCGACTTTGTTTGTCTTGTGCAATGTTTTAATAAATGGCTTGACCAATCCTAAACTTAAAATATTTTGTTTCTTCTGAAATTCGTATCTCATACTACATATAAAATACATCTGCTATAAATTAAACATATTAACTTTTATATATAAAAGTAATTGATAAATACAGATGAATATATTTACAAGCTTAATAGAGGAAAAGCAAGATTCTAACACAAAGATGTATTCAAAGAAGAAAAGTAGGTTGAATTTTGTAATAATTATAAACCTTATGACTCAAGATACCATAATCAAAGATAAATTACTAGCAAAACACTGGGAGAAAAATATTTGCAAGTTTTGTAAAGCAAATATGACAATTTGGGATATGAGTTTGGATGAGTCTTACCCCATGTAGACATTTACTTCTGAGAAAATTTTGGCAGGATTATATCTGAGGATTGGAGGTGGACTAGATGTATACTTGGATTCATAAACACTGCATATAAGACCTGGTGCAACAGCTCAATTCTAGAATAAACCAAGTTGCTCAATCTCCCATTTTGTTTGTCTACCAGAAGGAAAGGAGTGCCCTTTCCAGTGGAATCCTCCATAGTTACTTTAATTGCAATGTTCAGACTACAATAAAGTGTATTTTGGACACACAGACAGGTAATAAACATAACGAAGAATTATGAGAAAAAGATAATTTAAGACAAGTAAACCTATCAATAATTCTGATATTGGAGTTAGAAAAAAAGATTTTGAAAGAACTATGATTTTATTTTAAAGAAAATGGAGAAAAAGATGTACAAAATAAAGAAAGTCCACAGAATTTCTCTAGGGAATGTGAATCTATTTAACCAAAGCAAAATAATATTATAAATAGAAAATTAAAATATGTGAATTCAAGAACTAAATTGACTAGTGAAATGCAATGTAGTTCAATAGAATATAACCAATCTGAAGGCTGGAAAGACAAAATCTGGAAAAAAGTGGACAATGTACGATTCATGTGGGAACAGCCAAAATGTGTAACACATGCATAATTGGAATCGTGGAAAAATGGAGTGAGAAAATGAGACACAGCCACATTGAAGGAGATAATGGCTGATGATTTTTGGAAGCTGACAGAAGGTAATAACTCATAGATTTAACAAGCTCAGTAAACCTCAAACAGGATAACCCAAGTACAATAAGCAAATGAAGAGATTGTTAAATTTGAGTTTAAAAACAAAAACAAAAAAAAACAATATTTACTTCCTTGAGATACTTTAAATATAAGCACAAGTAATTGAGAAGGTGAAAGTAGAAGAATGGAAAAGAATACCCTGCTATTGCTATCTACAAGTAGCTGATGGGGACATATTGGTAAGTAATGTATCAGTAGTGAAGTAGCAATGCTAGAGATTAAGATGGAATTTCATAGTCATCAAAGGATCAGCCCACTAGGAAAATAAAGGAATTCTAATTTTATTTTCCTAATAACTATTTCAAAATATATGCAGTGAAAACTAAAAGAATAAATAGGAAATAAAAATTTCATTGGTCATGTGTCATTAACATACAAGCAAAATTCCTAAACTAAATGTTAAGAGAATGAATCACAAAATATAAAACTGGTAAATTGTCAAAAAGAATGAAAAGTTAGTTTGATATATGTATATCAATCAATGTAATAAACTTTATTAAGAAAATTAAGAGCAATTAATGATCATTTTGATAGATGTAGAAAAATCATTTTATAAAATACAACAACCTTTCATGATTAAAAAACGTTTAGCAAACTATGAATAAAAGTGAAATTCTTTAACTTGTTAAAGAGTATTTATTAAACAAAACAATTAACTTTATTAACAATGAAATTTCAATTGTACCAGAAGCACTATTTAGTGTGAGAGGTTCTAGTCAATAACGCAAGGCACAATAAGGGAAAAAACTTTTTTAAAATGTTTAAGGATTAGAAAAAGAAGAAATAGAATTCTTATGATTTGCAGATAACATGATTGTGTATATAGAAAATTCAAAAGAATGTACAGAAATACCAGTAGAAGCAATAATTAAATTCAGCAAAATCTTTGTTTATATGGTCAACATAACAATTCAATAAAAAATCAATTTAATTTATATATACCAGCAACAAACAATTATAAAATTAAACTTAAATTGCCATTTACTGTAGCATCAACATGTATGAAAAATATTGGAATAAATCTTATCCAGGCTTCAGGTGGTTGGCAGAATTCAGTTCCATGTGGACAGAGGTCAAAGGTCCCTGTTTTCTTGTTGTCTGTGTGCTGGAGGGCAGTCTCAATTTCTAGAGGCCACCCTCTTATCCAAGCCATGTGGCTATCTCCATAAGCAGGTCACAGCAGAACTGTTTGCTTTCTTCCATGCTGGCAGGGGAATTTCCACCATGGCCTCTTTTAAGCGTTCACTTAATTAGATCAGGTCAATACAAGATAACCTCCCTTTTGATTCAACTGATTGAGGATCTTAACTACATCTGCAAGCTTATTTTGTCGTATTGTTTAAAACAATCATAAGAGTAATATTCGATCATATTCATAGATTCTCAGTCACACAAAGGAAAGGGATGTGACAGAGTATATACACCGAGGAAGAGGAATCTTGAGGATCATGTTAGAATTCTTCATTCCTCAGATATACATTTTGAAAATATCTTTCCCTCTCGGTGGCTGACCTTTTCACTGTCTTAAAGAACCTGTAGATGAACAAATGTTCTTAATTTTTTGTTTTTTAAAATTATGGTAAAAGATATATAACATAAAATTTATCATTTTATTTTTTTTTTTGGTGAGGAAGATTGACCCTAAGCTAACATCTGTTACCAATCTTCCACCACTCTGCATGTGGGATGCCACCACAGCATGGCTTGATGAGTGGTGTGTATGTCCACACCAGGGATCTGAACCCATGAAACCCAGGCCGTGAAAGTGGAGTGCAAGAACTTAACCACTACATCACCAGATCAGCCCCTAATTTTAAATATTTTAACTGTACAACTTGATGGCAATAACTACATTCATATTATTGTATAACCATGACCACTATCCAATTCCGGAAGTTTTCCATCATCCCAAACTGAAAATGTATACTCATTCAACAAGTGCTCCCAATTACCCTCTTCCCCAGATCTTGATCATCACTATTCTACTTTCTATCACTGAATTTCAGTCAACCAAATACTTCACATATATGGACTCATTTGTCCTTTTGTGACTGGCTTATTTATCTTAGTATAATGTCCTCGGGATTCATCCATGTTGTGGCATAAATCAAGATTTCATTCCTTTTTAAGGCTTAATAATATTCCATTGTATGTATAGCCCACATTAGGTATATACATAGGCATTTGGATTGTTTCAATAACCTTTGGCTATTGTCAATAATGGAGCTATGAACATTGTTGCATAAACCCATGCTTTCAAGTATCTTGGATATATACATAGGATCATATAGTAATTCAGTGTTTAATATTTTGAGGAACTGCCATGCTATTTGCCATAACAACTGTACCATTTTACATTCCCACCACAGGAGTTCCAATTTCTCCACATCCTTGTAAACACTTTTGACTTTCTGTTTGTCTTTTTTGTTTGTTTTGATCATAACCATCCTAATAGGCGTAAAGCGGCATCTCTTTGTGATTTCGATTTGCATTGCATTAGTGATAGTGACATTGAGCATGTTTTCATGTTCTTTTTGCCCATTTGTATATCTTCTTTGAAGAAATGTCTATTCATGACTTTTGCCCATTTTTAATTGGGTTGTTTGCTTTTTGTGTTGTTAGAAGTTCTTAATTTCAATGTAGACTAATTTATCAATATTCTCCTTTATGTATAGCTTTGTTCTTCTATTTTAATAATACTAGCCTACTCTAAGTATATGAAGATATTTTCCTATACTTCATTCACATTTGTATCTACAATCCATCTGGAATTTATTGTTATGTATCACAGAAAGTTTAAATGCATTTATTTTTATATTTTGATATTAAATTGACTAAGTACTTTTTAATAAAAAAGTCACTTTAAAAGATAAATCACCTAGAAGTTTTATAGTTTAAGGTCTTAAATTCAAATCTTTAATCCATTTTGAGTTAATTTTTGTGTATGGTGCAAGATAAAGGTCTACTTTCGTTCTTTTGCATATGGCTGTCCAGTTTTCCCAATATCATTTATTGAAGAGACTTTCCTTTCTCCATTGTGTGTTCTTGGCTCCTTTGTTGAAGATTAGCTGTCCATAGATGTGTGGTTTTACTTCGGGCTTTCAATTCTGATCCATTGATCTGTTTGTTTTTGCGCCCATACCATGCTATTTTGATTACTATAGCTTTGTAGTATGTTTTGAAGCCAGGGATTGTGATGCCTCCAGCTTTGTTCTCTCTCCTCAGGATTGCTTTGGCTACTTGGGGTCTTTTGTTGTTCCATATAAATTTTTGGATTCTTTGTTCTATTTCTGTGAAGAATATCATTGGGATTGAGTTGAATCTGTAGATTGCTTTGGGTAGTATGGACATTTTAACTATGTTCATTCTTCCAACCCATGAACATGGAATATCTTTCCATTTCTTTATGTCTTCTTCAATTTCTATCAATAATGTCTTATAGTTTTCAGTGTACAGGTCTTTCACCTCTTTGGTTAAGTTTATTCCTAGGTATTTTATTCTTTTTGTTGTGATTGTAAATGGGAAGCTATTCTTGATTTCTTTTTCTGCTAGCTCATTGTTAGTATATAGGAATGAAACTGATTTTTTTAAATTGATTTTGTACCCTGAAACTTTGCTGTAGTTGTTATTATTTCTAATAGTTTTCTGGTGGATTCTTTAGGGTTTTCTATATAAAACACCATGCCATCTGCAAATAGTGAAAGTTTCACTTCTTCCTTTCCAAATTGGATTCCTTTTATTTCTTTTTCTTGTCTAACTGCTCTTGCCAATACCTCAAATACTATGTTGAATAAGAGAGGTGAGAGTGGGCACCTTTTTCTTGTTCCTGTTCTCAGAGGGATATCTTTCAGTTTTTCACCATTAACTATGATGTTGGTTGTGGGTTTGTCATATATGACCTTTATTATTTTGAGGTACTTTCTTTAAATACCCATTGAGAGTTTTTATCGTAAATGAATGTTGGATCTTGTCAAATGCTTTCTCTGCATCTATTGAGATGATCATGTGATTCTTATTCTTCATTCTGTTAATGTGGTGTATCACATTGATTGAGTTGCGGATGTTGAACCATCGCTGCATCCCTGGAATGAATCCCACTTGATCATAGTGTACTATTCTTTTAATGTATTGCTGTGTTCAGTTTGCTAATATTTTGCTGAGGATTTTTGCATCTGAGTTCACCAGTGATATTGGCCTGTAGTTTTCCTTCTTTGTTTTGCCTTTCTCTGGTTTTTGTATCTGGGTAATGGTGGCCTCATAGAATGTATTAGAAAGTGTTCCATCTTCTTCAATTTGTTGGAATAGTTTGAGAAGGATAGGCATTAAGTCTTCTTTGAACGTTTGGTAGAATTCCCCAGAGAAACCATCTGGTCCTGGACATTTGTTTTGGGGGAGGTTTTTGATTACTGTTTCAATCTCTGAACTTGTGATAAGTCTATTCAGATTCTCTATTTCCTCTCAATTCAGTTTTGGGAGGTTGTATGAGTCTAGGAATTCATCCATTTATTCTAGGTTATCAAATTTGTGGTCATATAGTTGTTCATAGTGTTCTCTTATAATCCTTTGTATTTCTGCAGTATCTCATGTAATTTCTCCTCTTTCATTTCTAAGTTTATTTATTTGAGGCTTCTCTCATTTTTTCTTGTTGAGTCTGTCTAAGGATTTGTCAATTTTGTTTATCTTCTCAAAGAACCAGCTCTTAGTTTCTTTAACCCTCTGGACTATTTTTTAAGTCTCTATTTCATTTATTTCTGCTCTGCTTTTTATTATTTTCCTCCTTCTGCTGACTTTGGGCTTTGTCTGATCTTCTTTATCTAGCTCTGTTAAGTGCGTTTTAAGGTTACTTACTTGAGAGTTTTCTTGCTTGTTGAAGTGGGCCTGTATTGCTATGAATTTCCCTCTTATGACTGCTTTTGCTGCATCCCATAAGAGTTGATATTTTGTATTTTCATTTTCGTTTGTCACCAGGACTTTTTAGTTTCCCCCTTGATTTCTTCAATGATCCAATATTTGTTCAATAGCATGTTGTTTAGTCTCCACATATTTCTAAGTTTCCAAGTTTTGTTTTTGTGATTGATTTCTAGCTTCATAGCATTGTGGTCAGAAAAAATGGTTGGGATGATTTCAATCTTCTTAAATTTATTGAGGCTTGCCTTGTTATTTAACTTATGGTCTATTTTTGCAAATGTTCCATGGGCACATGACAAGAATGTATGTTCTTCTATTTTTGAATGGAATGCTCTCTCTATATATATCTATTAAGTCCTTCTGGTCAAGTGTTTCATTTAAATCTACTATTTCCTCATTGACTTTTTGCCTGGATGATATGTCCATCGAAGTGAGTGCGGTGTTGAGGTCTCCTACTCTAATTGTGTTTCTGTCAATTCTCCCTTTAGGTCTGTTAATAACTGCTTTATGTACTTTGGTTCCCCTGTCTTAGGTGCATACATATTAGTGTGTTATGTCCTCTTGATGGAATGTCCATTTTATCATTATATACTTCCCCTCTTTGTTTCTCATTGTCTTTTTTAACTTGAAGTCTGCTTTGTCAGATAAAAGTATGGCAACACTTGCTTTCTTTTGTTGGCTGTTAGCTTGCAGTATTATCTTCCATCCCTTCACTCTAAGCCTATGTTTGTCTTTGGAGCTGAGGTGCATTTCTTGGAGGCAGCATATTTTGAGGTCTTTTTTAAAATCTATCCAACTACTCTGAGTCTTTTGATTGGAGAATTCATTTTCGTTGAGTTGTTTCGGTCTGAGTTGTTGCTGCAGTTTCTCATGGTTCTTAACAAGCTAATCTTTGGTTGGGGCATTTGTCTTATTCTTATGATGTAGATTCTTCCTGGTACAGCAAGGTGGGAGTGGGAGCAGCGTTTTTGGCTGTGCCCCATCTGCTGGAAGCTGTGGGGGTATTATGAGTTCTTGTCCTAGCCTGGGGAGCATTCAGTACTTGTATGGACTTTCCTTGGCAGGCAGGTCTTCCTTGCCAGGCTAGGGCCACTCTTTGGCACCTATGTGCACTCTGAGCTCCCCTTCCCTGCCAGAAATTGATCACCAGTGGGCTGAAAGCTGCCACTGTCTCTTCCCCAAGCCACCCAGGACATGTTTGCTCTTTGGAGACTCAATAGGACTGTGAGTGCTGGTGTGTGCCTGGGTAACATTTGTTCCAGCACTTAGATCTGCTGCAGACTCGTTCATGGTCTGTTCCATGGTCCACAGGACCTCTGTGTTTGGTGGGTGGTGTTTTCTTTCTGGGACCCAAGCTATAATGGCTCCTTGATGGCACAGCAGCATGGTGGTCTCCCTGGTCCCCACCGGGAGAATGACCATGAACGCTGGCTAAGTGTTACTGCTGCCTCTTCCTACATCGCCCTGGTGTATGTTCTCACTTTCTGGGTGTTTGCACCAGGTTGGAAAGCCTTCATGTGTGTGCCCCGGTCTAATGGGGGAGAGAATCAGAACAGGATAGCAAATACTCAAGTATATCATTAAGCTAAAGGGAAGGAAAATACAAAAACAAAGATAATTATGTCCTTTTAACCACAAACTCACAACACAAAATGGAATAAGATATGAGAAAAACAACTTAGGAGGGGAGGAGGAAAGGGACTGAATCAGTTAAGACTAAAGAAATAAGAAGCCATCAGAATATGGACTATCTTATACACGAGATTCTGAATACAAACCTCAGGGTAACCACTAAATGAAAAATCAGAACAGAAACACAAATAATAAATAAGGAGAAAATGAAGACGTACATCATAAAAAACTACATAATTCAATGGGTAGACCAAGACACACAGGATGAGAAAAAACAACGAAAAAATGCAGGAAAACTGGAAAACAAGTGATAAAATGACAGCATTAAGCTGTCATTTCAACAATCTTCATAGCTTCTTCACCAGAAGTGGATTCCATCTCAAGAAACCACTTTCTTTGCCCATCCATAAGAAGTATTTCCTCATCCATCAAAATTTTATAGTGAGATTGCAGCAAATTAGTCACATCTTCAGACACTACTTCTAATGCTAATTCTCTTGCTATTTTCCCTTTATCTGCAGTTACTTTCTCCACTGAAGTCTTGACTCCCTCAAATTCCAATTCATGAAGATTGGGATCAACTTCTTCCGAACTTCTGTTAATGTTGATATTTTGACCTCTTGCCTTGAATCACAAATGTTTTCAATGGCATCTAGAATGATGAACCCTTTCCAAGTAGTTTTCAATTTACTTAGACCAGATCAATTACAAGAATCACTACCTATGGCAGATATAACCTTATGAAATGTATTTCTTAAATAATAAGTCATGAAAGTCAATATTACTTTTTGATCCATGAGCTGCAGAATGGATGCTGTGTTAGCAGGCATAAAAACAATATTAATCTCATTGTACATCTCCATCAGAGCTCTTGGGTGACTAGGTGTTTTATCAGTGAGCAGTAATATATTGAAAGGAATCTTTTTTCTAGGCATTAGTTCTCAATAATGGGCTTAAACTATTCAGTGAACCATGTTGGAAACAGATGCGCTGTCATTCATGCTTTATTGTGCCATTTATAGAGCACAGGCAGAGTAGATTTAGAATAATTCTTAAGATTCCTAGGACTTTTCAAATGGTAAATGAGCATTGGCTTCAATTTAAAATCACCAGTTGCAGTAGCCCCTAACAAGAGAGTCAGCCTGTCCTTTGTAGCTAGGCATTGACTTCACTTTTGTAACTATAAAATTCCTAGACAGAATCTCCTTCCAATGCAAGGCCGTTTTGTCTACATTGAAAATGTGCTGTTTAGTGTAGCCACCTTCTTTAATTATTTAGCTAAAATAATCTAGCTGAGACCTTATGGATAACTTGCTACAGCTTCTATCAGCACTTACCATTTCACCTTGCATTTTTATGTTATTCAGATGGCTTCTTTCTTTAATCCTCATGACCCAACCTCTGCTAATTTCAAACTTTTCTTCTGCAACTTTCTCACCTCTCTCAGCCTTCATAGAATTGAAGAGAGCTAGGGCTTTGCTCTGAATTAGGCTTTGGCTTAAGAGAATGTTGTGGCTTCTTTGATCTTCTATCCAGACCACTAAAACTTTCTCCATATCAGCAATAAGACTGTTTCACTTTTTTTCTTATCATTTATGTGTTCATTGGAGTAGCACTTTTAATTTCCTTCAAGAACTTTTTCTTTACATTCACAACTTGGCTAACTGTTTGCCCTAAGACACTTAGCTTTCAGCCTATCTTGGCTTTTGATGCGCCTTCCTTACTAAGCTTAATCATTTTTAGCTTTTGATTTAAAGTGAGAGACCTGAAATTATTCCTTTCACTTGAACATTTAGAGGCCATGGTAATGTTTTCCATTGGTCTAATTTCAACATTGTTGTATCTCAGGGAATAGAGAGGCCAGAGGAGAGGAAAGAAGACTTGGAAATGGTTGATCAGTGGAAGAGTCAGAACACACACACCATCATTTATTGATTGTTTGCTATCTTATATGAGCATGATTCGTGGCACCCCAAAATAATTACAATAGCAATATCAAAGATCACTGATCATAGATCATCATAACAAATACACTAGAAATGAAAAGTTTGAAATATTGTGAGAATTACCAAAATGTGATACAGAGATATGAAGTGAGCAAACGCTGTTGGAAAAATGGTGTCAATAGACTTGCTTGATTCAGGGTTGCCATAGACCTTTAATTTGTAAGAAAAATGCAATATCTGTGAAGTGCAACAAAGTGAAGCACAACAAAATGAGGTATGCTTGTTTTAATTAGTGGAAGATAATAGAGAATACTAAAATAATCTCTTATATTTACTCTCAATTGACTTTCAACAAGGGTGTCAAGACAGTTCAATGGGAAAAGAATAATCATTTCAGTAAATAGTGCTGGGATAACTAGATATTCACGTGTAAAAGAATGAAGTTGGACCCCTACCTAACAGTATATACAAAACATAACTTTAAACAGATTATAAACCTAAATGTAAGAGCTATAAGACTTTGAGAAGTAAAACATAGGAATAAATCTTTGTGACCATTGATTAGTCAATAATTTTTTGGATGGGACACCAAAAGCAGTAGCAAAAAAAAATTCAGATGAGTTGTACTACATCAAAATTTAATGTCATGACTCCATCAAGAAAGTGAAAACACAACCAACAGAGTGGGAGAAACGTTTACAGGTTATATATTGGATAAAGGACAGCAATACAGAATATACAAAGAACACTAATGATGTAGAAATTAAAAATGTACTGACCAAGTTTAAAAATGGGCAATGGGTTTGAATAGACATTTTTCCACAGAATATAAACAAATGAAGAATAAGCAATGAAAAGATGTTCAACATCAACAGCCATTAGGGAAATGTAAATCAGTACCACAATGAACCCAGAAAAGGCAACACAATATTGAAGGAGAAGAATGAACAACCCAACTTTAAGACTTAATATGAAGCTACAGTACTCAGGACAGTGTGGTATTGGTAAAAGTTTAGACAGATAGGTCAATGAGACAGAACAGAGAGGCCAGAAACAGACCCACATAAATATATTCAATTGATTCTTGACAAAAGAGCAAAGGCAAAACAATGGAGCAAAGATAATCTTGTCAATAAACAATGATGTAACAACTGGATAGCCACATTGATAAAACCAAGTATAGACAGATCTTATACCCTTCACAAAACTTAACTTTAAATCATCACAGACATAAATGCAAAATGCAAAAGTACAAAATTCCTAGAAGACAACATAGGAGAAAATCTAGATTACCTTAGGTATGGCGGT
This sequence comes from Equus asinus, assembly GCF_041296235.1. NCBI lineage: Eukaryota > Metazoa > Chordata > Mammalia > Perissodactyla > Equidae > Equus > Equus asinus. Next base: position 34,046,387 of record NC_091801.1, on the reverse strand, counting down.
GACTTCTTTAGATACAATGCCAAAGGCACAATCCATGAAAGACAGAATTGATAAGATGGATGTCATTAAAATTAAAGATTTCTACTCTGCAAAAATACTGTCAAGGGAATGAAAAGACAAGCCATGGACAGGTAGAAAATATTTGTAAAAGACATATCTGATAAAGACTGTTATTCAAAGTATACAAATAACTCTTAAAACTCAACAAGAAAACAAACAACCCAATTAAAAAATGGACCAAAGACCTTAGCTGACACCTCACCAAAGAAGATATACATATGACAAATAAGCATATCAAAAGATGCTCCACATCATATGTCATCAGAGAAATGCAAATTAAAACAACAAATAGATACTACTAGCCACCTACTAGAATGGCCAAAACTCAGGACTATCAACATCAAATGCTGGAGAGGATGTGGAGCAACCAGAACTATCATTCATTGCTGATGGGAATGCAAATGGGGCAACCACTTTGGAAGACAGTTTAACGGTTGCTTAGAAAGCCAAACATACTCTTACCATATGATCCGGCAACCATATTCTGTAGTACTTACCCAAAACAGTTGAAAACTCACGTTCATAGAAAAACTTGCACATGAATGTTGATATCAGCTTTATTTATAATTGCCAAACTTGGAAGCAACCCAGATGTTCTTCAGTAGATGAATGGATAAATAACTGTGGTACATCCAGACAGTGAGATCTTATTCAGTGCTAAAAATAAATGAACTACCAAGCCATGAAAAGACATGGAGGAAACAAATTTATATTACTAATGAAGGAATCCAATCTTAAAAGGCCACATACAGTACAATTCCAAAGACATGACATTTGAAAAAAGGCAAAACTATGGAGACAGTGGTTTTCAGAGGTTAGGGTGAGGGAAGGATGAATTTTATTTTGATGAAAATATTCTAGAATTAGATTGTGGCAATGGTTTTACAACTCTAGGATATACAAAACCATTAAATGTACACTTAAAATGAACAAGTTTTACAGTATATAATATCTCAATAAAGATATATATAAAGAAAACGTTAAACTATTATTACCATTCAGACTTTCTGGAAAAGAAAGTCCAGATATTTTAAACAAAAACTATTTATTTTAAGTGAACACTGGAAGAATAGCATCTCAAAATACTAAAAGAACTTAAAAATAATTTGTTTAAACAAACCAGTGGTCTTTCAGGGTCTGTGGAAAATAGAAGATATAACAAATATTGAAGATTAAGAAAATATCATTCTGATCTTAAAAGAGATAAAGAATTGATAGAAAATTATTCATGTCTTTGTTAATTTTGATCAAGACTCTAGATAAATTTTGAGAATGGTGCTGAGTGGGAAATAAATTAAGAAGCATCTGGGTGTATATGTACAACCTGTTGCTGAGTATGCAATTCTGAGGCTCAGGAAAAGGCCACAACTCAGGGATAAGATTGGAAATCATCCTCATGTGGATAATATTTTATGGTGTAGCAGTAAAGGAGTCCACCTAGAGAAAACAGGAGAAGAGGCTGCAGAGAGAAGTTGAAAAAATGTCTACTTTTAAGGCTACACACACAAAATGGAGGAATTCACAAAGGTGTCTGGCCATGTTAGAAAGGTAATAAGAGAAACAAGCAATTTCACAAAATTTTTCAGATGCTCAAGAGAAAAGAGCATTGCAGAAGGAAGTGGTCAACAGTGAAAGTGGCACACGAGTCAGAGAAACTGAATTAGCTAAGAACTGAATATTGTTCTGAAGACAAGTGTTTTTTTTTTTTTTTTAACCTGGATCACAGTAAATTAAATGAGACTCTGAGGGTAGAAGTTTTTCCTCAGAAATGTAGGGTTGCAGATGTCTACACCAGTGTTTTTACAATGCAGTCTGGAGAACACTGTGGGCGAAGGGAATCCTGTAATGCTTTGGATTCACAAGCTCCGAACAGTGTACCCTAACTAGACTTTAAGGATGGCCTTGGAATTAAGGATGGCCCCTGGCAAACAGTCAGCAAACAGAGACTTTAGTCTTAAAATCACAAGAAACTGAATGTTTCAACATCCAACAACCTGAAGGAAGTTTGTTGTGCATTCTTCCCAAAGCTTTTCAATAAGAGCTGAGCCACTCTAACACCTTGATTTATGCCCTATAAAACTGGAACAGAGAAATCAGTGGAGAGAACTGACCTAGAGAAGGATAAGATAATAAATTTGTGTTGTTTTAAGGTGCTAAATTTGTTATAATTTCTAACAGCAGCGATAGAAAGTTAATACAGACAAGCAAAGACTGAGAAACAGTCCCAGATTGGAGGAGACTAAGGAGACATGAGAACTAAATGCAATGTGGTATCTTGAAACAGAAAAGAACATTAGTGGAAAGAATGGTGAAATCCAAATAAAGTTTGTAGTTTAGTTGATAGTGTTTTAGCAATGTTAAGTTAGTTTTATAAGTGTATCATGGTTATAAAAAATGTTAACAATAGGGGAAGCTGTGTGAAGGGTTTACAGGATCATTCTGTACTATCTTTCAACATTTCTGTAAGTATAAAATTAAAAACTAAATGCTAAAAAAACTATTATTTCTAGTTCTATAACCTTCACGAAAGCATCCATGATGACTGAATCGCTTCCTACCTCTGCTTTCCTATATTTTTTTTATTTTAAATTACATGACAATCATTGAGATTATCATGTAGTTTCTCCTCTTAGTAAAATAGCATGATAGTTTTCATTAAAAACTTTTGGAAACAGGAATGGTGATTTGAAGGCTACTCTTAGTATCCATTCCTGCTAAGCACAGCCTTGGTAATAATGCAGGCTTCTACACAAATGGCTTTTGTTTAAATGTCACACAGAGATTGTCATTTGGGGAACAGATTTAAAATTTCTACACCTGTTTAAAGGGAGTTATAGATAAGAGTAATAGATCAATTTGTATGTTGGTAATAAGATCTATGTGGGTATAATTGTTCATGGAAAATTAAGGAAAACCTTAGGCAATTTTAAATAGTTCACCACAGATTGTGATCTTTTATTTGCAAGGCTTTCAATATCAAATACTTTTTTATTATAGTAGATTTGCTAAGATTTACTTAGAGTAATCAATATTTACTGAATCTTTAAAATTTAACATCATTTAATGTGTAATATTTACCTCAAATTCCCAAAAAAATCAATTTAAAGAGTGCTACAATACAAATTAATTGATTATTTGAGATAACGGTTATATAAATCAGTAAAATGTCCATGTCATACAGTAACTTCATTTAAGAAGTTGTATCCTGCTGATCCTTGCCAGCCCCAGGGCTGAGATCAGATGACAATACAGAGCATGGAGACTAGGGTACCTGAGAGTTTAAAGCACAGGAGTAGCACTGCACCCAGGTACATCCTTCCAACCTGCACAGACTTGTTGAGCACTAAAGATCCAAAGTCAATGAGAATATGGTCACCTCCTTTTAAATGCTTTGTAGTCCAGTGAGGAGCCATACAAGTAGGTAGTTGCAGAGTGATAAGCATTGTGATAATGAGTAATTAAGGTAAATGGCAACACAGAGAAGAAAGGGGCCTCAGGGAAGAATTTGGGAAGTGGTGGAAATTGGATTATCGTAAAGGATGAATATGACTCATCCACATGGAAAAGAGAAGTAAGCTTATCACAAGCACTTTTGAATAAGTAATGTGTGGAGTTGGGCAACAGCCCCCACTGCTTTCCAGGACTCAAATGCAAGGACAGTAGTCCATTCTCATGCTTAGTACAGAATGTGTGAGAACAGTCTCATCTGTGACCAGATGTATCCTTGGGCTCACTAGGACACAGATACTCTGGGGGCTGAGATTGTCTACAACTGATACATGCATAGACATAAATAAATTAACAAAATCATATTATATGAGGAACAATGTGGATATTGGGGAAATCTCAAAATGAAAAAGAGTATTTCTTGGTGAAGATCTGGGGAAAGCCCAGGGGTTCATATACATTGTGGAAGTAGTTCTATACCCCTATCCTATGCATCCTTGGAAGAAAGAAGAGCCATGAAATTTCCAAGCCAATAAACTGGGACCAAGAAAGTGAAAGCAAATTTTCATTGGCTAAAAAGAGACAGACATCATTGATTGAAAGGAAAGAGAAAAATGATGCTAGATATGTTAGGGCTAGGCCAGGCAAAGGCAATAGCCTCTCTACCAAGAGATTTCTGGAGTTTGAGAGGAGGTCATTCTCTGCTGTCTGAGTGTCTTAGAACTACAAAAAGTTGATTAGCTGAGTGGCAGAGTCATACTACAGAAGGCTCAACAATGGTGGTGTTCCTCAAGACCAGGAGAGCTAAATAGCAGTGATAGCAGCAGATATAGCTGCATTGCTTCTGCCATTCCATTATATATACAGCTCTCCTCGCACTCCCACCCCACTATGCCTTGTGGATCCAAGGGGCAAAGGAGTTTGTCTAAAACCTACAAACTAGAAGAACCTAGGGGAATATTCAGGTTTCTGGAATCATTTAAAAATATACACAGAAAGGAACCCTAGTTCAAATCTAGCCTGACTGCTGGTAAAGAACATGAAAGTAAGTATTATCATAATTTGTAGTTACAGTCTGGTGCCCCATAACCACATTTCAGTTAAGGATGGACCACACATACAGTGGTGGTCCCATAAGATTAGTAGCATATAGCCTTGGTGTATAGTAGGCTATACCATCTAGATTTGTGTTAAGTACATTCTGTGTTGTGTACACAATGTAAAATCACCAAATGATGCATTTCTCAGAACGTATCCCTGTCATTAAGTAAAGCATGATTGTACTCTGATTGAGAGTAAGTTTGTGCTCATGTATCAGTGAGTTGTGCATTTTGCAAAGCATATTTGAAATCTGATTTATACTTTAAAATTTTTTTAAAAACTCTTTTTAGACGTGAAGTCCAAGTCTTCCAAAAGGGTTCCTAATTTCATGCTACCCAATTTCAAGTGAATGGAAGTTATAATATTACTAGTAGTGAATAATGGTCTATATCAAATCCAATTTTTCAATTGTATGATTTAAATAAAACATTAGCAAAAGAGAGTCATAATTAAATATTTCAAAGTAATTTAATCTCAAGTTTTATTCAAGGGTGGCCCTATTCAACAATACTAAACCTAAATTCTTAAGCAAATAGAAACCAAATAAGTTTTTCGCCAATGTTTTGATAAATACTGATTGCCTGATATATGCAAAGTTTTGTGCTGGCACTGCAGGTGATAAAAATGTTATAATAAAATATCAATTATATTCTTAAGGAATTTATAATGAGGGAGATAAAAATAACTCAAAATTAAATGAAATACTTCTGGCATGAAGTATTGTGGACAGAATGAGGAAGAAAATATCTGTTACAACAGGGGAGTATAGCAGTGATAAAAATACATTTTGCAGAAGGCTTCAGAGAAAAAATATCATTTAAGGTGAGCATTAATCACTGGGTGGAATTTAAAGAAGAGAAAGGAGGAAAGCATTCTAGAAAGGTGGAAATATTTGGAAACAAAAGGCAAGTTTCACACATGTTGAGTAGTTCCATGTGGCTACAACATAAGACTATAGAGAGATTTTAAATAAAGATAAAATCAAAAGGTGGAATAGGACAAATTTTAGAAGCATTTATATCACAATATGGAAAAAACTTAACATTGGAAAGAATTAAAAGAGAAACATAGGGTGTAAGCAGAAAAGTCTTGTGTTCATCCATCCATTTCATCCTGCAATTAACTGTTAAGATAAATTGGAAGACAGGAATATACAGACAGGATATTTTGGAAAAATACTAAAACTGGATTTTGTAGCTGGACAAGGATAAGTCAATAGGAAATAACGTGCCTGAAGGCCTTAAGTGTATATTTGTATCAACATGTCTATTTACCCCAATTTACTTTTAATTGTCTCATTCAAGCCTCATAATTTACTCATTTAGTTCTTCAATATGTTCTCTACTCATTTTCTAGGACTTCTCAAACTCTGTATTAATGCTGTCCTGTATGTGGTATGCCTCTCTCTCTCTTTAGTTACTATTCCTATTTCCTTTGGATGACTGCCCTGCCCCAGTCTATGTGGCAGGGGGTCCATCACATTTTCCACACTCCCCTTCTCATGCCCTCTCACCCTTCTACCATGGGGGTGGACAGATGACCCATCCTGATCAATCATAATACCCAAATTCCTCCTGCCCCACCAATGTGACCAGTACTCCGGTGGTGGACAGTAATCCAGGTTGATTAGAATCTTTTTCTGAATTGTTTTAATAAAGAAAATTTATTTTCTTCTAATAGAGTATTTGTGTGAATGTGGGCCTTCAATATTCACTTTCTACATAAAATAAGAGTATTAAATTATTGACACAGTACAGCCAAGAGGGAAACAGCATCTGTCTGTTTCACACACACACTCACACACTGCACTCACACACACAAACACACACACACTACATCAAATATTTTTGACACATTGGGATATGTTTAATTGAATCCAGGGCCACACCTGAAATGTTCCAGTTATATGAGGCATTATATTATCGATCATTATTTTAGGTTTTGATATTTTCAAGTGCATCCAAAAAAGTTCTAAATCATACAATGAAGGATCTTTTCATTTCATATTTGTTTCCAGTCACTTGAAAATATAAGTGATTATCTTTATTGTAAAACTAAGAAATAAACGAGTTCTATCTTGTCCTTGTTTTTATTTGCTATTGTTTCTGCTTATTTGTTTTTATAAATGAATGATGATATTTAAATAACTTATTCACCAAATGGATTTGACAGATATTTCAGAAATACATAATAAAACATAAGATAAAAATAAAAAGACATAAATAAATCACAATAGAAAAAAATAGAGGTCAAGAATTGAGATGAGGTCTGAGGTAAAATTCGTATTAGAAAAATATGTATACACGAAAAGTTTGTATCATTGGAGAGCTAAAAACTCAAGCTTGAGCTTTGTGAAACTCCACCCAGGTAAAAAAATTAGTGTGACATTATATTTATAAACACTATACATGACTTATTATCAGTAATATGAATTTTTGAACTGTTCTAAGTCAGTATGGAGTTCCATATGCACACATTTATTTGTCCTAATCTGTTTTATTTATTGTTATTATTTAAAATGAAATGAAAGCATCTATCTTGATTTTGACAATAGATTTCACCCAATGGCATAAGGCATATAAATTGTTAAAGAAGAAAATGCTCTTCTTTTTGGAAAAGGATCTCCACCAAAGAGATATAATATAAACTAACCTTTTGTGATTTCAACTTGGCAAGATAAAGCTTTTATTAAAAACATCAAATATGATTTCTTTACCTTGAAGCTACTGATTGAAGCAGCAAATGCTAAGAAAAATTTTTGTTTGTTTGTGTCCTTTATTTGTTTTCAAGTATAATTAGTATCTTTCCTGATAGGCAGAAACAGAGTAGAATACAGAATAAAGGTCAGGCAGAAATATAACAGTAATTCAATCAGGTAAAATAATATATAAGAGAAAAAGGACAAATGGTTTTGAATCAAAACAGAATCACAAGTCAATTTATTAAAAATATCTAAAGTCTACTTTAAAAAACTTTTTTCTTGGTAATAACAGTCATGGTAACAGTAGCAGTTGACATTTAGTGGATGTTTACTATGTTTTATAAATTTTATCTGAGTAAAAAGGCTCTCAGGTGAACACTCTAAGATTCCTTATTGATTGATGGGGGAATGGAGGCTGAGAAGACTTGAGACACTTGTGGGAAGTTGTACAACTAATAAAGAACAGAAAAGTCAGTAGAACACACATCTGCCAGATTTGGGAGTCCACACCCCTTTTCACCTCTCACACTAACTCCCAGGAGCTTGGATATCTCTTGCACTCTGAGGTATAGAAAACTTTTAAGAACAAGAATTTGATCATTGGATCATTTTAATTAACATTTACATATTACCTAAGAAAAATGAAGAGATCAGATTATAACATCACACTCAGCATTGCATGTTGCAGCACAATTCTGAAGCTGCTTTGTCATCTGCTAGATAGTGCTATCATAACATTGCAGCTGCCCTTGCAAAAATAGCTCTTAGGAAGCAAGTCTTACAATCATTGATTTAATTTCAATTTCTATTGTTTTCTTAGCAAAATTTAAAATGAAAATACAAAAATGACTTCTGATATAATCCACGTACATAAAATCACTCTTGAATAAATGGAGCCCATTTAAAACTTTTTGATAGATCTAAAGGTAAAATATGCAGAAAGTGTTTTTAAGAAGGAATTCAACAGGAAATATTATATCAACATATCTCACTCTTAATGACGGTTACTAAGCACTCAGAAATAATTCCTATCGTAGTCAACTCAGGCTGCTGTAGCAAAATACCAGAGACTGAGTAGCTTATAAACAACACAAGTTTATTTCTCACAGTTCTGGAGGCTGGAAGTTAAAGATAAGATGCCAGTATGGTACGGTGAGGGCCTCTTCCAGGCCACAGACTTCTAGTTGTGTCTGCACATGGTAGATGAGGTGAGGGATCTCTCTGGAGCCTCTTTTATAAGACAGTAGCTCCATTCGTGAGAGTTCTACCCTCATGACTTAAGCACCCTTCAAAGGCCCCACTTCCTAATACTATCACCTTTGGAGGTTAGGATTTCAACATATGATTTGGTGGGGGACACAAACATTCAGACTATAACAGTTCACATTTGGAGGTAGAAAGAAGATATCCTTTTGACATGGTATAGTGGTTTAAATACCCATTTAAACTAATCAATATGGTATACATACCCTTTTTTTCCGATATCATATTCTTTCAGGTATCATATCTTTTCCCTTGACTCTGGGTATACAATTCATGCATGAAGATATGAAAGGAGTTTTCTCCATGCCTGGAACTTCAGATTTTCATGAAGGCTGTCTTTATTTTTTCTCTTCCTATGAGAGGCAGAATTCTAGGATTGTCCCCAAGAATCCTGCCTGTGGTATACACTCTCCATAAGACTCTTTCCCCTTGAGTGAAGAGCAGGATGGGATATGACTCCATGATTAGGTTACTAAGCAGTTGAATTTGTATTGGCCAAAAGGGAGATTATCCAGATGGAGTGGACCTAATCAGGTGAGCCCCTAGAAGATATTGAACCCTTCCTGAAGTCAGACATATGGAGTGTGACAGCGTGCATGGAGTGGCCTTAGGAGCTGAAGGCAGTCCTTGGCTAATTGCTAACAAGACAATGGGACCTTGGTCCTACAAGTACAAGGAAATCAATTCTGCAGAAGCCTGAGGGAACTTTGAAGCAGATCCTTCCCTAGTTGAGCCTCTAGATGAAGAAATAGTCCCCTGACACCTTGATTTCAATCTTGCGAGGCCTTGAGTAGAAGACCCACTGATAATGTTCCAGACTCCTAACTCACAGGAACTGGGAACAAATAAGTATTTCAAGGTACTTTTTGTGGTAATTTGTTATACAGCATTAGAAATTAATGTGATTCCTTCAGAAAATTCTGCCTTCTCTGTCTTTATAGCACTTATGGTCATCTCATGCTGACAGAGTATTTTTCCTCTTAGAAAATAAGAATTCACAGACACTCTACAAGTAATCTACTTCTGCTTTCATTTCTCAGGTAACCAGTGGCTGTTTGTCTTTCTGTTATCTCTTGGTAGGCCACTAGCCTCTTTAGCCTAAAGATCTGATTAATATTCCACAGGAAAAGTTCTCTTTAACTGAGTTTTACTATTTTACAGGTTTCTGGTAGAATCGATCCCATTATAAATCACCCAAAGTAGACTTGAGTTCACATGAGTGTATATACCTATATCTATATCTGTATCTATGTATATCTCACATATCCAAGGTTTTCACAATGCTTGTGATAAGTATTTCTACACTTGACAATCATCCGATGGAGGCTTGTGCAGAAATCCTTACCTTTGAATTGCTAGTAGTATCTGCTAGGTTTTGGACCAGCTTCTCTGTGTCAGAGACAGTCTTTATTCTTCATAGAAAGCTTATTAAGTGGTTAGGGTATGAGTGTTCTCACTTTATATAAGATGAAACTGTGGGAAGGAGAGTAAAAGTAACTCGTTCAACAATGTTCAGCTGGAAAAAGGCTTAGTGTCCATTGGAATCCAGATCTGGCTGATTCCACCACCTTGTGTATATTCAATTTTCTAAACTGGAGGCACAGGATAAAGGTAAGAATATCAAAATGAGAATTATATAATTTACTACCTAAGCGGGGGGGAAGTCCTTTCATATTTATAGGAATCTAAAGATAATTTCTTTTCACTATCTTAATTTTTTTTAAAAAAGGCTCAAACTACAGATCAATAACTAAAAGTAATATTTAGATTTTGACAATGAATGTTTTTGTTATCATCATTATACATGAGGGCTGAAAAGTGTTTTATATGCACATATGTTTTTGTTCTCAAGCTCCTGAAACATACCTGGATGAAAGCTGAGACTGAAAACAGAAGCTCTGGGTTCTCAAAAGTAAAGTATCATCAATATAAAAGTTCCAAAAGTGTTCTTTACTATTGTTATCCTCGTAATCAATTAATATCTAGTTAGTACCTACTTTCTTCTATGCACTCTTCTAGGTGTTTGGTATGTATTAAAGGTCATTACTGCATATAAATCATAGGCTGTTCCAAGGCTACAGGGCCCTTTGTCTTTCTCTATCTTGTAAGTTTATATCCTTGCAGTTGTTCAAAAGTTTATTATGGTTTTAGTTATAACGTAGTTATAATAATGAGTTCACGTTATTTTCAGTTAGGGTTTTGATTTTGTCAAATGTATCCATTCATAATACATATTCTCTTATTTAAGTGTCACATTTAAAAAAAATTGCTTCCAACAAAATAGACACCAGCTATTGTGACAACCAATAACATTTTTTTTCCAGTGTTTAATTTATATTGTTCCCTTAGCTTGAAATTACGTAAAACCAAATACCTAGGTCCCGATATCTCTGTTATCATCATCTGCTGCTGACCAGGTCACATATAACAACATCTCCAATTTTTGGTACATTCTTGAAAATTCTTTGAACTAGATGACAAGTACAATGGAGACAATGGTGATCACATTTAGTGAGTACATTCCATCTGGTGCTTTTATTTAATCGATATTAATCAGTGATATATACACTGGAAACATTATAAAGTAGTATAAAATTATGAGATCTCTGTCCTTTCTATCTCGAAGACTACTACTACTAAGTATGCTACATGTTAATTAATTTATTTAAAAATGAGGAAAGGATTAAATATCTGAGTCTTCACCTGGGAAGACCACTCAACTGTTAATGTTCACATGGCATTACATAAATACCTTTATTTGTGTAATATCTGTAATACAATATTCTGAAATTTAGATACTCAATATTTTTTAATTCATCAGAAATTTATTTTTTGATGAGATGGATTGGCCCTGAGCTAACATCTATTACCAACCTTCCTCTTTTTGCTCAAGGAAGATTGTTGCCGAGCTAACATCTGTGCAGTCTTCTTCTATTTTGTACTTTGAGATGCCACTACAGCACGCTTGACGAGTGGTGTGTAGGTCCATCTGGGATCTGAACCCACAAACCCTGTGACACCAAAGCGGAGTGTGCAAATTTAATGACTATGCCACCAGGCTGGCCACACAACGTTTGCTTAAAAAAAAAACGCAAATGTTTTTGAGTACTTATCATGTCCCAGGCCTAGTTATATACTTTCACATATGTAATCAATCTAATTTAACTTAGCACGTACAATAGGATTATGAGTTGTGTATTTTTATAGCATGCTTTTATATTTTGTTGCCAGACTGGGCAATTGCTCATTTTCTGTGCCTTGTCCTCGGTAGTTCTAGGATGTGAATAACTGATGAGTTACACTTATGTAAAGGTTTGCTTTTTCCCTCTTTTAAAGATTTTTATCAACAAGTGGGTCATTTGTATGTTGCGTGTTAGGTTGAGATGTCTTGAAACAAGGATACAAAGGTTGTAGACATCATTATTTATTAAGGTTAACTTGAACATCTGCTTCCAATTCAGTCTTTTCACTACACTGTTGCCCAAAGAGAGAGAAATTACTAAGTCTACATTTTCAAAGCTCAGACTAAAACATATGATAATTTCTAGAAATAATACAATGAATGTATTTTTTATTATATTATTTTTATATCATCACCCTTTTGATATAAGATAAAAAGATGGTGTAGCTGCTGGAATGCTTTTCAAAATTCAAACCTCTCCAAAATATTTGTGGTACACTGAGAAATCAGCGTCATGATACCCTCACCCTAATGAGAGAGAGATAATGAAGAAAGTGATGGATGAATATAATTAAGAGGATGTGTTCTCTCTCTTTTATATTTCTCCTTATCACTACAAATCTTAAGTAACTTCTTAAAGTTATGTTAATAGATTTTAGCAAAAGAAAACAAACAGTTAAAAATCTTGTCTTTGTTTTCTACATTTACTCCCTGGAGATTTCATTCAGTGTCATAACATTAAGCATCATTTAAGTGCCGATTCCCTAATTTTTATCTTCAGGCAAGACCACTCTCCGGAATTCCAGACATGTATGTGCAATTTTCTATTTGACATTTCTCTCTAGTTACATGTCTTTACAAAAGAATCACATGTCAGTTAATTGACCTTAGTATTGGGTGAATGCTGGTCAGAAAATGGAGACTAGCCTAGTTTGACAGCAACGTACAAATCATAATTTACAATAAGTGCTTGGCCAGCTATTGAGAGTGATTATCTTTTTAGCCATTAAAAAATAATCAGATTAATATATTCTGACTGGGTCACTGAAATCAGTTTGACTTGAATTATACTCCTTAATATTCGATCGCGACATGTCTGTGAGCAAATGGGGTAAAAGAATATAAAGTAAAAACTGATGTTTTTCTTTATAGTCTTTCACTACAGATATTACTATCTTAATTAGACTTTCTAAATCTACCTCTCAAACTACTAGCATCCTCAATTTTAGAAAATCACAATCACCCAAAATCTGGAGCTTTGCTGTTTAAGCCTAAAATTTATAAATGGAGCAGGAAGAATTGTTCAGGAGCTTGAGGATAATTTTAGTTTTGCTTGAATCATTGATTAGATTACTGATTAAGTGAGAATTGGAAAGAAACACAACAAAGTGTTAACAGGAAAGCAACACAAAAAAAAACAAAGATGAAAAGAACTAGTCTGCTGGCTCTGCAGCTTTCATTACTCATCTGCTCAATCTGACTTAACATACTTTAACATACAGATGACAGAATCTTAGCACTGGACGAAATTCACCGTGTTTAACATGAAGCCTAGGGACAAATGAAGTGCCACATCTTAAAGCATAAGTTTAAATACCAGGAGTGTAAATGAGGAACTAGCTATTTAACCATATTCACAAGTCAAGAGGTTCAAAAGGCATCTTGTTCATTTTGCTGAAGAATCATAAGTGCAAAAAATAGGACTTTAAAAAATTGGCTAGGCAGGCAACTGACTAGAAAATAGAATGTTAATTTTAATTACGTTCTCATAATTTTAATTGAATGGTCTTCTAACTGGCTTCCCTACCCTAGGAGTGTTCCAAATGCTGTGTGACATCCTTATTTTGCAGACACTTCTGTCTTCATAACTAAGCCTCTAATTATGGAGTTTTCCTGGCAAAACACCTCAGGGACCCCACCCGACACAAAAATTTCCCATCAAATTATATTCTATTTTCACATTCTGTCATTTAGGTTGTTCAAAATGCATGGTCTTCTCATTCCCTCCATTACAGAACATGAACAACAGCCAAATTGGAAACTAGCTGTTGCAGAATGGTAGCTCAAGTGTTGGACTTCCTTGATTTTATTTAAGAATTCCATCACAGAAGTGCCATCTTCCTACTTCCTATTTGTCAAAATCCTCCACTTCTGGAGGACTCACTTTAAATTCTTTCCCAGTAAAAACTCCCTTGATTGGCTCATTGATAGTGACCTCTCCTAAAGTTCAAGCCTCACATCTCTTCAAGTGGGCACTCTCCTGATGACCCATGCTTCTTTTCACCCTCCCTCTGTTGAGCTGTATAAAGGGCTTCCTGGGCTGTAGTTGGATGCTGTAAAAGCATATTTTTATGTTGGCATGGCAGCTGGTGCATCAGGAATGATGTGCCTCTGATAGCCATTGGTTATAAACAGTGGTGATATTCAGGAAAAATCACTTTGTTCTTCCAGACTGCTCAATGCTACTGTTGAATAAATAAAGCCCTTTGCAATCTGTATAATCCATGGACATTTAAAAAGTATATAGTATTTAATTACCTGTAAAGTTAATCAGGATGTTAATCATTTATTCTGACTGTTGTAACATCTACTACCTTTATTTTATATATTGAGCAATTCAAAGCATAGTATAAAAACCTTTTTTATTTTCCATGGAAGCATACATTGCTACATTTACAATAAATAGGCTACAAGTATACAGCAGCATCCCTTACACTCCTCTATTAGCTTAGAAAAAAACAAGGCAATTATAGTTATACATAAAATTATATATATATGTATGATTTATTAATTATAGAGCACTACTCAAAATGCATTTGTTATTTTGACATTGTCACTGCAATGCTGAATATATTACATGAACAAAGATAAACTCTCTTGTGCATTACCGCAAAGTGTCAGTGACAATGGAAAGAATTTACTTCAAAGGCTGCCCTGAGTTTTAGAGATGCAGTTTTGAGGGGAAGGTGTGTAAAGTTCAAGACAGTGAGACAGGACTGATGATGAAAACCTTTGCAGGTCTCAGGACATGAAAATTCAAATCATACTGACCTTCTTTGGATGACAGACTGACAGAATATTGGTGAAAAATACCATTCTTCCCTGAGGACTTATCCCTGCCCTTTATTTTGTCCCCTTTCCATTAACAGAAGGGCAATTTTTCTATTATAGTTTGGTTTAGTGACTTTTCTAAAAGTTCCTTATCTTTTTTTCCTCCTTTTTAAGTTTCCAGTGGGAAAGCATGGTTTTCTTTCTCACTTTTCTAAATGGCTACTGCTTTTGTGAATGATTGGGCATTGATTAGATGTCTTGAATTCTGAAAGAACATTCTGGCAAAGTTGTATGTCTGCCCCTCAATCGACACACAGATTCTGACACAGCTCCAGTCAGACCACAAGCGGTAGAGGGGGAAGTTTTTATCTAATAAAGACATGAGCAATTCTTCACAATATATTACATATTATTTAGAGAGTATAAATTGAAATATTGATAGAAAATTCCATAAACATCATCTCCACACTGTAAAATTTTGAAATGAATCAGTACAGGATAATAAAGGCATATGTTTCTGTCCTGTAAAGGCCAACAGACCACTTCTCATTAGGCTGAGCCAGGGACACCCTTTGTATTATGGGAAGTAAATGATACCATCAGGGCTCTAAGCTCTGAAGTAGAGTTTGTCAGAAAAGTAAGAGTAGATGCCTTCCTGTTGGTCAAATGCCATTAATGCAGGCAATTAAGCTAATGTGTGAAACCAGAATGCTCATATGTTATTTAACATTATAAGTGACAACTCTCCCTGATAAATGAAATGAAGCGCCTGGCAAACTTGATGAGAATCAGTTCTCCCTATAGTCAAGTAATGTGAGAAGACAACTATGGTTAATTGTTTCTCTGGTGGAAATAACAAGTCTCACAATTAACCTTTTCATGCCCTCAAAGTACTTTTCAATACAGCAAAGACAACTAACATGCTTGCTTGGTTTGTAAAAATTAATATTCAATTTATTAAAGTCACAATGTTAAAAACTCTGTTCTTTAAACTTTTGGGTTCAGTTATAAATATTATTCTAAGTATAAATCTAACAATTTTTAACAATCACATTAACTGGGGTATTTATTCTGTTTATAAACCTAATTATTGGGGCTGGCCCCGTGGCTGAGTGGTTAAGTTCACACGTTCCACTCTGGCAGCCCAGGGTTTCGCTGATTTGGATCCTGGGCACGGACATGGCACCACTCATCAGGCTACGTTGTGGTGGTGTCCCATGTGCCACAACTAGAAGGACCCACAACTAAAATACACAACTATGTACTGGGGGTATTTGGGGAGAAAAAGCAGAAAGGAAAAAAAAAGAAAGAAAAAAAGAAGATTGGCAACAGTTGTTAGCTTAGATGCCAATCTTTGAGTAAAAAAACTACCATTTTAACTGCATTTATAAAATGTATTTAATTTTCTCTTTCAGTACATCAATTATCTGACTGAGAAAGTGTCCCTAGTATTTGAACCAGTCTTAGAAATTAATCAAATTCTTTATATTTGGCAAAACAAGTTATCTTAAACGTTAAACATCAAGTTATTAAATAGTTAAATTGTATATAATCTTTGTAAGGTTACCAGTTAACATAGCAAGACAGTCAAATTTTGAAGTATGTATTTTAAATTTGATTTAAAATATGATTTATTTTTCTAGTAGGCTAATTTCTGTTAAAAATTTCAAGTACATAAAGCACCAAATTTGCACAGATTTCTAAATGCCAAGATATTAATACCGTGACTTTTATTTTCTTAAACGCTTTATTCAATATTTTAAAATCCTTGACACACAACTGACAGCCAACTTCTTGGTTAACTGAGCTTATGATCAGAGATCCTGGCTGAGTTGGGATGTCAAGCTGTAGATATCTAGGACAAGTCTTCTCTTCACTTGGACTGTCACTCTATGTCCTTTATAATAGTCACTATCTATGAACTTTCACACTTAAAAAGAGGTTGGGCTGATCCCTCATTGGCCCTAGACCTTTCGTCTATGCATGGCTATCTGCTAACACACTACTTACTACAGTGCTGCTTCATCTGATCAGATTTTGTAATTCTTTGTTTCTTAAGATACATAAATTTATTTCTTAAGATATTTAACTATATTTCCTAATTCAAAAGACAATTGAACCCGATAGAATACAAAATACAAAATTATTTTGTAGAACCACATGACATTTATGAATAATGAAATGATATTGAATTCTGTACCTCTTGTGGTTTTATATGACCTTTTTATGACCGCTTCTAAGATCTACCGACAAAAAGAAACATCCATGGTTGCAAATATTAAATCTTAAGTAATTCCCTCAAAAAAATATTGATCATATTGAAGAAACATTAAACAGAATTGTTTTATATTTGTATATAGGAATGTGGTCTCAAATCTTTGTGACCTCATCCTTGGTTGGGCTGTTCCTAAATTTCAAGGACTCTTTGTTAGACTTGTTACATCAGCACCTCCTTTCTCTTGACCTCTAATCTGATTTCAATTTGCATGTCTAAGTGAAAGCTGAAGGAATGTGCCTCCCAAGCAGAAGCAAACCACATCCACATTCAGAGAACATATTATGTCCTCTGAACACAGAAAGTCCAAAAGAATCTACAAACAATATATTAATTCTCCATAAATTACTTTATAGATTCAATATGACTCTACTGAAAACACCAGGAAGTTTTATCTTTTTAATTGACAATGTGCAATTTGATTCTAATATTCATGTGAAAAAGTAAATTGCAATGATAGCCAAGTCAATCTTGTAAGGAACAAAACTGGGGAACTTACAGTAGCAGATATCAAGATATAATGCTATAGTCACTGCCATCAGGCAGCAGAATGAGTTAGCTAACTAAAGCAAGAGCAGAAAGACTCCCAGCGGTGGTGGTCAATGTCTAGGAATCCTGATCACAAGTGCCACTCTGGATAAGCAGAGTGGACTCCACTTAAAATTTGTTGTCTGTTAAGACAGATGACACCCATATGCACTAAGAGTGAATGAGAGGATTCATTACTTACATAATGAAGACCCGGGGGGAGAGGAAAGTAAGCCTCTTAAGCAGGTATTGAATAGCTTGAGAAGCAGAGAAAGGGGATTGGGTTGGGGTCTTTATTATAATTAGGAGTGGGGCCAGGATGAAGGTTCTTGCCCACATGATTTGAATTCCCCACTGACATCAAAGAAGGGAGCACCCAGACTTTCTTATCAGCTTTTCCAGATATAGCACATAAGAGGAAGAGGGAGACATGAGGCTTAAAAGCTATCAGTAGTCAGAAATTAAAAAATGGAGTCAGACTCTTTATTACAGCTTTAAAAAAAGGAGTTACTGAAATAACAGCAAAGGAAACTGTGAAAACACATAACATTGTAGAAAACACTGTGCACTGGCAGAGATAGAAAGAATGTAATGCTTACTATCTCAAATTTGAGTTCTGAGATTAGAAGTTATTTCCCCTAGAATCAATAATTTTTAGAAGTATGTATATAAAAGTTTTTTGATTAGATGCAACTTCCAAGTAGCATGCTAATATTGAAAGAAATAATAATATAAACACTAAAATTTCTCAAAAAGAATTACCTACACCTCGTGAAGTCATTTCACTGTCCAAGATTTCTTTCTACTCTCTCGCCACTCGTTTTTTCTTCATTTCCTAAACTGTCTCCTCTTCCTCTAAAACATCACTCAATATTAGAATTAGGGTTTGGTCATGAGCCACATCCTTCTAATTCCTTCTCTCTAGTTCAGGGATTGCCAAATTATAGCCCTTGGTCCAAATCCAGCCTGCCATTTGTTTTGTATGGCCCGTGAGTTGAGAATAGTTTTTGTATTTTAAATGGCTGAAAAAAAAGATAAAGAATCATATTGCATTACACCTGAAAATAAGGTTTCAGTGGCCACAAATGAAGTTTCATTAGAGCATAGCTGTACTCATTCATTTAGGTGTTATCTGCCCCTGCTTTAATATCACTACCACTGAGTTGAGGAGTTGCAACAGAGATGATATAAGGTGCTCTCATAACTCCATCCTGCTTCTTTGCACATTAAAAACAAATTTTTCCATTCATCTATATGGTACAATGCCAGTTTAAAACACAAATATGAGTGTTTACTTCATAGGCAGAATAACTAAAACTATATAATTCATATTTTGTAGCTCATACATGCGTGTGTGTTTTATTCTTGCCAGAATAATGGAAACACCACACAAAATTAACTCAACTGTTTCCTTTTACTTCTTAATATACTCACATTCTACCAACACTCTACACCTTCCATTTACTGATGAGTAAGGAAGCACAAAAGAAGAAACTATGGTTGACTGTATCTTTCCTTTTCCTTCACTGTCATCATTTTTCAGCCCAAGTGATTGGTGAATACAGGAAGTGACATGAGCAAGAAAGGTTATGATAGGATCCCTTGACCATTCATATTTCTCAGAATGCTATGGCCTCAGAGCAAGTCCTGGTTCAAACAGCAGGTGTGGCCTCTTTGGGCAGTCAGTGTTCCCACTTACTCAGTCATAGATTTAACATGCTTTTGTTGTGCTTGTTTTGAGTCTTACTCAAATCCCATGCATCATAAGTCCACTGTGCTCTTGGGGCATCACAAATACTATATGCAAATAGGCAAGGAATAGTGGACACGCATTTTTCATGTATCTCAAACTCATAAAAATATTTAAAGATTTCAAGGCTATGACAGCAGTGCATTACACCAAGTGCTGGG
Source organism: Equus asinus (assembly GCF_041296235.1). Taxonomy (NCBI): domain Eukaryota; kingdom Metazoa; phylum Chordata; class Mammalia; order Perissodactyla; family Equidae; genus Equus; species Equus asinus. The sequence goes on along the minus strand of NC_091801.1, from coordinate 34,026,869 downwards.
CACTTCTAGGTGGGGAGTTGTGTGTAAATCCACAGGATGCACACCCATGAAGATGGCATTGCCATCTTGTCTAATGTTGTTTGAGTTGTAAGTAATGTCAACCTGCTTTCCATTTATCTTGGGTTGCCAAAAGTTAAAACAAGAACAGTGATTTCAACTCCCTTACCAATTTGCACAATGAATATATGTTCCAAGTTCAAACGACAGTTCCAACACTCATAGATCAACGCAAGTGCTAAAGACATATTCATACTTCAAAATCCATTGAACTGAACAATTGAGGAGCTTTCATTTAAACCTTGATTGGAAGTTAATCTGCAATGCAATGGCATGCTGAAGTTAAATATCAAAAGAAGAATAATAGAATCTAATAAGTGCTTCCCAAAGAAAGAATATACTCAATTAAAATTATCTGCTTATGGAATGATATCAGTATTTTGCTGTCTCTAACTGTGTGAAAAGATATATTAAAGATGAAATATATAAAGTTTAATTCCAGGTTAGTATCAACAATAACAGATGAATGTTAGCAATTGATTTTGAGGCCAAAGAATACAAAGTTTTACTCCCAACTATATGAAATGATATCCCCCAAAAGGATTCCATTCTCCTCATTCATAGATTTATGTTACAAAAGAGCATACTTACTATATTATATTTTGAATTTTATCAATAAAAAATTTTTGTAAAAATGTTTTCCATATATAAAATGTATTTGCTTTTCATGATAAAAACTATTGGATTTTACCAAATGCTTTTTTGTGTGTCTATTGATGTGATAATGTGTTTTTCTTCCTTATTTTGTTAATTCTGAGTGTTAGATAGATTCATTTACAGATGATTAAATTTGCATTCCTAGATAAATACCTGTTGGTCATGGTTTACAATCCTTTTTATATGTTGCTAGATTCAGTTTACTGGTATTCAATGAGAATTTTTGTGTCTATATTCCTAAAGGATACAGATCTGTAGTTTTCTCATGATCTTTTTTTTTTTTTGAAATTCTATCCTTTATTGTTTTTTTGGGGGGGGGGCAGTTTATGATGTTTCATGTTAATTCTTCTTTATATATTTAGTAGAATTTACCAGTAAGCTGTCTTGGCCTGGATTATGCTTTGTGGGAAGTTAACTACTAATTTAACCTCTTTCATGTGTTATAGATCTATTCAGATTTTTTATTTCTTCCTGAGTCAGTTTTAGTAGTTTGTGTCTTTATACGGATTTGTCCATTTCATCAAGTTTTCTAATGTGTTAGCATGTAGTAGTTTATTATATTTACTTACAATTCTTATAAATTTCTGATTGAAAGATTTAAATCTTCTCTCATTTTTGTTATTCACTTTGCCTAAATATTTACCAATTTTGTCGATCTTTTCAAAGAGCAAAGTTTTGGTTTCATTGATTTTTCTACTATTTTATACCCTCTATTTCATTCATTTCAACTCTAATCGTAACTTTTTTCTCCTTTTTGCTTGCTCTTTGTTTAATTTTCTCCTCTTTTCTTCTAATTTTGTAAGTAGAAATTTAGATTCTTGATTTGAGATTTTCTTTTTTACTATATGTGTCATATATTTATATAGACATAAATTTCCTTCTAAGCACTATTTTAGCTACATACCATTAATTTTGACATGTGTTTTTATTTTCATTCATCTCAAAGCATTTCTTACTCTTTCTTGTGATTTCTTTTCCTCATTGACTCTCTAGGACTGTGCTGTTTAATTTCCACAAATTTTAGAGTTTTCCGAATTACTTCCTGTTATTGTTTTCTAATTTAATTATATTTTGATAGAACATACTTTGCATGGTTTCAATCATTTTCACTTTCTTGTTGTATACGTTCTATACTGAAGAATTTTTCATGAGCACTTAAAAACAATGTTTTCTGCTGTTGTAGATTGTGCATTCTTCATATATCTGTTAGGTCTCATTGGTTTGTTTTTTTCCTTGCTACCCTTTGCCTAGTTGTTCTACTCATTATTAAATGTGCGTTATTAAAGTTTCAACTATTATTGTTGAGCATTCTATTTCACCCTTAAGTTTTGTCAGTGTTGGCTTCATGTATTTTTGGTCTCTCTTGTCAGGTGCTTTTATGCTTATAATTATTGCATGTTTTTGATGTATTGATCTTTTAGCATTATAAAATGTACATCTTTGTTGCTGATAACACTTTTCATGGAAGTTTCTTTTCTCTGATATTAGTATGTCTACTCCAGCTCTCTTTTGCATGGCATGTCTTCATTCATCTTTTCCTTTTTAACCTTTTACTATTCTTATATTATAAACTGTGTCTCTTGCAGCCAACATGTGTTTGGATTATGAGTTTTTGTTGTTGTTAATATATCCTGCCAATCTTTGCCTTTTTATTGGAGTGTTTGATCACTCTGTGGTTAGTGTAATTACTAAGTGAGGATTTACATGTCATGTTGCTATATGTATTCTATATGTCATGCCTTTGTTCCTCAGTTCTTTCATTACTGCTTTTTTGGTGTAAAATACAGAGATTCTAGTGTACTGTTTTAACACCCTTGTTTTCCTTTAACTCTATTTTTTGAGTTATCATAGGAGTTGCCTTCAGGATTACAGTTAATATTTTAGCTCAAATCAATCTAGTTCAGATTAATACCAACTTAATTTCAGTATTATACAAAAATTTTGTTCTAATATAGCTTTGATTTTTACCCCCTCATTACTGCTATTATTGTCATGCAAATTATATTTTTGGCAATTTAAAACAATCAATACACATTTATAATTACTGCTTTATGCAGTTATCTTTTAAATCATTTAGGAGAGGAAAAACGGTTCAAACCAAAATGCATTTATGCTGTTTTATATTTACCTATAGTTATCTTTACCAGTGCTTTTTATTTCTTCATGTGGTTTGGAGTTACTGTCTAATGTATTTTTACTTCAGCCTGAAGGACTCCTTTAATATTCCTTGCAAGTCAGGTCTGTTCTATTTCTGTTTATCCGGGATTGTCTTAATTTCTTCTTCATGTTTAAAGAATATTTTTGCTGGATATAGAATTCAAGATCTCCTACCTCTTTCACCAATTATTCTTTAAATGCAACATCTTATCATTTCCTTCATAACAGTTATCACTCTCTGACATTCCTTTAAAAATCAGTTCATTTAAGTATACACCATTTTTCATGGTTATTACTTATCCAAACATGGAAAATAATGTGCTAGTAATTTCTCATTTTCCCCAAAGATTGTACATAATTAATACCATGTAGATGCAGAGGGAAGAAGTTAACCCACTACATACAATTTACATCATGGGATTTCAAGGACTTTCTTGTGAGACCTCATTGAGAAAAGTAACTATGTAGAAGTAGAAACATATTCTCAATAAAGGTAGTGTCACGAATGGCTTGGTTATTGAGATACCTTTAGGGCCTAAAACAGCGACTGTGCCATACCAGAAGCTAAGGAAATACATTTTGCATTCACAAAAGGTTATTTCTGTTTTAGCCTCTATTAATTTCAAGTGGACAAAAACAGTTATTATAATTAGAGTTTAATGTCCTTTCAATATCAAAAAAAATGAGGAAAGAAGAAAGAGAGAATTAAATCTCTGGAATAGAGGTGCAAAAAGTGACCTTAAATAATGATCTATGGCAGACACTGTCAATTCTGTAATCAATACCCATTCTTCTTCTCTTATTTCCTAACTTAAAATAAAGTATGTTTGAGTCCACTTTTTGTAGCTATAGACAGGCATGCTACATATTCTAGGTCATGAACTGTTAGTAGAAAGATACAAGCTTTCAAAGCAACTGTTTGATTGATAAAAGGAGTAGGCTCAACTGGTGCACATTTTTTACATGTTATTCTTTCCCTTTGCCTTCCTTACATTCTTCTTGCTTCTAATGCAGATGCAACTAATACTAAGAAACAAAAAGGAAAAGAGCTGCTGATTAGAGGTAGTGGAGTAATAGGTGAGTCCTGAAGGACTGAGTCCTAATGACGATTATCATGCTGTCATATCAAACACTGAATTACTTACCTTCAGAATTCTTGTTATGTGAGACAAGAACAAGAAAACCATCCTGTTTGATTATGTTACTGTACTCAGACTTCTTAACATTCAGCAGATGATGATAATAATTGAAATATTATTTATTCCAGGCACTGTTAACCTAAGACCATAGTCCTGTAGAAGGCTCATATTTGGATTTTAAGACGTCTAGAAGCTCTTCAAAATATCATTTTTTCCAAAGAAAGTGAAACACAGAATGGATAAAAATGACTTGTCTAATTTTACAAAGATGGTGGCAAAGACAAGAGATGAAAAAGATCAGTTTTCCTGATTCTCTTCCATGCTGTTCCTTTTATTGTATATTACATCTGCTAGGGAAAAGTTATTACCTTCTCATTTGTACGTTTATCAATAAAAATTCCTGGGCATTTATTTATTACTTGCCACTTTTATTGTCACATATATCTACATAGGTAGATTAGCTATTTGATTTAAAGTACGTTATTTTAGGAAAAAATACTCATAAAGCTACAAAAATTCCAAGTATAATTGAAAAAAGGAAAAAAAATTAAAAATAAACTGTAATAATAATAGGACATCACCAAGATGGCAGAGTGAGTAGTCTTGTTTGTCTCTCCCCGTTCGAATATACAACTAATTGGGCATTCATCAGTTAACAAAGGATATCCATATAGCATCTCAGGATGCCTGAGAGACCTGTGCTGCTCTACATCAGAAGGCAGAAAAAAAGCCTGCTCATAAAGGGCCCATGCACAAACTCACCCATTTTAGAAAGCACCTAAAATCACCAGAAAGAAAAGTGCACAGTCCTTTGGTGAAAAGAGACTTATTTAATAGGCTCTGGGTGCATGTGGCTAAGAGGTGAGACCTCCCGAGGGACTGAGACATTGGCAGAAGCCATTATTGTGACCTAGTACAAGTGTGCTGACACAGACGCTAGCAGATGCCATTGAGCTCTTCCCCTGGCCTCTTAGCACAGGGGTCTGACACACTCACTAGAGCACCAATTTAATCCAGATCAGCCAAGGCAGGCAGCCTGCCCTAAGGACTGGCCCTACCCAACAGCAAGCCCTTGGGCAACTTGTGCACCAACATAGGTGAGGTACCTGGAAACTCTGCAGCTGCTCAACTGTATCTGCTTCTGTGGGGCAGAATGTGTGCCAGAAGCAGGTGCAGTGTGTGGGGCCTTGGTGGAGTGTGTGGGGACTCTGCGGTGGGATGATTGGGTCCTCTTCAGTGGGTTGTGGCTTGCTCATAGGGCAGGACTGTGTTGATGGGGTGTATGGCCCTGTGGGCAGTGGGGCTTGTCAGCTGTAGCAGATTTTTGCTTCTCAGACACCACATAGGGAATTGGGCCCACCTTCCAAAGCTTTAAACCATTGGATGCTCCCATGAGTGGGGCCAGTCCGACTCAGCTGCAATCCTGAGAGAGCTAACCACAGCCTTACAGGCCAGAGGCCTACAGCAATTGTAAGCCTCTGAGTTTAGCAACCAGCCACACTGTGGGCCTACACACTTAACAGAAAAACTGCAACAGGAATGTGCAATTAGATCTTGCAGCCAACTGTGCTGGGTCTCCCATGCATGATAAAGTGACTTAAGAGTGCATAGTAACCACACAAATATGAACATTGCAACCAGGCATCCAGGGGGACAGCCTAGCCTCCCCAGGCACCTGCAGCAAAAGCAACCCTGCCACAACAGAAGATCACATGTAGCTCACACAGGGGATACTCCTGGAAAATTTGGAACTGGTGATGAGACAGAAGCACACTGCTGGGCCTCACAAGGCATCTCTTACCTAAGGCTACCTCTCCAAGATCTAGAGATATAGCTGAACTACCTAATGCATAGATATAAGCACAGAGAAAAAGGCAAAATGAGGAGAAAAAGGAATAAGTTCCAAGTAAGGCAACAGGACAAAACACCAGGAAAAGAAATAAAACAGACATAAACAATCTACCTGACAAAGAGTACGAAGCAAGAGTCATAAGGATGCTCACTGACCTTAGGAGAAAAATGGATGAACTCAGTGAGAACTTCAACAAAGAATTGGAAAATATAAAAAAAGAATCAATCAGAAATGAAGAATACTATACTGGAAATAAAAAATTCATGAGAGGGATTTAATAGCAGAGTAGATGATAAAGAAAAATGGATCAGTGAACTGGAGGAAAGGCTAGAGGAAATCACCTAAGCTGAACAGATTATAGAAAAAAAGAATTAAAAAGAATGAGGACAGTCTAAAGGGCCTCTGGGAAAACATCAAGTGCAGTAACATCCAGATTATAGGTGTCCCAGAAGGAAAAGAGAGAGACAAAGAGGCAGAGAATCTATCTGAAGAAATAATAGCTGAAAATTTTTCTAACCTAAGGAAAGAAATCAACATTCAGGTACAGGAAGCACAGACAGAACCATACAAGATAAAAGAGGCCCACACCAAGACAAGTTATAATTAAAGATAAAGACAGAATCCAAAAAGCTGCAAGAGAAAGGGAATACGTTACATACAAAGGAAACCCCATAAGGCCATCAGCTGACTTCTCAGCAGAAACTTTATAGGCTAGAAGGGAGTCGCATGAAATATTTAAAGTGCTGAAAGGAAAAAAACCTACAGCTAGGAATACTCTAGCCAGCAAAGTATTCATTCAGAATGGAAGGAGAGATAAAGAATTTCTGAGACAAGCAAAAACTAAAGGAGTTTATCACCAATAAACCCTCCTTACAAGATATGCTAAAGGGAGTTATTTAAGTGGAAAAGAGAAACCCACAAAGAGGAATAAGAAAATTATCAACTAAAATCACTAGTAAAAGCAAAAATACAACAAAAGTAGCAGATCAACCACCTATGAAGATAATATGAAGGTCAACAGAAAAATATACTAAAATTATTTCCATGATAAGAGGCTAACATATACATGTGAACAAAAAAAAGTGGTTAGATATGTTATCAAAAATCTAAAATGTGGGAAGAGGGAATAAAAGAGTAGAACTTTTAGCAAGAGGCCAAACTAAAGAGATCATCAACTTAATATACGTTGCTATACATGTAGCTTGTTATATGTGAACCTCATGGTAATAAAAAAACAAAAACCTAGAGTAAATAAACAAAAAATTAAGAAAAAGGAACTAAACATACTGCTAAAGAAAGACATCAAACCACAAGTGAAGAGAGTAAGAGAAGAAGAAAGGAACAAAGAAGAACTACTGAAACACCCAGAAAAAAAAGAGAAAAAATGGCAATAAGTACATACTGATCAATAGCTATTTTAAATGTCAATGGACTAAATGCTCCAATCCTAAAGCATAGAGTGGATGATTGGATAAAAACAAGGCCCATATACCTCCTGCATACAAGAGACACACTTAAACCTAAATTCACAAACTGCAAGTGAAAGAATGGAAAAAGATACTCCATGAAAATGGCAAAGAAAAATAGAATTTAAAGCAAAAACTGTAACAAATTTCAAAGAAGAGCAGTATATAATAACAAAAGGAACAATCGAACTAGAGGATATAACACTTGTAAGTATCTATGCTTCCAACACAGGAGCACCTAAATATATAAAGCAGCAATATAATTATAGTAGGGGACTTTAACACTCCACTTACACCAATGGATAGAGGATCCAAAGAGAAGATCTATAAGGAAACATTGGTCTTAAATGACACGTTAGACCAGATGGACTTAGTAGATATACACAGAACACTAAATCCAAAAAATGCAGAATATGCATTCTTCTCATATGCACATGGCACATTCTGCAGTATGGATTACATATTAGGCCACAAAACAAGTCTCAATGAACTTAAGAAGATTTAAATAATACCAAGCATCTTTTCTGAACACAATGGTATGAAACTAGAAATCAACTACAAGAACAAAATCAGAAAGGCCAAAAATACATGGAGATTAAACAAAATGCTACTGAACAACTTCAATGAAGAAATCACAGGAAAAATGAAAAACTACCTGGAGACAAACAAAAATGAAAACACGACATGCCAAAATTTGTGGGATACAGCAAAAGTGGCTCTAACAGGGACTCATAGTAGTAAGGCCAACCCCAACAAACAAGAAAAATCTCAAATAAACAATCTAACAGTGCACCAAAAGGACCTGGAAAAAGAAGAACAAATAAAGCTCAAATCAGTAGAAGGAAGGAAATTTAAAAAATCAGAGCAGAAATAAATGAAATAGAGACTAAAATAACAAGAAAAAATCAATGAAACAAAGAGCTGGTTCTTTGAAAAGATAAACAAAATTGACAAACCTTTAGCTAGACATACAAAGAAAAAAAGCAAGAAGGCTCTAATAAATAAAATCAGAAACAGAAGAGGAGAATTTACAATGGACACCTCAAAAACACGAAAGATTCTAAGAGAACCCTAGCAAAAGCTATATGCCAACAAGTTGCAAAATCTAGAAGAAATGGATAAATTCTTAGAATGAATCAACCTTCCAAAACTGAATCAAGAAGAAATAGAGAATTTGAATAGAGCAATCACCAGTAAGAAGATTGAAACAGTAATCAAAAACCTCCCCAAAAAATATAAGTTCAGGGCCAGACGACTTGCCTGGTGAATTCCACCAAACATTCAAAAAAGACTTAATGCCTATCCTTCTCAAAGTCTTCCATAAAATCAAAGAGAAGGGGAAGCTTCCTAACTCATTCTACAAAGCCAAAATCACCTTGATACCAAAAACAGACAAGGATAACACAAAAAAAGAAAACTACGTGCCAATATCACTGATGAACATTGATGCAAAAATCCTCAACAAAATATCACCAAGTCAAATATGACAATACATTAAAAGGATCATACACCATGATCAAGTGTGTTTTATTCCAGGGATGCAGAGATTGTTCAACGCTTGCAAGTCAATCAACGTGATACACCACATTAACAAAATGAACAAAATCACGTGATCGTCTCAATAGATGCAGAGAAAGCATTTGACAAGATAAGCATCCATTTTTGATAAAAACTCTGAATAAAATGAGTATAGAAGGAAAGTACCTCAGCATAGTAAAGGCCACATATGACAAAACCACAGCTAATACCATTCTCAATGGAGAAAAACTGAAAGCTATCCCTCTAAGAACAGTCACCAGACAAAGATGCCCACTTTCACCACTCTTATTTAACATAGTATTGGAAGTTCTACCCAGAGCAATCAGATAATTAACAGAAATAAAAGGGATCCAAATTGGAAAGGAAGAAAGTAAAACAATTACCATTTGCAGATGACAGAACTTTATATATAGAAAACCCTAAAGAATCCACTAAAAAACTCTTAGAAACAATAAATGAATACGGTAAACTTTCAGGGTACAAAATCGACATGCAAAAATCGGTTACATTTCTATACACTAACGACGAAGTAGCAAAAAGAGAAATTAAGAATACAATCCCATTTACAATTTTAAGAAAAAGAATGAAATACCTAGGAGAAAACTTAACCAAAGAGGTGAAAGATCTGTACACCGGAAACTATAAATCATTGTTGACAGAAATAAATGACACAAAGAAAAGGAAAGCTATTCCATACTCGTGGATTGGAAGAATTAATATGGTTAAAATGTCCATACTTCCTAAAGCAGCCTACAGATTCAATGCAATCCCTCTCAAAGTTGCAACAATGTTTTTCACAGAATAGAACAAAGAATCCTAAAACTTATTTGGAACAACAAAAGATGCCACATAGCCAAAGGAATCCTGAGAAAAAAGAATCACACTCAAAATATACTAGATTTCAAAATATACTAGAAAGCTATAGTAATCAAAAACAGCGTGGTACTGGAACAAAAAGAAAAAAGATGCACAGATCAATGGAACAGAATCCAGAGCCCAGAAATAAACTCACACATCTATGGACAGATAATTTTCGACAAGGGAGCCAAGAACATATAATGGATAAAGGAAAGTCTCCTCAATAAATGGTGTTGGGAAAACTGGACAGCCACATGAAAAAGAATGAAAGCAGACCATTATCTTACACCATACACAAAAATTAACTCAAAATGGATTAAAGACTTGAATGTAAGATCTGAAACCATAAAACTTCAAGGATAAAATATAGGCAGTACACTCTTCTACATTTGTCTTAAAAGCATATTTTTAAGTACCCTGTCTGACTGGGCAAGGGAAACAAAAGAAAAAATAAACAAATGGGACTACATCAAACTAAAAATCTTCTGCACAACAAAGGAAACCATCAGCAAATTGAAAAGACAGCCTAAAAGTTAGGAGAAGATATTTTAAAACCATATTATCTGATAAGGGGTTTTTACACAAAATATATAAAGAACACATACATCTCAACAACAAAAACACTAACAACCCAATTAAAAAATGGTCAAAAGATATGAACAGACATTTCTCTAAAGAAGATATAGAGATGGCCAATGGGCATGTGAAAAGATGTTCAACATCATTAACTATCAGGGAAACACAAATCAAAACTACAACGAGATATCACCTTGTGCCCATCAGAATGGCTATAATTAACAAGACTTGAAACAACAAGTGTTAGAGAGGTTGTGGAGAAAGGGGAACTCTCATACACTTCTGATGGAAGCACAAACTGGTACAATCTCTCTGGAAAACAGTATGGGGATTCCTCAAAAAATTAAGAATAGAACTACCATATGATACAGCTATTCCACTGCTGGATATTTATCCAAAGAACATGAAAGCACAAATGTATAATGATAGATGCACCCCTGTGTGTATTGAAGCATTATTCACAAAAGCCAAGATTTGAAAGCAACCTAGTTGCCCATCAAGGGACGAATGGATAAAGAAGATGTGGTATATATACACAATGGTGTACTACTCAGCCATAAAAAATGATAAAATCTGGCCATTGGTGACAACATGGATGGAGGTTGAGGGTATTATGCTAAGCGAAATAAGTCTGAGATAGAAAGTCAGATACTATATGATCTCACTCATAAATAGAAGATAAAAACAAAAACAAGCAAACACATAGAGATAGAAATTGGATTGGTAGTTACCAGAGGAGAAGGGGGTAGAGAGGAGAGAGAAAGCAGTGATTTAGTACATGTGTATAGTGATGGATTGTAATTAGTCTTTGGGTGGTAAACATGATGTAATCTATACAGAAATTGAAATATAATGATGTACATCCAAAATGCATATAATGTTATAGACCAATGTTACCACAATAAAATAAATAAATAAAAAAATTAAAAAGAGATGTGTGGTGAAAGAAGAAAGCCATAGACATCAACTACAGCTGCTTGAACTATTGCACATAGGAGGACTCTTGTAGCTTTGAATATTTTCCTTTGTTGTCATATGCTTAGACTTATTTGTATATGTAAGCCATTTCTCCTCCTTCCTCCTGTTTTTCATGTTATTTTCAACTTACCAAAACTTAACTTTATAATCTTGTGTCTAAGTAAAAGAATATTTGTTGAAACATGTCTAGATTTGAGGAATATTTAATGTAGGCAGATAGCTGAAAGGACTTTTGGAGCTGTGCTTCTCCTCACTTTGGGAAATGGTGAGAACTTCACTTGTAGGAAAGAGAATTGTGTCTTCTTAGGTGACAGCATAGAAGTCTTTTGCTGCTGGGTAGGAGTTTGCTGCATTTAGAAATTGACTGGACTGTGACAGTTATCAGTTTATGGTGTCTTGGCTCCACAGCCACTTTTTATTACCTACTTTGCCATAATAGAGAGAGATTCCTTGAGTGTTTCTCCTCTGTAGAAAGCATGGTGTTAAACTTTGTTAGTTGAAAGTGATGTTGAAACAATGTAAGCAAAAGGGGTTTTAGTTCTGGTGTCCTTCTGTTTTGCTGCTCTGGCTGCTGCTGTACACCTCCCAGAGGCTTGTGTATGGGGCCCTCACAGAACTTGGTGCTCTGTCCAGTTTTGCATCCAGGGTACACCTTCCTTGGTGAGCTCACAGTCCTGGCCCTGGCCTGTTGACTACCTCACCGTATCGCTCCTGACACAGATGCACACTCCCCGGGTCATGTATCTCTTTGTCTGCAAGTGGGATCTCTTTGCTCTGACTCTCTGTGCCCACCTGCTACCAACCTCAGATCACCTGTACCTCAGAAGGTATTCTTTTTTGGAGGAAGATTAGCCCCGAGCTAACATCAGCCACCAATCCTCCTCTTTTTAGTGAGGAAGACTGGCCCTGAGCTAACATCTGTGCCCATCTTCCTCTACTTTATATGTGGGATGCCTGCCACCGCATGGCTTGACAGGCAGTGCGTAGGTCCACACCTGGGATCCAAACCAGTGAACCCCCGGCGACCGAAGCGGACCGTGGGAACTTAAGTGCTGCACCACAAGGCCAGCCCCTAGAAGCTAATTTTTTGGTTGGCCTTCCTCATAGAAATACAGAGCACCCCCATACTCATACTACCCTGCCCAGACTCACAGTTGTGAACAATCTCTGACTCAGACAACCCAGTCACAAGTTTGACAATGGCAAATGACCAAGTTAGGGTTTGAACCTAGGAAGTCTGGCTCATGAAGATTTTAACCACTTTATATGATTCTTCCTTAGGAACTAGACATGGAAGGCAAAGATACATGGGTTCTGCATTCAAAAAGTTTATGGTTTGTGGGGCAGAAAAAAGACCTAGTGACAGATTTTCAGTATAGTGTGGTAATTATTGTGTAGAGAACAATGTAGGCGGTACAAAAACACAGAGGGAGGGCACTAAGCTAGGAATTCAAGATAAGATCATACTTGAGCCAAGCCTTAAAGGATGAGTAGAAATTATTTAGATGAGCAAGCTAAAAACATTTCTATCAGATATGAAGAAAATCATTGATTCATTTATTCAACAAATATTTATTTCTACTCTGTGCTAGTTTCTGTCCTGAGCCTAATGAAATAGCAGTGAACAAAATAAAGAAGTGAAGAACATGGAGCATTTTTTCCTGTAATTTTAGTTCTAAAAATAAACAAATAAACCAAGGTGAATATTAAAGTTGATTAGTGGTATGTTTGCTCAAATATAGGATATAAATAAAAGCATTTTCCTTATAGGGTCATTCGGAGGAGGAGAAGGAAGAGAAAACTTCCAAATGGAGAAGGAAATATGCATTCTGCAATTAAAATATGATTGGAGTCATTGTATATGTATGTACCCACACCTCTGAGAGGCTGGGGGAAAAGGAGCAGCACAACTGGGAGGTCTGCAAAGAGGAGGGAGGCTAGTGCTGGCTGAAGGCAATGCAGGGCTCAGTGCCAGGCTGCCCAGACTCCATCTCATCTTTAATGACCATACTTGATTTCTTTCCACATCAAGCCCTGACCTGGTAGGATCATAAATCAAGGCACACCACTGTCCTCTAGCCAAGTGGTGACATTCACTTAATGCTTCTGTCAGAACCTCTAGTCATGAGCTAAATGGTCCAAGAACAAGAAAATGTTTAGAAATTGTGTATTGCACTGGGAAATCTTCAAATTTGAGTGTATTTTTTTGCTATGAAGTATTTCTCATGACTTAGTTCTTTGTCTTCATATTGATCTGTGCTTCACATTGAACTACTTGGTATATGTCCAAGAATTTTTTTCCTATGCTCATTAGCCAGAATAGCTTCTGTTGTTTGGAACTCTAGAAGCTTCAGCAGTACAGGAGGAATTATGGACTTGTTAGAATTAACTGTTCCATATTCATGAGTGTTTCCAGGTCCTTGGAATACATTACCTTAAATTAATTTCATAGCTCTTATTTATCAACAACTGCTTTAGATTAATGAAATTGACAATGCAATCATCTCTTGTCACGTCCTAGTATCCGTGAGCCTTAGACACATATTGAAATTGGTCTCTGCTTCTCAATTTCCAGAATTATCTTATGTATCCAAAACCTCTTATTTAAGCATAGCCTAAATAACAGCTTTTTCAAGAATTGAATTTACATTTAATTGTATAAATATGCATCTTTTAACTTCATTTTTATTTTTAATAATATTAAAAATAAATGAAATAATACTTTTAAGGCTCAAATGAAAGTGCATCATCTCAGAACCAAAGTCTAGGAATATATACTCCAGTGAAGAAAATAACTTGTACATTTACTTATGATTCAAATATTTTGCAAGTTTGGAGAAGCATAAAAACACCTAAGTTAAGGTTAAGCAAAAGAGAAAATACTTCATTGAGACTTTCCATTACTCATAATTCATGTCTTCAATCCATCATTTCTTACCATTCAGCTCTGGCAGTAAATAGTTGTCATAACAACTTTTATCATATTCTTCTGCAGTAAATAAGAATAAGCAAAACTACTTCATGTCACAAAGGATAGAGTTGCCTCAGGTTATAAAATTGAAACATCATTCATTATGGCAATTTTTAAATACTGTAGTTGCTTGGTATATTAAATATGAGTATTTTATATGCAAAATTAAGAATGCATATTTTTTTCATGTCCCTTTGCTTTTCTTCAGTTTTCTGCTCTTTAAATGTATAGTTCTGATAGAAATAATGAATCCTAAAAATGGAACTGTTTCCTGGATACAGACAAAACCAAGGTTTTTAGTGTAATGATCATGATGTTACCATAGAAAATGCCATCGCCTAATGAATCCAGCTGTCAGCCTTTATCATTTAATAAACATTTTCATCTCAAGTGAGCTCTTTCAAAGCACTCTTCATTTTTAATTCACTAGAAAAGTTTGACCCTCCAAAGGCTCCCAAAACCATTAAGTGGGAATGATGTTAATGTCTCCAGATCTTTGCTCCTGTGATTTGTTTCTATTTAGCAGAGAGAAAGAAAAAGAGGAAGGTGGGAGGAGAAGGAGAGGACACAGTATCACACAGATACCAAGATCAATTTATATCCATAGATTTCAGATATTCTGTATCTCTTTGGAGACTCTTTTCCAATGTCTCATGAAGTTAATATTATTTAAAGAATTTTGTAATTTTGGACCATTTTATAGAATAATAGCTTTGAAGAGAAAATTTGGGGTTAAAATAAAGATTAGATCTGGTTTGAGAGGCATAAAATATCTCAGCTGTGAATGAGATTCATTTGTCTCGTAAACTTGTGACTTGAGAGTTATGCAAAGAAATCTCAAAAGGAAAATATCAAAACCCTATCACTTGTTTAGCCCTCTGGCTCTCCTTGCCTCGTCTCAGAAGTCATGTTTAGTTATCCCCCAAGCAACAGCAAGCCTGTTTTTAATTCGCAATGTACTTGCAAGTTTACACTAAATAATTGGCTTAAGGTTTGAATTAGCCAGAAAATAGTCAAATTTTCTGTAAGCCTCTCCTGTATGTATGATTACTGTAGAGCTAAACTTGGATTAGGATATCTGGCTTTCAGTCATTTGTAAGTTAACAAAATTCTACTTCTCAAGCCCATGATAAATCTGGTATCTTATGGGAGCTTGTAACTGTGATTCTTAACCACAAAAAAAAAAAAAACAATATATGATAGGAAAAAATATCTCATAATAACAGATTCTATTAACTTCTCTTTTAATTTTAAGATATCTAGATGGGAATTTGTGTTATTCCCAAAGTACTTTTTTTAACTGTAATAGGATTTCAGATTTAACAAAAGTTGATGATGCAGCAAAAACAGACTGCCCTTCATGACTGCTAAAGAAAATATTTTGTCTGAAGAAAAAAGCAAATAAAAAAAACTTTCTTAACTTGCTTTACTGGAGTTAGAGACAACTTAACATAATACCAGATCTTGTTGGTATCACTGAATAAGAAGGAATCATAAACTTAAATTACTTAGGCTTGGCAAACTGAAGCAAATAGTCTCTTCACTGGGTTTACATTTCCACTAATGAGTTCTCCTGTAAATTGATCCAAATATATAGATTCTTTGACATTTTCCCCAACTCATAATGAAAGCTGATTGTGAAGTTGAATTGTCTGTTGATGCTTTCCTTTTGGGTAACACACACACACAGTGACAGATGTAGTTCTACTGAAAAGGAGACACATGCCCCTCATGGTGCCCAAGATCTAGACATGCCCGACTTTCTGTCAGACCAAGAAACAGTTGCTGTAGGAGATCTATTATCCCATCTCAAAATATTGTTGTCAGAAACTGAAATGTTTTAGCGGCATTTGCCAAATATTGTTTAGGAGCAAAAGTGATCTGAATTCAGAAAGCTCAGTTCATTATCAAATTTACATAGAAACAATAGTCTCAAAGGTCTAGATACAGACTTTTATTTTTAGCATTCTTCTTTGTATATTTTTCAAATTCCTTCCAATATAAAATACACAGAAGAGTTGAATATTTTATTTCCCTCTAAATATACTATGACACGTCTTAGTCACTGTCTCTTTATGAGCTACTTTCTGGGAAGATTTAGAAAGAGATTGTGGCTGTTCAGAGGATTGCTGACAAATGTTCTCCTCAAACCTACACACATAGAAATAAATTGGAAAGGACTGGGCTTAGGAAAGCATGAGCAGACAATGTGTGTATTGATGAGGCCTTGGAGAATCTAGCTAGGTAGCTGAGTTCTCACTTGGTTTCTCCCTTCACTTTCTTAGAGCTCTTCCTTCATCTATCAAAATAGGGCAATAATAATAAAGCCTATCTCATATGGTTGTTGTTATTTATAAGTGAAAATAATGCTGATAAAGTACTCTACCTACACATATAACAAACTCTTAATAAAAGCTAACTATTTGATTGTTACTGTTTTTGATGTCAAACATCATTTCAAATGTTGATTTTACTGATTACTAAGGGAGTGAAATTATGGTAATTATTCAAACATTCTGAGGATGTTCTCTCATATGTAAATTAGATAGAATACCTATACCACAGTATTTTAATAAAAATTAAATGACAGTTTTTGAATATTAAATGAAATATATAATTATCATTCCTACATTATAGTATTGAGTGTGTGTGTGTATCTATGTATGTGTTTGTATTATGGAGAATGCTTGGCATGTAGCAGTTGCTGAATAGTAAATGTTAGCCTGTTATCCCTCATACTCACTTGATTACAAAAAATGTTCATTGCAAATTTGGATAATTTTCATATTGCCTATCAGGCAGCTAGCAAAATATGTAAGAGTCTTGCAAAAAATGGGCAGAAATTGAAAATTTCTCTTCCAGGCATATATATGTAGTTGAATATAAAAGACTCATCATGGAATGGTAAATAGAAATTGACATAATATTGAATTTTAATATGTAAATCTAGAATTAGGGCCCTTTATATATCAGGATTCCCAATTCAAGAGAGATAAACATGTATGAGGAGCAGTATTTTATTTTTTTCCCATACACAATTTCGTCAGTTTCCTGAAAGATTATCATCTCCAACAATAAGACTGGGATTATTTCCTTTTTAGACAAAATCTAAGAATATTGGCAATGGCAGTAGGCCATTGTATATTTATAATAATGCCTTTAATTTTATCCAGCACAAGAAAAACACTATTTAATCTTAGGATGACTCACATCCCAACCTCCTCAGTGCTCTGAATTACTTTGGGCAACTTAGGAAATTGCCAGACCATCAGTACCCCATGGTAAATACTTTCTGTGTCATTGAAAAAGCTATAGTTTTGGAGAAAAAACATCTTCAACCTTCAAGAATGATGAAGATACTTTGTGATGCTTTCATTCTTTGGAATGTTCAAAGCGGGTATAGAATTAGAAAGTAAGCTAAATACTTCTCCAAATCCCCAACAATATCTTATGCTTCCTGGCTGACGGGAATGTGTGGCAATAGGAGCACAGGTCCAAGCACGCTATAGGACATTCACAAATATTGAGTTTATTTGCCCATATGGAGGCTACAGATTCAATTTCGTGAGCCTTGCCCAGGTAAAGCAAATTTATGATCGTATTCATTTTTAAAATTTTGATTGTAACTTGAAATTTGTTTTTTCAAATGTGCCTCAAGCACTCTGCTATACTTTTATTCAAATGTATACTTAACTTATTTCTTATGAATTGAAGCACATCCAACTTAAACTTATTTATTTTTTATGGAGTGGGGAGGAGCTCCATGTGGACCAAAATGAGGCAACTTTAACAAACTTCAGGAAATAATTTACCATTTGCTCACCTATGCTTTATCTTCAAGTGAATTAATATATTTTACCTTATTGAGAATCAAAACCAAAGAAGAAAGAAAGAATTTCCACACTCCTTGGGGAAAAAAAACAAACAAAAAAACTAGTTGTCTCATAGCCATGTAGCCATGGTAATATGTGGCAATTAGAGCTAGCTTTAAATGCCTTTAATTTTTTTTTTTAAAGATTTTATTTTTTCCTTTTTCTCCCCAAAGCCCCCCCGGTACATAGTTGTGTATTCTTCGTTTTGGGTTCTTCTAGTTGTGGCATGTGGGACGCTGCCTCAGCGTGGTCTGATGAGCAGTGCCATGTCCGTGCCCAGGATTCGAACTAACGAAACACTGGGCCGCCTACAGCGGAGCGTGCGAACTTAACCACTAGGCCACGGGGCCAGCCCCTAAATGCCTTTAATTTAGCAACGATTTACATCAATGACCATGACAAGTCAACCAATTGATGACAACTCCTTGCTTCTGCAAGTCAGCAAATTAAAACATACTTGCTGTAATAACCGTGCTCTGAATGCCAACCAACCAACACAATCTCACCTGAGTAAATATGCTTCTATGCTTCTGAAATTCTGCCAGTCTTGAAACTCGATACTTCCTAAAACTCCTGCTCTCTTCCACAAGAATGTACCAGACCAGCACAGCTTTCCCTTACTACCG
The DNA here is from genome assembly GCF_041296235.1 of Equus asinus. Lineage (NCBI taxonomy): Eukaryota > Metazoa > Chordata > Mammalia > Perissodactyla > Equidae > Equus > Equus asinus. The sequence goes on along the minus strand of NC_091801.1, from coordinate 34,008,121 downwards.
TAAGTAATGAATTCAGCTTTGTCTTTTATATTTAAGATAAGTGGCTGTCTCATCATCCTTTGACAATTCTAGAGTTTCCAATGAGATCATTTGAAGACCCCATTTGGCAGCATTCCAAAAGATTGCTGCACTGAGAAATGTTCCCTTGGTCCACTGGGCCCAAACTCTATTTTTATCCTTCAGATGTGCTTCCAGGTACACCAGGTTGAAGAAAATTTGAGCTCTGACTAATTTTATGAGCTTCAGTTGCTGACTTTATTCTGTTAAAATAACCAGATATCTGATTAATTTCATGAGTTCTGTTTGACAAATTTCTTTTGTAAACCTAGTATTTGTAACCACATATGTCATTGTATAAGGCCTCTATAAATATGTTTGCATCAGGTAATTAGACCTAGGTTTTATATAAAGAAATTATATACTTGAATTTGAAAGTGGCTTATTTCATAAATAATTAGATGATGTCCTTAGACTATTTAGTTTGGAGACATGCTCTTTAATAGAAATATTTTTTGCCGTTAACCTGTTTATTCTTCTGCTGCTTGCTTTGTTTATGCTTTTGTTTTCTATATGTCCCAAATCTTGTTTCAAGTGCTTTTCTTTGTCCTGGATTTTACTCTTACTGTTGAATGAATGAGGGAAGCTCTGTAAGGAACAATTTGAGGAAAATACCCAATAAAGCTTCAATCCAATCCAAATCTGCCCTGATATTTAAGTTAGAGGATGATTAGACTGCCAACCTATTCATGAAAAAAGTGATTGGTCAATTGTTGCCTTGAATTTCCTAAAAATCCTTCATTAGGTCACTCCTTGCCTTTTCAATATGTGAAGAAAGTCACTTTGATTGGCCATAATTGAATCAATACCTGTCGGCTCATTGATCATTTAGTCCTTCACAAGCATACATTGTTGATCAACTATAGTGTCCTCTCTTTCTGGTTTGTCTGTGTCAACACTACCATCTATTTCTGCAAGAATTATTGCATTCTGATTCTCTCACTATAATCCAAGTTTTTGAGCTTATCCTGAAAAATAAAAAGTGTTTCATTAAGAATGACTTAGAATTACAATGGCTATTATAGAGACTATTTTTTGTATCAAAACAATTATTTGGTGAGAGTTCAAGCAAAAAAGAGAGACAAAATACCTAATATTTGAATATCTTCATTCTTTGATAGTTTGCTGAGGCCTCAAAACCAAAATTTGACTCAAAGATGACCTCTCTTGACAAAAGCCATAAAGAAATATTTACTCCCTCTCTAAACTTCCAAAACCCCTTTTACTCTACCCAAACTCATCTTCTTCCCTGATTTATGCCCTTTATTCTTTCTGCTTTCTCCTAAACTCCTAAAAATGCTACTGTATTTCTCAAAGTTTTTCCCCCAAAAGATAGAATAATTTTACACAATGTCCCTTTTTTAGTTAGAGTCCAATCAGAAGGTGGATGCTATATAGTGAACATTAAATGAAAATATTAAATCTGAGATGGAATAACAGAGAATTGGCTACTAGAGGTAGAGAGAACTCTAAGGAATACAAAGTGGTTATCAGAAACAGCGACTACCCATTGGGCTGAGGCAGAGCACCCAAAGAGGATATATCTGAAGGAAGGACCCAAAGGAATGAAATCCAGACCTCATTGGAGAAAGTGTGGGCATGGCCCACAGGTTGGTGAAGAAATTTGCTAATGTGCTACTCCAGGAGGACTTACTGCAAATTTACTGTCTGTGATGCCTGGGGAAGGCCCCCACAGAGAGGTGCTGTGCCTCAAAACTTGCTGTGAAGCTTACCGAGGGGTTATGGAGAGAATCTCTCCATAGGGAGATAAAGCACTGTTGACAGTTGTGAGAAAACACTCTCTGAGTTGCTGAAGAAAACTTCCTATGGAGAGGGGTTATGTGCTAGTGCTCATCTCATGCAAGAACCCACAAAGAAGAGCACACAAAAACCTGGAAGAGAAACTCCTTCCTCCCCAGTGTGCCTCCAGCACACACTACCAAGATAGCTTAATACTGAGCCAGTGGCACAGGAGGAATTTATACAGAGTTCAGCTCCATAATTACAGATTGAGTAATGGCGGGTAGATATACAGTTGAGAGGTAATTAATTAATATGTTTCATAGTTTACCTCCTCAGCTTCCAGATGCACCTGTATACACATTTGAATTTCTATACAACAATAAAACAATTCTCTCTTTTACCTAACAAGAGACAGCCATCTTTATTCAAAATTAAGTAGTTCTCTCTCTTTCTTTAAGTGAATAGAAGTACAGTTCCAATAGTTATTACATGTTGTCTGTATTCTAATTCCTGAGTTATTAATCTCATTGATCAGGTATAACACAGTGGCATGTTCTCCATGAATATAGCAAAAGGAAGAGCATGATCATTTCAACAAAGAATTGCTGCCCTACTTGAGTTTTCTTTTAATAGAAGAGATGACCAATAAACAATCAATATTGCTAAGAAGTAAACAAGCAGAGTAAGGAGATAGATAGGAAATGAAGATTTTTATATGCTCTGTTTATACCAGGTAGTCAGGGGAAGACGGAAGACTTTCTAAGGGGCTAAGCCTGGAATGATGATAAAGAGCTGGCCATTGGGAAGGGCCAGGACAGAAGAATTCCAAGCAGAAGAAAAGAAATCTAAGTAAAAGCTCAAGGATGGAAATGCTCAGCAGAGTTACAAAATAAAAGGAGATTGACAATTTGCCTCAGGGCTGATGAGAGACAAAAGTGAGTTTGGAGAGATAGGTAGGAATACAATCATGCAGAGTAGAAATTCAATTTTTACTTTCTCACCAAAAAATGAACTGATTTATACCTTGAATACTCAAAAAGTTATTCTCTCTTATTTTCTCTACATACATAAGAAAGCAAAAATCGATTTACTCATAATGTCCATTAAATCTGCTTTTGCTTTTCTGTTTGCATACCATGTTTATATGATGAATTCTTTGTAAAATTATAACCAAATCTTTAGTGATGTCTAGATAGATGTCTTCACAAAAAAAGTCAGAGTTACTTGTTAACTTTGATTTTGCCATCTGTAATTAGAATTATAAGTCATTCTAGCAGCATAAATAACTGCAAAAGCATTAGGCAATTTGGATTATTTTTAATGTTGCCAAATTACAAAATGGCCTTCTTACATGATGTCACAGCAATTGATGAAGAAAATAGTTACTATACTTGATTAAAGTATATGTATATTAATTACTTAATACTTTAGTTATGGTTGTTAAAATGATCACATAAGAAAAAATGTGCATCAAAGGGAAAGAAAGGTGAACAAAGAAATACATTATAAAAGACAAATCAATTTGAGTGTACCAAACATATAATTCTTATGGAAACTAAATGTCTAATTAAAGAAATTGTGAGGAAATTCAAGTATGAACTCTTTTCAAAAGAAGAGAAACAAAAGACTAAATTAGGAAAACAAAAATACTAACCTTTTTGAGCCAGGCCAGTTGTGTGGTGATTAAGTTTATGCACTCCACTTTGGTGGCCGGGAGTTCATGTGTTCAGATCCTGGGCAAGGACCTACACACCACTCATTGCGTCATGCTCTGGTGGCCTCCCACATACAAAATAGAGGAAATTTGGCACAGATGTTAGCTCAGGAACAATCTTCCTCAAGCAAAAAGAGGAAGATTGGCAACAGATATTAGCTCAGGGCCAATCTTCCTCACCAAAAAACACACTAACCTTTTATATTTGTTTTATTCCAGCTTAATTAGAACAAGCCTTAAATTATGTTGTTCCACTAATTTTTTTCTAATAAAGGGGATATATGACCTTAAACTACTTTCTTATGGTGAAAATATTATTATTAATGGAAAACATTAATTCAATAATTCTGTGAATAGAGTAAAAGGGGCATTTAACATAAAACAGAAATATACCAATATAAGTTGGATTGTTTACATAGAATAAAACTTACATAGAATACAAGTTATTTGTGTTGAAAATTACATTTTAATTGCTGATGAAAGAGGTTTTACTAGTATTTAAACAATATAACCACATTGTGTTACATTTTTATTCTCTAATTTACTAGTAAATGTAAAATGTATTTTATTTTTTTACTGAAGTAGATTCATCCTAAACTAACATCATTGCCAATCTTCCAATAATATATATCTTAAATGAAGACTAAAACAAAAAATAAGTTTCCCTCTTTCAACTTCTAGGATTTTATTTTACTTTAAATGTAATATTAAAACTTTTATGTTTCTTTTCTTTTCTTCTCTTTTTTTTTGAGGAAGATTAGCCCTGAGCTAAACGCTGCCAATCCTCCTCTTTTTGCTGAGGAAGACTGGCCCTCAGCTAACATCCATTCCCTTCTCCCTCTACTTTATATGTGGAACGCCTACCACAGCATGGTGTGCCAAACAGTGCTATGTCTGAACCCAGGATCCAAACCGACGAACCCTGGGCTGCTGAAGTGAAATGTGCGCACACAACCTCTGTGCCACTGGCCTGGACCTCATGTATCTAACATTGATCCCAAACATGCAAATCTCTAACTTTTGGAAATTGATCTATTTTGTATATGCATTCTATTGCTCAATTATTCCTTCCATATTTGGCAATTTTCTTATAATCTGAACTCATTGGAGAACTTCCCTTTTCTTTCAATAATTTTGTTCCCCAAATCCAGGGCTATATCTTATTATATTTAAACCAAACCTGCAGGCTTCCGAGTTTCTTCCTGCCCCATGCTGTGCATCATCTAATGGAAATTGTGCAACTTTCGGGTCATTGAGACTTTCCCAGGGACTGACAATAACTGTCACAGTGCTTACCATCACTGAGACTTCTGTAGAAATGGGGAATTTACCTAACTTGGTGTCTGTAATTCAGTGCCATGGTCATTATTAATAATATACCTTTTGAATCCTTCCTTCAAAACAAGATACAGTCAGAAAATGCAGACATAAAGCTCATGTGCCCTGATATAGATCACACTGTCAACAAAATTGAGCCTCTGTCAACAGTTCCCTGTCCCAACTTTGAAAAGATGCTTTACCTCAAATTCAATTTCCTCTAAGCTCCCAGGCCTCATGAGAGCTCTAATTTCCCAGCTGAAATGCAGTCTTTATGCCAGGGATCTCATAAGCAATTTTCATATTGATGAAAATTATATCATTTTATCAATGTCTTTTTAGGGTAATGGTCTGAAATAACCCATAGAAATAAATTTTTCTTTTATATTTCTCATGGCAGTATATTGCTTCAACAGAGTTTAAAGGCTCCCTTGTCTTAAATTAGTAGGCCTATCCCTTGAGGAATGCTTTTGAATTGGTTGCTGCTATGTTTTATATCTCACTATTATATCTTCACTTCACATGCTAACACTTCCCTCTGTGTTCTACTATTATCATTACACTTTGTTCCACATAAATACTCTCCTTTTAGGAACATTTTACTTACTTTTAACAAATCTTATTCAATTTGTTTACCATACTACCTTGTGTCTCTCTGCAACTAGAGAATTCTGTTCCCACAATTCAAGGTGGTAAAACATAATACATTAACTTTCCCCCTTCTATGGGTAATTCAAATTAACAATCAAAGTAAAACTTCTATCTGTTTGTTATCATGTGGTGAAAAAAACTAATGACAAGATACTCTTAGTTTCTGAAAGTCACATAAATTTAACTGTAAAAATGTGTTAGGTTTGATTATCAATGCTTTGAAAGATTCCTCATAAAATTCCACCTCAAATGTTGTAGACTGCAACAGTATAATCCTTACTTATTGTTAGAAGCTAATGATATCAGTTTACTAAAACTATTTCCATAATAAATGATCTCAAGGACGTAGTCAATGACTAAGTTGACATATAATTATTACCACACAAAATTTGAGTTCTTCTAGCCAATTCTTTTGGGAAAAGAAAACAGGTTTATTGCTAGACCAATCTGCAAGGAGACAGGGGGCATATGTCCTCAGATCTGTTTCCCCAGTCCAGGGCTGGGGGCAAAATTTATGGGATGAATGGCAGGACAGTCTGAAGTGAGCAGATAGATGATTGCAGGTAAGGAGACGTGAGGTAACTGATTATCTGCATAAGCATACAATCTTCATGGCTCTTCATAGGATGCATGTTCACAAAATGGTGGTGTTAGTGTGATCTGAGGGTGGAGTTTTCAGCCCTTTGATCTTGAAAAGTTCCCTTATTGGGCATTTATACAGTTGTATTTGATGGATTGGTGGTTTCAACTGTCGTAAGTGGACAAAGTGGTCTCAGTTTACTCTTAATTACTCTGTTGATAAGATGGGGTCAGTTGAACTGGTCCTAGGGGCCCGGCCCGTGGTTGCAAATTCCACTTTTTGTTGTTCAGTCCCCAATCTTGAGGGATATAGAGTGATAACCCACCTCTTCAACCTCTTCCTACTGATAAGGGGTGTACGTTGCTTCATCTCATTGAACCAGTCTCATAGCAAGGTTGTGATGCAGGTGGTCTCTGAAAGTTAGGCCTATATTGTGTAAGCAAGTAACGAGGTATTTAATAAGTGCATTTCTAGAGAAACAAATAGAAAAACTAGGTTAATAGTTGGAGCAAATTATAAACCCATTTCTGAGCCCAGGGGACCATCAGTCAAGCTTTCTAGATGTCAGGGTCAAAGCATCTTTTGCAGTTTGCAATGTCTCTGATGATGTCACTAGGTGTTCAGCTTTCTTTATGAGTGGCTTACACAAGAACAGGAATGAATCTCTCTTAGGCGTATATCAAGTTGTACAGCTTCAGTTTCAATGGCTTCAGGAAAAAGGGTGATCTCAGTTCTCAATTATTCCAAATGAAAGTGATGGAAAAAATCAAAAGAATTAGTTTGGATATGTGTAGCCAGATATTTCTTGCTAGAAGAATTTAGGATCTAGTCCAGTTAACAGATAGAAAACAAAATTATTGAAAACAAGAGAACTAACACCTAATATCTGTGAATGTGTACTATATACTTTTAATGGAAACAATTGTTCCCTCTAAAATCACCCTCATTTTTACAAAAGGTAGCCCAATTAACATTAATCGGTTTGCAAAATAAGTCTAGTTTCAATAAACGTAGTCTGATTATTTACATAAGTACAGCAAGAATAGCAATTGATTTTATAAACTTTTTAAAATCTGCTTTGCTGGAACTTTTCATAAGGAATTTTGGGCTGAAATTTAAAGGCCTCTTGAGGCTAGAAAAACCAAACCAAGGACTTGTCATCAGATGACACCTGCAATACCCATATATTTTGGTGAATTACCCTCTTTTTGAGGTTCCCCCAAGTATTCCAAGGTTGTTGCACCTTCCAGAGAGTAACCTTCTTTCCTCCGCCTGTTAAGGTTGACGGGAACCCTGTAAACAAGGTACCAGGCCAATATTTATTTCCAAGTGGCTTTATTTTGTAGAGTCAATCTTTGTTCTTCAAGCTATCTGGTCATATCTGATTCTATTTATACTTTTCTCAAATATGACATTCCCGTCAAAACCTTGGTAATATAAACAATGCTTCCAATTGTCTCCTGTTATGAGAACATGTTCTCATTGAATTTATGCAAATAAGTATATTGCCATGAAAATAAGAATACTCAGCTCATCAAGAGTTTCCAAATTCTAGAACATCTTGTTGGGAGAAAAAGTTAAATGTTTCAATTCTACCTACAAAAGTATAATTTACCAAATCACTATAAGTTATGGTTAGCTTAAGAGAAAAGAGAAAATGTTTCCTTAAATCTGGACAGGCAAAACATTAAAATTAGCAATATCTCAAACAAAAAGTCATAAAAATTATAATCATCCTTGTCAATTCATCCTGTCCCATGTAATCTTGATCTTCTATTGCCAGTTTTATGATGCCATTAGTTTCTCCATTAGAGTTCTGTAAATTCTTACCCCAGCTCAGTTTTATAATCTGAAATTTTATTACAAACCTGCATTCTAGAACAAGTGTCAGAGTCCTTCCCACGAATCTCTCTGAAGATGAAATACATCTGCTAAAACATCAGAGTAAAACAAAAACTATCTGCAAATGACAAAAAACTCTAAAAAGGGCAATTGGCAAAGAAACAGTTACTTTGTGACATACAACACTTTAAGATAATAACTAGAATTATGGCTGACAGTATAGATCAGAATTTTAGGAATGTCATACAGTTTTTAAAACACTTATATCAATAACATTCAGTTACATGAAATAACCTAAGAAAGTTTATCATTTATTTGACAATGCTTCCCATGTAATTCAACATAAGAAATAAACCTAATTAGTTTAAAATCTCTTTTTTCTTTAGAAAGAGAAATTAAATATTTTGAGAAGTTCCAGGGCCCCATTGGAAATTCTCAAAGTTTAAATTTTGGAGAAGTTTATCAAAAGTATCAAAAGATTTTAAAACACTTGATCAAATAGAAACCAAGGCTCACTGTGTAACAATGCTTAGTTATCCACTTAACCAAAGCAAAAATAGAAGATGTTAAAGCAAATATACAGAAACAGTTAAAAAGAAAAAACCCTAAATTCTCTTAATAGAGAGATTTCAGCCTTTTAGAACATAGGAAGTTATTTTGACAAAACATAGAATTTCTGGTTTTTGGGTAGACTTACTCAAATATAAAGAAAAACCTTTCATAATCTCTTTATCAATAACAGAATAAAAGTTCTAGAAAATTATCCTTTTAAAAGACAGAAAACCAAATCCTAATTTTGAACCAGCTTACTTTTGATATTAAAACTTATTCACTGATGTAAATGTGTTTTAATCTTAACTAACTTGACCATGCACAAAACTCTTTCCTCAGGGTTCCTCTTCCACAAATCTATAACTTTCTTTATACTTTCAGAATTTGTCTGGTGCTTTCTTCCCTCCTAGTACTTTAGGGCAAATTTATCTTTCTTCAAAAAATAAATAAAAATACTTCTATATTTAATATCTTCTTTATTGAAAACATAAATCTTAATCTCCTTGAATACAAAGATGTTTCCCTCATTAATTTTAGTAGCTTTAATCACATATATTAATTAGAATTTTAACCATTAGAAACCTTAATTTTTAGTGAAAACTAAGAAGAAAGCAATTATGAACTATCTCTTACATTACCATTCTGTGGTTCATCAAGTTTAAAAAATACTTTTTATGATTTCAGGAAACATACCACTTCAGGGACCATGCCAGTGGTTCAGCAGGTAAGTTCACATGTTCTGCTTCTCAGCGGCCTGGGGTTCACCAGTTTGGATCCTGGCTGCAGACATGGCACCGCTTGGCAAAAAGCCATGCTGTGGTAGGCATCCCATGTATAAAGGAGAAGAAGAGGGGCATGTATGTTAGCTTAGGGCCAGTCTTCCTCAGCAAAAAGAGGAGGATTGGCAGTAGTTAGCTCAGGGCTAATCTTCCTCAAAAAAAAAAAAGAATCATCCTACTTCATAGTATAATTTTTAAATAAAATACAAGACGTATTTACTAATAGACCCAAACATCTTTTGGTTTCTCTGTAATAATAAGCCAAAAGTAGATAAATCTGTATTTAGCAATTAATGTCATATATTGTCTTGTTTAGAAATGATCCAGATATTCAATGAATTTTCCATCATTTAATTGAAACTAGCTTCAAAGTTTCAAGTTATCAAGAGATTTTGGAAGTTATTTTAAATACACATGCCATGACACATAATTGTTGTTAAAAAGTTTACCCAAAAAGTTTTCTCTTACATCTATTTAGTTCATTTTTTCTCAATAATTATTTAAATTGTCTGTAAAACTTCATGAGACATTAGACAAAATTTGCTTTCATTTTAAGTTATTTTTCCTAGCCACTTTTGTTACACAGATAACATGGGCTCACTTGACAAAGAAATGTATAATAAAGGCTGCATTTCTGCATCATATCTGATGCTGAAAACTCAGTGGACATGTCATTTCAATCAAACCAAGAAACTTAAATAAGCTTTTATTTACTAAAGATTATTTTATATCACGTTAGCTTGAAAGACACTTGGATTAGTTTATTACATTTATGTAAGCACTTACTTTAAACCAATTGAATAGAGCTCTTTTAGAAATTATACCATCTGGTATAACACATATGTAACATACATATGCACACACATACACACAGACTCCATATCTATTGCTTTAAAAGTACTGCCATGAATCAGGTATGATAATAAAAGCCTTGCTACTTATGAAAGACACATTAAGTCTAAATTTTATTTTCAGCTTTTTCTACTAATATTTGTGGAGAAGACATTCAAGGTGCTAAGTTTTAGAAGAGGGTACGTTTATGGCTGCTTTTCTTTCCTTTTTTCCTTCAATCTTAGGAATTGATGATGGGCTAGTTAACAGTTCCCTGAGAGGTTACAAACGTTTTGAGACAAAGGAAATGGGTGGGATTTGAACTGCGTCTAAACCTGCATTTCCAATCTTGCAAGGATTTCTTTTCTTAAACAGCTTGCTCTTAATTCTACAGAAACTGAGTTGTAACCTAATTTACATTATAGATTGATATACCTGTCAGCTACATCATCTCTAATTTGCTTCTTTCCTTCTGGGTGCTTAGTTTTGTTTTAACTTAAGGAAGAAAGCCAAGAAAAAATTCCTTTCAGGCTCTTAATATCAGCTTCCAGTTTGGCTTAATTTCTGACTGTAAGTTGCTAAATCCTTTCAAATATCTTGTCACGTCTCAGTTTGGACAAACAGTAACTACATTTGGCAGTATTGAATAGTAGTTTCCCAGAAAATCTCTGAGTTTCATTAACTCTGGGAGTAGATTACATGGTGTCTGTAAAGGCAAGACCTAATGTGCTTTTCTTTGAGGTAAACTTTGCAACATTTTTTTCTTTGGCAACAAAACTTTCCATAAGTTTACTTCAGAATTTTTTAGTCTTTGATTTTAAGTGCACTTTTAAATGATTTCGTCTAATTAGAATGTTCCTTCTAATGACCAATGTAATTCCCTAGGCTTATGGTAGTTTGGTAGGACCCTGAGTCTCAAAAAGGTTTGGACCTTACATTTCTCTCTGACCATCTTTGACCACAAAATGTGGTGCAACTGAATTTTTGTCTGATCATATTTTTGGCACCCCTGCCAACTGGAGGATTATCAAGCCAAGCCCTTCAAAACAAGCTTGGTAAGATTTTAAGTATTAAGTATTAAGTTTTTAAGAATATTTATAGCTTCTGGAAGCTTTAGATTTTGAGCAGTTGTGCCAGAAAATGGAGCACTTGATTCTTTAAAGATTAAATATTTTCCTGGTTGCTCAGTTTGGAGGCTCAAAAAGAGCCCAAAATAGTCACTGCAATTTTAAATTATCCTGGGTTATCTTGCTAGGTGTTTACTGTTATGCCCACTTTAGGAAGCTTTTCCCAACGTGGCTGCAACAAACAAGATAATTTCTAAAGACAATTTGTTATGGTCACTAAGAAACTCAGTTCCAAAACAGACCATTTTAGCAAAGAAAAAAAGCCATACATAAGACAAACATAGCAAACACAAAAGTCCAATACTCTGGGACTCTCAGCCAGGGTACTCTGGGACCCTACCCCAGAGTTCAAGACTCTAATCTGATCCTTTGAGTGCCCTTGTGGCTGTAACCATTTTATACAGTTTCCCTCAGAGTGGGACTTGGCCTTCAGTTATAGCCTTGGTACTTTAACCTGGCAAAAATCTCACCAGTGGGGACTCTAACCAATAATCCTAACAAGACTATTAGACAATTTAGGCACAGGTGCAATTTAACAAGGTCACCCACCCAAAAGACATCTGATCCTGGAGGTGTTTCTTCTCTCAAAAGGAAAATGAGTGCTGAGGGGTTTGGTGTGCTGTGGCAGGAAATGGGGACTCAATAATTTGAGGCTTTAGACAATTGTCTAGGTGGCCATTTAGGGTCAGTAAAAAGACCCTGCACCTCACTACAGGCTTCAGAGCTGTGGGTGTGCAGTCACAGAACCTAGTGGCTTCATGGTCTCCACAAATGTTACCGCACAAACTTGGAGTTCTCCTTCCAGATGCACATTTAAAAAGCCAATTATTATTGCATTAGCTTTTAGGAAAAGAAAACAGCTTCTGTGGTAGATTGATCTGCAAGGAGACAGGGGTCATGTGCCCTCAGATCTGTCTCTCTGATCCAGAGCTTAGGGAAAAATTTATAGGGTGAAGGACAGTGTAGTCTGAAGTGTGGAGATAGATGATTGGATGTAAGGAGAAGTGAGGTAATTGATGATCTGTGTAAACATAGTCAAGTTTCATGACTCTTTGTAGGATGCATGCTTACAAAATGATGTTATTAGCATGATCTGAGGCTGGGGTTTTCAGTCCTTTGATGTCAAAAAGATCACTTATCAGGCATTTGTGCAAGCCTAGTTGATGGACTGGTGGTCTCAACTGGCTTGAACTGGACAAAAGGGTCTTAGTTCCTGGAAAATCACTCTTAATTACTCTGTTGATAAGATGGGGCAGTTGAACTGGTCCTAAAGGGCCCAAAATTATGTCACAAGTTAACCAATTACACCTTTAAAATTTAAAGATTTTTCTTTATTATACTGAACATTTACATTTTGATTGAAATTATTTAACAATACTTAATATCATCTCCTAAACACTTTAAAGCTTCTTAGTAGCTTCCCAAATATGGAAATGTGTGTGTGTGTGCATGCACACGCATATGTGTTGGTGTGTACTAATACGTGTTAATTCTCATTGTAGTTTTACAGCAACAGATTTTGTGCTACACATTGATATTATGACAATTATGTAGGAGCCATCAACCTCAAACTATCTGACCAGAGAACTGGTAAACTATTAGTCTTGGCCTAAATAACCTCATTTTTTCCTGACATGTAATAAAGTAGTAATCTTTATTATCATTCAAAAGATTCAAAATGATACCCTGAGTAATCTACTTGTATACATTTCTCTATTTATGATTAACTAGTTATCCTAAAGAGGTAAGGTAAAGAAGTCAAAATAATAGACATTAAATAAATTGAAATTCCCCAATTGTGGTTATATTTAATTGCAAAGATCAAAGAAAACCATAAACATATACTCATTAGTTCCTTAAAGTCAAAATGTCTTTATCTTCCCATTAATTTTATAACCAAGAAGACAATTTCAGAATAATGATATCAACAAACTAGATTTTTCTCTCCATTCTCAGAATGAAAAATTTTTCCAGAAAATATCAGTTTTTCCTGACAAATTTTGTCTTCAGACAAATAAAACATTTGTGTATATGTATATCCACTAATATATATGGTGTGAATTTCAATTTTATTAATTACAATATTCTGTGAAAGTATGAATTTGATTAATATTAGGATAGTTTAAAACGGAAGCTTGAAGACAATCTAAAATGATAATGAAAGACATTCTGTTTTACATGAGTGTCCTATAGACACTGATTCTGAGCAGTCTCTACAATTTTCAAAACAATTCCAACAATAAAATAGCTAACACTGATTGAATACCTATTTGTACTGTGGGTGTATCATCCATAATTCTCACAATATTGCCAGGATTCCTTTGTGAGTGAAGTTGTTGAGAATGAGAAGATAATTTGCATAATCTCAAATAGCTATAAAGTACTGGAGCCAGAATTAGAAGGATTCAATCTGAATCCAAAGTTATTGTGCCAAAATTTTTGTCAATCTGATAGTTTATTTTTTGGATGGAGAATTAAGATTATGATAAACAAATTTTTAGGTAAAGATTGTATGTATATAGCTGTCGTTATACTGGAAAGCCAAAATGACATAAAACGATATTGATAAAATGGAGAAAAGTAGTTCTCTAAACACGTTAAAATGTAGAAAAGGTAAATATGCTGGATCAAATAATTGACATTACCACCATGGGATGGGGGACTGCTGTTAAGGTATAATGGCACCAGTTTGTCTTGAATCTACAGGCTAAAAATAAACAACTGCTCTTGGAGGGAAAACAGCCAGTATCACGTTTGGTCATATTTGAACTTGCGTAAGATGATGAGACCAAGAGTTAATATGTGTAAGGTACTCTGAAATAATAATTCCACATAGGAGATAGAGTTTGAAAAACCATGAAGAATCCAAAGAGGATTCAGTCACTGATTATAAGGTTGCAAATATAAGAAAAGGTTAAAGGAGTTTGGTGTTTTTAGCACAGAAGAGTGAAAACACTGGGTAAGGACGTATATACATAGTATACAACTTTATGATGTGTTAAAAAAATAAATCATGGTAAGGTTTCAAAGTCTATGAAAAATACTTTTAAAGAAAAAAATTAATTTAAAGAAGTTATCTTATGGGAGCAAAAGAAGAAACTTCTTTACTGTAAGTATGGTAAAATGCAAGATGAATTACAAAAAGAGGTCATAAAATTTCCAGCCCTGGACAGTGACAAATACAGACAGCTGTTTTATCTGGACAGTTTAGATATTCTGTAGCCCTTAGCTGGAGCAGACACACTCTCAAAAACATCTTTAATATAAATGATATTAAAATTTGGATACCAAACATATATTCTGGATATCAACACAAATTGATAAAGAATCACAAAGCACATTAAAATTCGCGCATTTGCTATCTAGTCCAAGGAAATATTTTGAGCTCATAATAATTTCTAGGCTAACCATATAATTGTTACCCCTCTATTACATCATTCCTACAAATATATATGGAGCAACAAATATGAGTGGGATTCTGAGCAGGTTAGAGCAGTTAACAAAACAAGCAACTTCCTTCCCTTACAGAGCTGACAGTTACTTGGGGGAACAAGGATTGCATAAATATTAGCTTAATCATTGTTAACAACAATTAACTACAACAGTAGTGTCTAAAGAACAAAACAATTTACCAAAAATGTTTTCATAAGAGTGGGAGTAATATATTGATGGAAAACATTTTTTAATATTCTAACTAAAGTACAATATGGAAAACATTGGCCCAGAAAGAACTGGACGTGGAAGTTTTGGATGTTCTGAATGTTTTATCTGTTAACACTTGAAGTTTTTTTTTATGATATTTTAATTCCTGGAAAAGCAGGTTTCCTGAAAATAATTGTTTATTTTTAAAAATGACTTTATTTGTCAAACATATTTTGGAGAATTAATCCTTTTGTCATTATACAATGTCCTTTATCGCGATAAGTTTCCTTGCTGTGTCTGAAATTAATATAGCTACTCCTGTTTTCTTTTGATTAGTGTTAGCATAGCATATTTTCCTCCATCTATTTACTTCAATTTGTATGTGTCTTTGTATTTAAAGTGAGTTTCTTGTAGACAACATAGAGTTGGGAATTGTTTCTTGATTCACTCTGACAATCTGTCTTTTAATTGTTGCATTTAGATGCCCGATGTCCAAAGTGATCATTGATATATTTGGAGTAATATCTACCATAATATTGTTCTCTAATTTTTGTCATCATTCATTGTTCTTGTTGTGTTCTACTCTTTTTCTGCCTTTTGTGATTTTAATTGAGCATTCTGTATGATTCTCTTTTCTCTCTTTTATTAGTATATCAGTAGAGATTGCCCTAGAATTTTCAATATAGTTTTACAACTAATCCAAGACTATTTTCAAGTAACACTACACCACTTCATGGGTAGCATGAGTACCTCATTATAGTGAAATAATCCTAATTCATTCCTCCTATCCCTTGAAACATTGCATCATTTTTGGCATTGTTTCAATTACATATAAGCATCCATAAGAATATATAAAGATATATCTAAACATACATAAGTTTATATACATATATATGATATATACATAAGCATACATCATCAGTACAATTTTGAACAAACTCTTATCTGTTAGATCAAGTAAGAATAAGAGGAATGAATATTTATTTTATTTTCACTTATTCCTTCTTCAAAGCTCTTTTTTATTTAGATCTGAGTTTCTGATATATATTGTTTTTCTTCTTTATAAAGAAATTCTTTTAACATTTCTTGCAAGACAGGCCTGCTGGCAACAATTTTCCTTTGTCTGAGGAAGTATTTATTTATCCTTCACTTTTGAAGGATCATTTCATAGAGTACAGAATTCTAGGTTGGTGTTTTTTTCTTTCTCTGAACACTTTAAATATTTCACTCCACTCTCTTCATGCTTGCATGATTTCTAAGGAGAAATAGAATGTAGTTCTTATCTGTGTTCCTCTATAAGTAAGGTGTTTTCTTATGCTCTTGCTTCTGTCAGGATTCTTTTCTTTATTGTTGATTTTTCTTTGGTTGAAAATGATATGACTAGGTGTCCCTTTTTTTTTTCTTAAAGATTGGCATATGAGCTAGCATCTGTTATCAATCTTCTAATATTTTTCCTTCTTTTTCTCCCAAAAGCCCCCCAGTACATAGTTGTATATTCCAGTTGTGACTGCCTTTGGTTGTGCTATGTGGGACACTGCCTCAGCATGGCCTGATGAGTGGTACCATGTCCTCATCCAGGATCTGAACCAGAGAAAGCCTGGGCTACCAAAGTGTAGTGCGTGAACTTAATCACTAGGCCACGGGGCTGGCCCCTAGGTGTCCTTTTTTGGGGGGCATTTAACATCTTTGGTGTTCTTTGAGCTCCCAGAATCTGTGGTTTGGTGTGTGGCATTAATATAGGAAAATTCTCAGTCATATTGTTTCTTTCTTCTATTCCTTTTTCTTTTTCTTCTTCTCTGGTATTCCCATAATGCTTATGGTAACATCTTTTGTAGTTATCGCACAGTCCTTGAATATTCTGTTCTGTTCGATTCAGTCTTTGTTCTCTTTGATTTCTAGTTTTGGAAATTTCTTTTGGGATATCCTCAAGCTCAAAGATTCTTTCCTCAGCCATGTTCAGTCTACTAAGAAGCTGATCAAAGGCATTTTTTATTTCTGTTACATTGTTTTGATTTCTTGCATTTATTTTGGCCTCTTTTTTAGGATTTCCAACTCCCTGCTTACATTGTAACATACATTTTTGCATTTTGCCTACTTTATACCTGACAGCCTTTAGCACACTAATCATGGTTGTTCTAAATTCCCTGCCTGATAATTCCAACATTTCTGCCAGGTATGGTTCTGATGCTTGCACTGTCTCATCAAATTGGGTCTTTTGTCTTTTGGTATGCATTGGAAGTTTTTCTTGACAGCCAGAAGTGATGTGTCAGGTAAAAGAAACGGCTGTAAATAGGGCTTTGGTAATGTGGTAGTGAAGTGTAAGAAGGGAGAAAGCAGTCCATTGTCTTATGATTAGGCCTCAGTCTTTTAGTGAGCCTGTGCCCCTTGACTGTGAATGTCACAAGTGTTTCCTGTTTCTTTCTCTCCCCTTAGTTGGGGGAGGATGTCTAGAGTGGGCTGGAGTTGAGTGTTTCCCTTCCACAAGGTCATTTAGGCTCTGAAAATACCCCAACAGGATAGCTTCTGATTAACTAGATTCTACTGATGGCTAACCTTCCTAAGAAGAACAAAACTCTCTGGCATATTAAAAATGATTTCTTTTCTTTTCCTTCTGTCAGAAACGTAACAGAATTTTTCTCCACTATTTACTATGATGACCTGGTTGGGCTCCTGGAGCAAATGTCAGAAAATTGTGGGCGTCCTCCTATGACTGGGTCCCCCTGGAGTTTTTAACTCTCAGACTTGGCCTCAGTGAGCCTCCAGCAATTCATAGTTACAGTTCAGATTTTTCTTGATCCCACAGGAGTGTCTACTTGTGAGTCTCTACTCAAGTAAACCCCAACTCCCTCTGTTCACCTGTCAGTTTCTCCAATCTTGGGGGCAGTGGTTTGCCCTATGTCCTCCTTTCTCTTACAGATCCAGCAAGAGTTGTTGATTTTTCAGTCTGTTCAGATTTCCCCTATTGTTAGAATTTAGTGGTGACTTTCAAGTTCTTTACATGTGAAACCAGAAAACCCTTCATTTATTTTTTTGTGATAAATTGTTACTTGTTTTACAAAATTCTATTCTGTTGACACATCATTTTAAAGTTTCTTTTCTCAATTTCAAACCATGCTGTAGCTAACATTTAACCTTTATACTTGATGACCAAAAACATTTTCTTTGATACCCAGAGGTACTATCAATATTTATGTCATTTGGATCTCAGGCTACTCCTGTTACAGTGTTCATTTATAATTGTATCATTTCATCTCATACTTGAAGTTAAATAAACCAAGGTGCTGCTAAAAGTGTATTGTTGTAGCCAAAATCATACACTTCAGTGACTTTTTCTTGGCCTAGGTTTCAATATTAAATCTTTCTGGTCTTTAGCATTAAGTTATTGTTTCAGGAACTTAATAATTCTCCCTGCTCATTGCTACAGGGTTCTTTGAAAAGGAATTCAAAAATGTTACATTTTAGATATTCCTAAACTAGGTATATCTATCAGAATTAATAACACACTTTTACTTAAGAAATCATGATGAATGTCTCCCATCTTACATTCTCATCTTAAAGTGCTATTAATATTCCAATGTTCATGTTTCTCTTTCATATACTTTCTTCATATGCTGTTTCATTGGATTTTATTATATCTCTCCAAAAAGTATTATCAAAAAACTGCTTTTGTTTTCAATATTTTAGCCTTTATGGAAAATAGATTAATTGCTTTTATTTTTAGAATAATTGCCTAGGGCCCCTATTGCTTTCTAGTTTATTTGTAAAAGGGTTCTTTCCCTGAGAAGTTGGAAATTTTCATGTAAGAGGAATTGAGATATTTTACAAAAGGAGTGACATCAGCAAAATAGTGATATATGAATTTGTAGTGTCTGTCCCCTCCCAGAAACATCAATATGAGCAACTATGTACAAAAGTACCTTTATAAGACCTAAGGATTACAAATAAGGATTACAACACCTGGGTGAGAAATAAGAAAAGACACATTGAAGAAGATAGGAAAGATAGTTTCACATCACCCATCACCCCTCTACCAAGCCCAGGCAGCCAAGCATGGAGACATGCTCCCCATGGGGAAGGAAAGTGAAGTGAACACCTGAATTCACTGTGGAACCCAGCACCAACCCTACATCACCACCAGGCCAGCCTCTACAGACCTGGCCTCCAGACTAGCTCCAGTGAATCCAGGCTCCTATCCTGCCCAGTGCCATATCAACCTCGACATTCTCAGACTCCAGGCCTGAGGCTCCTGGCCCACTCCAGTGCCAGGCCAGCCCCAGCAGCCCCAGACTCCAGGAAAGCTCCTGCTGACTCATGTTCCCCACCTGCCCCAGCACCAGACCAGTCCCAGTGGCTCCAGAGGGCCCTTAAAGGGCAAATAAGATAATAGAGATAAAGCAAATGTGCAAATGACTATGGACACACTTACGAAGTGGTTCAGGAGAGAAGAAATGTTGCCCTAAGACATTTTTCCAAACAGTGAAATTGTATGTAAAATTGATTGCTATTAATTTCAAATTTTATTTCCCAAACGTGAAAAAGAAACATACTCCCCAGAAATTCTTTTAAAAAAATCCTTCTGTCTCCCTTCTACTTACTCAAAACACAGAACTCTCACAATGTTTTCTTTTCTATTTTCTCTACATTTTTCTACTAACTCTTTACAATGGAGGCATTTAATTCTGTTATATTTCTCCTGCTTTCCCCAACACTTTCATTCCATCTTGCCATGTCATAATTCTCTGTAATTGAAGATGCCCAGGATTTGTCTGTCATCTAGGAGAGGCATGCACTGACAGAGCAATGTGACATAAGCCTCACTTACCTCTCCCCATTTATTCATTCTACCAGGACTATGAGAATTATTCATCCTAGACATTAGAGCTGCTGCTGTGCTGACTCTATCACATTCTTTGCATAAATTGTACCTGAGTAATAATGCACATCTCTTCAAAGTCAGATGGTAATATTAGCACATGTATTGTTTACCTCTAAGACTGCTTTGGTGGCTGATAGCAAGTGGGCATCTTTGCCACTCATGGGAAAAACTTGGACATTCAACAAGTCCACTAAATTTGGTGATTATCCCCTTAAATCAGAGCTTTTTGGACTCCAGAGAATTATGATAGGTCCAAATGAGACAGGTGGTTATCCTTAGGGTGAACCATGCTGAATTGGCAGGACTCTGGGAGCGCAGGTGCAAAATAGACCTCTGGCAAGGAGGTGTATTTTTTAACTTAGAAGTTACAAATATATTTCATAAAATTTCCACAACAAACCTTGTATTTGATTCATTTTATAAGTAAGAGCTGAGAAATATTGAACAGTAATTGAGGTTCAAAAATTCCATATTTACAGTTGTGTGGACTATTGAAAATTACTTAAGCTAGGAAAATTTGAGGAATAGAATTGACTTGAAGGTTGAATATTGCATAACTCTTGTTATATTCTTTACTTTACTCCTGATTGGAGGTTTCTTATTTGAAAAAACTACCCTGATATTGATTCATCTAATAGACAAACACTGAGTTTAATCATAGGCATGGATCTAGAATCTGAGGGGTTTAGTCTTTTAGCAGCATACTTTATTATACTATAACTGGTGGTATGCTCATCTCCTTTTCAAGTTTAATGATACCCATTCTGCTTCATGAATTATTAGGGCTAATTTGCTCTTTGTCCCAAGCTAGATTAGCTCAAATCTAAAATCAGTCTGGAATCTACATCTAGAATTGAAATCTGAATCTAGAATCTAAAGTTCCAGATTAGGTATGCAGATAATCTCAATCTCAAAATTGAGTAGACATCAGTTTTACCAGCTGCTTTGCCATCAGCTAAAAATTACGGCCAACTCATAACCAGGGTGAGGGAATCCTCATTGCCATCCATGACATTCAGCTCAGTCGATACTCAGTATCAATCTTGTAACCACATCAAATACTATCAATTCTGTTAGACAAGGCCATTTCAGATGTAAATGAAAGAATTTTATTTTCAAACTAGATCATGAAAAGGACATTTATTGGATCATTAAAACAGTAAGTTTAAGTTGTGAATTTTCAAGAATAGATCAATTTAGGATTTCAAATGATATAACCATGAATCTGAGTCTCTTTATCTCATCCCTCTGCATTATTTCGTGCTGGATTCATTCTCAGAACACTCTATCCTATGAGACAAAAAAGATGGTAGTTGATCCTATAGGCTTACATTGCCTTCTCAACAACATTTCTCTTGCTATTCCACAGAAACTCTAGACATTTTGCTCAAGTTTCCTTCCTAGGTTATCTGATGAGTGTCACACCAATTACTGGGACCAGCATTATGGAGTCATCTAATTGACCAGGATTGGATCATATGTCTATCCCTAATGTAATGTAGAAATGGGGTTATTTTCTTGTAAACCCAATGGAAACTGTTTTAGGTAATAAATATATATTTTTCTCTTAAAAGGATGGAGAAGAAAAATAGGATGAATTGATGAAAACAATAGCTGCTCTATTCATCACACTTCAAAAAGTATTGTGATAGAGCCAGACCCAGTGGCCTGTGGTCAAATGCAACATGCTCCACTTTGGTGGCCTAGGTTTGATTCCTGGGCATGGACCTATACCACTTATCTGTCAGTGGCCATGCTGTGGCAGCAGCTCACATACAGAAGAGGACGATTGGCAACAGATGTTAACTCAGGGCAAATCTTCCTCAGCAAAAAGAAAAGTATTATGATAAATTAAGATACATAAAAATTCTCAAAATAGTAATATATAAAAAATATTGTAAAAGTTTTGACACTGTATTGAGTCTTCTTTGATTATTGGTAATTCTACTATTTTGTGACAGAATGGCAAAGACATGGAGCAATAAAGAGTGTTCTCAAAAAATAGTTCCTGTCAGTCAGTAACAGTTGTTTAAATTAGTAAACTAATGAGATATTTTATGGAGATAAGACAGTTCATGCCACGTAGAGTTATAGACTTCATTTACAGATGTTGAACTGTATAGACAATAAAAGTAAAAGATCATCCATGAAACTATATATAAACAATAGAGCTTTCTGAAGGATGTGTGTATCTGTATGTGTATGTGAAGTGCTCATGCATCACAGACTATAACAACATATCCCTGAAGAATGATTTTCTTTATATACAGATTTCCAAATTAGAGACAGTGAATGCTATATGGAAATCCATACATTCATTTAAAGTCATTTGTTAAATTTTAAGAACTAAAGTTGTACGTATTATCTACTGGAAGTTTGATTTTCAGAAATACTTAAAATCTAAAACAGGTAAATCCATTCATAGTTTTAAAGAATACTTTTACCTAATCTGTCTGAAATCTTTTCAGTGTTGTATTCAAGACAATTGAGAGGTTTTTAAAATAAAGCTCTCTTTTTTCACATCGAATATATTATCTTCCTACCCAAGATAGTTTATGACATACACATTTTTAACACCTTTCTCTCTCAAAGTTCTATTGGAATAAATGACTACATATAAAAATAACATTTAATTTATTTCACCATTTTAAAACTAGAAAGAGTGCTACCAGCAGACCTGAGCAGTGATGAATTAAGGTACCCAACAAAGCAGGTGAGAACGAAAGGACGTAAAAATAAGCTCACATTTAACTAAAGTCTGGAAATAGTACCAGGATATGAAGCAAGAGAGAATGTGAGAGCAAGGGAAGAAGTCAGCTATGCACTGTTGATAAACTAACAAATGAAGGTACACATTGAAAGGTATATAAAGTCTTGTGGCAGGCTTAAGGATGGGGAGATTTTCCTGGATTGTCCATATGGGCCCAATATAACAAGTATCCTTATACTGAAAAGAGAAAAGAAGAGTTCAGAGGAGATGTGATGACAAAAGCATAAATTTTGATGTGACTATAAATTTGGGCAGCCTCCAGAAACTGGAAAAGGGCAAAGCACATAATTTCCCTCAGCCTGGAGAAGGAACTTAACTCTGCCAAAACCCTGACTTCCAGAAATGTGAAATATAAGAAATTTCTGTTGTTTTAAGCCACAAAATTTGTGGGATTTTTTTATAGCATCAATTAGAAACTAACACAAATCTCAAAAAAGAGGAATTTTCAATCTCTACACTTGAGCAACAAAAAACAAGCCTGAAGTTGTAGTTATAATCCTGGAGAATTCCATATGTTTTATTTTACTTTTCTTCTTAGGTCAGAGGAGTGGGATAGTGCTCTCCTTATTTTGGAGGGCATATTTGGAATATCCATACCAAAATAACATCCTATTGTTGACATCCCGAGTGGACTGCAAATCCAATCTTCCCACTCCACTACCAGAGTTTAGCAAGGACACTAAGGCTCTGCATGTCCTACAAGAAAATAAAAAATTCTCATTTGAATGTAGCAAATATGACCAGATATCAGAGTTGTTCTTTAAAAGTCTAGATTGAATGTAGAGTTTAGATTCTAGATCTAACCAATATCTGAAGAAAACAAACATATAAGGGAGGCACTAAATCCAATGAAGATCTCATTTCAAAGAAAACAGAACTAATGGAGAAGGCTAATGAAAAAAAATTAAAGTTTTCTCAATACCCAATTAAGTTCATTACATTTGATGATTTTTTAGCTTCTACTTCCTTTTTTCTGGAATTGTCTTCTTCCACATCCTGATACAGCACTCTCTCTCAGTTCAGCTGAGTTTCAATTTTCACTTTTCAGAGAGCATTTTCTGAATGCACTAATTTAAAAAACAAACTCCTTGTTAAATTTTCCCTCTTACTCTGCTTCATTTTTTTAAAATTTATTACTCTCCTCAACAAAGGAAGAATAGAGGGCAAGTTCTTCAACTTGAAACATGGCATCTACAAAATGCCTACAGTATACTTAATGGTAAAAAAAAGTACATCATACTTAACGGTGAAGAACAGGGTTTTTCTCCCTAAGTTTAGGAACAAGGCTAGAATGTCCCCTATCACCACTCCTATTCAGCATTGTACTGTAACTCTTAGATAATTCATTAGGACAAGAAAAGGAAAGAAAAAGTATGCAGATTGTGAAGAAAGATATAAAACTGTCTCTGTTTACCTGATATCATTGTCTATGTAGAAAATCCAAAACATTTAAAAGAGAACTCTTGGAGCTAATAAGCAATTGTAGCAAGGTTGCAGGATATAAATTTAATACAAAAAAGTCAATGGATTTCACATACACCAACAAAGAACAACAGGAATTTGAAAATTAAAAACACACAATCTACCTTAGCACCAAAAAAAGCTTAAGTATAAATCTAAAAAATATGTCCAATATCTATGTGATGAAAACTAAAAACTCCAGTAAAAGAAATCAAGGATGATCTAAATAAATAAAAAGATGTTCCAGGTTCATAAATAGGAACTCTCAATATTTTTAAGATATCACTTATTCCCAAATTGATGTAGAGGTTCAATGCAATCCCAATAAAAATCCCAGAAAGTTACTTTGTGGATGTTTACAAATTTATTCTAAAGTTTATATACAAAGGTGAAATACACAGAATAACCAATGTAATGATTTGAATAGAATTGGAGCTGTCACTTTGCAAGTGTCCAATATTTGTTAAATATCTCATCATATATTTAGTGAGGAAAAATGCCCATAGTAAAGTAAGACCATTTTATTTTGTAGTTTGCATGTTTTGGGGCTAAGTTGAAAAATGAAGCAAATATTTTAGGGTCTGGGCTGAATGACATTATTCCTCTTGTGCCCTGATTCTCTTCTAACTGTAGTCTTAACTGCAGGAGATTTGATGCATGGAACCAACCAAGAAATACTAAAACTGAAAGATAGCAACGGATGATGTGAGAAGTGAAGGTAAAGGATAAACTCTTACCTGACTAAGAACCTCCATAATATTGAGAATTTCTATTTTTTTTGGAAAAACAACAAACTTTTCTGACTTTGTTTCATTATAATTTAAACTGATTAACTCTTTTCTTACATGCTACCCAAGCCCTTCTTCTCAATAATTGAATATATAGGAAAAACATACATAATTTTACAATTTACTATATTATTTGGAAATATATATTTCTTTCAAGTCCAGTATAAGTATTTCAGAGGAGCATTTTCATAAATAAGACACAACTATAGTGACATAATTGCTGATCATTATCTTCTATTCATACTTTTGTTCAGTAACTCTGCTTCTCCTAGGCACATGCTATTTCATTTTATTATATCACTGGATCAGTGAGTATTAACAAAACAGCCTGGATAACATCAATTAACAGACTTTGTACTGAAAAAGAACTTCTGCCTAGAAGGTCTTAAAAGTGTGATTTGCAATAATATATTTTGGTTTGTATTTAAAGATATTATAGAAATCTGAATAGACTTAATAATTGACAAGAATATTTTAGTTTATAGGATGACGTTTTAGTGTAGTGTTCCTTAATGATAATTGTACTCATCAAGCCAATGAGAGTTAAGAATCTGGGTCAGAAAAAGAACATACTTCAGGGAACAAGGAATGACAGTCACCAGTGTAACTAATATTTACTGAGACATTATTTTGGACTAGGCATTACTCTACATGATTTCCAAACACTGACTATATACTTTCACAGAAACCCTATGGAATGGGTTATTTTTACCCTTATTTTGCACGTAAGAAAACCAAGCTCCAGAGAGTTTCAGAAATGTCCTCAATGTCACAAAGCTAAGTACATAAGTTAAGATTGAAACAAGGCAACCTGACTTTATATTAAATGCTCTCAACATTTACACCATTCTTGAATGTTTCTAAATACAATGAATGACGGTTAAAATAATTTGAAGAGAAGGAGAAGTAATATCAAAACCAAATATACATTAAAATATTGTTGTTATACAAGAAAGTGTGGTCTAAAATGAAAAAATTGAAACTTTGAGTTTATGCTGATACCAGGTTTAGAGCCAAGAAAACAAAAAATAATCCATATGTTAACCATAGCTGTGTCTTAATGGTAGTTTATTGTACTGTGAAGATGAAACAAAATATTTTAAGAGTTGTAGTGAAATTCAATCTAACAGGCCCTTTGCCTAAGGTGTCATCCAGAATATCAGAAAATGTGAATGATTGCTTCCAGGACATGGTTATTTTAAAGGGAAATTAAAAGAATGGAGCTCTTCAGATAGATTATGGAGGCAAATGCTAACCAAGAGTTAGAGTTATGAAAATATTTTTCTCATTTCAGAAATTTGTAGGAATAAATGAAGTAAAGCAAAAAGATTACTGTATCAGTCAGGGTTCTCTGGAGAAACAGATCAATAGGCGATATATTAGATATGGATATGTATGAGAGATTTATGTTAAGGAATTGGCACACATGATTGTGGGGGCTGGCAAGTTTCAAATTCATAATTCAGGTTAGAAACTCATGCAGGATTAACAGTGCAGTCACGACAGAATATTTTTTTCTCTGGGAAACCTCAGTGTTTGTTTTCAAGGCCTTTCAACTGATCAGATGAGGTTCACCCACATTTTGGAGGATAATCTGTTTTTCTTTTCTTTTTTCTTTCATTTATTTGTTTATTTTCAGATGTACATCATAATGTATTTTAAATTCTGTGTAGATTACATCATGTTCACCACCCCAAAACTAATTATAGTCCGCCCCTCACATGTGAGCTTAATCACCCCTTTTGCCCTCCCTCCTCCCCTCTTCCGCTGTGGTAATCACCAATACAATCTCCAATGCTATGTGTTTCTTTGTCTTTGTTTTTATCTTCTACTTATGAGTGAGATCATATGGTATTTGACTTTCTCCCTCTGACTTATTTCACGCAGCATAATACCCTCAAGGTCCATCCATGTTGTCACAAATGGCTGCATTTCATCATTTCGTATGGCTGAGTAGTAGTCCATCGTGTATAAATACCACATCTTCTTTATCCATTCGTCCCTTGATGGGCACCTAGGTTGCTTCCATGTCTTGACTATTGTGTATAATGCTGCAATGAACATAGGGGTGCAAGTATCTTTATGCCTTTGCATTTTCAAGTTCTTTGGATAAATACCCAGCAATGGGATAGCTGGATCATATGGTAGATCTATCCTTAATTTTCTGAGGGTACTCCATACTGCTTTCCATAGTGATTGCACCAGTTTGCAATCCCACCAGCAGTGAACAAGTGTTCCCTTCTCTCCACATCCTCTCCAACGTTTGTTGTTTCCTGTCCTGTTAATTATAGCCATTCTGACCGGAGTGAGGTGATACCTCATTGTAGTTTTGATTTGCATTTCCCTGATAGCTAATGATTTTGAGCATCTTTTCATATGCCTGTGGGTCATCCGTATATCTTCTTTGGAGAAATCTCTATTCAGATCTTTTACCAATTTTCTAGTTGGATTTTTGGGGTTTTTTTTTGTTGTTGAGCTGTATTAGTTCTTTGTGTATTTTGGGTATTAACCCCTTATCCAATATATGGCTTGTACATATCTTCTTCCAAATGTTAGGCTGTCTTTTGATTTTGTTGATGGTTTCCTTTGCTGTACAGAAACTTTTTAGTTTGATGTAGTCCCATTTGTTCATTTTTTCTTTTGTTTTCCTTGCCCGGTCAGACGTGGGACTTGAAAATATGCTGCTCAGGCTGATGTCATAGAGCGTACTGCCTATGTTTTCTTCTGGAAATTTCATGGTTTCGGCTCTTACATTCAAGTCTTTTATCCATTTTGAGTTGAATTTTGTACATGGTGTAAGGGAATGGTCTACTTTCATTCTTTTGCATGTGGGTGTCCAGTTTTCCCAACACCACTTATTGAAGAAACTCTCTGTTTTCCATAGTATTCTCTTGGCTCTCTTGTTGAAAATTAGCTGTCCGTAATGTGTGGGTTTACTTCTAGGCTCTCAATTCTGTTCCATTGATCTGTGTGTCTGTTTTTGTGCCAGTACCATGCTGTGTTGGTTACTATGGCTTTGAAGTACATTTTGAAATCAGAGAGTGTGATACCTGCAGCTTTGTTCTTTTTTCTCAGGAATCCATTGGTTGTTCAGGGTCTTTTGTTGTTCCATATAAATTTTAGGATTCTTTGTTCTATTTCTGTGAAAAATGTTGTTGGAACTTTGATAGGGATTGCGTTGAGTCTATAGATTGCTTTAGGAAGTATGGACAATTTAATGATGTTAATTGTTCCAATCCAAGAGCATGGAATATCTTTCCATTTCTTTGTGTCTTCCATTTCTTTCAACAATGTTTCATAGTTTTCAGTGTACAGATCTTTCACCTCTTTGGGTAAGTTTATTCCTAGGTATTTCATTCTTTTTGTTGCAATTGTAAATGTGATTGTATTCCTAATTTCTCTTTCTGTGACTTCGTTGTTAGTGTATAGAAATACAACTGATTTTTGCACATTGATTTCGTATCCTGCTACTTGACTGTATTCCTTTATTGTTTTTAAAAGTTTTTTAGTGGAATCTTTAGGGTTTTCTAGATATAAAATCATGTCATCTGCAAAGAGTGACAGTTTCACTTCTTCTTTTCCAATGTGGATCCCTTTTATTTCTTTTTCTTACCTGATTGTTCTGGCTAGGAATTCCAATACTATGTTAAATAAGAGTGGTGATAGCGGGCATCCTTGTCTGGTTCTTGTTCTTAGAGGGATAGCTTTCAGTTTTTCTCCATTGAGAATGATATTTGCTGTGGGTTTCTCATATATGGCCTTTATTATTTTGAGGTATTTTCCTTCTATACCCATTTTATTTAGAGTTTTTATCATAAATGGATATTGTATCTTGTCAAATGCTTTCTCTGCAACTATTAAGATGATCATATGATTTTTATTCTTCATTTTGTTAACGTTGTGTATCAGGTTGACAGATTTGCAGATGTTGAACCATCCCTGTATCCCTGGAATGAAACCCGCTTGATCATGATGTATGATCATCTTAATGTATTGTTTTATTTGATTTGCTAGTATTTTGTTGAGGATGTTTGCATCAATGTTCATCAGTGATATGAGCCTATAATTTTCTTTTTCTGTGTTGTCCTTGTCTGTTTTTGGTATCAGGGTCATGTTGGCCTCGTAGAATGAGTTAAGAAGCCTCCCCTCCTCTTCCATTTTTTGGAAGAGTTTGAGAAGGTTAGGTATTAAGTCTTCTTTGAATATTTGGTAGAATCCATAGTATTCATAGTATTCTCTTATTATCTTTTGTATTCTGAGGTGTCTGTTGTAATCTCTCCTCTTTCATTTCTCATTGTATTTATTTGAGCCTCTCTCTTTTTTTCTCGGTGATTCTAGCTAAGGGTTTGTCAATTTTGTTTTTCTTTTTAAAGAACCAGCTCTTGGTTTCATTAATTTTTTCTACTTTTTTTTAGTCTCTATATCGTTTATTTATGCTCTGATTTTTATTATTTCCTTCCTTCTACTGATTTGGGACTTTGTTTGTTGTTCTTTTTCCAGTACCTTTAGATGCACTTTTAGATTGTCTATTTAGGATTTTTCTTTTTTGTTGAGGTAGGCTTGAATTGCTATAAACTTCCCTCTTAGAACCACTTTTGATTTATCCCGTAGATTTCGGCATGTCATATTTTCATTTCCATTTGTCTCCAGGAATTTTTTGATTTCTTCATTGACCCAATTGTTGTTAAATAGCATTTTGTTTAATCTCCACATTTTTGTGACTTTTCTGATTTTCTTCCTGTAGTTGATTTCTAGTTTCATACCTTTGTGGTCAGAGAGGACGCATGGTATTATTTCGATCTTCTTAAATTTATTGAGACTTGTTTTGTGGCCTAATATGTGATCAGTCTTGGAGAATGTTCCATGGGCATTTGAAAAGAGTGTGTATTCTTTGGTTTTTGGATGGAATGTTCTGTATATATCTATTAAGTCCATTTGATCTAACTTGTCCTTTAAGGCCAGTGTTTCCTTATTGATCTTCTGTTTGGATGATCTATCCATTGGTGTAAGTGGAGTGTTCAAGTTCCCTACTATTATTGTATTACTGTCTATTTCTCCTTTCCTGTCTGTTAATAACTGCTTTATATATTTAAGTGCTCCTATGTTGGGTGCATAGATATTTACAAGTGTTATATTTTCTTGTTGAAGTGTTCCCTTTATCATTATGTAGTGCCCGTCTTTGTCTCTTGTTACAGTTTTTGTTTTAAAGCCTATTTTGTCTGATATAAGTATTGCTACCCCAGCTTTCTCTTCTTTGCCATTTCCATGGAATATCTTTTTCCATCCTTTCACTTTCAGTTTGTGATGTATTTAGGCCTGAGGTGTGTTTCTTGTATGCAGCACATACATGAGTCTTGTTTTTTTATCTAGTTGGCCACCCTGTGGCATTTGATTGGAGCATTTGGTCTATTGACATTTAAAGTAGCTATTGATAAATATGTATTTATTGCCATTTTGTCACTTTTTTTCTCAGTGTTTTAGTAGTTTTTCTCTGATCCTTTCTTTTTCTCTTGCTGACTTCCCTTGTGATTTGATAGCTATCTTTAGTAATATGTTTGATTTCTTTTGTTTTTCTTTTTTCTTGCTTGTTATAGGTTTCTGATTTGTGATTACCAGGAGGATCCTATTTAATATATTGTGCATATAACAGTCTATATTGAGTTGATAGACTCTTTACTTGGCCTCTTTATAAAAGCTCTACTTTTTCACTCCCCTCCTCCAACATTATATGTTTTTCAAATCATATATAGTCTCTTGTTTAGTGTGTGTCTATCCATTACCTGCTTATCATTGAAATAGGTGATGTTAGCACATTTGTCTTTTAACCTTCACCTTATTTTCACAGGTTGTTGATCTGCTGCCTTTACTATGTTTTTACCTTACAAATGATTTTATTTCTTGTTTTTTTTGTTGTTGTTTTGTCTTTTTGATAATTTTTTTAGCTCTATTTGTGGTCATTGCTTTCCCACACAAATAAGTCCCTTCAGCATTTCTTGCAGAACTGGTTTCATGGTGATAAACTCCTTTAATTTTTGCTTGTCTGGGAAGTTCTTTATCTCTCCTTCGATTCTGAATAAGAATCTTGATGGATAGAGTATTCTTGGCTGTAGGTTTTTTCCTTTTAGCACTTTAAATACATTGTGCCATTCTCTTCTCCCCTGTAGGGTCTCGGCTGAGAAGTCCACTGATAGCCTGATAGGCCTCCCTTTATACGTCACTTGTGGCCTTTCTCTTGCTCCTTTTAGGATTCTCTCTTTGTCTTTAATTTTGGACATTTTAATTATAATATGTGTAGCCGCCCCGACACAGGAAGGGTTAATAATCACTGGAAAAAGCTTGCCAACAAACTGTGACCCGGAGGTGAGAAGGCCGGTTAGCCAATGACGGGTAAGACCCCCTGGGGGGCAACCTAAGCCAGGCGGCGGCCGCCCGGGGGCACAGATGGAGAAACGATATCAATATCGGGAGCAAGAGGGACCATTGCCTAAGAGACCTTGCCTGTTCTGAGATAAAAATATAGGAGCACAGCAACAACATGATAATATCAAAACAGAGGCCAAGAGAGGGCTCCTTGAGAAATCACTAAGAATTCTTGGCATTCGTTAATTACTTCATCCAGAAC
This sequence comes from Equus asinus, assembly GCF_041296235.1. Taxonomy (NCBI): domain Eukaryota; kingdom Metazoa; phylum Chordata; class Mammalia; order Perissodactyla; family Equidae; genus Equus; species Equus asinus. The sequence continues at coordinate 33,976,769 of NC_091801.1, read as the reverse complement.
ACCTGTGTATGTTTAACAGATGTAAGCTATGTATATATTGAAACGCTGGTTATAATAAACTCAGAGTGGCCATCAGCCCTCTCCGCATCTATCCTGATGTGTACATTGGATTGCGACACCGACAATATGTCTTGGTGTGGGCATCTTTGGGCTTATCTTGTTTGGAGCTCTCTGTGCTTCCTGAACTGGGATGTCTGTTTCCTTCCTCAGGTTAGGAAAATTTTCACCTATTATTTCTACAGATAAATTTTCTGCTCCTTTGTCTCTCTCTTCTCCTTCTGGGACACCTATAATCCGAATGTTAGCATGCTTGATACTCCCCCAGAGTTTCCTTAGACTGTTCTCATTCTGTCTAATTCTTTTTTCTCTTTTCTGTTCTGCTTGGGTGATTTCCTCTAGTCTTTCGTCTAGCTTGCTTATCCATTCTTCTCCTTCCTCTACTCTGCTATTGAGTCTCTCCAGTGAATTTCTCATTTTCAGTATTGTATTATTCATTTTTGATTGTTTTTATTTGTATCTTCTAGTTCTTTGATGATTTGCTCACTGTGTTCATCCATTCTTCTCCCCATATTTGTGAGCATCCTTATGATATTTTGTTTGAACTCTTTGTTGAGTAGGTCATTAGCTTCTGTTTCATTTAGTCCTTTTCTGGGGTTTTGTACTGTTCCCTTGCTTGGAAAGTATTCCTTTGCCTCCTCATTATGCCTCTTTCTCTGTGCTTATTTCTATGTATTAGGTGAGTCACCTATGTCTCCTGATCTTGGAGAAGTGGTCCTATGTATGAGATGCCTTATGAGGCCCAGCAGCATGCTTCCCTCTCGTCACCAGTCCATAACATCCAGCAATGACCCCTTTGTGAGCTACTTGTGTCCTTCTGCTGTGGCATGGTTGCTCCCACTGCAGGTGCCCAGGGAGTCTAATCTTTCCTTCCCTGGCCAGCTGTTTGTAAATTCAGTTTGGGGAGCCTCAGCACTGTTTGCTACAAAGTCTATCAGCACACTCCTCTTGCAGTTTTCCTCTTAATTGGGTTGGTACCCAGTGTAGTTGATTGCTAGGCTCAGGGACGTACAGTTGTGATAGGCATCAGGCCTACAAGGCTTTTGTCAGTTCTCTTAGGAGTGCAGCTGAGTGGGGCTGGCCCTAGGCAGGGGTCACTCAATTGTTTCAGGTTTTGGAAGGTGGGGGCTGATCCTTTTTATGGCTATTTGGGAAGCACAGTTCCTCTGCTGCTGATAAGCCTCACCCCCCACAGGACCACATAGATTGTCAACACAGTCCTGGTCCATGCACACTTCTTAACCCCCTGGAGCATACCCTGATGCCACAATTCAGGGGTCCCCACTTATCCACCAATGCCCCCCATAGTTCACCTGGTCCTCACAAAGGCCATGACTCACAGAGGCAGACACCCTTGCCTGCCTGTAGAGGATCAAGGCACCCAGTCAATGTAGGCTGAAAAGTAGCCTTAGGGCTTGCTGTTAGGTGGGGCCAGTCCCTGCGGCAGCTTGCCTCCCCTGGTTAAACTGGTTTAAATCTCTCCTCTAGTGGGTGTGACAGACCCCTGGGCTAACAGGCCAAGGTATGAACCTCAATGGCACCTACTGAGGTCGGTGTCAGCACGCCTGGGCCAGCTCAGAGCAATGACCCCCACCAATGTCTTAGTCTCCAGAGAGTTCCCTCCTCTCATCAAGAGGCCCCCAGAGCCCACCAAATGAGTCTCCTTTCACCTAAAGACTGCCAGCCTTCTCTCTGGTGATTTTAGGTTGCTGTAATGAGTGAGTTTGTGCATGGGCCCTTTAAGACATAGGTCTTTTTGGCTTTCAGCCAATAGATTTTCTGGGGGTATCCTCACTGCTGTTAATAGCCAGCAAAGCCAGACAGTAAGACCCCCGTCTCAGTTGGGCTGAGTTTGAAGGATGCTTATAGCAATACGGCCCCCGCTCCAGACCTCACTCCTCCAGGGAGGGCTGAGTACCTTAGGGTGGCTCCCGCCTGGCCAGCTGAGAAGCTCTGCTGCTCCCAAAGGCGGCTTTTATCCTCTCTAGCAGGAATTACTGCCTTTTCTGCCTTCGTCAGGACTGTCCCTTGTTGTGGGGGTTCTTTTCATCAAGTTTTCAGTTTTCAATCCAGTGTAATTTTTCCAAAAATTGTTGTAACTTTGTTCTGTTTGTGGTAGGAGGCAAGTTCAATGTCTGCTCACACCGCCATCTTGACAGGATCCCCAAGGATAATCTCTTTTATTTAATGTCCAGTGATTGTAGATATTAACCACATTTACAACACACCTTCATAGCAATACTTTGGTTAGTGTTGGCTTAAATAACTGGGTACCATAGCCTAGCCAAGTCACACGAGAAACTAACCGTGACAACTTCTAAACATACAATCACAGTCCATGGATTGGTGATTAAACTGTGGTGGAAATAAAATAATGAATGTCGATATTTGTCTAAATATCTCTAAAAGGGTGGCAAACTAAGAGAAGGTAAACAAAGAATCAGTTGAGAATTAATCTAAGTCTTGAACAATGGTTGGAGGGAAGAGTAAAAAAGTATCAGGTGCTGAAAAAAGACTGGATACTAATAGATTTTATATGGTCATTTAGAAAGAGATTTTATGCTTAAGTATTTGAGCAATGTGAGCTGCTCCTAGGTGAGAGCACCCCCTGTCAAATATTTGGTTGATCAGATTTTTCTTAGATAAGAAGTATTATTATGATATTTGTTGGCTTCATAATTCACATTCACTGTAGAAAGATAACTACAATAATTTTACATTCTCAAAACTACAAGTTTCACAGTTATCTATAAGATCAAGGAAATATAGATACTTTGGGGATAGAAAAAAAGACACAAGGATCTCTTCTTTTAGGAAAAAATCCACACTATCAAGTTGCTAATGAGAGGATATCTGGTGATTTAAATTTCTTATAGATCTCAGTGGAAAGACTTTAGCATTAGCACTATGTAACATTGTCTATAAAATAAGAACAAAATTAAACTCTCAAGTAATACACGAGGGAAGGATCCTAGAATCAAGCTTCTTGGTTACCAACCTCGATTTGTTATGTACTACCTTTGTGACCTTGGGCGAATTGCTCAGTAATTTTATACTGTGGTTTCCTCATCTGTAACTTTGGGGTAACTGCCTACTTCATAGAGTGGTTGTGATGATATAATGAGTTCATACCTAAAGCACTTTAAAAGCCCCTGGCATCATCTGTGCCATATGAGGATTAATAATTATTATTAATCTGAAGTAGTATTAAGAGGTTTAATTGACTGATAAGTCATACATTAAAACAAAGCAGAGGATAAGGAAACATGCCAACTAGCCAATCATTCATCTACTTTCAGTCTCTATATTTTGAACTTTTCATATATGTAGAATCAGGCAATATGCAGTCTTTGTGATTAGCTTCTTTCACCCAGTATATTTTCAAGATTCATCCATGATGTAGCATGTATCAGTATTTCACCCCTTTTTATGGCTGAAAAATATTTTATTGTATGGATATATCATATTTTATTAACCTCTTCATCAGTTCGTGAACATTTGGGTTGTTTCCACTTTTAGGCTAATATGAATAGTGCTACTATGAATATGTATACACAAGTTTTTAAGTAGTCATATGTGTTCAGTTCTTGTGGGTATATACCCAGGAGCAGAATTGCTAAGTCCTATCATAACTCTATTTTTAACATTTTGAGGAAATAAAACACTATTTTCTAAAGTAGCTGCATCATTTTACAATCTCACCATTATGTGTGTTCCAATTATTCCACAAACTCAACAATACTTGTGATTGGCTACATTATTTTATTTTTTCCACCCTGGTTGATGCAAAATGGTATCTCATTTTGGCATTGAAATACATTTTCCTGATGATTAGTGACACCGAGCATCATTTCATGTGCTCATCAGCTATTTGTATATCTTCTTTCAAGAAGTGACTATTTAAATCCATCGACTATTTTTATTTGTGATATTATCCTTTTATTATTGAGTTGCAAGAGTTCTTTGTATATCTTAGATACAAACCTTCTATCACATATGTAATTTGAAAATATTTTCTCCTGTTTTTTAAATGGTCATTTTACTTTTCTGTTGGTGTCCTTTGAAGTACACAAGTTTTCTTTTTTTAATGCAGTTCAACTCATGTATGTTTTTCCTTTTATTCTCTGCTTTTGGTGTTATATCTAAGAATTCATTGCCAACTTCAAGGTCATGAAGATTTATCCCTACATTTCCTAGCTCTTACATTTCAGTCCATGTAAAGTGGACCTAAGTAAAGAATATAACATCTATAAAACAATTAAGTAAGTAAACACTTCATTTTCAAGATTGAGCATTCTTGTTCCCTTACACTCTCACGTGAATTTGAGGATCAACCTGTCAATTTATGAAAAATGAAAAGACATCTGGAATTTTTATAGGAACCGAGATGAATCTGTAGATCAGTTAAGGGATTATTGTCGTATTAACAACATGAAGTCTTCTGATTCATGAACATGGGATTTCTTCTTATCTATTTAGATCTTCTCTAATTTCTTCCAACAAAATTTTGTAGCTTTCAGTTTACAGGTATTGCAATTATTTGTTAAATACATTTTAGTGATCTTTTATTCTTTCTAATGTTATTGTAAATAGATTGTTTTCAAATTTTTAATTCTCGAGATATTTATTGCTAGTGCATAGAAATACAATTGATTTTTGTGTATTAATCTTATATCCTGAAAAGTTAATGAACTTATTTATTAGTTCTAGTAGGGTTTTTTTAGTGAATTTCTTAAAACTTTCTATATACATGTGCATGTCATTGGCAAATAGAGTTAAATTCTTCCTTTGAAATCTGGCTCCATTTTACTACTTTTTCTTGAATAATAGCTAGAACCCCAGGATAATATTGAATAGAAATGGTGAGAACAAACATCTTTATCTTATCCTTGATGTAGGGGGAAAGCATTTCATTTTTCACCATTAAGCATTATGTTAGCTGCACATCTTTTTAGATGCTTTTTATCAGTTTGAGAAAGTTCCTTTATGTTCCTAGTTTATTGCACATTTTAGTCATGAGAGATTGTTAGATTTTGTCAAAGGATTTTTCTGTACTTTGAGATGATCATGTGGTTTGAGTACTTCAGCCTACTGATATGATGTACTCCATTAATTGACCTACAGATGTTGTATTCTTATGATGTATCTACTTGGTCATGATGTATAATCCTTACTATGTGATGCTGGATTGGCTTTGATAGTACTTTTTTTTAGGATTTTATGTCTATGTTTATAAGGACATTAGTCTGTGTTTTTGTCCTTGTGATATCTTTGAATAGTTTTATTATCAAGATATTACTCTCCTCATAATCAATTGGAAAGTGTTCCTTCTTCTTCCACATTTTGCAAGAGTTTATAAAGCATTGGTGTTAATTTTTTTAAATGTTTGGTAAAATAAATCAGAGAGGCAATTTAAGCCTGTATTTCTCATTTTAGAAAGTTTACTTTTAATAATTAATTCAATTTCTTTAACTGTTATAGGTCAATTAAGATTTGTATTTTTATTAAGTTAGTTTTGGTCATTTGTATCTTTGCAGGAATTGTCCATATATTCTATCTTATCTATTTTACTGACATAATTGTTCATAGTATTCCTCTATAATCAAGTTTATTTTTGCAAGGTTGGTGCTTGTCAGGAGTTCACATGAGCTGGGAGAAAGAAAGCTGAACTGTTAGGTGTTGAAATAACCAATTAAAGCAAGAAGCCAAAATTAAACAGTTAAACTTTTAGTCACTTATTGCAAAGGTATAAGCAAGAGAAAGAGGAGAAAATGCTGAATCTTCCTCTTTCATTTTCTCCAATGGAATGATGCACAGGTCAAGGGTCAGGTGGGTCAGTAGTGTTGAGAGGATCATCTTACTAATGAAGGATCCCCAAACAGAAGGCTCCAGGAATTTCATGGATTCTGAGTTGGGTGGCTATGAAGAGAGGAGTGGGCTGAGTGAAAAAGTACTGGGTACTGAGTCAGAGTGGGGAAAAATCTCTTCAAACTTTACCCCTTTTCCTCCTTCTCACCTCCTCTTAAAGGAGGTTTAGCAGAGGCTCCTGAAGAGGATCTCACTAAAGACCTCAGATAAAGAGATCAAGGAATGAATGCATGTGGAGTGGAAGGTAAATATGCAAAAAGTACAGCTGACTGGGGTGGGGGCCTGAATCCTTGACAACTCCCTTCAGACCCTACTGTGAACTGGCTACACACTGAAGGGGAGCACAATATGCCCAAAATATGTCACTTATTTTGAGTTAAGGTTACTTGAGAAACAGCGAGGGCAAGAAAGATACTCTGAGCCTCATTTGTTCCCTGAAAGCAAGAAATAAACTTCCCATGTGAAAGGTGAAAGCTACCCTCCCTGTACTAGGAGGGTAGAAGGTATCCTTATCACCAGAGATAGGGAATTTAGAGCCAAGAAGGCTGTATAAACAAATCTTGTTACTACTTCACTGATTTACTACTTCAAGCCCAAACTCCATTGTCTAGTCAATTTTTTACAAATTTATTTTTTCCTTGTCTTAAAAGATATAAAAGATTCCTACTTTGTTTACTACCTATTTATTTATTTATTTTTTCCCAGAAAACAATTGCCCTGACCTAATAATTGTTGCCAATATTCCTCTGTTTTCTTTTCTCCCCAAAGCCCCAGTACATAGTTGTATATTCTAGTTGTAAGTCTTTCTAGCTCTTCTATGTGAACTGCCACCACAGCTTGGCTACTTTAGATGAGTGATATGGTTCCAAATCCCAGAACTGAACCTGGGCCGCTGGAGCAGAGCATGTCAAACTTGAATCACTAGGACATCAGGGCTGGTTCTTTGGTCACTTCTTTGAGTCTCATATTTTTATAGGGTTCCAATATTTACAAAATTAAATTTGTTTTTCTCTTCTTAACCCCTCCCATGTCAATTTAATTATTAAACCAGCCAAAGGGAAGAAACTATATGGGGAGGACAGCTTTCCTCTATGAGGCTTCTCAGGTAAAGCCTTTGTAATTGCCTGTAGTCAGGTCTGAAACCTTCATAATTATGGGTAGATTTTTAAGCAGGAGCTAGATTCCTCAGTACAATTGTCCTCTCATTCTTTACTGATTTTAGTCAGTTGAGTTTTCCTCTCTCTCTTGTCCACTCTATCTAAAATTTTGTCAATATTGTCAATCTTTTCAAATAATCAAATTTTGATGTTCTCTATTGCTTTTCTAATCTATTTTTCATTTATTTCAGATCTAACATTTCTTATTTCTCTCCTTTGCCAGCTTTGTGCTCGGTATGTATGCTCTTCTTGGTATACTTTCTTAGGGTGGAAGATTAGATTCTTGATTTGCTACCTTTCTTCTTTTTTACTACATGTGTGTAAAGTTATAAAGGTGCACTTAACTTTATCCCACATTTCAGAAGATTTGTTCATTTTTCTTTACCCATTTTTCTCTCTGTTCTTCAGATTGCATAATTTCCACTGATCTTTTAAATTTGCTGGTTCTTTCTTCTTCCAATTCCGATCTACTATTGAGCACTTCTACTGAACTTTAAATTTTATTTATTTTACTTTTTTTTTAAAGATTTTATTTTTCGCTTTTTCTCCCCAAAGCCCGCTGGTACATAGCTGTATATTCTTCCTTGTGGGTCCTTCTTGTTGTGGCATGTGGGATGCTGCCTCAGCGTGGTTTGACGAGCAGGGCCGTGTCCGCGCCCAGGATCTGAACCAATGAAACACTGGGCCGCCTGCAGCAGAGCGGGCGAACTTAACCACTCAGCCACGGGGCCGGCCCCATTTATTTTACTTTTTAACTCCATAATTTCTATTTGGTCCCTTTTTTTTGTTTTTTTTTTTTTACGATTTCTGTCTCCTTATTGATATTCTCTTTTAACAAGATATTGTTATAATACTCTAATCATGATTTTCTTTAGTTCTTTGAACATAATTATAATGAATACCCTAAGTCTTTGTCTGATAAGTCTGACATCTGGACGCTCTCACAGGCAATATATGTTGCCTTTTCTTTTCCGCATAAGGATCCTACTTTTATCTCTCTCTCTCTTTTTTTCATATCTAATAATCTTTTGTGTATAACTGGGAATCTTAAATAATATTTTGCAGCAGCAGCTCTAGATGCTAACTCAAGTCCACAATAGCAAACAACAATACAGTACTTACTATTCTTGTTTTTGTTACTGCTAGTTGTTTGTTTAGTGACATTACTAAAAAGTAAGTCTATATTCTGTTGCATTTGTCCACTGAAGTCTTTGTTCATCTATCTTAGAAGTCAGCTAACAATTGTTTAGGGATTTTCTTAAATACCTGGAATCAATAAGTCTCCACACCTTTACAGAGGGGCTCTGTTTGCATGTTGGGCATACATTCAAAGCTCAGGAAGGCACTTTACTACTCTGACTTAGCCATCACTTCCTGCTTATGCAGAGCCCCAAGAGCAGTTAGATGTGAGAGTTAAGGGCTTTCTCAGATATTTCTTAGATATTTTCACAATTCAGCACAGGTATATAATCCTGTATATGTGTGTGGTCTTCCTGATTACTGGAAACATATTTGATATTTTCAAATCTCCCTATTATATCTTATTCCCCATTTTTTCCCTTTAAGAATTTTGGTCAACTTCCAGTTTGCCTAAACTGTTATTTCCACTTTAGGCAGCTGAAATTATCTTTTTGACAAATGTCCTCAAGAAAGAGACTACTTGTGCTGAGTGAGCTCTGAATCATATCAAATAAGCCCAATCCCTGAAAGTAGGGGCTTCTAGGGAATTGTGGGACAAGTAAAATAATGAGAAATCTCTGGAAATGATGCTTTTGGTAAGCCCTACATTCATCTGTCTGTTCCAGTTCCACCTATGCTGATGATTTTCATCATGATTGCAGGCCTATTGGGTTTGCAGGCTACTGTGGATCTCCAAAGAAGGCAACAAAAATAAAGCAAGTTAAAATGACACAAAGCTGGCTGTTCTTACTGAGCTTCAGTCATTTTCCTTGAATAAACACTCCTGATTGTTGCAAGTGTTGGATAATTTCCAGAGTTCTAAAAATGTTCATTTTGACAATTTTCCCAGTGTTCTTTGCCTTTGTGGAGAAGAGGAATACTGGAAGTCCTTACTTTGCTCTTTCTGCTGATGTCACTTTGTACCTTACTTTTAAACACTCTAAAACACTAGAAGAAATGTCTAAATCATCAATAAGTGTGAGTGGTGTGAACCTGACTTGAAAGTGTTGAAAAATGCCTATCACAAATATTTTTCACTAAATGTAGACAGAGAATAAAGAAATCTGTGTACCCACCTAAAGCCTTTATTGATGGCTCATGCAGACAACAGTGGCATACATGGAAAGCCACTTCAGGAAACAAGGCTCTCTGTGATGCCACTGACAGCAGTGCTCTGAGATGAGTATGCTGCAGGCAGAAATGGCTTGAGATAAGTGTTTTTGAAGTGGTGTTTCAATCAGATTATGAGTTTAACATGAGGGAATAAAGAAACTAACACAGCCACAAATGGTTGAGTTTGAAATTCCAAGATTTATTTTCAAGTGTGCACAGTGTGCAGTGAAATGATCATCCCACATTGGTCTTTTCAGTAAACACCCCACACAGAGAATAATAGCGGTCAATAGCATTATTGCTTAAATAGGAAAGATGACAATGTATTATTGGAACAAATTCTCAAGGCAGAAGGAAAATGACTATCATTATATCATTTGGCTTCAACCTGAGTTATTTCAGTCCAGTAACAGAGACTTTTCAAATGAGAAATTCCATTTCTTTGTAATACTTTAAGTCATTTCTCAGTGAATTGAGAACATCTATCCAAGGGCTGAAGAAAAATTACCATGGCATTCATTTTTTAGAACTCAATCTTAATTCACTACAAACAGCAGAAAGAAATTAAACGTCTCTCAGGAAACAGATGATAAAGACTAGACCTGTCTATTTTCACAATAAGAAATTGGTCATTCACTAACACAGAAATTGTCCTTACTATGCACGTAGTTTCTGACTCACTTTTCAACATAACCTCAAAATAAAGAAAATCTATTAAACTGTTTCCCAACCCCATTCCAGATAATAATAAAAATAACTAATATTCATTGTGTGCATGACATATCCTAGGCCCTGAGTCAATTGCTTTGCCTATGTCATTTTCTTTAGTAGTAATACAAAATTTTCAAGGCTGACATTTCTTACTCAAATTTTATATATAGGAGTTCCAAAATCTATAAAGAATAAGTGATCTGACACATAAACAATAAATAATAGAACAGGGACTTGAATCCTGATCTGTTTAATTTTTACTCCACTTGCCAAAAAACTATGCTTTATTATGGATCTTATCATTTTCCCAGAATACTTAGAGAAAAAAGTATTCATCAGTATCTACAGTCATCTCTTTTTGAGGTAAGAGATTGAACAATAAAGAGAAGAATAGAATTGCTGAAGGTTGGGTCCCATTTTCAGACTGGTCAATAGATAGTCACTTTATTTAGCCTCCTCACATCTTAGTTTCCTATTCTAAGAGGCAATGCACATTGTGTAAAGACCTGGACCACAGATCCAGAGTTTCATGTAAGATGTTTGAGACTCTGGGCCAGTGCCTGGTTCTCTGTGTATTCACATTCCTAATCTGCATTTAGTAACATCACCCATCTCACAGGTGTGCCATGAAGATTAAATTAGAAAATCAGGATATTTTCTGACATTCTATATAGTTGTTAATAAATGTTAAATTTTGTTATACTATAGCAAACTTGAGGAGCTTCTGAGCCAATTCAGTCTAGAGGCTCAGGGATACAATTTGGACATGGGACGCTTTGAAAAATAGATGAAGCCTATTTCATTTATCTGGGAACTAATTGCTAACCTTATACCAACTCTGTCACTGTAGCATGTGATGAAATTTTTTAACCATGACTTCTTCATTTCCATAAATAATACTTGTAAAAGGTGGGATTTGGGAAATTCACAGAATAAAATAATTGTTTTAATGTGTCTTTGATAAAGAAAAAGGGCTTGCATTTTTTTCATAGAAATGATGAAAAAAGAGAAAGTAAAGCTGATAAGATTTCCTTATAAATGTCCATGAACTATTTGTATTATAATTAAAAAATAGAACTTTGTATTATGATTAAAACTGAAAATAGTAGAGAGATTTTAGAAGCACTTTGATTTATTCTACTTTTCAAGAGCCAAGATATCAAGATTTACTAAATTTTGCTTTTCAGAAATGCCTTATAAGATATAGTTTTTAAAATTAAACTAAGGTACAAAGTTTTGGAAAAGTTCCCCAGTCCTGGGCAGCATTCCTTGAAATAGACAATTGAGCCAACCCAAAACTGTAAATCACTATTTTAGATCAAGGAAATAGAGCTATTTGGAGAGAATGTACAGCAATCAGACTTCACAGAACTGAGTTAGTTGGAGTTGGTGAGCTAAGCCAAAGCATGAAGGCTGGTCTTACTCTGAATTCTGACAAAAATGTTGACTTGGCACGGGCTCAAGTTTGTTCTCATTTCAGTGCATGATTGACGCATTAAAAAAGACTGTGCAAAGGATATACAATACAAAGTATAGAGGTATGTGACAAGCTCCTTGATGTGCTTCCAAATCCATTGGCCAATATAGACTATTATACACCAGGATGAAGATAATATGGCATTTTTAGCAGTTTGTTTATTAAATCACCATACTGGGTGAAACATCAGACTAGCAATCAACTGTCTAGTCAACATAACTACTGTCACGTAAGACATTTCTTCTTGACCTCATTACATCTTTTTGCAACTTATTTTTGACTGTCATTCAGCATACAGCAAATCGAGTCATGCCCATCAGTGGTGGATTAGGGCTGCCTTTCAATGATAGGAACATTCTTAAATAGATGAATATGATTTTGATTGATACTTTAAACAAATAAATTCTAAAAATGTCTACCTTATTAGTGCTATATTTTTATAAATTAGAAAAATTCCTGGCAGTTAATAATCAATAAATATCTGTTGATTGACAGGCTGTCTTTTTTTTTCCAAATAGCAAATAAATGAGATAATTTATCTTAATGACTGTGGAAGGTTATATTTTCCAAAAATGCTCACTTAAGTACCACTTGTTCTCCCAAAACCTTGCCATTTTCCATCAAGAAATGGAGTCTATTTCCACTTCACTTCAACGTGGAAGGATTTATGCTGGTTCTGATGTAAATAGCATTATAGAAGGGATACTATGTAACAACCAAGGCTAGATCATAAAAATGATAGAGTTTCCACCTCATGCTCTTGGCCTCTCTCTGTCTCTCATGGGATGCTCACTGTGTTAGTCATTTTGGGCTACTATAACAAAAATGTCATACACTGGGTGGCTTAAACAACATTTGTTTCTCACAGTTCTGGAGGTTTGGAAGTCCAGATGAAGGTGTCAACTGGTTCTCTGTCTAGAGAGGGCATGCCTTTTGGTTCACAGATGGTCATCTTCTCATTGTGTCCTCACAGGTGGAAGGGTGGGAGTGAAAAGAGCTCTCCAGGGTCTCTTTTACAAGGGCATTAATCCCCAAGGCCCCACCTCCAAATACCATTGCAATAAAGTTTAGCTTTCAATATATGAATTTTTGGGGGCACAAATATTCAGTCCACGGCATTCACCTTTGGAACTTAGCCAGTATGCTCTGAGGAGGCTCAGGCTATAAGGAGGAGCTGAATATACGTGTTTTGAGACAGCTCTAGCGAACATCTCAGCTGTCAACCAGAATAACCACCCAACCTGTGAATGACTAAATCTTCAACTGATTCCAGTCCCTAGGCTTTGACTCTCTCAGCTGATGACACAAATATTTTGGAAAAGAAACAAATAATCCCTATTGTGTCAAATTCCTGACTCACAGAATCTGTGATAATAATAAGAGACTGTTTTACATGAATTGTTTTTGGCAATGTGTTTTGTAGCCATAGCAACTAGAAGAATGATTAATATAATTTACAAAGATTCACAAATAAACACTAGACAAAGACAAATTAAAAATATAAATTATTTTTCATTAGTATTCATATTAGTATTCACAGTCATAATAGTATTCACTATTATAAATGAGTATTTTGCCATAAATTTTTTGTGAAATTTTTATTATTATTGATTGCTGCAATCTCTTTATTTAGGCTTTAGTATTTTTATCTGTCCTAATGTTTCACCTATATGTGTCTAAATGCTTTATTTTTGATTATTCTCATCTTCACTTAAATATAAACTCTCTGAAAGTTAAGAAGATATCCATTGTTTTGATCACCACTATATTTTCACAGTATATGGAAAATAGTACGAATTCAGTAAATATCAAATGAAATACAGAATTTCTTTTTTACATCATTTCTATATAGCATTCAGTTGGCTTTTTCTATCTAAAGCTATAAACTTAATTTTTGGATAATTGTCTTGCCACCAAATCTTGTAGTCCTTCATTCTACAACTTATATCAGTTGTGAATCCTTTTCATCATAGGAATTCTAGCTGATTTGGGTATTTTTGCAAAACATATTGTATTTTTCCTGTTTTGGTTAGAATAAATTATTTGATTTGTTTGAGATTCAAGAGAACTATGCTATCCTCTTCAGCTAATATGCTCAGGTTGAGAAAAACTTCTGCTTTATTCCTGGACCTGGTAGAGACCAAATGCTTGAACATGGGGCACCATATTACCATGCAACCTTAACTATCCATCATGAAAGACTGCATGTTGTCTGAGTCACTAAGCATTTCACCATTAAGTAGAGATTATGGCTGAGAGTAGGCATGAGTAAGTTTCATAAGTCAATGACTCAGATTTCTATGGATAGCCACTTCTGGGACATCACTTTCTTTTTCATAACCTGCATCAAGTATCTTTGTGATCTGTAGACTGAGGAAGAAAAGATTTTCTCATGGTTTTCAGATGGTTTACCATAATTTACTGGCACCATCTAACAGCAGACAGTTAGAAGACCATAGTCCCACTCAGGTGTGATCCTGAGGACAGTGATGAAGGGAAATCCTACTCCCCAACCCTTATCCTGTGGGTAGAACTTTGTGCAGGGCATCTGATTATTATTTTTGCCTGGAAAAAGAGAAAGCCATATGGATCCACACTGATTTGTGAACAATGGATAAATGTCTATCTCAATTATCAGGGACTTTGAGGAAACACAATTAGAAAATTGGTGAAAAAGAGGTCTTGGGAAAAGATATGAGATTAACCTTATGGATTGGGGTACAGAGAGTGAAAATATTTGTGTTTTATTTAAATGCTTACTAAAAAGCAGTCTCAGTATAAGAGGATCTCAATGGCGGGTGGACAAGATGAAGTGTTAAGTGGATGCAAGGCAGCTTCTTTCTTCAGCTGCTCCTAAAGTTGCCCAATGGTCTCATGAGAAAATTTTGCCTAGAAACAGAGATAGGCATTACAAACGGGCTCAGCAATATGGGCTTCTACTCACAAAAGTCAGTCTGGTTACCACTGCTGATTACTTATACCAAGAGCAAGAAGATAACCCTCAATGTCACTACTCTCTGAGAAGATAATCCAGCCACTTAGGTTGATTACGTTGGACCACTTTCCATCATGAAAAGGGCTTTGTTTTCTTTGGGATAGGCATTCACTCTAGATATGGCTATGCCTTCCTTTCCTGATAAAAGTACTTCTGCAAAATCCCCTTCTGTGAACTTACCTAATACCTTATTCAAAGTTGTGGTAATCCACACTTCCTTGATTCTGAATATGGACTGATTTTATAGCAAATGAAGTTCAGTATGAGCACATGTTCATGGAATTCACTGGTCTTACCATGTTCTTTATCACTTGACACAGCTAGCCTAATGAAATTGTGGAATGTCCATTTTCCCCTTTAATATATGGTGAGTTTTTATATATAATTTATTTTTATATCAGTTTTAGATTTACAAAATAATTGAGAAGACAGTACAGAGATTTTCTATATACATTACATTCAATTTTTCTGATTATTAATGTCTTACATTAGTATGGTACATTTGTTATAATTAATGAATCAACTTGGATATATTATTATTAACTAAAATATATACTTTATTAAGATTTCCTTATTTATTAATTTATTTAATTATTTATTTGGCCTTTTGAAGTTTCAATAAGACAGCAGTTGGGTGGTAATACTTTGTGAGACTGAGTCAGCACTAAGTATGTGGTGTTCATTCTTCCATAGCCAGGATTCACAGGGAGTTGACAACAGTACATAACTTACATTTAGTATGCCAAATTCAACTTGTCATCTTAAAATTTTCTATAGGTACAAGAAATCAAAGATAGTGACTTCAAGGAGCTTGCTATATATCTATATTGATGAAAAGAACACCGATGGAAATACTAGTAAATTAATCAGTAATCCATCCAAGTGATAGAATGTGCTAAAAAATCATGAGCCAATCCTGCTTATACTTAGTTTACTTCTCTTTTACAAACAGCTGTATAACTGATAAAAATGTAATGACTTCAGCTGGCTCTTCTGAATACAATTGGATTATTAAGAAAGGATAGGGGATAAAGAAATGAAATGAAAGGCAGTAAGTATTGTGATCCTTCATTGATAAGCCCTATGATTTTTTTAAGTTTTTTTCACTGTTTTGAAGTTTTTGATATTATAAATAGAAATGGTAAGTCAAAGATCGAGGAATTCTGTGAAAATAAATGGACGATGAGTTCCTATGCAAGTGGCATTATATAAACAGAAGTTCAGCTTGCCTAGATTAAGCTTTCTATTTCTGCTTCACCTATGTCTTATTAAGTGACATAAAATATACCATTGTTCTCCTGCTATGATATAGTTTCTCAGAATAGAGAACAAAATTAATGGAACTGACTTTCCTTGCTCAGACTCCCCTCAGCACCCACAGACCACAGCCTCTCAACTGATCTAAACCCCACTGGAAAACAGAGATTCTAATTTCACAGTCTATGTCCCAAGGCTCTTCTTCTTTCACAACCTGATTTACGGCATTAGATGCACAGATGAAATTTGTTACTCTCTGACACCCTTGCTACAGTAGAATTTGTAAGTTTCATAGCTCATGTTATTAATAACAGAAGTGATTTTACCACATATTTGATTCTATTTTCCTTTGCATAAAGGAAAGCTTATGTTTATTTCCTGTGTTTTTGGAGATAGTATAACTTCTATATTATTTTAAAGGTACTTCTAAAAATAAAAGAAATAAAAAAGACATATGAGCCAAATTCAATAATTTTAAAACAATTTTAAAAATTCTTCTTTATTAGAAAATAGACATCATAAAACATATTACTTTGGGTTATTGAAGAGGTATTAGAACAGACATGCTGCCTAAATGAAAGTAATGAACTGAATTTTTATTTCAATACCTCTTCGGAAAAGAATGCTTTTTAAAATTTTGATAGATACTATTTTAATCCTTGTGGAGACATAACACTACAACTTTATTTAATTATCTTTTATATTTTTGGCAGAGAATTTTAAGGGAAGAAATGCACAACTTGTCTCAATAGAAAATATTAAGAGTGTTTGGAAAGATAACTAAACGAAAATTTGTTTGTGTGTTTATCTTAGAAATGATCTCTATGGTAGATGGATCACTGGGCAACTAAGATTAAGGTTTTAACATTATCTTGAGAAAAAAGAAGAAAAGAGGAATAGGACATAGTTTTAAAATCATTCAAACCCTATGTTGAAACCAAAGCTACTGGAAATAAAATACAATTACCAGGGTCAAAAGATAAGAGAAATGAACATCAATTTGGATATTTTGGAAATATAAGATTATTTCCCAGGATAAGAAGTTATATAAATAACCACTAACCTGATCTCACTTAAATACTTTTGCAGAGGCCCATTCATTGATACTATTTCGATCTACTTACATTTTTAATCGAGTTCTTGTGTGTCCCTTAGGGTTGCAGCTTGGCACCTACTGCACTCAAAATCCATAGAGATCAACACAGGCCCAACTCCACCTTTTACTGAATAAAAGAGCTTAGATTCTAGGAAAAAAATGATGGAAATAGTGTTAAATTGTGCCGGGGTCCCGCCCCGGCGGAGTCCAGGTTCCTGAGGGATGGACGGCGTCGGCGCGATGAGGGAGGGGGAAAATAAAGGGGACGTGAGACTTGGGTTGGTGTTAGCAAGTCCGACTTTACTGTGCACAAGTGTCGTTTGTATATTTTTCAGGATTAGTACAGAAATAGTTTTACAAATATTCTCAGAGAGATAAGGAAGTAAGAAACGAGCACAAGAATATTTATTAGCATTCCATTCTATAGAGCATAAGGTTAATGATCGTCTTCTCTGAAATTAACTAGTGTTTGTTGTCTCTAAGCTAAAGGAGATAGGTACCTAGGCATCTGTTGTAATTCATGGTAAAGTTAAATCAAAGAGAGAAGGTCCAGGCCTCCGGACAGGACAGCAGTCCGTCTGGTTACATCCTGGTGGAGCCATCCCTGCCTCCCTCAATCATTTACGTCATTAGTGTAGATGGTTAATGGGAACAAAAGGCGACTCCAGGGTGTCTTATCCCCAGGGCTATCTGCATTCTCAGCGGGCAGTTAAACATCTTTACTTTTTCGCGCCCTTTAGGGGGTGGAAGCATTCCTTTGTCTTTTAGATTGTAGAGCTAACAGTCCCTTAAGTACACTGCCGGAGAAAGTATCACTTTGTTAGTAAAGTAAAGGGCTGAAAAGCTAAGCTAAACTATATATCTTCAAGAATAAAAAAGAGAAATAAGTATACACATAACCTTGATAGAAAGCATGCATATAATTCAGAAAATATCAGGGGTGTCACTGGCCATCCTTCACTGAGGGGCATTCTTGCACCCCTCGGCCCTTCTACTCACCAATTATTTATTATTTATTGCTTTTAGGAGAAAACCTCTATAACATTTTAACAGAAAGCAGAAGGTCAAGAATAATATATAGATACTTCTTGATCATCCAATTAACCAGCAAACTTAGAAGGACGATGCATATGTATATTTAGACAAAGAACTGGAGGGAGAAGGAAACATTAACCAGATGGAGGCCATAAACCTAATTCGACAACTTATCTGGGCAGGATTCCTTTCTGATTGTCTCAAATGGGACTGTGTGCTCCTCCATTAATTAACTGAAAAATATCTTGAAAGTTACCTACAGGTGGTCACATTCTCTTACTATATCTAATTTTCCCAGGAGGTAGTGCCTCCCAAGCAGCCACCCAAAGAAGTGAAAACTGGAGGTTAAGAAAGGAAAAGGAATGAAGGGCAATTAGAAGCAGCACAGGTTTCAGAACTATGTGAGGGGCTGGCCGGTTATTCTTCACCAAGGGGCGACCCTGCACCCCTCGGCGTTAATCGGCTGGACCCTGTCAAACAGCCAATCAAATGATGTAGCCATGGCTCCCAGCAAAATTGAATGCATTCAAATCTCAATTTTAAAATCATTACTAGCTCTTAATAGAATGTAATTTAAAATTCACGTAATTTTCATTCAAACAGCACACAAATATTGAACTGATGATATTTAGAGGTGATATTCTGCATTAGTTCTCCTGCTCTATTATTCATCATATCCATCATACTATAATGCAGTGACTTTATGAGGTAATCAAAACACTAAATGCTATAGTATTTTTATTAAACAAAGTGTATATGTTATGTCTATTGCATAGTTTACAGTCCATGGTATAACTAAATGCTATTATTTCTACACTATATTAGTTAATATAAATGCCAAGGGCACTATTTTATAAGGCTGGCAAAAACACATGACATTACAATTTCTCTAGTAGGTCAATATATTTGTAATTCAAAATTAATTTTCATTAATTACACTGAGTTTATATATTTTCTTTGTTGGGAATTAGTCTTTCAGTTTATTAGATTGTATATGCTATCAATTAAATACAGTTTACTTGCCAATAGAATTAGGAGCAGAGAGATACATCAGGGTTCTGATTCCAGCCTAGAGACTTGAATATGACATGACCTTGAGTAAATTATTTAATTCATCTTAGTTGCAATTTCCCTGACCATAAAATCAGGATAGTAATAATCCCCCTTTCTACAACATGTAGTAATAATTCTGCTTTCTACATGAAGTGTGTGAGACTCACATCAGGTAATGTTCAAACTCTGGGGCTCCATTCAAACGTGTAAGATTCACACTGTCCAGGAGCAGACTGGCAATTCATAAAGCAATCCCTGTGACCACATGCCATATCTCATAGCTTACTGCTCTTACTTGTATCACTCAAACATTATCCATAGCCCCATTCATATATCTCAAAATTCCCTATTTTCCTATCTCTTGCTTGCCTTCCCACTGGAGTGATTCCCACACCTTTCTCTTCAAACATCCTTCCTTGAACACTTCATTATTCATTGTCTTCAGTGTCTCTACTTATCCTCTTCCTTATTCATTTACTTTCATTTCTCTGACAAAATACTTCTGAAGCCTGGCTGTACTTAGGAGCTTCTGGGTAATGTTTAACAACTTTGATATAAGACACTCCACCCCCGCCTGCCAGGGACCTTCTGCTGCCTCAGCCAAGCCTCCTCCTGGAGCCTCTGCCCACCCCAACTCCCCTCTCCCCCCTCTATACATTGTGTTCCTCTCCTCAAAAGCCACTAAAATAAACTTTGTGTCTTTTCTCCAGGAGGAAAAGCATCTCTGCTGTTCTGGAAAATGGCCCCAGTGCCCTCTTCCCACTGACCTGATGATTGCAGTGGGTTCAGATGAGCACTGCACAGAAATGCTCTGGCTGTGGGAATCAGTTTTGAAGGTTGATTCAGTAGTTAAATGTTTTCTTAGGCTCCAAATATTTATAGATTTGCAGAAATAAAAGCATATCTTACGACAAGCCTTTCTACTAAAGCAAAGTAGGAATACTCTGCTGTTCCCCCCGAGGTCAACAGCAGCTGAACTCCCCAGGTCTGTACCTCCCCCAGAGAGCTTCAAAATGGAACAGCTTCCAGGAAGGAGGAGACAGGCGTCATTATTCCGGCACCAGAAATTTCAATTTTATTAACTGTAAAAGAAATATGTTTTGAACAAGGGACTTTTTTCCTTTTATGCTTTTAGTTTGAAAATTTGTAAGCTGAGTAAAATTTGAAAAGTCTAGAACACTGAATAACCATAAAGCCATGTTTTAGATTGACCATTTGTTAATATTTTGCATATTTGCTGTATCTCTGCATTCTCTCTCTGTGTGTATATGTTTATGGTAAAATTGTAATGTTTATAATAAATTCTTTGAGAGTAAAGAGATTGAAAAAGTTGCAGACCTAATATTTGACCTTACGTGTTTGGTTAATTGCCTCACATTAATAACAAAGGACTATGTAATAACTCCTACAAATTAATACTAAAAATGATCAAGAGCTTTAGATAGGCTCTTTAATAAAGAAAATGTCCAAATGAGCCACAAATATATGAGAAGGTGCTCAATATCATTAGAAACCAGGGAAATGCTAATTAAAGCCACAAAATGATGCTACTACACACACAACTGAATGATTAAAAGTAAGACTAAAGGGACTAACAATATCAAGAGTTGGTTAAGCTATCTAAACACTACTGGTGGAAGAGTAAATTGGACACACATTTTTAAACACACATTATCAAATAAATATGGTCTGTTAACAACACAACAGTAATACATGCACATGTGCAGCAAGATAAAAGTAAAGACTGTTCATGATAGCATTATTTGAAACAGCCCTAAATGGAAAACATTCCAAACGTGGATTAACAGAAGAACGGATGAATTGTGGCACATTTTTTCTGTGTCATATACTTTATCAAAGAGAAGGACAAAACCACAGTTAGATAAAGGCAATAACTTGAGTGAACCTCACAAACATAATGTGGAATGAAATAACAGACAGACAAAAAAGAAGGCATACTGTATGATATCATTTGTTTAAAATTCAAAAATAGGCAAACTCAACCTTCAATGTTGTCAAGCTAGTAGTTGTGATTGGGAGGTGTCCAGTTAGCAATTAGAAAAAGACATGAGGAACAGGTCTGAGATGCAGGATATGGAAAAGTTCTACTTCTTGACCTGAATATTGGTTACCTGGAGCTGTTCATTTCTTGATAGTTCGAGTTTTTTAAATTTTTTAAAATTCTTTGTTGTCTCCCTTAGTTGTGTGTGTGCTATAATTCTATCAAAGAAGTTCATAGGGGCCAGCCCAGTGGCATAGTGGCTAAGTTTGTGCTCTCCACTTCAGTTGCCTGGAGTTTGCAGGTTCAGATCCTGGACATGAACCGACACACCACTCATCATGCCATACTGTGGCAGCATACCGTATACAAAATAGAGGAAGACTGGCAGAGATGTTAGCTCAGTGACAACCTTCCTCAAGCAAAAAGAGGAAGATTGACAATTTATGCTAGCTCTAGGCCAATTTTCACAAAAACTTAATTAATTAAATTTTTAAAAATTTCATGAAATGGAAAAAAATTAAATGTACACAGATTAGGAGAGAAGCAATAAACTGTCTTTATTCACTGATGATATGGTTGTCTATGTAGAAAACTCCAAAGAATATGCAGAAAACCTCCTGAAATTAAAAAGTGAGTACTGCTGCAGGATAAAATGTGAATATACAAGTCAATTGCTTTGCTATATACCAGCAATGAGTCATATGAATTTAAAACCAAAGAGAAATAATATTAATGATAACATACACAAAAAAGACTATAGCTAAATATAACTAAATGCATATAAGATTACAAGCTCTATATGTGGAAAACTATACGATGCTGATAAAAATAATCAAAATAAATGGACATATCTTCCTTCTTCGTGGATGGGAATGCTCAATATTGTTAAGAAACCAGTTCTTCCCAACTTGATCTGTAGATTCAATCCAATTCCAGTCAAAATCCAAGAAAAATATTTTATCTATACAGACAAACTGATTGTAAAATTTTTTATGGAAAGGCAAAGAACCTAGATTAGCCAGCAAAATTATGAAAAAGAACAAAATTGGAGGACAGACATTACCTGATTTCAAGATTTTAAGCTATGGTAACCAAGAAAGTATGGTATGAAAAAGAAAATAGACTCATTGATCAAAGAAATAGGATAGAGGTTCCAGAAATAGAGACACAGATATATAGTCCACGGATTTTTGACACAGGCTCAAAGTCAATTCAATGAAGAGAGGATAGTCTTTTTGAAAACTGGTAGTGAAACAACTGTACATCCATATGAGAAAAAAAAACAAAAACTCAAAATAGACCTCATACCTTACCCCAAAATTAACTCGAATCACGAGCCTAAATGTAAAGTGCAAAACAATTATACCTCTATAATGAAATATGGAAGAAAATCTATGTGACATTGGGATTAACCACAACAGCAAAAATATGATTCATTAAAGAAAAACTTGGTGAGATAAACTTTATTAAAATTTAAAACTTCTGCTCTGCTAAAGAGAATGAAGAGATATGCTACGGAATAGAGATATATTTGTGAAACCATATCTTATAAAGAACTTATCTCCAAAATATGCAAAGAAATCTTAAAATTTAACAAAGAAACCAAATTACTCAAATAATAAATAAGCAAAGGACTAGATCAGACACCTTCTTAAATAAGATAGACAGATGGCAAATAAGCTTATGAAAACATGGTCAACCTCATTCATCAGGGAAATATAAATTCGACCAAGAAAAAGATGATGCAACATACATATTAAAAATGGTTCAAATACAGAAGTCTGACAATACCGATTGCTGGCAATGATGCAGAGCATTAGATATTCTCTTTTATTGCTAGTGAGAATGCAAACTGATCTAATCACTTTGGAAGACTTTTGACGTTTTCTTTCTATTCCACTTTTATTGAAATATAATTAACATATAACATTGTGTAAGTTTAAGGTGTACAATGTAATAATTTGGTATGTATATATATTACAAAATGATCACAACAATAAGGTTAGTTAACAAATCTATGACCTCACGTTACAATTTCTCTTGTGGTGATAACTTTTAAGATCTACTTTCTTAGCAACTTTCGAATATACAATACAGTATTGTTAACTATAATCACTGTTCTCTATATTACATCCCCAGAACCAATCCATCTTATAATGGGAAATTTGTACCCTTTGACCATCTCCACTCATTTCCCTCTCACCACAATTCTGCACCTGACAAATACTAATTGGTTCTCTGTCCTATGAGTTCAGTTTATTTAGACGCCATATATAAATAAGATCATGTAGTATTTGTCTTTCTCCATCTGACTTATTTCACTTAGCATAACGCCCTCCAAGTTTATGTGTGTTGTCAAAAATGGCAAGATTTCCTTCTTTTATTATAGCTGCATAATATTCATATGCATATTATTTATATACATTATTCATATATAAATCATGTGATACATATATTTTCTTTATCCATTCATCTGCCAATGGACATTTCAGTTGTTTCCATGTCTTAGCTATTATAATAAGGCTGCATTGAGCATGGGGATTCAAATATCTCTTTGAGATAGTGATTTAATTTTCTTTTTTTTCCATTTTTGTTATTCAGTTCATAATAGTTTACATCATTGTGAATTTCAGTTGTACATTATATCTTGTCCATCACCATGTAAGTGTTCCCCTTCTCCCCTGGTGCCCACCCTCCAGCCCATTTCCGCTAGTAACCACTGAACTGTTCTCTTTGTCCATGTGTTTGTTTATCTTCCACATATGAGTGAAATCATACAGCATTTGTCTTTCTCTGCTTGGCTTATTTTGCTTAACATAATACCCTCCACGTCCATCCATGTTATTGCAAATGAGATGATTTTGTCCTCTTTTATGGCTGAGTAGTATTCCATTGTATATATATATACACACAGCATCTTCTTTATCCAATCATTGGTTGATGGGCACTTGGATTGGTTCCATGTCTTGACTATTGTGAATAGTGCTGCAATGAACATAGGGATGCATAAATCACTTTGGGTTATTGATTTCAAGTTGTTTGGATAGATATCCGGTAGTGGGATGGCTGGGTCATATGGTATTTCTATTCTTAGTTTTTTGAGGAATCTCCATACTGTTTTCCATAGTGGCTGGACCAGTTTGCATCCCCACCAGCAGTGTATTAGGGTTCCCTTTTCTCCACGTCCTCTCCAACATTTGCTATTTTTAGTCTTAGTGATTATAGCCATTTTAACAGGCATAATGTGGTATCTTAGCATAGTTTTGATTTGCATTTCCCTGATGATTAATAATGTTGAACATCTTTTCATGTGCTTATTGGCCATCTGTATATCTTGGAAAAATGTTATGCTCATATCTTCTACCCATTTTTTGATTGGGCTTTTTTTTGTTGTTCAGTTGTGTTAGCACTTTATACATTATGGAGATTAACCCCTTGTTGGATATTATTTGTAAATATTTTCTCCCAATTGGTGGGTCATATTTTTGTTTTAATCCTAGTTCCCTTTGCCTTGCAGAAGCTCCTTAGTCTGATGAAGTCCCACTTGTTTATTTTTTCTTTTGTTTGTCTTGTCTGAGAAGACATGATTTTCGAAAAGGTTCTTTTAAGTTACATGTCAAGCGTGTACTACTTATATTTTCTTCCAGAAGTTTTATGGTTTCAGGACATAGCTTCAAGTCTTTATCCATTTTGAGTTTACTTTATTGTATGGCATGAGACAATGGTCTATTTTCATTCTTTTGCAAGTGATTGTCCAGATTTCCCAATACCATTTGTTGAAGAGACTATCTTTTCTCCATTGTATGTTATTGGCACTTTGTGGAAGATTAGCTGTCCATAGATGTGTGCTTTTGTTTCTGGGCTTCCAGTTCTGTTCCATGATCTGTATGCCTGTTTTTGTACCAGTACTATGCTGTTTTGATTACTATGGCTTTGTAGTACATTTTGAAGTCTGGGATTGTGATGCCTCCAGCTATGTTATTTTTTCTCAGGATTGCTTTAGCTATTTGGGGTACACAAATGAATCAATGTGATACACCACATTAACAAGATGAGGAATAAAAACCACATGATCATCTTAATAGACACAGAGAAGACATTTGACAAGATCCAACATATATTTATGATAAAAACTCAGCAAAATCTGGATATAAAGAAATTACCTCAGCATAATAAAGGCCATGTATGACAAACCCACAGCCAACATCATACTCAATGGGGAAAAACTGAATGTCATCCCTCTGAGAATAGGAACAAGACAAGGGTGTCCAGTATCATCAGTCTTATTCAACATAGTACTGGAGGTTTTGGCCAGAGCAATTAGGCAAGAGAAAGGAATAAAAGGAATTCAAATAGCAAATGAAGAAGTGAATTTTCTTAAGATATATACCCAGAAGTGGAATTACTGGATCATATGGTAGTCCTATTTATAAATTTTTGAGGAATTTCCATACTGCTTTCCATAGTGGCTGTATTAACTGACATTCCCACCAGTGCACGGGCTTTTCCTCCACATGCTCTCCAGCACTTGAATATCTTTTGTCTTTTTGATAATAGCCCTTCTAACAGGTGTGAGTTGATAGCCTATTGTGGTTTTCATTTGCATTTCCCTAATGAATAGTGATACTGAAAACCTTTTTGTATACCTGTTGGCCATTTGAATATCTTCTTTGGAAAAATGTCTATTCAGGTCCTTTTCTCTCTCTGGTTTTGTGGGTTTTATTTTGGTTTGGTTTGGTTTTGTTTTTTGCTAAGGAAGATTCTCCCTGAGCTAACAATTGTCACCAATCTTCCTCTTTTTGCTTGAAGATTTTCCCTGAGCTAACATCTGTGCCAATATTAACATATTTTCTCTGTGGGTTGCTGCCACAGCATGGCCACTGACGAATGGTATAAGTCCGCACCTGGAAACCAAACTCAGGGCTCAGAAGCAGAGTGAGCTGATCTTAACCACTAGACCAAAGGGCCAGCCCCTTTTTCTCATCTTATAATTGGACTATTTAGTGGTTTTTTTTTTCTATTGAGTTGTATGGGTTCTTTATATATTTTGGATAATAACTCCTTATCAGATATGTGGTTTGCAAATATTTTCTTCTACTCTTTAGGTTGATTTTTCATTTTGTTGATGGTTTCCTTTGTTTTACAGAAGCTTTTTTAGTTTGATGTAGTCCCACCTGTTGATTTTTGCTTTTGTTGCTTGTTCTTTTGGTGTTGTATCCATGAAATCATCACAAAGACTGATGTCAAGGAGCTCTTCCATATTTTCTGCCAGAAGTTTTATGGTCTAGGTCTTATATTTCAGTGTTGAAACGATTTCAAGTTAATTTTTGTGAGTGGTATAAGATAGGAATCCAGTTTCTATCTTTGGAATGTGGCTGTCAAGTTTTCCCAGCACCATTTATCAAAGAGACTATCTTTTCTCCATTGAATTTTCTTGGTTCTCATATCAAATATTAGTTGACCATGCATGTATAAGTTGATTTCTGGGCTCTCAATTCCATTACACTGGTCTATGTGTGTGTTTTTATGTCAATACCATACTGTTTTGATTATTATACATTTGTAATATAGTTTAAAATAAAGCAGTCTTATGTCTCCAACTTTATTCTTCTTTCTCAGCATTGCTTTGTAATTTGGGGATCTTTTATGTTTCCATATGAACTTTTTTATGTCTATGAAAAGTGCCATTGGGATTTTGATAGGCACGGCATTGAATCTGTAGATGGCTTTGGATGCTACGGACTTTCTAACAACATTAATTCTTCCAATCCATGAACATGGAATATCTTTCCATTTATTTCAGTCTTCAATTTCTTTCATCATTGTTTTATAGTTTTCAGTGTACAAATCATTCTCCTCCTTGGTTAAATTTATTTCTAAGTATTTTATTTTTGTGCTATTTTAAATGGAATTTTTTAAAATTTCTTTTTCAGTTAGGCACACATCATTTTACTGCACTTCCCTTTATTATTCTTCACAGATACTGCATTTTATTACAAGACACTCCACCAGCAAAATGATTATGACTCACTGAAGTCTCAGATGATGGTTAGCATTTTTTAGGCATAAAGTATTTTTTAATTAAGGTATGTACTTTTTTTAGACATAATGCTATTGCACATTTAATAGACTACATTATATTATAAACATAAATTATATGCACTGCAGAAACGAAAAGTTCATATGACTCACTTTATTGCAAAATTTGCTTTATTGCAGTTGTCTGAAACTGAACTCATAATATCTCCAAGGTATGCCTATAGTTAGTTGTTAATGTGTAGAAACACAACTGATTTTTGGATGTTGATTTTGTATTTTGTGACCTTATTGAATTTGTTTTAATTCAACATTTTACATGTTGATTTTACATTTTGTGACCTTATTTATTAGTTTTTACAGTTTTTTGTTGGAGCCCAGGATTTTCTAAGGTCAGAATATCTGATGATAGAGAAAAATTTACTTCTTTCTATTATTATTCATAGTAGTCTTTTAAGATTTCTTGCATTTCTGTCATATCAGTTCCAATGTCTCTCTTCTTTCATTCATAATTTACTTACTTGGCTCCTCTTTCTTTGTTCCATGGTTAGCAGAGCTAAAGCTTTATCAATTTTGTTTATCTTTTCAAAGAATCAACTGTTTTATTGCTCTTTTCTATTTTTCTATTACCTATTTCATTTATTTTAACTATAATCTCTATTATTTCCTTTCTTCTGCTAACTTTGGGATTGCTTTACTATGTTCTAATTCCTTGAGGTATAAAGTTATGTTGTTTATTTTAGATGTTTCCTTTTTTTGATGTGAGCATTTATCTATAAATTTCCCTCTTAGAATTGCTTTTGCTGCATCCTGTAAGTTTGCTATATTGTGTTTATTGTCTCTTATCTGAAGATTTTTTTTTATTTTCCTTTTTATTTCTCCTTTATTCCACTGGTTGTTCAGGAACTTGCTGTTTAATTGCCATTATTTGTGAATTTTTCACCTTTTCTCCTGTTATTGGGATACTTGATGCAATTTCTATCTTCTTAAATTTATTGAGACTTGTCTTGTTGCCAAAGTATACTCTATTTGAGAAAATGTTCCATGTGCACTTGAGAAGAATGTATGTTCTTCTGATGTGGGATGTGATGTTTTGTATATGTCTGTTAGGTCAATTTAGTCTATAGTGTTATTCAACTTTACTATTTCATTTTTAATTCTCTATCTGGATAATCTATCTATTGTTGAGAATAGGATGTTAAAGTCTTTAACTATTATCATATTGCTGTTTATTTCTCCTATTAGTTCTCTTACTACTTGCTTAATATATTTAAATGGTTCAATGTTGAGTGCATATGTATTTACTAATGTTATATCTTCTTGATGGATTGACCCCTTTATCACTATATAATAATGTTCATTGTCTCTTTTGAACTTTTCTGAATTAAAGTGTACTTTTTCTAATATAAGTATAACTACATCTGCTTTCTTTTGGTCATCATTTGCTTGAAGTGTCTTTTTCCATCTGCTCATTCTCCATCTGTGTGTGCCCATAAAGCTAAAGCTAGTCTCTTTTTGGCAGAATATCATTGAATCTTGTTTTTGTACCCATTCAGCCATTATATCTTTTTTGATTGGAGAAATCAATGCATTTATATTTAAATTAATTATTGATAGGCAGGACTTCCTATTGTCATTTTTTAAATTGTTTTCTGAGATTTTGGAGATCAATTGTTTCTTGTTTCCTCACGTGTTTTCTCCCTTGATGATTTCATGACTTTTTGTAATGGTGTACTTTGACTCCTTAACATGATCCTTTTGTATATACCACATGTTTTTCCTTTGTGGTTACCATGAGGCCTACATAAAATATCTTATATTTGTAACATTCTATTTTAAGCTGATAACAACTTAACTTTGATAGCCTACAGAAACTTTATACTTTTTCCTCTCCCTCCCTCATGTTTTAGGGTATTCATGTTACAATTTACATCATTTTTTATTGTGTATCCAATAACAAGTTGTTGTAGCTATGGTTATTTTAAAAACATTTGTGTTTTTAACTTTTAAACTAGAGTTGTAAGTGAATTAAATACCATCAGTACAATATTAGAGAATTTGACTTTGACTATATGTTTACCATTATCAGTGAGTTATACACATACATATGTTTTTATAATGTTGATTAACATCCTTTCTTTTTAGCTTGAAGAACATCCTTTAGCATTTCTTCAAAGGCAGGTCTACTAGTGATGAACACCCTCAGCGTTTGTTTGTCTTGGAAAGCCATTCTCTCTCCTTCATTTATGAAGGACAGCTTTGCTGGGTATAGTATTATTTGTTGCTTTTTTTTTTTCTCTCAATATTTTGAACATACATCCCACTCTCTCCTGACCTACAAAATTTCTGTTGAGAAGTCGACTGATTATCTTGTGGGGGCTCCCTTGTGTGTGATGAGTCATTTTTCTCTTGCTGCTTTTAAAATTTTCTCTTTGTCTTTGCCTTTTGACAATTTAATTATAATGCAACTTGGTATATCCCTTTTTGGATTCAACATATTTGGTGGCCTTTGACTCTCATGAATCTGTCTATCCACTTCTCTTTCCATGTTTGGAATGTTTACAGCCATTATTGCTTTAAGTAGACTTGCTGTCTCTTTCTTTTTCACTTCTTTATCTGGGATCTCCATAATGCATTTATAGCTTCTTCTGCTGGTATACCATATATCTCATAGGCTTTCCTCACTCTATTTCATTCATTTTGTTCTTCTGGCTGGATACTTTCAAATGGTATATCTCTAATTCACTAATTCTTTGTTTTGCTTGTTTGAGCCTGCTGTTGAAAGACTCTTTTGGATTCTGTACTTCAGTCTTTGTATTCATCAACTCTAGTATTTGTGTTTTCAATCTTTTTTTATGGTTTCTCTTTCTTTTTGTTCACTCATTGTTTTCCTAATTTAGTTTGGTTGGCTGTTTGTGTGTTCTTGTAGTTCACTGAACTTCCTTAAGGGATTATTCTGAATTCTTTGTCAGTTCATAGATCTACAATTTTTTAGGGTCAGTTATTGGAGCTTCATTAGTTTCCTTTGGTGGTGTCATGTTTACCTAATTCTTCATAATTCTTGATTCCTTGCATTGATATCTGTACATTTGAATAAGTGGTCTCCTTTTCCAGGTTTTTTTTTTTATTGAGTTATTGATAGGTTACAATCTTGTGAAATTTCAATTGTACATTAATGTTTGTCAGTCATGCTGTAGGTGCACCACTTCACCCTTTGTGCCCACCCCCCCACCCCACCTTTCCCCTGGTATCCACTAAACTGTTCTTGGTCCATAGTCTTAAATTACTCATATGAGTGGAGTCATACACAGATTATCTTTCTCTCACTGGCTTATTTCACTTAACATAATTCTCTCAAGGTCCATCCATGTTATTGCAAATGGAATGATTTTGTTCTGTTTTGCAGCTGACTAGTAGTCCATTGTATATATGTACCACATCTTCTCTATCGATTCGTCTGTTGATGGGCACTTAGGTTGCTTCCACGTCTTGGCTATTGTAAACAGTGCTGAAATAAACATTGGGGTGCACAGGACTTTTGGGATTGCTGACTTCAGGCTCTTTGGATAAATACCCAGTAGTGGGATGGCTGGATCGTATGGTAGTTCTATTTTTAGTTTTTTGAGGAATCTCCATACTGTTTTCCATAGTGGTTACACCAGTTTGCATTCCCACCAGCAGTGTATGAAGGTTCCTTTTTCTCCGCAACCTCTCCAACATTTGTTGCCATTAGTTTTAGATATTTTTGTCATTCTAACGGGTGTAAGGTGATATCTTAGTGTAGTTTTGATTTGCATTTCCCTGATGATCAGCGATGATAAGCATCTTTTCATGTGCCTATTGGCCATCAGTATATCTTCTTTGGAGAAATGTCTGTTCATGTCTCCAGCCCATTTTTTGATTGGGTTGTTTGATGTTTTGTGGTTGAGTTGCGAGAGTTCTTTATATATTAAGGATATTAAGCCTTTGTCAGATATATGACTTGAAAATATTTTTTCCCAGTTAGTGGGTTGTTTTTTTGTTTCAATCCTGTTTTCAATTGCCTTGAAGAAGCTCTTTAATCTGATGAAGTCCCATTTGTTTATTCTTTCTATTGCTTCCCTTCTCTGAGAAGGCATGGTGTCCGAAAAGATCCTTTTAATACTGATGTCAAAGAGTGTACTGCCTACGTTTTCTTCCAGAAGCCTTATGGTTTCAGGTCTCACCTTTAGGTCATTAATCTATTTTGAGTTTATTTTGGTGAATGGTGAAAAAGAATGGTCAATTTTCATTCTTTTACATGTGGCTTTCCAGTTTTCCCAGCACCATTTGTTGAAAAGACTTTCTTTTCTCCATTGTATGCCCTCAGCTCCTTTGTCAAAGATAAGCTGTCCGTAGATGTGTGGTTTTATTTCTGGGCTTTCAATTCTGTTCCATTGATCTGTGCACCTGTTTTTATACCAGTACCATGCTGTTTTGATCACTGTAGCTTTGTAGTATGTTTTGAAGTCCGGGATTGTGATGCCTCCCGTTTTGTTCTTTTTTCTCAGGATTGCTTTAGAAATTTGGGGTCTTTTGTTGCCCCATATGAATTTTAGGATTCTTTGTTCTAATTCTGTAAAGAATGTCATTGGGATTCTGATTGGGATGGCATTGAATCTGTAGATTGCTTTAGGTAGAATGGACATTTTAACTATGTTTATTCTTCCAATCCATGTACATGGAATGTCTTTCCATCTCCTTATGTCGTCATCCAATTCTCTCAGAAAGGCCTTGTAATTTTCATTATATAGGTCCTTCACTTCCTTAGTTAAATTTACCCCAAGGTATTTTATTCTTTTTGTTGCGATTGTGGATGGTATTGTATTCTTGAGTTCTTTTTCTGTTAGTTCATTACTGGAGTATAGAAATGCTACTGATTTATGCAAATTGATTTTATACCTTGCAACTTTGCTGTAGTTGTTGATTACTTCTAACAGTTTTCCAATGGATTCTTTGGGTTTTTCTATATATAAGATCATGTCGTCGGCAAACAGCGAGAGTTTCACTTCTTCCCTCCCTATTTGGATTCCTTTTACTCCTTTTTCTTGCCTGATTGCTCTGGCCAGGACCTCCAGTACTATGTTAAATAAGAGTGGTGATAGAGGGCATCCTTGTCTCATTCCTGTTTTCAGGGGGATGGCGTTCAGTTTTTGCCCATTGAGTATGATGTTGGCTATGGGTTTGTCGTATATGGCCTTTATTATGTTGAGGTAGTTTCCTTCTATGCCCATTTTGTTCAGAGTTTTTATCATAAATGGCTGTTGGATCTTGTCAAATGCCTTCTCTGCATCTATTGAGATGATCATGTGTTTTTATTCCTCAGTTTGTTGATGTGGTGTATCACGTTGATTGATTTGTGGATGTTGAACCATCCCTGTGTCCCTGGTATGAATCCCACCTGATCCTGATGTATGATTCTTTTGATGAATTGCTGAATTCTGGTTGCCAAAATTTTGTTTAGAATTTTTGCATCTATGTTCATCAGTGATATTGGCCTATAGTTCTCTTTTTTCATGGTGTCCTTGTCAGGTTTTGGTATCAGCGTGATGTTGACCTCATAGAATGTGCTAGGAAGTGTTCCCTCTTCCCTAATTTTTTGGAATAGCTTGAAAAGGATAGGTATTAATCCTCTCTGAAAGTTTGGTAGAATTCCCCAGGAAAGCCATCTGGTCCTGGGGTTTTATACTTTGGGATGTTTTTGATTGCTGTTTCAATCTCTTTCCTTGTGATTGGTCTGTTCAAATTGTCTGTGTCTTCTTGAGTGAGCTTTGGGAGATCGTAGGAGTCCAAGAATTTATCCATTTCCTCTAGGTTATCCATTCTGTTGGCATATAGATTTTTGTAGTATTCTCTTATAATCTGTTGTATTTCTGCAGAGTCTGTTGTTATTTCTCCTTGCTCATTTCTGATTTTGTTTATTTGAGCTTTCTCCCTTTTTTTCTCTGTAAGTCTGGCTAGTGGTTTGTCAATTTTATTTATCTTCTCAAAAAACCAGCTCTTTGTCTCATTGATCCTTTCTACTGCTTTTTCCATTTCAATAGTATTTATTTCTGCTCTGATTTTTATTATTTCTCTCCTTCTGCTGACTTTGGGCTTCATTTGTTCTTTTTTCTCTAGTTCAGTTAGGTGTGCTTTAAGGTTGCTTATTTGGGATTTTTCTTGTTTGTTAAGATGTGCTTGTATTGTGATGAATTTTCCTCTTAATACAGCTTTTGCTGTATCCCATATGAGTTGGTATGGCATGCTATCATTTTCATTTGTTTCCAGGTATTTTTTTATTTCTTCTTTTATTTCTTCAATGATCCATTGCTTGTTCAGTAGTGTGTTGTTTAGTCTCCACATCTTTGTGCCTTTCTCAGCTTTTTTCTTGTAATTAATTTCTAGCCTTATAGCACTATGATCTGAGAAGATGTTTGTTATTATTTCAATTTTTTTAAATTTGTAGAGGCTTGCCTTGTTTCCCAACATATGGTCTATCCTAGAGAATGTTCCATGTGCACTTGAGAAGAATGTGTATTCAGCTCCTTCAGGGTGGAGTGATCTATATATGTCTATTAAGTCCAATTGTTTTAGTTTTTCATTCAGCTCCACTATTTCCTTGTTGATTTTCTGTCTGGATGATCTGTCCATTGATGTGAGTGGGGTGTTGAGGTCCCCTACTATTATTATGTTGTTTTTAACATCTTCCTTTAGGTCTGTTAATAATTGCTTTATAAATCTTGGTGCTCCTGTGTTGGGTGCTTAGATATTTATAAGCGTTATTTCTTCTTGATGAAGTGTCCCTTTGATCATTATATATTGTCCCTCTGTATCTCTCTTTACCTGTCTTATTTTGAAATCCACTTGGTCTGATATGAGAATTGCAACACCTGCCTTTTTTTCCTTGCTATTTGCTTGAAGTATTGTCCTCCACCCCTTCACCCTGAGTCTGTGTTTGTCCTTGGGGCTGAGGTGTGTTTCCTGGAGGCAGCAAATTGTTGGTTCTTGTTCTTTAATCCATTTTGCCACTCTGTGTCTTTTTATTGGAGAGTTCAATCCGTTCACATTAAGAGTGATTATTGATGTATGTGGACTTAATGCTGTCAATCTGTCACTCATTATCTTGTTTTCCTGTGTTTCTTTTCCTGTGTGCTTTAGACTATCCATTTAATACTGCAATTTCTTATGCTGAGTTTCTTAGATTTTTCCTTATCTATGATTTGTGACTCTGTTCTGTACTTTATTTTAGTGTCTACCTTGAAGTTTGTATTTAGAATCTCGTGTATAATATAGTCTATTATCTGGTGGTCTCTTACTTACTCGACCAATACTGATTTAGACCCTTTGCTATTCCCCTCCTAAATAATTATTTTCATTTTTTATTCCAACTCATCTTATTAATTTGTAGTTAGAGTGCTAAGATCGTCCTTGTTTTGGTAGTTTCCTTATTTTTACCCTAATGCTATAGTTGAATATTTACTATCCTGTTCTGGTTCTATCCATCAGTCTCCCTAGTCTGTGGATTGTGTCCCCTTTCTCCCTTTTTTCTTTTTTCAAGTATGAGAGCCTTCTTGAGGATTTCTTGTAATGGAGGGATTTTAGTTACAAATTCCCTTAACTTTTGTTTGTCTGGAAAAGATTTAATTTCTCCCTCATAACTGAAGGAAATTCTTGCTGGATACAGTATTCTTGGCTGAAGGTTTTTATCCTTTAAAGCTTTGAATATATCACTCCATTCTCTCCTAGCTTGTAGGGTTTCTGTAGAGAAATCCACTGACAGTCTGATAGGGGCTCCTTTATAGGTTATTCTCTTTTTTTTCTTACTTCCCTGAGTATTCTTTCCTTATCATTCCTATTTGCCAACTTTACTATTATGTGCCTTGTGGTGGGTCTTTTTACATTGACAAATCTAAGAGATCTAAAACCCTCCTCTATACACATTTCTCCGTTGATCCCTAGATGTGGGAAGTTCTCTTCAATAATTTCGTTAAGCACACTTTCTGCTCCATTTTCCTTTTCCATATTCTCGGGAATTCCTATGGTCCTTATGTTCTTACTCCTTATTGAATCCATTATCTCTCAGAGATTTTCCTCATTTTTTTAAATTCTTAGTTCTCTTTCTTCCTCTGTCTGGCGCCATTCAGCCTGTCTGTCCTCGATTATGCTGATTTGCTCCTCTATGTTGCCTACACGGGCATTCAGGGAATCCGTATTCTGTTTTATCTGGTCCATTGTGTTTTTCATCTCAAGTAATTCTGTTTGATTCTTCTTTATGATTTCAATCTCTTTTGTGAAGTAACTCCAGAACTCGGCTTGTTTCTCTATCTTTCTCTCTACCTCATTGAGTTTTTTGATTATAGCTGCTCTGAATTCATTATCACTTAGTTTATCTAATTCCAAGTGCCCAGGACTTAATTCTATGTTTTTATTGTTTTCCTTCTGGTCTGGGGCTTTTATAAATTGCTGGATGGTAGAGGAGCAGTTTTTTCTCATGGTGGTAGAATTCAGTTGCAGTTACAGCCTGTCACCACTAGATGGGGGTCGAGAGCGGCGTGTTAGCTCTCTGCCTTGGGGCAAGATGGCTGTGCCCACTGGCTTTGCTGGGGGGGAGGGGCTGTTACTCACACGCGCCAGTCTGGGTTCAGATCAGTTCTGTTCTCTGGTCTCCCAAGGCCCTTGATTTATAGGGTCCCCGCAGACAGAAGCTTTCCCCCCGTCAGCGGGTCTCCACTGAATCAGCGGCAGGAGTCCTGGATCATCCCCCAGTTGCGCGGCCCCTCCCCCGCTCATTCCCGACCCGCACCGCAGCGATCGCAGACTCTAGGGTAGGGAGTGATGTTCTCTCCTACCGTTCTAGTGCCTCCGAAGGTGTAAAGCTAGGTTTATGATCTCCGCCTTCTTGGTATTGTAGGTCTCTAATGAGCTGGCATTATGTTTATTCTCTGAAATTCAGTTCTTCCAATCTTTTGTTGTATTTTGGAGGGGAGAGAATCCCGGGTCAGCTCACCCCGACATTTTGCTCCACCCACTCCCTCCTTTTCCAGGTTTTAAAGGTTCACTTCAGCAGTGAAAGTCCTTTACCAGTCAGCTCAACTTGCTATATTAGATGGGTCAACTGGAAGCATCCATGGGCAGTCATGGCTTGCTATTTGGGTTTCTATTTGGTTGAGGCCAATTCCTGCTCTCTGAGGTGGGAGGGTGCTGGCCGGGCTACCTGCTCGGTTGTGGTAGCTTGTTGTGTTCTATGGTCAGGTGGGGCCACTAGACAGGCTCTGGTATCAATTCCAGTCAAGTGAGGCTGCTGGCCATGTTCCCTGGCAGGTTGCTGTCAATGGTTGGACATAGAAATTGGGCAGGGCTATTGGCTGGGCTCTGCAATAACTCCTAGTTGGAGGGGGTCTCAGGCTGTACTACCCAATTGGCTGGTGCTGCTGGCTGGACTTCATGTTAAAGGGGGTCTGGAGGCAGGGCTTTGCACTCAGCCCACTGGCTGTGCTGTATTGTGCAAGATTTCTGGCTGGTCTCCCTAGTTGGGAGAGTCCTCCTCCTATATCCTACAGTTTGGTAGGGCTAGAGACTATACTCCATGGTCAGACAGGATCACTGATTGTGCTTTCTGCCTGGGCAAGGGCACAGGTTGTGTTAAGCAACTGTTGAGGGCTGTAGGCTTAGCTCTGCTATGGGGTGGGCCTCTAGGTTGGGCTCTGTGACTGCGTGGTACCACAGGCTGGGATCTTTGGCTGCCCAAAGTCATTCCTCAGGCTCCCTGGTTATGTGGGGCCAGAGGCTGTACTTAATGGTTAGACAGGGCTGCTTCTTGGCTCCCTGCCCAAGTAGGTCTGTAGGGTGGACTCTGTGGCAGTCTAAGTTCTCTGGCCAGACTTTCTGTTTGAGTAAGACTGGAGGATCTTCTTAGCAATTGGGCAAGGCTGTAAACTTGTTTTCCTGCCTAGGCAGGGCCATAGAACAGGCTCCATGGCTGATAGGACTTGTTAGCTGGGGGCCCAAATCAGCCAGAGGAGTCACCTGAGCTCCCTGGCCAGATGAGGACATGAATTTGGCTCTAGAGATGGGCAGATCTGCTAGTTTGGAGTTCTGCTTGGGTTCCCGTAAGCAGGAATGCAACATTCCAAGATCTGAGCACTGTTTCCTACACCTTCTCTGTCTTTATCTTATCCTCAGTGGTTGAGCCCCACAGGGTCATCAGTTTTCCCTTAGTTAGATTCCCAGGAAATGTCCTACAATGCAGGACAGCTTGATGTTCACCTTAGGATTTCTTTTTATCTCTGGAAAAATTGTAGGCCAGGGCGGTGGTCCTCAGTTCTCTCAGTGCAATACTGTGCTGGCCTGGGTGGGGTGACTATGAGGTCAGAGTGTATTTTTTCCTCCTTCAAATGCAGTCCTTCTCAGTCTCTGTAGTCCGGGAGGGTGCTTTAGCCTCAACTCCAGGTTTGGGATTGTCGCAATTATGTCTTGTCTATGAATAGTTGCCAGTCAGTCTTCTGGGGAGGAGACCTAAAGTCAGGAACTATTTTGCCATCTTGATGAGATCATTCTCCAAAAATGATTTTCTTGAAGTTAACAGATTTATTTTCTAACTCAGGAATAGCCAGATGGAAGAGGTGCTTAGGGCAAGGTATTTGGGAAGGGGCGCTGAGCTTCCATGCTTTCTCTGAGTATGCCACTTTTTCAGCACCTCCACATGTTCACCAACCTGGAAGCTCTAGACAGATTTCTTCAGACTTTCAAAGGGGTTCCTAACCATAGAAGCTTATCACTGTTTAGGACCAAACATGTGAAAACTGAATTAATTGTATACAGTTAATCTAACCTTCCTGAAGTGAATTTTCTTGAAATCCTTGAAATAACCAAAGTAAAGAGAGTACTATTTTCAGTAGCTTCAAACTCTCTATGTATAGGATAACACTACATTAGAGATGACTGTGTGACTTTGATAATTTCTTAAAAAACTAAGCATAGTCTCACCATATGATTCAGTATTTGAACTCCTAGTTACTTATCCAGTTGATTTATGCCAATACAAACTTCTCCACATAAGTGTTTGAACAGTTTTATTAATGATTTTTTATTTAATTTATACATAACTGCCCAAAATTTTACACAACAAAGATATCCTCCAATAGTTAAATGGGTAAAGAATTGTGCTGCATCTCTTCAATGGCATACTATTCAGTGATATAAGAGAATTTACTATCAATCCAAGAAACAACATGGGTAAATCTTAAAGGCATATTGCTAAGTGAAAGAATCTAGTCTACAAAGACAACATACTATATGATCTTATTTATATGATATTCTGTACAAAGAAAAACTATAGAGATGGACAACAGATTAGGGGTTCGCAGCAGTTTGAGTAGGGAAGAGAGACAGGTGAAGCACCTGCAATGTTTTATGATGGTAAGACTATTTTGTATAATACTGTTGTGGTAGGTACTTGATCCTATGTATTTGTCAAAACTCATATAATTTTACAGCATAAAAGATTGAATCTTAACATATAAAAATTTTAAAAATACATTAATTAGAAGAAGGGATTATGCCAGTATGGAATGCAGACTGTGGCAAAGAATCTATCTCTATTGCAAATACAAGCATGCCTTGGAGATACTGCAAGTTAGGTTCTGATCACAACAATAAAGTGAATCACAAAAATTTATTGGTCTGGTGGGGGACTGGAATTGGCCACCCCAAGATATGTCTCTTTGGCATGAGGATTAGTTTGGGCTGGTTACTTTTAAAAACTGCAGACTTTAGAGAACTCTGAAAAGTACAATTTACTTACCTTTTGTTAAGAGACATTTGCATTTTTAAAGGAAGTCTCCATCTGTAAAGGTGTCTCCCTCTCTGTACCAGGAAGAAGAAGGGATGACCTTATCTCTAGAAACTCTTAATCAATGTGGAAGACAAGGACTTAAATCTGCATAACAACCTCATCCTTGTTTACTGTGCTTTTATGGAAATCTCCCATAACTGACTCTCCCCACCCCCAATATCCTCCTTTGTCTTTGGCTGAGGATGGTATTTAAGGTGAGAGCTTCTGCCATTTTGGTGAGTTACTCAGTCTTTCTGGGTGTCTCTCATGTATACATGTTATAA
The DNA here is from genome assembly GCF_041296235.1 of Equus asinus. NCBI lineage: Eukaryota > Metazoa > Chordata > Mammalia > Perissodactyla > Equidae > Equus > Equus asinus. The sequence continues at coordinate 33,937,616 of NC_091801.1, read as the reverse complement.
AGCTTGCTTAATTTTCTTCTGTTATTCTGTCTCATGTGAATTTAATTCATTGTCAGGCCAGAAGGACCCAGAGTGGGTAAAGGAAATGTCTTCCTCCCCTACAGTTTCCTGATGCATGTAAAAGTTATATATACACTATACTGTAGTCTAGTGTGCAATAGCATTACGTCTAAAAACAACAACATATATACCTTAATTAAAAATGCTTTATTGCTAAAAAAAAGGCTAACCATTATCTGAACCTTCAGTGAGTCATAATCCTTTTGCTTTTGGAGGGTCTTGTAAAAAACTCGGTACCTGTGAAGTGAAATAAAGGGAAGTGTGATAAAATGAGGTATGTCTGTATATGACATAATGTCACTGAAGGATGTGGAGGAAAACTGTGCTCACATAAATAACTTTATAAATAAGTGGAGACCATAAGACAAAAGAAAAAAGAGATGCATATAAGCACTGTACTCTAGTTGGTAAAGTTTTGTCCCATGGAGATGCAAGTTAACAATTCTGAATCCATTATGCATGTATGCCGGGAATGAACAATAAGTAAATGGATGGCATATGATGGGAGCAGGACTTTTTGCTATTGGAGTAGGATGTTAAACATAAGCAAGAGAGGAAAGCTAGAATGAATCCTATGACAATGAACTTGAGTCATTATAATTCATATTTAGCTTAATATAGATACAACTGTGTATATATATCAAAAATATAAATATGAGTGAATACACAAGTTAATATGCATACATGTATTTCCTATATCTGTTCGCTGACCAATAAGGCCAGGAAGTCATAATACCTAAGTAACAATGAGCACATCCAGTGTCTAGATTTCAATTTCTAATACCAATCTCCAAGAAATTGATCTTTTGGGAAATGACTAGTTCTAAAGCCAGGGCAGGAGATATAAAAGCATCTGGAGCACCTGGAGCATCTTGTAGTGTCAAAAATTAAGGAAATGTTAAAAGTCCAAAATTACAGAGTATGTCAAAGGGACGCAGGTACAAAATGAAAAGCTCCCAATGGCCAAAGGTGGAACAATTAGAGAAAGAAAGTAAATGACGTAGTAATGGATTATAACTATACTGCTATGGAAAGAGTTGTGTTCCCACAAAATTCATATTTTGAAGCCCTAACCCCCAATGTAATAGTATTTGGAGATGAGGCTTTTGGTAAGTATTTAGGTTTAGATGAGGTCATGAGGGTGAGGTCCTTATGAAGAGATTAGTGCTCTTACTACTGAGGTTTTTCCCATCTCTCTCTCTGCCATGTTAGGACACTGAGAGAGAAAGCAGCCATCTGCAATCCAGGAAGACTTCCCACAAGAGAACTGAATCTTCTTTCACTTTGATCTTGGACTTCCCAGCCTCCACAACTGTAAGAAATAAATTTTTCTTGTTTAATCCACCCAGTATATGGAACTTTATTATGACAGCCCTAGCTAAGACACACACTGATATAAATAAATGGTTGAATGAATGACAAATTAGTGGAGAAGAGACACAATTCTTTGATGCAGAAGGACCCCAAATAATTTATGTAGATTCTCCCCATTAAGAAGAAGCAGCGTGACTCCCTAAGTATGGCTTACACTTGTGACTTCATTCCAAACAGTATAGTATGAAAAGGTGATAGAGTAAATTTGAGGTGGAACCTGGCAAATACTCCCTCAGCCATGTGATCAAGAGTAACATCAACAGTGATAAATCACAGAGACAGGCTGTGCCCTTGATATGATGTGCTGAAAATGACTGATTACTTCTGACTTCTTCTTGTTAAAAAATGTATATCCCCAGTCTAAACATGAGAAAAACATCAGACAAACCACAACACAGGGGCATTCTACAACATACCTACCAGTACTTCTCAAAACTCTTAAGGTCTTCAAAAAACCAGGAGAGTCCAAGAAAACACAGCCAAGAGGATCCTAAGGAGATATGATGACTAACTTAATGTAGGATACTAGATGGAATCCTGAGACAGAAGCAAGACACTAGCTAAATATTAAGGAAATGTGAATAAATTATGGAGTTTATAAATAGTAGTGTACACATATTAGTTTTTTAGTTTCAACAAATGGAACACGGTAATATAAGATGTTAACAATCAGGGAAACTGAACACAAGGTATAAAGGGAATTCTACTGACTTTGCAACTTTTCTGTAAATATAAACTGTTCTATACAATCTAAATATAAAACTATACTAAAATAAATTTTTTAAACAGAAAAGGACATAAGTAAAGCAAAATTCTTATTATCCTTATCTGTCATCTTCCACATAAACATTAAAATTTAACAAATATGTATCAGATTTCAGTTATGCAAATACTTTTATAATTATTTTATTATTTTTTAATAACGAAACAAAGAAACAGAGAAAAAAATCTGTTTCTTCATGTTATAGGTTTTGTGAGGGACACAAGCAGCTCTGTCTATAATCACATAAACAGATATTTATAAACAGCTCAAGGTGACATTTAAATCTCTGCTTGCTCAATTTCCATGACTGTCTCTCAGTTGTTACGGAATGTGTCTGAAGTAGAATTATGTATTAGGTTTCTTGGAATCCACACATTTCTAAACATCAATTATGATCTTATCTTCTATAGTCCTCGGTCCTAATAGCAGCATGTGGTAACAACAGGCATTTTAAAAATATTTTTTATAGCACGCCATTAAACAACTAATGATTCAGTAACCTCTTAAATTAATACATTGATCTAGCTCACCTTTAGTCCCCCGTTTTTACATATGAAAATATAATTTAGAGGGTCAATCTGCAGCAACTATAAGAAACTAATGTCCTGAATGAGGCAAGCTTTAGGATTATATCATTTCTAATGATTTCGAAATCAGTTCTATCTCTGCTGCCCAATGCTATTGTCCTAGTTTTTGTTTGTTTTCTTTTAATCTCTCATTTAGACTATTAAGTGGCTGAATAACTAATTGTATTTGACCTCAGGTTGTCTCCTAACCAATCTTTCTTCTAGTTTTCCCTGTACAAGGTTTTTGCCTCTTTGGTTAAGTTTATCCCTAAGTATTTTATTCTTTTTGGTGCTCTTGTAAATGAAATTGTTTCTTAATTCCCTTTTCAGAATGTTCATTGTTAGTAAATAGAAACACAACTGATCTTTATATGTTGAGTTTGTGCCCTGAATAGTTGCTGAATTCCTTTATTAGTTTTAACAACTTTTGGTAGAATCTTTAAGATTTTCTACATATAAGAATACGTTGTCTGCATAGAGAGAATGTTTTACCTTTTCCTTTCCAATTCGGATGTCTTTTATTTTTTTCTTGCCTAATTGTTCTGGCTACGACTTCCAGTACCATATTGAATAGAACTGTTAATAGTAGGCATCCTTGTTTCTTCCTGATCTTAAAAGAAAGACTCAGTCTTTCATCATTGAGTGTGATGTTAGCTGTGGGCTTTTCACAAGTGGCCTTCATCATGTTGAGTTAATTTACTTCTATTCCTTTTTTTTATTGTTTTTATTATGAAAGTGTTGAATTGTCAAATGTTTTCTCTGTATCAATTGAGGTAATTAAGCATTTTTTCTCCATTCTGTTAATGTGATGTGTTCCATTTACTGATATTTATATGTTGAACCACCCATGAATTCTAGAAATAAACCCAATTGGTCATAGTGTATAATCCCTTTAATGTGTTGTTGAGTTCTGTTTGCTAGTATTTTCTTGAGGATTTTTGCATGAATATTTATCTGGGATATTGGTCTGTAGTTTTCTTTTCTTACAGTGTCTTTGTCTGGCTTTAGTATCAGGATGATGTTGGCCTCTTAGAAGGAGTTTGGAAGTATTTCTTTCTCTTCAATATTTTGGAAGAGTTTGAGGAAGATAGGTGTTAATTTTTCATTAAATGTTTGATAGCTTTCACAAGTGAAGCCATCTAGTCCTGAACTTTTCTTTGTTGGGTTTGTGATTATAGATTCAATCACCTTACCAGTTATAGGTCTGTTGAGATTTTATTTTATTTTTTTTTTTATGATTCAGTCTTGGTGAGTTGTCTGTTTCTAGGAATTTATTCATTTCATCTAGGTTTTCCAATTTGCTGGCATTGAATTGTTCCTCGTAGTCTCGTGTAATCCTTTTTATTTCTATAAAATCAGTTATACTACTTCCTCTTTATTAATGATTTTAATTGAGGCTTCTCTTTTTTTCCATAATCAAGTCAGCTAAAGACTTGCTAATTTTGTTAAGCTTTCAAGTAACCAAGCCTTGGTTTCATTGATGCTCTCTATCATTTTTTCTTTCTCTATTTCATTTATCTCTACTCTAATCTTTATTATGTCCTTCCTTCTTCTAGCTTTCAGTTTAAGTTTAGTTTCTTCTTTTTCTGATTCCTTGAGGTATAGAGATAGGTTTCTAATTTGAAATCAATTTGTTTGTTCATTTTCCTTTGTCTTAAGATTTTTATAATTTTCCATGTGATTTTTCTTTGATTCGTTGGTTGGTTAAATGTGTGTCATTTTATTTCCATGTGTTAGTGCATTTTCCAGTTTTCCTTTTGCTATTTATTACTAGTTTCATTCCATTGTGATCCGAAAAGACATTTTGTATGATTTCAATATTTTTAAGTTTATTAAGATTTATTCTGTGGAATAACATTTAGTCTATCCAAGAGAATGTTCTATATGCATTTGAGAAAAATGTGTATTCTGTTGTTAAGTGTTCTGTACATGTATATTAGGTCCAATTATTTATAGTGTTTTCAATTCCTCTGTTACTGTATTGATTTGTCTGGTTGTTCTCTCATTATTGAAAGTGAGGTATTAAATTTTCTTATTATTGCAGAGCTGTCTATTTTTCTCTTTCATATTGTCTATGTTTGCTTTGATGTTTGATTCATATATATTTATAATTGTTATATTATCTTGATTGAGTCTTTTATCATTATTTAATGCTCTTCTTTGCCTCATAAGTTTTTAACTTGAGGTTTATTTTGTATGATATTGGAATAAGGACTCATGCTCTCTTTTGGTGGTTGTTTGCATGGAATATCTTCTCTCATCCGTTTACTTTTAACCTATGTATGTCTTTAATACAAGGTGAAATGGCATAGTTGAAACCTACTATTTTTTTATCCATTCTGCAACTGTATATCTTCTGATTTGGGAGTTTAATCCTTTTACGTTTAACATAATTACTGATAGGGAAGAACTTACTTTTGACATTCTGTTAATTATTTTTCTGTATGTCTTTAGCTTTTTGTCTCTTACTTGCTTGCTTGTTGCCTTCCTTTATGTTTAGTTTATGTTTTGTAGTGGCACATTTTGATTCCCTTCTCATTTCCTTCTTGTATATTCTATAAACACTTCTTTGTAGCTATCATGGGAATTACATAAAGAATTATAAAACTGTAATACTATTTTAATCTGATAACAACTTAACTTTAATCACATAAAAAAACTCTGCTTCTTTACATCTTTGCCTCTCAGTTTTTGTTGTTTTTGTCAAAAATTAAATTTTTATATATTGTGTACCCATTAGCATAGATTTATAATTATGTTTATTTTTTGTCTTTTAAATCCTATGAAAGAATTAAAACTGAAATTAGAAATCCAAATTAAAATAATAGTCTTTTTTTTGTTAATATGCTACCTTTACCTGAGAGCTTTATATTTTCTAATTGCTACAAGTACCTCTGTATCATTGTCTCATTTCAACTTTAAAACTTCTTTTAGGATTTCTTTTAGTGTAGATCTAGTAGAAATGAACACTTAGCATTTATATATTTGGGAATGTCTTAACCTCTTTCTCATTTTTCTCTCATTTTTTTTAAAGATTGACACCTGAGCTAACAACTGTTGCCAATATTGTTTTTTCTGCTTCTTCTCCCCAAATCCCCACAGTACATAGTTGTATATTTTTTTAGTTGTGGGTCCTTCTAGTTGTGGCATGTGGGATGCTGCCTCAATGTGGTCTGATCAGTGGTGCCATGTCCACACCTAGGATCTGAGCCAGTGAAACCCTGGACCACCAACGCAGAGAATGCAAACTTAACCACTTGGCCAAGGGACCAGCCCCTCTCTCACTTTTGAGTGATTTATTTTATTGAGGTTATGATAGTTTACAACCGTGTGAAATGTCAGGTGTACATTATTGTTTGTAAGTCATATTATGAGTGCACCACGTCACCCTTTGTGCCAACCTCCCCCCCCGCTTCACCCTGGTAACCACTAATCTGTTCTCCTTGTCCATGTGTTCATTTATCTTCCACATATGAGTGGAGTCATACAGTTTGTCTTTCTCTATCTGGCCTATTTCACTTAACATAATACCCTCAAGGTCCATCCATGTTGTTGTGAATGGGACGATTTTATCCTTTTTTATGTCTGAATAGTATTCCATTATGTATGTATATAAATACCATATCTTCTTTATCCAGTCATCAGTTTAATGGGCACTTAGGTTGCTTCCATGTCTTGGCTATTGTAAATAATGCTGCAATGAACATAGGGGTGCATGAGTTTCTTTGAATTGAAGATTTCAAGTTCTTTGGATAGATCCCCAGTAGTGGGATGGCTGGGTCATATGGTATTTCTATTTTTACTTTTTGAGAAATATCCATACTGTTTTTCATAGTAGCTGCACCAATTTGCATTCCCACCAGCAGTGTATGAGGGTTCATTTTTCTGTCTTTCTTTCTTTTTTTGAGGAAGATTAGCCCTGAGCTAACTATTGCCAATCCTCCTCTTTTTGCTGAGGAAGACTGGCCCTGAGCTAACATCCATGCCCATCTTCCTCTACTTTATATGTGGGATGCCTACCAGAACACAGATTTGCCAAGCAGTGCCATGTCTGCACCCAGGATCCAAACTGGTGAATCCCAGGCCACCAAGAAGCAAAATGTGTGAACTTAACCACGGTGCCATAGGGCTGGCCCAAGGGTTCTTTTTTCTAAACAACCTCTCCAACATTTGTCATTTTTTGTTTTGGTTATTTTAACCATTCCAGGAGCTATAACGTGACATCTTAGTGTAGCTGTGATTTGCATTTCACTGATGATCAGTCATGATGAGTATCTTTTCCAGTGCCTCTTGGTCATTGGTAAATCTTCTTTGGAGAAATGTCTGTTCATCTCCCCTGACCATTTTCTGATTGAGTCATTTGATTTTTTTTAACTTTTTTTTTTCTGTTTTGTCTCCTCAACCACCCCCCCAGTACATAGTTGTATATCTTAATTGCAGGTCCTTCTAGTTGTGGGATGCGGGACGCCGCCTCAACATGGTCTGACGAGCGGTGCCATGTCTGCACCCAGGATCCAAACCCTGGGCCGCCACAGTGGAGCATGTGAACTTAACCACTCGGCCACAGAGCCAGGCCCGAGTCGTTTGATTTTTTGTTGTTGAGTAGTGTGAGTTCTGTATATATTATGGAGATTAAGCCTTTGTTGGATATGTGATTTGCAAATATTTTTTCCCAATTGGTGGGTTGTGTTGTTGTTTCAATCCTTTTTTCCCTTGCCTTGTAGAAGCTCTTTAGTCTGATGAAGTCCCATTTGTTTATTCTTTCTATTGTTTCCTTTCTCTGAGAAGATATGGTGTCCATAAATATCCTTTTAGGACTGAATCAAAGAGAGTTCTCTCTCTATTTTCTTCTGGAAGTCTAATGGTTTCAGATCTTACCTTTAAGTCTTTGACCCATTTTGAATTTATTTTTGTGAATGGTGTAAAAGAATGCTTGATTTTCATTCTTTTACATGTGGCTGTCCAGTTTTCCCAACACCATTTGTTAAAGACAGTTTATGTTCTCAGCTACTTCATCGAAGATTGGCTATCCATAGACATGTGGTTTTATTTCTGGAATTTCAATACTGCTCCACTGATCTATGTGCCTGTTTTTGTACCAGCACTATGTTGTTTTGATTACGATAGCTTTGTGGCATATTTTGAAGTCAGCGATTGAGATGCCTCCAGCTTTATTCTTTTTTCTGAGGATTGCTTTAGCAATTTGGAGTCTTTTGTTGCCTCAGATGAATTTTAGGATTCTTTGTTCTATTTCTGTGAAGAGTGTCATTGGGATTCTGATTGGGATTGCATTGAATCTTTAGATTGCTTTAGGTAGTATGGACATTTTAACTATGTAAATTTTTCCAATCCATGTGCATGAATATCTTTCTATCTCTTTATGTCGTCATCAATTTCTTTCAGGAATGTCTTGTAGTTTCCATTGTATACATCTTTCAGGTCCTTGGTAAAATTTATTTCAATATGTTTTATTCTTTTGGTTGTGATTCTGAATGAGATTGTCTCCTTGAGTTCTTTTTCTGTTAGTTTGTTATTAGAGTATAGAAATGCTATGTAAGTTGATGTCTACCCTGCAACTTTGCTGTAACTGTTGATTACCTCTAGTGGCTTTCCGATGGATTTTTTAGGGTTTTCTATATAAGATGATGTCATCTGCAAACAGCAAGAGTTTCACTTCTTCATTGCCTATGTAGATTCCTTTTATTTCTTTTTCCTGCCTAATTGCTCTGGCCAAAACCTCCAGTACTATGTTGAATAAGAGTGGTGAGAGTGGGCACCGTTGCCTTGTTCCTCTTCTCAGAGGGGTGGTTTTCAGTTTTTCCCATTGAGTATGATATTGATTATGGGTTTGTTATATACGGCCTTCATTATGTTGACTTACTTTCCTTCTATACCCATTTTATTGAGAGTGTTTTTATCATAAATCTGTGTTGGATCTTGTCAAATGCTTTCTCTGCATCTATTGAGATGATCATATGGTTTTTGTTCTTCATTTTATTAATGTGGCATATCACATCACCTGAATTGCAGATATTGAACCATCCCTGTGTCCCTGGTATAAATCCCACTTGATCATGGTGTATGATCTTTTTAATGTATTGCTGTATTCAGTTTGCCAATATTTTGTTGAGGATTTTTGCAACTACGTTCATCAGTGATACTGGCCTGTAGTCTTCTTTCCTTGTGTTGTCGTTGTCTGGTTTTGGGGTCAGGGTGATGTTGGCCTCATAGAATGTGTTAGGAAGTGCTCCATCTTCCTCAAATTTCTGGAATAGTGTAAGAAGGATAGGTAGTAAGTCTTCTTTGAATGTTTTGTAGAATTCTCATTAGAAGCCCTCTCGTCCTGGACTTTTATTTTTGAGGAGGTTTTTGATTACTGTTTCAATCTCTTTACTTGTAATTGGCCTATTCAGATTCTCTATTTCTTTTTGATTCAATTTTGGGAGGTTGTAGGAGTCTAGGTATTTATGCATTTCTTCTAGGTTGTCCAATTTGTTGGCATATAGTTTTTTATAGTATTCTCTTATAATCTTTTGTATTTCTGTGATATCCGTTGTGATTTCTCCTCTTTATTTCTGATTTTATTTATTTCAGTCTTCTCTATTTTTTTCTTAGCTTGGCTAAAGCTTTTCAATTTTGTTTATTTTCTCAAAGCTCTTGTTTCATTGATCCATTCTACTGTCTCTTTTGTTTCAATTTCATTTATTTCTGCTCTAATTTTTATTATTTCCTGCCTTCTACTGACTTTGAGCTTTCTTTGTTCTTCTTTTTCTAATTCTGTTAGGTGTAGTTTCAGATTGCTTATTTGAGATTCTTCTTGTTTATTGAGATGAGCCTGTATTGCAATGAAGGTAGTATGGTGGGTTTTTATTTTCACTTGTCTCCAGATAATATTTGATTTCTCCTTTGATTTCTGCAATGATCCATGTTGTGTAATCTCCACATCTTTGCCTCTTTCCCAGCTTTATTCTTGTAATTGATTTCTAATTACATAGAATTATGGTCAGAAATGAAGCTTGATATTTTTTTCATTCCTCCTGAATTTGTTGAGGATTGCTTTGTTTCCAAAAATATGGTCTATCCTTGAGAATGTTCCATGTGCACTTGAGAAGAATGTGTAACCTGCTGTTTTTGGATGGAGTGTGCTATATATATCTACTAAGTACATCTGGTCTAGTTTTTCATTTAATTTTACAATTTCCTTATTGACTTTCTGTATGGATCCTCTATCCATTGATGTTAGTGGGATATTGAAGTCCCCCACTATTATTATATTGTTGTTGATATCTCCTTTTAGTTTTGTTAATAGTTGCTTTATGTACTTTGGTGCTTCTGGGTTGGGTGCATATATATTTATGTTATGTCTTCTTTGTGGAGTGTCCCTTTTATCATTATATACTGCCCCTCTTTGTCTCTCTTTACCTGTTTTTCCTTGAAGTCTACTTTGTCTGATATAAATATGGCAACACCTGCTTTCTTATGTTTACTAGTAGCCTGGAGTATTGTCTTCCATCCCTTCACTGGGAGTCTGTGTTTGTCTTTGGGGCTGAGCTGTGTTTCCTGGAGGCAGCATATTGTTGGGTCTTATTTTTTAATCCACCCTGCCACTATGTGTCTTATGATTGGAGAAGTCAATCCATTTACAGTTAGAATGATTATTGAAATGTGAAGGCCTAATTCTGCCATTTTATTGCTCGTTTTCTAGTTCTCCTGCATTTCCTTTGTTTCTCATCCCATTAGTTTTGGACTACAAGTTCAGATAGGTAGTTTTCTATGTTGGCTTTCTTAGTTTTCTCCTTATTTTCAATTTGTGTCACCATTCTAACTATTTGTTTAGTGGTTACTATGTGGTTTGTATAAAATATCTGATAGATGAGATAGTTCATTTTCTGATATCCTCTTATTTCCTTAGACGAAGCTGGTTCCTTCCCCTTCCTCTTTCCTTTCTAAGTTGTCATTGTCACATCTTTTTTTCTTCTTGTGTTGTGAGTTGTGCTTAAGATGACAAGATTATATCTATTCTTGGTGTTTCCCTTTCCTTTACCTTTAATGTTGTACTTAAGCATTTGCTAACCTGTTCTGATGTAGAGCTGCAATTTTCTGATTTTGTCTTTCTACCTATCTCCTTTGCTCAGGGTTTGTAACCTCTGTTTTTTACCTTCAGGTATGAGGACCTTCCTGATTATTTCTTGTGGGGGGCAGGGTCTTGTGGTGAGGAACTCCCTTAACTTTTGTTTATCTTGGAAGGTTTCTATTTTTTCATCATATTTGAAGAGTATTTTCACTGCATACAGTATTCTTGGCTGTAAGTTTTTGTCTTTCAGAATTTTGAACATATCATCCCACTCTCTCCTAACTGTAAGTTTTCTGCTGAGAAATCTGCTCACAGCCTGATAGGGGTTCCTTTGTAGGTTATTTTCTTCTGCCTTGCTGCCCTTAATATTTTCTTTGTCCTTTTGTAAGCTTTTGCAAGCTTCACTACTATATGCCTTGGCATCAGTCTTTTTACAATGATAAAATTTGGAGGTATATTGGCTTCTGTCACATGGGTTGCCAGTTCCCCCCACAGGATTGGGCAGTTCTCAGCCATTATTTCTTTAAACAAGTTTTCTGCTCCATTCTCCTTCTCTTCTCCCTTTTGGATAGCTATAATCTTTATGTTGCATTTCCTATTTGAGTTGGATATTTCTCAGAGAGTTTCCTCATTTCTCTTTAGTCTTAGATCTATCTCCTCCTCTATCATAATTATTTCTATATTCCTATCCTCCAGACTGCTAATTCTGTGCTCCATATTATCAACCCTACTGTTCAGGGAGTCCAGGTTTTTCTTAATCTCCTCCGTTGTGCTTTCCATCTCCAACATTTCTGATTGGTTATTCTTTATAGCATCGAATTCTTTTGTGATGTAGCTCCTGAACTCATTGAGTTCTCTATCTGTATTGACTCACTGAGTTTTTTAATGATAGCTCTTTTGAATTATATGTCATTTAGGTTATAGATTTCTGTGTCTTCAAGATTGTTTTCTAGGCACTTATTATTTCCCTTTCATTCTGGAGATTTAATATATTCTTTCATACTGTTTGATTGCTTGAATTTGTGCCGCTGCATAGAGATAGAGTTTGGTTGCTCCTTCCACCTGCTGTCACTGGGGGTAAGGGGGAAGGAGCTGTGTAATCTGAACCCACCAGTATCCCTATCAGCTGTTCCTGACCAAGCCTGGGCCACTCCTTTGGATCTCTGTGGATCTATGGGGTCTCCCATAGACTCTGGGAACAATCACATATGGGACTTCAGGCTGCTGCTGCCTGCTCCCACAGACCTTCCTAGACACGTTTCCTCCTTGGGGATTTCAGTGGAAAAATTCATTTTCATGGCAACCATGAGCAGGTTCAACCAGACTCACAGCTCTGCTGAAGTCTGGTCCTGCTGGATATCACTTTTCCCCTCTGGGCTGCAGCAGAGATATGGGCATCAAATGCAGCCAGCAGCTAGCTCACCCAGCTGTGCCACTTCTGCTCCTAGGTGACCCAGGTTTGGTATCTTGTCAAATGCTTTCTCTGCATCTATTGAGATGATCATGTGATTTTTATTCTTCATTTTGTTAATGTGGTGTATCACGTTGATAGATTTGCAGATGTTGAACCATCCCTGCATCCCTGGAATGACACCCATTTGATCATGATATATAATCTTTTTAATGTAGTGTTGTATTCGATTCACTGGTATTTTGTTGAGGATTTTTGCATCGATGTTCATCAGTGATATTGGCCTGTAATTTTCTTTTTTTGTGTTGCCCTTGTCTGTTTTTGGTATCAATATCATGTTGCCTTAATACAATGAGCTAGGAAGCCTCCTCTCCTATTCAATTTTTTGGAAGATTATGAGAAGGATAGGTATTAAGTCTTCTTTGAATGTTTGGTAGAATTCATTCGGGAAGCCATCTGGTACTGGACTTTTATTTTTGGGAAGGTTTTTGATTGCTGTTTCAATCTCCTTACTGGTGATCGGTCTATTCAAATTTTCTACTTCTTCTTGGTCCAGTTTTGGACGGTTGTATGTTTCTAAGAATTTGGCCATCTCTTCTAGATTATCTAATTTCTTGGTATATATCTTTTCATAGTATTCTCTTTCATATTTCTGCAGTGTCCTTTGTAATCTCTCCTCTTTAATTTCTGATTTTATTTATTTGAGCCTTCTCTCTTTTTTTCTTGGTGAGTCTAGCTAAGGGTTTGTCAATTTTGTTTATCTTTTCAAAGAACCAAATCTTGTTTTCATTATTTTTTCTATTGTTTTTTTAGTCTCTATTTCATTTATTTTTGCTCTGATTTTTTATTATTTCCTCCTTCTGCTGATTTTGGGCCTTGTTTGTTATTATTTTTACAGTACCTTTGGATGCACTTTTACTTTGTCTATTTGGGATTTTTCTTCTTTCTTGAGGTAGTCCTGAATTGCTATAAACTTCCCTCTTAGAACCTCTTTTGATGTATCGGACAGATTTGGGCATGTCGTATTTTCATTTTCATTTGTCTCCAGGCATGTTTTGATTTCTACTTTGACTTCTTCATTGACCCAATCATTCAGTAGCATTTTGTTTAATCTCCACATTTTTGTGACTTTTCTGGTTTCCTTCCTGTAGTTGATTTCTAGTATCATACCTTTGTGGTCAGAAAAGATGCATGGTATTATTTCAATCTTAAATTTATTGAGACTTGCTTTGTGGTGTAATATGTGATCAATCCTGGAGAATGTTCCATGGGCATTTGAAAAGAATGTGTGTTCTGTGATTTTGGATGGAATGTTCTGTATATATGTACTAAGTCCATCTGGTCTAACTTGTCCTTTAAGGCCAGTGTTTCCTTATTGATCTTCTGTTTGGATGATCTATCCATTGGTACAAGTGGAGTGTTAAAGTCCCCTACTATTATTGTGTTACTGTCTATTTCTCCTTTTATGTCTATTAATAACTGCTTTATGTATTTAGGTGTTCCTACGTTGGGTGCATAGTTATTTACAAGTGTTATATTTTCTTGTTGGAGTGGTCCCTTTATCATTATGTAGTGCCCGTCTTTGTCTCTTGTTACAGTTTTTGTTTTAAAGTCTATTTTGTCTGATATAAGTGGTGCTACCCCCACTTTCTTTTCTTTGCCACTTGCATGGAATATCTTTTTCCATCCTTTCATTTTCAGTTTTTGAGTGTTTTTAGGTCTGAAGTATGTCTCTTGTATGCAGCATATTCATGGGTCTCGTTTTGTATCCAATTGGCCACCCTATGGCATTTGATTGGAGCATTTAGTCCATTGACGTTTAAAGTAGCTATTGATAAATATGTATTTATTGCCATTTTGTTACCTTTTTTTCTGGGTGTTTTAGTAGTTTTTCTCTGATCTTTTCTTTTTCTCTTGCTGTCTTCCCTTGTGGTTTGATGGCTATCTTTAGTAATATGTTTGATTTCTTTTATCTTACTTTTTTGCTTACTTATTATATTCTCATTTGTGATTAGCATGAGGACTGTATATAATATTCTATGTATATAATAGTCTATATCAAGTTGATAGTCTCTTTAGGTTGAGCTCTTTCTAAAACCTCTACTATTTCACTCCCTTCCTCCCACATTTTATGTTTTTGAAATTTTATATAGTTTCTTGTTTAGTGTATCCATTACCTGCTTATCATTGAAATAGGTGATTTTAATACATTTGTCTTTTAACCTTCATATTATCTTCACAGGTTGTTGATCTGCTACCTTTACTATATTTTTAACTTTACAAGTAATATTATTGCCTGGTGGGGTTTTTTTCTTGTTTGTTTTTTTGATAATTTTTTTATCTCTATTTGTTTGCATCCCATTCCCAGTTAAATAAGTCCCTTCAGTATTTCTTGTAGAACTGGTTTCTTGGGGAGAAACTCCTTTAATTTTTGCTTGTCTGGGAAGCTCTTTATCTCTCTTTCCATTCTGAATGACAACCTTGATGAATAGAGTATTCTTGGCTGTAGGTCTTTTCCTTTTAGCACTTTAAATACATCATGCCATTCTCTTCTCACCTGTAGGGTCTTGGCTGAGAAGTCCATTGATAGCCTGATGGGCTTTCCTTTGTATGTCACTTGTGGCCTTTCTCTTGCTGCTTTTAGGATTCTCCCTTCATCTTTAATTTTGGACATTTTAATTACAATATGTCTTGGTGTGGGCCTCTTTGGACTTATCTTGTTTGGAGCTCTCTGTGCTTCCTGTACTTGGATGTCTGTTTTTCCCTCCTTAGGTTAGGAAAATTTTCATCTATTATTTCTACAAATAAATTTTCTGCCCCTTCATCTCTCTCTTCTCCTTCTGAGACACATATAATCCAAATGCTGGCACACTTGATATTGTCCCAGAGTTCCCTTAGACTGTTCTCATTCCGCCTAATTCTTTTTTCTTTCTTCTGTTCAGCTTAGATAATTTCCTCTAGTCTTTTGTCTAGCTCGCTAGTCCATTCTTCTGCATCCTGTACTCTGCTATTGAGTCCCTCTAGTGAATTTTTCATTTCCAGTATTGTATTCTTCATTTCCAATTGTTTCTTTTTTATATCTTCCAATTCTTTGCTGATGAACTCACTGTGTCCATCCAGTGTTCTCCCAATATCTGTGAGCATCCTTATGATATTTTATTTGAACTCTTTGTTGAGTAGGTTGCTTGTTTCTGTTTCATTTATTCCTTTTCTGGTGTTTTGTCCTGTTCCCTTGCTTGGAAAATATTTGTTTGTCTCCCCATTATGCCTTTTCTCTGTGCTTATTTCTATGTATTAGGTGAGTTAGCTATGTCTCCTGATCTTGGAGAAGTTGCCTGATGTATGAGATGCCCTATGAGGCCCAGCAGTGTGTGCTTCCCTTTCATCACCAGTCCAGAAGATCCAGCAGTGACCCCTTTGTGGGCTACTTGTGTCCTTCTGCTGTGACAGGGTTGCTCCCACTGCAGGTACCCAGGGAGTCTAGTCTTTCCTTCCCTGGCCATCTGTTTGTAAATCTGGCTTGGGGATCCTCAGCACCATTGGCTACAAAGTCTATCAGCATGCTCCTATGGCAGTTTTCCTCTTAATTGGGTTGGTACCCAATGTAGCTGGTTGCTAGGCTCAGGGACCTACAGTTGTGATAGGCATCAGGGCTACAAGGCTGTTGTCAGTTCTCTTAGGAGTGCAGTTGAGTGGGGCTGGCCCTAGGCAGGGGACACTCGATTGTTTCAGGCTTTGGAAGGTGGGGGCTGATCCTTTTTATGGCTATTTGTGAAGCACAGGTCTTCTGCTGCTGATAAGCCTCACCCCCCCACAGCACCACACACACACCATCAACACATTCCTGGTCCATGCACTCTTCTCAAGCCCCTGCAGCCTACCTCAATGCCACACTGCAGAGGCCCCCACCTCACCACCAATGCCCCCCACAGTTCACCTGGTCCTCACACAGGCCCTGCCCCACAGAGACAGACACCCATGCCTGCCTGTAGAGGATCAAGGCACCCAGTCAATACAGGCTGAAAAGTAGCCTGAGGGCTTGCTGTTAGGTGGGGCCAGTCCCTAGGGCAGTTTGCCTGCCCTGGCTGAACTGGATTAAATCTGTGCTCTAGTGGGTGTGACAGACCCCGGGGCTAACAGGCCAAGGATGAACCTCAATGGAGCCCACTGGGGTCTGTGTCAGCACTCCTGGACCAGTTCCAAACAACAGCCCCTACCAATGTCTCAGTCTCCAGGGAATTCGTTCCTCCCACCAAGATGCCCCCAGAGCCCACCAGGTGAGTCTCATTTCACCAAAAGCCTGTCAGCCTTCTCTCTTCTGATTGTAGTTTGCTGCAATGAGTGAGTTTGTGTGTGGGCCATTTAAGACCCTGGTCTTTTTGGCTTTTGACCAACAGCTTTTCTGGTGGTAGCCTCGCTGCACTTAATAGCCAGCAAAGCCAGACAGTAAGACCCCTGTCTCAGTTGGGCTGAGTTTGAAGGGTGCTTACATCAGTATCGGCCTCCACTCCAGACGTCACTTCTCCAGGGAGGGCTTCATACTTTAGGGTGTCTCCTGCCTGGCCAGCTGAGAAACTCCACTGCTCCCAAACGTGGCTTTTTTTCCTCTCCAGCATGAATTTCTGCCTCTTTTGCCTTAGTCAGGACTGTCCCTTGTTGTGGGGGTTCTTTTTATCCAGTTTTCAATTTTCTCTCCAGGGTAATTTTTCCAAAAGTAGTTGTAACCTGGTTGTGTTCATGGGAGGGGATGAGTTCAGAGTCTGCTTATGCTGTCATCTTGATGACATCCCCTCTTTAAGTGTTTTAAATATATCCTCCCATTGCTTTCTGACTTGCAAAGTTTCTGCTGGGATATCAGGTGATAATTTTATAGGAACTTCCATATACATGATAAGTTGCTTTTTTTATTGCTTTTTTGGAGATTCTTTCTTTGTCTTGACTTTTGACAGTTTGATTATAATGTGTCTCAGGGTGTGTCTCTTTGGATTTATCTTACTTAGAAGTCATTGAGATTCTTGTATATCCATTTCTTTCCTCAAATTTGGATATTTGCTATTCCTCAAATTTGGCCAAATTTCTTCAAATGAGCTCTTTGCTCCTTTTTCTCTCTTTTCTCTTTCTGAGTGTCCCATAATGCATACATTGGTCAACTTGATAGTATCTGGTAAGTCTCTTTGGCTCTGTTTACTTTTCTTCATTCTTTTCTCTTTTTGATCTCAGACTCCATGATTTCAAATGATCTGTCTTTAATTTCACTGACTCTGTCTTCTGCCTGTTCAAGTCTGGTGTTGAACCATTCTATTAAATTTTTCAATTCAGTTATATTTTTTCAGCTCCAGAATTTCTATTTGCTTCATTTTTATAAGTTCTATATCTTTGTTGATATTTTCATTTTGTTCATATATTGTTTTCTTGATTTCATAAGATATCTCTCTGTGCTCTCTTTTAGCTCATTGAGCTATTTAAAACAAATGTTTTAAAAGTCTTTGTCAAGTATTTTTTTAAGGTCAGTTTCTAGAGATTTATTTTATCCCTTTGAATAGGTCATGTTTTCTGCTTCTTTGTATGCCTTGTGATTTTCTGTTCAAAATTGGGCATTTGAGAAAACAGCAACTTCTCCCAGCTTTTGAAGGCTAGTTTCATGCAGGAGGAGATCTTCACTAATCATCCTTGTATAAATGCCCAGGGTCCTCCCAAACGCTTTCTAGAGATGCATCTTCTCTGGGCCTGTGTGTGTACTTTTTTCCCAGTTCATCCATTTACAAAGCTGCTTTTAAGTGTTTTAATTTCCCTAAGAATATCACTTTGATTCTTCTTGGATCCTTAATCATTTTATTGTATTCCTCTTCCCATAATCTCTTGTTTTCAGTCACCTGCATGTCTGCAGTACCTGTGCAGCAATCTTGCATTACAGCACTCATCACTGTTTTCAGCAGCCTTTAACTTGAAACTATAGTACTGTTACCCTCAGATCTCCAAGTCAGAGAAGACAGAAACCAGTTCCTTGGCAGCCCTTAGATAAGCCAAAATATTGCAAGTTTTACTTTTTTTCTTCCATCCTGAGGGAGGAACTTGGAATTAGGTAGCTTTCTCCCAACTGAACAATCCTGCACCAGGAATAGGATAAGGCAAGGGCAAGAAAAATATTAGTCTTCTCCCTCAAACTATGTTATTCAAACTTTTACAATCTCAGTGATGTTTAAACTCACTGAATTCTGAAGATCCTTTCTATTTATTATATTCAGTAGGTGTTGACATAGCATAAATCTACTAAAATATTTATGAACTTCAAATATTGTGGTATGAAAACTTTTGATGACTAAAAATATAATAGATTAATAATATGTATGTAAAATTTCCTGACCTTGAGAATATCAGGAACAATGATTAGCACAATTCACTGCTGAACATAAGCTAGAAGAATGCAAAATGCACTCTGATTATAATTATCTTACTTGGAAAATTTAGAGTGTTATTACTTTTCACGGCACTTACACAAATTAATAAAGCTCGACTCTGCTATTTCTGATAAATTGTCTTCATGTTAGAGTCACCATAGCAGGTAGATTGGGACTGAGTCAGAGCCTTTTCTGACTTGGTCCATGGAAGCTAGGATTTTATTACTGTTATCATATAAAACCTTTCCATCTGATTTAATTTCCACAACTTACTTAAATATATTTTTGGGGTTTTTATTCTATCTTAAAGTATCACACAAAGTAGCAACTGTAGGTGGTTAAAGGAGTTAAAATGGAACAAAGAGGAATAAAGGAAAACACAATGAAATATTTGCCAATAAATAAGCCCTGACACTCAAGAACTTCATGATTATGATTAAGATTGATTTTGATTATGGAGTTTAAAACATGTATAGCCCAACTAACGTTAATACCAGGTTCATGGAATCTCACTAAAACATTATGAAATAACTGATATATGGCAAATGTGATACAGTTAATAAAGCCTTAAAAACACAATTTGTATTATATTCTTTAATGTGAATATTTGAGAAGACCACATGATTAGAATATTTGCTACTGTGATTGTTGATAAAATAGGTTTTCAAAGTGAGATATTGTTTTTAGTTCTCTGGTAATGCGTTAGGCACTACTGTTGTTAAAATGGTACTTTTAATTGAGCATGTACATCCTTCAGTTAAAGTTCTGTAATCTCACCGTTCAAATGTCCTAGTTGTGTGTATACGTCTGCAGATAATATCTAGTGCTTGTAATTAACTAAATATTATATTTGCCAAACTCATAACATAGAAATAAATGAGACATATATGAATTTGACCCCTCACGTTCCCTCAATATATAAAACAAGTTTAGAGATAATGCAAACATTTCTTTGCAAACTATCTCAAAGTTGTTTGAGACAAAAAGTTTGTAGGATTACAGACTTTTATAACAAAGGTGACACTTATTTGTAGCATCTGCATATTCATGTATCTTATTACCTTTATATTACTGTTCTTTTAGTTAGTCACAGTCTGCTGCAAAATATAGAATCTTTAAGGCTCCTTCAGGAACAATATGAGATCTTTAAACATCAGGACAATAAAGTTAAGCAGGACTTCTGGGAACATGAAGAATGTGACAATGTGATCAGAATGCTCTGTCAAAATGAGAATAATGAAGAAAGACTTCTAATGGCTCCCTAAACAGACTTACTGGGTGACATAAAGTTAAAATACCAAACTGAAAATAAAAAATTATTTCTTTCCTTAGTACTACCATAGCATTCACCTTTTTGCAGTTTAGTTTTACATTTCTGTATACTTCACAGGATTTTGAGCTATTTGAGGACAAGTTCTGAATGGTCTTTTTTACTTTTATTTTTTGCCATATCTCGTTGTGCAATGTCTGACAAATAAGGACACTCAATCAGTGTTTATTGAGTGAATAAATAAGTTAATGTTCTGTTAGACATATCTCCATCAGAATAACAGGCATTGGCCAATCAGAAATTAGAATCCATTTATAAATATATGATGAGCAAGAATTGGCAGATTTCAAAATATTCTTTTGAGTATTCTAGGTTACTAATTGAGTTAATGTTCCAAAATCATGTGATAGAAATTTCTGAGATGTGCCTTGGAAGAACTGATGGAGCTGCATCTTGGATGTTAGACCAAAATTAGGAATATCAGAATTTGACTCTTTCCAGAAAGAATCAAGAAGGAATTTAAGTATTAATATATTCAGATTAAACCTGAGTTACATGTGCAAACACTGACTTAGCTATGTCTGAGTTTTTCCCACTTTTTCTTTCCCATATTGTTTGATTTGGCCATTTATGATCACAGCACTGGTGGTGGTAATAATAATGATGATGATGATCATGATATTTTTCGTGATTTACAGACGTAGGATTTACTTTGACAATGTGCAAATCACTATTGCACTTTAATGTAAAATTGCAAGAATAATAATACAGGAATAAATTCCTTGAATCTTATTAAGCAGATAGTTTGTATTTAGTTTTCTAAAAACATGTAGCAATTTAATCATATAAAGCTTATAGAATAGAATATAAACCCCCCAAAAATAATGTGGGGTAGAAAACAAAAGAACAAAAAAGGCTTATACACAATCAGAAGGGTTTAGGGGATCCTTAGGTGATCAAGTAATTTTCTCCAAAACACACATAAGAATTTATTACCTTTGAGAATGTAAAATTGTCCAGGACCTTACCTTTATTTAGTTGTGAGGCTTATAAACCTGATTTTATAAAAAAAATTTTAGGTTAGGGCCAATGTTAATCTAATTTTTGAATCTGATACAGTAAAGCAACATGCTTATTATTGATTTAATATGAGTTGCATTACTGTAGCACGGACTAAAATGCTCATGATGATATAGTCTATTTTTTCTCAAAAAAAAGAATATGTTAGCTTGATTCCTCAGAATTAGACCCCAAAATAAGGATCTATATACAAGTGATTGATTAAGAAAGTATACCAGGGCCGGCCCTGTAGCCGAGTGGTTAAGTTTGCGCACTCTGCTTCAGCGGCCCAGGGTTTCACTGGTTGGGATCCTGGGCTGGGAGTTAGCATTGCTCATCAAACCATGCTGAGGTAGCATCCCACATAGCAAAGCCAGAAGGACATGCAACTAGAATATACAACTAGGCATTGGGGGATTTGGGGGAGAAGAAGAAAGAAGGAAAAAAGAGAACAGGCAACAGGTGTTAGGTCAGGTGCCAATCTACAGAAAAAAAAAAAGAAAGAAAGTATCCCAGAGGAAATGATTCAGGGATGGAGAAAGTAGAACAGGGAAGTGAGGGGAACTACTGACAGTCTCCAGTGCCTCTGAAGAAATTTGGAGTGTAAGCTAAACCTCAGAATTATCACACCCAGAAGCAAGGTATCTGTGGCACCTGTCATTGCATCTGTCAATCACTAGTTAAGCCTCACACCTGTAGGGGTACAAAGACCCAGGCAATTTTGTTCTCCATGCATGCAAACAAAAAGGGTTCCAGTGACCCTTGGGCGGTCTTCCAAGGAGAACAAATTGCAGGTGCTGGCCGTTGGAAGTAAAACCACATAGAAGCTTTGGGGGTGCACAAAGTAATTAAAAGGAACCCAAGTGTATCTGGGCAGAGCACCAGAATGGTTGGCCATGTAGACATGTATGGGAAGCTTAATTATGATTCTAAAGTTGTTTGTGAAATGGAACTAGTACAGAATAGTTTACTTACAGACTGATCATTTCGTGTTACCAGAGTATGAGCCTGGTACATCAGTGTTCACAGGAAGGATGATTTTTCCCATAAGGAAAGAACACTAAAAAGCTAGTTGTCAAGGTTTTCCCACTCCTGAAAAAGTGTGCATAAATAATGGAAAAGTTGTTCTTTGTCTTTTTTTTTTCTTTAAAGATTGGCACCTGAGCTAGCATCTGTTGCCTATCTTCATCTTTTTTTTTCTTTTCTTTCTCCCCGAAGCCCCCCAGTACATAGTTGTACATTCTAGCTGTAGGTCCTTTTGGCTGTGGCATATGGGACACCACCTCAGCATGGCCTGATGAGTGGTGCCATGTCCTCACCCAGGATCTGAACCGGCGAAACCCTGGGACACTGAAGCAGAGTATGTGAATTTACCACTTGGCCATGGGTCTGGCCCCTGCCTTTGTTTTGTATATACTTTTTCTTTCTTCTTCTTCTTCTTTTTTTTTTTTTTACAAAAATCAATCCCCTTCAGATTATCTTGTTCTTCTTTTGGAAATGTCCATAATTTTAATCAGAATACAGTCAAGATTATCAGGCCAGCAACTTCTTCTATAGTTTTAACATATTACAGCATTTCTTTTATTTTTAAAATGTAACTTTCAGAGGGCAAATTTAGTTCCAAGTTATTGGTAGGGGTCTACTGTAGTGTTCAATTACTAACAACGTATATACACTAACACTACATAAATGCAGCAAAAATAATTTAGTTATTTTACTTTGATTAGAGCAAAATAAAATTAACATACAACGCACATAGATGGTAAGAGAATTTAAGCCCATTTTGCCATAACATACCTCATGTTAAATTAACGTACACATCTAGTTTCAATTTTCACATCTTAATAAGATGGTCCTAGCCAGGCCGGCGTTAACTTTCGTCCCACTGTAAACAACCACAGCACTGGACAAAATATATGACAAAAATTTTTTCAGGCATCAGACAAAACTGTGACCTATAAAGAAGAGAAAGAAATGAGATGAGCCCACAGCAGTGCTTGCTCACTCTCCGAGGCGTGCTTTGGCCATGGTACAGGAAGGCGGACTCCAAGCAGACAGCCAAGGTCTCTTTGAGTCCAGAGGGTTAGGGGCAGAGTCAGTGGAGGAGGAGGTGAATGGGATTTGAGTGACAGAATAATAAAGTGGAAGGAACCCTGCAAATAAGGAAGTCCAGAAATCTGCATGAGGGACCCCTAAAGTTTGTGGCATAATACTAAGTCCCTCATGCATATAGTGAAACATCACGTGACATGCAAACAATAGTCCAGGAACTATAATAATTCTATGAGTTCACATGGCCTGAGAGAAGTTTGTGTTTTGGTCAGCAAGGTTAAGATTCCTTGTTAAACTCCCAGGGCATTCAGCAGACTTCCCAGAATGGTAGCAGTAGGGTGAAACTTATCCTCCCAAAACTGAACTGAAGAGCAATGCTTGAACTTCTTTAGTCAGTTTACTCTGACTTTCTTAAGTCAAACTCCACAATGTAAATTCCATGTTACAATTATTTGCAATTTATAATAGGTTTTTGGTAATCATATCTTTTTTAGTATCTCAAATTTTTATACTTAATGTTATCGTACTGTCTAGCCAGATTTCTTTCTCTGAACTATGCTAAGGTAATCCTATTTTCATTTTGCCTCTCCACAGACTTTTTAAGTTAAAAATACCCTGTATCTTTGCCCCTGTTTTAATTTACTTCTCATTTTTGACACCTAAGTAAAGTAGTTTTGTTTTCCTTAATGAAGTCACATTAATTTATAATAATAAATTATATATTGTTATTATGAATACATATTGTAATAAAACTCAATGAATCGGATTATTTTTAGAATAATCTTGATCAAAATACTGCCTTTCCATTGTATTTCATAAGGGACATGAACCTCAGCATGATATATGAATTCTTGCCTTAGTACTAAAAATTGCTGGTATAATCATTACACACACAGTGTTTTTCCTTGTCTTATTACCTGAGAAACAATATAATTATGGAAAATATTGTTTTCCTGTGCATAACATTTCCCAAGTGAGAGATAAATGTCTAGATTTCTACCATGCTATGATTATGCTTCATCTGAAATATATTGAGTATTATGTGCACAGAATTGAGTATGTATTAATATCCATGCTATCCACCTTTCTCTAAACTTAAGTGCACAATGGATATAGCTCTCTACTTCAAAATAGAAAAAAATGAAAATAAATTACTCATGATTTCACCATCTTAATAATTGTTTTAAAAATATTTTCTACCAAAATATATAAGATGTACCCAAAAAGAGCACAAAATATAAATGCACACTTTAATGAACTGTCACTTCAAGAAACCAGAATCTAGCCCAGTAAATTGTGTATGATAGCACTCAAGAAATCATCGTCCAAGATACTATGCATTTGTACTCACTGAAAGTACCTACTAGTATAATTTACACACTTCTATTCTACAAGTTTTGAACTTTATATAAATGAGACCATATACCGTACTGCAGACATGTATTCTTTTGTTTCTGGCTTCTTTTACTCAGTAGTATATTTCTTGAGAATCAGGCACACTGTATGTGTAGCTGGAGTTCATTCATTTCCATTGCTGTATAGTATTCAATTATATGATTTTACCACAATTTACTCAACTTATGTATAGTTGATAGATATTTGGATTATTTTTCATTTCAGCTGATAGAAAAAATGCTCATAGGAACATCTTACTGACATCAGTTAGGGAACTTATTTATGCGTTTTTCTTGCCTATAAAGCTAAGAAAAGGATTGCTGGATCATTTGCTGTGCATATATTCTAATTTAGGACATAATTGCAGAGAATCTATACTGATTTACACTTCTACGAGTATTATATGAGTACTTCTAATTAATGAACAGCCTTGCTATTTAATTTATCCATTTTGATGATGTAGTATGATATCTCCTTGTAGTTTTAATTGACATGATTACTAAAGAGATACTTTTAAGTTCTTAATATTAATTAATCAATATTTTCCTATATTGATAGTGCTTTTTATTCCTAAGCTAAGAAAAACTCTTCTAACTTAAGATCGTGAGAAAGATTTACTGTATTGTTTTCTAGAAATTTTACTATTTTGCATTTCAAAATTAGATCTTCAATCTACCGCACTTGATTCTTAGCAGTCTGTGAAGTTGGGTTTATTTCAGTTCTTTTCATAAAGGTAGTCTATTGATACCACACTTTTTTATAAAAGGCAGCCTTTGCAACACTGCTCAGTACAGCTACCTTTGTCACAAATTAAGTGTTCAAATATGTGTGTGTCTGTTGTGGGAATTGCTGCTCAGTCTCATTGTTTTGTATTATTTTAATCCTTGCACCAATTCCATAGTGTCTAGAATTTATCATAAAGTCTTAGTATGTAGAAAGCAAACCCTCCCTAGTTTATTTCACTCTTAATAGAATTGGGGTGCACAGAATAATGGTCTCCACCAAATATGGCCACATCCTAATTCCCAGAACCTATAAATGTTATTTTACATGGCAAAAAGGGACTTTCAGATGCAATTAAGTTAACGATCTAAAAAAAGAGATTAGGGGCTGGCCCCTTGGCCTGGTGGTTAAGATTGGTGTGCTCCACTTCAGTGGCCCAGGTTCAGTTCCCAGGTATGGTCCTACACCACTCATCAGTAGCCATTCTGTGGCAGCAACCCACACACAAAATAGAGGAAGATTGGCACAGACATTAGCTCAGGGCAAATCATCCTCAGCAAAAAAAAAAAAAAAAAAGAGAGAGAATATCATGGATTATATAGATTGGTCCAGTGTAATCACAAGGAAGATAGGAAGATAAGAGGAAGATAGGGAAATCAGTTTGGAGAAGAAAATGTGATGATGAAAGAAGATATTGGAGTAATGTGGAACGATGAGTCAAGGAGTGTGGAAAGCCTCTAGAAGCTGGAAAAAAGCAAGGAAATAAATTTTCTCTTGGAGCTTCCAGAAGCAATGGAACTCTAGTGACACCCTGATTTTAGGACTTCTTGCTTCT
This sequence comes from Equus asinus, assembly GCF_041296235.1. Taxonomy (NCBI): domain Eukaryota; kingdom Metazoa; phylum Chordata; class Mammalia; order Perissodactyla; family Equidae; genus Equus; species Equus asinus. The sequence continues at coordinate 33,911,636 of NC_091801.1, read as the reverse complement.
AGAACTTTAAGTTAATAAATTTATGTTGTTTTAATCCATCATATGTGTTAATTTGTCAAGTGACAATAGAGAACTAATACAAATGTCTTTACTTCTCTTGGACCATTTTTATATCTATATAAATTTGAAATTATATTTTCTGTTGGAATTTTGATGAGAATTGCATTGGCTCTGTGGAACCAATTGGAAATAATTAGCATAATAAATTTTCCAATCCATAAACATGGTATAACAAACAATTTATTTAGGATTTTCTTAATTTCTCTCAAAATTGATTATAGCTTATTATTTTCATATTGCTAATAACCACTTCTACCAGTTTCTTTCATTTTAAAATGTCTTTATTTCATCTTCATTGTTGAGGAATATTTTCTTGTTTTAAATTCTAGTTAATTCTATTTTCCCCTTAGTACTTTGAGATTTAGTTTTGTTCTCTTCTGGCTTATATTATTATTTTTGCTAATTCAGCAAATAGTCTAATTTTCTCTTTTGAATATAACTTTCTTTCCTCTTGCCTTTCTTAACAATTTCTCTCTATTTTTTTTTAGCAATTTAACTATGATGTGCCTACGTGTGGTTTTCCTTGAATGTATTTTCCTTGCTTCATATGTCTTTTTAAATTTGTTGGATGTGTATAGTTTTGGAAGATTTTACTCCTTTATATCTTCAATTGTTATTTTTTTGGTCCCATTCTATCTCCCACTTGTAAGACTCCAATTGTGTATATCTGAGAGCTTCTTCTGCCCTCTCTCTTATGTGCACTTCCATATTTTCTTTTTCTCTTGAAACAGTTGTTTCTATAGTTGTTTTTTAACTCCTCTATTTCTTTCCAGTGCTCTTCTATAAAAGAGTATGCCCACCTAAATTAAAGAAGATTTATACTATGGATGTTTCACATCGGATTTCTTCTCAAATCTCCCAAGTCCTGTAACTCAGAGTATTCTTCAACTAGGATTAACTAATATTTTAAAATTTATTAAAAATAATTTTCTATCTTCTTCAACATTTTTCCAGAATAATAAAATAATACAAGCTTATGATTATAAGTCAAATATTAAACAAATTGTTATAAAGAGTGGAAATGCAATCCTAAAAGCATAATATTCAAGACTGATTGAAAAGCAGTAGCATTTAGAAGTCTGTAAAAGCAGAAGCAGCACTTACAGTTGCCAAATCAATAAATATTTCTTGAATGGATATCGTTGTCTAACTCTGAAGACATTGCAGAATGCTTTAACAACGATCCTATGAGGAATTATTGAAAAATTATGGGAAGAGTTGGATACATGTGCAGTTTTAAGGCTCACCAAATAATACCTTAGCTTGAAACACAGCTTTGGCAAATGATGTAACATTACAGTGAGTTGTTGTAATCCTGGAGGTCAGGATTTGAAAAAAAAAAAAAAACATATAATACTATTTCAAGTTTATCAGGTATTTAAAAAATTTGCTATTACTTCCTATAGCAATAAATAAAAGAAAGTCCTTTATTAATAGACTCTGAAATCTCCAACAAACTAAAGTAATAAGCAAGTAGACTCAAATAGAAAATTTGATTGTTGTTTAATTAAACAAAGGAAATGATTAAGGTGAGCCAATTTTTATATGAAGGAAAAGTGAAAATGTTTTCTTTTTGGAGGGGAAATTATCTTCTTATAACTTATAAAAAGGTAGCTTACTTTATTCTGTAGCACAAAATGTGCCCCTTTGCCACTGCACATTTTCTGTGGAGTATTCATATCTTCAAATACTTTTATAAGGGACAATGTTAGAACTTTTCTTTTTTGGTTGAGGAAAATTGGCTCTGAGCCAACATCTGTTGCCAATATTCCTCTTTTTGCTCTAGGAAGATTGTCACTGAGCTAACATCTATGCCTATCTTCCTATACTTTATGTGGGATGCTGCAACAGTGTAGCTTGATGAGCAGCAGTGCTAGGTCCACACCCGTGATCTGAACTTGTGAACCCTGGTCCACGGAAGTTGAGCATGCAGATTTAACCACTACTCAACTGGGCCAGCCCCATGTTAGAAATTTTAAGTGTAATTGAAACTAGTAAAGCTTGAAGGCTCTCAGCTGTTGTTAATTGATAGAAGTGTCTCTGGAAATTAAATTACACAAAATCATGTGTAGACACTGGAGATAATCCAATTGTCCCTGTAAAAAGTATACACTGACTTTTATTAGAGATTTTCAACAGAATTTTCTTCTATAAAATGTGCCTTAGTTCTATACATAATTACCATACTATTCATATTACGTGCAGGCTTTGGGTAGCAAAGGATGGGAATCTACAGGGTACCATAAAGAAATCATCTTTGACAAATTTTTCTTTTTGAAGTAACATTTTATAAATTAGAAAAGCTTTACTTTTTCTTTTTTAATATGTGTCTTTCTTGTTGGAATTTTCATCTCCAGAGAATGTGTGATGTATATATGGTCCAGGTTATATGATGGCTCACATTCAGGCAAAGGTAGAGTGTTTAGTCAATATTAACAACAAAGGAAAATGTATTTTCCTGAAATTGTGAAAAACAGATGTGTGAGACAACCTCATAGGAAGCCTAAGGTGATCCTTCCTTATGACAACAGCAGTCGTATTTTTCTTCTGATATTCCAGAGAGAGGCCAACTTGCTCATGTAGCACCATGTGGTAGAGCCATTTGACCTTCCCCAGCAGGGAACAGAGTTCTTCCAGCAAAACATGTACAACTCTCTCAGGGAGCCAGATCAAGGCCAAAGTGCCATGTGAATACTAATTCTCTCCTGATGGACTTCCCAGAAGAAACATGACTAAAAACTACTTCAGAAAGCGCTTTATTATTTATTTTTTTCTGATGATTATTTAGTTGCTTAGGCCATGGTTGCCATACTTGGGTCCCCCATATCTTTCAAATTTCATGGCATGCAATTAGAATGTTGTTCAATGAGTAGTCAATGTTATCCTCAGCCTTTTCTTATTTTAATGCTGAGGAAAAATGCCCTAATGATAATATATAGTAAAATTTTACCCAGTTTTAAAATAGATGCAATCCAAATCTTAATATGCTTAATATTCCTACACTCTTTCTATGACAAAATCTGAAAGTTTGTAACATAAAGTACATCTTAAGGAATACAATCTTGAGCAAAACCAGATCAAGGCATATATGTAGTATACTTGGAAATTTAATTACTATTAGATGAGTGCTTCTGATATATTATACATACCATCTCATTAATATATATAAATAAATATGATCCATATTGAAAACCTGTTATAATGTATCAAAAATTGGTTCTTGGCTGAATTCAGGATTTTCACAAGTATGATTGTGATATGGTTGAGAGACACAGATAAAGGATATATGTTAGTTTACTGCAGGAAAATAGTAATATATTGCATGTGACCTCTCAGAGCAGAGATATAACAGGATTCCCAGCAAAAGAGAAAAGTTTCTAAGGCCCCCAAGGCCTATCTAAAATGGTGAGAGGCTCATTACTATCTGCTGCCTGTGAAGATCATATGAGTTCTTTTCAAATTCTCTGTTCTGTGTTTTGCAGGAGTATTTTTGTGCTCCTGTCCATTACAACACTTCTAGAGAAACTTGCTAGCCCCTAGTCTGCTGCTAGGGGAGCCCAATATCTTCTAAGTGTGCACTGTCCCAATCACATGATCCACCCTGCAGGCCCAGGCCCATCTAAGTCTAGTCCTGACTAAACAATAATTGTTATGTTGCTCACAATCGTGGTGCCAAAAGGCATCAGAGAAAGGAAAGGATGAGGAAGCTACAGGGAAGTGACCCTCAGTGCCATGTTTCCACAACTGGAGCCAAGCTTTTATTTTTTCAAGTAACAGAGAAACTCACCGTAGTCTCTTTGGATCATTTATCTAACATCTTCATTGGAAAGTGAATGAAGATTCATGAATTGTCTAATTTATTTTCCCCATGCTCCACTTTATAAAATATTTGAAAGATATATATAAGATTCAATAGAATTTGATTGGAACAAAAGAGTGGGCCATCTATGAAATGCTAAACTACTGCTGTATTTTTAGATGCTATAAAACTAGTTCTCCAAATGGTTTCTTTTAACACCCTTTTATAAAGCACTCTAGATTTCAATGTTTTTATAGGAAGAAAAAGGGTCATAGGAATTAGAAATATATAAAAAAACATAGGGTTTATTGCAGGAGAACACAAAGGGTTTGCTCTTTTTAAATACCTACTGAATATCCCTTATGTACTATATACAAAAAGTACAATATCCTCCCCCTAAAAGCTTGTACATTGTCAGTCATTTCTCCCCAACTTCCTTCAAAAGTTTATTTAGCCTAATGATGAAGAATCCTGTAAGTACAATAAACAAAACTACTGTTGTTCACACTATCCATTCATTCTTAGGTAAACAGTTGGATCTATACTTCAAAGGTCTGGCAGAATATAATGGATGTGTAGATACTTTAAATGTCAGTCCTCTTGATGACTTCATGCTTTCAGTTATTCTTATTTTATTTTGCTTATTATTATTTAATTTAAGTTAATTATTTTATTAAGAAGTGGTATTTAGGCAGAGAGCTATATGAGTCTCTTCCTCAAATTGAACCATATTCCCTAACAATTTTACAAAGCACTTAGACATAAGTCCACATTTTAGGAGAAGATAATATCCCTAGCAAAAGCTGTAAGTTGGGAAAATGAAAATATCACAGTGGAACAATATGATAAGAAGGTGTGAAAGAAAGTTTTAAAAACATCATTATGGGGCCAGCCCCGTGGACTAGTGGCTATGGTCAGCACACTCTGCTTGGTTCCTGGGCACAGACCTAGCCCACTCCTCAGGCCATGCTGTGGCCGCGACCTACATACAAAATAGAGGACAATTGGCACAGATGTTAGCTCAGGGTGAATCTTCCTCAGGCAAAAAAAGAAAGATTAGCAACAGATTTATTTGTTCCCTCTTTGATGTACAGAAATTTCTGGAGTATTATTCCAATTAGATTTTGATCTTTACTTTTGTTTCAGATATGTTCCAAATGTCTGAAAAAAGAGATGAGTTAGGAAAGAGAAAACTGTCCCTGAAAGCATTTCATATAAGAATACTGGGGTGTATTTAAATTGAGATTCAAGAAAATCTATACAATGTTGCAAAAATAAACTTCATTTTTGGCTTCATTAAACTATAAGATGACACAGAAAAGTGCACAAAACAGAAATGTCCAGCTCAATGAATTATCGGAAGTGAATAATTTCCACCTGTGAAGCTGGGTGGAACATTGTTCACTCCCTGAAATCTCAACTCATGTTCCCTCCCAATCATCAACCCCTCACTTCTCACAGAAAACACCTTCCTTCCTGACTTCCAGTAGCTTAGGCTGATTGTGCTTATTTTGAAAGTTAGGTGAATGGAATGTGTATGTTTTTGTGTCTGCCTTCTCTCCCTCAGTATCATGTTTGTGAGTGCTTCTATTTAGGTGCATATAAGGGCAGTGTTTCCATCTTCATAGTGACAGGATATTCCAATTTATGTAAGTACCACAATGTACATAGGAATTCTACGCTTAGTTGGCACTCGGTTTGTCTCTTGAATTTGGGCTTATACAAATAATGCAACGATAATTACTGTGCATATTTATGTATTTTTGTTGAGTGTATTTATTGAATGGTAACTGTTGGTTTTTCTTAAGTTATTCTCTCACAGGCAAAGTGCTTTTACTCTTTTTACTTTTACTCATTCTTATGGGTTCAGAGTGGTAAATCATTATGGTTTTGATTTGCATTTCTCCAATGTATAATAACATTGAACACCTTTTTGCACATTAAATGGCCATTTTTATGTGTTATTTTTGACGTGCCTAATCAAGATTTTTGCCACTTTTAAAGTGAGTTCCTTTTTCCTTATTTATTTTTAGAATTTCTTGTAAAGGAATCATATTCTAAGTATGAGACCTTTGTTGTCTATTTTTATCATAAATATCTTCTTCTAGCCTAGATGGACCACAGATATACTGTCTCCTACAGTGGAAGAAATTTATTTGCATATCATTCTGAGTGGAATTAAAACTGACTAAATACTCTCCAAAAAATGGTAGTTATAGAATTTTGCTATCAGTCTGACAAACTTGAATATGATTATGAATCTCCAGTATGATACATCACATCATATACTAGAATATATGTGAACTAGCTTATATGAACTTTGCAATTACAAACTAAGTACTGTAAGTATATAAGTAGAAGACATAAAATCTAAGAAGCTGAGTTAGGGTGAATGAGATATTATGAAATGGGAGTAAAGACCCTGTTTCCAAGGAAAAAGCAAGTATTGGCTCCTAATGATTGGATCTATAACTCACCACAACCAAAGTCACGTCAAGGTATGTTAAAAATATTTTAAATTATATATCCAGAGATGCTCTGTATAAGCCCAGAGTTTTCTCTGTCTCCTGGCAACCATATCTCACTCTGGCAAAATATATGTTTTAAACTGACAGAAGGCTAGAGCTAGTATACAGTCAAAGTGCTACCACATGTATCCGTTCATGTAATTATAGACATTGAAAGAGAGATGGAGGGGAGGTGGCATTATAAACTGTATAATACGGTAGGAAGTACTGAGAACTCCAATACACAAAGGTACAAACATCTTCCTTATTATAATGGTACAACCATGTTCCTTATTATTGCCAAAGTTTTTCTCTAAAATTATTCAAAAAGACACACAAAAGAGTCATTTATGTTATCCTGGTAACTGATGGAAACCAGCTTTATTCTTGCATCAGTTTTCCTATACACAGGTGGAATATATTTAGTCTGTATTGGAAACAGAATATTGATAATGGTATACTAGTGCTTTAAAGCAATTTGAAGTAGCATGAGAAATTTAAATAACAGAAATAATATAGTATCAATAATGACATATTTCAGGAAACAAAAGCTACACAAAATGTAAACTTAGAAATCAATAAACAATAAAAAAACAAAACAACTTTAATATTTAAATATTGCAGACATCTTTACTATAAACTTTCTAATATTCTGTCTCAGAAATATGACTGTTAAAATTTCCATTTAGACTTAACAAAATATTTGTTTTTCTTTAAGACTGAATATATTTTCAAAAGTAAACAAACACTTAATTTACTAAGGAGTTGGTGGGAGTGGTAGTAGAAGTAACAGGAATGCTGGTTGCATGAGTGATAGCTGCAGTAGCAGCAGCCATCATTTATTGAAGAACTCTGGCTAGTTCCTGTGCTGTTGAGCAGACACAGGTACACATAGTGAAGCCTTAATTTAATGCACAGGTTATTGAACTCCAGAGCAAGCAATGTTAGCCTCTATGTGAAGTGTGTCTTACTGTTGTCTCTAATTCTACCATTGAAAGCATATTTAATTCTAGACTTTCCAATGAAAAAGAAAGTAAAACAACACAGATAAATAGAAACCTGGCCTATCTCCAGTGTACTTTCTGTCACCCAAGCAAAAGTTTAAATTACTAGTGCTTCGGTAACATATTTTACTTGACACAATAATTTGGAGTAGGGAATCAAGATTGATGATAAATTTCTTAAATATTATTATAACTCAAAATTTTTGTTAAAATTATTTTCCCATTAAGTTTACCCATCAACTGTGTATGAAATACATATATAGAGAAAATAGTAAAAGAATTGTATATGAGTTCTCATATATTGTACATGAGAACTTATGCAAGAGAAAATATCATCAGTAATGAGCAAACGATTTTGTTATTAGAATAAAATATGGACTAGATACAATAATCAAAGTTTTACTAACTAAATAAGAAGTGTATTTTATAGACTGTCATATAAATCAGAGAAAATTGAAATTTTTATCTTCTAGGAATTGTGTAGTATAAATGTTTTACTGAAAGGAAGATATTTTTCAGGATTGGATTGGATTGGAGAAAATGTATTTTGGAACTCTGGAATTAATTTTAAAAAAAGAACAATTTAGAGTTTGAAAATTGCAAAAACAATAGTAGGGATGAACTCCTAAAAAGTCAGTTATTCTAATTGTGAAAATGGTTAAATGAGGTATCTGTGGCAGAGAGGTTTGCAGTTCCATCCTAGAAATAAAGGCCTCTGTCATCTTTAAGCTCTTTAGTCCTTTTAGTTCTTTTAACCAACTTATGCTGATCAGGTAAATCGAACAAACATCATAAATAAAAGAAAGAGGAGGAGGGAACTGGGAGGGCTCTTCCATTTGTTGACATATTTCTGATTGTTTCACCTCCATCAAGACAGTTATTTTAGAAGAATGTAGATAAATACAGTTAGCTCATTTACCCCTAAGAGACAGAGAGAGGAGCAGGGCTATATTTACTGTTAGCTCTACTACTTTTGCTAAAGAAAACAGATTTACTAAATTAAATCCTATTACTTGGGTCATATATTTTCACATGTACAAAATAACCTAGCTTTCACAGCATATTTTAAACAACAAATTCAAATATCTAAAAAAATCATAAATGTGTTTTTGTCCCTTTTTTTCTAAAATAAAAATATTTTATAAAAGTATAATACTTTTATGTTTCCATACAAAGACTGACCAGCAGCCTAAGGTTGACAACAACCACCAAGCTGAGATAATCATAAAAAGAATTTTAAGAAATCCCTTGCACAGCATGTGAACCTCTCCTCTATCTGATCACTGAGCTTCTTCAAAGTTGGCTTCATAGAGGTAGCTTTAGAAACACCATCACATTCTGTACTGTATTTTTAGAAGATCCACATGGAAATCAATGGACTGAAATAATTTGCCTATATCCAAATCATCTTGGCCTTGGATATGTGGGCTGACCATCTTGAACCTTCTCATCATATCAGAATTACTGCATTTATGCTACTGTGATGTTGCTGTCACTTTGCAAGTTTGAGCTGGAAAGGGCAATCTTGCACAGGATCTTTCCGCCCCTGTGCCTAAATTTTGAGTAGCTTCTACAGTATCAATAGTGGTTTCTGACTCTTAAAAACATGCTGAAGAACATGAACTGCCATATAATTAAAAGTTATTTTCTTAAAATAAACATGGACAAAAAAAAACAAATGTAAAATTTGCATCATGTTAAAGACACAATGGAGGGATACTTAACAGACATTTGCACTTGTGGCCAACTTCATCTGGCTATACTCCCAGAGCCCCCAGAGGTTCTCTTAGACTTGAGGATGGCTTTAGCATGGCTACAAAGGAAGTGTCTGAGAATCTATGTTTAGTTGATTTTCACCTTGTTTCCTCTGATTTCTACTTCCTTGATCAGTATCTTTTATCATGTGCACCACTTCTAACACATGACCATGTTTCTCACGGCAGAAAAAAGAGACATGATAAAACTAATTCACAGTTGTTTCAATAATAATTTATTTGTGTGAAAGCATAATATAAAAGAATAAATAATGAAATGCCACATTATTTCCAACATATTTTCTTCCTTGTAAGAGAGTGTCCTGGTGTAATTTCGGCAGCTTGTAGCATTCCAAGGATTGTTCCAATCACAAGTACAATAGATCTCAGTTCTTTAGAGTATAAAAAATATATGTGATATATTTCTATAATGACTCCATAGTAATAAAAAAATGTGTGAACTTCCATTGGATAATAATAGCCATATTACTTTTGGGGGTTATCAGTCATATTATTTATGTAATACTTCACAAAATTATTAGTGCCTATTTATTATTAAATTTTAAATATAAGGAAATTAAAGCACAAAGAAGTTAAGTGTCTTCTCGAAGCTCATCAGTCTTGGTTTGTATGTCACAGAGCAAGTATTTGAATCTAATTGTGTCTGATTTTGGAGCCTTGTTTTAACCACAATGCAATCATCACTACAGGAACTTAGAATAATAGACAAAGATTTAAGGATAGCTGTGGGAGTATTAAGCTGAAAAGAATTACAAATTTGATCTTCATAATAATAAGTAATATCTTTAATTTTAACAAAGGCGAATATGTAGAAGTAGAAGATTAGTTTAACCAGCCTACCATTGGAGGTTTTAATCCTGTCAAGGGCAATTAATTTCCTTATCTTGTTGAGATAAATATAAATAGAACAGTTTACTATATACTTTTGGAAACATTTGAAATCCGTAATTCTGTCTTCCCTGCAAACATTTAAGATCTTGTAACTTCAATGTAAGGCAAGCAGTTTGCTCTGAAACCCTTGGTCAAATTTGGAAATGAGCTGAATCTTGGCAGCTGAAAGCTTACTTTATCCTCAAGGCTAAACGCCACTCTGGAAAAGCCAAATTTATTTGTTTTTATTTTTGCACATTCACTCTAAGGTGAATTTTATACCTTCTAAAGATAACCTGTTTGAAAAGAAATGTAGCTTAGTTAAAGAAGGGGAAAATTGCTCTAACAGGTTTATTTTCCTTTAGTTTTCCCATCTACTCCCTCTGCTTATTCTTACTCTCAGTAAAGCTATTTATTTGAAAGATGAAATAGCTGTCTTTCTGGAACTGTAGATAGCGCAATATAAATATTTTATCAGCACAATGTGTGTGTATCTGTGCACGATTAATTGAAGGCTTCACCTCTAAACAAAATGATGTAGGAGATTTGGTAAATACTATTTAATCAAGGAGGATAAACAATGTATGTATTTTAGCCCTCATCCCTATGTGTCTGTTTATACGTATACTTCATACTCTGATCTTGTCAGCTCTTCTCCTTAAACCCGTTTACATTGTATCTTCTTCTATCTACAAATTCACAGTGTGTGTGATGGAGATAAGTGACTTCAGGGGGCTAGTGCCTCTGCCATAAATCCTAAGGGGAAGCTCCACCTTCAGGAAAGAAAAAATACCTGAAGACCTGAAGAAACAAGAGTTTGACCTATATATACAAGCTACTGAAATTTTATGTATTTCTCTGTCCTAGCCTGATTAAATTGCCTTAACTGTTAATATTATTTTAATTTGTGTATATTTTGAAAGATTTTACATGAATTATTATTGTCATTTAGCATTTGAACTGTACAAATTTTCAGTATGCTATATGGAAGGACTTTGTTCTTTCTTTCAACACAGCTCATCAAATAAAATTACCAATAATCAAGAAAGAGGTTGATTCTTCTATTGGTTATATAATCAGTTTTTAATGTATCAAAATTATGTATTAGATATAAAAAATTAGATATAAAAAACTTTTCTCTATCTTTATGTTTATCTTTTCAATAAATGAAGAGTTTCTGAAATCTAACCAAATAGACAAATGTCTAAATATTTCTTCCCATAAAAATCACTCTTTCTGTCTATATTTATCCCAACCTGATCAATCAAAAGACTAAATTATTTTTTTGAGGAAGATAAGCCCTGAGCTAACTGCTGCCAATCCTCCTCTTTTCACTGAGGAAGACTGGCCGCGAGCTAACATCCGTGCCCATCTTCCTCTGCTTTATATGTGGGATGCCTACCACAACATGGCTTGCCAAGTGGTGCCATGTCCACACCCGGATCCAAACTGACGAACCCCAGCATGCTGAAGCAGAATGTGTGCACTTTGCTGTGCCACTGGGCCTGCCCTTAAAATATTTTTTATAAATTAATCAAGCAATGCTTTTCAATACCTACCATTTACAAGATACTGTGGTAGGCATTGTAAGGGATGCTGAGTTTGATATATGGTGTCCATTCTTCAGATAGTCTTGTAGTCTAGTGAGGAAAATTAAGGAAAAGTGCATGAGAAGAAACTAATGTTCAACTCATAAACTATAAGTGAAAAATTCATTGTGTGGAAAGTTAAAATATCTTCTTTCAAAACATGCCTTATTTCTATTACGTACCTACAGTTTTACTGCCAACCATACTTTATTGTCTCATTTTTGTACATTTATAGCTGTCATTTCCACTTCCATTCTATTCACATCTAATCCATCCAACATTAGTATGCAGAATAATTTTCCAATAAGGACAATTTTATCGTAGAACTCTGGAGTTGAAAGTTGTCTTAACAATCTCATTTAGAAACTGCTTCTTGACATTTCACTGCAACACCTAAAACAGAAATTATCATATGGTGGAACCAATTATTTTCATTTGCTGAATTGGGTAGCTGAGGCTCTTTTCTCCTGCACAACATTTTTCTGTGATTTCCCATTGTTTAGATGATTTTCTCAAGATTATGAGGCTAAACTTTAAGGCCCTTATTACTATCTGTATTCAATTTACATATCATTCTTATCTGATATGACTCCACAAAACCAGCATGCCATTTCAATCAAACCATTGTCTTCTTTATCCCTGGAAGATGCTAGTTTTCTTTTCACAGTCTTTGACTTTCTCCACACTATGCTAAATCTATTAAAATCTCACCTGTCCTTAGGCAGAAAAAAAAAGGGATGCTTGTGGTATATATACATATATACACATTGGAATACTATTCGCCCATGAGAAGAAAGAAAATCCTGTCATTAGCAACAGCAGGAATGGACCTTGACGACATTATGCTAAGTGATATGTCAGGCAGAGAAAGACAAATGCTACATAATATTATCTATATGTGGAATCTAAAAACGTCAAACATATGGAAACACACGGTAGAATGGTGGTTATTGGAGACTGGGTGGTGAAGGAATTGGGGAGATGTTGCTCAAATGGTACAAACTTAGAAGATGAATAAGCTCTGGGGAGCTAATGCACAACATTGTGATTATAGCTAATAATACTGTATTATATACTTGAAAGTTGCAAAGAAAGTAAATCTCAAGTGTTCTAACCAGAAAAAAGAGATAGTAATTATGTACCATGATGGAGGTGTTAGCTAATATCATGGTGGTAATCATATTGCAGTATATGTGTATCAGATCAACATGTTATACCCTTAAACTTACACAATGTTATATGTCAATTATATTTCAATAAATAAAGGGGGATGCTTGTAAAGGATTATTGAATGAATGAAAATTTTCAAATCATCTCTGTGAAGCCTAGAGGATACTGACTAATATACACTAATTAGGTAGAGATATTATGTCCCCTTTTATTCATCAATTGATTTGTTCTAATTATTATTAACTAAAGCTTTATTATTTGCAAAACTCTCAGGATATAGCAACAAATAAAATAGGTATGACCCTTGTCTTCACAGACTTTGTTATTCCTTCATAGTTTTTATAATAATTTTATTCCTTTAAAAATAGCTCATTGTTTTAATTTACTCCTCTCTAATTCCAGTAAAATAACGATTTTTAAAATTAATTAATTGATTTTATTTTTGTAAACAAAGAGAGATTGATGTTTTACTTTGTAATTTATTACTTCTCTTTTTTTCCAGCTTCATTGAGATATATGTGACATGTAATATTGTGTTGGTTTAAAGTGTACAGTGTGTTCATTTGATACACATATAGCGTATCAAATGTGTATATGATAGCACATTATATACGTATATATGTTATAAAATATATATAAATATAATATATGTCTATTTATTATATATGTGTGTGTGTTTTTCACATCTTCTTTATCCATTCATCTATTGACAGACACTTGGGTTTTTTCTGTGTGTTGACTATTATGAATAATGCTGCAATGAACATGGGAGTGCAGATATCTCTTCAAGATTCTGCTTTCATTTCCTTTGGATATGTACCAAGAAATGGAGTTGCTGGATCATATGGTAGTTCTATTTTTAATATTTGGAGAAACATCCATACTCTTTTATACAGTGGCTGTACCAATTTACATTCTAACAGTGCATAAGGGTTCTCTTTTCTCCACATCCTCACCAATACTTGCTATCTCTTGTCTTTTAAATGATAAACACTCAAACAGTCGTGAGGTGATATTGTGTTTTTGCTTTGCATTTCCCTGATGATTAGTGATGTTGAGCACCTTTTCATGTACCTGTTCGCCATTTTTATGTCTTCTTTGGAAAAATATCTATTCAGTTCCTTTGTCCATTTTTTAACCATATGATTTGTTTTCTTGCAACTTTTTGAGCTGTGTGTGTTCTTTATATATTTCAGATATTAACCCCTTATCAGATATGTGATTTGTAAATAGTTTACCCCATTCCAAAGGTTGCCTTTTCATTTTGTTGATAGTTTTCTTTGCTGCGCAGAAGCTTTTTAGTTTGATATAGTCCTACTTGTTTATTTTTGCATTTGTTGCTTTGCTTTTGGTATCAAATCCAAAAAAGTCATTGTCAAGTCCAATGCCGATGAGCTTTTTCCCATGTTTTCTTCTAGAAGTTTTATGGTTTCAAGTGTCATGCTCAGTGTTTGATCCATTTAAAGGTGATTTTTGTGTTTGGTGCAAGATAGACATCTAGTTTAATTCATTTTTCATGTGGCTGTCCAGTTTTCCAAGCACACTTTATTAAAAAGACTGTCATTTCTTCATTATATATTCTTAGCTCCTTTGTCATAAATTAATTGATTATACATGCACGGGTTTATTTCTGGGCTCTCTGTTCTGTTCCATTAATCTCCGTGCCTGTTTTTATGCCAATACCACACTATTTGATTACTATTGCTTTGTAATATAGTTTGAAGTCATAGAGTGTTATTTCTCCAACTTTGTCTTTCTTTCTTAAGATTGCTTTGGCTATTCAGGTTCTTTTGTGCTTCCATGTGAATTTTAGAACTTTTTTTATTTTTCTTTGAGAAATGCTATTAGAATTTTTATAGCGATTGCATCAAATCTGTAGATCACTTTGGGTAATAATGGACATGATACTGAGCAATGGGTTTGCTCTTCCACTGAGATCTGAGCCAATTAATCAGAAGGAGTTAACAATCGAGAAAGGAAGTTTTAACTAGATTAGCCAGCAAGTTGAAAGACGGATGACTAATGTCTCTAAAAGCCCATCTGCAAAGATTACAGAATGTTGAGGCAGTTATATAGGGAAAATGAGCAGTGAAGAGCTGGTTTAGAAATGTTGGCCTTCAGGCGTGATGAACTCCAAGATCTTTTATTGTTTTTTATATCTGTCAGTGATGATGAATATCTTGTAGGTGTGTTTCCCACCTGTTGTCAGCCTGTTCCTGGAGATAAACTCGTAGAACAAAGTTTTAATTTATCAAGCTATGGTGAAGTACTTACATAAATGGAGGCATAAAACAGGAGAACATGTAAATTTTTTTAGAGTACCTGCAGAGCAGCAAATAGTCACACAGAGAGGAGGCTGGGGTGATTTAGTGTAACAAAATGGCCTCCGTTAAGTTCACTTATAGACATTTTAACAATACTAATTCTTCCGACTCATGAGCATGAAATATATTTCCATTTATTTATGTGTATTTCAATTTCTCTCATCAATATCTTACAGTTCTCAGTGTACAGATCTTTTACCTCCTTGGTTAAATTTCTTCCTAAAAGTTTAGGAATTTAAATTTGGCCTCCAAAAGATGTGTTTGGAAGTGTTCCCACCTCTTCTATTTTTTGGAAAAGTTAGAGAAGGATTGGTATTAATTCTTTAAACGATTACTGGAATTCCTGTGTTGAAACTATCTGATCTTGAACTTTTGTTTGTTGGAAGGTTTTTGATTACTGTTTCAATCTTCTTATTGGTAACTGGTCTGTTCAGATCTTATATTTCATCATGATTCAATCTTGGTAGGTTTTATGCTTTTAGGAATTTATCTCTTCTGGGTTGTCTATTTTGTTGGCACATAAGTGTTTATAATAGTCTCTTTTTATCCTTTCTATTTGTGTAGTATCAGATGTTTTGTCTCCTTCATTTCTGATCTGATTTATTTGAATCCTCTGTTTTTTTCTTGGTTTGTCTAGCTAAAAGTTTGTTTATTTAACTTATCTTTTCAAAAACCAGCTGTTAATTTCTTTGATTTTTTTTCTATTGTTCTTCTCGTCTCTATTTCACTATTTCTGCTCTCTTCTTTATTTCCTTCATTCTACTAACTTTGGGCTTCTTTTTTTCTTATTTTCTACATGTTTGTGGAATAAATTAGGTTGTTTATTTGAGATGTTTATTTTTTATAAATATAGGCATTTATTGCTATAAACTTCCTTATTAGAACTCATTTTGCTGCATCTGATAAATTTTGGTATTGCATATTCATCTCAAGATTTTTTTAATTTTTAATGAGTTAATGATAGGTTATGATCTTGTGAAATTTCAGTTGTACATTATTATTTGTCAGTCGTGTTGTAGGTGCACCCCTTCAACCTCTGTGCCCATCTCCCACCCCACCTCTCCCCTGGTAGCCACTAATCTGTTCTCTTTGTCTACATTTTTAAATTCCTCATATGAGTGGAGTCATGCAGAGATTGTCCTTCTCTATCTGGCTTATGACACTTAACACAATCGCCTCAAGGTCCATCCATGTTGTTGCAAATGGGATGATTTTGTTCTTTTTTATGGCTGAGTAGTATTCCATTGTATATATATATATATATATATCTCACATCTTCTTTATCCAAATATCTGTTGATGGGCATTTAGCTTGCTTCCACATCTTGGCTATTGTAAATAATGCTGCAATGAACATTGGGGTGCATGGGACTTTTGGAATTGCTGACTTCAAGCTCTTTGGACCCAGCAATGGGATGGCTAGGTCATATGGTAGTTCTATTTTTAATTTTTTGAGGAATCTCATTACTGTTTTCCATAGTGGCTGCAACACTTTGCATTCCCACAAGCAGTGTATGAGGGTTCCTTTGTCTCCACAACCTCTTCAACATTTGTTACTACTAGTTTTAGTTACTTTTGCCATTCTAATGGGTGTAAGGTGATATCTTAGTGTAGTTTTGATTTGCATTTCCCTGATGATCAGTGATGATGAACATCTTTTCATGTGCCTATTGGCCATCCATATACCTTCTTTGGAGAAATGTCTGTTCATGTCTCCTGCCCATTTTTTGATCAGGTTGTTTGATTTTTTGTTGTTGAGTTGTGTCATTTCTTCATATATTATGGATATTAAGTCTTTGTCAGATGTATGACTTGCAAATATTTTTTTCCCAGTTAGTGGGTTGTGTTTTTGTTTCAAGCCTGTTTTCATTTACCTTGAAGAAGCTCTTTAGTCTGAAGAAGTCCAATTTGTTCATTCTTTCTATTGTTTCCCTTCTCTGAGAAGACATGGTGTCCGAAAAGATCCTTTTAATACTGATGTCAAAGAGTATACTGCCTACATTTTCTTCTATAAGCCTTGTGGTTTCAGGTATCACCATTAGGTCTATGATCAATTTTGAGTTTATTTTAGTGAATGGTGAGAAAGAATAGCCAATTTTCTTTCTTTTACATGTGGCTGTGCAGTTTTCCCAGCACCATTTGTTGAAAAGACTTTCTTTTCTCCATTGTATGCCCTCAGCTCCTTTGTCGAAGATTAGCTGTCCACAATATGTGGTTTTGTTCCTGGGCTTTCAATTCTGTTCCATTGATCTGTGCACTGGTTTTTGTACCAGTACCATGCTGTTTTGCTTACTGTAGCTTTGTAGTATGTTTTGAAGTCAGGGATTGTGATGCCTCCTGTTTCGTTCTTTTTTCTCAGGATTGCTTTAGCAATTCGGGATCTTTTGTTGCCCTATATGAATTTTAGGATTCTTTGTCCTAATTCTGCAAAGAATGTCATTGGGATTATGATTGGGATAGTGTTGAATCTGTAGATTGCTTTAGGTAGAATGGACATTTTAACTATGTTTATTCTTCCAATCCATGTGCATGGAATGTCTTTCCATCTCTTTATGTCGTCATCCATTTCTTTCAGAAAAGCATTGTAATTTTCATTGTATAGGTCTTTCAATTCCTTAGTTAAATTCACCCTGAGGTATTTTATTCTTTTTGTAACAATTGTGAATGCTATTGTGTTCTTGAGTTCTTTTTCTGTTAGTTAGTTATTAGAGTATAGAAATGCTACTGATTTATGAAAATTGATTTTATACTCTGCTACTTTGCTGTAGTTGTTGATTATTTCTAAAAGTTTTCCAATGGATTCTTTGGGCTTTTCTATGTATAAGATCATGTCATCTGCAAACAGTGAGAGTTTCACTTCTTCCCTACCTATTTGGATTCCTTCTGTTCCTTTTTCTTGCCTAATTGCTCTGGCCAGGAACTCCAGTACTATGTTAAATAAGAGTGGTGATAGAGGGCATCCTTGTCTCGTTCCTGTTTTCAGGGGGATGGTGCTCAATTTCTGCCCATTGAGTATGATGTCGGCTGTGGGTTTGTCACATATGGCTTTTATTATGTTGAGGTAGTTCCCTTCTATCCCCATTTTGTTCAGAGTTTTTATCATAAATGGCTGTTGGATCTTGTCAAATGCTTTCTCTGCATCTATTGACATAATCATGTGGTTTTTCTTCCTCAATTTGTTGTGGTGGTGTATCATGTTGATTGATTTGCAGATGTTGAACCATCCCTGTGTACCTGGTATGAATCCCACTTGATCATGATGTATGATCCTTTCGATGAATTGCTGAATTCTGGTTGCCAAAATTTTGTTTAGAATGTTTGCATCTATGTTCGTCAGTGATATTGGCCTGTAGTTCTCTTTTTTCGCGATGTCCTTTTCAGGCTTTGGTATCACCGTGATGTTGGCCTTGTAGAATGTGTTAGGAAGTGTTCCATCCTCCCTAATTTTTTGGAATAGCTTGAAAAGGATAAGTATTATATATTCTCTGAAAGTTTGGTAGAATTCCCCAGGAAAGCGATCTGGTCCTGGGATTTTATTCTTTGGGATGCTTTGGATTGCTGTTTTAATCTCTTTCCTTGTGATTGGTTTGTTCAAATTGTCTGCTTCTTCTTGGCTGAGTTTTGGGAGATTGTAGGATTCCAAGAATTTCTCCATTTCCTCTAGGTTATCCATTTTGTTGGCATACAGTTTTTCATAGTATTCTCTTATAATCTGTTGTATTTCTGCGGAGTCTGTTGTTATTTCTCCTCTTCCTTTTCTGATTTTGTTTATTTGAGCTTTCTCCTTTTTTTCCTTTGTAAGTCTGGCTAGGGGTTTGTCAATTTTATTTATCTTCTCAAAGAACCAGCTCTTTGTTTCACTGCTCCTTTCTACTGCCTTTTTTGTTTCAATAACATTTATTTCTGCTGTGATTTTTATTATTTCTCTCCTTCTGGTGACTTTGGGCTTTGTTCTTGTTTCTCTAATTCAGTTAGGTGTAATTTGAGATTGCTTATTTGGGATTTTTCTTGTTTGTTAAGACCTGCCTGTATTGCGATGAATTTTCCTCTTAGTACAGCTGTTGTTGTATCCCATGTGAGTTGATATGGCATGTTATCATTTTGATTTGTCTACAGGTATTTTTTTAATTATTCTTTAATTTCTTGAATGATCTATTTCTTGTTCAATAGCATATTGTTTAGTCTCCACATCCTTGTACCTTTTTCAGCTTTTTTCTTGTAATTAATTTCTAGCTTTATAGCATTATGATCAGAGAAGATGCTTGTTATTATTTCAATTTTTTAAAATTTGTAGAGACTTGCCTTGTTTCCCAACATATGGTCTATCCTTCAGAATGTTCCATGCGCACTTGAGAAGAATGTTATTTTGCTGTTTGTGGATGAAGTGTTCTATATATGTCTATTAAGTCCAATTGTTTTAGCTTTTCATTTAGCTCCACTGTTTCCTTGCTGATTTTCTGTCTGGTTGATCTGTCCTTTGATGTGAGTGGGGTGTTGAGGTCCCCTACTATTATTGCATTATTTTTGATATCTTCTTTTAGGTTTGTTAATAGTTGCTTTACGAACTTTGGTGCTCCTGTGTTGGGTGCATAGATATTTATAAGTGTTATTTCTTCTTGATGAAGTGTCCCTTTGATCATTATACATTGCCCCTCTATGTCTCTCTTTACCTGCCTTATTTTGAAATCTGTTTTGCCTGATATAAGTATTGTGACACCTGCTTTCTTTTGTCTGCT
Organism: Equus asinus; assembly: GCF_041296235.1. Classification (NCBI taxonomy): domain Eukaryota; kingdom Metazoa; phylum Chordata; class Mammalia; order Perissodactyla; family Equidae; genus Equus; species Equus asinus. Next base: position 33,891,803 of record NC_091801.1, on the reverse strand, counting down.
ATTAGCTTGCAGTATTGTCTTCCACGCCTTCACTCTGAGCCTGTGTTTGTCCTTGGGCCTGAGATGTGTTTCCTGGAGGCAACAAATTGTTGGATCTTGTTCCTTAATCCATCTTGCCATTCTGTGTCTTTTTATTGGAGAGTTCAATCCATTTACATTGAGGGTGATTATTGATGCATGAGGGTTTAATGCTGTCATTTTGTTGCTCCTTATCTAGTTTTCCTGCATTACCTTTGTTTCTTGTCTTGTTTTAGCCTACCCATTGACTTCTGCAATTTATTATGCTGAGTTTCTTAGATTTTTCCTTATTTATGTTGTGTGTCTCTGTTCTGTTTTTTAGTTTACTGGCTACCCTGAAGTTTGTATTCAGAATCTCGTGTATAATATAGTCCATTTACTGGTGGTCTCTTACTTACTTGGCCTAGACTAATTTAGTCCCTTTGCTTTTCCCCTCCTAAATTATTATTTTCATCTCTTATTCCAACTCGTGTTGTGAGTTTGTGGTTAGAGTGATAAGATCATCTTTGCTTTGGTGGTTTCCTTCCTTTTATCCTAATGCTATAGTTGAATATTTGCTATCCTTTTCTGATTCTATCTGTCTCCCTACTCTGTGATTTGTGACCCCTTTCTCCCTTTTTTTCTTTTTTCCGGTATGAGAGCCTTCTTGAGGATTTCTTGTAACGGAGGTCTTTTTGCTACAAAGTCCCTTAGCTTTTGTTTGTCTGGAAAAGACTTAATTTCTCCCTCATATCTGAAGGATATTTTTGCTGGATAAAGTATTCTTGGCTGAAGATTTTCATCCCTTAAAGTTTTGAATATGTCATTCCATTCTCTCCTAGCTTGTAAGGTTTCTGTAGAGAAAGCCATTGAAAGTCTGATAGGAGTTCCTTTGTAGGTTATTTTCTTCTGCCTTGCTTCCCTGAGTATTCTTTCTTTGTCATTCCTTTTTGCCATTTTTACTAATATATGTCTTGCAGTAGGTCTTTTTACATTGACAAATCTAGGAGATCTGAAAGCTTCTTCCACACACATTTCTCTCTCAATCCCTAGATTTGGGAAATTCTCTGCTATTATGTCATTGAGCACACTTTCTGTTCCATTTTCCTTTTCCATGCCCTCAGAGATTCCGATAATTCTTAAATTGGATTTCCTCATTGAGTCTGCTATTTCTTGGAGATTTTCTTCATTTTTCTTAATTCTTAGTTGTCTTTCTTCCTCTGTCTGGAGACATTCAGCCTTTCTATCTTCGATTATGCTAATTTGCACCTCTATGGTATCTACACATGCATTCAGGGAATCTGTATTCTGTTTTATCTGATCCATTGTATTTTTCATCTCTACTATTTCTGATTGATTCTTCTCTATAGTTTCGATGTCTTTTGTGAATTAACTCCAGAACTTGTTGACTTGTTTCTCTATATTTCCCTTTACCGCATTGAGTTTTTTGGTTTCAGCTACTCTGAACTCATTTTCACTTAGTTTACCTATTTCCGAGTCCTCACAATGTAATTCTGTGTTTTTATTGTTTTCCTTCTGGTCTGGAGCTTTTATAATTTGCTGGATGCTAGAGGAGTGGTTTTTGCACATGATGCTATTATTCGGTTGCAGTTACAGCCTGTTGCCACTAGATGAGGGTTGAGAGCTGTGCGTTTTGAACCCTCTGCCTTCAGCTGCAATGGCAGCGCCCAGTGTGGGTTGGGGGAGGAGGGGCACTTTCTCTCACATGCACACCTGGATTCTGATCAGCTCTCGCTCTCTGGTTTCCTGGGGCCTTGGCTTGATGGGGTCTCCACATGCGAAAGCTTTCCACCATTAGTGGGTTTCCACTGCACAGGCAGTGGGAGTCCTGGATGATCCCACAGATGCATGGCCCCTCCCCTGCTCCTTCCCTCACCTGCGTCAGCGATCCCAGTCTCTAGAGGAGGGAATGAAGATCTCTCTTACCCCATTCCAGCTCCTCTGAGGGAGGCTCCAGCTTCTCTGTCCTCTGTTGTTTGGCTGCTGTGGGTCTCTGACGATCTCTGTGTTATTAGAATTTTTGGTTGAAATTCAGTTGTTCCTTTTGGTTGTAGTTTGGAGGAGAGAGAGTCCCAGGTGAGCTCACTCCACCATCTTGCTCAAGATATTTTTTGATTTCTCTTTTGAATTCTTTTTTGAGCCATTGGTTGTTCAAAAGCATGTTTTTTAATCTCCACATATTTGTGAATTTTCCAGTTTCTTCTTGTAAGTGATTTTATTTTCATACCTTTGTGGTTGGAAAAAATATTTGATATGATTTAAATTTTCTTAAATTTCTTAGACGTTTTTTGTGGTCTACCATGTGATCTATCCTGAAGAATGTCCTAAATATGTTTGAGAAGAATGCATATTCTGTTACTGTTGGATGGAATATTTTGTAAATATCCCTTATGTCCATCTCATCTAAGATCATCTAGACTAAGTCCATCTGGTTATAGTTTAAGTCCAATTTTCCTGCTGAATTTTCTGACTGAATTGTCTATCCATTGTTGAAAGTGGGACGTTAAATTCCTTTACTATTACTGGATTGCAGTCTATTTCTACATTCTGTCAACTTAAAAAACAAATCCAACAGACATTTAAGGAATCTAGAAGAATTTAAGATTCAGTCCAGCTTACAGGTATATAACAAAATCTTAAAGACAATTAATAGGACTAAAATTTAATATTTAGAAAAGTACAAGCATAATTTCTCCCTCCACATTTACACCAATTTTATTAAAGATAATCATAGTAAATCTAATTTGTATTAAATTTGGCCTGATTTTTATTCATCCAAATGAAGCAAAATTAATGATTAATCATATACACTCTTTTTTAAGCTTGTTTTGCTGAAACCTTGTAAACAAGGTACTAGATTAATTTTTTTGAGCCTTTCCTTAAAACTGTCTGGTCATTTCTGAGTCTATGTACATCTTTCTTGAATATGACATTCTAGGCAATGCCTAGAAATGTAGCCAATATTTCTTTTCTTTTGAGGAAGATTAGCCCTGAGCTAACTACTGCCAATCCTCCTCTTTTTGCTGAGGAAGACTGGCCCCAACCTAACATCCATGCCCATCTTCCTCTACTTTATATCTGGGATGCCTACTACAGCATGGCATGGCTTTTGCCAAGTGGTGCCAATGCCTGCACCTGGGATCCAAACCAGTGAACCCCAGGCCTCAGAGAAGCGGAATGTGTGAACTTAACTGCTGCGCCACCAGGCTGGCCCCATCAATATTTCTAATTGTGTTCTGTTACAAGGAAAACAGACCTTCACTGATCCCATGCAAATACATATGCTGACGTAAAAAAACTTAACAGTTTCTGAATTCTGGAGGTGTTAGGTAGGAAGTAAAAGATAAATGTTTCAACTCTTGTTGAAAAGATAGACTTTACCAAATTGCTATAGGTTATGGATAGCTTAAAGCAGAGGAGTAAAGGGATCCTTTACATCTGGATAAGAAGACTTCAAAGCAATCTTCCCTCCACTCAAGTTCCAAAAACTCCCACCCAAATCAGTGTTATGATCTTAAGGTTATCAAAACCTGTCTTCCAGAGTACTTGTCAAAGTCATTTCCATGAATCTCTTTGAAAATGAAACATGTTTGTAAAAGCATCAGAGTAAAACAATGGCTGTCTATAACAGAGAAGAGTCTTTAAAAAAAAGGCAATGGGTAAATGCAATTGACAAGAATATTTGCATATATATTTTAAATAGCATCTAGAATTATAGATAATAACATCATATTAGAACATCAGATATTTTAGGAATTTTATACAATTTTTAGAACACTTTTTATTAACATTCACCCATACAGTATAGCCTAAAAAGGTTTGTTATTGCTTCTTTTACCATGCTTCTCATGTAATTTGACCTACCAAATAAGCCCAATTAATGTAATTTGTCTTTTTATTAGGAGAGGGAACAAATATTTTGAGATGTCCTAGGTGTCCTTTGGAAAATCGGAAAGCTATATCTATGTCAAAAAGAATTCATTTGGAATTTGAATATTTTGGGAATCTTGTCAAATATACGAAAAATTTTGGACACAATAAATAGGATCATGGATCATTACAAAAGAATACTTAGGTATCTATTTAACCAAAGTAACAATAAAAGATTTCAAAGGCAAATACAAAAGGTTACCTGATGTAAATAAAACTTAACTCCTTCAATGCTAAGAAGACTCATTTTTCTTAAGTAATTAAAGATCTGAAAGAAACAATACAGGAAATTATTTTGACAAAACACAGACTCTCTGTATTTTAAGCATATTGCTTAAAGAAGTTTTTGCAATCTGTTATCTAGAGCAGACTAATAGCCCAAGCAAACCTTGTCCTTTTAACAGAAAAGAAAGCCAAATTTGAAGTTTGCATCAGCTTATTTTGATATTAAAATTTTGTCATTCCAATCTTAGAGAATGCTGACTGCTCATAAAATTCTTTTGCCAAAATTTCTTTCCGTAAACTTTCTACAACTTTCTTTTTACATTCAGATTTTGTCCTATGTTCTTTTTCCTACTTTGAAATAACCAGCCTCTATTTAGGGAAAAATTGTTTTTTCTCAACAAATTGTATTTCTATTCCTCATACCTTCTTTTACAAAAACATGCATTCTACTTTTCTTCCACACAGAGATGTATCCCTTTTTATTTCTAGTAGCTTTAGTTACATATATTAGAAGTCTTAATGCTTAGAGTCCCCAATTCCTAAGTCAATACTAAGTATAAGAAATTGTGGAATGGCTGATTTATAGATGCATTTCATAGTTTCTAGGGGTATATGCCCTTTTGAGTAGTACAATCTTTCGAAGTGGCGCAAGACATGGTTACCAATAGAACAAAATTTATCTTCAGTTTCTTTGCAATAGGAAGCCAAAAGTAGATAAACCTATGTTCAGTAATCAATGTTTCAGTATTTTATCTTGTTTGGAAAATGCTTTAGGTATTAAATGACTATCCATTATTTAATTGTTAAATATATACTTTGATCTTATTTACATTTATTTTATTACTTGCTTTCAATAATAATGCTTGGATTGGACATTAAATAGCTAACCATTATCTTAAGTTACTTTCTTGCTGACCAATTCTGAAACAGAGACTGCAGGAGCCTACTTGACTAGCAAACCTAGGCAGAGAAAAAAGTTGCACATTTGCATTACACCCAATACTAACAAGTTTGAAGACATGCCTGTTTTTTATTTATACCAACAATCTTAAGCTACTTTTATTTACTAAAGATTGATCCTAGATCATGTAAACTTGAAAATAGTTTGAGTTAGTTTCTACTATATTCCTGAAATTTAAAAATATTTAATTTATAAGTGATTAATTTCTAACCAATTAATGAAACTCTTTACAAAGTAATTTTAGCAATAGCATCCAGAGGTAGAAAACTATCACATCTCTATAACATACATCCATAGACACATTCACAGACATAATCAAGTATCTTATAGCTTTCACTTTAAAACTTTAGTTATGTCTCAGGTACAATAATATAAAACTCAGAAGAATAATTGGATTCGAAGTTTATTGTTCAGATGTCCAAAGCCTTTTACTAAAGACTTTTATTTGCATGTTGTAAGGATACTTTTAGAGCAGTTTTTGGAATAATTTTGTTTATTATCAAAAGTCTAAGGCAGTTGCTATTCGTTTTTACCTTCTAGTTCTTTATTTGCTCTAGTTAACTTAGAAATAATAATTAGGGGCCCAGCATTTGAATCTTCAGAGAGTCTAATTTTAAACTGTCAAGTTTTCCTGAGGGAAGAGAGGAAGATGGCATCAGGGGTGGAGTCTGGGAAGACAAACAAGATGGTGCCTGAGACAGAGAAGAAGGGGGAGGAGAACACTAGGCTTCAGAAGCCATTTTGTTCCCACTCTGCTTTTTATTGTTTCGGCTAATTTTTGTCAAGCTATCTTTTAGTGAGGCAAATTTAGAGCTTAATACATGCCAAAAGCCTCCAGGTAAGAATGAAATTACACAGACCATTCCTTTTGGTTAATTTTAGAGTCACTGTCTCCCAATTTAGTTTTAAGAAAAGTGAGTTTAGAGAGATCAAAATTCCCCATTATGGCCAATGTAATTCTGGTCTATTCCTGGTCAGTTTGACCCATTTAATTAAAAATGCACATGTTGGTGGCCCAAAGTTCTTAAACATAACCCAGAGTCCCTGAAAGAGGGTTTCCCTAGGAACATTTAGATTATTGGGATCTCATTTCCAAAATTTCCTCTGAAAACCCAAGAAAGTTACTAGAGTTCTAGCCTAATCCCCAAAGGACTCTAAAAACAAAAGAAAGTTGCCAGATTCCTAGCCCTGATTCCACAAGAAAACTGAAATACAAAGAAAAAATCCTGGATATTCCACAAGCCTTAGCCCCAAAAAGAATGATGCTACCTTCAGAAAATAACTGAATATTCAGCAAGGATGATAACTTGAACCCAACGACAGAGCCTTGAACCAGGAAGAACAAAGTCCTTGCCCATAAGAGGGCAAAGCCTCTCCTAATCCCCAATAAAGTTGGAGAGCTCAAAATTCAAGGTGAGCAGAGCTTGGAATCTGAGAGAAGATTTACCAAACTGAAAGTAGGCAGCAAATCACAAAAGAGATGAATGCAAGGGACTCCGTGTGGGTACTTTACTGGATTCCAGGTATTGCTGCCTCTCAGGGGTAGCCGCCTTTGAATCCCACTTTTCTGACACTATATATGTCAACTTAAAAAGTAAATTTGCTTGTTATTTTACCCTCAAAATGAGTTTATTTGGGAATAGCCTAAAGAATTGCAGTTTGGGATGTGCATGTTTTGGCAAACTATAGACAAATCCAGAGAAGAAAGGAGAGCAGTTGCTTTTTAGAGAAAAGGAAGTAGTAGGGAAGAACTGTTCCAAAGGAAAGTCCACTGGGGAAATCAACAGTTCAGGGTAGCAACCACTTTTCATTGGTTGAACTGCAGCATTTCTTATTGTCTAAGCTTTTGCCAAATGGAGAGACAAATCTTCCTTCAGTAGTAAAGTAATTGTACTTCCTCTTGGACATACAAGCGGCAGATGCAGGCATATGTCTCTTCCTGTTTGGAGTAATGGATGATATACGATAGAGTGTGAGAACTCCCCCTATAGGCCTTCCTGACTCCAGTTTAGTTAAGGTGTCTTTAATTAATTTCCACACTTCAGATCTGTTAATATTTGCTTTATATATTTGTGTTCTTACGTTGGATGCATGAATATTTACTAATATTATATCCTCTTGATGAATTGACTCTTTTACCATTCTATAATAAATTGTCTCTTATTACAGTCTTTGGCTTACAGTCTATTTTGTCTCATATAAATATAGCTACCCCTGCTTTCTTTTGCTTTCCCTATGCATGAGTGTCTTTTACCTCTCTTTACTTTTAGTCTATGTTTGTCCTTAAAGATGAAGTGAGTCTCGTATAGGCAGCAGAGAGATAGGTCTTGGTTTTTTATCCATTCAGCCATTTTACATGTTTTAATTAGAGTACTTAGTCCATTCACATTTAAAGTAATTATCGATAGGTCTGGACTTGCTATTGCCATTCCATTAATTATTTTCTGGGTTTTGTTTGTTTGTTTTTTAATCCCTTTGTTCCTTTGTACCGCTCCTGCTCTCTTCCTTTGTGATTTGGTGATTTTCTGTAGTGTTATGTATTGATTCTTTTGTCTTTATCTTTTGTGTATTTACTATAGGCTTTTGCTTTGTGGTTACCCTGAGATATTTATAACAGTCCATTTTAAACTGATGACTTAACTTCAAACACATACAAAAGCTGTACATTTTTACCCTCCCACCTACATTTTATGTTTTTGATATCACAATTTACATCTTTTTAATTATTTATCCATTAACAAATTATTGGTAGTTGTACTTATTTTTTAATATATTTTTGTGTGTGAGGAAAATTGGCCCTGAGCTAACATCTGTTGCCACTCTTCCTTATTTTGCTTGAGGAAGATTGTTGCTGAGCTAACATCTGTGCCAATCTTCCTTCATTTTATGTGTGATGCCACCACAGCGTGGCTTGACAAGAGGTGCTAGGTCTGCACTGAGGATCCAAACCTGTGAACCCCAGGCCACTGAAGTGGAGCATGTAAATTTAACCACTACGCCACTTGACTGGCCCCTACATTTTTGTTTTTTAACATTTATACTAGAATTATGAATGATTTACTGACTCCATTACAACATCATTTAGAATTTAATTTATATATTTACACTTTCATATGAATTTCTAATTTGTGTTTTTTTTGTTTCAGTTTGAAGAACTCCCTTTAGTATTGTTTGTAATACCCATCTTGTGGTAATGAAGTCTTTCAGCTTTTGCTTATCTGGAAAACTTTTTAATCTCTCCTTCAGTTCTGAAGGACAACTTTGTCAGGTAGAGTATTCTTGGTTCACAGATTTTGGGTTTTTTTTAGCATTTTCTGTATATTATACCACTCCTTTCTGGGTTGCAAATTTTCTGCTGAAAACACTGCTTCCAGTATTTTTTTTTTTTTGAGGAAGATTAGTCCTGAGCTAACTACTGCCAATCCTCCTCTTTTTGCTGAGGAAGACTGGCCCTGACCTAACATCCATGCCCATCTTCCTCTACTTTATACATGGGACGCCTACCACAGCATGGCTTTTGCCAAGTGGTGCCATGTCTGCACCAGGATCCAAACCAGCAAACCCTGGGCTGCTGAGAAGTAGAACATGTGAACTTAACTGCTGCACCACTGGGCCGGCCCCTGCTTACAATCTTAAAAGGGATCCCTTGTAAGTTATAAGGTATTTTCCTTAGGAAAGTATTCAGCCATTATTCCTTTGAATAAGTTACTGTCTCTTTCTCTCTACCTTCTCCTTCTGGGACCCCTATAATGCATATTCATTTGATGATGTACCATAGACCCTTAAGCTATCTTAATTCTTTTTTATTCTCTTTTCCTTTTACTCCTCTGACTGGTTGAATTCCACCACTCTGTCTTCAGCTTGCTGATACCTTTCTTCTGCTTGATCTAGTCTGATTTCGCACCTTCTATTGAATTTTTCAGCTCAGTTATTGTATTCTTCTGCTCTATAATTTCTGTTTGGTATTTTTTTTATATTTTCTATCTCTTTGTTGACATTCTTCCTTTGTTCCTGTATTGTTCTCCTGACCTCAAGTAAGTATCTTTATGACCATTATTTTGAACTCTCTATCATGTAAATCTCTTATCTCTGTTTTATTAATATCTATTTTTGGAGTTTTATCTTATTCTTTTGTTTGGAACATGTTCCTCTGTTTCTTCATTTTCCTTGATTCTTTGTGTTGGCTTCTGTTCAATAGATAAAATATCCACCTCTCCCAGTCTTAACAGAGTTGTCTTGTATAAGAGATGAACTTAATTAATAAGCCTAGCTATGCTCTTGATTGTCTCTCAAACCTTTCTAAATGTCCAAGCCAGCATTTTTGTTTTTTAGTGGCTGCTAATAGTGGAGAATGGGCCAAGACTCAGTAGTGTCTCAAAGGGATGATCACTGTTCAGCACCTATCTACAGGCTGGTTGAAAGCCAGACCTCAGGCAGAAGCTGGGAAAGTATGCAATGAGGTCTCCTCATAGTAGGAGCTTGGAGATGGGTTTTTTGGCCTGCTCCCTCTCTTCTGGGCCCAGGTCTATAGCTGTGTGTGTGCAGTGGGGTCAGGGGGTGTGCTCCTGATCCCATTCAGAACTTCTTTGTTTGCTACAGTCCTGTTGGATTCCTGAATGGAAGACCCATTAGCTATGAGAAACATTGATCTGGGGATCCATCTCAGGTGGTAGTTACAAAAGCTGGAGCTCAGATATGTGTACAATCTCCTTCCATAAAACTACTGGTGACAGGAGGGAGAGGAAAGTGGATGCGTCTGTTGGCTACCTTGATCTCTGAGGAGGATCATAGTCAACTTCTAGAAGCATGCTAAATTAGAAGCTTGATCCTCAGGCAGCAGCTTTTGAAGTATGCAAATAGACTCATTTCAGAGAAAGACTTAGATATGAGTGTGATTTTCCTGCTCTGTTTCCACTGATTCCTGAGATGATAGCTAGTGTCAGTGCTCCAGCACTCATTAACATCTGTTTGTTTGTTTGTTATAGTTTTGTGGGTCTTGTGGACACAAATGTCATTGGCTTTCAAAGCTAGGTGTTTGGGGGGCCCATCCTTCAAGTGGGAGTCTTAAATATTTGGACACTAGATGTGGAGTCCAAACACTTCACTCCTCAACGAGAACCTGGGAGCTGGGGGGTTTCCTCTCAATTGTATGGCACTATGCCAAGGGTGAGGTTTATGATAAGAGTGCATCTCAGCCTTTTCTACCTATTTTGATGTGGGTAATTTCTCATTCATTCAATGTGTAGGAGTTTCTCAGGTGGTTTCTGGATCTCTTTCAGTGGGAGTTGGTCTGTGTGTAGCTATTCATTTGATGTGTCTCTGGAAGGAAGGGAGTTATAGAAGCCTCTTGCATTGCCATCTTTAAAGACAACCAATCCTGTAATTTATTACTGCTAAAGATAGAAAATTCTCTTTCCAGTCATGTGATAAATTTTATTTATTCTAACTTATTTATGGTTTCAAGTGGAGAGGCTGATTGACTACAATTCTTTGGATTTACGTTTTGAACACAAAATAATAGTTAATGTGTGATTCAAGGTGAGGTTTTACATGTATATATGTAATTTTCTTAATAACTAACCTATAATACTAAAAGAAAACTTTTTAAATAAACTTTTATTTGAGAACAGTTTTTGATTTTTTGACAGAAAAAAATGCATAGATAGTACAGAGAGGTCCCATATACCTTGCACCCACTATATCTTACATTAGTATGTAATATGTTACAATTAATGAATAATCATTGATGCATTATTATTAACTAAAATCCTTTTTTTTTCAGATTTTCTTAAATCTGAATGTTCCTTTTCTGTCCCAGTATCCCATAGAGGACACCACATTACATTTCCTCATGGCTCTTCAACTCCTCTTGGTGTGACAGTTTCTGATTTTCCTTGTTTTTGATGATCCGGACAATTTTAAGAAGTAGTGATTAGATATTTTATAGAATATTCCTCACTTGGAATTTGTCTAATTTTTTTGAGGGAACTATTAGATTGGATTTATGGGTTTTAGGGAAGAAGACCACAGGATAAAGTGATGTATTTATGACATTATTTTTATAATTTTCCCCATTGACATAGGCTTGTCTAATTTAGCATATGCTAAGATAGGATCTCTACAGCCATTTAATGCTTAAAGCTAGACACTCTATCTTATGCCACTAGATTGCCAAAATATTTTTTTAGTTTACATGAATATTTTTAAAAGTGTTTTAATTATTCACTTCATTTGCCTTATCTATGACTATTTCCCTACCTAAAAAATGAGGTTTTAACTTTATTGCTTTAAGATTATATCCAGCTCAAAAATTCTACTTATTTGTGCTTAAATTTTGTAAGAATTACTTTATTTACTTTAAACAACATTCATATATAATTTAATACTTAATTGTATATCATTCTTTTGCATTTAAGGGAATATATCCATTTGGTAGATTACCTCCTCAGTACTTCCTTTATTCAGATTTGTGTTTATTAATTTGCTATAATAAATCTTTTTTATAATATTCTTTAAATTAGAGTTTTTTTAAAATTTAACTACATTGTTCCCTAATTAGTCTGAATTTATGGTGAGTCTATACAAGGGCTGCACACAATATTAATGATATATGCTCACTGTTCAGGTGGACTTTCAAAATAACAAGCATTTTTAACTTGCCAATCTTTAAATAAATTATCTTTGCAACAGGGAATAAATTATTCTCAGAAACTTTGAAGGAACTTTATTTCTTTATGAATTTTTCTTCTTTTAGAGAAAATTAGTGTTTGAAATGAGCTATCTTTAAATGAAAGATTTTATAAACAATGTCAATCCACTTAGGTTTTTATAGTTCACTAACCACCTCCCATTCATTCATGTACTTTTGGCCATTAAAAAAACCCAACAGTTATTGAGAGTCTGCTGAATGAAAAAAAAAGAAAAAGCAGATTCTTGGGGCCACAATGACTTGCAGTTCACTGTACCCTCCATGAAGGACACTTTGGGGAGGTAGGGTCAGATAATTACAATGCAATAGATAAGAGGTTAAGCAAACTTGTGTGCTCTGAATAGTGAGAGTACAGCGTTGGTATAACTCTGCTTGTAGGGAGCAGAGTGAGGGAAACCTGCACAGAGGACAGCACTCCTAGGAAGGTCTTGCAGAGTAACTGTGTAAGATTATTCAGCAAGAAAAGGACAGGGGAAGGGCTGGTAATGAGAGCTGTAGCCATTTCATGTACAAGGCTTCTGTCACTCAGAATATATTCCTATGGCTAAAATGTAGTTTCATGACCTGGCCCAATCCATATTAAGCTGCGATGAGTGCATGATTGTTTTATTTTTTTAACTCTGAGAAATTCAGATTTCGTATTACAAGAGATTAAAAAACCAATATTTTAAGTCAAGGGAATTACATGAATTAGAAAAATAATCCTTTAAAAAGTTGAATGAGAAATAGAAGAACCAGAAATAGCATCTGTTAGGAAGATGGACAGTGATAAGGAACATGGAGATCAGGAGATAGATCTCCTGGAAAACACAAGAAGGAAAGAGGACAGGGCTTGGTGGCTAAATTAACATGAAGATTATTATTTTTGTAGTTTAAGCAGTTAGTACTTTTAATCAAGACAAAGTATGGTAGAGGAAAAAGTACATAGTATAAGACAGTAGGTTTCATTCAGATTATATAAAATATGAAGTGCTTGTATAACTCTTGGCTTAACTGTCACATAATAATAATAAACATAAAAATATGTCTGCAAGAATCATAATAACCTCCTCAGGCAAGAAAAATGTCAGCATACTATATTTTCCAATGAAAAAGGAAAATTAAGAATGTCTTCATGACTTATTCATTTCTAGAAAGACATCCAATCCAAAACTAATTGCTCTGTCTTCTAACTTGGCAGTGGTTTGGGGATTGCGCGTCCTTTGGAAGTAGCTGAAGGACTATAACATACTGCTTGTAGAACAGCATTCCACTCTTTCATGTTGATATATTATCTCTTGGTGTTCTCCTCCAAGACCTTTAATACTGCTGTAAGTTCACAATGGATAACTATAATATCTTATACCTGTCCCCTGAGTGGTTCTAAGACGTATGTATATTGGAGACGTAATCTCCAATGGGCTGCATGATATCTTCTTGTGTATATTGCCTCAATTAGGCTTTATTTTCCTGTAAATTGCAGAAAATTCAACTCCAAATGGCTTAAACAATAAAGGACTGCAAATCAAGAGTTAGCAACAGCTTCAGAGTTAGTTTGATTCAGCGGTTTGATGTGCCATAGGGACCTAGTTTCTTTCTATCTCTCACTCAACTTTTCTTCTTAAGACTGGCTTCCTCTTATGATCACAAGATGAATGTGAGCAATCACTTTGGCTTTCTATACTGTCTTTGGGGAGAAAAATTTGAGTTAATTTTCTTGCACAGCAGTGTAAAAGTGCTAAGATCTTTGCAACTCAACTTTATCTTGCCCTATTTCAATGAATCTTGGACAGGTTTCCAGTCTGCCAGCAACCTTGTTTCTTGGACAAATGAGAGCTTTGTATTTCTGAGAAGGAGATGCCTTCAGTAGACACTCATTCCTGGTGCTAGTTTCAAGTAGTTTGAATGAGAAGCATTGAGACTGCTCTTTACTCTTTGCTAACAATTCATGTAATAGTAAAGATTCAATGTGAACAATCTCCTCTGACCGAATTTAACTGAATAACGCAAGTAGTTCTTGTGACACTTTTCTTGGTCTAGAGACATTTAGAATTGTTTTTGGAAACTTTTTCAGACAAACAGGAGTTTCATTCCCCATAAAACCTTCGTTAAAAGTTTTCTCCAGGCTCATTGGCCAAAAATGGGTCAAACATCCAACACTGAAAGAATAAACTGCAGCAAGAAATGGAATTTTCTGAGTAGGGTAGGCCTGGGCTACATCTAACAGCCAGAAGTAAAAGTAGCCTCTTGGAACAGTGTTAGCTGTGTTATGGAGGAAGAGACCTGACCAATAGTTAAGGTGCTTATAAAGCAGGGGATCTGGGCATTGAGAAGACAACATCAAGACAGTCAAATAATAGGCAATCTTAAGTTTATCTCAGTTAATGTCAATACAATATACCTAATTGCCAATTGCAAAAAACCCCCAGGACACTTTTTTACCTTTGCATCAATACTCGCATATGATTGTAAGCACACACACACACACACACACAGCTCTAGCTCCAGTCTATGGTTATCTCTCTATGCAACCACTCCTCATTAAAGAGCATCTTGAACCAGGTCTGTTGGTGGCCTCTCTAACATGTCTCCACATTTGGTGCTCTATGGTCCATTCTCCATAAATTAAAAAAGGTCCTTTCTCTGCTAGAACTCCAGGCATAATCAGTAGGATCAAGATTTGGAGCTACAGGGAGTACAGAAGTGCACTCCTGCAATATAAATTATATATCTGTGTACATTTCCATCACTACCACCTATAATAAATAAATATGGCCTTTTCTATTGTCTTTATGGCTGACCTCTCATTCAAATGAAAATTTGTAAGAGAATATTCTACCTGATGGGAGATATTTTACAAATGATCAAACTAATATATCTCTACAAGTCTTTAAATTATTTGATTTATTTGCAAACTTCATATTTGATGAAAGGAGTTCTCTTTCTTCAAAACAGTTTAGTTATTGCCTAACTGTAAAGCCATTAAGAAATGTGTATTGGATTCTAGCTTTAAACAAAAAAAACAATTGACTGTAGCCCTCAGCAATAATTACACAAAATAAAAACAGTTATCATGGTAAATAATGAAAGGACATCAATATTGACTAAATCAGTAAGATAAGCTTCAGTCAACTGTTATTAATGTAAGTGAAACTGACTATATTTAGGGTGTGTTTGTGTGTATTTCATTGCTTTTACATCTCTATTTAACAATGACATTATAATGATCATTTATGCACCTGGATTTTACTGACTATCATTATTAACCACTATTTTTGATGTTAGGAAGTTGGAATTACAGTCCTGGCTTTGTAAATAGCAGGTGTGTCATTTGAAGCAATTTGCTAAGCTTTTCTGGACTTCAATATCCTCATCTATAAATATTTACTTTCCAGTGTTTTTAGACATTCGATAAATATCAGTTATGTATACAATTAAGCAAAAATTGACATCACTTTGAAATTAATGTTTTCATATTATGCTAAAATTAATATTTTTCATAATTTACATCAATTTTTTATTCAATTATTCCTTTGCCTTCTGAGCCTTTCATCACTGATCTACTGAACACATGTTTCATAGACTATTACAGGTATAGATCGTTGCCCTTAAGAACCATATAAAATTGGATGAGGAAGGGGAGGCAGAATGAGATAGGGTCACTTCTTCACCCTTATCCTTTCACCTGCAGTTGAAGAGATTTCTTTTAGAGGTAGCCTCAGTTTGTATTATCCAGCAACACTTATTTTTTTCAGATGTTTTTCTGAAGGCATATTTATGTTACTATTTAAGCAGTATCTTTCATTTGTTTGTGTTTTAAAAAACCAAAAGAATGAGAAGGAACCTATTATTTGTGGATTGACTAATATTTTAAGCATTTCAAAATGTTTTCTCATTTAATAATTGAATTGTCCTAGAATTTTGGCATCAATAGGCTGAATGTATTCAAAAAAGTATATAGTGTCATTCTCTTCATTTTACACATGAAAACAATTAAAAACTAAATAAAAAATACTTAGTCACTAAGAAGTAACATAACCTGTTCAAGCTCATATAGACAGTAGATAATAGAGCATACTCTGAACAATACTGCTAGGCTACCAAGAGTAAATAAAATTATTTTCTTCCTATTCTCTGACTTTCTAATAACCAGACGTTTTACTATTTTATTTATAGTGTGTCAGATACTATTAAAAATATGTAAAATGCACTCTTCTCAAAGACAAACAAAATGAATAACAAATAAAAAAGAAATGAGAAAGAAATAATACTGCCCTGCAATCAAGAGAATTTGATCACCGCCTTGTTTCAGGCAGTAAATAATAAGGGGAACTTATTGTTTTTGCTTCATTAAAATAAGGGGTTGGCCATATTATGTCTAAGGCTGGAAGTCCAAGATCAGAGTGCAAGCATGGTCAGTCCATGGTGAGACTCTCTTTATGGCTTTCAGATAGTTGCCTTCTCACTGTTTGCTCACACAGCAAAGAGAGACTGAGATCTCTGGTGTCTCTCATTATAAGGACATTGATTATATTAGATTAAGGCCCCACACTTATGACCTCACTTAACCTTAATTATCTCCTTATTGGCCCTATCTCCAAATACACTGGGCATTAGGCCTTCGACATACAAATTTGGGGGGACACAATTCAGTCCATAACACATATTGACCAACATTTATGTGATTTCCAGTTTGGAGGGATTCTGATAGACATGCTATGAGCAATCTTCTACAAATCTTTTTGAGGACACATGCTTTCATTGCTTTTCAATTCATATGAGAAAAAGAAATGCTAGTTGCTCAGATAGTGTATGCTTATAATAATAATAATAATAATAAACCTACCAAATTGCTTTCCACAGTATCATTTTACACTTTCATTAACAATTTTGATATGGCCACTTGTTAAAAGTCCTCAAAAAAACTTTTCATCATCCAAATTTTTAACGTTAGCCATTTTAGTGAAAGTGACGTGGTATCAATTTTGGGTTTATTTTGCACTCTTCTGATCTCCAAATAAGGTGAGCATCTTGTCATCTTTATTTTGGCTGTTTGTATATCTTCTCCTATGAGACTTCTCTTCATATGTTTGCACATTTTAATTGGGGTGGTTTTTAACATTTTTAAATTTAATTTGTTTTCTAAATATTGTTGAAAATCGGTATTTTGAATACATGTTATATGTCAGATACACTCATTGTTAATATTTTCTCCCGATTTTTGGTTTGTCTTTCATTTTTATTAAAGTGTCATTTGGGGAACAGAAGTTTGAAGTTTTATGAAGTCTAATGTACATATGTCTATATGTGTAGGTATATATATTTTTTATTGTTCATGGGTATTGTGTCCTATCTACTCAAATGGAACAAAAATACTTTCCTAATTTTTTCTAAGTTGTAACTTTGGCAATTTTGCATAGGCTTCAGTTTGATAAAACTTTTATATGTGGCATGAGATGCAGATCAGGTGTACTTTTTTTCAAACCCATACTGAATGGTCCCAACTTTATCAAGGTATAATCAACACACAAAAAACTTCACATATTTAAAGTGAATAATTTTATGATATTACAATTAAAACTTTTATTCTGAGATTGTAGATTCCCACGCAGTTGTGAGAAATAAAACAGAGATCCTATGTATCCTTTATTTACTTGCCTCCAATTGTAGCATCTTACAAAAACGTTGAACCATATTGAAGCCAGTATATTAACATTAATATAACACACTGATCTTCTTCAGCTTTCAGGTTTTACTTCTACTTGTGTTTGTGTGTTTCTGTGTGTGCATTTAGTCCTATGCAATTTTATCACATGTGTAGCTTTGCATATCCACAGCCACAGTCAAGATACAGAACATTTCAATTGTCCCAAAGATCTCTTTTAGTGGCATCAACATTATGGCAGTGTGAGTTGCTCCCTTTGTCTTTCCCCTCTAAATTACAATGAGTAGGATATTCACAGACCAATAAAGGATTTTCTGCACAGAACCCCAGAACCCCAGAGAGATACATACATCTATACATATGAGGGTTGGTAGCCTGGGCCTCATGGAGGCAGTGGAAACAGGGGAGCAGTGATGGCAGATCCTGAGACCAGAGGCTCCAAAAACTGAGTCTGTGCCTGCAATCAGAGGATCCAAGAAGTGTGGTAATGACCCCAAACAGAGGTCCCAGGACCTTAGGCACCCCTCCTGATGGCTCACAGTAACTATGACCCAGCCTCCACCCTCTATCCCTCCCCCAAAGGCAGTAACTTTGATCCAGCAGTGGGGCTGCATCAAAGACGCAAGTACCCTCAGCAATGGCAACAGTGTCCATGATTAGAGGTTCCAAGGATCACACCAGCACCCAAGACCAGAGGCACTGTGACCTGAGGCCCCAGGAACTGCTGCAGTATCCAATACCAGAGGCTCCAGGAACCATGGTGATGCCTGAGACTCAGCTCACTCCCCCTCTTCCAGCAGCATTGTCTCTGACATTGACCCACACAGCAGTGGGGGCTTCATCCAAGACTCAAGTTCCCCCAGCAACAGTGGTAGTGCCTGTGACCTGAAATTTCAGGAACTGTGTTGGTGGCTGAGACCAGAGCCTTTAGGAGCCACAGCAGTGAGGAAGACCCATGTACCCCTCTCCCATGGCAGTGGTGGTAACTACACCAACCCTGGCCCACCAAGCAGTGGCAGTGGCACTCACAAACCCAGTCTCTGGCAGCGTCAGCACCAGCACCTCCAGAACACTCAGAAGCAGCAGCATAGGCAGCACATGTGGCAGCACTTGAGGCCACAGAGGGCACAGTAACAGTGACAGCAAAGGACACAACTTTGGCCAGTCCTAGTTTCAGGTTTCTCCAACCCACAGAAGCTGTGCCTGCACAATCAACAAACCTGGGCATGGCAGAAGTGTCCATGAACCAAGCCCCTTCCCCAATCTATCCCTCCTCCCACTAAAGTCAGGAAGCCCATGACCCAGATGACACAAGAAGTAGCAGAGGTGCTTGCCAGCCCAGTGACCCCAGTGGTGATGCTTGCAACTGCAGTGACACCATGAGCAGCAAGTCACCAGCAACCTCAGAGTCACAATCAACACAACGAAGGCATTGATGACACCTCTGACAGAGACAGTGGAGGGTAGAAAGTGCAGGTTCTCAAAGACAACCAAAAGCAGCTCAGAATTAAAGTAAGCAAAGCCTTAGACAAATAAGAAAATTATTTGCTACCACAAATATGCCAGGAGAGGAACAACTCATTGAGCACCATGAAAAATTACACTAACATGGTATCACAAAAAGAAAATTACAACTCTCCAGAAACCAAACTTGAAGTCATGGTAGATTGTGACCTAACTGACAGAGAATTCAAAATAGCTATCATGAAGGAACTCAATGAATTACAAGAGAACTCAGAAAGACAGTGCAATGAGCTCAGGAGTAAAATTAATGAGCAGAAAGGATACTTCACCAAAAGGACTGAAACTGTAAAAACAAATCAAATAGAAATTCTAGAGCTTTAGAATTCAATGAAGGGTATGAAGAATTCAGTATAAAGCATTGGAAATAGAGCAGACCATATGGAAGAGAGAATTAGTGAGCTCGAAGATAGGAATCTGAAATGATTCAGGTAGATTAAAAAAATGGAGAAATTTTATGAGAAATATTTAACTCACTTAGGAAAAGTAACACAGGATAAGGGGGTATCCCATAAAAAGAAGAGAGGAAGAAAGGGGCAGAGAGTTTATTTAAAGAAATCATCCCTGAGAACTTCCCAAACCTAAGGAAGGAAGAGAATATACAAATACATGAAGCTAATAGAACATCCAACTATCTCAATGTAAAAAGACTTTCCCCAAGGTAAATTATATTAAAACTGTCAATAATAAAGGACAAAGAAAGACTATTAAGGGTGGCAAGAGAGAAAAAAACAATAACTTTCCAAAGTAACCCCGTTAGCCTATCAGCAGATTTCTGAGAAGAAATTACAGGCCAGAAAACAGTAAAATGATATATTCAAAATATTGAAAGATAAAAACTATCACCAAAATATTCTATCCAACAAAGTTATCTGTCAAATATGAACGAGAAATAAATGCTTTCCCAGAGAAACAAAAGTTGAGGGAGATCATTGCCACTACAAGGAATGTTTACCTGCCTTACAAAGAATGTTGAGAAGAGCTCTCCTACCTGACACAAAAAGGTAAATTTATACAAACCTTTGAGCAAAGTGATAAATAGGAAGATAGAATCAGGAAATTGAAATTCTTTATCACAATAGGTTAGTAAACAATTGTAACATAAAGGCTACAGGGAAAGAATACATTAAAAATAACTATAACTATTCCAATTTGGTAATGAAGTTACAACACAAAAAGGGCTAACGTGTGAAAACAAAAACATGGAAGGGGAAGAGGAAAAAGATTGAACTTCCCTAGTGAAATGAAGACAAAATGCTATCAGTAGAAAAAGGACTATCTTATTTATGAGATCTTTTATACAAATCTCATGGTAACCACAAACAAAAATTCAGAGCAGAGTCACAAAATGTATAAAAAGAAGAAACTGAGAAACACGTAAAACCACCAAACTTAAATGGCAGATAAAAACACAAGGAAAAAGATACAATGGAATTATAGAACAACCAGAAAGCAAAAGATAAAATGGCAATATTAAGCCCTCATTTATCAATAATCACCCTAAATATAAATGAATTGAATTACTCAATCAAAAGACACAGAGTGTCTGAGAGGAATAAAAATAAACTAAAGGACTAATATGGTGCTTCCAGAAGACCCATCTCAGCTCTAAAGACAAACAGGCTCAAAGTGAAGGGACGGATGATAATATCCCAAGGAAATGGCAACCAAAAGATAGCAGATGTAGCCATACTTATATCAGACAAAATAAACTTCAAACTAAAAAAGATAGCAAGAGACAAAGATGGACATTATATAGTAATAAACAGGACTATCCACCAAGAAGACATAATACTAATTAATATATAAGCACATAGGAGCACCAAAGTATATAAATCAATAAAATTAAAGGAAGTTAAATATCACACTTTAATGGATGGATCATCCAGGCAGAAAGTCAACAAGGAAACATTGGCTTTAAATGAAATACTAGATCAGACTGACTTAATAATATACATAGAACATGCCATCCAAAAGTTGCAGATATACATTCTCCTCAAGTGCACATAGAACATTCTCAAAAATAGACCATATTTGGTGAAACAAAAATAGTCTCAATAAATTAAAAACAATTGAAATCATGTCAACCATCTTTTTCAACCACAATAGTATGAAACTAGGAATCAACTGCAAGAAGAAAGCTGGACAAGTCATAAATATGTGGAGACTAAACAATATGCTACTGAACAACTGTTGGATCAATGGAGAAATCAAAGGAGAAGTAAAAGAATGCTTGGAGAAAAATGAAAACAAAACATACCAAAATCTATGGGATGCAGCAAAAGTGATACCAATAGGGAAGTTTACAGCAATACAAGCCTACCTCAAATAACAAGAAAAATCTCAAATAAGCAATCTAACACTACACCCGAAAGAACTAAGAAAAGAAGAACAAATGAAGTCCAAAGTCAGTAGAAGGAAACAAATAATAAAAATCAGAGTGGAAATAAATTAAATAGAGACTAAAAAGACAATAGAAAAGATTAATGAAACTGATACCTGGTTCTCTGAAAATATTAAAGAAGCGGACAAACCCTTAGCTAGATTCACTAAGAAGAAAAGAGAGAAGACTCAAGTAATCAAAATCAGAAATGAAACAGGAGAAATTTTTAAAAAATTCCACAGAAATACCAAGGATTATGAGAGAACATTATGAAAGCCTTACACCAACAAACTGGATAACCTAAAAGAAATGGACAAATCCTGAGAATCATACAACCTCCCAACACTGAATCAAAAAGAAATAGAGACTCTGAATAGACCAATAACTAGTAAAGAGATTGAAAGAGTAATCAAAACCTCCCCCTCAAAAAAGTCCATGACCAGACAGTTTCTCTGGTGAATTCTGCTAAACATTCAAAGATTTAACAACTATCCTCAAATTCTTCCAAAAAAACCAAAAAGGAAGGGAGACTTCCTAACTCAATCTATGAGGCCAACATTACCCTGATACTCAGACCAGATAAGGACAACATAAAAAAAGAAAATTACATGCCAATTTCATTGATGAACATAGATGCAAAAATCTGCAACAAAATATTAGCAACTCGACTACAACAATACATTAAAATGATCATACAGCACAATCAAGTAGGATTAACTACAGGAACACAAGGATGATTCAACATCTGCAAATCAATCAATGTAATACACCACATTAACAAAATGAAGAATAAATTCACATGATTAAGGCCAGCCTGGTGGCACAGCTGTTAAGTTCACACATTCTGCTTCAGTTGCTTGGGGTTCACTCATTCAGATCCTGGGTGCAGACCTATGCACTGCTTGACAAGTCATGCTGTGGCAGCCATCCTACATAAAATAGAGGAAGATGGGCACCGATGTTAGCTCAGGGCCAGTCTTCCTCAGCAAAAAGAAGAGGATTGATGGCAGATGTTAGCTCAGGGCTAATCTTCCTCAAAAAAAGAAAAATTACATGATCATCTCAATAGATGCACAGAAAGAATTTGACAAGTTTAAGCATCATTTGTAATACAAACTCTCAGTAAAATAGGTATAGACAGGAAGAAACTCAATGTAATCAAGGCCATATAAGACAAACTCACAGCTAACATCATACTCAATGGTGAAAACCTGAAAGCTCTCCCTCTAAAAACAAGCTGCCAACTCTCACCATTCTTATTCAACATAGTACTGTAAGTTCTACTCAGAGTAATAAGGCAAGGAAAAAAATCTTCAAATTGGAAAGGAGGAAGTAAAATTGTTACTATTCATGGATGACATGATTTTACATATAGAAACCCTAAAGAAACTACCAATAAGCTATTAGAAATAATTAACAAATACAGTAAAGTTGCGTGATACAAAAACTAACCAAGAAAAATCAGTTACGTTTTTATGAACTAACAGAAAGAGTAATCAAGAATAAATCCAGTTTACAATCACAATAAAAAGAGTAAAATACCCAGAAGTAAATTTACCTAAGGTGGTGAAAGACCTGCACACTGAAAGCAATAAGACGTTGTTGAAGAAATCAAAGACACAAAGAAATTTTATGCTCATGGATTGGAAGAATTAGCATAGTTAAAATGTCCATATTACCTAAAGCAATCTGCAGATTTAAGGGATCTCTATCAGAATTGCAACAACATTTTTCACATAAGTAGAACAAAAAATCCTAAAATCTATATGGAACAAAAGATTACAAATTACCAAATGAATACTGAGAAAAAAGAACAAAGCTGGAGCTATCACACTCCCTGATTTCAAAGTATACTACAAAGCTATAGTAAGCAAAACAGCATGCTACTGGCAGTAAAACAGGCACACAGATAAGTGGAACAGAATTGAAAGCCCAGAAATAAAACACACTTTTATTGATAGCTACTTTTTGACAAAGGAGCCAAGACATCTGATGGAGAAAGGAAAGTCTCCTCAATAAATGGTGTTGGGAAAACTGGGCAGCCACATGTAAAAGAATGAAAGTAGACCATTATCTTACTCTATACAGAAAAAGTAACTCAAAATGGATAAAAGACTTGAATGTAGGACCTGAAACCATAAAACTCCTAGAAGAAAATGTAGGCATTACACTCTGACATTGGTCTTAGCAGTATATTTTTAAAATATGTCTCCTCAGGCCAGGGAAACAAAAGAAAAAGTAAACAAATGGGACTACATCAAACTAAAAAGCTCCTCCTGGCAAAAGATTCATCAACAAAACAAAAGGACAATCTACCAATTGGGAGATGATATTTGCAAATCATGTATCCAATAAGAGGTTAATATCCAAAATATGTAAAGATCTCATACAGGTTAACAGTAAAAAAACAAAAAACCCAATCAAAAAGTGGTCAGATGATCAGAACACTTTTCCAAAGAAATATACAGGTGGCCAACACACACATGAAAAAACGGTCAAAGTCACTAATTATTAGAGAAATACAAGCCAAAAGTACAATCAAATATCAATTCACATCTGTCAGAATGGCTATTATTAAAAAGATGACAAATAACAAGTGTTGGAGAGGATGTGGTGAAAACGGAACCTTTATACACTTGTGATGGCAATGTAAACTGAGGCAGCCACTAAGAAAAACTGTATGGAGATTTCTCAAAATATTAAAAATAGAACTACCATATGATCCAGCTATTTCACTTCTGGGTATTTATCCAAAGAACACAAAAACGCTAATTAGAAAAGATATATGACCACCCCCTAATTTCATTGCAGTGTTTTTCACAATAACCAAGACTTGGAAACAACCTAAGTCCTGGATGAATGGATAAAGAAGATGTGGTA
Organism: Equus asinus; assembly: GCF_041296235.1. Classification (NCBI taxonomy): domain Eukaryota; kingdom Metazoa; phylum Chordata; class Mammalia; order Perissodactyla; family Equidae; genus Equus; species Equus asinus. Next base: position 33,867,532 of record NC_091801.1, on the reverse strand, counting down.
TATAAGTACAGCTGAATGCTACTCAGCCATAAAAAAGGTGAAATCTTGCCATTTGCAACAACATGGATGGACCTTGAGGGTATTGTGCTAAGCAAAGTAAATCTGATCTAGAAAGACAAACACTATATGATTTCACTCACATGTAGATCAACAAACAAATGCATAAATACAGAGAACAGATTTGTGGTTACCAGAGGGAAGAGCATTGAGAAGAGAGCAAAGGGGTAAAGAGACACATGTGCACATTGGTAGATAGCAACTAGACTTTTGGTCGTGAACATGATGTAGTTTATACAGAAGTCTAAACGTAATGATGTACACCTACAATTTATATAATGTTATAAACCATTCTTACCACAATTAAAAGATAAATAAAAATGAGTGTAAAAAATATCTCTTTTGTGCTACTCTAAGGTGGCTTACTCCAAGGATAGCCAGCTCTCCTCAACTCTCTCTAACCCCTAGAAACCATTAATTTGTTCTCCATACCTATACTTTGTTATTTCAAGTAGGTAGTATAAGTGGAAACCTTAATTGACATTTGAAACTTGTGTTTTTTCACTCAGTGGTTATTATCATGCATAAATATCTACTGTTGAATGGGTCATATGGTAGGTAAAATGTCTGCTGAAGTTCTTTAACCATTTATTTTATTTTATTGTTTTTTATTATTGAGCACTGACAGCACTTTAGATATTCCGCTGCCAGTCCTTTATCAGATAGAAGATTTGCAGATGTTTCTCATAGTCTATGCACTTTGTTCTTTCTTTTTGTCTTTACAGTGATTTTTGAGGAAAAGCGTTTTATTTTAATGAAGTCTAATTTATCTATTTGCTCTTTTATATATCATGCTTAATATTTTGTCAAATATATTTTGTTTAACCATGGGTCGCTAGTGTTTTCCCCTATGTTTCCTACTACAATTTTACAGTTTTAGATGTTTCATTGTGGTCTATGAAATTTTTTGAGTTAATTTTGCAGATGGTTTAAAATATGGATTGTATACAGCTATATAATTTTTTCTGCACCATTTGTTAAAAAGAATACCCTTTCTTTAATGATTGCCTTTGCATCATCATTGAGAATCAGTTTCACACATACATCCGGGTCTGCTCCTGGATTTTATATTCATTTTCTTTCTTCTATTTTTCTGATTTTGTGCTAAGATCATTCTGTCTTCATTAGTACAGATTTCTTAAAGGACTTGAGTCCAGGTATTATCTTTCAACCTTGTGAATATCATTTATTAATTCTAATAGCTTTTCTAATAAACTTTCTTGTAGTTTTTTCAACAAAAAATCTTTTCCATCAGACTTTCTACATAAGTATGCAAATAATCTGCAAAGAAAAACAGTTTTACTTCTTTTTAATTTGGATAATGTCTATTATTTTTTCTTGTCTGATTGCACTGATTCAAACCTTCAATACTTTGTTCAATAGAGTGGTGAGAGAAGACTTTTCTGTTTTTTTCCCCCCGATTTTAAGAATTAAGCATTCATTCTTTGACCATTAAGGACAATGTTAGCTGCAAGTTCTTTGAAGATATGCTTTGAAAGTTTGAGGAAGTTTTCACATATTCCTACTTTGTTGAGAGTTTTTTTCATGAAAGGATAATGCATTTTGTCGGATAATTTTTCTTCATCTACCAGGACGAACATAGTTTTAGACTTGTTTTTTAGTTTATTAATGTGATATATTGTATTAATTGATTTTTCACTTTTAAATTACTCTAGGTTTCTTAAGATAAACACTGCTTACTTTCAATATATTATACTTTTTGTATAATTGTTGGATTCACATTGATAAGAACTGGTTTGGTATTTTTGCATTTATGATTATGAGGAATATTGTTCTGAAGTTTTCTTCTTTTGTAATGTATTTGTGTCATTTTGCTCTTAGGGTATATGGGCCTCAAAGAATGAGTTGGGATGTTTTCCATTCTCTTACGTTTTCTGGAAAGGTTAATGTAGAAAAGGTACTATTGTTAGGAATAATTCACCAGTGAAACCATCTGGGACTAAAATTTTCTTTGTCATGTTTCACTACAGTTTCTTTAAGAGACATTGCACTAGTCAGATTATTTCTTGTTGAGTTATCTTTGATAGTTTATGTCTTTAGTGCATCTGTACTATTCATATAAATTATCCAATTTGTAGGCAAGTAGTTCTTCATAATATATTCTTGCATTTTTAATATCTGTAGGATCTACTGTGATGTCACCTCTTGCCCTTGAGACTGGCAGTTTGTGTATTTTATTTTTATTCCTGTTCAGTCTGGCTTGAAGTCTATGGATTTTATTGATCTTCTCAAAGAACCAGTTCTTAGTTGCTTTGATTTTATCTATTCTGCCTTTTGCATGTGATGTATTTTTCTGCTTTGGTCTCTATTACTTCCTCTCTTGTACTTTCTCTGGGTTTAATTTGCTCTTGATTGAACTTTTCAAAGAGGGAGCTGATGTCATTTACTTTAGACATTTTTTCCTCCCTAATATAAATGTTAAGTGCTTTAAATTTCCTCTATATACTGTTTTAATAGCATCCATTGACTCTTAAAATGTTTCATTTTTATTTTCACTGAGTTCAAAATACTTTCTGCTTCCCTTTTAATTTTTTTCTTTAACCCATTGGTTATTAAAAGTCAGATAGTAGTTTCCAAATTTTTGAAGATTTTTCTGGGATATTTTGTTGATTTCTAATTTAATTTCACTGTAGACAGAGAATATAATTTGCATGATTTGATTCCTCTTGAATTTATTGAAATGTACTTTATGGCCAAGAATATAGTCTACCTTTTTTTAACAGCGTTTATGCTGTGTTAGCACTTAAAAATATTGTTTATTCTATTGTGTTTTTTTGTGTAGTGCTCTATAAAGACAATTGGATCAAGTTTGATTACATTGTTCAAGTCTTCAATATGCATACTTTGTTTTTGTCTACTTATACCGTCACTTGCTGAAAAACAGGTATAATCTCCAAAACAATTGTTGAATTGCCTATTTCTACTTTTAATTTTGTCATTTTTAATTGATATATTTTGTGTGCTTCATATAGTTTATATGCATATATGTTTAATAGTTGTTAACTTATTGAAAATAGTATGATCCTTTTGGCTCTTGGTTTTCATAATCTGTTGCACATGTCTGCAGCATGTCTCAGTCTTGTACTGATTATTCCTCCCTGCTTAAACAAGACTTCCCTTAGTACTGCACCCACCAGATCTCCTGTAAGTTAGTATAGCTGGTGGCAATAAGCACTATTGCTGGCCTGTGTGGGTGGCAGACACTGTTCCCTTTTATCCTTCTGGTTGATTCTTTCCCAGATCTCAAGTAGTTTTCTCATATACATTTACTGATCAGTTCTTTGCTAAATACTTTAGGGGAACCTTCTGCAGATCTCCATGGTCCTCTACCTGTGCATCTCTCTCTGCTCTAGAATTCTTTCCTGCAACTTCTTGCCATCTTGATATCCTCAGACTTTCAGCTCTGACTCCTCAAGTCAGCAAGTTTTGCAGGCTGTACATAAGTTTCTCCTTCTTGAGGATTTCTTGTAGGGGGATCTTGTGGCTACAAACTCCCTTAGTTTATGTTTGTCTGGGAAAGCTTTTATTTCTCCATCATATCTGAAAGATATTTTGACTGGATAGAGTATTCTTGGTTGAAACTTTTTATCCTTCAATGATTTGAATATGTCATTCCAGTCTCTCCAAGCCTGTAAGTTTGCTGCAGAGAAATCCACTGAAAGCCTAATGGAGGTTTCTTTGTAGGTTATTTTCTTCGCCTTGGTGCCCTTAGTATTCTTTCTTTGTCTTTCAGTTTTGCCAGTTTCACTACTATATGCCTTGCATAGGTCTTTTAACATTGACATATTTAGGAGATCTGGCAGCCTCTTCCATATGGATTTCCTTCCCTAGGTTTGGGAATTTCTCTGCTATTATTTCTTTGAACAAGCTTTCTACTCCATTTTCCTTCTCTTCTTCTGGAATAGCTTTCATTCTTATGTTGCATTTCCTAATTGAATTGGATATTTTTTGTGTAATTTCTTCATTTCATTTTAGTCTTAGTTCTCTGTCCTCCTCTATCTGGAGCATTTCAACATGTCTATCTTCAATTATGCTGATATGCTCCTCTATGGTGGCCACTCAAGTGTTCAGAGAATCCACATTTGTTTTATTTCTTCTATTGTGTCTTTCAACTCTAATATTTCTGATTGATTCTTCTTCATAGTTTCAATTTTTTTTGTGAAGTAGCTCCTGAACTCATTGAATTGTTTCTGCACATTCTCTTTTACCTCATTGGGTTTTTTGCTGATAGCTGTTTTAAATTCGTTGTCATTTACATTACATATTTCTGCATTCTCAGGGCTGATTTCTTGGTACTTGTCATTTTCTCTCTGGTCTGGAGATCGAATATAATGTTTGATATTGCTATAGGGAGTGGCTCTGTTCTTTCACATCCTGGCATTATTTGGTCCCAGTTACTACCTATTGCCACTGGGTGGGGGTCAAAAGTCACGTATTCTGAGCCCTCTGCCTTCAGCTGAAATCCCAGGCACTAGAGCCACACTGAGCATGTGGGGGTAGGGGAGCTTTCTCCTGTGTGCTCGTGGGGCTTTCTCCCTCTACTGTCACTATCTGCTTCCTGGGATGTTGGCTTGATAAGGTCACCCCCTGTAAAAGCTTTCACCCTGGTAGAGGTGAAGGTCCTCTAGGCTGCAAGGGCCCTTGGGAGTCCTTGATATTCCCATGAATGAATATCCCCTTCCCCTTTCCTTCCTTTTCAGTGGCCCGCACTGTCCCAGATCACAGTCTTTAGGGGAGGGAGCAAAGATCTCTCTTACCCTATTCCACATCCTCTGAGGGGCCTCTAGCCTCTCTGTCCATCATATGGCTGTGTGGGTCTCTATGACATTTTTTTGTGTTGTGTTTGGATGTCCTCTGTTGGTATGGATGTTCCTTTTGTTGTATATTGGATGTGAGGGATTTCTGAGAGAACTCACTATGCCATGATGCTAATGTAACTCCCATCAGTCAGTTTTTTTATAAGGGTTAGACTTGTCTCATAAGTGATCTACCAGGAATTTCTTCTCTTTTTCTGAAAGATGTGTGTGCAAGGCTTCAGATTCGTCTAGTGTTGTCATGCACTAAGGGGTTGATTGAAGGTTTTATGTTGCTGTTTCACCCTCTACTTTAGTTTTTCTTTACAAAACTGCACTTCAAAAAAGATGTCTTTATCTATCCTCTTGCCATATCCTCAGAGGTAGACTCCTGCTCTTTGTTACCCAATGTGTACTCTTCAAGTGGTAGAGGGTAGAGAGAGGGTGTTCATGTTGTTCTAATTCAGTTTCAGTCTTAGACAGATCATGAGATCCTGGCCCATGGGGGTGAGGATTTCTCAGGGATTCTTCCTTTCCTACAAATGGTAATGAAAATCTTCTTTGTATCTTTGGTGAGTCTTTCACAGGAGAGTTTTCTGCCCTCTTAGCAGTAATGAATCTCTGGTGGTATGGGGTTTCTGGTGGTTTATTTCCCCATTTATTGGAGGTAGAATGTTATTTTTGTTCTTTTTTCCCAGTATTAGTCTCCACCTGTGCCTTAGGATGATAATTTTTGCTGCCTTTTCCCCAATGCCTTAAGACTTTTTATTCTTAAGGGAGATAGAGCAGAAAGGTCCGGTGAGGCTGTATGCCTTTCCCATTGTAGTGGCAGATCCCTTCCTCTAGGTCTGAATCACAAACAGGAGTTTTCTCTGGCCTTTTGCCCTGACACTAACCTTTCTCATGAGTACATTTCGGTTCAGTGGAGAGAAGTCTGCTAGTGGTGCAAATTCTATTTGTGTATAGCCTTAAAGGCTCTATATTCTCTTGCTATCCAAGACTTGGCCTTTCAAAATTCATTAAAAATTTTAGTTGCCTTCTTCCTATTACAAAGCATCCCTACTTTCTCCCCATTTGTGTTTTGTTTCTCTTTGAAGTGCTTGTCTTTTCTTAGGTTTTCATCTAGATAATTGCACTGTGTTTTCAAATCTCTGATGAATTCACGTGAAGGTTTCATTCTGTTGATTATCCAACTTTTCTTGTAGTTAGAGCCAAGAGATGCTCTTTTCAGATCTCTAAGTCCTTGCTGCAGTGTGTCTTTTGTGTGTCCATGAAAAGCTTAGCATGACACTTCTGATTTCCCACAAATTTCTATTTATTTTATTTTCATTCAGTTAGAAATATATTTGAATTACACTTGTGAGTTCTCTATGATGCATGGATTTGAGGAATTTATTTATCTGACTTATCTTGACTTCATATTCATTTTTCAAGGATGTTTTTCCCTGGCATAGAATTCTGTGCTAGCATTTTTTTTTCAGTACTTTGAAAATGTTATTTTTTTTATATCTAGCTTCCTCTTGTTACTTGTGAATGTCAGATGTATTCAAACAATTGTTTCACTATATGTAATATAACTTTTTTCTAAAAACTTTAGGATTTTTTTTCTTACCTTTGTTTTCAGCAGTTTGACACTGATATGCTGAGTTGTGCTTTTATTTGTTTTGTGTGTATTTTGATTTGGATTCACAGAATGTCTTAGGTTTATAGGTAAATGTTCTTTGCCAAATTTAGGAAATTTTTTATCTTATTTCACCATATAGTTTGATGTGATCCATCTTCTTCCCATTCTTCTGGGCCTCCAATTACATATATGCCACGTGTGTTGATATTATCTCATATCAGTAAGTCTATGTTCCTTTTAGTAAAATCATGTTTTTTCTAGTTTTGTAGTGGATAATTTCTATTAATCTCTCTTGATATTTACTAACTCTTTCTTTGGTGGTCTCAGTCTACTGTTAAACCCATCAAACTTTATTTTTTCAGTTTCAGATATTGTAATTCTCTATTTTACAATTTTCACTTAATTCTCTTTTATAGTTTTATTTCTTTGCTGAGATGCTCCATTTAAGACTTTAAGACTTTGACATATTTATAACAGCTGCTTTGAAGTCCTTGTCTGCTAATTTCAAACACTGAGTCATCTCAATGTTCATTTCTATTGACCACTTCATTCTTGGATATGGGCCATATTTTTCTGCTTTTCCTGTGTCTGATTAGTTTCTGTTCTATGATCAGTCTTGTGCAGGATCTCTTGTAAAGAGTCTGAATTATCTTGTCTTGAGAGATGTTGAATTTTGTTCTTGTAGACAGTTAGTTTACTTATCTTGTTGATCCTTCATTTTAAGATTTCTTGGGTACTTATTTTCATACGATTTCTTATTCTTAAGTGTGGTTATTCTACTGTCTTATTTGAATACAGCAAATACACAATGAAGTCTTTCCACTCTGGGTGGTCTGAAACGCCAATGTTTCCCATTGTGCACAACCTTTACTATTTCCCTTCTATTGTCAATCCAATAGTAGCTGCACCTGTACAGCCAATATGACTCAGCAAAGTATCCTTGGGGAGTGCTGTTACAGATTTCTTTCTTTCCCTTCTCCTTGCTCTGGTCCTTCATGAGTAAACTATCCCACTATATCCAGATGTTTCAGGGCCCCTACTTATGATTAGTATATCCTCAGTAAAAATGGATTATCACACTCTCCTTGTGTTCCCTGTCTATACATTGCTTCAATTCCAGGAAATTTTACCTCTGCAGAGATCCAAAGAGTATATGTGTCTCACCTCATAGATTTTCCTTCTCTGAGAAGTCATCATCTTGTGCTTCTAATTTTTTAATGTCCAAAAATAACTGTTTTGTATATTTTGTCAAATCGTTTACAGTCGTGGGGAAATTCTAGTACAGTTATTCTGTCATGGCAGGAGGTGTAAGTACCATTAAAAAAATAAAAATGAATACATCTTTATAATTAAATTGCCCAGTTTTTAGATATTCAAAACAATAATACTCAAATTATGTGGATATCTTCAATTTGATATCTTCAAATTTTTTATAACCTAATGATATCTCATGGAGGTTTTGCCATAATAGTCTATAAAGATATTTTTATACTTGTTACAGTCTTGTCTACTACCTTGTATGCCTATATCATAACTTACTAAGCCAGTATTCTATAGGTGGACATCTGAATTAGTTCTGATCTTTAGCATTTAAAAATAGTGTTACATGAAATGTATTATACATACTTTTGTTTATTCATCTTTTGGCATCTTATCTTTGATTTAGCTTCCTAGAAGTGAGAATTCTGGGCCAAAGAGTAAATACGTGCATAATTTTATTAGATATGTCAAATTCTTCTTCATTAGTCATACAAGTTCCATGTTACATTCCCATTAGTAATATGTAAGAGTTGAACATACCTAGTTAAAGCTCATTTATATTTCAAAAGAGATAGTGAACAGCCAAGTAATAATAAATTACAGAATAAGAGGTAATTGCCTTGACAAAATTCTTCTTTCATTTGTTACAAGCAATGATAGCCATTGTCTTTTTGAAATAATGTATGTTCAATCCATTGTTTTTAAACAGAATAAATAAAAACAATCCTGAAAGAGAACATTTTTTGAAATTTTTTGCTTAGAGACCATGCATTTCTAGTTAAACAAAAATTCATAAATAAAAGCTTTATAACCTGGTTGTGTTTACTTGACATTTAGAAGAATGTCTAAATACATCTTTATAATAGACACTGATGCAGATTCTTCATCTGTGGATGAAATACTTGTACAGAATTTACTTGGCTGTTGCATTCTGTCATAGCAATCAGATTTTAGTAGCCCCATGAATTATTCAGCTTAGACTTCTTTACATCTCTCTCTTCCTATGCCTCCTAATTAGTAAGCAGTTGTTTCTAGCCTTTTATGACAGAAACTGTCAGCTGCAGATGGGATATTAATGATCAAGGAAAATGACAGATTGCTTAATTCTAGTGACAAAATACCACAGCGAGAAGTCTTATGGAGATACAACATCTACATTTAACTTCTGAGCTTTATAATTGGTTTATTTCTCTCAGATTTCAGCAAGGGGGATCACAACTTATTTCAAAATAAAAATATGAATATGTGAATAGGCATACATGAAGCTATAGCCCATGCTCTTTCTGTATGAAGAGCAAATACTAATAGTCAAATATCTTGTTTAAGGCAAGGTTGATATCGACCCTGATATCAGTTTTCCCACATTAAACCCAGCATATATGGGGTTAAAACCAAAACACTGTTTCCCTGCTTACTCTCTGGCCTCTTGGATCCAGAATCCACTATCCTCCATGGAGACAGACAACGCCAAAGACAAGCACCTGGATTATCTCCTCCCTGCAAAGAGATACAGGTTGGTGGGAAAGCTGCTGACCAGCAAGGTCATGGGCTCCCTCCTCTCTGCAAGTAGTCTCAAGGCCAAAGACAGGCTGGTGGGAAAGCTCCGACCAGGAAGGCCATATGCTCCCCGTCCCCTACCTAAAACCCCAAATACAAACCCTTCCTTTTAGCTTTTCGGGAAGTTTGGGATTTCAGCGTTAGCTGCCCTCTCTCCTTGCTCAATACTGTGCAAAAATAAAATTCCTACTTTCTTCCACCACATCTGGTATCAGAGATTAGCTTGCTGCACAACGGGTGAGCTAACTCACTTCAGGTTTGGTATCAAGGTCAGTTATTAATGAAAAAAATTGTTTTATTAATTAATCTATGGTTTTCTTTATATTATAAAACTATTCTAAGTTACATAATACATAATGAAGGTTTATATATGGTTAACTACAGCCTAATTTCTAAAACAAGGATGAGAATGATCACTAGAGCTTTCCTTCAGAAAGCTACTTATTGTTACCTTTAAGAAGTGTAAGATAGACACAGGGAAGAGAATTTCGGGGACAGATATATGGTAGTTTTCTGATAATTATAAAAACATCAAGTGTATATTAGATTTCAAATTATAGATGATTTAACACTAAGTTTAAAATACACAAAATGTAAGCTTAATTAATGATCTATAAGTGCTAATTCCTTACAATTTACATAGTTAAATTCTTTTTTCCCCAAGAGAAGTGCCAATGGCTTATTGCACATGAAAATAGGAAAGAAATAAAGTAAAATGGATAACATTAAACTTAGAGATATAACGAGAGAGGCAACATTTAATCATATCTGTTTAAGTTAAATCCCTGATTGTATTTTATATCATTGTATAAATTAATAATGCTAGAAATGAGAAACAATCTTTTGAAAAACCAAAGCACAGTAACACAAACACTTTCCCCCCAAAAATGCTGCACACAATAAGTCTTGGTTACCTTGAGAATGGAGACAACATGGGAATTGATATAAAATGATGTTTTTAATAGCTGGATATACGAATAAAATATCTGCAAGTGAAGATCAATAGGGGTGTTTTTACAGATGAAAGTGTCTAAAAATAGTTGGAATATTATTAACTCAAGTGAGAGAAAGATCACTGAAAATTTGTTTGGTTTATTTTATGTTTTTTATATTTTTTGCTTTTGCACTAAATCAGATGATTCTTGGAGTATAATAACTGTGATGAGAAATACTCCAATAAAAGAATTACCTGCTTCATTTAAATATTGTATCAGAATAAGTTTTAAAATGAGTAGTTAAAAAAAAGTCAGCAGCTCCTCTGACATTACTCTTGCTTTAAACTTTTTATTTTAACATAATTCATATTTATAAAAAGTTGCAAAAATAACATCAAGAATTTCCATGTCTCTTTTACTCAGATCCCCCACGTGTTAACATTTCACTAAGTCTTTTATCATTTTATCTATATAACAATCATCTGTAATTTATCTTTCTATTTTTTCTAAACCATCTGAAAATATGTTGCAGACCTGCTTTCCCTTTACCTTAAATATTTCAGCATGTGTTCCCTAAAAAACTCTTTTCTTTTACATAAAACAGTATAATTATCAAAATCAGGAAACTGCCTTTGATATAATTCTATCAACCGTTGTGTAAACTTTATAGATATTTTTCCAGTTGACAAATGGATAAATGCACTCAAAGGCAAATTGACTTCTCCTATTTTCCGTTTATTAACATTTCATTTACGTTTTCTATTTTGTTTTGAGACATCCACAACAATTTTTTTCAATGTAGTTATTTTACTAACTAGAAAATTGATTGGAATAATACATTTATACATGATCTTCTCACAATACCTCAAGAGAAAAGATTGTTACCAACTCTGGCTGAATTGAAACTTCTATCTACATGCATTATGTTACCAACTGAAACTATTTTTCTTTCATTTAGCATTACCAGCCCACACACAAGATTTGGGGGTCTCTATATATAGTCATTTTCTCCTACCTGGAACTTGAATACATAGAGAGACAAAGAAATAAAACAGATGGAGAACAAAACATCACTTTTATAACTGATGACATCTACACTGGGGAATATAGATTTAAGTCCATTAGTCAATGAGGATTGCTAATAAATGCCCCAGGATTAGGAAAGCCTAGCACACTAGTTACAGCAAAGTGGGCCAACCATATGTCTTTTCTTAGGGGAGAAGCCCCTACATAAATATCACAAGACCTTCCAACTACAGAAGTGTTATGAATGAGATACCTTGAACTAACCTTCTGCTGAAAGCACTAAAGATTTTAGAAAAAGATTTTAAATTGTAAGTCATTGCTGAACTGAATTTTCAAGTAATTAAAAAGAAATTACTCTGGTGAAGAGAAAAATCACTGGATTATAAGATAGAACAAAAACCTTTAATTAGCAGAGAGTAAAATATGTAGAATGCAAGATATAAGAAAGAATTTAACTCTATTTTTGATGTTTGACTCCTGATACTTTCAAGATCCACTTCCCCTAATTCACTTTTTCCCATAACTCATTAAGCTGATTAGAAAACCCAGGAGATCTTTCTCTTGATGCTGGAGGGGAACTACAAATAAAGCAAATTGCTTGGGAACACTAACCTCAGTCCAGCCCCCACCACAAGAAGAAGAGAGCCACTGGCACCTCCCTCACTCAAGCCATTTTTGGCCAGCTTGAGTGCCACTGTGCTATCTACAGAGTGCCTCATAATGTGAGTAATAAATCTTTTCATATCCTCTGGCATAGGCGTGACATCATCAGTCTTGACATCTGAACCAATTTTGAGTGGATGGGAGTAGGGGTTGACCCTGCTTTCCATGGGGAGATCATACAACACATGATGCACAGCATAACTTTTGTGCAGGATAAGGCAAATAAGCCTAATATGTCTAAATAAAGTCCCCCCAAAACAAGCAAATGGTAGATGAGCAAAAGACAGTGTTTGAAAGTTTAGTGCCTACAGATTTTCCAGAATTTTTGAAGGCTCTTCAGGGGTGAAAGAATTTTAGCTATTGCAATGGTTTGTAGCCCTCCAAAACTCCCTACACAACAAAATCATGTACCTTAGTATTTAATTTATGAGAGTTGGGATAATAGGACAAATGTCTAAAAGAGCTCCTTGTGTAGATAACAAAAAAATTGAAAGCACTGCCTTAGATAGATTACTAGGTCAAAAGCTATGACCCTACACAAGGAGAGGCTTCAACGTCACCATAAAAAGTAAAACAAGATGTTTTCCATTTATTCCTTCCAATCCAATATTAGAGGATGTATTTCAAGGATAGTGATGTAAATCATATATTCACAAGTGAATAAATGTTTTATTATGTGAGCAATAAATAAAATATAGAAAGCTAAGTGAAAGGCAGTCAACGATTGTCACTAGTGGGAGTAATAATGTAATGGAAAGAATGCAATGGTGAAGAAAAAGGATGCAAACAACAAAAAGAGCACATGAGCTTTTATATAAAAAAAGAATGCTTATGGCATAGTCATATTTATTCATTTGAGAAAATTTGCATTTGTGTACTCAAGTTAGAAATTTATATACATTAACAAATGTGTCTAAAATTGCCTGATCTAGAAATAGACTTCATTAAAGAAATGAAATTTTTCATTTCCACTTCCCATTTGGAAATGAAAAACTGAAATATCATATTGGGACAATCTTTTGAAATAAACTGTTTCATGAATTATTCTCTGAGATGAGATTGGCCACAGTAAAATCTTCAAAGCTTTCCTATTTACCTTTAGTGAACTTTGTGCACTGCCAGCTCTTGTCATCTTCTCATAATTTGTTCCACTTTTGTTCTATGTTCTGTACAATATCCATAGTTTGTGGTTTGAGGATGACTTTTTTCTGGCTTCCCTGAAAATGTGATCATATTTTTAAAAATTATTTTCAGTAAGACTGGGGACCAGCAGGGGAACAAAACCACCATTAATCTGATGCTTTTAAGCATAAAATTTTAAATATCATGTAAGTATACTATTCTCTGATTAACCCAAAATACTAGATTAGGAACTTTGTCTCATGTTACTTCAAACAAAGTTCTGAGATAAAAATGCCACTTTTTAGTGCATTAGCAGTAAAGTAATTAGCAATTATATGACCCTAAACATTTAAAAAAATATCAATACAGTTTTTCATAGTCTATTGAATAATTCAAATGTATGTTCATACATTTAACTTTCATAATTCTCTCACACGAACACCACAACATAATATTGTTGGTGGACTATTGTTAACAGCTATTTACCACGTTAGATAATTCATGCAGTAATTCTTTATTCAGTTTTAACAGCTTGTAAACCACCTCCATCTCAATTCTTTGTCTATCCTTTTTATGCATAATAAAACTTTTTAGTAAGTAAATATTCCCAAAATTTACTGTCCCCAAAATTTTTCAGCTCAACATTTCCAAAAGAATGTAAACTTGGACCTTATCAGAAATTAACTTGATGTTACTAAGTTTTCTATCTCATGATTATCAAATGGTTCTTAACTAGCCATGTGTTTTGAGATTTGTTTTCTGTCAGAATAAAAAATGAAGCAGATATGTTAAAATTAAGCTGCTAATTTTTCTATTGCATACCATGATTTAAAAATAATGATCATATAATAAAAACCTGATTATTAATTAGATCTTTTTTAGACCATAAAATTCTAAACTCACTCCTTCCCACCTGAATGACTTGGTATTTCTGAACTAGAACAAGCGAAATATATTTTAAAAATCATTAATTAAAGAGACAACTCAAAAGGCCTTACAGAAGATAACTTCTACAATTACCAAATGCCACCTATTAAAATTGTAATTCTTCAAATATGAAGCTTTAAAGGGAGTTTCCCTTAATCTTTACACTTTAGTTAACCAAAGATATAACTTCATGTAAACATCATTTGAATAGAAAAGCAAGATAATCCATGTGTTTTAGGGCTGGCCCTGTGGCAAGGTGGTTAAAGTTCCCTGCACTCCACTGCAGCAGTCTGTGTTTACAAGTTTACTGATGATTTTAGTTGGAATGTCACTATCACTGTTGCAATTTAATGTTTCTGGTTTCTATTTTCAGAAATATACTCCAAAATGATGATACACATAATAAAGAAAATAGCTTCATAATAGTGTTATTGAATCAAACCATATATTATTTTTAAATTACCAAGAAATCCAGTAAATTTTATCATTTTAAATTGCCTTTCAAGATAGTCACCTTAGATTCATTTTTCTCTAGGTTATTATGATATTAAGATAACTGTATGACTACTTATGTTATTTGTGAATACAAGCCAATTGAGTAAAATCTTTTGCTTTTGGCAATTAATCCTGCCCCATAACTATAATTAAGAAAATTATCTAGATAATCATGGTGGCTTAAGAAGATCCCTTTCCCTCTCCCCTTCAATCTACAGCAAGTAAAACATGTATAACCCAACAAGGCTACATTGCCCAACAAGTGTTGCAGAGATCCATCCATTGTTACACACTAAGTTGGATGGATTGGAATAATAGAGGTGGCAAAATAGGGGGAAAGAAGAGGCAGAGCCCACCACCCCAGAACCGTGGCCACAGTGGCTAAGTTAGCCACCCTTTACCCCAGAGAACCTGGTGAGCAGCAGAAAAGGTGCAAGTGCAACCCTGGCCGACCAGCCACGACAGCACCTGCATCCATTGAGAGTGAAGCAGGACCAGAGGAGGAGCTACATGATCCTGGCACCTAGTATCGACTCAGAGTTTAGTAGCAGCAGCAGAGGTAGGCACAAAACACAACATCACAACTGTAGTGGTGCCTACAGCAACAAAGTAAGAGGCAACAGCAGAGGCAGTGCCAAACCAGCTTCCTTGCCACTTTTTCTATCCCCCTACTAAAGCATTGGAGCTTCCAAAACAGGTGATCCCAGACACGGCTGAGGCATCAGCCGTCCCTGTGCTCCTGGCAGAAAATCTAGCAACCACAGCAACAACCAGCAATAGCAAGGTATCAGTGACCCCCAGAGGTGCAGACAATGATGACAAGAGTACTAAAAATACTTTGAATAGAGGCAGTAGAAGGTGGAATGTTCAGATCCTCAAACATAACCAGAGACAGCACAAGCAAGAGAAACTAAAAACTAGAGCTATAGTGTCACCTATTGAAAAGCAAAAGAAAGGCCTCTAATCCCCAATTGGTCAAAAAGTTTGAATCTTAACGAACAAAACTATACCTAAATAAGGAAAATGTTGACTACAACAAATGTCCCAGCAGAGGAATAATGGTAACATGACATCACAAAAGAAAATAATTCTCCAGAAACTCAATCTAAAGTTCTGGAACTGATCTAACTGACGAAGAACTGAAAATAGTTATCATGAAGAAAGTCAACAAACTACAAGAAAACTCAGAAAGGCACTTCAATGTCTCAGAAATAAAATCAATGAGCAGAAGAAATAATTTATCAGAGAGATTGAAACTCTAAAAAAGACAAAAAAGAAACTAGAGCTGAAGAACTCAATAAATAAGATTAAGTATCAGAAAGCATTGGAAATCAAACATACAAAATCAAAGACAGAATTAGTGAGCTTGAAGATAGAAACCCAGAAATAATGCAGATAAAAGAAGAGAGAGAGATAAGATTTTTCAAAACTGGAGAAATTCTTCAATAGTCAACTCCATTAGAAAGGGCAATATAGAGATAATGGGTATGCCAGAAGGAGAAGAGAGAGAGAGAAGGGAGTAGAGAGCTTATTTAAAGAAATAATAGCTGAGAATTTCCCAAACCTGGGGAAGTAACTGAACATACAATTAAAAGAAGCTAATAGAGCACCCAATTATCTTAATGAAAAAGACCTTCTCCAAGACGAATGATAATAAACTGTCAAAAGTCAATGACAAAGAAAGAATGTTAAAGGCAGCCAGGGGTAAAAACAACAATAACCTATGAAGAAAGCCCATTTAGGCCATCAGCAGATTTCTCCACAGTAACTCTATAGACCAAAAGAAAGTGGAATGATATATTCAAAATCTTGAAAGATAAAAACTGTCATCCAAGAATACTCTATCTGGAAAACCTATCTTTCAGATATGAAGGAGAAGCAAAGGCTTTCCCAGAAAAACAGAAACTGAGGGAGTTTATCACAAAAGGAACTGGTTTACAAGAAATGTTGAAAGGAATCCTCCTACCTAAAATGAAAAGGCGAAGGTGTACGAAGATTTGCACGAGATGATAAATAGACAGAATTAGAAAACTGTACTCTATATCAGAATAGATATATATCTATTATAAAATAAACATTCTCAATTATAACATAAAGGTTAAAGGGAAAGGAAGCCTTAAAAATAACTGTAATCACTTCGATTTGGTAACAAACTCACAATACCAAAAAGGATATAAGGTGACAACAAAAATATAGAAGGAGAGGAGGAAAAGAATGGAAGCTGCATAGGCAAGTGAAGATAAGAGGCTATCAACAGACCAAGGAGTATCTTAGCTATGCGATGTTTTTTATTTTTTATTGAGTTTATGATAGTTTACAACCTTGTGAAATTTCACTAGTACATTATTATTTGTAAGTCATATTGTAGGTCCACTACTTCACCCTTTGGGCCCAACCCCCAATGCCCTTTCCTCTGGTAACCACTAATCTGTTATCTTTGTATACATGTTTAACTTCCACATATGAGTGGAGTCATACAGAGGTTGTCTTTCTCTATCTGGCTTATTTCACTTAACATAATACCTCAATGCCCATCCATGTTGTTGTGAATGGGGGAATTTTATCCTTTTTATGGCTGAGTAGCATTCCATTGTATATATATATATATATATACCATATCTTCTTTATCCAATCATCAGTTGATGGGCACTTAGGTTGCTTCCATGTCTTGTCTATTGTGAAT
Organism: Equus asinus; assembly: GCF_041296235.1. Lineage (NCBI taxonomy): Eukaryota > Metazoa > Chordata > Mammalia > Perissodactyla > Equidae > Equus > Equus asinus. The sequence goes on along the minus strand of NC_091801.1, from coordinate 33,850,369 downwards.
AATGCTGCAATGAACATAGGGGTGTGTGGGTCTCTTTGAATTGCCTATTTCAAGTTCTTTGGATAGATCCCCAGTAGTGGGATGGCTGGGTCATATGGTATTTCTATTTTTAATTTTTTGAGAAATCTACACACTGTTTTCCATAGTGGCTGCAACAGCTTGCATTCCCCCCAGCAGTGTATGAATGTTCCTTTTTCTCCACAATCTCTCCAACACTTGTTACTCTTTGGGTTATTTTAGCCATTCTAATGGGTCTAAGGTGATATCTTAGTGTAGTTTTGATTTGCATTTCCCTCATGATCAGTGATGATGAACATCTTTTCATGTGCCTATTGGCCATTCATAAATCTTCTTTGCAGAAATGTCTGTTCATCTCCCTTGCCTATTTTTTGATTGGGTCGTTTGATTTTTTCTTGGTGAGTTGTGTGAGTTCTTCATATATTATTGAGATTAATCTTTTGTTTAATATATGATTTGCCAATATTTTTTCCCAATTGGTGGGTTGTGTTTTTCTTGCAATCTTGTTTTTCCTTGTCTTATAGAAGCTCTTTAGTCTGGTGAAGTCCCTTTGCTTATTCTTTCAATTGTTTCCCTTGTCTGAGAAGACATTGTGTCCAAAAAGATCCTTTTAAGACTGATGTCAAAGAGTCTACTGCTTATCTTTGATTCTAGAAGTATTATGGTTTCAGATCTTACCTTTAAGTCTTTGATCCATTTTGAGTTTATTTTTGTGAATGGTGTAAAAGAATGGTCAATTTTCATTCTTTTACATGTGGCTGTCCAGTTTTCCCAAGACCATTTGCTAAAGAGAGTTTCTTTTCTCCATTGTATTTTCTCAGCTCCTTTCTCAAAGATTAGCTGTCCATTGATGTGCAGTTTTATTTCTGGACTTTCAATTCTGTTCCATTGATCTGTACACCTGTTTTTGTATGAGTACCATGCTGTTTTGCTTACGATAGCTTTGTAGCATATTTTGAAGTCAGAGATTGTGATGCTTCCACCTTTGTTCTTTTTTCTGAGGATTGTTTTAACAATTCGGTGTCTTTTGTTGGCCCATATGAATTTTAGGATTCTTTGTTCTATTTCTGTAAAGAATGTCATTGGGATTCTTATTGGGATTGTGTTGAATCTGTAGATTGCTTTAGGTAACATGGACATTATAACTATATTTATTCTTCCAATCCAAGTGCATGGAATGTCTTTCCATCTCTGTATGTCGTCATCAGTTTCCCTCAGGAAAGTCTTGTAGTTTTCATTGTATGGATCTTTCAATTCCTTTGTTAAATTTATTCCAAGATATTTATTCTTTTGGTTGTGATTGTGAATGGGATTGTGTTCTTGATTTCACTTTCTGTCAGTTCGTTACTAGAATACCGAAATGCTACTGATTTAAGTAGGTTGATTTTGTACCCTGCAACTTTGCTGTAGTTGTTGATTACTTCTAGTAGTTTGCGATAGATTTTTTAGGGTTTTCTACATATAGGATCATGTCGTCTGCCAACAGCATGAGTTTCACTTCTTCATTATCTATTTGGATTCCTTTTATTTCATTTTCTTGCCTAATTGCTCTGGGCGAAACCTCCAGTACTATGTTGTATAAGAGTGCTGAGAGAGGGCATGCTTGTCTTGTTCCTGTTGTCAGAGGTATGGATTTCAGTGTTTGCCCATTGAGTATGATGTTGGCTGTGGGCTTGTCATATACAGTCTTCATTATTTTAATGTACTTTCCTTCTATCCTCATTTTAATGAATGTTTTTTTTTTATCATAAATGGATGTTGAATCTTCTTGAAGGCTTTCTCTGCATCTGTTGATAAGATTATGTTATTTTTGTTAATGTGGTGTAGCATGTTGATTGACTTGCAGATATTGAGCCATCTGTGTGTCCATGGTATAAATCCCACTTGATCATGGTGTATGATCTTCCTAATGTATTGCTTTATTCAGTTTGCCAATATTTTGTTGAGAATTTTTGCAATGATGTTCGTCAGTGATATTGGGCTGTGGTTTTCCTTCTTTGTGTTGTCCTTATTTTGTTTTGGGGTCAGTGTAAGGTTGGCTTCATAGAATGCGTTAGGAAGTGCTCCATGTTCCTCAATTTTCTGGAATATTTTGAGAAGGATAGGTATAAAATCTTCTTTGAATGTTTGGTAGAATTCTCCAGAGAACCCGTCTGGTTCTAGACTTTTATTTTTGTGGAAGTTTTTGATTACTGTTTTAATCTCTTTACTTGTTATTGGTCTATTCAGATTCTCTATTTCTTCCTGATTCAATTTTGGGAGGTTGCAGGAGTCTAAGAATTTATCCATTTCTTCTAGGTTGTTCAATTTGTTGGCATATAATTTTTCATAGTATTCTCTTATAATCTTTTGTATTTCTGTGGTATCTGTTGTGATTTCTCCTCTTTATTTCTGATTTTATTTATTTCAGTCTTCTCTCTTTTTTTCTTAGTGATCCTGGCTAAAGGTTTACAATTTTGACATAAAACACCACATTAACAAAGTGAAGAATAAAAGTCACGTCATCATCTCAATAGAAGGAGATAAAACATTTGACAAGATTCAGCAACAATTTATGATAAAATTTATCAATAAAAAGGGGATGGAAGGAAAGTACCTCAACATAATAAAAGTCACATATACCAAACCCACAGCTAATGTAATACTCAATTATGAAAAACTGAAAACTATCCCATTAAGAACAAGAACAAGATAAAGATGCCCACTCTCATCACTCTTATTCAACACAGTAATTGGAAATCATAGCCAGAGCAATTAGGCAAAAAAAAATAAAAATTAAAAGTATCCAAATTAGAAAGGAAGAAATAAAACTGACATTTTTTGTGGGTGACGTAACTTTACACATAGAAAACCCTAGAGTCCACTAAAAAACTAGTATAAACACTAAATGCATAAAGTAAACTTGCAGGGAACAAAATCAACATACAAAACTGATTTGCATTTCTATATAGTAACAACAAACAATCAGAAACAGAAATCAAGAATACAATCCCATTTACAATTGCAACAAAAAGAATAAAATATCTAGGAATAAATTTAACCAAGATGGTGAAAACCTGTACACTGAAAACTATAAGACATTGTTGAAAGAAATTTAATAAGACACAAAAAAATGGAAACATATTCTGTGTTCATGGACTGGAAGACATAGCATAGTGAAAATGTCCAAATTGCCTAAAGCAATCTACAGATTCAAGGCAAACCTTATCAAAGTACCAGTGAAATTTTTCGTGGAAATAGAACAAAAAGTCCTGAAATTCATATGGAACAATAAAACACCCTGAATAACCAAAGCAATCCTGAGATAAAAGAACAAAGCTGGAGGTATCACAGTCCTTGATTTCAAAATATACTACCAAGATACAGTAGTCAAAACAGCATGGTTTTAGTGAAAAACAGACACACAGATCAATGGAACAGAACTGAGAGCTCAGAATTAAACCCAAAGATTTATGGATAGCTAATTTTTGATGATGGAGCCAAGAACATACAATGGAGAAAGGGAAGTCTCTTCAATAATTTGTGTTGGGAAATCTGGATAGCCATATGTAAGACAATAAAAGTAGACCACCATCTTACAGCATACACAAAAATTGACAAAATATATTAAAGACTTAAATGTAAGATCTGAATCCATAAATCTTCTAGAAGAAAACTTACGAAGTGTAATCTTTGACACTGATCTTATAGATATCTTTTTAGATATGTTTCTTCAGTTATGGGAAACAAAATAAAAAATACACAAATGGGACTATATTAAACTAAAAAACTTCTGCACAGCAAAGAAAACCATCTACAAAAATTAAAAGTCAACCTACTGATTGGGAAGAGATATTTACAAATCATAGTTCTGATAACGGCTTAATATCCAAAATGGATAAGGAACTCATACAACTCAACAAAAAAAAAAAACAAAGAGTTTGGTTAAAACATAGGCTAAGGATCTAAATAAGCTTTTTTCCAAAGGAGATATACAGATGGCCAACAGGTACATGAAAAGATGTTCAACATCACTAATAGTTAGGAAAATGCAAATCAAAAACACATTGAGATATCACCTCATGCCTGTCAGAATGGCAATATTAAAAAGACAAGAAATAAGTTTCTATGGAGAGGATGTGGAGAAAACGGAACCCTCTTACACTGCTGATGAGAATGTAACTTGGCTCAGTGATTATGCAAAACAGCGTGGATTGTCCACTTCTGGGTGTTTATTGAAAAAACACTAATTTGAAAAACCATAGGCACCCCTATGTTCATAACAGCATTATTTACAATGGTCAAAACTTGGAAATAACCCAAGTGCACATGGATGGATGAAAGGATAAAGAGGTGGATATATACACAGTAGAATACTACTCAGCCATAAAAATAAATGAAATCTTGCTATTTGTGAAAACATGGATGGACCTTTAGAGTATTATGCTAAGCGAAGTAAGTCAGGCAAAGAAAGACAAACACCTTATGATTTCACTCCAATGTAGAAGAGAAAAAATATCAAAAACAAATAAACAAGACAACCAGAGCAAATAAACATATAGTTACAGACAGCAGGCTGGTGAGTATCAGAGGGCAAGGAGGGGGATACTAAAAGGGATAAAGGGAAACAACTGTTCAGTGATGCATGGAAACTAGACCTTCAGTGGTGAACATAATGTAGTCTGTATAGAAGTTGAAATGCAATGATGCACACTTGGAAAAAAGAATCATCTAGGGCCAGGTTTGGTGGCCTAGTGGTTAGGTTCGGCACACTCTGCTTTGGCAGACAGGATTCAGTTCCTGGGTGGGGACCTACACCACTCATCAGTGGTCATCCTGTGGTGGCAGCCCACATACAAAAAGAAGAAGGTTGGCAACAGATGTTAGCTCAGGGTAAATCTTCCTCAGAAAAAACAAACAAAAAATCATCTATATATTTCTTAAATTGTATGTTAAAATATTTAGCCAACTTCTTGCTGAACTCTAGTTTATAAACTTTAATTATCATGTTTTTTAACTTCATACTTACAGTTTTAGAAGAACTAATGTTTTTTTCTAACAGACTAATGTAATATCTGGATAAGGTCAATTGATATTTACAAAAATGTGTTTAAAATATTGCTCATATTTTGACGAAAAAAAGTCTTATTTTACCTTGTTATTCTTTATAGTATGTAACAGATACATTGCACATTGATCTGATAAGAAAAATAAAATTACACTCACTTTTATTTAGCTCAAAGTCCAATGATGGCTCATGTTTATAGATCGCTTGTCTGGCAAACAACCTAAAAGTGTTTTATGTATAATGTCTTCATTAATTTCTCACAAAAATATAGTGAGAAAAGTGCTGTCATTTTAATCAACTTCACAGGTAAGTAAAGTGTGATATTAAGTAATTCCTAAGGCCACACAGTTAATAAGAGGCAGAGTCAGGGCTTGAACCCAAGCATGTTCTCCTAACTATCCTCTCTGTTACTTAACTGCCTATCAGGGGCTATGAACTTAAGATATTGTCATTTGTTATTCACTGTTTGTACTAAGCATTCAATTCCCCATTTTAGAGAGCTGTAATGTAAGTTCTGACTGATTATATAATTTAACAAACAACACATAAATTGAAAATGAACTGTATTGAAATTTAAACTAAGGTATTCTGAATCCAAAGTCAAAATTCTTTTTTTTTATTGAGTTATTGATAGGTTACAATCTTGTGAAATTTCAGTTGTACATTAATGTTTGTCAGTCATGTTGTAGGTGCACCACTTCACCCTTTGTGCCCACCCCCCATGCCAACCTTTCCCCTGGTATCCACTAAACTGTTCTTAGCCCATAATTTTAAATTCCTCATATAAGTAGAGTCATACACAGATTATCCTTCTCTCACTGGCTTATTTCACTTAACATAACTCTCTCAAGATCCATCCATGTTATTGCAAATGGAATGATTTTGTTCTGTTTTGCAGCTGAGTAGTATTCCATTGTATATATGTACCACATCTTCTTTATCCATTCGTCTGTTGATGGGCACTTAGGTTGCTTCCACGTCTTGGCTATTGTAAACAGTGCTGCAATAAACATTGGGGTACATAGGACTTTTGGGATTGCTGACTTCAAGCTCTTTGGATAAATACCCAGTAGTGGGATGGCTGGATCGTATGGTAGTTCTATTTTTAATTTTTTGAGGAATCTCCATACTGTTTTCCATAGTGGCTGCACCAGTTTGCATTCCCACCGGCAGTATATGAGGGTTCCTTTTTCTCCGCAACCTCTCCAACATTTGTTGCCATTAGTTTTAGATATTTTTGTCATTCTAACGGGTGTAAGGTGATATCTTAGTGTAGTTTTGATTTGCATTTCCCTGATGATCAGCGATGATAAGCATCTTTTCATGTGCCTATTGGCCATCAGTATATCTTCTTTGGAGAAATGTCTGTTCATGTCTCCAGCCCATTTTTTGATTGAGTTGTTTGATGTTTTGTTGTTGAGTTGCGAGAGTTCTTTATATATTAAGGATATTAAGACTTTGTCAGATATATGACTTGCAAATATTTTTTCCCAGTTAGCTGCTTGTTTGTTTGTTTCAATCCTGTTTTCATTTGCCTTGAAGAAGCTCTTTAATCTGATGAAGTCCCATTTGTTTATTCTTTCTATTGTTTCCCTTCTCTGAGAAGGCATGGTGTCTGAAAAGATTCTTTTAATACTGATGTCAAAGAGTGTACTGCCTACGTTTTCTTCCAGAAGCCTTATGGTTTCAGGTCTCACCTTTAGGTCTTTGATCCATTTTGAGTTTATTTTGGTGAGTGGTGAAAAAGAATGGTCAATTTTCATTCTTTTACATATGGCTTTCCAGTTTTCCCAGCACCATTTGTTGAAAAGACTTTCTTTTCTCCATTGTATGCCCTCAGCTCCTTTGTCAAAGATAAGCTGCCCATAGATGTGTGGTTTTATTTCTGGGCTTTCAATTCTGTTCCATTGATTTGTGCACCTGTTTTTGTACCAGTACCATTCTGTTTTGATTACTGCAACTTTGTAGTATGTTTTGAAGTCAGGGTTTGTGATGCCTCCTGTTTCGTTCTTTTTTCTCAGGATTGCTTTAGAAATTCGGGGTCTTTTGTTGCCCCATATGAATTTTAGGATTCTTCATTCTAATTCTGTAAAGAACGTCTTTGGGATTCTGATTGGGATGGCGTTGAATCTGTAGATTGCTTCAGGTAGAACGGACATTTTAACTATGTTTATTCTTCCAATCCATGTACATGGAATGTCTTTCCATCTCCTTATGTCGTCATCCAATTCTCTCAGAAAGTCCTTGTAATTTTCATTATATAGGTCCTTCACTTCCTTAGTTAAATTTACCCCAAGGTATTTTATTCTTTTGGTTGCGATTGTGAATAGTCTTGTATTCTTGAGTTCTTTTTCTGTTGGTTCATTACTGGAGTATAGAAATGCTACTGATTTATGCAAATTGATTTTATACCCTGCAACTTTGCTGTAGTTGTTGATTACTTCTAACAGTTTTCCAATGGATTCTTTGGAGTTTTCTATATATAAGATCATGTCGTCTGCAAACAGTGAGAGTTTCACTTCTTCTCTCCCTATTTGGATTCCTTTTGTTCCTTTTTCTTGCCTGATTGCTCTGGCCAGGACCTCCAGTACTATGTTAAATAAGAGTGGTGATAGAGGGCATCCTTGTCTCATTCCTGTTTTCAGGGGGATGGCGTTCAGTTTTTGCCAATTGAGTATGATGTTGGCTGTGGGTTTGTCGTATATGGCCTTTATTATGTTGAGGTAGTTTCCTTCTATGCCCATTTTGTTCAGAGTTTTTATCATAAATGGCTGTTGCATCTTGTCAAATGCCTTGTCTGCATCTATTGAGATGATCATGTGGTTTTTATTCCTTAGTTTGTTGATGAGGTGTATCATCTTGATTGATTTGCAGATGTTGAACCATCCCTCTGTCTCTGGTATGAATCCCACCTGATCATGATGTATGATTCTGTTGATGAATTGCTGAATTCTGGTTGCCAAACTTTTGTTTAGAATTTTTGCATCTATGTTCATCAGTGATATTGGCCTGTAGTTCTCTTTTTTCGTGGTGTCCTTGTCAGGTTTTGGTATCAGCATGATGTTGGCCTCATAGAATGTGTTAGGAAGTGTTCCATCCTTCCTAATTTTTTGGAATAGCTTGAAAAGGATAGGTATTAAATCCTCTCTGAACGTTTGTTAGAATTCCCCAGGAAAGCCATATGGTCCTGGGGTTTTATTCTTTGGGATGTTTTGGATTGCTGTTTCAATCTCTTTCCTTGTGATTGGTCTGTTCAAATTGTCTGTCTCCTCTTGAGTGAGCTTTGGGAGATCATAGGAGTCCAAGAATTTATCCATTTCCTCTAGGTTATCCATTCTGTTGACATATACTTTTTTGTAGTATTCTCTTATAATCTGTTGTATTTCTGCAGAGTCTGTTGTTATTTCTCCTCGCTCATTTCTGATTTTGTTTATTTGAGCTTTCTCCCTTTTTTTCTTTGTAAGTCTGGCTAGTGGTTTGTCAATTTTATTTATCTTCTCAAAAAACCAGCTCTTTGTCTCATTGATCCTTTTTACTGCCTTTTTCGTTTCAATAGTATTTATTTCTGCTCTGAATTTTATTATTTCTCTCCTTCTGCTGGCTTTGGGCTTCATTTGTTCTGTTTTCTCTAGTTCAGTTAGGTGTGCTTTAAGGTTGCTTATTTGGGATTTTTCTTGTTTGTTAAGATGTGCCTGTATTGAGATGAATTTTCCTCTTAATACAGCTTTTGCTGTATCCCATATGAGTTGGTATGGCATGCTATCATTTTCATTTGTTTCCAGGTATTTTTTTGTTTCTTCTTTTATTTCTTCAATGATCCATTGTTTGTTCAGTAGTGTGTTGTTTAGTCTCCACATCTTTGTGCCTTTCTCAGCTTTTTTCTTGTAATTAATTTCTAGCCTTATAGCACTATGATCTGAGAAGATGCTTGTTATTATTTCAATTTTTTAAATTTGTAGAGGCTTGCCTTGTTTCCCAACATATGGTCTATCCTAGAGAATGTTCCATGTACACTTGAGAAGAATGTGTATTCAGCTCTTTCAGGGTGAAGTGATCTATATATGTCTATTAAGTCCAATTGTTTTAGTTTTTCATTTAGCTCCACTATTTCCTTGTTGATTTTCTGTCTGGATGATCTGTCCATTGATGTGAGTGGGGTGTTGAGGTCCCCTACTATTATTGTGTTGTTTTTCACATCTTCCTTTAGGTCTGTTAATAGTTGCTTTATGAATCTTGGTGTTCCTGTGTTGGGTGCATAGATATTTATGTGTTATTTCTTCTTGATGAAGTGTCCCTTTGATCATTATATATTGTCCCTCTGTGTTTCTCTTTACCTGTCTTATTTTGAAATCCACTTGGTCTGATATAAGAATTGCAACACCTGCCTTTTTTTCCTTGCTATTTGCTTGAAGTATTGTCCTCCACCCCTTCACCCTGAGTCTGTGTTTGCCCTTGGGGCTGAGGTGTGTTTCCTGGAGGCAACAAATTGTTGGATCATGTTCTTTAATCCAATGTACCACTCTGTGTCTTTTTATTGGAGAGTTCAATCCGTTCACATTGAGAGTGATTATTGATGCATGTGGACTTAGTGCTGTTAATCTGTTGCTGATTATCTTGTTTTCCTGCGTTTCTTTTCTTGTTTGCTTTAGACTACCCATTTAATACTGCAATTTCTTATGCTGGGTTTCTTAGATTTTTCCTTATTTATGATTTGTGACTCTGTTCTGTACTTTATTTTAGTGCCTACCTTGAAGTTTGTATTTAGAATCTCGTGTATAATATAGTCTATTCTCTGGTGGTCTCTTACTTACTTGACCAATACTGATGTAGACCCATTGCTCTTCCCCTCCTAAATAATTATTTTCATTTTTATTCCAACTCGTCTTATTAATTGGTGGTTAGAGTGCTAAGATCGTCTTTGTCTTGGTAGTTTCCTTACCTTTACCCTAATGCTATAATTGAATATTTGCTATCCTGTTCTGGTTCTATCCATTGGTCTCCCTAGTCTGTGGATTGTGTCCCCTTTCTCCCTTTTTTCTTTTTTCAGGTATGAGAGCCTTCTTAAGGATTTCTTGTAATGGAGGGATTTTAGTTACAAATTCCCTTAACTTTTGTTTGTCTGGAAAAGATTTAATTTCTCCCTCATAACTGAAGGAAATTCTTGCTGGATAGAGTATTCTTGGCTGAAGATTTTTATCCTTTAAAGCTTTGAATATGTCACTCCATTCTCTCCTAGCTTGTAGGGTTTCTGTAGAGAAATCCACTGACAGTCTGATAGGGGCTCCTTTATAGGTTATTCTCTTTTTTTTTCTTACTTCCCTGAGTATTCTATCCTTATCTTTCCTTTTTGCCAACTTTACTACTATGTGCCATGGGGTAGCTCTTTTTACATTGACAAATCTAGGAGATCTGAAAGCTTCCTCTACATACATTTCTCCATCGATCCCTAGATTTGGGAAGCTCTCTTCAATAATTTCGTTAAGCACACTTTCTGCTCCATTTTCCTTTTCCATATTCTCGGGAATTCCTATGATCCTTATGTTCTTACTCCTCATTGAATCCATTATCTCTCAGAGATTTTCCTCATTTTTTTTAATTCTTAGTTCTCTTTCTTCCTCTGTCTGGTGCCATTCAGCCTGTCTATCTTCGATTATGCTAATTTTCTCCTCTATGTTGTCTACACGGGCATTCAGGGAATCCGTATTCTGTTTTATCTGGTCCATTGTGTTTTTCATCTCAAGTAATTCTGTTTGATTCTTCTTTATGATTTCAATCTCTTTTGTGAAGTAACTCCAGAACTAGGCTTGTTTCTCTATCTTTCTCTCTACCTCATTGAGTTTTTTGATTATAGTGCTCTGAAATCATTATCACTTAGTTTACCTACTTCCAAGTCCTCAGGACTTAATTCTACGTTTTTATTGTTTTCCTTCTGGTCTGGGGCTTTTATAAATTGCTGGATGGTAGAGGAGTGTTTTTTTCACATGGTGGTAGAATTCACTTGCAGTTACAGCCTGTCGCCATTAGATGGAGGGGTCAAGAGCCACGTGTTATGAGCTCTCTGCCTTGGGGCAAGATGGCTGTGCCCACTGGCTCTGCCGGGGCATAGGGGCTGTTACTCACATGCACCGGTCTGGGTTCAGATCAGTTCTGTTCTCTGGTCTCCCAAGGCCCTTGATTTATGGGGTCCCCACAGACGGAAGCTTTCCCTCCATCAGCAGGTCTCCACCGAATCAGCTGCAGGAGTCCTGGATGATCCCCACGCCGCACGGCCCCTCCCCCGCTCCTTCCCGACCCGTGCCACAACGATCGCAAACTCTAGGGGAGGGAGCGATGTTCTCTTCTACCGTTCCAGTGCCTCCGAGGGTGTAAGCAAGGTTTACGATCTCTGCCTTCTTGGTATTGTAGGTCTCTAACAAACTGGCATTATGTTTATTCTCTGAAATTCAGTTCTTCCAATCTTTTGTTGTATTTTGGAGGGGAGAGAATCCCGGGTCAGCTCACCCTGCCATTTTGCTCCGCCCCCTTCTCCCAAAGTCAAAATTCTTAACCTAACGTAAGACTGGTAAAAGTAGAGAATGTCTTATTTTGCTTCTTGTGTTGTATAATGACAGCTTTATTACTAAGTGGAATAGGGCTAGACTGAATTTCACTTCTCTTTGAATATCTAAGAACTATAATAGGTTTATAGTACTAGTTATCAGTGAACGTTTGAAAAATATGTTTTAATGAGTGAAGTTGCTATTTTGATAGAATTGGTTAGCTCTTTTTAGAGAAATACTCCTAAAAATTCATGATATACTGTTCCTTATGAACAGCTTATAATAATAAGTTCTTAGAATTATCATTTTTAAATAGTTATTTAATAGTAATAGCATGAATTTTCTGTTCACTCCCTGAGATAAGTGTTATGATTTTAACTAGTGGTCAGTTCCCATAAAAGAGCTTTTGTTAAAATCTCTACATAAAAAAATTTGCAAACATGCTGTATGTATTTACAGTGGGAAAGGATCATATTAAGTGGCAAATGTTAGAAATTTTAAGTAACAAAATTCAATCAAAAACTTTTAAAACGGGGGCTGGCCTGGTGGCACAGAAGGTAAGTTTGAAGATTTTGCTTGGGCTACCCAGGGTTCACCAGATTAGATCCCAGGTGTGGACCTATGCACTGCTTGTCAAGCCATGCCACGGCAGGTGTGCCACATATAAAGTAGAGGAAGATAAGCACAGATGTTAGCTCAGGGCCAGTCTTCCTCAGCAAAAAGAAGAGCATTGGCAGCAGATGTTAGCTCAGGGCTAATTCTCCTCAAAAGAAAAAAAGAAAAACTTTTAAAACAGACATTTAGATGTGGACTTTATGTTTAGGTAATGTATACAATTGATTATCACAACTGGAAAAACATTTAAGAACATAACATGTAACAAATTGCATTTTTATTCTCACACATAATATGACCTGCTTTTTTGAGTGACTTGTGTTTGCATTTCTCAAGTAAATTTGAATTTAAATAGTGGTGGAACAACTGGATATCCATAGGCAAAAAATTCCTCAACCTAAACCTCACAAATAAATCATGAATTTACCTGTAAAGTGTAAAACTCTAACACTTTTAGGAGATAACATAGGAGAAAGTCTTCAGAACCTAGTGTTTGGTGAACAGTTCTTAAATGTGACACTAAAAGCACAATGCATAAAAGAAAAAAAATAGAAAAATTGGACTGCACAAAAATTAACAACTTTTGTCCTCAAAAATAGCATATGAGGTTGAAAATTCAGGATAAATATTGGGGGAAAATATTTGCAAACAGCATATCTAGCAAAGCATTCGTATCTGAAATTTATAAAGAACTCTCAGAACTCAATATTGAAAAAAGCGTAGTCTAATTACAAAATGGACAAAAGGCATGAACAGACATTTACCAAAAACGATTTATAGAGGCAGATAAGCACTTGAAAAGATGTTCAAAATCATTAGCCATTAAGGAAATACAGATTAGCACTGCAATGAGATATTGCTCATTAAAATACCTAGAACAAAAAAAATAGTACCAACATCAAATGATGGTGATGTAAAATGATAAAGCCAAACTGGAAGATAGTTTGGTGATTTCTTTTTTTTTCAGATTTTTTTGTCATTTTTCCTTTTTCTCCCAAAGCCCCCCTGATACACAGCTGTGTTTTTCAGTTGTGGGTCCTTCTAGTTGTGGCATGTGGGATGCTACCTCAGCATGGCCTGATGAGCAGCGCAACGTCCATGCCCAGGATTCGAACTGGTGAAACCCTGGGCCGCTGAAGTGGAGGGTGTAAACTTAACCACTCAGGCACGGGCCAGCCCCTGGTGATTTCTTAAGAAACTATACTTGCCATATGACACAGCAGTCACACTGCTGGGTATTAGCCCAGATAAATGAAAACTTATTTTCACACAAAAACCTTCACATGATTATTCATATCAGCTTTATCTTTAATAGCCAAAAGTGGAAACAACCAAAATTTCTCTAATGGGTGATTGAACAAGCAAGCTGTGGTACAACCATATCATGGAATCTACTGAGCAATGAAAAGTACCAAGATAGCAGTACATGCAAACTTGAGTGGAGTTCAAGGACATTTAGGCAGAGTGAAAAAAGCCAATATGAAAATGTCACATGTGTATTTTTATTTATATTAAACATTCTTGCGAGGACAAAATTATAGCGATGGGAAACTAATCAGAGGTTGCCAATGCTTAGGAATTTTGTGGGAGAGAGTCATGTGTGACTATAAAGGGGTAACTCTAGGAAAATCTTTGTGGTGATAGAATAGCTCTGTATCTTGATTGCAGTGGTGGTTCCACACTTCTACACAAGTGATAGAATGACATAGAACTAAACACACACATTGTACCAATTTAAAATTCTTGGCTCTAATATAATTATGTATAATGTAACCATTTGGGAAACTGGGTCAAGGATGTATGAGACATCTTTGTACTATTTTGCAACTTCCTATGCATCAACATTATTTAAAAACAAAAAGTTAAACAATATAGAGGCAAATATATTGATTTTTCAGTCCAGCATTTTGGTTTTCTTGAATGTCATTTCCCTTCTTGTTGTTCAAGGTTCTCTACCTGCTTAATTTAATTTGGCTGAAATTTGTATATTTAATATTAGCATTTGATGTCTAAGCTTATTATAGAGTATTAGTATTTAACTGTTTTCAGTATTAGCGATTGTAAAATATGACATTTGTGTGACCATGAACCCCAAGAGGGGGTTCATTACACTCCTCCTCTCAGGACTGCTCTCAGATGTCCTAGACATCTAGACACTGTTGTTTCTAGATATTGTTAGTTCTCCACATCACAGCCTCTTCAGATCAGCGCTGTGTGCTCCTTCCTAAGGCCTCATACCTGTTTGTGTACCCATATTTAGGGAGGATTTTTGTCACTAAGATTGGGAGACCTATTGACCATTGATGGGCCAGCACTGGGGTTGCTACATGTCCTGCATTTAGAATCACTGGCCTTCACTTAATTCTACACAACAAGATCACACAACAAAAAGCATGATGCTCAAAATTCACCAACTGACTAAAGAACCATCTGCTCTCTACTTTCCCCAACTTTGAACACAGAATCTATACCTTTTTCTGAGACTCTTTCTATCTTTCTGGATTGTCACAGCTTTTTGAATCTACCTCACCACCTTGAAATTATGCCATCTACTTTTTTCTTGCTGATTCCTACATTACTTCATATTGATTTTTAAGTAGTAAGATAATTCAGTAACACCACATTCCATTCTAAGGTTTTCCTATGCTATGAATTGTTTCTTCATAGCAATATTTTGATTAAAGTGTGGGAGGAAATATTCTTATAATTTACACTTTCAAGTCTCAGCTACCTTAAAAATGAGACATCTCTTTAAATATTTATATTGTGTCTTTCAATTTTCAGCCTGTACACTTTATAATCTGGCCTCTAAGGTAATTATCTATTGTTTATCTTTCTGAAACCAAGGATTAAAGTGCCTCATAAAAGATGTTCACATTACTAGTTTCATTTTAGCAATGGGGACTTGAAATTTTTTAAACTACAGTGTGCATGCAGAATGTATTGTTAGCAACAAAACAATTCAAAAACTGTTCTTAAGATGGTTCCTTGCTTATTATTTAAATTTGCCCAATTTTGCAATTCTAATTCTAGGCTGACATTCAAAAGTAATGTGTGACAATTTCAGCACATGTTAATTTTTCTATTTTTCTCTTAATGGGACTATGTAAAATATTTCCATATTTTAAAGAATTCAGAGTATAGTGCTATGCAAACTCAATTATGATTATGTGTTCATTGTAGACAGGATAAGCCGCAGACCAGTATCAGCCTCACAGAAAGTCCCCAAATAGAACTTACACGAGCTCTCACAGGCAGTAACTCTTTCACCCATTTACTGATTCCAAAAGGCAACAAACATTGATTTCATTGCCGTTTCTTGAAAAGATGCATACTAATACGTATCAAACAACACTTGGTGATGAAACAAAAAGTGACTCACCTTTTGTGTTCCTGGTCCACATTCTACATATGTTCTAAACTACACTTGATAATACTCTCTCAGCTGAGTGAGGGAAGCTCATGATTGGTCCTTGTACTATGGACTCCTATGATTGGTGGGCAAAGGAGGATGGTAATAAAGAAATAGAAACTGAGAAATAGGCCTAATTAAATATTCCCAACTTTCTTACCACCTCCAGGTTATCAGTATGTAAAAAACATGGTGATCTTTGGATATCAATAGAAAATTATAAAGAAGAATGATTTAAAGAATGATGGCTCTTATTTCAGAGGCCCTTAAAATACATCAAGTTCTTTCTACATGCAGTACATGCTCCAAACCTAGCTGATACATATTTCTATATTCCTCAAAATTTTCAACTAAAAATTAAATAATCTTCAATAAACCCAGAATTCAACATCTCACTTAAACTCCTGTAATATTACCCTAAAGTAATTAAAGGAGAAAACAATAAGAATCTTTTCTTCACTAGTATGTCAGAGAATGGAAAGTATCTAATGGTTTGTCTTTCATAAAACTCAGAAAGGGAACATTATATTTAGAGGGTGGGAATTTTCAATGTATAGTGAATTGTTGAATATATTTATTCTTTTTTAAAACACCACTTCAGGTTCCTATGACAGTAAATATGCTATAGTTACTGAGCACCAGCCCCTATTGAACTAGAACAAGCTACTGGTGAGCAATTCTGATGTTGAATTTTGTTAAGACCATCAATTTTGAATAAACTTATGTGTTCTAAAATATTTTATGGACTATAATGTTCATTGGTTACTTTTGTCAGACAGTAAATCTTTGCATCCTTAAAATGTCTAGTTTGGAAGAAAGTCTGTATAAATATGTAGCCTCTAATTCACATTTAAAATACTTCTGCAATAATATTCTGTGATATTGTGAGTTTATCAATTAATTGGGGTCAAGCTAAGGTAAGTCAATCCTGCCAATCAAAAACTCACAGTGCAAGGATGGTCAGCTAGTATTCATCGTAAAGTGCACATTTTAGACAATACTAGCATAGAATCTACACTTGTCCATATTTCAATCAACATTATACTTTGCTAAATTGCAAACTGAATATAATAGATCTTCATCAATAAACTCAGTGGTGTGTTCACTCTCATGATGAATGTTATAGATTGAGCTTTCACTGCTGAGATGACTGATAGGAATCCAAGGTACATGAATTATTGAAAGGCACACTCTGCTTCTGCATAAAGAAGGATAAAACATTCAACGGAGGTAATTATGGATACACAGCACTGCATTTTTCAAAACCCATAGAAATTTACAGCAAAAAGTATGAACATTAATGTCTACGATTTTTTTAATTGAGTTTATGATAGTTTACAATCTTGTGAAATTTCAGTTGTACATTATTGTTTGTCAGTCGTGTTGCAGGTGCATTCCTTCACCCTTTGTGCCCACCCCCCACATCCCTTTGCCCTGGTAGCCATTAACCTGTTCTCTTTGTCTGCATGTTTAAAGTCCTCATATGAGTGGAGTCATGCAGAGATTGTCCTTCTCTATCTGGATTATTTTACTTAACATAATTCCATCAAGGTCCATCCATGTTGTTGAGAATGGGATGATTTTATTCCTTTTTATGGCTGAATAATATTCATTGAATATATATATACCATATCTTCTTTATCCAGTCATCAGTTGATGGGCACTTAGTTTTCTTCCATGTCTTGGCTATTGTAAATAATGCTGCAATGAACATTGGGGTGCATAGGACTTTTGGAATTGCTGACTTCAAGCTCTTTGGATAGATACCCAGTAGTGGGATAGCTGGGTCATATGGTATTTCTATTTTTAATTTTTTGAGAAATCTCCATACTGTTTTCCATAGTGGCTGCAACAGTTTGCATTCCCACCAGCAGGGTAGGAGGGTTCCTTTTTCTCCACAACCTCTCCAACATTTAATACATTTTGATTTGGTTATTTTTGCCATTCTAATGGGTGTAAGGTGATATCTTAGCCTATCTGTGATTTGCATTTCCCTGATGATCAGTGACGATGAACATCTTTTCATGTGCCTATAGGCCATCCATGTATCTTCTTTGGAGAAATGACTGTTCACGTTCCCTGCCCATTTCTTGATCAGGTTGTTTGAGTTTTTCTTGTTGAGTTGTGTGAGTTCTTTATATAGTATGGAGATTAACCCTTTGTTGGGTATATGACTTGCCAATGCATTTTCCCAATTAGTGTGCTGTTTTATTGTTTCAATCATATTTTCCCTTGCCTTGAAGAAGCTCTTTAGTCTGATGAAGTCCCACTTGTTTATTCTTTCTATTGTTTTCCCTTGTCTGAGAAGATATGGTGTCCAAAAAGATCCTTTTAATACTGATGTCAAAGAGTGTACTGCCTATATTTTCTTCTAGAAGCCTTATGGTTTCAGGTCTTACCTTTACCATTACCAAAATGGTCTTTGATCCATTTTGAGTTCTTTTTTGTGAATGGTGAAAAAGAATGGTCAATTTTGATTCTTTTACATGTGTCTTCCCAGTTTTCCCAGCATCATTTGTTGAAAAGACTTTCTTTTCTCCATTGTATTCCCTCAGCTACTTTGTCGAAGATTAGCTGTCCGTAGATGCTTGGTTTGATAAGTGGTGTGTAGGTCCATGCCCAGGATCCTAACCTGCAAACCCAGACCACCAAAGCTGAGCATGTGAATTTAACCAGTATGCCACAGGGCTGTCCTCTACCTTTTTAAGCTATCTGCCTAGAAAATGAAGATTCTATGTTTTATCAAAATAATTTCTTGTGTTTGCTGTCTTTATCAGGTCTTTGATTACTTATGAAAACTGAGTCTTCTCAATATTAAAATAGCAAAGTTTACTTACAGCTATGTAACCTTCTGTTTTTGCTTTTAGACTCTTTTATTGTCCTTCTGGTTAAATAGGTAAGTATTGTTTCATATTAATCTGTACGTCTATTTAGTCAAGTGTCTAAATCTTTGATATCTTTAAGAAACATCCCAAAATCAAATTCTAAAAATAAAATTTTCTTAACTATAAGAAACTTTGAGGTTTATCTGGAGGGCCACTGGAACATACTAAAATTTTGTTTAACTATTTAGAATTATTTGGTATGTTAAATTACATGGGAAACATTGTCAAATAAGTGATGCTAGAACTCCTTCATGGATATTCTTATATGCATGTATGTTATTAATATGTGTCCTAAGAAGTTGAATGAATTTTTTTTAAATCTGATATTTTTTCTTAAAACTGTGATTTTTTAAAACATTGACTTTTTAAAAATATGATATAATTTACTCAGTAATACTTCTAATTATTATCTTAAAATGTTTTATTTCTCTGAAATAATGAAATTTTCTTGTCAATTGCATTGTAGTCAAATCTTTAATCATGGTTAACCATTGCCTTATTAAGTTTTGTCATTTCCATACAGTTGTTTTACTTTGATGCTTTTGCAAATATGTTTCATCTTCAGAGGGATTTATGGAAAGGACTCTGACACTTAATCTAGAATACAGGTTTTTAATCAACTTTCAGATCATAAGGCTGAACTGGGTAAGAACTTACAGAACTCTAATGCAGAAACCGATGACATCATAAAACTACTAACAAAAGATCAAGGTCAATAATTGATTTTACAGGACTGAATGAACTGACGAAGATGATTATAATTTTTATGACTTTTTGTTTGAAATATTGCTGATCTTTTAATGCTTTGTTTTTCCAGATTTAAGAAAAACTTTTTTCTCTTAAGCTACTTATGACTTTAACAGTGACAGAAATTTGGTAAATTATGCCTCTGCTAGCAGAATTGAAACATTTCTATTTTTCTCCCTACCTGATCCCTCCAGAATTTGGAAACTCTCAGTGAGTGTTCTTATTTTCATAGCAATATAGTTAATTTATATAAGTTCAATAAAAATCTGCTCTCCTTATAATAGGAGATAATTGAGAACGTTGGTTATATTACCAATAAATTTCACATTTGAGAGAGACATGCATAGACTCGGATTTGACCAGAGAGCTTTAAGGAACAAAGACTAACTTAATTGAACAAAATAAAGCTCTTTGGAAATATCAGGCTGGATCTTGCTTCCACGGTTCCCAATAATCTTACCAGGTAAGTAAAGAAGGTCACTTTCTGGCAGGTACAATAACCTCAAGGCTATTTTTGGGAACTCAAGAAAACAGAAATTCACCTAAATCAATAGGTATTGCAGACACAGTCTGATGGCAAGTCCTTGGCTTCTCTTTCTTGGCCTCAAGAAGTCTTTAAAACTTTAATCTGTGATTTCTTTTGAAAAGTTTCAGCAAGCAGGTTTAAAAGAACCTATGTGATCAATCACTATTCTTGCTGTACTTATGTAAATAAACAGACCAAGTTTATTGAAACCAGACATTTTGCAAACAAATTAGTCTTAATTTGGTTATCTTTGCTAGAAATGAGGGTGACTTTAGATAGACAAATTATGGTTCAGTAGCACATGTTTGTGGATATTAAATTCTAGTTCTGTTAATTGTTTTTGAGGTTTTTGCTTTCCACCTGTAAACTGGACTAGATCCTAAATTCTTTTAGTTTCTTCATCAAATATATGGCTACAAGTCTCCAAAGTAATGTTTTAAATTTTCTCCCATTCTTTTAATTTGGAATCATTGAGACCTGAAATCACCCTTTTTCCTGAAGCCCTACAAACCGAAACTGAACAATTTAAAATAAACTTAAGAGAGATCACCACAATAGCCCACGTTTAGATAATCTTTGGCCTGTTGCTGTGCAAGCCACTCAGAAAGTTACCTGAACACATGATAACATCATCAGAGACATTTAAAACTGCAAAAGATGCTTTGATACTGACATGCATAAATCTTTTAGGTTGGCTGTCCCCTGGACTCAGAAACTGGTTTATAATTTGTTCCAACCATTAACCTTCATTTTTCTATTTTTCCTTAGAAATGCCTCTTGTTAAATATCTGATTTCTTGCTTACACAATATAGGCCTAACTTTGGAAGCCCACCTGCATGACCACCTCCTGAAGTGAATTTAACTGGACTGAACTATTGACAGGGTTAAGAGACTAGTTCAATGAGATGGAACAACATATCAATTCAGCTTCTGAACTGTGAAATTTCTTGGAGGAATTTCAAAGCTAGGACTGCAGGGAGGCAGAATTTACCTTCATGAAATGTCTTTCATTGGTTTTATTTGAAAACAAAAGATCCAGGAAGAAACTTTGACCTTTCCCATGACTATCTGAAAGAATTTAAGATAGAAGATTTGTTCTAAGAGCTATCACCATAGATAGCTACAGTATGGTATAAACTAGGTGTGGTAGACAGAGAGGAACCCAGCAAGGCCCATTTGCTCAAAGCTCTCATCGTATCCCATTGTCTTGGCAGGCATGACAAATGTTTGTTTACCACTTTTTTGTTAACCAAATATTTTGCTTTTCTATCTCCATGTGAATTGCCTTTCTCTCCTTTGAAGTTCCAAGCCACTACCCCCAATATTCTCTTTTATCTTTGGCTGAAGATGAAATTTAAGCTTTAAGCTTGTGGCTTCTACCATTTTGATGAGTTAGTCAGTTTACCTGGGTTTCTCCCATGTGTGCATGTTATCAAACTTTATTTGATTTTCTCCTCTTATTCTGTCTCATGTCAATTTAATTTTTAGACCAGTAAGAAAAACTCAGAGAAGTAAAGGAAAACTTCTTTCTACTCTAAATATGTGACCATTCTGGTAAGGAGTTTAGAGAGAGGTTTATACCAGAGATAATGGATTAGATAATAGTCCTTCATATTGTATATGTAGAAATCGAAAGAAAAATGATCTTCAGGAAAGACATTTTTCCATCAGAACTAGCCAGAGTAGAGGTAGGTGCTGTGTACCTAAGAGAGAAAAGAGATATGTGACTATGCTGTGCCCCCCTCCCAAAGAGTGGCCTAAATATGGGCAGTAGGTACTTGGTATCCACATATTGCTCAGGCCTTTGATGGGATCAACCATGTTTATTTCCCTGAGACAGATTGGACTGGGGATACAAAACTCTGTTTTTCATTTTCTACTCTATTTTTCTATTTATCTTAGTAAATAGAGTCTTCCTTTTTCATAAATGCATTTTTCTTAAACTCAACATTATCACCACAGGTACAGGAAATTAAAGGGTAGAAATAGTGAATTTCTGAGCATTTTATTAAAATATAGGAGAGTAAATCTCTAAAATTCGTCATGCAGCTTGTTAGGGGAGAAATTAACCAGCAACATGGAAGAAGTAGGATTCAGTCTTTTCCAAAAATTTGTCATATGTGTTTACTATGGCTCCAGAACCTGCTGAATTGGTGATTAGAAATCTGTCTCTCAGTTTAAATTACTTTGTCTTCTATAGGATAAGTGACAATGGTTACAATTTTTAGCAAGACGCCTTGTAACTGTAGATAAAATCATAGTACTGTACATTCTCAAAAGACTGCAATAAAATGAAATTTAAATTAAACTCATAAATTTGTAGCACTAATTTGCTAACAATAATATTCAATACATTTTTATTCACTCTACTTTTGAAATTCTAATATGATTTTTGTTTATTTATAGTTTCATAATTTACTAAATTAAAATATCAATTTATACAATATAATTAATTTCCATAAAGTCTATTATATTGTTCTGTAAGATGGAAAGTTATTTTAATTTTACCTATTTTCAGATTATCACACACTTTATTTTAGACCAGTATATGCTGGTGAAATGCTTCCTATCATAAGGACTGACACACCCAAATATTTGTCTTCATGGAAGGCAAATTGAAAGGCTCATTGAGTTAGATATTCATATTGACAACTGATTTAGGACATGCAAAGTGTAAGGGAAAAATAATTTTTTCTCTACCCCTCTGAGTTCTTGACTGAAAACTTCCTGTAATAAAAGATAGGTTAACAGGAGAAAAAATTAATTACGTATGTCTGTATGAAAACCTCACAATGATATGAGACTCAGAGAACAGCCAAATGCTTGGGGTTTATATATAACATTCTGAACTAAGAAAATAAATAAGGGTTAGGGGCTTCAAAAGGGGAAGGCAATTCATGGAAGGGTGAGAAAGGGAAATGTTTGCTAAACAAAGGTTGCCCTGCCTTGCAGATCAGTCTCTCAGGCGGAAAATTTATCTCTGGTAAGTGCTTTCCTCTTGGTACAGGCTGCTTTCTGATGTAAATTTCCTTTGTAATTGTAGATTTCCTTTACTAAAAGGATAATTTCTACTCTGTTTTCAGAGCTTCTCTTGCACCTGCACTTTCTTAAAAATAATCAGCTCAAGATAATTCTCATGCCAAATAGGCATATTTGGGGATGACACATTCTGCTACCTTTAAACAATAAATCATCTTCTGTCTCTAAAATATCTTCGTCTCGAGTGTGGTAGTTTTATATGGTACAGTTCACCCTATGAGAGTTTCATCATCTAATATTATTAAATATCACAAAATATTTTTTAAATGTCATACTTTAGATCACAATCCAATTAACATAATTTCTAGATAGATAAGGAAATATTTACTGAAATACTTAAACATTTTATAAGTAATTATTGGAGAACAATTTTATAGGAAAATTAAGAAGGATATAAAGCTGAATTAGGAACAGATATTATTAACATTTTCTCAGCCTCAGTCTGTTTAGGTTTTAGAAAACTATTGATATTTGTTTCTTAAAATAATGTAATTTTCCATGTAATGCAAACTCATCAAGATGGAACTTCCTTTGTGTTTTAACACCTTCATGCAGAAACCTTCAGAAGTTTTAAAGAACTGATCTTGCTCTTGAGATTTTAATTTTGGGATAGGCTATCCCTAGGGAAAGGTGTTCTATTCATATTCTGTTTAAATATAGCAACCAGGAAAGACAAGAACCTTCATAGTGATATAATCAAGTATGAAAAAAAATTGTTGAAATGGGTCTCATAGTCTTTTACAAATTAATGAGAATTAGTTGTACCCTCTCATAGTTCCTCTTCATAAGGATTAAAGGAGGTGTATTACAATGATGGAGCAAAGAAAATCTTTACAAGTTGCATTTTTCCCTCTAAGTGCAGCTGATCATGAAAAAATCAGTATCAATGCTAATTTCAAATTAAAATATAGTCCAGATCAATGATTTTTGCTTTTGGGTGAGATGTAATAAGGTCAATGTTTCCAAAAACAACAAAGAGATTAGCTATACAAACTTAAAAATCATGTATTTGAAGGCTTGAAAGAGCTGTAGTAATTAGGAAAACTAATAGACTAAATTATGGAAAAGGGAGAACTGTTCCAAGATAAGCCAAGGGTACAGCATTTTTACCAATACCAGGGCCTGGGTTATATTCCTGGGCTAACTTACAAGGATCACTAGTTAGTCTAGAAAGAGACAACTACTAGGGAAATGAAAAAACACCAAACTTTTTGGGGATATATAGCTGAGCATGGAGAGGTGAGGGACCTCCAACACAGAAATGGGTCTCCCCACAAAATACTATTGCACTCTGAAACTGCATAGGAGGCATCACTGCTGGCCTGAAAACTTCCAAGAATTAGAGGGGAGACTCCATGTTCTCTCGATTGTTAGGAAACAAAGACTTAATGCAAGCATTGTCCTGAAACAAAATAGCCAAATCATAGAAAAAGTGGTGAACTGTACACAGGATCTATAGTTACTTTTACCTAGAGGAACTTAATTCTCATTGCTGCTAGAAAATACAAAACTGGGTTCTCAGCTGCTGAAAAAAAGACACTACTGCAGGACAGAAAAAGAGCAAAGGCGCTGATATTCATCTGGGCCAGGGTGAGAATGTTAGAGACCTAAGGAAACTCTAAAGTAGCCACTTTTCTACTCTAAACATTTGGAAAATTATCAGCTTTATGGAGTAGAAGCATTAAGAGCTACATTAAATTTCTCTGCAAAGGGGAACTGTTTCTTCTATAGTTGTTTAAGTCTTGAGAGACAAAAACCTGACAAGCTGGCAGTTGAAAGACCTGGAAGGCTATACTCTAGAATCAAGAATTATTAAAGGCTGATTGAGTTTTAGTAAGACTACACTACTGTTGTGTTTCTGCCATGTTCCTAATCTGATTGAGTCAAATAAATCCAATCTATGCCTATGGAAGAAGAAGAAGATGTCAGCCAATAAAGCATCTACAAATTTTACACACTGCCTAGTACACAATAAAAAAGAAGTGATAGACATTAAAAGAAGCAAGATTATATAATTGACAGTAAGAGAAACAAAACAGAAAATAGGGCAGAGCCACAAATGATCCAGATATTAAAGTTAGCAAACAAGAATTTAAACTATAATTAATACCTTCCAGAAAATTAAAAAGATAATATAGATAAAATAATGGAGAACTTAACCACAACATTTGAATCTTTAAAAAAATCCAGAAATAAAAAAAAATATTTGAAATTTATTTTGCTAATGGATGGGCTTAACAACAGATTGAACATACCAGACCCCAAAGAATTTACCTGGAAGATAGGTTAATAGAACATACTGTCCTGAATCTTAAGATGAAGATGTAATAAAAAATATTGTAAGAAACATTAAGATCACGCTCAAGGGGCAAAACATATGTGTAACTGGAATTCCAAAAGGTGTGAAATAGTATGTGATAGAAATAACATTTGAAATTGTGGCTGATAATTTTCCCAAATGAAAGATATTAACTTACAGATTCAGGAACCTCAACAATCACAATCAAAGTAAATATAAAGAAAATAACACTGTTGCTAAGCAAAGACTAAGAGTAAAAGCTTACAGAGCAAATCAGCATGTTTTCCCCTTTATCTTCAAAGGAACATCAATAAAGCTTAAAGGTGGCAGATATGGAATGAAGAATATAAAGAGCTGGAAAAAATAATTGTTACCTTACAATTCAATACCTACAAAAGTATCCTTCAACATAAAGTTGATTTCAGAAAAGAAAACTGAAGCAATTTCTTATCAGTGGTTTTTCACTAAATAACAAAAATGAGACTTATGAGGCAAGAGAAAAATGCCCCAGATAAAAACATGGAAAGGAAGGAATTAATGAAGTATACAAAGAAAGACTAAGAATGTGAGTAAATATAAATGAATACTCACTTCTACAAAACAAAAATACTAATGTTTTATGTAGGCTAATATAGATGCACAATTAAAATGCATGGCAATAATAACATGAAAAGAGAGAAAGTGTAAATGTAATTGAAGCCCAAAATTAGTAGAAGAAAGCATATCTTAAGTCGCAATTTTTATCTTTAGGCTATCCACTAAAAGAAGAATAAAGGAATGTAAAACTGAAAAGGTAATAGAGAATAAGAATGGAGTACTAAAAACAATGTATCATCAGTGCAAAAGAAGCCAAAGAATGAACAAAAGTGGAAAATAAAATAGATTTGTCAAGTATAAAGCAAATAGTAAAGCTAAAGTTAATAAATAGAGGCATTTAATATTAGTAGAAAGATTAACAGAAAGTCATTACAACCTTAAATAATATCCACTCAATAAATTGACTTTAAAATTATGTTAAAGAATTCACAAAGAAGAAAAAATCTACAATCACAGTGGCTTTACATAACTAATAGAATAAACAGAAAAATGTAAGTAAGGAAATAGAAGATATGAGTAACACAATAAATAAAGAATTTAATTGATATATATTGAATACTTGATGGAGATGGATTCACATTTTTAAAGTGCAAATGAGAAATTTACCACATTAAAAAAATCTGAAATTTCATAAAATTGGAAGACATTCAAAATTGGGGACATTTAAGTTATCAATTTTAGCACAATTAAATTATGACAGAAATCAATAGAAGAAAGAGAAGGACAAGGATTTAAATAATACATATCTGAACAAGTCATAATTCAAATATAAAATCAAGAAAGAAATTAAAAATCTATTTTCAGAATTATAATGACATTAAGTTTTTAATATTTCCTATAATTCAAACCATTGACTTTAGAAAAGAAAATTTGAATAGCTTATTTAATTAAAATTCCAGCTGAAGAAAATAAAAGCACAGAAAATAAAAACTAAGCAAATTCAAGGAAATATTTAATTTTGAGAAGAGAATTCAATGAAATACATTAAAATAGATATGTATTATAATATATAATATAGATAGATAGACATAATAGATGAAAAGAACAAAGTTAAAATAGTTTCCTTGAAGAGTAGTAAAATTGACATTGTCCAAGACAGACCATTGCTATGCCACAAAAAAGTCTCAATAAATTTTAAAAGGCTGAAATACTACAAAGCATCTTATCTGACCAATGTGGAATGAAATTAGAAATCAGCAGCACAAGGAATATTGGAAAATTCACAAATATTTGGAAATTAAACAACTAATGATTCAAAGAAAAAATTATGATGGAAACTAGCAAATAGTTAGCAATGAATGAAAAAGGAAACACAACAAACCAAAACTTATGGGTGAAAAAAAGTACCCAGGGAAATTTAGTACTCAGAGAAATTTATAACAATAAATAGCTACATTAAAAAAAAAAAAAGAAAGATCTCAAATCAATAACCTAACTTTACTACTTAAGGAACTAGGAGACAAAAGTGAACTAAATTTCAAACTGGCAGAAGGGAGGACATAATAAAGATTACAACAGATATAAACAAAATGGAGAATAAAAGCAGTAGTGAGAATCAATGAAACCAAGAGTTGGCTACTTGGAAATATCAACAAAATTGCCAACCTTTAGCTAGATTGAAAAAAAAAAAGAACATACAAAATCTAAAATCAGAAGTAGAAGCGAGACATCATAACTGAAAGGGATTATAAGAGAATCCTATAAACATTTGTACATAACAAAATAGATAGCCAAGAGGAGATGGACAAATTCCTAGAAACACACGAAATTACCAAAGTGACACAAGAAGAAGTAGAAAATCTAAATGGACCTATAATTAGTAAGGAGATTGAATCAATAATAAAAGTCACTCAACAAAGAAAAGTCCAGGACCAGATGGCTTCACTGGTGAATTCCACCACACATTTAAAGAAGAATTAATACTAATCCTTCTCACACTCTTCCAAAAAATGTTACAGGAGAGAACATGTCTTAATAAGGAAGCCAACAATACCCTGTTTTCAAGCCAGACAAAGACATCAGAAAAAAAGAAAACCAATATCCCTGATGAATATAAACGCAAAAATCCTTAACGAAATATTAGAAAATCAATGAAATAGCACATTAAAAGGATTATGCACCATGATCAGGTGGGATTTATCACAGGAGTGTAGGAATTGTTCAATATAAGAAAATCAATCAATGTAATCAAACATTTGTAAAATGAAAGAAAAAAGCACAAGATCATTTAAATTGATGCAGAAAAGTCATTTGACAAAATCCAACAGTATTTCATGATATAAACAGTCAAAAAACAAAAACTAGAAGGCATATCTCAACATGAAAAAGGGAATTGCTGTGGTCTGAATGTTTGTATTACCCCCAAATTCTTATGTTGAAATCCAAACCCCCAAAGGTGATAGTGTCAGTAGGTTGTGCCTTTGGGAAGTGCTTAAGTCCTGAGGGTAGAACTCTCATGAATAAGATTAATGCCTTATAAAAGAGGCTCTAGAGAGATCTTTAACTATTTCCACTATGTGAGGACCCAGTGAGAAGGTACCATCTGTAAACCAGAAACAGGATCCTCACTAGAAGTGAGTTTGCTGATGCCTTGATCTTGGACATTCAGCCTCCAGAACTATGAGAAATAAATCTGCGTTGTTTGTAAGCTACCCATTTCCTAAGCCTTTTTGCAGAAATGGAAAAGTCATTTCTCAAGTTTTTATGTGACACTTGAAAAGAAGAACAAAGTGGAAGGACTCACAATTCTTGATTTAAAAACTTACTACAAAGTTACTAATTATAACAATATGGTACTGGCATAAGAATAGACACAGACCAACAGGATAGAATTGAGAGTCAGAAATAAACCCATACCTTTATGGCTAAATGATTTTTGAGAAAAGTGTCATGTCTATTCAATGTGGAAAAAATACTCTTCAAAAAACGGTGCTGGCACCACTGGATTTCACATGCAACTGCATGGAGTCAGATTCCCAGCTCATATCATTTATAACAATTAACTCAAAATTTATAAATTACCTAAATGTAAGAGCTAAAACCATACAATGTTCAGGTGAAAATATAAGGTAAATCTTCACGACTTTGGATTTGCCAATGGATTCTTAGATATGATACCAAAAGCCCAAGCAATAAAACAAAAAGGAAATAAATTGGACTTAATAAAAATGAAAACATTAGTGCATCAAAAGTCATTATCAAAAAAGTGAAAGACAACCTACAGAATGGGAGAAAATATTTGTTAATCACATATCTGATAAGAGTTGAATACTAAAATATGTGGAGAACTTCTACAAGTCAGCAACAAAAGAGACAAACTGCTCAACTAACAAATGGGCAAAGGACTGAATAAATATTTCTCCAAAGAGGGTATATAAAAGGGCAATGAGGAGGTGAAAACATGCTCAACATTCTTAGTCAGTAAAGAAATGCACATCAAAACCACAATGAGAGGTCATTCCATACCTACTAGGATAGATATCACTAAAAAAAAGAAGAAAAAGAAAATAAGTGTTGGCAAATGTGAAAAAACTGAAAATTTCATATATTTCTGGTAGTCATGCAAAATAGTATAGTTGTGGAAAACAGTTTAGCAGTTGTACAAAAAAATTACCATATGACCCAGAAATTCCACTCCTAGGTATATATCCAAAAGAATGGAAAATTGGGACTCAAACAGATACTAGTATGCCAATATTTATTGCACCATTGATTACCAGAGTCAAAAGATGGAGAGCCAG
This sequence comes from Equus asinus, assembly GCF_041296235.1. Lineage (NCBI taxonomy): Eukaryota > Metazoa > Chordata > Mammalia > Perissodactyla > Equidae > Equus > Equus asinus. Next base: position 33,820,904 of record NC_091801.1, on the reverse strand, counting down.
CCCTGATGGCCCAGCAGTTAAAGTTCGATGTGTTCTGCTTCAGCAGCCAGGGTTTGGTTCCCAGGCATGGAATCACACCATTTGTCTGTCAGTGGACATGCTACAGCAGTGGCTCCCATAGAAGAACCAGAATTTACCACTATACACAGAAAAGATCAGCAGAAAATAAAGATTAATTGGGACATTTTAAAAGCTTTCTTTCTAATAACAGATCTTGTCAAGTGCAGAAAAAATAAAGCACAAGCATTGCAAAGAAAAAATAATAATTTTTTTACTCATATATGACATGATTGCCTTTGAAGACAATTTAAAATATCCCACCACAGACTATTAGAATTGACAGCATATGTTTCTGAAGGATTGATAAACTGATTCCAAATTCATATGGAAATGAGAAGAGTGCAAAATCAAAGAAAACAAATTTAAAAAGAAAAAGAAAGCAAGTCTTTTCACACTAGCAGATATTAAGAACTATTATAAAACAATAATAAGACAATGAAATATTGGCTAAGAAACAGAATCATACATTTAAAGAAATCTAATTTATGGGGCAAAAAACATGGTATAGGAGTACAGTGAGTAACAAATTGTCCTTAAAACAAATTGTGCTAAGTCAATGGGACAACCTTATAGAAAAAAATATATATATGTGTTGATTCTTATTTTGTGCTAAAGAAAATTAATTCTTCATATATTGGATATTTAAATGTGAAAGGTAAAGCAATAATGCTTTTTGAAGAAAACAGTGGTTACAACAGAGTTCAGACGAGAAAGCAGATGTTAGAGATCAAGCATTCACAAGGATTGTTAACATTACAGCCTCTGTGGAGTAGAGAAACCCCTTTAAACACTTCCATGCTGCATCTGAGACACCAGAAAGGTCATAGTTTAGGACTAAGGAAAATACCCCAGATTAAGGGGGGAATGCCTTCGATTTCCCTTACAAGGGCTAATATTAAGCTTTAACAAGACCCACGGTGGTTACAGAGTTTTGAGTCCTACCAAAGATACATTGTAGCACAGACATCACACTTTTCACAGATCTCATCTAACAAAGTATAAAATCAACCCCATACAAATTGAAATGATTAGCCAGCAACTGACCTGCCTACTAATGAAACATAAACACTGTTCAGTGGAAGAATATGTATTGTCCAAAATGTCTATTATAAAACAAACTTTACTATAGATACAAAGAAACAACAGCAAAAAAGAATTGATAATCAAGAAATAAAAATGTCAAATGAAATGGATTGAGAGACCCAAAACTTGAAATAAGCACCAAAAGATTTTAAAGCAGCTATTATATATATGTTTGATACATAAATATAAATATAATCTTAATGAGTGAACAGATAGAAAATAACAGCATAGAAGGTGTAGGAACGAACTATATGGGAATTTAGAAGAGAGCAATACTTTAAACATTTGACAGGATAGAGTTAACAGGAGCTTTTGGATGACAGAAGAAAGTGTCTAAAAATAGATTAATAGAAATTATACAATCTGAAAAGCAAAGAAAAAGATCTAAAATAAAAATGAGGAGAGCTTCAGGAATGTTTGGGACAATATCAAATAGTGTAGGGAGTTCCTTAATGAAAGGAGGGAGAAAACAAATAGAAGATATAATGGCAGAAAATTTCCAAAATTCGATGAAAAACATTGACTTACAGCTCCAGGAGCCTCACCAAAACCCAAGCAAAAAAGTAAAATAAAAAGAGATAGAGAGGAGGAGGGAAGAAAGGAAAGTGTGAAGGAGAAAGGGAAGAAGGAAGGAAAAAGGAACGGAGGGAGGGAGAAAGGATGGAAAGAAGGAAGAGAAACAGGAAAGATCAAATTTAGGAAAATAAGAGTAGAATTGCTGAAAAAAATATAAAGAAAAAATGTTAACATCAGTCAGAGAAAAAAACATACATTATATTCAGAGCAACAGTGACACATGTTTTAGTTGAATTCTCAGCAGAAACTATAAAGGCCAGACAATGGAATGACATCTCTAAAGTACTAGAGAAAAAAAAAAATCTGATTCCATATCCAGTGAAAACACATTTCAAAAGTGAAGGCCAGGGACTGGCTCCACAGCGCAGTGGTTAGATTCAGCATGCTCCATGTCTGAGGCTCAGGTTTGTGGGTTCAGACCCTAGCTGAAGACCTATACCACTCATCAGCCATGCTGTGGCGGTGACCTATGTACAAAATAGAGAAAGATTGGCACAGATGACAGCACAGGATGAATCTTCCTCAGCAAAAGAAAAAAGAAGAAGATTAAATAAAGATATTTTTCTGATAAGCAAAAACTGAGATCTTTTCAATGAATCTACACTACAAAAAATTGCTAAAACACGTTTTTAGGGTTGAAGAAAATACATTTACAGGAAGACAAAAGATCACTGGAAATCATTAAAAAATTATAAAAGGATGTGGGTTTTTGCTCTTTTTGTAATTTCCCTAAAAGATATCTGAGTATTTAAAGCATAAAACAATAGCATTATATGCTTCTAGTTACAATGTATGCAGAAGTAAAGATATGACAAATAGCATAAAGTATGAAGAATGGGTAAATGGAACTATGCTGTTGGGAAATTGGAAGTATCAGATATGAAATTTGGGGTGTGAAATAGTAACACAAGATAGACTGTGATAAGGTAAGGATGCACACAGCTTTCACTAGGTCAGTCTCTAGAGCAACAGCTGCTACCCACCTGATCTCTAATGTCGCAGAATTGACAAAATACAAATGCCACTAAGGTGAGAAAGTTCTCTTTCAAATATGCCTACATCTTGGGTAAACTGACTGCTGAGTGTGAGTTTGGGGTCAACATTGATAGCTCTCTACTGGAATTTTAGATCAAAAAAGTGTTTTTTGATTATCGTTGATGCCCTAGGACACAGAGACTTTGTCACAAACTTGAATACAGGCACATCTCTGGTTGACTCTGCTGTCTCAGGCTGATTGTTGCTGTTGGTGTTGGTGAATTTGAAGCTAATCTTTCCAAGAGTAGGCTGACCTATGAGGATGCTCTTCTGGATTCCACAGTGGATGTGAAAAAACTAGTTGTTGGTGTTAACAAAATGGATTCCATTGAGTCACTCTAGAGTCATAAAGATCCAAGGAAATTGTTTTGGAAGTCTAAATCTACATTAAGAAAATTGGTGACACCCTCAACACAGTAGCCACTTTCTCATTAAAATAGTAAAAACACAGTAATGTCAAAGTTAACACGCCTTCGTTCAAGGAATGGAAATTCATCCATAAAAAGGGCAATGCCAGTGGACTCACCCTGATTGTAGCTTTGTATTGCATCCTGCCACCAGTTAATCCAACTGCAAGCCCTTGAATCAGCCTGTTTGGATGTCTACCGAACTGATGGCGCTAGACTACAGGCTGAGTGGAATTAACTTTTTGTGTTTTGGGCACTGAAACTTCCAAGAGAATTGCCTAGACAAAAGATTTAAGTGCAAGAGTTTTCCAGTCTATTTCTGGTATACTGTCTGTTGAAACGTGGTGACGAGGATTTGATATTTCAGGGTTAACTGAATTTTCAGGGCAGAAATCGAGGTATTTTCACCTATGTCTATGTGAAGTGGAGGGATAATCTCTAAGTATTGCTTTAAATATTTGGTGAAAAGCTATGGGAGTGGTCTGTCACTTTTAATAACTTCATATTGCTTAGGATAGAAAAGCAAGACCTACTTGTAATTTTATGTAAACTATTATATGAGGGCTTACTGACGTTCTGTAATGATAAAGGCCATGTGTTGCCTATAAAATTTTGTTTTGTGTAGTCCTATCAGTATTGAGTAATTTGTTGGTATAACTACTTCAACTTAGTTAGCCAGTTCTTGAATCCATCTTAACAGGTACAAATGATGCACTGTAGTTTGTTAAAAGAACCTGAAGCCTTAAGCTTGGAGTATTGACAAGTGGCCTACTTTTAAAAGTTAACTATATCTGGTTTCTAGGAAAAATAAAGATGTTGGAAATTGAAGAAAAAGTAAACTAGAGAAATATTCAATCATTATTAAGGATTTTAACAAATCTCTATCAGTAGGTGTTGGGAAAAGTAGTCAAAATATAACTGAAGTTACAGCAGAATTGAAGAACTCTATCAATCATCTTGACCCAATTTGAATTTATAAAGCACCTTATCCAAGAACTTGAGATGCACATTAGTTTGAAGTGCTCATGGGACATTCATCAACAGAAGTAAAATTCCTGCCTATAAATAAACCTCTGTAACTTTCAAATTTTTGAGACACTGTTTATAATAGTTTTTTAAACAATTTTATTGAGGTATAATTGACATACATTATACTGTCCATATTTAAAGTATACAGCTTGATGTTTTAACATATGTGTATACCCATAAAATAATTCCAATAACAAAGACAATGAAAATAACCATCTCTCTCAAAACTTTCTCGGTACCCCTTTGCAGTTCTTCTCTCCCAACTCTCCTTGTCCCTTCAAGCTCAGTGCCAGGCAATCAAGTGATTTGCTGTAGCCACTACAGATTAGTTTGCATCTTCCAGAATTTATTATATACAACTATACCTCCATGATGTTGTGTGTGTCAATACTTTATTCTTTTTTATTGGAGAGTACTATTCCATTGTTTGATGTACCACAATTTGTTTGTCCATTTATATATTGATTGGTATTTGAGGTGTTTCCACTTTGGGGATGTGAACATTTACTCCAAGACATATAGGGACATATGATTTTCTCTTAGCTAACTAATTAGGAGCTGGATGATGGATCATAGGGTAAGTGTATAATATCATTTTAAGAAATGGTCAGATGGTTTCACAAAGTGGTTTTACATGTGTGAGAATTTCAGTGGCTTCACATGTTTCATAGCCTTGAGAGCACGTGGTATGGTCAGTCTTTTAAATTTAGACTTTCTATTATGTGAATAAGGATATCCCATTGTGATTTTAACTTGCATTTCCCTAATACCTAATTATGTTGCACATCTTTTTATGTATTTGCTTGCCACACAACTATTTTCTTTTGTGAAATGTCTGTTCAAATACTTTGTTCAATTTTTTTGGGGTTGCTTGCTATTTTATTAAGATTGAGGGGTTTTCTTTTTGGATTTTTTTTTACATTCTGATAGTGTTGTCTATTACATATATGAATTGCAAGTATATTTTCCTTGGATATGGCTTGTCCTTCATTCTTTAAACAGTATTTTTCAAACAACAAGAAATTTTACATTCTAATAAAGTTCAATTCATCAATTGTTTTATTGTATAGATTGCGCTTTTGATATAACATACAGCTATTTGGTTAACTCCAAGTCGCAAGGATTTTCTCCAATGTTTTATTCAAGTGGTTTTAGATCTTGCCTTTAGGTTTATGAGAGCCGTTTTGAGTTATCTTTGTAATTGGTGTGACAAATGAATCTTTTTTCTTTTTGCCTGTAAACATCCAATTGTTCCAGTACTATTTGTTGAAAAGACTATAATTTCTCCAATGAATTCCCTTGTGCCTTTGTTGAAAATAAATTGACTATACATATGTATAATAAATTGATATATATGTCATATATATAATCTTTTTCCATATTCTATATTCCATTTCATATATATTCAAGATAATATCACAGTAAAGTAATAAAAATTAGAACAGAAATAGAAAAATAAAACAGGAAAATATTGAGAAAATCTAAAAAAGCAAAAGTTAGTTATTTGGAAACATCAAATTAGTAAACACCTAGCAAGAATAATGAGAACTCAAAGAGATAAAACACAAATATCCAAAATCAAGAATGAAAGAGGCAGTAGTGCAAAAGTTCTGACAGATACTAGAAGGATAATAAGGAAATATTAGAACAATTATATATCAACACCTTTGATAATGTAGATAAAATTGAAACAGTTTTTGAAATGAGAAATCTTAATAGCTCTTTATGTAGTAAATAAAGTGAATTTATAATTTAAAATCTTCCCACAAAAAAGCCTTGGTCCAGACACACTGTGAATGCAATCAAACGTTTTCAAAAAAAAAAAAATAACAATTTTATACAAACTCTGTCAGAATAGATGTGTTCATGAAATTGTGCTTTCCAGATTTCTGAATGCAGGTAGTGCTAGAGGACCTCAGTTGCCACACTATGAGATTGATTGCTGTATTTGCATGAGGCTTGGTCTCATGGGCTTTTCCAAACCAGTCAGGCTGTGACTGAATGTGGTAGGTTGCTAAGGGATACTTGTTGCTAGGAGACTCTGGAATTCTCTGATGGCTTAAGGACTCCCCACGGGCCTTGCTGAGCTTTCCCGAGAATTTCACTGTAGTGTAGGATGCTTCCCCTCAAAATTCTTTCCGCTTTTCACCCAAAATTAGACATATTATGTAGTCTGATTGCTCTCCCACTGTCTTGTAGCTCCTTCATCATTTTCTCTCACAGACATTTCCTCTAATAAACTACTTGTGTGTTTAATCCTTTCTGCTCCTTGCCTCAAAGTTACTAAATGCCTTGGATACAATGGATGGCATTAGGAGTGGTCTGAGAAAACAAGTGGTTGTATAGATATGTGACTGGCTCACCAATTGTCCAGTGAGCAAAGAAGGCATTGCTTTGTTAGGTACATGGGGCAGAGATAGTCCACAGAACAATTTGGTGGCTTAATAGCTAAAGATTTCACTGGAGATTAACTGGGAAAATATCCTAGTAGAGAAGAATGCTGTAGCAGGTGAGATAATTTTTTATTTGAAAAATTATGGGAAGAACATGGATATAAAGAGCAGAATTGGGTAGCCATTGCTAAGTTGCACTTATTCCCTGAAGAAAAACAAGGAAAGACTAAAGGCTGCTAAAAGCATTAACAGAGAAGTTTGAAAGCCACAGGGCATCAGTGACAGCTCAAAAAGAACTCATGTCTCTTGTAGAGGATGGACAGAGACAGCTGAACAGCATACTGGTCACCTCCCTGTTAGAGGCTCAGGGCTTCAGACGTATTTAAATGCTCAGCCAACATGGATGTGTTACGAATAGATCAGGGCCCTGGTGGTAAAAATCGGAGACCCTGAAACTTGGGACAGGAGCACTTAGATGGATACCCCTGAAAGAGTTGACTTGTGGACAGAGTTAGTTCCTTCCAAGGATTGTGAGGGAAGAATCTGTTCCAGGCCTCTCTCCTTGGCTTGTAGATGGTTGTCTTCTCCCTGGTTTTCTTCATAATCTTCCCTCTATGTGTGTCTGTGACAAAATTTTCCCTTTTTATGAGGACACCAATTATATTGGATTAAAGCCCATTTTATTTTAACTTGATTACCTCTTTCAAGACCCTATCTCCAAATATGGTCACATTTGAGGTTCTAGGGGTTTGGACTTCAACATATGAATTTAGGAAGTGCAAGTTTAACCCATAGCAGTCATCTATGACTCTGCAAAACCAAGATAAGCATGTGTCATGATGGTGGCCCTGGTTCCTCAACCACGGGACCTAAGATCGTTTACTAGAAGGAATCTACACTGAGAAAAAGGTCATAAGTAGACACATCAAAGACTTTGGGCCACATAGTCTGAATTGACATTGTTACCAAGGAACTCAAAGGATCAGTATGGCTTCCCTATTAGAGGGGGGATTTTGGATGTCAGGTAACACACCGAGTTCTGGCTAATGTCTGGCTCATAGTAGGCCCCCTGTGTTCATTGACACACCAGTACTCATTTACCTGATTCCAAAGTATGTAATTGGAATTGATGGATGTAGTATTAGTGATCCTCATTTTGGGTCCCTGGTCCCATAGAGCAAAGGCTTTCACAGAAGGTATGCCAGGTGAAAGCCTCAAACACTACACTCCTTTTCCATCTCTTCTAGTCAAAGGGCAGAACAAGTACTTCAAAAACAATAAGCAGGAGAGAGGTGGACATTACTGTCATAAACAAAGACCAAGAGGATTCAGGGGTGATGTCCCCTCTGATATCTCTGTTTAAGTTACCACTGTTTATCATGCAAAAGCCAGAAGGATTCTGAAGAATTATTGTAGGCCAAGGGTTGGCCAACTGTTTTGTCTAAAGGTCTGTATAATAAATATTTGGGTCTCTTTTAGCCAAGAATGGTCTTTGTCATATATTATTTTTCTATATTTTTTTCTTTTGTGGTTTCTACAATGCTTTAAAAACATAAAAAATGAGTCGTCAAGTTTCTGGTCCAGTATTTAAGGAGCTTTGAAATGCCACTTCTGTCTACAGAACAATAACAACAACAACAACAAAACCGATAGATTAGAAAATTAACTATTATTCATATACATCAGAGAAATGAAATCATGGGGCAAACCACTGTCCAGAAAATTAGAGATAGACTGGTAGATATAGAAAGTCAGAACTTACTGAAAACCATGAGCAGAAACCTCCATGAGAAGCAGTCTTGGAACAGGAAAAACTAAACTCTAATTGACAAGTTGCTGGATGCTCAGTGTGGACGTGTATGAGAGTTACAAACTCCAGGGGCTCCAGTCTTAATGGAATTCCTAAACTCTTGTGAGTTTTAACTCTAGAAGACCTACCCGTCTTCACAGTGAAGATAATAGAAAAATCCCTGCATATTTCTAATAGGGGAAAGGGAAACACACTTAGAGAATTCTAAACTTTTTAGCAAGGCATGCCTTCAAAAGAAACTACCTCACCAGAGCCTGAATAACTGGGGTTTTACCACAGTCTAACAAGCCAGTAGGGGAGGAAAGCATCCAACACCAGCCATCATCCAGCCCTCCACATAAGGGACAAAAAAACCCAAAAATAAAAAACCAACCTCTTCTAGACTTCCTGTCTCATTTAAAAAACGGGGGACTGAAAAGCACCTATGAAGGTCACAGAACAGGGATATAGGCTCACTAAAAGAGTGAAACCTAATCATAGTACTATAGAATGTACCTCCCTCCCCAACCTTACCACTATATCAATAGGGGACCTGTATAATAATGGTTTCTGTTGCAACTGAAAGAACTGTGCATCTCAGACCTTACCTTAGAAAAAACCTGTAGAGAACACAAAAGACATTTGAGGAGAAGAAAAACAAGGTACAACAGAGAAAATTTTAGCCTCTGATACCTACAGCTACAGCAAATAGTAAATATAGCTTAACTCCAAGCCAGATAAACATAAAATCTCACAAAAGATTTGTTTACTTCAGTTGCTAGTACCCAGTACATCATTTCCAGCTTTCAATAAAAAGTGATAAGGCATACTAAAACTAAAAGACCAAAAACACTATTTGAAGAGACAGACCTAGCATTAAAACCAGACTCAAATATGGCAGAGATGTTGGTATTTTCAGACTGGATATTAAAAATAACTGTGATTAATATGCCAATGACTCTAAAAGAACTGGAAAAAGTAGACAACAAGTAAAAACAAAGGGCAATGTAATCAGAGAGATGAAAACTCCAAGAAAGAATCAAAAGGAAATGCTAGAGATCAGAAACATTGCAACACAAATGATGAATGCCTTTCATGGTCTCCTCTATAAAGTGGACATAGCCAAAGAATTTATCAGTGAGCTTGAAGAAACTTATAAGTAAACAGAAACTTACAAAACTAAAATGGAAATAGAAAAAGAAAAAGACAGAACGGAATATCCAAGAACTGTGGAACAATTACTAAAAATACAACATACATGAAATGAGAATATCAGAATGAAAAGAAAGAAAGAAACAGAAGAAATATTTGAGGTAATAATGGTAAAGAACTTCCTAAAGTCAGTGACAGATTTCAAACCACAGACACAAGAAGCTCATAGAAAACCAAATAGGATAAAGGCTAAAAAAAATCTACATGAAGGCAAATGATATTCAAACTCTAGAAAACGTTTGAATAAGTCAAGTGGAGGGGCACCTTACCTAATGAGGAGCATGATAAGGATATTTCATCAGAAATCATACAAACAGGAAGAGAGTGGATTGAAATATTTAAAGCATTGAAAAAGAAAAGCCATCTACCTAGAATCACATATCCAGTGAAACTATAGTCCAAGAGTACAAGAAAAATAAAGACGTTTTCGGACAAACAAAAATTTATTGCTAGGATCTACATAAAAAAAGAAAGATAATTAGACAAGGAATAAATGAACACAAACTCTTATTTTTCTTATTGTTAATTAATCAAATAGATAACAATTTGTTCAAAATAATAATATAAGCAAAGTCCTTGGTAATTATAACACAGGTAAGTTAAATGGATAACCACAATGTTATAAGGGCTATAAGAGAAACATTGAGACTACTTCATTATGTATAATGTATTTAGCACTATCTATGTATTGGTATAATATTGTTTGCAAGAGCACTTGGATTGGTTGTACATGTATATTAAAAACTAAATGACAACTGGTAAAATATAAAATAAGAACTATAGTTGATATACAAAGAGAGGAGAAAAAATTGAATCCTGTAAAATGCTCCAGTGAAACTAGAGAAGTTAGAAAAAGAGTTGAGGACCAAAAAAAGAAAGAACAAAAGCAGGCAATAGAATAGAGTAACAAATACAATAAATATTCATCAAATTATATCAATAATCACTTTAAAAGTCAATAGACTAAATATACTAATTAAGAAATAGAGACTGTCAGAGTGGACAGAAAACAAGAGCCAACTATATGTTGTGTAGAGGAAACTCACTTTAAATATAAAGATACAGATGGATTACACATAAAGGAATGGAGGAAGATATATCATGCTAACAATAATCAAAGAAAACTGGACTTGACACATTAATTTTAGACAAATTAGACTTCAGAGCAAGGATAATTATGAAGGGTTAAGGAAGGTATTACAAAAGAATTAAAAGGTCAATTTTTCAAGAAGACAAAACAACCCTTAACATATATGTGCCTAAGAACAGAGCATAAAAACGCATGAGAAAAAACTTAATAAAACTGTAAGGAGAAGTAAATGAATCCACTATTATAGTTAAAGGTTTAAACACCCCTTCATAAGTGATTGACAAATCCAGCAAGCTAAAAATAAATAAATAAGGACATAGTTGAATGAACAGCACCATTAATCAATTGGATCTAATTGGTATCTATAGAATATTTCATACAACAACAGCAGAATACACATTCTTCTCAAGCTCACATGGAACATTCACTAAGATAAGCCATATTCTGGGCTATCATAAAGAATTTAAGAAATTTAAATAATAGAAATCATACAAAGTATAATGACAGACCAAAAGGAATTAAACTCAAAAAAATAACAGAAAGATAGCTGGAAAAATAGTTGGAGATTAATCAACAAAATGTTCTAAATAGCATATGGTTCAAAGAAGAAGTCTGAAGATTAATTTAAAAATGTATCAAAATAAATGGAAATGAAAATTTCTGGGAGGTAGCAAATCTTTAACTGACAGAAATTTACAGCATTGAATGCATATATTATAAAAAAGTAAGTTCTAAAATCAATAATCTAAGCTTACATCTGAGGCAATTAGAAAAGGAAAAGCAAATTAAATACACAGTAATCAGAAGAATAAGAAATATAAAAATTAGAGCAAAACTAAATGAAATTGAAAACAGAAAATCAATAGAGAAACAAGAAAATCATAAGCTGGTTCTTTCAAAAGATTAATTAAATTAATAAAACTCTAGCCAGGTTAACAAAGAAAAAGAGGTAGAAGGCACAAATTACTAATATCAGAAATAAAAATTCACTACTAATCCCATGGACATTAAAAGGATAATAAAGGGGGGCCGGCTGGCCTAGTGGCACAGAGGTTAAGTTTGGATGCTCCACTTCAGTGGCCCAGGGTTTGCCAATTGTTATCCTAGGCATGGGCCCATGCACCACTTATCAAGCCATGCTGCAGCAAGTGTCCCACATATAAAGTAGAGGAAGATGGGCATGCATGTTATTTCAGGGCCAATCTTCCTCAGCAAAAAGAGGAGGAATGGCAGCAGATGTTAGCTCAGGGCTAATCTTCCTAAAAAACAGAGGATAATAAAGGGATATTATGAAAAACACTATGCCCACAGATTTAATAAGCTAGATGAAATAAATCAATTTCTTGAAAGAAACTATCCACCAAAACTCACATAAGGATATATAGATAATCTGAATAGATTGGTATCTATTAAATAAATTGAATCAATAATTAATAGTCTTCCAAAACAGCACCAAGTCTAATGGGTTCACTAGTGAATTCTACCAAACAACTAAGGAAGTATTTATACCAATTATCAACCAATCTCTTCCACAAAATAGAGGTAGAGGGGATACTTAACTATTTCTATGAAGCCAGAATCATCCTATACCAAAATCAGACATCATAAGATAGGAAAACTACAGACCATGATCTCTCATTATATAAATGCAAAAGTATTAAAAAAAATAGCAAATCAAATCCAACAAAATATTAAAAATAATTATACACCACAACCAAGTTGGATTTGTCTCAGGTATGCAAGGCTAGTTCAACATTTGAAAATCAATTCACATAACTCATCACATGAACAAGCTAAAGAAGAAAAATCACATGGTCATATTAATAGAAGTAGAAAAAACATTTGATAATATCCAAAACTCACTTAGAATAAATACTCCTAGAAAACTAAGAATACA